>NC_045794.1:43719322-44969322 GCF_009873245.2 Balaenoptera musculus | reverse complement strand
TCTCCACCTCACAAGATCCCAGGGGACAGTTAGTGCCCTGCTCCTCCCCTGGGCAGAACCCCAGGTGGGGCGTCAGAACATGCGGGGTTTGGAGATACGGTCCCAGTCCTTGGGGGTACAAGTCCAATCCGCTGTCTCTGCTGCCTCGGGACTGCTCGAACTCTTCCTGTTCTTTCTTTTTAATCCTGATTCTTCTCTGTGCCTCTCTCGCCCCGTCAGGGTAGATGCCTCCCGCCTTCCACAGGGGGTCTTGTCCTCTAACTCTCCTTCTTCTGACCAGGGCTGGGAGGAACGGCAGGAGGAAGACAGCTTGCTGATTGAGCGGATCCTGCTGCTGGTCAGAAATGTTCTCCATGTCCCAGCCGACCTTGATCAGGAGAAGGTGATCTTGGCTGGTCTGAGTTCTTGTGCTTGATTAGGTTGGGCTGCCCCTTTTTCGCTGTTCTGTCCTCTGATGAAACTCGGGGAGGGACCTTCGTCAAGGAGTGAGTTGGAAAACCTCAAGGCAGGGCAGTAGAACTGACTGATCTCCCCTTTTCCCCTCACCGCTTACCGCTCAGAGGATCGATGATGACGCCAGTGTCCACGACCGGCTTCTCTGGGCGATTCACCTCAGTGGCCTGGACGACCTGCTCCTCTTCCTGGCCAGCGCAACTGCGGAGCATCAGTGGAGCCTCCATGTGCTGGAGATCATCTCCCTTATGTTTCGTGACCAGGTGAGACACTCACCTGTTGCCTCAATCCCTTCCCTCATGTCCGTTTCTGCTGTGCGGCCGGAATTGCTCTTGTATCATGACTGAAATACCTGGGGAAGGCAGGTGCCAGGTGGAATAGCCATGTCTTAAGTACAGGGTCCCATCAACAGTCCTATTTTGTTCACTCTTTCTGTCCCCACTAGGAGTGAACTCAGAATAGGGAATGACTGTCCTTCTGACTCTTCCCTCCTTGTTCTAAATCTAGAACCCTGAGCAGCTGGCAGGAGTAGGGCAGGGACGCTTAGCTCAGGAGCGGAGGACAGCTGTGGCAGAACTGGAGGTGTTGCGCCAGCGAGAGATGGCAGAAAAGAAGACTCGAGCCCTGCAGCGAGGCAACAGGTGAGTGGTGGAGAGCCGCTCTACCCATGTTCCCGTTCCTGCACTGTGGAATGCTAGGGCTTGGGCCAAATGCTAAGGCAGTGGTGACCAGAGAGCACTTTGCAGTTACAACATGCTCTGATGTGCTGCTGAAAGAGAATGGGAATGGAGCTTCCAGAGAATTGAGGAATCACCCTGGACTTTTTTTTCTCTGCAGGCATTCTCGATTTGGGGGCTCCTACATTGTCCAGGGCTTGAAATCCATTGGGGAGAGGGACCTCATCTTTCACAAAGGTCTCCACAATGTGAGTATTCTCCCATCAGGGGTGGGAACATTGTGGAGTGGGGGGCCTTTATCTCTCTGGAGGTAAATCTTCTCTGTTCTTGGGCTTAGAAAGTTGGAGACCTAGGAGAAATAGAGCTTTTGGCACTGTCTTTACCTGCATATTCACTTAGTACCAGAGGGAGAGCACCTTCTACAAGTTTCTTCTGAGAAAACTGTAGTACCAAGGATGTGTAAAGAGCTGTCGGGGAGGGAGGTGGTTAGGAGTAATTCTAATTCCCTCAACCTACATCCCCAGCTCCAAAACTACACTTCAGATTTGGGAAAGCAGCCCCGACGGGTACCTAAACGTCGCCAGGCTGCCCGGGAGCTGTCCGTTCAGCGCCGCTCTGCCCTCAATGTGAGACTCTTTCTCAGAGACTTCTGCTCTGAGTTCCTGGAGAACTGTTACAACCGGCTCATGGGCTCGGTGAAGGTGAGAGCCTAGGAAAGTTGGAGTAGAGAGGTTATTGGGGCAGCGGTGGGTAAGAAGGGCAAGCTGGGGAGGAACCCATGGAAAGCTGACCATGGAGAGTGGACTAGTAGGTGAGACGGATGTAGGGTGCGCCTGAGACATGGTGATGAAGTCAGGAGGGAGGGGGTTATTGATACGACAAAAAAAGCTATAGAGATTGCCGCAGAGGAAGGGGAAGGGAATGTGGGGAGAATGAGAGAGGGATGGAAATTTGGGTCCTAGAATATTGTTACAGTGGTGTCCAGGGTCCACCTGGTCATCATAGGACAGGAGGCAGTTGGAAGCCCTGAGGTCATGAAGTGGTCTGTTTTTCCTGGACATCAGGACCACCTGCTTCGGGAGAAGGCTCAGCAGCACGATGAGACCTACTACATGTGGGCTTTGGCTTTCTTCATGGCCTTCAACCGAGCTGCCTCCTTCCGGCCAGGCCTGGTTTCTGAGACCCTCAGTGTCCGCACCTTCCACTTCATTGAGCAGAACCTCACCAAGTACTATGAGATGATGCTGACCGACCGCAAGGAAGCCACCTCCTGGGCACGCCGGTGAGCAGGAGGAGAATTGGGGTCAGAGTGGACATCTTGGCCTGGCTGGGAATCTGAATGCCTGAATTCTGGATGGTACTTTCTGTCCTGTTTCAGGCTTCAGGTGGTCAGCTGGGGAGCAAGGACTGGCTGGGTCATTCTGTTTTTGATGGAACTATTTTGGCGGGTGAGGGTGCAAAGGGTGATACTGTTTCCATGAACCAAGGTCCTAAGCTGTCCTCCATTTTACCTCTTTCCCTCTCACAGGATGCACCTGGCTCTGAAGGCCTATCAGGAGCTGCTGGCCACAGTGAATGAGATGAATGTGTCCCCAGACGAGGCTGTGAGGGAGAGCAGCCGCATCATCCAGAGTGAGGCCTGGTTTGGTCTCTGATCCCGCCTTCCCTGCCTCTTGATCCGAAACTCACTCTTCCCAGACCCAGCTTCACCCGTCTCTCCTTTCCCCAAGCTTTCCAGATCAGTCCTTCCATTCCTTTCTCTTCCCTGTTTCTAGACAACATTTTCTATGTGATGGAGTACCGAGAGCTCTTCCTGGCACTCTTTCGAAAGTTTGATGAGAGATGCCAGCCCCGCTCTTTCCTTCGTGACCTGGTGGAAACCACCCACCTCTTCCTCAAGATGTTGGAGCGGTTCTGTCGGAGCCGTGGGAACCTGATGGTGCAGGTACAGGGCAGCCCAGGGTGTAGAAAGAGCTGGGGGGAAAGGGTGGGGGACAGAAAGGACAGGGGCCTCTTTCTCCTCAACATTTTCTGTAGCTTAAGCTGGTCTGTTAGAACTACTCTGAACTAAGGGCAAGAGTTTTGTTGGTGTTGCCAATGTGGTTCTGCCTTGTGAGTCTCCTCTCATTAGGTTGATCCCTGATCTACCATAAGTATCTTAATTCATTCAGGAAACATTTATTAAACGCCTGCTCTGTGCTAAGCACATAGACTCTGGGGGTTCATAATTTTATTTTATTTACTTATTTTTTTTTAAGATTTTTTTTTTTTGATGTGGACCATTTTTAAAGTCTTTATTGAATGTGTTACAATATTGCTTCTGTTTTATGTCTGTTGGGGTTTTTTTTTTTTTTTTTGGCCACGTGGCATGTGGGATCTTAGCTCCCCGACTCGGGATGGAACCCACACCCCCTGCATTGGAAGGCGAAGTCTCAACCACTGGACTGCCAGGGAAGTCCCAGGGGGTTAATAATTTTAGAATTTAGTAATTATGCTGTGCTATTTCCTGGTTATACTTCAGAAGCACTGTAATGAGATAGAAAGGGCCTTACATTAAAAGTCAGAGGTCTGGGGACTTCCCTGGTGGTCCAGTGGTTAAGCCTCTGAACTTTCACTGCAGGGGTCCAGGTTCGATCCCTAGTCAGGGAACTAAGATCTCACATGCCGCATGGTGCGGCCAAAAAAAAAAAAAAAAAAAAAAGTCAAAGGTCTGGGATCTCATCCTGTATTAGTTACTGTTAGAATAACTTAAGCTGCTTGTGTGAGTCCTGGTTTTGAATATCTTTTTTTTTTTTTTTTTTTTTTTAAAGCTTGATAGTATTCACATTGCTTAATTTGTGTCATGCTTTATTTATTTATTTATTTATTTAATTTATTTATGGCTGTGTTGGGTCTTCGTTTCTGTGCGAGGGCTTTCTCTAGTTGTGGCAAGCGGGGGCCACTCTTCATCGCGGTGCGCGGGCCTCTCACTATCGCGGCCTCTCGTTGCGGAGCACAGGCTCCAGACGCGCAGGCTCAGTAATTGTGGCTCACGGGCCCAGCTGCTCCGCGGCATGTGGGATCTTCCCAGACCAGGGCTCGAACCCGTGTCCCCTGCATTGGCAGGCAGACTCCCAACCACTGCGCCACCAGGGAAGCCCTGAGTCCTGGTTTTTAAAGTTGGTTGTAACATCTACCCATGAGCCTGAAATGATATAATAAAAGAAAAGTCTGGGACAAGAAGAAAACCTCAAGGAATTTCTATCCTGGAGACACAAGGACTCTGCTTTGTAAAAATTTTCCTATAATTCTGTTTGCTATAGGTTAAAACTTGGTCAGAACTGGACTTGAAAGGGGCTGTAGTACCAATGAGACTTTTCTAAAAGGTCTATTTACACTCGGAGCTCTGTTGTATTAGCAGTACTAACAGGTGCTATCATTTATCGAGCGTTTACTATGTCTCAGACGTTGTGCTAAGGTTTCCCTATAATCCTCACAGTAGCACTAGGACACATGCGCAGAGTGGTTAAGCAACTTGTCCAAGGTCTTGCTGGTATATGGCTAGCGTCAATACTTAAATCCTGGTCTGCTGGAATCCAAACTCATGCTCCTGACCTTTAGTGTGTTTGTAAGTTCCTTGAATAAAGCATGAACCTCATTAAGGGCCTCACAGGCCCTCCTATTTGCCCACAGCGAAGACTGGTTCACAGCCATGACTTGGGGGAGCGGGGTCAGGGTATTGACTCTCATTCTCCTGCTTTTCAGGAGAAAAAATTGTGGTTTACATTTGCAGAGTGCTTTGCATTTTATAAAGCCTTTTCATATAGAATTTTTTATCCTCAGAGCAAATTTGCTCATTCTCTAGGCTTCTGTTTAAGGTATCACTGCCGCAAGAAATGAGTCACGTGCTGTTCCTGCTATGGCGTTTTATGCTCAGCCATGTTCTAGGTCTTATCCAGGCTGTAGTGTCATTTACCTGTCTACTTACCTGTCTCCCCCACTAGGCCACAAGCGCCTCAAGGGCAAGGAAATGTGCTCTTCACTGCTGCTTCCCCATTGCCATTGAGTAGCACATAGTGGTCACTCTGTGAATGTCTAATTAATTCAGACATCTAATTATTTAGTTAATAGAGGACATTGATGGGGAAAAGGCCTCCCTAGCTCTCGTGCCATCCTAACACAGTTCTTCTCTGTAGAACAAACGAAAGAAGAGAAAGAAGAAAAAGAAGGTCCTAGATCAGTCCGTAGCTTCTGGTAATGTCCCCTACAGCCCAGAGGAAATGGAGTCTGTGTGGCCCTCCCTGGCCGAGCAGCTACAGTGCTGTGCCCAGGTAAGTAGTTGCAGAAACTCTGTCTTTCTTTTTTTTTTTTAATACATTTATTTATTTATTTTTGGCTGCGTTAGGTCTCCATGGCTGCGCGCAGTCTTTCTCTAGTTGCAACAAGCGGCGGCTACTCTTCATTGCTGTGCATGGGCTTCTCATTGCGGTGGCTTCTCTTATTGTAGAGCACGGGCTCTAGGTGCATGGGCTTCAGTAGTTGTGGCGCACGGGCTCAGTAGTTGTGGCTCGTGGGCTTTAGAGTGCAGGCTCAGTAGTTGTGGCGCACGGGGTTAGTTGCTCCGTGGCATGTGGGATCTTCCCGGACCAGGGCTCGAAGCCGTGTCCCCTGCATTGGCAGGTGAATTCTTAACCACTGCGTCACCAGGGAAGTCCTACTCTCTGTTTCTTGAGGGTAGTGCTCTGGGCAGGCTCTCTGGGTCTCCCCCGCCCCAACTGTTACCAAAGCTTTAATAATCCCTCTCTAGGATTCTGAGCTCAGTTTGGACTCCATGGTTCCCTTTGATGCGGCCTCAGAGGTGCCCGTGGAAGAACAGCGGGCAGAAGCCATGGTGCGGATCCAAGACTGTCTCCTGGCTGGCCAGGCCCCACAGGCCCTGACCCTTCTTAGGTCTGCCCGGTAAGAGTCCCGCCTACCCATCCTTCCACATCCAGCCCCTGGGCTTTTGGGGGCAGGGAGTGGCTTTCACCGTGGCACAGGGTTCTCAGTCTTCAAGAGAGAAGTCCCCTCAGAAGCGCTGGGGCTCTGTACAGGGTACTGAGTCCTGGGGAGTTTTGGTTGGTTTATTGGGAGGTTTATTATTTGTTTTTGTTTCATTTTTGAGAAATATTACCACAGTTAGTTGGGGGGAAAAAAATAAAGTTAATTCTATGAGCCAAAGATAGCCATCATTAACATTTTGATGAGTTATCTTCCAGAGTTTTTCCCTCTGTGTTACATATAGACATATCATATACACCTTCTTTTACAAGATCGAAATATTGCAATACTGATTTACAGTATTTTTTTCACTTCTCAATATATTGTGAGCATCATTTCTTTTTTTCTTTTCAAATATTTATTTATTTATTCTGGCTGCACCGGGTCTTAGGTGAGGCACGTGGGATCTTTGCTGCGGCATGCGGTATCTTTAGGTTGCAGCATGCAGACTCTTAGTTGCAGCATGTGAACTCTTAGTTGCAGGAGGCATGCGGGATCTAGTTCCCCAACCAGGTATTGAACCCAGGCTCCCTGCATTGGGAGCGTGGAGCCTTAGCCACTGGACCACCAGAGAAGTCCCGTGAACATCATTTCTCATCAGATATATTTCTGCAATTATTAATGGCTTTAAAACACCATTGTGAGAGCAGCGAAAAATAAATAGATAAATAAATAAATAAATTTATAAAAACAAAAAACACCATTGTGTGAATATGTACATTTGTTCAACATTTGTTCAAATGTCACGCATTTAGATTATTTGCCTTTTCTTCCTATATGATTTTCTTTGCAGTGTGGCTTATGAGGGAGAATTTCCCTAGAGTCTTTGTTTCATCTTTGAAATAACAGTCTGCATCCTCTTTCCAGCTGGAAAATAAAATAAGTCTAAATTCCTTCTCCCACTTCAAATTATAACTGAGATATTCCCTCTGTGCTCCAGGGAGGTGTGGCCAGAAGGAGATGTGTTTGGCTCTCAGAACATTTCCCCAGAGGAGGAGATTCAGCTGCTGAAGCAAATCTTCTGGGCCCCGCTTCCCCGTGAGTCTCCATTTCCTTCTCATCTCTCTCCTTCCAGCTCTTCTCTAGCGCCAGCGTCACAGACACCCAGTAATCCTCAGTCTTTCTATAGGGCAGCAGGGGCCAGAGGAACAAGGGGCAGAGGAAGAAGATGAAGAAGAGGAGGAGGAGGAAGAGCTGCACGTGGTCGAGGTGTTGGAGAAAGAATTTAACTTTCTGGACTACCTGAAACGGTGCGGGCCGGGAGGACGGAATTGGTGTCAGGGTGGAGACCGTGGGGCTGTGAGGACGACCACACGTCCTCACGCTGACATCCTCTCGCTCCCTGTCTTGGTGCAGCTTTGCAAACTCAACTGTCATCCAAGCCTACGTGCTGCTGCTGCGGAGCTACAAGCAAAATAGCGCCCACACCAACCACTGTGTCGTCAAGATGCTGCACCGGCTGGCCTATGATCTCAAAATGGAAGCCCTGCTTTTCCAGCTTTCCCTCTTCTGCCTCTTCAATCGTATGCTTAGCGACCCTGCTGCTGGGGCCTACAAAGTAAGGAGATACAAAAGAATGAGGTTCTAGAAGTGTAGGGGAGTCCTGGGGTAAAAGGATAGGGGATAAAGTGCCCCGAGCTGTGTCAAGGCTGAGCGATGAGAGAACGGTGAGGAAGTAGACAGGCAGGTTGAGGGAGCTGCAAGGGGAAGGATAGAAGAGGCTGAGCGAGGAGGGGGCAGCTGGGAACAGGCCTAGAAAAAATACCTAAAGGCCCATGTTTATGTACATTTAGGCCACAGGCCTCACAGCAGTCTCCCTCTCCCACAGGAGCTAGTGACTTTTGCCAAATACATCCTGGGCAAGTTCTTTGCATTGGCCGCGGTCAACCAAAAAGCCTTTGTGGAGCTGCTGTTCTGGAAGAACACAGCTGTGGTTCGAGAGATGACTGAGGGCTATGGCTCCCTGGATGGCGGGTGAGCTTGAGGATGGGGAAGGCTTGGCGGTGGGGAAGGGGTGACACAGTCACAGAGTGTCAGAGCTGGAAGAGCTTGCAGATCAGTTGGTGTAACCTTTCTTTCCCTTTCGTAGGTGAGAAAACAAGCCCCAAAGGTGAAATGCTTTACCTGAGGTCACCTGAGAGAGGAACTGGGATTGAGCCTAAGTCTCCTGTCTACTCTAGTTTCCTTCTTCACCAGCGTTCGGGGGGGCAGTCAGAGTGGGGTGGCCCCCCAGAGAGAGTCTATATGTGCCTTATCCCAAGATGTGCTGGGAAGCCATAAGGATGCATAGAAATATTTGTCCTCTTTCCCTGAGTATCTCAGCTCCTCTCCTTTCACTCTTCTCTCTCTTTCCCATAATACTCTCAGCCCCTGCAGTGTCAGGTTCCATGGGCCCAACCTGGAAAATCTTAGTTTGACTTTTGGGTTCTTAAGTGGAAGGAGAGTAAGAGGAAGGAAGCACACCTTAGGCCTCTGCTAGCTGGCTCCTTTGCGGTACCTGCATTGCCCTTATTCTTTTTAGAAGAGAAGACCTTTGGTCTCCTCTTTTTGAGCCAACAATCTACATGCTCCCCTTCTCCTTTCCCCATTTAGATCTTCTAGTCGCAGACGCCCTGTGTGGAGCCCAGAGGAGGAGGCCCAGCTTCAGGAACTGTACCTTGCCCATAAGGATGTGGAAGGTATGAGGCCTTGAGGTCTGAAGAGCATGAGGAGGGCAGCCTGAGCTCCAGGACCCCTCTTCACTGCCTCACTCCTCCTCCACCTCAGGTCAGGATGTGGTGGACACCATCTTGGCACACCTGAAAACTGCTCCTCGGACACGCAAGCAGGTCATCCACCATCTGGTGCAGCTGGGACTGGCTGACAGCGTCAAGGACTTCCAGAGGTAGAGGCACATGCTCTGGAGGGAATTGAGATGGGGAATCCACTCTTCACTCCCTGAGCTCCCCCTTCCACTGACACCCCCCTGAACAGGAAAGGAACCCAGATTGTACTGTGGACGGAAGATCAGGAGCTGGAGCTGCAGCGGCTTTTTGAGGAGTTCCAGGACTCTGATGGTAAGTGAGTTGGAAGCTCAGGGAACCTCTGAAATGAGAGCCAAGCTCTCAATTTCTTTTCCTGCTGCTTCCTGTTCCCAAGGAAGGCTTATCCTCTCCATCCTGTCCACTTGCTCTGTTTGTGGTGTCGTTTTTGTTTGTTTGTTTTTAAGTATATATTTTTTTTCTTTTTTATTATATAAGTTACAGGTATACAATATAGTGATTCACTATAATCACTAATTTTTAAAGGTTATACTCCATTTATCGTTGTTATAAAATATTGGCTATATTCCCCGTATTGTACAATGTATCCTTGTAGCTTATTTTATACCTAATAGTTTGCACCTCTTAATCCCCTACCCTTATCTTTCCCCTCCCCCTTCCCTCTCCCCACTGGTAACCACTAGTTTGTTCTCTATATCTGTGAGTCTGCTTCTTTTTTGTTATATTCATTCATTTGTTTTATTTTTTAGATTCCACATATAAGTGATGTATAATATTTCTCTTTCTCTGTCTTATTTCACTTAGCATAATGCCCTCCAACTCCATCCATATTGCTGCAAATGGCAAAAATTCATTCTTTTTTATGGCTGAGTAGTATTCCTGTGTGTGTGTGTGTGTGTGTGTATACCACATCTTCTTTATCCATTCATCTGTTGATGGACACTTAGGTTGCTTTTATACCTTGGCGATTGTAAATAATGCTGCCATGAACATTGGGGTGCATGTATCTTTTCAAGTTAGTGTTTTTGTTTATTTCTTTGGATATATACCCAGGAGTGGAATTGCTGGGTCATATAGTAATTCTATTTTTAGTTTTTTGAGAGACCCCCATACTGTTTTTTGTGGTGTCATTTTTGAGTGAATTGAGCTAGCCTCTTTCCAAAGACCTCTGTTTCCTTTACTAATCCCTTTCCCCTGTTGCTCTTGGGCATTCACACTTTCTTTCTCTATAGATGTGCTGGGTAATATCATGAAGAACATCACAGCCAAACGCTCACGGGCCCGAATAGTGGATAAACTGCTGGCTCTGGGGCTGGTGGCTGAGCGGCGGGAGCTGTACAAGAAACGCCAGAAGAAGTTGGCGCCCTCAAGCTTGGTAACAGTCTTACCCTGGCTCTGCCAGCTGGACCTGCCCCCCCTGAAATGCTCCTTAGAAGTAGCCCACCCAGATTCTTCCTGTCTCAGGCTCTTCTGAGTAGATCCCCCCAGTGGGGTGGCCAGGAACCAGAGGACTCCACTCAGTTCTTCGTCTTGTCTCCTTTTGTTCATTACCCACCCCAATGAATTTTAGCCTAATGAAGAGGAGTCCTTGAACGATTTTTGCCAGGAAGATCTAGAAGAAGAGGAAAACCTGCCAGAGGAAGAGAGTGAAGAGGATGAAGAGAAAGAGGAGGGCTCAGAAGCAGAACAAGCCCACGGTGGCTCCATCCTTTCAACTCAAAACCTTGGGCAAAACCTACATCAGGAAGGTGAGGGCCCAGTTGGGAGAGTTGTCTCAGGTGGTGGGGTTGGTTGTATGGGCCAGTTATAAGTTTTCCACCTTCCCTTAGGCTTTTCTGCTCCCCTCCTGTGGCTCCAGAACTGCCTCATTCGAGCAGCGGAAGATCGGGAGGAGGTTGGTGAGTGGATAAATGACGGTTTCAGGAGGACTGGGGTCTGGAGGCTGCTGGAGATCTGGTCGTGGGATGGAGGGCCAGTTCTTTCTTCACATCTTCACCATGTGACCATTGACCCTGTCCTAGGCTGCTCTCAGGCAGTTCCACTGGTGCCACTGACAGAAGAAAATGAGGAAGCAATGGAAAATGAACAGTTTCAGCAGCTGTTACAAAAGCTAAGGGTTCGGCCTCCTGCCTCTGGGCAGGTAAATACACCAGTTACAGCATCAGCCAAGTGTGTTGGTGCTACTTTAAGATACACCCCCTCCTCCTCATTTCCTGTCACCTCTGACTGTGACTCCTGCAGCAGCTGTCCTGCTAATCTCTCCAATCTTCCCTTCTCCTAAGTCCATCTTCCACACTGCCCCCGAGTTATCTTTCTAAAATACAGTTTTGATTATATCACTCCCCTGATCAGAGCACTTGATGGTTCCCCACTGTTTGCAGGACAAAGTCCACAGCCTCCCAGTGGTGTCTCTGGCCTTGGCCAGCCATTGCAGCCTCACAGCCACGTCACCACACACCTACCTGACACTACAATCATCCGGGGCTGCTTTCCATCCTCCAAACAGTAGGCTTTTTCATACCCCCAAACAGTTGATCATGCCAGTCCCCCTACTGGAAGGCTCCAACCTCATACACAAGGTGGCAGATCACCCATCTTCCTGATGAATACTCCACCCAACCTTGAAGAGTTAGTTCAGTTGTCACTTCCTCAGAGAAGCAGTCTCTATCCCTCCTTCAACCCCCCCACCCCAACACCAAAATTCACAGATATTCAAGTCTCTTATATAAAATGGCATAGTATTTGCGTATAACCTATGCACATCGTCTCTATATTAATTGTAATACCTAATACAATGTAAATGCTATGTAAATAGTTGACAGTATGCAGCAAATCCAAGTTTTGCTTTTTGGAACTTTCTGGAATTTTTCATTTTTTTTCCCCAATGTTTTTGATCTGCAGTTGGTTGAATCCATGTATGTGAAACCCTCGGACACGGAGGGGCAACTGTAATCATTTTGGTGGCTGTGATTTGTTCATTCCCTTAATATAGCCCCAATCCTGTGGTGTTACAGTACATTGGTTCTTTCTCCCATTAGATTGTGAGTTCCTTGAGAGCAAGGATCATATCTGACTCACCTTTAGATCCCCAGGATCCATTCATTTACTTATGTAATTAACAACTGTATTTACTGGGAACCTCCTGGTGTTATCAGGCACTGTGTTAGACATTGGGCACATACTAGATAAATAAGCAATAAGTAGAGTTTACAACCCTTGTGGAGCTTCACCAATGTAGGCTCATATTTATTCAATGAATAATATCAAAATCTGGTGCACTAGAGGCTGGCTGCTCCTTTCCCACTACTCTCATTTTCGACTTCTTTGCCCCTGTAGGAAACCTTCTGGCGAATTCCAGCCAAGCTGAGTCCCACCCAGCTCCGGAGGATGGCAGCTTCTTTGAGCCAACCAGAGGAGGAGGAAAAGCTTCAGCCAGGATTAGAACCTAAGGTCCCCGCAGAGCAAGGCCCTGAGGAGGAGCACCAACAGGAAGAGGCGCACCAACAGGAGGAGGAGCGCCAAAAGGAGCATCGAGCACATGCCCCGAGGGCCCTCCTGTCAGCCCGGAAAAAGAAAGCAGGCCTGGTGTCCCCAGAGGGTAATACCAGGACCACTTATCTATTGAGTACTATTGAGTACTTACGCAGCCGCCGTGTGATCAAGAGGGCTGATAGGGTATTTGAGACTATGAGGACCTAGTTCCCTAATTTTATGCCTCTCATGGTCGTTTCAGAGGAAGGGACTGATGGTGGGAAAGAGCAGCTGAAAGTGGCACCCAAGAAGCGACAGCTGCTGGACAGCGATGAGGAAAAGGAGGAAGATGAGGGCGGGAGCAAAGGTAAAGGGGTCTGGTCGGGATCTGCCTTTTCTTCTAACCTCTAGCACTCTTCCCTCCAGTCCTGAAGGTAAATGCTACCATCCTCCTTCCCCCTTAACAAATTTAGATATCCTGTCTTCTCACCCCTGTCATTCCCATAGCACCAGAGTTGGGAGCTCCAGGAATCCGGAAGAAGAAGCGATTTCAGATTGAGGATGATGATGAGAGCGACTGAAGAGCCAGATGCCTAGGGGCAGAGATAGACCCATTTTTAAGTGGTGAATTTAAATCTGAGTTTGCAGGGGCATACAGGACCTGGAAACTCCTCTTACTGGACAGAAGCTGTGGAGCCCTGGGCTTCTGCATGGATTTAGGGTACAGGAAATCTAGGCAACAGTGTTGGCCTCCTGTTCAGTCACTTCTTGCTTCTCCCACTTTTATCAGTGTGCCCCAGTAGCTCTCTGGAGACTTATTCCTCTTCTTCTTTGGTTAATAGCACACCCTGGCAAAGGAGAGGAGTGAGTGAAATATAGAAGGCACCTTAGACCCCTCTTACTGGTCTGTTCCTTTTGCCTTTCTGCTGGAGGTGGGTCACAGCACTAGATGGGGAGTTTTGTGACATGATGAGTGGGGATGTTGCACCATTTTTAAAAAGGCATTAGACACGCCCATCCTCATTTTCTTTCCTATGATCACCCCCTGAACACCAGATTGAGCCCAGTTCCTAATGTTGAAATAGGGTTGGGATGCAGTACTCGTCAGATGATGAACGTGTTTGGTTGGTGTTTGGCATTGAATTAAACATGTAAAATTAAAAGTTGCCAATGTTGATCTGACTTGTCAATCTGTCTAAATACCTCAACCCTCCACCTGCTATGTTCGTGTAAGAACTTTTAACTATTAGGGTTAAAAGAGATTATCAGCCTTCCCTTTTCTCTTGCTTTCCCTACACAAGACACAGAAAAACATTCACACCTCAAGATCCTTTGTCTAGGATAAATCTTTAGGGTAAAAAGAGTATGCATCAGAACAGGTACATGAAAAGATGCTCAATGTCGTTAATCAGAGAAGTGCAAATCAAAACCACAATGAGATATCACCTGATACCTGTCAGAGTGGCTGTCATCAAAAAGAACACATATAACAAATGTTAGTGAGGATATGGACAAAAGGGAACCCTTGTACACTGTTGGTAGGAACATAAATTGGTGTAGCCACTGTGGAAAACAATGTTAGTGAGGATATGGACAAAAGGGAACCCTTGTACACTGTTGGTAGGAACATAAATTGGTGTAGCCACTGTGGAAAACAGTATGGAGGTTCTTCAAAAAAAAACTAAAGATAAAACTACCATATGACCAAGCAATTCCACTCCTGGGTATATATCTGAAAAACATGAAAACACTAATTCACAAAGATACATGCACAACAGTGTTCATAGCAGCATTATTTACCATAGCCAAGATATGGAAGCAGCCTAAGTGTCCATCAACACATCATCAATGGATAAAGAAGATGTGGTATATATGTAATGGAATATTACTTAGCCATAAAGAGGAGTGAAATTTTGCCATTTGCAATAACATGGATGGACTTTGAGGGTATTATGCTTAGTGAAATAAGTCAAACAGAAAGACAAAAACTATATGATATCACATATATGTGGAATCTGAAAAGTACAATTAACTAGTGAATATAACAAAAAAGAAACAGACTCAGATATAGAGAACAAACTAGTGGTTTCCAGTTGGGAGAAGGAAGGGGAGGGGGGCAATACAGGGGCAGGTTAAGAGGTACAAGCTACTATGTATAAAATAAGTAAGCTACAAGGATGTATTGTACAGCACAAAGAATATAGTCAATATTTTATAGTAACTATAAATGGAGTATAACCTTTAAAAATTGTGAATCACTATGTTGTATATCTTATACTGTACATCAAGTATACCTCAGTTTTGTTTACTAATTTTTATTGGAGGATAATTGCTTTACAATGTTAGTTTCTGCTGTACAGCAAAGTGAATCAGCTATACGTATACATATATCCCCTCTTTTTTGGATTTCCTTCCCATTTAGGTCACCACAGAGCATTGAGTAGAGATCCCTGTGCTATACAGTAGGTTCTCAGTTATCTATTTTATACATAGTATCAATAGCGTATATATGTCAATCCCAATCTCCCAGTTCATCCCACATCCCCTTACCCCCTTGGTATTCATGTTTGTTCTCTACGTCTGTGTCTCTATTTCTGCTTTGCAAATAAATTCATCTGTATAATTTTTCTAGATTCCACATATAAGCAATATTATACAATATTTGTTTTTCTCTTTCTGACTTACTTCACTCTGTATGACAGTCTCTAGGTCTATCCACGTCTCTGCAAATGGCACAATTTCGTTCCTTTTTATAGCTAAGTATATACCTCATTTGTTTATTTATTTGTTTATTTATTTATTTAGCTAGCTGTGCTGGGTCTTAGTTGTGGCACACGGGATCTTTGTTGCCACGTGCAGGCTCTTTAGCTGCAGCATGCGGGATCTAGTTCCCTAACCAGGGATCGAACCTGGGCTCCCTGCATTGGGAGCACGGAGTCTTAACCACTGGCCCACCAGGGAAGTCCCATACCGCAATTGTTTAAAAAAGTATGCCTCAGGGGCTTCCCTGGTGGCGCAGTGGTTGAGAATCTGCCTGCCAATGCAGGGGACACGGGTTCGAGCCCTGGTCTGGGAAGATCCCACATGCCGCGGAGCAACTGGGCCCGTGAGCCACAATTACTGAGCCTGCGCATCTGGAGCCTGTGCTCCGCAACAAGAGAGGCCGCGATAGTGAGAGGCCCGCGCACCGCGATGAAGAGTGGCCCCCATTTGCCGCAACTAGAGAAAGCCCTTGCACAGAAACGAAGACCCAACACAGCCATAAATAAAAATAAATAAAATTAAAAAAAAAAGAAAATGCTCCCTATTTCACTTACAAAATTAATTAAAAAAAAAAAAAGTATGCCTCAGGAAGAAGCAGGAGACACATTTGTCAGCATGGGGCATAGGGGAAGACAAAGTCTGGGCAAGAAAGAGGTGGGTAAACATTGCAAATGTCATGTCCTTCCCTATTGTTGGAAACCATTAGCTTTCTGGCCCTCTTGTGTTTCCAGCTGTGGTAGAGTGAAGGTGAGGTTCAGAAAATAGTCATTCAGATTAGGGAGAGCCCTAGGTCAGGGATGCATTTGGACTGTCTTGTTTCTCTGATTTGTCTTTTTTTCCTCCCATAGCCTCTGAAGGTAGAGGTGAAACTATGTCCAGGGTAATTGGAGTTTTCAAGGGCTAAGACACATTTTACCAGTTTGAGTAAAGTATAGAAACTTTGCGTTCCCTTAGGTCTCTTTACCTTCCCCACTTATACTGTAATTATCTTAAATATTTCTCTATGCTGAGAACCACATAAGGCAATGTTATAATTTTTACTTAAATCACTTAACATGATTTAGAAAACTCATGAGAATAAGATGGTATATTATTACTTATCCATATCTTTCACTCTGTTGCTCTTCATGACATTTCAAGCTTTTTTTTTTATAATAATTTTCTTTCTGTTTAAAGAAATTCCCTTAGCCATTCTTTTAGAGTAGGTCTGCTGGTGACTAATTCTCTTAGTTTTCCTTAATCTGAGAACATCTTGATTTTACCTTAATTTCTGAAGGATGTTTTTGCTGTGTTCCCTCATAGAGGGAACTTTTCACGCCACCAAGCTGTTGATTCTGCCAGTCTCCTAGCCCATCCTCCAAGAATCGGCTCGAATGTGCTTTCTTTTGTGAAGCAGTCTGTGTCACTCTTTGAACCCCAAACCAAAAGCAATCACTTTTACAGCTGGAATTTGTACATTCCCCTGATAAAGCGCCAGTCTTACAGGGTTTCATCTTGTTCTTTTTCCCACTAGACTGTGAACTCCTTGAAAGCCAGGATCAGGTCGTATTCACCTTTGGATCCCACAGGTACATTCATTAATATATCCAATTAACACAACAGTGTATTTGGTGCCTCCTACGTAGCAGTCACCGTGTTGGGCACTGGGTGTCAATTGGACTTGATTACCCAAAGACTAGGTATACAGAGGTGAATAAAGTGATGATAATAAGGGTCCCAGCGCTTACTGATCTTCACCAGTGCAGTATTAAGCACAGAGTAGTTGTTAATACTAACAATCTGGTAATCTAGAGGCTAGTCCTTTTACTCTGCTGCCACTTTCTACTTCTTTGACCCCATGGGAAAACTTCCTGTGGAGTCCAGACATGCTGAACCCTGAGAAAGTTAGATGCTTCTTTGAGTCATTCAGAGAAGGAGGAAAGCTTCAGCCAGTGCTGGAACCTGAAGTCTCTGGAGGGCAAGGCCTGAGGAGGAGGACTGAGCACAAGCCCTGAGGGCCCTCCTGTTAGCCAGGAAAAGGAGAGCAGGTCTGGGGTCCCAAGGGGATAATAGCAGGAATGCTATTAATTACTTATGTACCAGCCTTGCTGGTCTAGGGGGCTGATGAAGTTACTTCGATGCCTCCTATCTCAGTGGGAAACCAGGCTGATGGGGACTGGCAACTAAAAACAACACCCAAGATTTTTAGGGCAGTGAAAGTATTCTGTATGATACTGTAAATGTTGATATATGACATTATACATTTGGTAAAACCCATAGAACTGTGCAATGCAAAGAGCTGAACACTAATGTAAACTGTAGACCTAGGTAATAATAATAATAATACGTAAAATTTAAATAATATAACAATCAAGTGTAACTAAAGTACCATACCAGTGGAAGATGTTAAAAATAGGGGAAACTGAGGGGTTGGGAGAGAGGGAATATTTGGGAACTCTGTACTTTCTGCTCAATTTTTCTATAAACCTAAAACTACTCTAAAAAATAAACTTTTTTTTTTTTGGACTCTGCTTCTTGAGCCATTTTATTTTATTTATTTATTTATTTATTTTGGCTGTGCTGTGTGGCTTGTGGGATCTTAGTTCCCCGACCAGGGATCAAACCCGTGCCCCGTGCAGTGGAAGCATGGAGTCCTAACCACTGGACTGCCAGAGAATTCCCAAAAATAAACTATTAATTAAAACAAAAAACCCATCATCCAGGAAGTGACAGCTAATGGGAATTGATGATGAACAGGTAGAAGATGAGGACAGGAGCAAAGGTAGGAAGTCTGATTGGGGGGACCTGGCTTTGTCTTCATCCCTCTGTCATTCCTCAGTCCTGGAGACAAGCTCACCACCACTTTCCATCCCCCTACATATTTACACAATCTCTCTTCCCTGTCATTCCCAAGGCACCAGAGTTGGAAATTCAAGGAATTTCAAGGAAAAGTAATTTTCATATTGAGGATGAGGATGACGCTGATTGTAGAACTGGAGGTCCAGTTATGGATGGTGAACTCAAGTCAGAAATGGGAGAATCTGGCAGGACCCAAAAACTTCTCTAAGCTGTCCAGAAGCAGTAGAGTCTTGAAGTTCCCTGGGGACTTAGGGTCCAAGAATTTCAGGCAATAGTGTTGGATACCTCTACATCTAGTTCTCCCGGTTTTAGGAATGTGTCCCTGTAGCTTTCTGAAGACTTACTTCTCTTATTCTAGGGACTGATTTCTTCTTATTAGGGAGCTGTCCTGGGGCTGAGAGGAGTGAATAAGATAGGAGGAGGGACCCAAGACCCCTTCATTGACCTGTTCCCTTTGGTTGTGTGCCAAGGTGGGTTATGGCACCAGAGAGAAACCTTTATGCCACAATGATGTGTGGACTTCTGTACCAGTTTTAGGAGGCACCGTATGCCATTGTTCCTTACTGTTCAGACTACAGTTTCTCACCTGGATGAGATATGAAGCCCAATTCCTATAGTTTTGATATAGGCTTAGAAAGGGGTACTATCAAGGTAATGGATGCATTTAATTAGGGAATTGCACTGGAATTAATGTAAAAACTGAAAAGTTGCTCTTATCTGGTCTGACTTCTGGTGGATTCTATTGTCCTATTCCTCTACCTATTAAATCCATTGAATAAGAACTATTTTGGGGAACTTCGCTGGTGGTCCAGTGGTTACGACTCTGTGCTCCCAATGCAGGGGACCTGGGTTCAATCCCTGGTCAGGGAACTAGATCCCTCGTGCATGCACAACTAAAAGATCCTGCATGCCGCAATTGAAGACTCCACATGCCTACAACGAAGACCTGGTGCAGCCAAATAAATAAATAAATAAATAAATAAAATATTTTGGGCAAAGTTACAGTTACCAAAGGGGAAACGGGGTGGGGGGAGGGATAAATTAGGAGTTTGGGATTAACAGATACACACTGCTATATGTAAAATAGGTGAACAACAAGGACCTACTATAGAGCACAGGGAACTATATTCAATATCTTGTAATAACCTATAATGAAAAAGAATCTGAAAAAGAATATATATATATGTGAATCACTTTGCTGTACACCTGAAACTAACACAACATTGTAAATTGTAAATCAACTGTACTTCAATTAAAAAATAATAAAAATTTTTAAAGAACTATTTTGGGGTCTCCTATCCAGAAATCACTGGCATCCCTGCCTTTCACCTCCCACTTCCCCAGAAGACCCAGAGGAATTTTTTCTGACCAAAGTTTAGGTCTAGAGAAATCCTTAGGATGAGAGGGATATGGGGCAGGAAAAGGGAGAAACCTGATTTCAGCATGGGGGCAAAGGTAAGGGCAAAGCCTGAACTAAGAAGAGGCAGATAAATATTTGTGAACGTTATGTCCTTCACTGTTTTCAGAGGGGTCAACTGTTTTGTCTGGGATAAAGAGAAGGTCAGATCTAAAAAGCAGTCATTCAGATCAGAGAAGCACAGAGGCAAAGGATGTGTTCAGACCATCTCATTCCTCTGGCTTCTTTTTTTACCAGGAGCAGGTGAGTATCTCCCACAGCCTATAAGGTTTGATGTCCAGTGTGATTGAAATTTCCAAGGGCTAAGACACTTCCAAGCTCTGACCAGTCCTGGTGTCTCTTCATCCCAAGCCTTTCCCCACTTCCCAATCTGAGCACTGCTTCCTTCCAGCAGGGCTGTTCTGCTGACCCACCATGACCCAGGCTGTGCTGCTCCTTTGCTGTGTCTTGCTGTCCCAAGTGGCTGCCTTTCCAAGAAATGCCCAGGAAGCGGCCCTGAACTTCCAGCCATCTTTCACAGAAACTGGGCATCCTCTGAACGTGCTCTCCAACCAGATCCCTCTCCCAGATCCCCAAACTTGCCGGGATCTCTTGCACACAGTCCCCTCCTTAGCCCCTCTCTCTGAGTACCTATCCAACTTAGCTCTGGAGGTGGCTCTGGAGGAGGTCGGTTGCACAACCGAGGCCCACATTCTGCAGCTTCAGCTTGTTAAGATGGGAGGAAAGGACACCCATGAAACCCTCATCCGTGAGAGCAAAAAGCACAATAAGGAAGAAGGGATTGGCAATGCTAAGGTCATTCTGAAGGATCTGGGAGGATCCCTAGGGGAGCTTAGGTGGGTGCAGCGCTCAGTTACCCTTCCTGAGGCATGTAGGCAGGAACATAAGTGGGTGCTCTACGAGACAGCACAACTGATAGTTGAATTTGCTGAGAAGCTCCCTTCCACTGAGCTGGTAACAGAGTTAAAGACTTCTGCCATTAGTGTCACCCAGAAGTGCACGGATAAATCTCGGGAGCATTTGGAAGCAGTAGGCAAACGGCTGATGGAAAGCCCTGAGATTAAAGACTTCACAATGCCTATGGAAGATCAGATATACTTTGTCAAGCATTCCACAACCATTCTGACGTGCCTTATACTGGGACTAATACAGAAACATTTCCAGACATTTTTTGGATAGGGAAGGCCTCCGAGGAATCCTATCTCCTGTCTCAAATGTCTCTGATAGGACTGTGTACAAGGACTGTGCACAACAGGTAGTTAGAAACGTTGAGACAGCTTAGGGCAGAAGTGTGCTACTCATTTGATCCCAGTGCTAAAAGACATGTGACCAGAGTCAGCTTTGCCCCCTCTCTTAATAGGTCCTAGCCCCTATTTTTTCTCCCAATTTCTCTGTATTTCAGTTGAAAGATACGTGGGTATATTATGTACTAGACATGAAGGATATTGTAATCTTTCCCCGTTCAACTACCTTTTACTTTCTAGTTCCCCAACTGGATGCTATAGCTCGCTTGTGTTAATTTTTAAACTGAAAAGAGAAATTAAACATTGCTTCTGTATCAGAATCACTGTTATTTGATCTCTCTTAACTGTGGGTCTCTGTGGCATTTTTTTTGGCGGGGGGGGGGGGGGCGGGGCGCTGCGCAAAATGGGATCTTAGTTCCCTGACCAGGGATCAAACCCAGGCCCACAGCATTGAAAGCGCCAAGTCTTAACCATGGGACCACCAGGAAATTCCCTCCATGGCTTCTTTTGTGAGCTGGAGATGAAATGTGGCAGGGACATGTAGGAAGTGCCAACGTATTTTGAGGCTGAGTGTGTAACAAGGGGACAAGGTTTGAGCAGTCAATACAAATGGGCAAATAATTGTAGAGGTCATATCCCTTGCTGATCACTGGGGAAAGCAACCATCTTTCCTCCTCATGGGACAGAAAACTGGGCAGAGTGGGTCTAGATCTACCAGAGCAGTTTCACTTCTCCCTGACTAGATTGTGTAGTAATTTGGGGCCCCATACCTGCATGGAATGGGGCCCATGTAAAGCAGAGGAAGTCCCTGGTGATCTGGATAGGGAGACCAAGAAGAGCAACTGAGTCCCATTCCCTGGCCCCAGACTTAAAAGGAAGAGAGGCTGGGAGTTGATGGGTGAGATGTCCTCTAACTGAGCTCTGGGTTCCTTCAGACCACAGTCCAAAGGAAACAGTTTGTGTGTTGTCTTCCACTCTAGTATAGTCAGATCCAGCTAGACATCACCAAGACCCACCATGACCTGCTCCTTTAGTGCCTCCTGCTGTACCCTGTGGTTGTCACTTCATGTGGTGCCCAGAAAAAGACCCTGGTGACTTTTCCCTCATCTCAGGGGATCCAGCCATCCACAGCAGGCTCTTGGTTCTGCCAGACTCTGCTCCCAAAGTCCCTGGCTGGCCTCACCCACTTTGTACTCTACCAAGGATGTCCCTGGAGCAGACTGATCATGAGACTGATTGCTAGATCCTGCAGCTTCATCTTTATAGCCTGGAGGATGTGAAAGCCATGCAGGTTTTCTTCAATCAAATACAAGGTGCCACATGGACAGCTGCACAGGGAGGGGCCTCCCAGGGAGTGCACTGCCGCAGCTATTAGGCAGGGTTCAGCCTGATCCAGGGAGAGAAAGATGTGCCTTCTCTATTCTAGAATGTTAGTATGAGCAAGAGCAGCATATGTACAACGTGGTCCAGCTGTTGCCAGGAGTGGGAATCTACCACAAAGTCAGGCATAGCTTTGTACTCTGCTGCTCAGAACTACAATAGACCCAAGGAGTGAGGCTGAGATGAGGCCATAGACCTAGGCTCCAGCCTTCAGATGATCATGGCCAGGTTATCAGGGGACCCAGGGGCTATTGGTGAGCTCTGTGCTTAAATCTGCAGCGACATCTGGGGTTCAGGAGCTGAACCAGTATTACCATGAAAAAGAGGCAAATACCCCTCTGTCAGAGACTAAGGAGGAGGGCTTGGAAGGCACCACAGATGTGAATCACCCAGGGGTGACAAACAACAACCATGGCCTCGGAAGACAAGACACCTGAAGAAATAAACTCAGCTCCTACTCATTTTGGGCCTTATTCAAGGGCCATGACTTAGATACTTTTCCTAGGAATCTTATGCTTTATATAAATAAAGAGATTATTCACAAAAGGAATTAAACTGAATTTAAAATTATCACCAACTCCCTTATCCTAAACTTCAGATATGGAATAGAATATTCAACTATGATTATGTCAGTCTGTCATTATTCATGGTAGTGAAGAGAATCCTCTTCCCTCAAAAACAAAACAAAACAAAACAGGTTTTTCCCTTCATCATAAAATCATATGACTCCTTAAATCATATACATGCTTGCTCTATTCTGTTAGGCTCTGGGTACTGCAATGAGATTTCCCAAAGATCAGATGGCCCCAGGAGCAAGAATGCTGCCCAGGCCAGCAGGTCTTTCATAGATGTGCTAATCCACGTATTGAAAATCAGAGGTGACAAATCTTACCAGTCCTTGTTGAAATTCCAGGTGGTTGGAAAGAGGATGATCTCTCTGATTAAGGTAGGGAAGAGGGACCTGGGGGTGTATTAAAATAGAGTCAATTACAATCTTAGGGGTTTTATGACTTCTTCCACAATTTCCGGACTACTGCAATCCAACAGAAATTTGAGAGATGATGAAAATGTTCTATATCTGTGCTGTCCAATATGGTGGACACGAGCCCCATGTGTCTACTGGGTGCTTGAAATATGGGTGGTACAACTGAGAAACTGAATTTTCTTTCCAAGTTTTAAATTATTATTCATAGTTTTTATTGTTGGTATTACGTGGTAATGTCTCTAGGTGTTATGGACTGAATTGTGTCCCCCCAGAATTCATCAATTGAAGCCCTAACCCACAATGTGACTATATGTGGGGAGAGGGCCTTTAAGGAGGTAGTTAAGGTTAAATGGTATCATAAGAGTAAGATTCTAGGGACTTCCCTGGTGGCGCAGTGGTTAAGAATCCACCTGCCAATACAGGGGACAAGGGTTCAAGCCCTGGTCCGGGAAGATCCCACATGCTGCAGAGCAACTAAGCCCGTGAGCCACAACTACTGAGCCTGCGCTCTAGAGCCCACGCTCCGCAACGAGAGAAGTCACTGCAATGAGAAGCCCGTGCACCAAAACGAAGAGTAGCCCTCCCCTCACTGCAGCTAGAGAAAGCCTGCACACAGCAACGAAGAAACAACGCAGCCATAAATAAATAAATAAATAATAAAATTTAAACAACAACAAGAAAAAAAGAGTGGGATTCTAATCCAACGGGACTGGTGTCATAAGAAGTGGAAAAGACACCAGAAATGCATAAACACAGAGGAAAGGCTATGTGTGGGAACAGCAAGACGGCAGCCATCTGCAAGCCAAGGAGAGATGTCTCAGGACTAACCAAACCTGCCAACACCTTGACCTTGGACTTCTAGCCTCCAGACCATGAGAAATAAATTCCTTTTGTTTAAATCACCCAGTCTGTGGTATTTTGTTATGGCGGCCCTGGCACACTAATACATTAAGTATGGGGTTTTTTTCACCTATTTTCTGGTATCCTGTGAGTCTACTCAATCTGAAAAATTTTTCTTCCTCATTCTTTTCTTAGTTTGTTTTTTTTTTTTTTTTGGCTGCTCTGCGCAGCTTGTGAGATCTTAGTTTCCCAACCAGGAATCAAACCCAGGCCCACGGCAGTGAAAGCACTGAGTCCTAACCACTGGACCGCCAGGGAAGTCCCAGTTTAGCTTTTTTAAAATTGTGGTAAAAAACACATAGCATAAAATATACCATCTTAACCATTTCTAAGTGTACAGTTCAATAGTGTTAACTACCTTCACGTTGTTGTGCCACCCATCTCCAGAACTTTCTCATGTTGAAAAACTGAAAATCTACCCATTAAACAACTCCCCATTTCCCCCTCCCCTCAGCCCCCAGCAACCATCCTTCTACTTTCTGTTTCTATAGCTTTGACTACTCTAGATCTCTTCTGGCTCATTGCAATTTGTCATCTCTGACTGAGATTCCTGCAGCAGCCGTCCTGCTAGTCCTCGTCACTCTAATCTCCCCTCCTCCTAAGTCCATTTTCCACATTGCCTCTTGAGTTATCTTTCTAAAACATAGGTTTGATTCTATCACTCCCCTGTCCAGACCACCTGATGGTTCCCCACTACTTTCAAGACAGAGTCCAGAGCCTCTGAGTGTGTCTGGTCTTTGTCCAACCTTGGCAGCCTTAGGTCCATGCCACCCACATACCTACTTTACATTGAAGTCATCTTCATCTTGGACTACTTTCCATACTCCAAAAGCAGGCTTTTTCTCTCAGTGGTTGGTCATTCCCGTCCCTCTACTAGAAGGCTCCAACCACACACACACATACCTCACCTGTCCTCCGGAAAAACCTCTGCCTTCAAGACTCAGCTCAATTGTCACTCCTTTTGAAATGTTGTCCCTGTTACCCTTTGAATCTATGGAGAAACTTTGGCAGTTGGGCTCTCTTCTTTCCACTGCTATAGCACAAATCCTCTGGTGTTAACAGCACATTTCCTACTTCTCCCCCTGAATTGTGAGCTCCTAGAGGGTAAGGATCCTGCCTTACTCACTTTTAGATCTTTAGGATCCATTCAGTAATTTATGCAATTAACAAATATATTTGGGGCAGCTGGAGAAGTGGCTAGAAACACCTCCCGCCCTACCCTTATCCCACACTGCCACCTGTGCTTCCTAACCTTTAATGGTACAATGGTACAATAGCTGTGGTCAAATTTGAGCGTACATCAGAATCACCTGTAGAGCTTGTTAAAACAGATTTCTGGAGAATTCCCTGGCGGTCCAATGGTTAGGACTTGGTGCTTTCACTGCCAAGGGCCTGGGTTCAATCCCTAGTCAGGGAACTAAGATCCCAAAAGCCCGCGTGGTGTGGAAAAAACAAAACAAAACAGAAAACTCACACAGATTTCTGAGCTTATTCTGAGTATCTGATTTAGCAGGTCTGGGATGGGGCCTAAGAATTTACATTTCTAAGTTCCCAGGTGATGCTGAGGCTGGTGGTCTTGGGACCACACTTTGAGATCCACTACCTTATAGCCAGCAGGTATTGGTCTCATGTTTCCCTCCTCCTCATAATGATTTCATCTCTCCTGCCCGACTCCGTGGCCTCTCTGCAGCCTCATTCTCACTCCCCAGCCTTTTGTTCAGTGGGAGTGATGGTTTAACCCAAAATCTTTTTTTTTCTTTTTAAAAAATTTATTTATTTATTTATTTGGCAGTGCCATGAGGCTTGCAGGATCTTAGTTCCCCAAGCAGGGATTGAACCCGTGCCCTCGGCAGTGAAAGCCCAGAGTCCTAACCACTGGACCACCAGGGAATTCCCTAACCCACAATCTGACAGTCTGATTTCTTCCTTTTTAATCTTGTATGAGTAAAGTATTTTTTACATTTGTTTGCAATGAACATAATGTAAAAAAGTAAAGAAAAATTACCTATAGGCCCACCTCAGAGGGCTAGTTTATTAATATTTGGGTGTCCAACTATCCTTATAGAATTTTTCTATAACTGTAATACGCACATACATTTTTTAAAAAATATTTATTTATTTATTTATTTATATTTTTGGCTGTGTCGGGTCTTCGTTGTGGCATGCAGGATCTGTTGTGTTGTGGTGCTCAGGCTTCTCTCTAGTTGTGGCGTGCGGGTTTCCTCTCTCTAGTTGAGGCTTGCAGGCTCAGTAGTTGTGGTTCGAGGGCCTAGTTGCCCCGCGGCACGTGGGATCTTAGTTCCCTGACCAGGGATTGAACCCGCGTCCCCTGCATTGGAAGGTGGATTCTTTACCACTGGACCACCAGGGAAGTCCCTGCACATATATTTTTAAGCAAAAATTGGACTTTACTCTTCATACTAACTTGAAGCCTGTGACATTTATTTTATGACTGGAAGTTTGTACCTCTTAATCCCCTTAACCTAGTTTACCCATCCCCCCATCCTGGATTCATTCTTAATTTCCGGAAATAATTTCCCAGAAGTGGAATTTGTGGGTCAAAGGATATACACATTTTTGCTGTTGGTTGATCCATTAATATCTTCTCTTTTTTTTTAATATCTTCTTTAAAATGAAAGAATTGGTTTTATTTTCTGGTAGTAAATGTAATATATTCATATTGCAAAAAAATCTGGACAACTTAAAAGAAAAAAATCCCCCAGATTTGATCACTCAGAGATCACTTCTGTTAACAATTTTTTGGCTGAGGTATAAGTTACCTATAATAAAACAGGCAGATTTTAAGCGAACAGTTCAGTGTGCTTTGACACACAAAAAAACAGGAACTCACGGAGATAGAGACATAAATAGATACATAGATACATCACCAGGCCAATCAAGATACAGAACATGTCCTACACTTTAGAAAGTTCCCAGTCAATCTCACTCCCCTGCCCTCCTCTTCTCCTATGACTCCCTCCCCACATGCAAACACTGGTCTGATTTCTATCTGTGTAGTTGTGTTGCCTCTCTGTAACTTCACACACATGAAATCATGGAATATGTCTTTTGAGTTTGGCTTCTTCTGCTCAGCGTGTCTATGCTTTATCAATGTTCTCATGGGTATCAGTAGTTTATAGCTTTCTAATGCTAAGTAATATATCAGTTTGTGAATATACGACAGTTTTCTTAAAATTCATGCACCTGTTAGTGGATATTTGGGTAGTTTCCAATTTGGGGCTATTATGGATAAATAGGCTATGAACATTCTTGTCTTTTATGGGACATGTGTTATCATTTCTCTTTGGTAAATATTTAGAAGAAAAATTGCTAAGCAATAGGATGGGTATATATTTAACCATATATACATATATATGTGTATGTGTGTATATATATATACACATATAACTGCCAGTTTTCCAAAGTGATTGTACCAATGTATGAAAGTTCTACTTGATTCTCATCAACACTTGATATTATCTGTCTTTCTAATTTTAGCCATCCTAGTGGGTATCTCCTGGTGGTATTAATTTACATTCCTTTGATGACATGATATTGTACATCTTTCGATATGCTTATTGGCCACTGTTTTCTTTTGTGAAGTATCTGTTCAAGTCTTTTGTCCATTTATAAAATGGAATTGTTTGCTTATTTAATATTGTGTGTCTATATGCATATTGCATGTATCATACCACTGATGTAAATTATAGTGAGATACAGTCCTCCCTCGGTATCTGAGGGGGATTGGCTCCAGACCCTCCCTCCATACCAAATCTGTGGATGCTCAAGTCCCTTATATAAAATAGTACAGTCATAGTACAGTCGACCTTCCGTACAAGTTCTGCATCCATGGATACTGAGGCTGACTGTTTATCACTGACATAAATTTCACACATGTATCATATGTGATAGATATTCTCTGTCAGATATGTATTTGCAAGTATTTTCCCCAGACCATGCCTTGTCTCTTCATTTTCTTAACAGTAGAAGTTTTAATTTTGAAGTCCAATTTATTGATCTTTATTTTTATGATTAGTGCTTTTTTATTGTGGTAAAACATACATAACATAAAATTTACCATTTTAACCAATTCTAAGTGTATGTTTAGTGACATTAAGTACATTCACACGGTTGTTAATATCCATTCACTTTGTTACCATATCAATCTCCAGAACTTTTTTTTTTTTTTAATTTTTTTTTTTTTTTTAATGTGACACATACTTTTTTTTTTTTTTTTAATTTTATTTATTTATTTATGGCTGTGTTGGGTCTTCGTTTCTGTGCGAGGGCTTTCTCTAGTTGTGGCAAGTGGGGACCACTCTTCATCGCGGTGCGCGGGCCTCTCACTGTCGCAGCCTCTCTTGTTGCGGAGCACAGGCTCCAGACGCGCAGGCTCAGTAATTGTGGCTCACGGGCCTAGTTGCTCCGCGGCATGTGGGATCTTCCCAGACCAGGGCTCGAACCCGTGTCCCCTGCATTGGCAGGCAGATTCTCAACCACTGCGCCACCAGGGAAGCCCCTCCAGAACTTTTTCATCATCTTCCCAAACTGAAATTCTGTACTCATTAACACTAACTCCCTATTCCTCCCTGTCCTCAGCCCTGAATAACCATTATTCTACTTTCTGTCTCTGAATTTGACTATTCTAAGTACTTCATGTAAGTGGAATCATATAATATTTGTCCTTCTGTGTCTGGCTGATTTCATTTACTATAATGTCCTTAAGGTTCATTCATGTTATAGCATGTGTTCAGATTTCCTTCCTTTTTAAGGCTGAATAATGTTCCATTGTACGTGTATACCACATTTTGTTCACCCATTTGTGAGGGACATTTAGGTTGTGTGAAATGGTCTTTCATTGTGGTTTTGATTAGCATTTCCCTAATGATTAATAATATTGAGCATCTTTTCATGTGCTAATTGGCCATTTGTACGTCTTCTTTGGAAAAATGTCTATTCAAGTCCCTTGCCCTTTTCTTTTGGGTGTGGGGGGACTGTGCCGCGAGGCTTGTGGGATCTTAGTTCCCCGACCAGGGATCCAACCCAGGCCGCACTGTGGTTAGCAATCACAGTGAGAGTGCCAAGTCCTAACCACTGGACCGCCAGGTAATTCCCCTTTGCCCATTTTGAAATTGAATTGTTTGTTTGTTATTAAGTTGTAGGAATTCTTTATATAGTTTGGATATTAACCACCATCAGCTATATGATATGCAAAGATTTTCTCCCATTCTGTGGGTTATTTTTTCACTCTGTTGTTAGTGTCCTTTGATGCACAAAAGTTTTAAAAGTTAATTAATTTAAAGTTTTTAATGAAGTCCAATTTATTTTTTCTTTTGTTGCCTGTGCTTTTAGTGTCATATCCAATAAATCACTGCCAAATGCAATGTCATGAGGTTTTTTTCCTATGTTTTTTTCTAAGAAACTGTTTTAGCTCTTATGTTCAGGTTTTTGATCCATTTTGAGTTAATTTTTGTATATGGTGTGAAGGGTCAAACTTCATTTTTTGCATGTGGATATCCAATTGTCCCAGTACCATATGTCTCACTGAATGGTTCCAACACACTTGTAAAAAATCATTTGACTACATATGCAAAGATTTACTTCTGGGTTCTCTATCCTTTTCTGTTAGTCTATATGTCTATCTTTATGCCGATACCACACTGTTTTCTGTGTGTGCTTTTTTGCAAATTTTGTTCTCAGTTTATTTTTTAAATTGAAACTATGTTTATTTTTCTCGTTGATTTTTATAAGTTCCCAATATGTTAAACAATGTTAAGCAAAGTCTCTCATCCACTTATCTGTTAGGGCTAAACTAGAATTATTTTCAGGAAATGCTTTCATTTGCTGAAGCATATTCTCTCGGGAGGCCAGGCTCCTTGAGTTGTGTGTCCTAGTTTGTATCTTCATTTTTTTAAAAAATAAATTTATTTATTTATTTATTTTTGGCTGTGTTTGGGTCTTCGTTGCTGCGCGCGGGCTTTCTCTAGTTGCAGTGAGCAGGGGCTACTCTTCATTGCGGTGCGCGGGCTTCTCATTGCGGTGGCTTCTCTGGCTGCGGAGCATGGGCTCTAGGTGCACAGGCTTCAGTACTTGTGGCTCGCGGGCTCCAGAGCACAGGCTCAGTAGTTGTGGCGCACGGGCTTAGTTGCTCCACGGCATGTGGGATCTTCTCGGACCAGGGCTCAAACCCGTGTCCCCTGCATTGGCAGGCGGATTCTTAACCACTGTGCCACCAGGGAAGTCCCAGTATCTTCATTTTTTTTTTTTTTTTCTTCATTTTTAAGAAAAGGAATTATTCTCTCACTGCGGCTCAGCTGCTTACAAAAGCACGCAAGTGTGGCTTTGACTGGCCTTGCAGAATGACTCCTGTGAGGTACTTGTCATTATGTGTAGTACCACACTGTTTTGATTACTGTAGCTTTTTTTTTTTCAGGAACCACTTCAGTCTTATTTTATAGACTTCTTTTTGATCATCAAAGTTGTTTTCATCTTTGTAGTGATGCAGCGTTGTAATATATTTTCAAATCAGGAAGCGAGTCCTCCAAGTTTGTTTTCTTTTTCAAGATTGCTTCAGCTATTCAATGTCCCTTGAAATTTCATGTGAATTTTAGGATGGTTTTTCTGTTTTTGCAAAAAACATTACTGGGATTTTGGAAGAGATTGCATCAGATTTGTTAGTCTCTTTGGGTAGTATTGACATTTTAACAATGTTAAGTCTTCCAATCTATGGGTGTGATGTCTTTCCATTTATTTATGCCTTCTTTAATTTCTTTCAGCAATGTTTTGTAGTTTTCAATGTATAAGTCTTTTGCCACCTTGGTTAAGTTTATTCCTAAGTATTTTATGCTTTTTGATGCTGTTATAAAAAAATTGTTTTCTTTATTTCTTTTTTCATATTTTTCACTGTTAGTGTATAGACATGCAGCTAATTTGGGGTGTTGATTTTTTATCCTGCAACTTTGCTTAATTTGCTTATTAATTCTAGCAGGTGTGTGTGTTATTTAGGGTTTTCTACTTATATGATCACGTCTTCTGCAAACAGAGATAATTTTGCTTTTTTCTTTCCAATTTGGATGTCTTTTTTTCTTTTTCTTGCCTAATTGCTCAACACTATGTTGAATAAGAGTGTTGAAAGCAAACATCTTTGTCTTGTTCCTGATCTTAGAGGAAAAGCTTTCAGTCTTTTACCATTGAATATGATGTTAGCTGTGGGTTTTTCATTTATGACCTTTCTTATTAAGATAGTTTCTTCCTATTTCTATTTTATTGATGTAAAATGCTTTTCTACATCAATTGAGATGATCACGTGATTTTTCTCTTTCATTCTGTTAATGTGGTGAATTACACTGATTGATTTTCATATATTGAACCACTCTTACATTCTAGAAATAAATCCCATTTTGTCATGGTGTAAAATCCTTTTAATATGCTACCAAATTCAATTTGCTAGTATTTTGCATTAATATTCTCATGAGATATAGGTCTGTAGTTTTCTTTCCTTGTAGGGTCTTTGTCTAACTTTGATATCAGGGTAATGCTGGTCTCGTAGAATTAGTTAGGCATGTTCCCTCCTCTTTGATATTTTAGAAGAGTCTGAGAAGGATTGGTATTAATTCTTCTTCAAATGTTTGGTAGGAAAAAAAAGAATGTAAAAAATAAAAACAAAACTAAAAAAACTCACAAATGTTTGGTAGAATTCACCAATAAGACCATTTTGTCCAGGGCTTTTCTTTATTGGGAAATTTTTGATTACCGACTCAATCTCCTTACTAATTATAGGTCTGTTCAGATTTTCTATTACTTCATGATTCAGTCTTGGTAGGTTGTATGTTTCTAAGAATTTGTCTATTTCATCTAGATTATCCAATTTATTGTCATACACCTATTCATAGTACTCTCAAATTCCTTTTTGTTTCTGTAAAACAAATAGTAATATCCCCACTTTCATTTATTCTTTTTATTGAGATGTAATTGACATATTATATTAGTTTCCTTGGTGGGAATGTAAACTGGTGCAGCCACTGTAAAAAACAGTATGGAAGTTCCTCAAAAATTAGGATTTTCTACATAAACAATCATGTTGTTTCTAAATAAATACCGTTCTAATTTCCTTTCTATTTTTTTATGTGATTAATTTTTTATTATTTCCTCATTATACTACTTAGGACTTCCAGTACAATGTTGAAAAAGTGATGAGTAGATATTCTTGCTTTTTGATAGATCTTAGGAAAAAAGGGTTAAATATTTTACCCTTTGTTATATTACTCCACGGAAACGATATAGTCCTAGGTAGGGTTCCCTAGGGATTTAGCAACCAGTAACTTCAGGTAGTGTTGGACCGCTTTGCACCTAGTTCTTGCTTCCTACAATTTTGGTAGTGCATCCTTACAGAACTACCCCTCTTCTTTCTTCTGTCTGCTGTTAGTTGTCAGGGGCCGCTGCTGGGAACTGAGGGAAGTGAAATAGAGGGAAGGACTCTGGGCCCCTCCCTCTGGCCTGTTCCTTTTGGTTGTCTGTCAGAAATGAGTGACAGCAACTACTGAGCCCATGCGTCACAACTACTGAAGCCCGCACACCTAGATCCCGTGCTCCTCAACAAGAGAAGCCACCGCAATGAGAAGCCTTCGTATCGCAACGAAGAGTAGCCCCCGCTCACCCCAACTAAAAGAAAGCCCGCGTGCAGCAACGAGGACCCAACGCAGCCAAAAATAAATAAATTAATTAACTATTTTTTTTAAAAAAATAAATGAGTGACAGCACCAAGGAAACTTTTTACCATAACAATATGTAGGAACCTGTACCAGTTTCAGAAGGCATCAGATACCTTCTTCTCCTAATTTTTGGACGGTAGTTACTGCTAAACCCTAGATGAAACCCAATTTTTGGAGTTTTGGTTAGATTTGGAAAGAGTTACCACCCAGCTGATGAACACATTTTATTTGTGTTTTGCATTGGAATTAGAAAAGTGAGAAGTAGAAGTTGTACTGATTTCATTTAACTTACCAATATTTTCAGTTTCCCCGGACTTTCACCCAATGTATACTTTTAATAAGAACTTACTAAACGTTTTGGGGGTCTCTTGCCAGAGGTCATCAGCCTTTTTGCCTTACCTATTCTCCCTTTCAGAAGATACAGGGGAACTTCCCATCTCATGTATAGGTCCAGGGTAAAACCTTAGGACAATAGGGATATGGGGCAGGACTAGTAGGGTCAAAAAGGGAAAAGGCCTATTTGTCAGTATAGGACAAAGGTGAAGAGGACAAAGTCTGGGCTGGAGAGAGATGAATAAATATTTGCAAATGCTATGTCCTTCACTGTTTTGGACACTATCAGCATTCTGGCGTCCTCGTGATTCTGGCTGGGGTAAAGGAGAAAGTGGGATACAACAAAAAAATCAAAACAGTCATTCCAGCCATGAAGAAACCAAAGCAAAGGAGATGTTTGGACTTTCTTGTTCCTCTGGTTTGTTTCTAGGAAGTATATGATTTCAATCCTCCAAATGAATTTCCAGGCACCATTGAAGCGGACTTGCCCTAATGAAGTGTTAAAAACTAAACAGATAGGTTGCTTACACTTCTCTACGCCCATTTTGTTTGTTTGTTTGTTTTTCTATTCTCCTTTTTAAAAAAATGATAATTTTATCTTTGGAATGCATGCAAAGAAACTTCTTCATATTCCTTCTATTCTCCAGTCCCTCATATTTCCCTCCACATGTTGAAAAGTGTGCTATTGAAAACATTAGCTAGATAGAAAGACAGAGAAATAGATACATAGATAGACAGATTGATTTTTTTTATTGATAATTACATTTATAATTCAAGGAAACTTCAAATGTTCAGAACATTTACAATCTGATGAAAGCTTAAAGACACTTATTTTAACTAATAAAAATGGCTAAGCAATGATATCACAAATCTGTGATCCATTATTATATCCATTAGAATGACTGGATTAGTAAAAGAAACAAGTGGAAGTTGGGTAGATTATACTGGAGCTCAATCTCTCTCAGCATAGAGAACAGCTGATGGATAAACAATTGCTATCCACAATGGATGAGTCCAGCAGATTCTTACGGGCTGCATAACGTTATTTCTATCTTTGGAAAGGGAAGTTAAAAATAAGGCCAAAACTACAGAATAGAAACATGTAGAAGCATTTTAACTTTTTTCTCATTCATCTATCTTGTACTAAATCTCTAGTGAGACACTGAAGCTTGCTAATTTAATTTTTAAACTGAAAAGAGAATCACAGACATCTAACCTCTTCTGATTCTGGGTCTCACAGCTTCTATCATGAGCTAGAGTGTGAAAGTGGCAGGGACTGGTAGGAAATGCCAAAGAACAGAGTTTTTAGGTATTGAGGTCGAGTGTGTGACAAGGGGACAAGGTTTGAGAAGCCAGTACAAATGGACAAATATTTGCAGAGATTACATCTCTTACTGATAATAGGGGAAAGCCAATATCTACTTTCTTCACCCGACAGAGGAGTAGGCAGAAGAGGATCGAGGAGCTACCAAATCTATCAAAGCAGTCTTACTTCTTAATCACCAGACTTTGTGGTAATTTGGGGCTCCCTATTAAATGGGTGGAAATCAGGCAGAGGAAGACCTGAAGCTGGAGAAGGCCAAGAGGGAACAACTGGGTTGCATTTCTTGTTTCTCAGTGCTTTAGCTAAAAAGAACAGAAGTTTGGAGGTGATAGATGAGGTTCGCCCTGAGTCCTGGGCTCCTTTTGGACCACAGTCCTTAGGGAAACGGTTTGTATGTTTCTGGTTTCTCCCGTCTCCAGTGCACTCTGCTCCAGACATGCGTGGTCTCAGACTCATCATGGTACCAGTTGAGCTACTTCTTTGCTGCTTCCTGCTGCACACTGTGGATGCCATTTCATATGGAAACCAGACAAACGTCGTGGTGCATCTTCGCTCATCCTTGGGATCCTGGCTACCTTCCTCAACCCCCTTGTCTTGCCGGACCCTGCTCCCCAAATCCCTGCCTGGCTTCACCCACATGGCCCTTCTCCCCAAGTTCCTGGTAGGCCTGCCCCTGATGATTGCCTTGGAGAAAGCTGGCTGTCAAGCTGATGTACGGGTCCTGCAGCTTCAGCTCTACCGCCAGGGGGGTGTAAAGGCTACACAGATCCTCATCAGACATCTTCAAGAGCTCGAGAAAAGCAGAAGCACAGGGACGGGAGTGTCAGTGGATGCCCTGGCCTCTGCTCTGCAGCTGTTGGCCAGGGAGCACCCAGGCCCAGAGAGGGCCCGACGATCCCTCTCCATCAAGGACTGCGAGCAGGAGCAGGAGCAGAGCGTGCACAATGTAGTCCAGCTGCTGCCAGGAGTGGGAACCTTCTACAACCTGGGCACAGCATTGTATTATGCTGTTCAGAACTGCTCGGACAAGGCCAAGGAACGAGGCCGAGACGGGGTCATAGATCTGGGTTATGACCTTCTGATGGCCATGGCTGGAGCGTCAGGGGGGCCCGCGGGACTAGTGATCAGTACTGCACTTAAACCTATAGTGAAAGCTGGGGTTCAGCAGGTGATCCAGTATTATAATGAGAGAGAGGTGAACAGCCCTCCACCAGAGACCAGCAAGGAGGTCTTGGGGGTCACCTCAAATTGGGTCACCTGGAAGAAACAATTACCATGGCCCCTTTGGTATCAGAAGTAGTAAGTTCAGTTCCTTACTGGCAGTGGACCTTACTCTATGACTATGGCTTAGATCCTAGGGATGGGAATAGTACTGAGATATAAAAGAAGGTGGTAGGGAACTCCTTGGCTGTCCAGTGGTTAGGACTCCACTCTTTCACTGCTAAAGGGGCCGGGTTCAATCCCTGGTCGGGGAACTAAGATCCCCGTAAGCTGCGCAGCAATCAATCAATCAATCAATCAATTATAAAAGAAGGTGGTGGGACTTCCCTGGCGGTCCAGTGGAAGAATCCACGCTTCCACTGCAGGGGGTGCGGGTTTGATCCCTGGTGGGGAAACTAAGATCCTGCATGCCAGAGCAGTCCAGCCAAAAAAAAAAAAAAAAGATGGTAAACATGACGACTAGATCTAATATTCTGACAAGTAGTAATATGTATGTTCAAAATCCAAATCTCTGATTTTTTTTTTTGATTTTTTTTTTATCAAGGAGGAAGGCAGTACTGTAAAATGTAGAAATTTTAAAGTTCGTGGTTTGGAATCAGAGGATTTGGCTTTGAATCCAGGCTCCACTTGTTAGAGCTTCAGCGACCATTGACTAGTACCTTCTTTCTCCAAACTCAGTTTTTTAAATTTCTAAAGAATAGTGATTTGCATCTCAATGGGTTTCGCGGAAATTAAAAACGGTACGCTGTCCTAATGCTTAGCACGGTACCAACAATAAATAGGCTTTTGTTGTTTTTGTTGTTGTTGTTATTACTTAAGCCCTCCCCTTCCTGTCCCAATATGTCGAAATTCCGCCTCGCTTGTTAGCTTAGCGCCTCCAAGATCCTGAGCCAGTCTCGGTTCCGCTGCGTAGGTGCGGGTTCTCGGAAATCAGCTGTTTCAGTCCCGAGCTATTCTGTTCTTTGGACTCCTCCCTCCGCAGACACGGGGCAGGGCTTACTTGAGCTTTCCTACCAATCGCTGCAGCTAGAGGTGTGGTTTCGGCTTCTCTTGTCCCGCCTCGCGGAGAAGGAGGAGTTGTGGTGGCGCCAATAGAACTCACAGCCTGGGGAAGAGGTTGGCTGAATGGCAGCCAGTGTCGGGGCGCCTCTATGGGAATGGCGAGTTCCGGGGTTCAGCCGCTCACTCAAGCCTGTGGCAAGGGGGCGGGTTCCAGAGGCGGGCCGAAGCCGAGGGCGGCGCGGGAGGCTCTGGTGCCGGAGCTCTCTCTGGGGACCGGAAGCCTGGACCAGAGCTACTGGAGGGAGCGGGGGCTGAGACTCTAACCAGGTACCGGCCCTGAGAAGGCGGGCGGGGGTGTGGGTGGAGGTGCGAGTTTCTCCCTGAGAGGGCAGGCAGGCCCTGGGGGGTACGCCCCGGAGGAGTCAGACTCTGTCCCCAGGTTGAAACAGGAGCTGTCGCCTGCTTCATCCTCCTGTCCAACCTAAGTCCCCAACCGTAACGCCCCCCCCCTCCAGAAACACCCCTGCAACTTCCAAGACCCGAAACCTGGCATTGTTGCATTGGTTCAGTGTCTTGGCCAACGCTTTTACCTTCCGGTCTGTTATTTTTGATCCTTACCAAAAAAAGAAAGAAAAAAATAGAGTTCTTTTCAGAAAAGCTTATTGAGCACAAAATACGCGCCTAAAAGAGTGTTGGATAACTGGAGAAAAAAGGAGTTTACAGTCCTTAACCTCTGTGCTTGCAATCTATTTAAGAAGGCCAGGTTTTTTGGTTTTGTTTTTCATATTTAAACCTCAGGGTTTACTTGCCGCCTTGCTTTATTAATACCAGCCAGTTAGTTCCTTAGGAACTGGGGCCTCGTCGTTTGTTTTTTAAAAGGAATACAAGTACATAGTGTAAAAAGTCAAGCACTACTAAAGGGTTAAAGTGAAAAGTAGGAGCCCCTGCCCAATTCTTTCCTTCCCCTGTTCCTACTTCCCAGAGGTAGAAAGGCAGCTCATGATTATTCATACTGGTGGAAAAGAATCTTTCCCACCCCAAGCATTTGATTTGTAATAAAATCATGTGACCTTTTTTTAGACCATAGAAGTGGGTGTTAATTCTTTTTTGCTAGGCTCAGGCTGCAAGAAGGTTTGGTTTCCTAAACAGACAGATGGCAGTGGGCGGGGAAAGGTAGGGAGAAGGTCTCCACCCAGCCTGCTTGGTGACAGGCAAAAACAAGTTTTGAGTGAATTTTCTCACAAACTTAATAATCCACATGAAGAATCAGAGATTGACAGAGGTCATAAAAGTGTCACAATCTTAGGGATTGAGTGACCCCTTACACAGTATTTAAGTATCTTAAACATCTTCTAGAGAATGGAGCTCCTCTTTCCAACATGGAGAGCAGTTTATCTCCAAGGAGTTTCAGCCTCTGATAAAGCTTTGGGGCCAGCCGGGATAATGCTGAAATAAATACTTAAGACTGGGACTTCCCTGGCGGTCTAGTGGTTAAGACTCCACGCTTCCACTGCAGTGGGTTCAATCCCTGGTGGGGGAACTAAAATCCTGCATGCTGTGCGGAATGGCCAAAAATAAATAAATAATAAAAAAACCCTTTTTTTAAATACTTAAGACTGACCTTTAAATGCTCCAGCATAAGTGAATACAAACACAAACAAATAAATTTAAAATAAATTCATTGGGGGAGATAGATGAAATGAGATTGCGGAAATATCATACACGTTTGTTGAAGCTGGATGACGGGTACATGGATGATCCTTGTACTACTCACTCTACTTTGTTGTGTGTTTGAAAATTACCATAGAAACAAAAAGGCCTACATATTGGAGCTCTTAAATAGTACTCCCTGGAAGAATATGCGCCAAACTGATAATATTGTTTACTTCTGGAGAGGAGGAAAAGGGACCAGGATTGGGAGTGGGGTCAATCTAGACTTTACTTTTTTTCTGTATTTTTTCTTACCTGTATAATTAAACATTTTTTAAAATTTTTAATAATAAACAATCACAAGACTGTGGATGGTTTAGTCCAGGAAAATTTCCAATTGGGAACCTGCATCCTTCAGGCTCAGACCCCAAATGGCGCAGTGGGAGATGCTACAGAATCTTGACAGCCCATTTCAGGATCAGCTGCACCAGCTCTATTCAAATAGCCTCCTGCCGGTGGACATTCGACAGTACTTGGCTGTCTGGATTGAAGATCAGAACTGGTGAGGCCTTCAGGAAGTTGGGGGGATGAGGAAAATGATTTCTTTCTTCTGACCCCCCAGGATCCTGGAGATACCAAGGGCAGGAAGGGGTTGGAAGGCCTCAAGATAGTAGCAGCCCTGCAGAGATACTAATCCTTGTCCTTCCTGGTCACTAGGCAGGAAGCTGCACTGGGCAATGATGAGGCCAAGGCTAATATGCTGTTCTTCCACTTCTTGGACCAACTGAACTATGAGTGTAGCCGCTGCAGCCAGGACCCTGAGTGTTTGTTGCTACAGCACAACTTGCGAAAATTCTATCGGGACATTCAGGTACTTGGAGGAGCCAGGAATAACAAAGTAGGAATGGGAGCTGAGTGTAGAGGAGTACGTTTAGGGTATGGAACATGGAACAGGACCTGGAAGTTCAAAGGACAGGGGAAGATCTGGGGAAAATGGGACAGAGTCTGGACTTGGGAGATCACTGGCAGAGAGAAGGACATAGTCTAGATGACCCTTTCGGAAAGAGGCTAGGGTTTGGGGGACCAGTGGTGAAAAGGGGTAGGGCTTGGGACCCCGAAGAAGGGGAGAATACTGAGGTCACTGGTGGGGAGGGCCTGAGGTGGTAGTTCATTGATGGCAGTTGAGTTAAATCAATCCTTTCTCTTTTCCTACTGCAGGCCTTTCCCCAGGGCGCTACCCAATTGGCTGAGATGATCTTTAATCTCCTTCTGGAAGAAAAAAGAATTCTGACCCAGGCTCAGAGGGCTCAGTCGGTGAGAACAATTTGGTGGTGATGTTGAAAGCTCCTGGAGTAGAGAGGGTTCCTGCAAAGGAGTCAGGAAATTTGCCTCAGAACAAGATCCCTCCACATCCTGTGGTTTCATTTCAGGCCTGGATTTCAGGGATGAAAGGTCAGAGTTGAAATGTGCTCAGAGCCTCTTATTTCAGGAGCAAGGAGAGCCAGCCCTTGCAGCATCTGGGGAGAGCCAGCAGCATGAGATTGAATCGCGGATCCTGGAATTAAAGGCTATGTTGGAGGTTGGTAGATGTGGCAAGAGCCAGGGTGGGCAGGACTCAGCCTGCCTCCTCTCACAGAAGCAGCCTCATCAGGGTCTCATCTCCTCTGCAGAAGCTGGTGAAATCCGTCAGCCAACTGAAAGACCAGCAGGATGTCTTCTGCTTCCGATATAAGATCCAGACCTCAGGTAGAAAGCACATTGAGGGGTGGGAGAAAGATGCCTACTGGGAGGCCAAGGGTAGAATAGAGCAGAAGGGGAAAGCCCCAGTAAGCAATAATCACCTTCGGCTGCATCTTGCTGATTATAGTCCTGCTGCCATTGCAAAGCTGGAGGTGCCAGGGTATGTTGTAGAGGTCAGGCTGGAGGTGTAGCTGAGGGACAGCTAGTGAATGTTGGAGGGGATGCTTGGGAAACTGCCTTAGCAGATTGAGTGGGCTTCTGGTTCTAGCAAGACCATTCAGAATTTGCATGAGGGCCCAGAGGTGCCTGTGCTTTGGTTGGTTCCCCTTCTTCTCCCTTCAGAACTCCCCACTCCTGACTCTGGCTGAGGTCTGGGCTGGGAAGGAGAGGGGAAGGAGCCCTAGGTCTGAGCATTTGTCTCACTCCTGCTCCTGCTGTCCAGCGAGGACACCCTCTTTGGACCCCCATCAGACCAGACAGAAGGACATTCTGCAGGAAACGCTCAATGAACTGGACAGAAGGAGAAAGGTGGGTGGCAGAGGACAGAGGGAGTGGGCAGCAGGGAACTGGGGAAAATGAGGCATCGGGAGCCCTGGCCTCCTAGCCTTGGCTTCTTTGTCTCTTCATCCCTGGTTGAATGGTGGAGGGTGATGGTGAGAGGCTCTCAGCACTCACTTTATGTCTTTCATAGGAGGTGCTAGATGCCTCCAAAGCACTGCTAGGCCGATTAACTACCCTAATTGAGCTACTGCTGCCCAAGCTGGAGGAGTGGAAAGTTCGGCAGCAGAAAGCCTGCATTGGAGGCCCCCCGGATGGAGGGTTGGAGCAGTTGGAGAAGTGGTGAGAGGCACCTTCCCACCCTCGTGCTCACCTGGCCCTAGTCCTAACTACCCCCTGTGCTTTGTAGGTTATAATGCCCTGTGTATGGCAAGAGATATTGCCCTCCTTAATCTCTGCTCCCTAGAATGATACCAGCTCCCTTGTCTGACTGCAGCTCTGCTCTGCTCTTCATTCTCACCACCCAGGGAGCCCAGAGCCCAGTCTTTGCTTTGGGGAAAGTAATGAATTGATCCACAATCCGATTTCTCCTTCCTGCTTAATCACCCGAGAAATATCGTTTTACCTTTTTTTTAGTGCAATGAATATAATGCCAAAAAAAAAAAATTACCTGTTACCTTGATATCCAGATGTAGCTACTGTAATATTATTAAACAAAAATTGAATCATACTGTTGATACTATTTTGAGACCTGTGGGTTTGTTTGTTTTTTTTAACTTAGCAGTATATCATATTTACCCATGCCCATGATACTTTTATTTTTTACATCTTTGGCCACGCCACACAGCATATGGGATGTGGGATCGTTCCCCAACCAGGGATCAAACCCGCACCCCCTGCAGTGGAAGGGTGGAGTCTTAACCACTGGACCATCACGGAAGTCCCTACCCATGATACTTTTTTTTTTTCTCCTTTTTTTGGCTGTATTGGGTCTTCGTTGCTGCGCAGGCTTTCTCTAGTTGCGGTGAGCGGGGGCTACTCTTCATTGCGGTGCTCAGGCTTCTCATTGCAGTGGCTTCTCTTGTTGCGGAGCACGGGCTCTAGGCGCGCGGGCTTCAGTAGTTGTGACACGTGGGCTCAGTAGTTGTGGCTCTTGGGCTCTAGAACACAGGCTCAGTAGTTGTGGCGCACAGGCTTGGTTGCTCCGCGGCATGTGGGATCTTCCCGGAACAGGGCTTGAACCTGTGTCTCCTGCATTGGCAGGCGGATTCCTAACCACTGCGCCACCAGGGAAGCCCTAAACAAATTTCTTGATTTGTTTTCCAGTAAACTCCTTATTTTATATTAATTTTATTGTGATGTAGAAAAAAATAACTAATGTGTCCTTCAACATATTTGAAAAATACCTATTATTTAGATATTTTCTCATGAGAAAATTTATTATAATTTAAACTATTAAAAATATACCATGGAGCGGGGCACCTGTGGAATGAACTGGGAGACTGGGATTGACATATATACACTATTGATACTATGTATAAAATAGATAACTAATGAGAACCTACTGTATAGCACAGGGAACTCTACTCAGTGCTCTGTGGTGACCTAAATGGAAAGGAAATCCAAAAAAGAGGGAATATATGTATACATGTAGCTGATTCACTTTGCTGTACAGCAGAAAGTAACACAGCATTGTAAAGCAACTATTCTCCAATAAAAATTAATATAAAAAAATAAAAATATACCACTGTTCAGATAAATTGAAAACAGATATATAGGGCTTAGAGTACAGGATAAGTATTTACATTACAGTTGCACATGTATTCATCATATTGTACAGGGGTTGGCAAATTATGGCCTGTGAGTGATTTCTTGCTATTTTAAACAGTGCTGCAGTAAATAACCTCATAGCTCCATCTTTATTTACATCGCCAATTATTTCTATAATGTAAGTTATCAGAAGTGATATTCCTGGGTTAAAGTATATATTGGGTTGGCCAAAAAGTCCGTTCGGTTAGTGAATGCATTGTTCAATAAAATTCTTGGTGAAAATGAAAAATGTGTTTGTTGTTTTTACTTAAAACTGAACGAACTTTTTGGCCAGCCCAATACCTTTTCTTGGTGGTGGTGGTGCTGTTATTGTGTTGTTCTTTTGTTTCATTGTTTTTAATACAAAGAGATTTATTTCTTCTTCTGATTGTAAATATAAAATATACTAATTGGAAAAATTTCAGAACACTTAAAAGAGAAAAAAAGTAAAAATGACCCATGTGCATAATCTGATCGTTCAGAGGTAGCCACTGTTAATGCTTTTTTAAAAAAAATTTTTGATGTGGACCATTTTTAAAGTCTTTATTGAATTTGTTACAATATTGCTTCTGTTTTATGTTTTGGTTGTTTGGCCGTGAGGCATGTGGGATCTTAGCTCCCTGACCAGGGATCGAACCCACACCCCCTGCATTGGAAGGTGAAGTCTTAACCATTGGACCACCAGGGAAGTCCCCTGTTAATGCTTTTGAATACATTTTTTCCAGATTTTCCCCATGCATATTCACAAATATGCATCTATTTTAAACAGAACTCAGATTATATCATATATATACTATCTTGTAATTTTTTTAATTTAATGTTTTTGAACATTTTTTCTTGTTAAAAATTTGTGCTGGGCTTCCCTGGTGGCGCAGTGGTTGAGAGTCTGCCTGCCAATGCAGGGGACACGGGTTCGAGCCCTGGTCTGGGAAGATCCCACATGCCGCGGAGCAACTAGGCCCGTGAGCCACAACTACTGAGCCTGCGCGTCTGGAGCCTGTGCCCCGCAACAAGAGGGGCCGCGATAGTGAAAGGCCCGCGCACCGCAATGAAGAGTGGCCCCCGCTTGCCGCAACTAGAGAAAGCCCTCGCACGAAACGAAGACCCAACACAGCCAAAAATAAACAAATAAATAAATTTAAAAAAAATCCTTCCCTCTACTTCAAAAAAAAAAAAAGAAAAAAAAAATTTGTGCCTATATCATTATTTTTAATGGTTGCATAGTATTCCATGATGTCAATATGCCATAATTTATATACCCAATATCAATTGTTTCTAATTTTTCTATTACAGAAAACAAAGCTATGAACTGTGAACATCTGTCTTTGTCCATTTGTTTGTCTGATTATTTCCTTAGGCTATATCTTAGAAATGGAATACTACAAAATGTATATACATTTTTTGAAGCTTTTTATTTTTATTTTTTATATGTTTTTTGGCCACACCACGCAGCATGTGGGATCTTAGTTCCCCGACTAGGGATTGAACCCGCGCCCCTTGCATTGGAAGCGCGGAGTCTTAACCACTGGACCACCAGCGAAGTACCCTGAAGCTTTTTAAAAAAATAGTTCCAAACTGCTATCCCAATCTGTTTGCTCTTATGTAGTGGATAATTGTTTTCCTGTTACGATATTGCCTATCATTATTATTTCTTATTATATAGACAGTAAAACACATACAACTTCATCCCTTACTAGTTTTATGATCTTGAGCAAGTCACTTTACTCTTTCTATGCCTCAGCTTTACCATCTGTAAAATAGGGATAATAATAGTACCTACCTCATAGGGTTGTTGTAAGAATTAACCCTATGCATGAAGATGTGTGAAGCACTTAGAATAAAAAGTACATATCAACCATCATGTGAAAGTTAGCTTTATTATGTTAATAAATCTTTTATCAATTTTATATGTGAAAGTGGCTTTGATGTTCATTCCTTAGGTTATGAACAATGTTGAAATATCTTTCACATGCTTCCTGGATTCTTTTTTGTCCCAATCAGTTTCTGACTTTCCACATAGTTAAAGGGGAGCTCTTGGAGCCTGTTTGGGGATTCCAGGAAACTGATGGATTCTTTCTCCCTTGGATTCTGTCACCCAGGTTCACAGCTGGAGCAAAGCTGTTGTTTCATCTGCGGCAGCTGCTGAAGGAGCTACAGGGATTGAGTCACATGGTCACCTATCAGGGGGACCCTCTGATCGAAGGGGTGGATCTGCGGAAGGCCCAGGTCACAGAGCTGCTACAGCGCCTGCTCCACAGGTCTAGAGGCCGGGGGGGACCTCTAGGGAGGCCAGAGGGAAGGGACAAGGGGAGCCACTCTTACAGATACTGACCTCTATATATTCTCTCCACATCTCCCCAGAGCCTTTGTAGTAGAAACCCAGCCCTGCATGCCCCAAACTTCCCATCGACCCCTCATCCTCAAGACTGGGAGCAAGTTCACCGTCCGAACAAGGTTGGCATTTCAGAATTCATTCCTGCTTCCTTTTACCAGCCCTGATGCTTCCTGGCTTTACAAATCTTCCCACTCTTGGCTGTTTCTTCTCTCTTTTCCCCTCAATCTACTTACCTCTTTTAATCTCTTCCCTTGTTTTTTTCGAACATCTGGTCTATCCAGGAGATTGAAGTTGACCACTTTCCCCCATCTACCTCCCTCCCCTGCAGGCTGCTGGTGAGACTCCAGGAAGGCAATGAGTCACTGACTGCAGAAGTCTCCATTGACAGGTGAGTTGGGGCAGGTGAAGGGTGTGACTAAGGGGTGGCCAGGAAGTGGGGTGGTGGGGTGGAGGAGGTACTTACTCTTTACAACAGGGCCCTGGGGCTGTGTTCTTTTCCCTTCCATTCCTACCTCATAGAAATAGCTCATCTCTTTTGTTGAGTGCTTACTATGTGACATGTAGCTTGTCAAGTACCCCATTTAAAATTATCACAGGAACCCCATGAGTTAGGTATTGTCAATGCACTATTCAAATGAGGAAACAAGTTCAGATAATTTATGTCTCTAGTGCAAGGCCACATAGCTGGTGAGCTGCAGATTTGGGTTCGAACCCGAGTCTGTCTGATTCCAAAGACCAAATTCCTAACTTCTACACTATTTTGCTTCCCAGTGATTTTTTTTTTTTTCTTTACAGAAATCCTCCTGAATCACAAGGGTAGGTGCCTGACAAGGACACTGCAAACTTTTGTGCACTGCATGACCTGTACCATCACATGTGGCAGCCCTGATAGGGACACAAACAAGGAGGAGGTTGATTTGGGTGGTGTATGGACAGAGGGAGAAGGGGAGGTCTGAAATGAAATGGAACTTTTGTTGTTTTCCTGCTGAGTTTTTAGAATAACTCTGCTCCTGACCACCATATATCTTCTTCCTCCTTGGAATAGCTTCCGGAAGTTCAACATTCTGACCTCAAACCAGAAAACTTTGACTCCTGAGAAAGGGCAGAGTCAGGGCTTAATTTGGGACTTTGGCTACCTGGTAAGAAGGGATGGTATCTTAAGGTTGTAGTTCAATCGAACAAGCTGGGGGAAGTTCCCAGGCCTTGGGAAGTCCTGAGGGCAAAGCAGGGGTTCCAGGGACCCTGGGGTCCTTGCTCTGGCATTCTCTCTCCCTCCCCTCAATTCACAGACGCTGGTGGAGCAGCGTTCAGGTGGTTCAGGAAAGGGCAGCAATAAGGTGAGGCCTGGACAGGGAGTTGGGGGGCAGGAGGAACTTAGCAAAGGCCACGCTGATCACTGTGTCTTCTGCTGTCCCAGGGGCCGCTGGCCGTGACAGAGGAACTGCACATTATCAGCTTCACAGTCAGATACACCTACCAGGGTCTGAAGCAGGAACTGAAAGTGAGTGAAAATGGAGTGTGTTTGGGGGAAGACCTAAGGAGGGGTTAAGCAGAAGCCTCTCAGGGTGGGATGTTGTCTGGCCCTTACCAGATGTCTACAGCTAGAAACATCACATCCCTCTTCTGTGATTTCTGTCTCCTCCCCAGACGGACACCCTTCCTGTGGTGATTATTTCTAACATGAACCAACTCTCAATTGCCTGGGCCTCGGTTCTCTGGTTCAATCTGCTCAGCTCAAACCCCCAGGTAGGAGGGGGGCCCAACAGGTGAAGGGTGGCCAGGAGGGGCGTGGAAGCTTGGTGTGAGGGCACTGCTTCTGAGCCACCGTCCCCTCCTACCTCTGCAGAATCAGCAGTTCTTCTCCAGCCCCGCCAAGGCCCCCTGGGACTTGCTGGGCCCTGCTCTCAGTTGGCAATTCTCCTCCTACGTTGGCCGAGGCCTCGACTCAGACCAGCTTGGCATGCTGCGGGACAAGCTGTTTGGTACAGACCTTCTTTTCTCTCAGCCTTTCCCCAGCCTTTGTCTGCCCCCGCCCTCCATCCTTTCTGTCCCAGGACCCTTGGCCCTGCCTCTTCTGTCATCTGAACTGTCTGTCTGCCCACAGGGCAGAACTCCAGGACTGAGGGTGCCTTGTTGTCCTGGGTCCATTTCATTAAGGTAACTCCCTGCATCCTGTGCAGCTAGACCTTGGCCCCCATCCAATTACTAGTCCTTCCCCACACCCAGGGCAGCTCCACATCTCTTCCTGCCTTTCCATTCCTCCTTCAGCGAGAGAGCCCCCCTGGCAAGCTACCATTCTGGACATGGCTCGACAAAATTCTGGACCTGGTACATGACCACCTGAAGGATCTCTGGAACGATGGGTAAGGCCTTGGTCAGCCTCCCTCTCTTCCCTGCCGCCTTTCTGTGCTTGAGAGTGGACTCTATGCGCCCTCATGTGGCAAATAAGGGGAGAGAGCAGAACCCGGTGCCAGGTCATAACCCCTCACGTTTGCACTAATGGTCTCCTAGCCCGTATTTGTCTAGCATCCACTGTGTTCCAGAGCCTGCGGGGTGCTTTTTATGAATTCTCTCACGTAATCGTTATAACCCTGCTGGGCGATGGGTGTTGCCACCCTCAAGGGAGGAAATGAAAGCTCAGAGAGGTTAAAGGACTTACACCAGGGGCAGAGTTGGGATTCAAACCGAGGCCTGTCTGACCCCACGCCTATGCTCTTTCCACCACACTGCCTGCCCATTTGTGTAGCACTTTGCCTTTTACAAGGTGCTTTTCATCTGTGTGACCTCACCGCAGTTTCACACCTCTTCCAACCCTGGGAGGTGGATATTGTCAGTAAAGTAAAATGACTTGGCCAACATGGAACAGTTTGTAACAAGGTGGCAGAGCCAGGGCCCAAACCTGGCACTCTGTCCCTCTACAAGGGGAGCAGGAGGCAGGAGGGCCTCACAGCTGCACTCTGTGCTACAGACGCATCATGGGCTTTGTGAGCCGGAGCCAGGAGCGCCGGCTGCTGAAGAAGACCATCTCTGGCACCTTTCTGCTGCGCTTCAGTGAAACGTTGGAAGGGGGCATTACCTGCTCCTGGGTGGAACACCAAGATGATGGTCAGCTGCTCTGCCCTGCTGTTTCCACAGCCTCTCTTGCTGCCCTTCCGCCTGCCCTTGGCTTCCCTGGCTCTGTCCTGAATCCCTCAGCAGATTTGTGGTTGGGCAGCCGGGGTGGGGGGCTCCCAGGCCCAGCCTCTTCCCTCAAGCCTGCCTGTTCCTGCATCCACTCTCCAGATAAGGTGCTCATCTACTCTGTGCAGCCCTTCACCAAGGAGGTGCTGCAGTCACTCCCGCTGACCAAAATCATCAGCCAGTACCAGCTGCTCACTGAGGAGAACATACCTGAGAACCCACTGTGTTTCCTCTACCCACGAATCCCCCGGGATGAGGCTTTTGGGTGCTACTCCCAGGAAAAAGGTGAGAAGCATTGATAAACTTCACTGGTAGAGTGCAGGGATCCACAGGCATCCACACATCCAACTCTTTCCTTTCAACATGGGAAAACCGATATCCAAAGAAGTTAGGGCTTTGTCTATGGGATACTGCTAGTTAGTAGGGAGACATGACTGTCAGGACTGCCTGCACTAGGGGACCCTGGGGCTATGTGTCCAATCTGTTGACCTCCCCTGCCTCCTGTGTCTGTCCCCCACAGTTAATCTCCAGGAACGGAAGAAATACCTGAAACATAAGCTCATTGTGGTCTCTAACAGGTGAGATGTGAACTCTTTGCCCATCTTCCCTAACTCTTTTTGGCTGATATAGTGACCCAGACCTGCCCAATTCCGGTCTCTCCAGCCTTCTTTCCTACTGACCCACACTCCCCAGCCCTCTAGGTTTGTTTCCTACTCTTTTAGTCTCTCTCCTCTCTGTTTTCCTGCTGCCATCCTTAGGTTGTCTCCATAGGGGTTCCCTGATAATAATAGTCATAATCATTGATGTTAATGGACATCTACTTAATGCCAAGCATGGTACTAGATTTTTTTAGAACATTTTTTTCATTTAATCCTTATGAGAACCCATTTGAGCCAGTAATGAATGATAACAGCCACATTTAATGAAAGTTTATTATGTTCCAGGCACTGGGCTAAATGCTTTGTGTTCATTTTCTCATTTATTGAATCTTCATAATTGTCCTATGAGGCAGAAGATACTATTATTACTGTTTTCAGCTGAGGAACCTGAGGTTTAGTGTGGTGAAGTGGCATGCCTAAGGTACATGGCTAATCAATGATCCAGGTCTGTCAAATTCCAAAGCCCTGCTTTTAACCATCTTACTGCCTCTCAAGTATTATGAGGTATTGTTGTTCCCTTTTTACAGATGATAAATCTGAGGCTCAGAGAGGTTAGGTCACTTTGCCTAAGGTCACCCAACTTGTAAATGATAGGATTTAAACCTCTGGTTAACCTTAAGCCCTCTGCTCTATTGCCTTTTAGACTAGAGAGATAGCCTCTGCTTTCTCTACCATTCCCCACTTTACCTTAACAACTGAGCCCTGCTCCTTTGTCTGTATTGGGGTATCCAGACAGGTGGATGAGCTGCAACAACTGCCGGAGCTTAAGCTGGAGCCAGAACTGGAGTCATTAGAGCTGGATCTGGGGCTGGCACCAGGGCCAGAGCCAGGGCCGGGCCTGGGCTTAGAGCCACTGCTGGAGGCAGGGCTAGATCTGGGGCCAGCACTGGAGTCCACTCTGGAGCCCGTGCTGGAGCCCACTCTGGAGCCCGTGCTGGAGTCCATTCTGGAGCCCACACTGGAGTCCATTCTGGAGCCCTTGCTGGAGCCCACACTAGGCGAGGTGTCACAGAGAGTCCCAGAGCCAAACCTGGGACCAGGACTGAAGCTGGAGCCTATTCCAGAGCCTATTTCACAGCCACTGCCAGAGCCGGATTTGCCCCATGATCTGAGACACTTGAACACTGAGGACATGGAAAGTAAGTGATGAGATGGGGCTAGGGAAGAGGGGACACATTCCCTTTCCCAGCTCCCCTCCCTCACCCACTACAGAAAAAGACTTGAGTTCTGAGCTCCTCATTGGAGAAAGGCTTATTTCCCTGTGATTCCTTTTATTAGGAAATACACACGCCTCCCCCACCCCACCTAAGTGCCCCCGTCAGGCCCTGTCTAGGCCTCTGCTGCCATCCTCTCTCACTTTCTCTGCTGCTTTGGGAGCTCCTTGCCTAAGATCAGGGCCTGACTTATTTCTCTGGACTATCTAGTCTTCAGAAACAGCAGGAAGATTGAAGAAATCATGCCAAATGGTGACCCACTGTTGGCTGGCCAGAACACCATGGATGAAGCTTACATCTTCCCTCGCAGCCATTTCTACACAGATGGGCCCTTGATTCCTTCTGACTACTAGAAACTACATTTTCTCTGTTCTTTCCATATATTTTGCCCCTCCTACCTCTCACATCATGATGTTGCTCTACAAGGATGGGAAATCAGGCCTGTGCTCCTTCTAAACTGGGTTAACCGTGGGATTTGGAGTGAGAGGTAGAAGCATAATATGGGTAAGGAACAGGCACCAATGAATCAGAACAGATGTTACCCATAGCTCCAGCTGGGAGCCTGGAGGCTGCCTGCTGTGCTGGGAGGTATAGGAATTTGAGGGCAGGCCAGAACAGTTAGGAGGTACTTGGAGGGCTCAGGGCAGTGGCTTCTTTCCAGTATGGAAGGCTTTCAACATTTTAGTAGCTGATAAGACTAACCTGGTGCCTACTTCATCTTCCTGGAGTGCCCTTTCCGCTCAAAACAGCTCTGACTTCTGATCCTGCAGTGATTCAGAACTCCTGTCTTTGGCCAAATACACTCTTGGCCAGGAAAGCAGGGAAGGAAGCCCTGGGTCAGAGAGCAAGAGAGGGCCACACTTAGGACCCCCACTTCCTAATCACAGTCCCTTGTAATCTCATTCAGCTTGCTTAGCCATGTAGGGATTAAGGCCAAAAAGATCACAGTTACTGTATATACCAAGGGGTCATGAGGAAAGATCCCTCTCCACCATAGCCCTGCAGAGTAGAAGGATGCATTTTGTAGTCCTTTGGCCCTGTTTTTCCATTCTGTTTCTTTTTACTAACAAGCCTAGAAATTAGACTTAGATATCCACATAAATAAGTCTTTATTGAAAAAAGTGCATAATTCAGTATAAATATAATAAATAATCCTCCTCCCCAAACTGCTGCCACGATGATAAATAATCCCAAAATTTCCCTTCCCATGTAATAAATATTCAGCCTGTTCTAGGTCAGCATCATAAGTCAGTCAGTATTGGTAATTTTTCAACAGAGCAAGTCCTGTTAAAATTAATGGACTGATTAACTTGTTGGCTCACAGGTGTCTAGGCTGATAAATTCATCTTAGCATTGCTGAGCCGTGGAGGTCTGGGTGCCGTCCTTAAGCTGCTGGCTTAGGGGCTCAGAGTTGCTGCTCCATGGGCAAAGACCCTGGCAGCTACAGCCACAAAGGCCTGGAGGCTGCGAAGGATCTTGAGACGGAGAAGGAGGCGCTGCCACGGCTGGCTGGGACTGGGGCTTGGAGTCTGCTCAGTCTCCCAGTGGTGACCCTCGGGCTGAAAGGACACAGGACACAATCAGAGAGGACTCTAGATCCTTCACTCCCCCGCCAGGCTCTGTCTCTGACACCTGCAAGCCCCACTCCTCCAGGCCCCTAGTTCATACCTGCAAGAGTTCCCTGAGGCCCAGTAGGGAGTCATGAAGCTGGCCCACAGGGCCATCGGGGAGTAGAGAAGGCTCCCCTGTGAAAATATCTGAGCCCAGCAGCTTCTCATAAAAAACCAGGCCTTGGTGGATCCTTTGCAAGCAGGACTGGGGAGAAAAGAAAGCAGTGAAAGAAAACAGATACAGGGACTTCCCTGGTGGTCCAGTGGTTAAGACTCCGTGCTTCCACTGTAGGGGGCATGGGTTTGATCCCGGGTTGGGGAACTAAGATCACACATGCCGCTCAGCGCAGCCAAAAAAACACACCAAAAACAAAAAATAGGGAGAGGAAGAAAGAAAAAGAAAAGAAGGAAAGAAAGAGAAAAAAAAGAAGGAAGGAGGGGAAAGAAAGGAAGAAGGAGTGAGAAGAAGGAAGGAAGGAAAAAAGGAAAAGAAAAAGAAGACAGATACCTTCTAATTACTCCACCAAAGACCCACCTGATATTTGCCACTCTTAGAAACGGCTGTGATATGAATGTTTGCATCCCCATAAAATTCATATTTTGATATCCTGATCCCCGTGTGATGGTATTAGGAAGTGGTACCCTTGGGAGGTTACTAGGTCATGAGGATGGAGCCCTCAAGAGTGGGATTATTGCTCTTATAAAAGAGACCCACAGAACTCCCTAATCACTTCCACAATGTGAGGAGACAAGAAGTCTGCAACCTGAAGAGGGCCCTCACTCAACCATGCTGGCACCTTAATCTCAGACTTCCAGCCTCCGGAACTGTGAGAAATAAATGTCTGTTGTGGGCTTCCTTGGTGGCACAGTGGTTGAGAATCTGCCTGCCAATGCAGGGGACACGGGTTCGAGCCCTGGTCTGGGAAGATCCCACATGCCGCGGAGCAACTGGGCCCGTGAGCCACAACTACTGAGCCTGTGCGTCTGGAGCCTGTGCTCCACAACAAGAGAGGCTGCGATAATGAGAGGCCCGCGCACCGCGATGAAGAGTGGCCCCCGCTTGCCACAACTAGAGAAAGCCCTCGCACAGAAACGAAGACCCAACACAGCCAAAAATAAAATAAAAAATAAAATAAATAAAAAATAAATGTCTGTTTATAAACTACTGAGTCTATGGTTTGTTGTTATAGCAGGCTGAATGGACAAGGACAGATACAACTTTTACTAATTCACCATGGTGTCCAGCTCTGTCCCCAGTCCCCTCTTCCTTGCGGCCCAGCCTCATCTTAGTACCTGACTGTTGTCCCTGAGTCCTTGTGGATCACAGCCATCCCCACACTGGATATGGGGGACATGATTTGTAGTCTCATCATCTCCTTCTTCTCTTGGTAGATCCTGGAATGGAGGAGGGGTGGGAAGAGTAAAGAAATAAGTACTTTCAAACCCCACCTGGATCCTCAGGCTGTGACTCTCCCTGGAACCCCACTCCCCTGTCCTCTCTTACCCTCTGATGGCTTTCAACCCTCCAGCTTCCACCCTAGGCCACAGAGTCTTCCACTGCAGCCTTGGAGGGCTTGGATAGGCTCCTGTTTGGTCCCAGAGGCTGCCACTCACCACATGTCCCATTGGTTGATGTGCACTCCAGGCCAGCATGCAGAGTTGCTGTGAGAGCTGCTGGCCCCGAGCCCAAGCAGGGCTGCTGCCCTCAGGCACAGCCTGGCCCTGAGCAATCCAGGGCAGCAGCAGCAGCAGCACAGCTCTGCTCCCCAGCATCTCGTTGCCTGCTTCTCAGATCCGGCTGGCTCTGTGCCTTGCAGTCCCTGTGGAATCTCTTGTCCACTTCCCCTTGCTCTGAGCCTGATTCTCTCTGTTCTGTGCGTCTCTGGTTTGGTTCCCTCTGTCGTTCACTGAGTCTCTGAGCTGCTTCCTGTAGATTTTCTCCCCTTGTCTCTGAGTCTCTTTTTAAGGTCCCTGCATTGTAAGACCCGCCCTTTATACTAGCAGGTGACTCACAGCAGGTGGGATTCCCCTCCCTGCATCATCTCCCTCCGTGGGGAGCCCAGGTAAGTAGCCTCAGTTCCAGGGGAAATGAGTCGTGTGGTTGCTGTGGCTGGAGGCCTGGGATGGGACTTATGTGTAATGCTCTCCAGGAATCAAAGTGGCTGTAGAAGGGGGTGGGGGTGGGAGTAACGAATATTTAAATGAATCTAGTCTCAAGTTCCTTCCTGCTTAACCTTTCCCTCATCTTTTTGCCTCTCTAAGCTATATCTTCCCTCCCTTCAAACCTAATCTCCTCACCCCCTCCTGCCTGAGTAAAAATCAAAACAGAAGCATTCATTTATCTCCCAATAGGATGGCAAGCTCAGTTTGGAATGAAGTTTGGTTCCCACCTGATGCCCTCAATCTAAGAATAAGGGGGCTTCTTAGTCTCTGTTGGGAACGGTGTTATTTTCACTGGGAGACAATGGATATGAAGGCACTTTGTGAACTGGGAAACTACATAAGTTCGGTATAAGGTATTATTGCTCCCTCACTTCAGGCCTCACTCTGGAGGCTAGGAGGGCTGTTGGAAGGAGAGAGCTGTTCCTAAGAACCATCTGATTCCTCAACCTTAGTGGCCCAAGTTTCCTGGGCTCTGTGGGATTCAGGTGATTTGGGGGTGGGGGACACCAGTGTAAGCAAGGGCTAGAAATCCAACTGAGATATTCCAGCACCCAGCCCTTCACCGTGGCTAGAAAGTCCAGGGTTCTGGGTAGTTGAAGATGCACAGTGTCAATGACCCTGGCTGGTCCTTCAGCCTGTTGCATCCATGGGTAAAATCCGCTGACACTGATTTCATCACCATCCCTGATGCAACATTCAGTGAAACAGCTGAGACTGTGAAGTTGGGCGTGGGAGTGGAGGGTGGTCCAAATCTGGGACTGCCCCAACCCCAGTGGAGGGTCCCAGGACAATCTGGACGTCAGAATGAGGCCATGGATGACCACACAGATGGCTCCCAAAGCCTTTCCAAGAGGTTGACCCTTTTTCTCTGAGAAACTTACCCTCGATAGAGGTCTCCTTTCCCATAGGACTATTCAAAACTGCCCAGTGAAACTTCTGATTCAAATATGACTCTGCGGTAAATCCACCCTTTGGATAAAACATTTGCAGCATCAGAGAGGTTACCTCAGTTTGAGTGAGAAATGGTTTGCCTCTCCTTACACTGGTGAATACAAATGAAATAAGGAAATTGGGGGTGGGGGGGTAGGGGAGCTCACCTCACTTTTGTATAATGTCTCCCATGCTTTTCCCACCTCTGGTTCCCATTCTGGGAGCCCTTTAGGATAGGAGATGGAAGGTGAAAAGGAGGAGGAGGAAGTGGAACGCTGGGGGATGGGATGAGAGGGACAAGGGTGAGTTGGAGGCACGGGGCTTTGTTTCACTTCCTGGTGCTTCGGGAGTTGGGTAGGAAGCAAGGTTGGTGGGGCGATTGTGGGACTGTTGTGTGACAGGAACTACTTCCAGGACTAGATCTGACCTGGAGCTGCAAGGAGACCTTGACGTCAGCAGGACCTCAACCGTTATGCAAATTATATTGACAAGCAGGCCTTTCCAGTTGGATGCCCAGACGCCAAATCCAGTTGAAGTTTCCCCAGGTGGTTAGTAATGATGGCTTATATCCAACTCTCACTTTACGCCAAGTACTTAGTTTAAGCACTTTTCATATATTAACCCATTTAATTCTCACAACAACACAATTAGATAGGTACTATCGTTATCACCATATTACAGATGAGGAAACTGAGGTGCAGAGATAAGTAACTTGCCTAAGATCACTATTAAGTGGCCCGAATTACAGTGCAGACTCCAGATCCTGCATTCTCAGTCATTCCATTATATTGGACACTGAGGCAACACTAAGCATCTTAATAAAGTAGCTCATTTAGCCCAGGTATCTCTGGCATCTCAGGCCCTTTAATTCTCACTGTTAAGCCTTTCTTAGAGACCTCACTATGGAAATTTCTCAAAGGGTAGGAACTGTCTCTGTCTCTCAGCACCCATCTTTTTACAAGATTTTAAATCTAGGGACCTCTGAAGTCAGATCAGTTTGAGAGACCCTCTGAGTTAAGGTGTTTTTCTCTCCATCAATGACCTCTGACAAGTCTAGAACCCCTCTGAGTCCTGGAAAACTAAATTCTTGGGTTCTTTTATGAAGGTCTATTTACCAGTCTTTACTGAGAGAGAGAAATGCTTTAAAACTGTATCCTCTATGAGGAATTCCTTCCACCAGAGGCCCTCTATGTGGCCTTTAGAAACTGAGCTAAAATACCCCACAGACATCTAACAACCTGGATCTATTCCAAACCAGTTCAAGCTCAGAGTTGGACCCCAAGAATCCCTAAGTGCTGACGCTAAATCTGTAAGAGTTTGGGGAAAGCAAATGTCTCAATTTGCTATAACCTGTCCCTCTGAGGAATAATGTCCAGCTCCACGAGCTAGGGGAATTTGATAGCTGAGGGGTCCTGTTCCCTGGAAATATTACCGGCGCCTCTCGGGAGGGAACAATCACAGATGGGAGTTTCAGACGGTTGCCTTTAGAATCGTAGAAGATGCAGCTACTTGGGCCGTGTTAGGAGGCTGCCTCCCGCTTCCTTTTTTCTCTCCCATGCCTGGAAATGATAGGAAATGCCAGCGAGTTTCGGGGGTAACAGGGTCGGAGGTGGCGGAGTGCTCACAAGAGCACCACGGGAAGAGGGGGTGGACTGGGCCATACTGGGAATACCCAGCAATCGATTCCCAATGCTTTGCCTTGGGCTCCCCTTATTCTAGTTTCTAAAGCTATAGGGAGCATGAAAGTTCGATTTCCAAGCCTGGGGCTCTCTAATTTTGTTTAAAGAAGGCTTAAAAGAGAAGAGGTTACTTTCTAACAACATCAAACAGGGACAAGGTTTGACTACGTTTGTCCCTACCCGCGCCCCGTAGCTCTTGCTTTTGCCCAGCTCCCGTGTCACACATCTTCTCGCGGGGCCGGCTGTACCTGGCTCCTTCCGATTGGCTGAGGTGAGCCCCTAGCCCTTCCTTATTGGAAGCGACGACTGGGAGTGCGCCGTCCTTTCCGTCGTGGAGTTTGGTTGACCCAGAGGCGCGGGGGAGAATTGGGGAAACTGGAATTTCCCGCGGAGCTGACGGCGCTTGCTCTCCCCCCTACTCGTTTTAATTCCACGCGCTCCAAAATATCCGTCATGGAGAAATCTTGGTAATGACCCAATCCCCTTAAGCATCCCGGGAACACATCTGACCCCTGCCCTAATCCCTCCCCTCCCCGCCGCCGGGGGAGAATTATGGGTAATTGATTTTTCTGGTTCCCCAGAGAATTCTGGGTAACTAGCTATTTCCATCACGTACCCCTACCCCCGCCCCAATTGTGGGTAACTGGCCATTCTTATTTTTCCCTAGAGAATCCTGGGTAACATTGCAGAGGATTCTGGGAAATTGACTTCTCTTGTTCTCCCCTCTCAACCACCTACCCCCACCCCTAATTCTGGGAAACAAGCACATTAGCCCCCTCTACCTAACCCCTGCCGCCGCAGTTGCTGATTTTACCACTGATGGTTCAGAGATGAACCAGGCAAGTGAGCAGGCCTGAAGGGAGGTGAAAGGGAAGTCAGGGATTAAGTTAGTGGGGTGGTGGGGAATACAGAGTGCCTAGAGGAGAAGAGGAAGGGACAGCACTTTTCGCACCTCTACCCCAATGCCCATTCCCTTCCTGCTTGTTCATCCCATGCCTAGCATTCTCACATCTTCTGCCTGCATCATCTCCCTCCTGCCGTAAAACCTGGAGCACACTAAATACAAGTACCTGGGCCTACCCCTGACTCAGCTACCTCTTTCCCTTTGCAGGTCAGGATGTCCATTCTAGGTCCACTGGTGTCATCCTGCTGAAGGTTGGGTCAGGCATCCAAAGGGGCTGTGGCAAGGGAGGGTGTGACGCGGGTCTAATCTGCTGCCATCATCATCATGAACTTCGAGGTTCTGGACCCCGGACTGGCAGAGTATGCGCCAGCCATGCATTCTGCCCTGGATCCTGTCCTGGATGCCCACCTGAACCCAAGTCTGCTACAGAATGTGGAGCTGGACCCGGAGGGAGTGGCCTTAGAGGCTCTTCCCGTCCAGGAGTCAGTGCACATAATGGAAGGTGTCTACTCTGAGTTGCACAGTGTGGTGGCTGAAGTGGGTGTGCCTGTCTCCGTCTCCCACTTTGACTTGCACGAGGAGATGCTGTGGGTGGGAAGCCATGGGGTAAGAACTGTACTCCTTTGTAATGGCTAGAAGGAGATGTTGGAGGTCTTTTATCTGGTTTTAACCCAAGAACAGGTGCTTTGCAGGGAGTCACTGAGTTGAGGTGATGAAAGTTAGCTGGGTCTCCAAGTCAAGCCAAGAGGAGGGGAGTGGAGGGAGAAAGAGGGAGTCATAGGATCCAGAGATGGGTTACATAGGTGTTCTTTTTCAGAAGGCGTCCCAATTCTACCACAATTTGCCCATTCTATGCTTTGATTAATCTTGATAACTGTACACATCAGTTAGCCTATAGCCATCTAAATATAGTCTCTAATGCTCCCCTTCTGTTTTCCATTTTTATAATTATAGAATATTTTCTTTTCTGGCCATGCTGCGTGGCTTGTGGGATCTTAGTACCCCCAACCAGGGATCAAACCCGGGCCCTGGCAGTGAAAGCGCCAAGTCCTAACCACTGGACCACCAGGGAATTCTCTAATTATAGAATGTTTAATGCATGTTTCTGCATACGTTACATGGAATCATTTTGTCTTTGGCTGATTTTAATCTCTCTGGGAGCAGTTATCATTGTTAATTTCTTAAAATGTATCCATATTGCCAATATGCTAGGCAGCCCAAAGATTTTATAAGAAATAACATGGTATCCTTGGTTTACTAATTTACCTTCCATAGGGCGGGAATTGTTTTTCCATTGGAATGAGTGAATTTTTTTGGTAGTACACTCATTTCAGTAGGCAGTGTCTACTGATAGGCTAGGCCCAGGGAATAAAGCTGAATAAAACATAATCATTGCCCTCAAGGAGTTCACAGGACAACGAGGAAAACAGACATATGAACAGATAATTTTATGGCACTTTAAAAGAAACTAAAATGTTTTACTTAATAATTATGAATTTAGCATATAAACTAATAAATGCCAGTGTGAAAATACGTACTGGGTGTTGGTGAGCATAGAGGAGGATTAGAGGATCTCCAGAAGGAAGTGACACCAGCGCTGAGTCTTGAGAGATGAGTAGGAGTCAGGTGAAGAAGAGGGGGAAATGCTATCTTGGCAAAAGCAACGGGATAAACAGTGATTCCCAAGATATTACATAGCATGATGATTGCAGAGTGCAGGAACTATAAGCAAGTAGGGTTTACTGGACTAGAAGATGAAGCTGAAGAGTTAGACATTTCTTCAGCCAGTGTTTTTGAGCACCTTTAAGGTGCCAGACCTTGCTCTGGGGTCTAAGTTTGGAATAAGCATTTTAAAAGGCAACACAAATATATTTATGACATATCAGGTGTTGCTTAGAATCCTTAAGAAAAATACAGTGGAATAAGGGAGTTGAGGTATCGAAGGGTGGGAGGTGTTGCTATTTTACATAGTTGGTCAAGGGAAGGGCTCTCTGATAAAGTCACATTTGAGTAGAGACCTGGATGCAGGCCAGGATGTCCATTCTAATTTCCCTAGAAGGGAGGGAGGGAGCCATGCAGATATCGGGGGAAGAGCCTTCTAAAAAACCTCATATGCTATGTTAAAAGAGTTGGACTGATTCTTCAGTCCACTGAAGTTTTTTATCCAGAAAGACAAGGTCCGGTTTGCATCTTAGGTGGAGTGCTGAGGTAGTAGTATAGAGTTTGATTTAAGGGGAATGGGGCAGGACTCAGTGAGGTCAGTGTGCAGGATGTTGTAGTAGTTCACATAAAATACCTTGAAGGCCTGAATGAAGCACTGTAGAGATTTATACATGAGAACAGATTTGAGAAATATTTAGGAAGTAAAATAAATAAGATTTAAGTCAACTACCAGGGACTTACTCCACTGAGTAGATCATGGTACCATAGGGAATACAGTTAAGAGGAATTGAAATGGGGTACAGATGGTGAATTTTTTTTTAAATTAATTTATTTTTGGCTGTGTTGGGTATCCGGTGCTGCGCGCGGGCTTTCTCTAGTTGTGACCAGCAGGGGCTACTCTTCGTTGTGGTGTGCAGGCTTCTCACTGCGGTGGCTTCTCTTATTGCGGAGCACAGGTTCTAGGCTCGCGGGCTTCAGTAGTTGCAACACTCGTGGGCTCTAGAGCGTAGGCTCAGTAGTTGTGGTGCACGGGCTTAGTTGCTCTGCGGCATGTGAGATCTTCCCGGACCAGGGCTCGAACCAATATCCCCTGCATTGGCAGGTGGATTCTTAACCACTGTGCCACCAGGGAAGCCCAAGATGGTGAATTTGATTTAGGATGTAACAAGTTTGAGGTTCTCATGGGATATCTAAAGAGAGATATATAGTAGGTATTTGGATGTATAAGTCTGAAACTTGAGGCAGTGATCTGGGCTAGAGGAGAAAAGTAGGATTCATCAACTTTAAGATAAATGGTTAAAACCTTAAGAGTGGGTGAGATTATCTAGGAAGAAAAGTAGAGTGAGAAGATAGTGGGCTGGGAATAGCCATGTTTCAAGAGTGGTCATAAGGGTTGCACATAAGGAGAAGATAGTGAGCTAAGCGTCAGGAGAGAAACCAGGAGTGGATGATGTCATAGGAGCCAAGGATGGCATGAGTTTCACATTCTCTCTAGTCCAGCCTGTGACCCACAGTACACATTTCCCAGTTGGCTGGTAGAGATTAAGACTTGTCTGTGGGGACTTCCCTGGTGGCTCAGTGGTTAAGAATCTGCCTGCCAATGGAGGGGACACGGGTTCGAGCCCTGGTATGGGAGGATCCCACATGCTGCGGAGCAACTAAGCCCGTGCGCCACAACTACTGAGCCTGCGCTCTAGAGCCCACGAGCCACAACTGCTGAGCCTGCGTGCTGCAATTGCTGAAGCCTGTGAGCCTAGAGCCCATGCTCCGCAACAAGAGAAGCCACCGCAGTGAGAAGCCTGCGCACCACAATGAAGAGTAGACTCCGTTCACCACACTAGAGAAAGCCCGCGCGCATCAACGAAGACCCAAAGCAGGCAAAAATTAAATAAATAAATAAATAAATAAATAAATAAATTTATTTTTTAAAAAAAGACTGTGGAACATAAGAAAGCCAGCTGGCCATTGGAGGATTAGACCCATGTCCCTGACCTTCTGAGCACTGTTCTAACCAACTGAGCCATTACCTGTTCAGCAAGGACATTGTGAGGATAAAATGAGGTAGAGTTTATAGAACTACTTTGTAAAGCATTAAACAAACATAAGATAGTATTATCAGTGTTTTTATCACTAAGATTGGTGCTCAGCCTTATGCCTTAGTCACTGCTAGCCAGAAAGGCCAGGCAAGAATGGAGAAAAACTGAGCAATGTCCAGTCTCTGATTTGTATCTGGGATGGCCTTGCCCCTCCACTCAGGATGTCTCTCATCTTTTTGTCCACTACAGGGCCATGCCACGTCATTTTTCGGCCCAGCTTTGGAACGCTACTCATCATTTCAGGTCAATGGCAGTGATGACATTCGGCAGATCCAAAGCCTGGAGAATGGCATCCTTTTTCTTACCAAGAACAACCTGAAGTATATGGCCCGTGGAGGCCTCATTATATTTGATTACCTGTAAGTGGTTTCTCACCTCTGGAGTGGGAAAGAGGGTCCCTCACAGAGTGGGAAGTCTAGAGAATTGGAAACTTTTGAGACCCTGGCCCCTTAGCTTTTCCTCTCTCGCAGGCTGGATGAGAGTGAAGATATGCACAGTCTGCTGCTGACTGACAGCAGCACTCTGCTCGTTGGTGGGCTGCAGAACCACATATTGGAGATTGACCTTAACACTGTCCAGGAGACTCAGAAGGTACAAGCAGGGCCTGAGGTTATTGGAGGGAATATAAACTGGAAATGCCTGTGATGTGTGTGACCTTTCTGTTCCTTTGGTATGTGGGAAGAATCATTCTCACTGGTTTCTCCCGCTTCCCTCCACAGTATGCAGTTGAGACACCTGGAGTCACTATCATGAGACAGACGAATCGCTTCTTCTTCTGTGGCCACACATCTGGCAAGGTGACTGACTACGTTCCATTTTTCCTCCCACCATGGGGCTGTGTTTCACCAGATATGTGATTGGGCTCTGCCTTTTCCTCATTTCTGGGGCTGTAGTTGGAGGGTGGGAGGAATGAATTGAGTTCCTACTTAGCCATGTTATACTATGAGATTATCTTTCAGCCTGATGTTTTCTGTTGTAAATGGGTATCTCAGATGCAAAGGGGTAAACAAGAGCTCTCTTTGGGGTCCCATCTGGCTCTTGGCGTCTCTTTTTGCTTTTTTTTATGCTTTAATTGCCTGTATCCTAGAGCCGTAGTTCTTTGGGTAGGGGCCTCACAAGGTTGGGCAGGTGGCAGGTCCTCTTCCTGAGAGCAGCGTTGGCAGATAACCAAGTTCTCTCTTCTTCAGGTTTCCCTGCGAGACCTCCGTACTTTTAAGGTGGAGCATGAGTTTGATGCCTTCTCAGGGAGTCTGTCGGATTTTGATGTGCACGGCAACCTGCTAGCCACTTGTGGTTTCTCCAGCCGCCTCACCGGCCTGGCCTGTGACCGTTTCCTCAAGGTGTATGATCTACGCATGATGCGTGCCATCACGCCACTTCAAGTTCATGTGGATCCTGCCTTCTTACGCTTCATCCCTACATACACTTCTCGTCTTGCTATCATCTCCCAGTCAGGTATGAAGGGGATGTAGGATGGGGTAGGAGGAGTCGATGAGTGAAGGGGAACTAGGCACGAGAAGGAGTGTGCTCCCTGGAGTTTCTTTGTTGGGGAAAAGTAACCTTTCTGAGGGGTCTCAGGGTCTCACTTAGGTTTGGTAAGAGAGTAGAGCTTTTATTTTCTCCCTGAGTGTGAAGAACACATATGCAAAAAATATAGGTGGAGCAGGCAAAACAACTTTAGAACTGTCTTTTGCTGGGTAGCAAACCTCCCTGTGGTTTATGGGAAGGCATCAGATGGTACTTTCTCTTATCTCTAGGAACGGATTTGGGGCCCATCTTTGCTTGATACCAGGGGAAGAGGGTAGGAAGGGCATAAAAGGATGGCTCCCTTTCATCTTCCAGGGCTCAATGGGCTTCCTCCTCCCTCCTAGGGCAGTGCCAGTTTTGTGAGCCCACAGGCCTGGCCAACCCAGCAGACATCTTTCACGTGAATCCTGTGGGGCCTCTGCTAATGACGTTTGACGTGTCAGCCAGCAAGCAGGCCCTCGCCTTTGGGGATTCTGAGGGCTGTGTGCATCTCTGGACTGATTCCCCTGAGCCTTCCTTCAACCCCTACTCCCGTGAGACCGAGTTTGCTTTGCCCTGTCTCGTGGACTCACTGCCTCCTCTGGACTGGAGCCAGGACCTGCTGCCTCTTTCCCTCATCCCTGTCCCGCTCACCACTGACACGCTTCTCTCTGATTGGCCTGCTGCCAACTCCGCTCCAGCTCCCAGGTTGTACCTCACATCTGGGCCAAAAGGAGGGAGGGGGAAAGGGCCAAGATACCAGGATTCTCTGCAAGCCCTGTTATTATTCTACTTCTTTCCTGATTTTTGTCTACTCTCAGTATTTTCTTTTTTTTTCTGGTCCCTTGGGGATTGGGGCTAAATGGGCAGACACCACAACCTTCAAGCCCTAGAACTATGCTGCATTATAGGCGAGCACCCCCTGTGGATGCAGAGATTCTGCGCACCATGAAGAAAGTGGGCTTCATTGGCTATGCACCCAACCCCCGCACCAGGCTGCGCAATCAGGTATGTTCAGAGAGGAGAGGGTCAGCCCCCGCCCCACGCCATTGGTGTTTCTCCTGTCTTTTTCCTTTAGTAGTTCTCATTAGTTTTTTTAAAATAAATTTTATTTATTTATTTATTTTTGGCTGCGTTGGGTCTTCCTTGCTGCGCGCAGGCTTTCTCTAGTTGCAGCGAGCAGGGGCTACTCTTCGTTGCGGTGCGCAGGCGTCTCATTGCGGTGGCTTCTCGTTGTGGAGCACGGGCTCTAGGCGCGCGGGCTTCAGTAGTTGTGGCTCGTGGGCTCAATAGTTGCGGCTCGCGGGCTCTAGAGCGCAGGCTCGGTAGTTGTGGCGCACAGGCTTAGTTGCTCCACGGCATGTGGGATCTTTCCGGACCAAGGCTCGAACCCGTGTCCCCTGCATTGGCAGGCGGATTCTTAACCACTGCGCCACCAGGGAAGTCCCTTCTCATTAGTATTTGCTTTTAGTCAGTCAGTAAAGGTTTTTTGAAGCCTACTGAATTGAAGGTACTATACTAGGTGTTAGGGTTCAGAGACATAAAAGATAGGGTCCTTGCTCTTAAGAAGTTTAGTGTTTGGTTGGTGAAGATAAGACCTGTGCATAGCAGAAATTATTTATGTTCTATCGGTAAATGCTAAAGGCATGTTAGAAGCATTCAGTGCAAGAGCTGTTTAGAGGGAAAACGGTACTCTGGGCTAGAGTGGTCAGGGAGGGCACACTAAAAGAGGTGGATGTTGAGCTGGAAAGGTGAAAGACGGGTAAGTAGGTAGTAACAGGGGAGGCTTTCAAGATGAGAGAACAGTGTTACTAGAAGTCTCAGAAGGCCTGACAGGGACTATGCTGGAGCGGCTGTTAGTATTAGGAAACAGTGAGAGATGAAGTTTGGAAAGGGGCCGGTTGTGAAGCCTTGCATACCAGTGTATAGCAGAAGAAGTGATGCACCGAAAGGGCCATTCTGGGTGGGGTAGTCTGGTGGCGGCATGCTGGACAGTGTACGTGGGGGAGCCCAGTGTGGCAGCCATCGGCATTGTCCAGCTGTGATGAGGTAGGGTGATGGCAGGGGGAATGAAAAGGAAGCAGTGGATGCTGAAAACCCCATGAAATTAGAAGGTTCAGGACTTGGTGATAGCTTCAGTGTTGGAATAAAGGTAGGGGGAAACCAAAGATGATTATACACATCCAACGAGGCTACCTCTTTTTAAAAACCCTAGATTCCTTACCGACTCAAGGAGTCTGACAGTGAATTTGACAGCTTCAGCCAGGTCACTGAGTCACCAATAGGGCGGGAAGAGGAGCCACATCGCCACATGGTCTCTAAGAAATACCGCAAGGTGCTGGGGGATACCAAGGAAGGGGCCCTCTGGGATGTGGGGAAAGGTTCCCCGGGAAGGGGGTCATATGAGAAAGAATTGAAGGGCTCATTCAAGAAGCCTTCACCTATCACTCTGGACTCAGGAGGGAGGTTTGGGGGAAGGTTATGGCTATTGCAAAGATTTAGGGGACTCTGAGGGTGTCTTCCTCTTGCTCAGACTGTTTCTGCTTCAGGTGACCATCAAATACTCCAAGTTAGGGCTGGAGGACTTTGACTTCAAACACTACAATAAGACGCTGTTTGCTGGATTAGAGCCCCACATCCCCAATGCCTACTGTAACTGCATGATCCAGGTAAGGCTGGGTGTTCCTGCGACTTGAACATGTCTACTGCTTTTCTTTTTCTTTGTGGGCCCCCCAACCCCTCGTCTTTTTCCGGATCTCCCCAGCCAAGTCCACTTTGGCCTCCTCTACCATTCTTTCTTGCCCCTCAGCCTTCAAGTCTCCTCTGTGAGCTCTACTTCTTCAGTGGACTCCGGCTCTGTATTCTCCACCATCTCTTAACCTTCCGATATCTCTTCCTCCCTGTACCAGTTGTCTGCATCAGATCTCATGCTCTTCCCTCCAGGTGCTCTATTTCCTGGAGCCTGTTCGCTGTCTAATCCAGAACCACCTTTGCCAGAAGGAGTTCTGCCTAGCATGTGAGCTGGGCTTCCTCTTCCACATGTTGGACCTCTCCCGAGGTGACCCTTGTCAGGTCAGTGCCTGGAGACCTGGGACAATAAAAGGGGAAGGGAGGTGGACAGTAGGCAGGGTCATCACTCTGAAGATGGCCACAAAAGAGAAAATAACCCTTTTCCACCAACACACTTCCTGGATTCCAGGGCAGTAATTTTCTTCGGGCGTTCCGCACCATTCCTGAGGCCTCAGCCCTTGGTCTGATTTTGGCTGACTCGGATGAGGCTTCAGGCAAGGGCAATCTGGCCAGGCTCATTCAGAGGTGGAATCGCTTCATTCTCACTCAACTGCATCAAGATTTGCAGGAGCTGGAAGTACCCCAGGCTTATCGAGGTGCTGGAGGCAGGTATGGAATTGGGACAGGAGTAGTTAAAGCCCTCATGATAAGCCCCACTGTGACTTAAAGGGTCTCCTAACTCCCTCGGTGTGCATATATTGCCCTCCCCACTCTTAGCAGCTTTTGCTCATCGGGAGACTCTGTCATTGGGCAGCTGTTCAGCTGTGAGATGGAAAACTGCAGCCTCTGCCGCTGTGGCAGTGAGACCGTGCGAGCCTCATCCACCCTGCTCTTCACGCTCTCCTACCCTGAGGGTAGCAACAGTGGTATACCCTGCAGCTGGGTTGGGAAGGCTCCCCCAGATGTCCTGTAACATCAAGGAGAGGGTGTTGGGGGGCTAACAGTGGGTACAGGGAGGACCCGGAGTGAAGCATCCAGTTTCCCCTCAGATAAAACCGGGAAGAACTGTGACTTTGCTCAGGTGCTGAAGCGAAGCATCTGCCTGGAGCAGAATACACAGGCCTGGTGTGACAACTGTGAAAAGTACCAGCCCACGGTGAGTGGGCTGTTGCACTGGACTAGAGTCCTGCCATGTTGGGGACTCGGCCATGGTCTCATCTGGGACTGGCTGGGTCAGCACCACCATCCAGCGATCTATAGGGAGTGGGAAGAACCCCAGCTGGAGGATGCAGATCCAGGCTTAACTGTTCCTGTCCAGGTTTCTCTCCCTGTAGGCCGCCTGCCATTCCTTGTTTGTTTTATCCTCTCAGATTCAGACCCGCAACATCTGCCATCTCCCAGATATTCTTGTCATCAATTGTGAGGTGAACAGCTTGAAAGAAGCTGATTTCTGGAGAATGCAGGCTGAGGTAAGGATTGAGTCTGGAAACAGGACTTTAGGAGTACTTTTTAATTCCTCCCTCTTTTGACTTCCATATATGATTAATGTTCCTGAGGAATTGGATATTTTCTCCTTTGTGTTCAGGTTGCCTTCAAGATAGCAATAAAGAAGCATGGTGGGGAAATCTCCAAGAATAAGGAGTTTGCTTTGGCTGATTGGTAGGTATTGTCTGTAGAGTGGTCAAAGGATTGAACTACTACTCAGGGGCTCCTCTTGTCACTGGTCAGATCTCCTCAGAACAAATTTCCAATTCTCCTGTCCTGATAGGAAGGAACTAGGGAGTCCAGAGGGCATGCTGATGTGTCCCTCCATTGAGGAGTTGAAGAATGTCTGGCTTCCTTTCTCCATTCGAATGAAGATGACCAAGAACAAAGGGCTGGATGTTTGCAATTGGACTGATGGGGATGAGATGCAGGTTGTTGAAAAACTGGGAAGAGGAGGGGGAATAAGGGAGAGAAGGTCTGGGAATTCCCTGGCGGTCCAGTGGTTAGGACTCGGCGCTCTCACTGCTGGGGCACCGAGTTCGATCCCTGGTCGGGAACTAGAATCCCATAAGCCGCGTGGCACGGTCCAAAAAAAAAAAAAGGAGAGAAGGTCGGGGCAGAAGCAAGGCAAGGGGAAGGTGGAATTTAGCATAGGGGGAAAAAAGGAAATAAGGTCTAGTATTCACCAGTTGTGGGCTTTTCCAGAGTGACTCAGTTCAGTGTTGGGAGTCATAGATGGGCTAGGATGGAAAGAACCCACCCTCGTCCCCCATCCCTATACCCCAAACTCCCTGTCCTCTATCCCCATTCCCCTTCCTTCCTCATCCTTAAACTTAGCTTAGCAGCCTGGGTACCCCCCTCACAGTGGGGCCCAGCCAGGGCAGACGAGGAGCATGGTGTTTATGTGTATGACCTGATGGCTACTGTGGTACACATCCTGGACTCACGCACAGGGGGCAGCCTGGTGGCTCACATCAAAGTTGGAGAGACCTACCACCAGCGCAAGGAGGTGAGTGAGGTAATACAGGGCAGGGACACTCCTGGTGGTGGCCACAGTGGAGTCCCAGGTCTGTCATTATCTTAAGTCTGAGCCAGAATGCTCCAGCCATCACTTTGGCATCACTGTGTCTCTGTTATCTCCACAGGGTGTTACCCACCAGCAGTGGTATCTCTTCAATGACTTTCTCATTGAACCTATTGATAAGGTTAGTTGTAATACATTCCATTCCCCCTTTCATCTCCCTTTTTCTTAGCATCCTCATCCTCAGTGCCTGAGAGAGTGCCAGGCAGATTCAGAGGGAGGGATGGGGCCTCAATAATAAAAATCAGAGCTAAAAATAGCACCTGAGTCCTGTCTTCTCTCTGACTTGGGATAAAGGGAAAAGGGGCATATATGTAGGCCATTAAGTGCTTTTTCTTTTATAGCATGAAGCTGTGCAGTTTGACATGAATTGGAAAGTCCCTGCTATCCTTTATTACATCAAAAGGAATCTTAATTCCAAATACAACCTGAACAGTAAGTGGTACAGTGTAGACCCAAGGGTGTGGGCAATTTAGATTGGTCTTCAGGAAGAGATCTGGGAAATAGCTTGTTAAGATTAGGATTGGCGACCAGTGTTAATATTTCCAGGGACAGTAGAGCAATTCCTGCTCATCAGGCCCTAAATTTAGAATCTGGAGATACTGAGGGTGTCGAGGGAAGAGGTGATGGGGGGGAAGTCTGATCAAAATGGCTATGGTTATGATTTTGAGCCTAACCATTCTTATCCCCAAGCGAAGATCTCTTTTTTTGGTGATGAACTTCTTATTAAGTCCCTTTTTGATGCCTTTAAACCATAGTTTCTCTGTAACTTTATTTTTCTGGATTTTCTAAGGTAAAGTCTAAAGTGAGAATCTTATTCCTTCCTCTCTGTTAACTTTTTTGGGTTTTTTTAGCATATTTCCTGATAATTTTCTGATTTGACCTGTTCCGTCTACCTGCTCTGTCCATCAGACATGATCTTTTTACTCACATGCTTTGATTATTGGGATAACAGTGTAGACCTGGTCTCTGGTAGCCACTTCGGCTTCCCTCCCCTGGTCACTTCCCTCTCCCCAGCCATCTGTCTTCTGGATTCTCCCTTCCAGTTAAGAACCCTATCGAGGCAAGTGTTCTGCTGGCTGAAGCCTCATTAGCACGGAAGCAGCGGAAAACACATACGACCTTTATTCCCCTGATGCTGAATGAGATGCCACAGGTTGGAGACTTGGTGGGCCTGGACGCTGAGTTTGTCACCCTTAATGAGGTAACCAAGACCAAAAAGGGTGGGGTGTTAGAACAGAACTCGGGGGATATTAGGAGTCATAAGCATTTCCCTGATTTCCTTATGAACTCTTCTCATATAGGAAGAAGCAGAGCTGCGCAGCGATGGCACCAAGTCTACCATCAAGCCAAGCCAGATGTCAGTAGCGAGGATTACCTGCGTTAGGGGCCAGGGACCCAATGAGGGTATCCCCTTCATTGATGACTACATCTCTACCCAGGAGCAGGTAATAGGATGTGGAGATGCAAGTGAGACAGACCCTGTGCTTACATAGAGTGCCCTAGAACCCAGGGAAGAGTGGCAGGGGGAACTGTGCACCTCGTTTCCTGGGTCACTTGACCTTTTCTCTATCCCTAGGTGGTGGATTACTTGACTCAGTACTCAGGGATAAAGCCAGGAGACCTTGATGCCAAGATTTCCTCTAAGCACCTCACAACTCTAAAGTCTACCTACTTAAAGCTTCGTTTTCTCATAGACATTGGAGTCAAGTTTGTGGGTCACGGTCTGCAGAAGGACTTCCGGGTCATCAACCTCATGGTTCGGGCGGGGCTCCTTTAAGAGTCTTTCTTTGTGTGTGGGCCCCCCAGGGTATACATTGTGCTTTTGGAAAATGGGAAATTATGGATCCCCTACCTTCAGTCTCCCACTCTTTTATCCCTGACAGGTGCCCAAGGACCAAGTCCTTGACACTGTTTATCTATTTCACATGCCCCGAAAACGAATGATTTCCCTGCGATTCCTTGCTTGGTACTTTCTGGGTGAGTTGTTCTGCCTTGTAGCCCTTGCTGTGCTCAGCAAGAGCATGAAAATGTGTGAGAGGCCAAGGGGAGTAGGTACGACCCTGGGTTAGTGGTGAGAGTTACTGATGGATTTAATTAGCTTCAGTATCCCTTCTGTGCACTAGGGTTGGTGTTTGGCTCTTTCCCTTAAGGGTAGTCAGGTTTTTTTTGTTGTTGTTTATTGGGAGTTGGGGATGTGAGTAGAGGACATGTCCTTACCTTCCTTTGCTAGGCCCCAAACTATTCCACCTCTACTTCCCCCCAGACCTGAAGATTCAAGGGGAGACCCATGACAGTATTGAGGATGCCCGCACAGCCCTTCAGCTTTACCGAAAGTATCTGGAGCTAAGCAAAAATGGCACTGAGCCTGAGTCCTTCCACAAAGTGCTCAAGGGCCTTTACGAGAAAGGCCGAAAGATGGACTGGAAGGTGCCTGAGCCCGAGGGCCAGACAAGTCCCAAGAGTAAGGCCTGGGATGGGACAGGGGAAACTGGACTGGGTGGGTTTTGGTTGTATATGTGAAGATTATACCCACCGTAATAAGAATGATAATGATGTTAACAACAGTACCACCCCAACAGGTTGTAATATAAAGCACTTAACAGTTTACAAAGCACTTAATCCTCAAAGCATTCAGTGAAATTGATTTTATTATTGAAACTCTATTGGTCCTAACCTCTTCTTGCCCAGTTCTAAAATGTTTGGGGCAGGTCCATGCCCTCTTTTCTCTTGCATTTTTCCTTCATAAGAAGTGTCCCAGGTGCTTTTTCTCCACTCGTCTTAAGAGTCAATGCTCTTCGTTTTGTCTCTGACAGATGCAGCTGTCTTCTCTTCAGTGCTGGCGCTCTGACCTCACCCTCTCCCAACGAACAATTCCCTCTCCCTTCAGTTTTCTGTGGCCCTAGAAGTGGGAGATGGCTTCCCAAGTTGGCTATACCCTGTCTACTTCCAGAATTGGACTTGCTCAGGGTCTACAGATGGTGCTATTAATAGAACTGGAATGCAGCAGAACTGTAGCAAAGGGTCTAGGAGCCAGATTCCTTTTTCATCCTTTGCAAAATAGTGGGCCAGAAACAGAGTCTAGAATTGACCCAGAAGGAAAGTAATTCATGTTCTTAATAAATATCCTGGGTAATTAATGCCCAGGCAAAGAAGCTCCTGGAACCAAAACTCTCAGTTTCTAGTTGGCTAAGTACTGAAGTCCCAGACAGTGACAGGATACAACAATAGCTCAAGACCTAGCTTAAGTCTGACTGCTTGAGGGTTGTCTGGAGGGGCCAGCATTTAGAGTCTGGTGGTCCCAAGCAAACCAGCATTGCCAACATTATTATTGCCGAAAGGGGCCTTTGGGTCCTAGACAAAGCTTCGCTGCTGGCTTCATTCCTGTTGACAGCTGAGAAGCATCTGTCTTCCATCCACTCTCCTGTCCCAGGTTTTGTTTTCTTATTATTTTTTAAAATTTTTGTCTTAAATTGCATGTTTTATAAAATAAAAAATATTATTGTCATCTATCTCATTAGAAATGTGTGCGTGTGGGGTTCTCTGACTTCAGCTCTCCTCTCTTTTGTGTTGGCTTTCTATTACAACTGGAAAAAACTAAGGCTTTCAAATTTCCACCCAGAAATGAAGGTGAAACTCTGAAGTCCAAAATTTAGGATATTGGAGGAGAACGCCTTTCCTGGGCAGTGTTAGGTCTTTGCTGTGGCTGCCTAGAACCCTAAGGTCGGGTTCTTTTAAGACGTACAGTATGGTTTCCCTGTTAACGCGTAAAAGGGAGTTGGGGAAACTGACAAACTACAGGTCCCAGGACACCTTAAAATCTGTAGCTACTAATAAAGAATCTGTGTGGTGCCGCAGTGCTTCCTGGGAGATGTAGTTTTCTGGGTATTGAAACCAGGGCTTCTCACTGGCTAGCAGCACACCTTTCTTTTTGAAGGTCCGAGCCCACCTAGATTGGCACGCGCGAGCCTGACCGCCTCCAGGCACCACGTCAGGCTCTGACTCTGCTTCAAGCCACTCCTATTCTTCGGCTGACACCCCCCGCCCCGGTGGTCACGTGGAGCTGCTCGCCACGCAAGTTTGGGTCCTGCGATCCACCGGGGTCCTTGCCGCCTGGGAGACGCTCCTACGCTGCCTGTTCGCGCGAGAGTTTGGAGGGGCGGGTTTGGGGGTCGGTCTCTAGTGTGGGACTCGTACCGTAGCGCATCTGAGACCTGCTTAGGCGTCCACTTAAACGGCTCGAGGAGCTGGCTCAGGCAGTCGCCGGGGCACCCCGTGTCTGGAAAGCGCAGGAGCGCTCTGGAGAAGCCTGGCCAGCCCCGCTTCCCCGCAGCCAGGTGCTAGGGTCGGGAGCTAAAGTGAGAGTCCGGCTGTCTTCCAGCGCCTGGGCCACGGCGGCGGCCCTGGGAGCAGAGGTGGGACGGATGCGAGTGGCACTGAGGGTCGGGGTTGCACTGGATCGAAGGCAGTGGTGGGGTCTTTAGAAAGGGGGCTGGCCCGCACGGGGAATAGCTTATAGGCTGGAGGTGGGGATGCAGCAGTCTTCGGTGCTGGGTCCAAATAGGCCCTAGTTATTGAGTGCTCCTCTCGCCAGCCAGCCACCTCGCTACCTCCTGGCCAGAATCAGCTTCTCTCCTTGCCAGCAGCTCCTCTGTGCCTGTCGTCCTTGCTTAACCCTAGGCACCAACCCATGGCTGCCACATAGCCCTGTGAATCCTAGGCAGCGGACGCTTAAGTACCAACATCTAAGGCCTCACCTGTCGACGTAGTGTCTGGGGCTAAGCCCCAAGTTCCGAGCTCAGCGCTCTCACCCACCGCCCCGGAGCCTCCGGGGCCTCGAGCGCCGGAACAGAGGAACCCCTTTGTGTCCGGGCCATTTCCTGGAAAGTACAGCCAGATCACACTGAGGCCTTTGTAGGCCTTGGGATGAAGGATTGGGCGGGGGTGGGGAGTGGGGGGGGGGCGAGGTACAGGGGAGAATGGAGCTGGCTCCTCACACCTATGCTTTATTCCAATCCAAACCCAGGTGGAGCAACCCCATTGCGCTAAAGATGAAGGGCTGGGGTTTGCTGGCCCTGCTTCTGGGGGCCGTGCTGGGAGCTGTCTGGGCCCGGAGGAGCCAGGATCTACACTGTGGAGGTAAAGGCACAAAAGAAGAAATGGGAGGAAGAGTGGGTGGGGAAGATAGAGCCTTGGAGGGCATGGGATCCAAGGCCTGGGAGAAGGATGAGTGGAAGTCCCTGGGTTGATTCCTTTCTCTTCCCACCCCCTGCCCCTCCCTGCACCAGCTTGCAGGGCTCTGGTGGATGAACTAGAGTGGGAAATTGCCCAGGTGGATCCCAAGAAGACCATTCAGATGGGCTCTTTCCGAATCAATCCAGATGGCAGCCAGTCAGTGGTGGAGGTAACTAACTGTTCCCCCAAATAAAATAGCTCACTCTAACTAATTAAGAAGGACCTTAGTTTAATAGAAATGTAGAAAACGTTGACCCACATAGGTATCTAAAAGATTGGGCTGTCTTATTTGGAAGAGGCTGGAGGCTTATACCCTATGCATTTGCTTCCTTGGCTCCAAACCCTAATATTTATTTCTGTTATAGAAGTTGTTAGCAGACAGGGAACCTTGATCAGCCCCCTTCTCCACATCCTTAATCCACGTGACTTGTGTTTTCACTATGGCAGTATGGTATACAAACAAACATTCATTCGAAAAAAAATAGGTCTTATCCTTACATTTAGGAAATTTATTTCAGGTGAAAACATAACACAGACAGAAAGCTGTACCCAGTGGGCATTTGGGAGATGTTAAGGTTATGATGCTTGTGAAATGCTTTAATAGTTGTTATCTTCAAAGCCCATACTGCCTCTCTAATGCTCTCCTCCTATTAAGGGCAGGTATTAGCCTAATTTTAATACAAAAAAGAAAATCATTACCTTACAGACATAAGAATTAAAAGAATTCAAAGGAAGAGAACACATAGTTGACTAAGGTTAATCAAAGAGGTTGTTTATCTATAATTTGGAGCTAATGACACCTATTTTATTTTTTAGGCGTGTATAATGAGGTAAATAAGAGCACATATTTGAAAGGACTTTGGAACTACACAAATCATACTGTTTTTAAATTAGGGAAGGCTTTTTAGAATAGATTGGTTGAGCTAGATTTGGAAGGAAAAGTAAGGATATAAATTACTAATGTACAGAGGTAGAAAAATGTGACCCAAGGCTGAGGACATTTCTAGGTGCCTTATGCTCGCTCAGAGGCCCACCTCACAGAGCTGCTAGAGGAGGTATGCGACCGGATGAAGGAGTATGGGGAACAGATTGACCCTTCCACCCACCGCAAGAACTACGTACGTGTAGTGGGCCGGAATGGAGAATCCAATGAACTGGACCAACAGGGGATCCGAATTGATTCAGACATCAGTGGCACCCTCAAGTTCGCGGTGAGCTATGGGAGTGGGTAACTGGGTCTTGGAAACTAGGGGAATTATTGGAGAGCCCAAGTGGAAAGTTGGATTAATGTCCTTGTCCTCCTCTCTGGAGGTGGAGACCAGAGGCTTCCCTTGCTGTCTTCTCTCACTCCTTTATCCCTTGGGTTGACAGTGTGAGAGCATTGTGGAGGAATACGAGGATGAACTCATTGAATTCTTTTCCCGAGAGGCTGACAATGTTAAAGACAAACTTTGTAGTAAGCGAACAGGTAAGCTATTCCCACTTTACCTCCTGTCCTCACATCCCTGTGGAACCTGGCACATTCTCTAGTGTGTGTCCCACCCCCGCTCCTCCAACACCCCCCTAATACCCCCTCCTCCAACCTCTGATGTTAGCTCAAGAGTTGGCTTCCATTACTTATGGCTTAGGGACTTGGGTTGTTCCTCTCCATTCTTTTCCTGTCGGCTTTCAGAATTTGTGGCTCCCTCACCTGAGTGAGATACTGGTGAGAGGATGGTGGGAATGTTTTGTCATTTAAAAGCATATGTTCGGGGGACTTCCCTGGCGGTCCAGTGGTTAAGACTTCATCTTCCAGTGCAGGGGGTGCGGGTTCGATCCCTGGTCAGGGAGCGAAGATTCCCACATGCCTCAAGGCCAAAGAACCAAAACATGAAACAGAAACAATATTGTAACAAATTCAATAAAGACTTTAAAAAAATGGTCCACATCAAAAAATCTTGGAGAAAAAAAAGAAAAAAAAAGCATATGCTCTGAAAAATGGTGGTCGGTGTGTGTGTGTTTGTTTGGGGATATTTTCTTGATAGTGGCATATATCAGTATGAGAGTGGCATTTTCTTTGAAACTGTCATGTGCTATTTGCAGATCTATGTGACCATGCCCTGCACATATCGCATGATGAGCTATGAACCACTGGAGCGGCCCAGACTGACAAGCTTGATGGATCACCCCCAGGAGGGGAGAGGGTGGCAATGCCTTTTATATTATGTTTTTACTGAAATGAACTGAAAAAATACGAAACCAAAGTATGAACCGTGTTGTCTTTTCATGCCCAGAATTGGCCCTTAAATTAGGCTTGAAAATAGGAGATTCCAGACAGGAAAGAAAAGGCAAGGGAAGGAAGAGCTTTGGGAATGGTATAGCGCTAAGGTAGGAGGAGCCTGAAGCTTTCTTTCTTTTGTTATCTGAGATTCCTGCTGGACTCACAAACTAGATAAGCATTTATTCAGTGCTTATTCAATATGATGTGTTTAGAGTCTAATTATAGTGAGAAGAGGAACCTCTATGAATAAGCTAGGGAACATGAATAAGTGTATGATAGTATAGGATTCTAGAAATTACTTGTATTCATACTGATGAAACATAAAGTAAGATAGAGCTCAGTCCTGAAGGAAATGGATTTTTCTACCCTCCCTACCCTTCCAGATGGAGGGATCAGCAAGAGCATACAGGAAAGGGCAAATGGATGTGATCAGCTCAGCTGAAAAGTAAGGGCTTATCAGATAGGGAGAAATGAGGTAAGGAATGTTATTTAAGGAAAGGCCTTGCTTGCTGGCCTAAGCTTTCAGATTTGATGCCAAAGCAACAGTAAAGTATACCTTTATCATCTCCATCACTAGCCATTGTCAATGTGGACCATAAGTGTGTCCCCATTTTCTGTGTGTAGAGATTCTGTGCAGGGGCATAGGGATGAAAATATAAAGGATACCTTCTTTGAGGAGATTCTTAAACACCCTGATCCTGAGGTGTGGCTGTCTCAGGGTTTGGAATGGAACATTTGTCCTGGGAATGCCTCAGGGAGAGAACACCTGTTATTGAGTTTTATTACATTTCAAAGACTTTAAGCACTTTAGAATCTAAAGGCCCTTGGAAGTCATCTAGTTCACCTTTGCAGATGAAGTAACTGATTTTACAGATAAAGAAACCGAGGCCCAGAGAAACCACAGGTCCTCAAGTCCTGTATATAGTGGCAAAACTGGATCTATAAGCTAATGTTCCCAAGTGTCAATCTGATCTAATATAGCTGTGAAGTAGCTTCCGTTTTATGTCTTTTTTTCCTCTTAATACCTTGCCCTAAGCCTGACACATGGAATGAATGTGTTCAACAAAGCTTTCTTGTACCACAAATCCCTATGAAATCTAACAATTAACTAGCTCACAGCAAGCACCCTGATATTAGTTGACAACTAAATTCAGGGTCTAGTGCTAATTCCTTCGTCTCTTGTCAGTCATAAGAAATGCTGTATCCTGTCAAATCAGTTTTCCAGACCAGCTGTTACTAAGCTTTATTTCTTCTGTGATGCACGTGAATGATGTTCACATGCTTCATTCCCCTATGAGTATACCCAGGATTCTGTCTATTGCTGCTTGGCGTCTGTAAGTTCTTACTCTTCCACCAGAAAGCTTATCAGAAATGTAAGTGAGAGTACCCTTATAGGGAACTTGAAACTGTTGTAATTTACAAAAAAGCAAGTTATTTGCAAGTTTTAATAAATAAAACAAATTTAATGTTAATCAGTAACAAGTTACTTGTGCCTCACTAGTTTGTCAAGGTACAGCCGTTAAGAATTCTCCAGCCCAAGAGTCTTTGCCACTGGGACACAGGCATGTGTCTTACATAGGGAAGAGTGGACGTTATCATCCTTGACTTGATCCTCAGGAGGATATACTTTGCATATCTCTTAATTCATATCACAGGTTAGCACAAGGAGTCCATGAATTTATCTGAACCTTTCTGGAGGCTACTAAAATTATTCTAGCCTAGTATTTAGTAGAGTATATACTCAACCTTGCATATCTGGTTACACCTTAAATTTTAGATACCTCGTAAATGAGTTTATCAGAAAAATGTTAGCTTTTAAAGAAATATTCCCAAAGACAGTGTGACAGTGTTTTTTGTTTTTTTGTGTTTTTTTTTGCCACACCACGAGGCTTATGGGATCTTAGTTCCCCAACCAACCCCGGGCCCTTGGCAGTGAAAGCGCAGAGTCCTAACCACTGGACCGCCAGGGAATTCCCAAAGACAGTGTTAAATGAGATCCAGGTGTGACTAGGAAAATGTATTATGTGAAAATCTAGTCCTTAAAAATAAGTTTTAGAGGATTTTTTTTTGCTGTGGAAAGGACTCCGAGCAGGAACAAGATTCCTTTAAATACAGGACAGAGATGAATAGCAAGGGAAAAAGAACTAGTATATGTTAAATACTCATATAACAAGTGCATACACACACTTATTTAATCTTCACAGCTCTAACAAATACTAGATGTTACTCCCATTGGCAGAGGAAGAAACCAAGCTCAAAGAGGGGTGGGGGAGCCAAGGCTTCAGCCCTAGCAATCTTCTTATCCCTAGGCCGATGGAGTCTCCATGTAGTCCCCAGTGGCTCTGTAAAGTACTACTTCTTTTGTTTGAAAACTACCTTCAAGTTTGAACACATGCCCTCTGAGTCTAATAATCTACAGTGAAAAAGCACTATATCCTCTTTTCAGCCATTTTCCCAGCCTGATTATTCCTTGTAAGAAGCCCATTCTATCCCCCTGGTCTTTTTAGGTGCTAAATGTTTGTCTCTCCTTACCTGTATTCTGGGAAGGTCGTCATTTATCATGTATTTCAGGTATCTTTTTTTTTTTTTTTTTGGCTGCACCCCACGGCTTGAGGGATCTTAGTTCCCAGATCAAGGATCGAACACATGCTCCCTGCATTGGAAGCGAGGAGTCCTAACCACTGGACCACCAGGGAATTCCCTATAGTTCCTTATCTTTTAAAATATCTTGAGGGCTTCCCTGGTGGCGCAGTGGTTGAGAATCTGCCTGCCAGTGCAGGGGACGCGGGTTCGAGCCCTGGTCTGGGAAGATCCAACATGCCGCGGAGCAGCTAGGCCCGTGAGCCACAATTACTGAGCCTGCGCGTCTGGAGCCTGTGCTCCGCAACAAGCGAGGCCACGATAATGAGAGGCCCGCGCACCGCGATGAAGAGTGGCCCCCACTTGCCACAACTAGAGAAAGCCCTCGCACAGAAACGGAGACCCAACACAGCCATAAATAAATAAAAATAAATAAATAAATAAATAACCCCCCCCCAAAAAAAGTCTCCCATTTAAAATATCTTTAAATATAGCAACACACTGAGCTAATGTGCCCAAGAAACTGTTAACAATGACTCAAAGTCCCCTTCCTGAGTTGCAGCTGATAATTTACAGTCAGCACCATATAAACAATACAGCTTAGTAGTTAAAATACATCTTCTGGAGTGAGGCCAACCTAGGTCTGAATTCTAGCAATGCCAATTACAAGCTATGGTCCTGAGTAGGATACTTTATCTAAACCTTGGTTTCCTCCTCTGTAAAGCTACTACTATTACCTACATCCCTTAGAGTTGTGAGGATTAATTAAGGTAATGCATGTACCACATTTAGATAGTTTCTGGAAATAGGAAGTATTCAATAAATTTTAGCTGCTACCCATTAAAAAAAGGAGTTTGGTTTACTGATATGAGTTTAAGTTCCATCTGCATTCTCCCACTTATCCTTGGCCACCAGGGGGCACCATTGCCTCTGTCCATTTTAAAGAGGTCATTCCAAAGGTCAAGATGACCTCGATGCTCAGCCTTCTCTCCCTTGTCCCCTCCAGTTCTCAGGCACTTAGTTGTATTTGGACCTAGAGTTCGCTTGGCTCCTTTATTCATCCTAATCCTTCTCCCTTAACTTTCTTCCCACCTCGCCAGGTCCCAACCATGTTCAGAGAAAGGCTCTAAGCCAGCTCCTGGGAGATACCATTTAGTCCCTTTGAGTCCTGGGCTTTCCCATTGGCCTTATAGCAGTGGATGTCAGGACTGAACAACTTCAAAATAAGTCCATAAAGTCCTCATGACACTAGGCTCCAGGACACTGTGAGCATTATTGTTCCCCACCCTTCCTCCAATCACTAAAGCTCCAAAATAGGTTACCCGTAAGGCCACTCCATAATTATCCCTTTGGTAGCCTCACCCTGAGAATGCCTCCTGCCACTTGGGGCACTGGAGCTCAGTCCTCTGGCCTGCGGGCTAGTCTCTGTGGATAATTAACCAGAGAGAAGAAACCAGGTCAGACTATTCTAGGGTTAGGAGGAAATCCTCTGTGAGATGCTAAATTGGGAGCAAATATTGATCAGTGGAGCTTTGAAGTCACCGAGGAGATAGCTGAGGTCAGTGCTCCCCTGGGGCACTGCTTGGCTTCTCTTTATGAAGTTCTTTCCTAAGATCTACCCATCTGATCCCCAAGCCAGAGAAGCATTGGTTGGTAGGTGTAAAGCTGAGTATAAGGAAACCTGGGAAGAGAAAATGGCATTTTTCTTTCTCTTTTTCCAGGTCCAAGCTATAAACTAGGTTCTTTATAAACAGGATCTATCTAAACCTGGCTTAGATGGTACTGAGACCTTTGAACTTTGTTACTTATATGTGAGGAGGTAAAAGGGCTGTCCACTTGGGCCTTGGGTCATTCCTCTCTGCCCTTGGGTCAATGACAATGATATCTTAGGAAGGTAGAAAGGTCCTAAGTTCTTGTCTACCCAAAAGAATGAGTCAAGAATGATGTAGAAGATCACTTCAGTGCCATGGTTCATTTAATGGTCTCTGGGGAGCAGAGGATAAGAGTGTATAGAAAGGGGCTTCCCTGGTGGCGCAGTGGTTGAGAATCTGCCTGCCAAGGCAGGGGACACGGGTTCGAGCCCTGGTCTGGGAAGATCCCACATGCCGCGGAGCAACTAGGCCCGTGAGCCACAATTACTGAGCCTGCGCGTCTGGAGCCTGTGCTCCGCAACAAGAGAGGCCGCGATAGTGAGAGGCCTGCGCACCGCAATGAAGAGTGGCCCCCACTTGCCGCAACTAGAGAAAGCCCTCGCACAGAAACGAAGACCCAACACAGCCATAAATAAATAAATAAATGAATGAATGAATGAATGAATGAATGAGTGAGTGTATAGAAGATAGCCAAGCAGGTATAAAGGTTCAGAGACCCTATGGGAGTGACGGGAGTGATGTGACAAAAAGGGAGGTGATTTTGGATGAGGGGTTGGTCTGCAGCTCCTGATCTTTTGGCTAGATGTGGGGTGGACTGTTTGTGTGGGGCTATGTGACTGGAGTGGCAGTGAGACTAATACCCAGGACGCAGAGGCTCTGGACTGCGCTGGAAAGCTTCATATTAAGGGGGCGTTTGTAAGACGGGTTTCCTTGCATTAGTCACAGAACTGACAGCTGGCAAAGACCACTGGATATTCAGGCTCCTGCCTTTGCTTTCCTTCTCCACATTCTGGGTCTGTTGGTATCTATAATACCATGGCTCACCTCAAATGATTTCCACCAAGTAGCTAAGTCTGGCATCATAGCCTGTGTCCACATGATGTCACCTCTATGGCCATTAAGTCGTTGACCAAAGACGTTGTTCAAGAAAGCACACCAAGGGATTAGGATCAGTTGTCGTGATAGTGTAGTAAGGGGTTGGCTTCCGAGGACCTTCAAAGGTCGAAGTCCTTGGGGCTTTTTCTCTAATAGCCACCTCACAATTAACCCCAAAGGTGTTAAGGATAAGGGGAAAAGCCTAAGTTAACTGAGTTCTCAGGCACATACTTAACCACCTACACGCTTCCCCCCGCCCATCCACCGTTAATTAGCTTATCCCGGACGGTCCAATCCCCCCAGCCACAACTGCTGTCAACGGCTTAGGACCCGCCCCCCATGCACACTGAGCCAATGGCTGAGCCCGGGGCGAATCCCTTGAGAGGGTGCGGGAGCGGGTTCCGGGCGGTAGGCGGGGCCTCACTGAGGACCCCGGGCTGGGCGCCGCCGCCGGCTCGTTTACCCTTTCCCTCAGCTGCCTCCTTTCAACCTTGTTCCCCTCGTCGGCGCGGCCTCTGGTGCAGCGGCGGCGGCGGCTCCCGTTCCTACCGCAGTTCTCTTCCCTCCTTCCCTCCCCGCCAGATCCCCGAGTTCGCCCGCCATGGCTTTACTCACTGCGGCCGCCCGGCTCTTCGGAGCTAAGGTGAGCAACTAGGAGAGAGCGCGCCGTCCCAGGGTGGGGCTGAGGCGACTGCAGGCCCTCTAGCGCCGGGGTCTCCCTCCCCTACCCAGTCGCACCCTAGCGCATCTTAAAGGGGCCCTGCGCTTGGCTGGCCGCCAGCCCTGCGTGGCGCTCACAGGGTCATGTGCGTCGCTGGCCTCCCGGCCCCTGGGGGTGAGTTGAGCTCTGCACGCCCCGGCCTGCGGTCTTGGGCCGGTGGGGAGGCCGGACCCAGCTGTCACCCTGCCTGTCTGGGGTGGAAGAGGCGGGGATGCTTGGCCTTGGAAAAAGAAGGAGTGGAGAACATAGGTGTTGTGTTCCGTTGTAGTTAGGGAAAGAGCCTGTTTGGAGGAAGGGGCGGGATAAGAAGGAAGGGGTGAGCAGGTGTGCTCACTCTACCCCTGGGCCAGAGCTGGAGCCTTGGCTAATTTCGGCTTCTGCTTTGTAGAGGGGGCCTTGTCAGTTTCTGAACTGCCTGCTTGCATTTCTCCAACCCAGTTATTTAAGCCTTTAGTGACCAAGCATAGCAGTTCCTGCTAGAGTAATGCGACTCGGGTCCTCTTTGTCCTTGGGACTCTTGCACTTACTCTTTATATAGGAGGAGCTTGGGTGCGGTGGAGCGCTTGTGTGAAATCTTCTGCATGATTATCACATATGATTGGAGAAAGAACCAGAAAGGTTTTTCCCCCAAAACTGCAGGCTGATAAGTGAAGATATTGGGCAGGAAATAGTAATTCCAAGGTTACATGACCGGTCCTACTACTTGCTCACTCAGGTTTTGCTGTTGCTCTTAAGTCTGCTCTACCCAGGAGAGATTCCTCTTATTCTTTGGGGCCCCTTACTTGACTTTTGTTGCCGTTGGAATCAGGAATATTGTTGCAGGTAATTGTGCTTTCAATTTCATATTGCCAAAATTACTTTTGTCTCTGGGCAACTTGGCTCTTTAAACAGAGAAACTGGTGTGCTGAGGGAGTCCCAGCCTTCTAATCCAAGCAGGGACAGTCCCACAGGTGACCTTGACTGCTGCAAAGAACTTATACTTTCTCTTCCGCAGACAGATTAAAGTTGCCAGCACCTGAGGGGAGGAAGGGAAACCTTACAATTGTTTTGGCTTGCATGGTTGGTGATAAGGTGAAGCATGTAGGATGTACAGGTTCTTCCAGGTACTCAGCGGCAAGGTGGAGGCTGATCATTTGGGAGATACTTGTCTTACTTGACGGTAGTTTCTTCCGCTGCCAGGGAACAGGGTAAGGAAGCCTCTTGGGAAATGAAGCAAGTTCTAGATAGTGTTTTGGCAGAATAGGGGACACTATAATTAGCTCATTCCAGAGCTGCTAACCCAGACCAGGTAATCTAACCCTACAGTTTGAAAAAGCCTTTAGAATTTACATTCGAATTTATTTTGCCTCTTAAACCTCTGAGGAAACTCAGAAAGCTTTTAGGTTGACAGGGCTACCTAACTGTAGTGATCATTACTGTTTTGTTTACTTTCCTGTTAGAGACGGACCTGAGGATCCCAAAAACCTGTATATTGGAAGCCATTAGAAGGCTTTCGACCCTTAAAACTAACAAAGCCCAACAGACTGAGGAGTAGAAACTTTCTGAGATCTAAGCAGTTACAGCTAGGATACCAAGAAGCCTTTCAGTTTGTCAGCATTGCTAGCACCTGCCTGAGCTTTCCAGATTAGCCTGCAGTTTAATGGTACTCAATTTTACTTCTGCTATTAAGGTAGGCTTTAGAAGGCAAAAATAGTCTTCTAGCCTGCTACTGTGATTCTCAAGGTCAGGTGTAGTTCACTTTTCTGAGAAATTTTTTTAACCTTGCTAAGAGACACAAATACTAGTCATTGTTCTGTTGTTCCACCCTACCCACTGTCAGGTAATTTAATGAACACCTGAGTTGGAGAGACCACCTCATTCAGAGCCTTGAGATTATTTTGACTTCTTGTTTACCTGAATGAATTTCTACTAAGCAGTGGCTTTAGTATTAGCTGTGGGTGCCTTAGCTTTGTGCTGTAAATACTGTCTTTTCATAGGTGATCTGGGTTGGGAATTAGAGTAGGGCCACCAATTAACTTTTGGATTCTTCATGCCAAAGTGACTTAACCAACCCTAGTTGCTTCCTGTATCATTGAGAATTGCTCCTCCAAGCTAGGATGTTTGATAACTTTGCGTAAATCAATCCAGAAGTGTTTCTAGATTATTTCTAGACTTTCTCAAGACTCTTAATACCCGTGATTCCTCTACAGCAGACGTACACCACTGCACATCTCTCCTATAAATCCTAGTCTGAAGTTGGGCTCTACAAAACTGAGTGAGTTTTGTCCTGTGAAATGTTAGTTAGGCTTAAAGCCCCAAACTTTTAAGGGCAAGCACTCAAATCTCTTTGCCTTCATTTTGATTATCAGCCTACCCAAAGTAATGGCAATTCCTTGACGCTTACTAGATGGACCAAAGATGAAAAATGGAGAATAAATCCTCATCATGTGCTAATGGTGGTATGATTGCATTTGTTCTTCCTAGTGGTCTTTAGATTGGTAGCAGGTGAATGCATGGGTGTGGGGAGGCATTGAGGTGAGCCGTGGTAAAGTGGATAATCAGAGAAGGGAAGGCTGGCATTCCTAGTTCTTAGAGTCCAAGTGGGCAGAAGGCAGGAAACCAGACTTGGTGGATCTCCCTAAAGCCACAGAGTAATTCCTTCTGCCCTCTTTTCAGTGCCCTATGTGATAGAGTTGAATAGGATTTGAGTGAAATTAAAAACAGTAGTGAGGCAGCTTTAGCAATGGCTCTTAGGATCTGACTGTCTTTCAGTTCTCCCTCAACTTGCCTAAATTCCTATATTTCTTTTAACATGTTACCATTTTTTAAAAATTAATTTTATTTATTGATTTTTGGCTGCATTGGGTCTTCGTTGCTGCGCGCAGGCTTTCTCTAGTTGCGGCAGGAGGGGGCTACTCTTTGTTGTGGTGCGCGGGCTTCTCATTGCAGCGGCTTCTCTTGTTGCAGAGCATGGCCTGTAGGTATGCGGGCTTCAGTAGTTGCGGCACGCCGGCTGAGTTGCTCCGCAACATGTGGGATCTTCCCGGACCAGGGCTCGAACCCGTGTCCCCTGCATTGGCAGGCGGATTCTTAACCACTGCGCCCCAGGGAAGTCCTTAACATGTTATCATTTAAAAAGCTCCGGACTTCCCTGGTGGCGCGGTGGTTAAGAATCCGCCTGCCAATGCAGGGGACACGGGTTCGAGCCCTGGTCCGGGAAGATCCCACATGCCGCGGAGCAGCTAAGCCCGTGCGCCACAACTACTGAAGCCCGCGTGCCTAGAGCCTGTGCTCTGCAACAAGAGAAGCCACCACAATGGGAAGCTTGTGCACCGCAACGAAGAATATCCCCCGCTTGCAGCAACTGCAGAAAGCCCACACGCAGCAACGAAGACCCAACGCAACCATAAATAAATAAATAAATTCATGGGGAAAAAAATCAGTTTTAAAAAAAATAAAAAAATAAAAAATAAATAAAAAATAAAAAGCTCCGTAAGTAAGTTCACAGTGGGCGTCATCACCTGAGGTGCTTCTTCACATTGCACATTCATGAATCCTACCTTCAGATTCTGATTCAGCAAAGGTGGGATGGATCTGGTAACTTGTATTTTTTCAAGTGTCTCACTTGACTGCTTGGTGATCCCCTCCTGTTGGGCCAGTAAAGCCACCAACTGTGTTTAATGTATATATGAAGCTTTGAGTGTTTTGGCTTTTTTATTTTTAGTGATTATTTTTAAATGACTTCAGAAGTAACTATTCTAAGAAATAGTCTGATTTAGACTATTTCTCTGGGTTTGTCTTCCTAGGCCTTTTTTTCAAATGCCTTAGGAAAAGTTTCTTGTAAATCCCTGAAACAAAGCATTGTAAGAACTAGTAGAAGTGAGGGAACAGTTTCTAGTTCCTGAAAAAGTAGTACAGTGACAGATCCTATATACTTTATTTAGTAGTGTACGCTTAGTGTGCACATAATAAGTAGATGTTCAGCAACTATTTGTTAAAGAACAGTAAGAATTTCTCTGAAAGGAAAATTAAGACTCGATTCTTTTCTGAGTCTGAATTGGTGTCCTTTCCAGTCTTCTTCACTGAATAATCAGCGAACCTTTAGCGAAGGGTCTGTTAGACAATGAGAGTTCGGCAGAATTATTAAGGAAACTCTCCTGAGTATGAAGGGCATCACAGTACGAAATCTGAAGGTTGCTCAGGCTATTAAGTGGCCTGACCAAGTAGTGCAGGCAGACTTCCAGTATCACCATTGTGAAACACAGATGTTAGATGGCTTTAGTTCTCTGACCTGGTTCTGGGGAGAGAGGAGCCTTTGTCCTATGTGTGTTCTTTTTCACTTAATGCAAGTTGTTTCTTCTGCATTGGAAGCCTTTACAGCACAAGATTTTTCCTACAGTTATTAGTGAATTATATTTGCTTCATCAACTAAGCCAGTTCTGCTGGCTTGGCAAGCTCTGATCTTTTGTTGATGAAGGACAAGGCTCTAATAAAATCAGGAGCATCTCTCACAAGTTTTTTTTAAATTAATTTTTAAATTGAGGTATAGTTGATTTACAATATTATGTTCGTTTCAGGTAAACAACATAGTGATTCAACATTTTTTAGATTATACTCCATTTATAGCTATTATAATGTATTGGCCATATTCCCTGTGCTGTATAATATATCCTTGTAGCCTATTAATTTTATACACAGTAGTCTGTAATCTCACAAGTTTGTTGTTGGAGCTCCTGGATATGTGGCAGGATATGTTCTGAATGTGCCTAGGATAGGGAATCAAAGGAAACTTGGCTTTTCCCATGTAGAGTAAGGGTCCTAGATGTGGATCGATGATGATTATAGGCTAAGAGGAATAAGAGAGAAATAACCACATTATTGAGTAAGTGCTTATCCAAATGGTATTCTACTGTTCCCAGAATTTGGGGGAGAAGGGAGTAGTTGTTTTGTTTTGTTTTTTTTTGGCTGCGCCGGGTCTTCCTTGCAGCGCTTGGGCTTCTCTACGGGCTCCACAGTATGTGGGCTCAGTAGTTGCAGTGCGCAGGCTTCTCTCTAGTTTGGCTCTCTAGTTGGGGTGCGCGGGCTCCAGAGTGCACAGGCTCAGTAGTTGCAGCACACGGGTTTAGTTGCCCTGTGGCATGTGGGATCTTAGTTCCCCGACCAGGGATTGAACCCGCGTCCCCTGCATTGGAAGGCAGATTCTTAACCACTGGACCACCAGGGAAGTCCCGAGAAGGGAGTAGTTTTAATTGATTTTTGTTAAGTCATTTCGCCAATACTCTATTCCAGAAATACCCTAAGTATTATAAGCAAGTCTTCGGCAGAATTTCCTACATGTATTATTTGTCCTTTTCCTCCCTTGGCCCTTTAAGATAGAGATTCCTTTAATTATATTTTTACATCGTAGCATAGCACATTTGAGAGCTACAGCCCATTTCTATCAATAATAGCCAGCTCACTAAAAGAGTTATTGCAAGGGGTGGCAGCATATGAGGTTTGAAAATCCTTTTAGTGATTGCGATACCCCCATCCTATAGAGAATCCTGGCTGTCAGACATTGCGAGCCAGGCCCTTATCTTTGGAAGTAGCTCTCTCCATCTCTCCCCATGAAGGAGCTGACCTATTGAGTGAGGTGACTCCCTGATTCACCTGACAGGTGCTGTTCCAGTAGGATGACTTTACACGTGGCATGCAACCAGAAGCCAAAAGCCCCGTTGCCACACCTCCAGAACTGGGGGAGGAGCTGGGAGGTGAAAGTTCAGGGATGACTCAGAGATTTGTAATCTGCCTGTTGCATCTGTGAGTATAGCCTGGATGTACTATACAAAGCCATTTAGCAGCTTTCCTTGGCAGCCAGGAGTAGATGAAATGAGGTATGTAGCCTAGGGTATGACAGTCCCCTAACATCTCCTGTCTAGATTTGCTTGCTGGTGGGGATTATGGTTAGTTAAATTTGTTTCCTCTCCTTGAGACTCTTCTCTTGGTCAGGAGGCCCTTAGGAAATTGGGGCTTTATTTCCTGTTCTACAGCTAGAGGGAATTATCCATTCACCCCTTCCTCAGGCTTGACTGCCTCTTTCCTGGGATCCAACTCCATGAGAGAGTTGTGACACGAGTTGGTAGGTAATAGGCCAACACATTTCTCAGAAACAAATATCTATTGATCTCAGCTATACAGAAGGCACTGTTCTAGTTGCCTTCATGCAAATGATTTCATATAGTCTACTTGTCTACCCCGCAGTTGGCTTTGTTTTTACCAGTTTAGAGGTGTGAAAATTGAAACTAGAAGTTAAGTCATACAGCCATGGTAGCACAGCAGGATAGTGGCAGAACCTGGATTTAGGACTTGACCCTTGATAACACCATATCCCAGGCTCTTTATATTCTGCCCTTCTGCTTCCTTGCTTAATGCTTTAAACCATGGATGTTTCTTAAACTTTATTGTTCATAGGAATCACTTAGTGAGTTTGTTAAACTGGAGATTTGGATTCAGTAGGTCTGAGGTGGGGCCCAAGATTCTGCATGTCTGACAAGCTCCAGGTAATGCTTATATTGCTGGCTAGGCAGTCATATTTTAAATAGCAAGGCTTTTGAGTACCTTTACATATGTGTCCTTGTTGGAGCCTTAGAATCAGACTTTGAGCTAAGTAGCTTGAGTGTTATCCTAAATGTGGAGAGGGAAAGGGAAACAGTAGTTAGTTGTTTGCTTTGGATGTCTCAGTTATTTAGTAATGCAGCTGCGACTAGAACCCAAATTTCCTTTCCTAATTCCAAGGCATGTGCTTTGTGCTCTGTCTTCTACATCATTAGATAAAGTTGTCCTAACTTGAATTTTTCCTATTCTAGCCTTTTGGGCGGTCATATCGATGAATTGCTGCTTTTAAAATCCTTCATATTTCTTTAGTTTTTTCCCTAGGCTGCAGGGTGAGCTAAAATATGACTAAATTTGACATTGAAGGGTGCTAGAAAGTGGCCATACTATTTGATTTTCTACATTTATTATATAACAAATACAGAGCACTTGCTGTGTGTCAGGCATGGTTTTAAGTAAATATTGACCTAATTAATTCTCATAGCAATGCTTTGAGGTAGGTACTATTATTGTTCCCATTTTACAAATATTTTCTCAGGTCCTTTCTCTCTCTCTCTCTCTCTCCCCCCTTCTGGGACCCGTATAATGCGAATGTTGGTGCGTTTAACGTTGTCCCAGAGGTCTCCTAGACTGTCTTCATTTCTTTCCATTCTTTTTTCTTTATTCTGTTCTGCTGCAGTGATTTCCACCATTTTGTCTTCTAGCTTGCTTATCCGTTCTTCTGTCTCACTTATTCTGCTACTGATTCCTTCTAGTGCATTTTTTGTTTCAGTTATTGTATTGTTTATCTCTGTTTGTTCTTTAGTTCTTCTAGGTCTTTGTTAAACATTTCTGTATCTTTTAGATCTGTGCCTCTATTCTTTTTCCAAGATCTTGGATCATCTTTACTGTCATTACTCTGAATTCTTTTTGGGTAGATTGTTCTCATTTTACAGATAAGGAAATTGAAGCACAGAAAGATTAAATGACTTAGCTAGGGTCACACAGCCAGAAGTGTAATAGGAACAGAATATACTAGCTTTATTCTATAGCTACATAGCCACGCTCTCCACACACTAGCACTGCTTTGCAAATTGGAGATCTGGCTAAGAAGTGTTGCTGATGGAGGTTAGGGACAGTTGAGATCAGCTCTCCTTAAGTTACTTTTGAGTTGCCTCATTAAATAGCAAAGACACTCTATACAAAGGAAATTAAGACTTTGCTGGTGGTGGAAGTGGGGTGATAGTTTAGTTGCAAGTTCCTCTTCCCTAACCATTCCTTTAAAGTAGCATTCATATAAACAGATCTGAGAATGGACTATATAACTAAGCAGCAGTCATGACCTATCTGACGCCTTTAAATGATGTTTCATTCTTACAGCCTTGTTAGGTGACCTTCCACCCTTTTCTTTCCGATTTCTTTTTTTCTTTTTTTTACCTTAAATGAAGTAAAAGGAGAGGGAAGCTTATTGATTCTAGTAGTTCTCTCTCACAAGGGGAAAAAACTTTTTGTCTGGCTCTCATTCTGTCTGCTGAGCTTGGATAGATTTTTTTCTTTTGCCTAAGATTTAACTTTAAACTATTCTTCTTATAATCCTTCCTCTTGCCAATGAAGCAGCCAGCCATTACAGAAACTTCAGCATGGTTTAGAAGTGGAAAAATTATCATTATGGAAATATTTCAACTTCTTTTTTCTCTATGATGGTATGTTCCCTATAGCCTCTTTAAAAACAAAACAGAACCACAACAACCAACTACCCACAATTAAAAGGTCTGTTAAGTGCTGATGTGGTCTCTGGGAGTTGGGGCCTCTATTATAGGGAATCTGTGGGACCATGGAGCATGGAATAGCTTGAACATGGTTAGCACTGTAGAACAATAGTTTGAACTTATTCACAGGTTTTCCCTTGTTCACTTTTTGGTGACTAGTAAGAAAAAGCAAAGTTCTTTCTTTCTTTTTTTTTTAAAATTAATTTATTTGGCTGCCTTGGATCTTCGTTGCAGCACGCAGGATCTTTGTTCAGGCATGTGGGGTCTTTAGTTGTGGCATGCAGACTCTTTAGTTGCGGCATATGGGATCTAGTTCCCTGACCAGGGATTGAACCCAGGCCCCCTGCATTGGGAGTGCGGAGTCTTAGCCACTGGACCACCAGGGAAGTCCCCAGGAACGTTATTTCTTGAGTGCTGCGTCCAGCTCCCATGCGCCCTGTGTAAGATGAACAGCCTAAAGGGCTGTTTGTGCTGCGTGCTTTCTGCCCAAATGGTCCTCAGTGAGCTAGAGGGGATTCTTTAGAAAGTTAATGAAAGGAGTTGCAGGCAGCCCTGGTTAACAAGTTGAGGTGTTCCCCCTTTGTTTTAGGGCCATATTAGCTTGTCTTCTGCTCTCTGAATTTAGCTTTGGATTGATTCTTTTTAAAATAACATTTTCTGAAGGGTCTCTTCCCTTTTCATTTCTCCCTCCTGCCCCAACAGAAAGAGGGGTACTAACTTCTAAAAAGCCTCAGGCTCTACTTAGGCATGTAGTGTTTTGGAATTTATACAGTAGCACTAGTTCAAATGATTTTCAGCACGACCAGACAGCAATGCAATACAGTCGGCTCTTTGTGGGTTCTGCATCTGTGGGTTCTGCATCCACAGGTTCTGCGTCTGTGGGTACAACCAACTGTGGATCAAAAATACTTTTTAAAAAAATTCCAGTGGGGTTTCCCTGGTGGCGCAGTGGTTAAGAATCCACCTGCCAATGCAGGGGACATGGGTTCGAGCCCTGGTCCGGGAAGATCACACATGCCGTGGAGCAACTAAGCCTGTGCACCACAGCTACTGAGCCTGCGCTCTAGAGCCCACGAGCCACAACTACTGAGCCCACGTGCCACAACTACTGAAGCCCACATTCCTAGAGCCTGTGCTCTGCAACAAGAGAAGCCACTGCAATGAGAAGCCCGCGCGCCGCAACAAAGAGTAGCCCCCGCTCGCCACAACTAGGGAAAGCCTGCACGCAGCAACAGAGACCCAATGCAGTCAAAAATAAATAAATTAAATAAATTAATTAAAAATTCCAGAAAGTTCCAAAAAGTAAAACTTGAATTTGCCACGTGCTGACAACGATTTGCATAACATTTACTTTGTATTTACAACTATATAGCATTTATAGTGCATTAGGTATTTTAAGTAATTTAGAGATGATTTAAAGTATATGGAAGGGGGCTTCCCTGGTGGCTCAGTGGTTAAGAATCCGCCTGCCAATGCAGGGGACACAGGTTCAAGCCCTGGTCTGGGAAGATCCCACATGCCCCGGAGCAATGAAGCCCGTGTGCCACAACTACTGAGCCTGCACTCTAGAGCCTGCGAGCCACAACTACTGAAGCCTGCATGCCTAGAGCCCATGCATGCTCCGCAACAAGAGAAGCCACCACAATGAGAAGCCCATGCACCGCAACGAAGAGTAGCCCCTGCTTGCCGCAACTAGGGAAAGCACGCACGCAGCAAGGAAGACCCAACGCAGCCAAAAATAAAAAATAAATAAATAAATTTTAAAAAAAAGAAAAAAAAATAAAGTATATGGAAGGGGACTTCCCTGGTGGTGCAGTGGTTAGGAAAACGCCTGCCACAAGAATATACCATGGAGAAAAGACAGCCTCTTCAATAAGTGGTGCTGGGAAAACTGGATAGCTACATGTAAAAGAATGAAATTAGAATACTCCCTAACACCATACCCAACAAAAAACTCAAAATGGATTAAAGACCTAAATGTAAGGCTAGACACTATAAAACTCTTAGAGGAAAACATAGGCAGAACACTCTGTGACATAAATCACAGCAAGATCCTTTTTGACCCACCTCCTAGAGAAATGGAAATAAAAACAAAAACAAATGGGACCTAATGAAACTTCAAAGTTTTTGCACAGCAAAGGAAACCATAAACAAGATGAAAAGACAACCCTCAGAATGGGAGAAAATATTTGCAAATGAAGCAACTGACAAAGGATTAATCTCCAGAATTTACAAGCAGCTCATGCAGTTCAATATCAAAACAACAAACAACCCAATCCAAAAATGGGCAGAAGACCTAAATAGACATTTCTCCAAAGAAGATACACAGATTGCCAAAAAACACATGGAAGGATGCTCAACCTCACTAATCATTAGAGAAATGCAAATCAAAACTACAGTGAGGTATTACCTCACACCAGTCAGAATGGTCATCATCAAAAAATCTACAAACAATAAATGGTGGAGAGGGTGTGGAGAAAAGGGAACCCTCTTGCACTGTTGGTGGGAATGTAAATTGATACTGCCACTATGGAGAACAGTATGGAGGTTCCTTAAAATACTAAAAACAGAACTACCATACGACCCAGCAATCCCACTACTGGGCATATACCCTGAGAAAACCATAATTCAAAAAGACACATGCACCCCAATGTTCATTGCAGCACTATTTACAATAGCCAGCTCATGGAAGCAACCTAAATGCCCATTGACAGACGAATGGATAAAGAAGATGTGGTACATATATACAATGGAATATTACTCAGCCATAAAAAGGAACGAAATTGAGTCATTTGTTGAGACGTGGATGGATCTAGAGACTGTCATACAGAGTGAAGTAAGTCAGAAAGAGAAAAACAAATATTGTATATTAACGCATGTATGTGGAACCTAGAAAAATGGTACAGATGAACCGGTTTGCAGGGCAGAAGTTGAGACACAGATGTAGAGAACAAACGTATGGACACCAAGAGGGGAAAGCCGCGGTGGGGTGGGGATGGTGGTGTGCTGAATTGGGCGATTGGGATTGACATGTATACACTGATGTGTATAAGATTGATGACTGATTTTAAAAAAAAATTAAAAAAAAAAGAGTCATGTACTACAAGGTTCATTGCAGCTCCATTTACAATAGCCAGGACATGGGAGCAACCTAAGTGTCCATCGACAAATAAATGGATAAAGAAGATGAGGCACATATATACAATGGAATATTACTCAGCCATAAAAAGAAACGAAATTGTTATTTGTAGTGAGGTGGATGGACCTAGAGTCTGTCATACAGAGTGGGGTAAGTCAGAAAGAGAAAAACAAATCCTGTATGCTAACACATATATATGGAATCTAAAAGAAGAAAAAAGAAAAAATGGTTCTGAAGAACCTAGGGGCAGGACAGGAATAAAGACGCTGATGTAGAGAATGGACTTGAGGACACGGGGAGGGGGAGGGGTAAGCTCGGACGAAGTGAGAGAGTGACATGGACTTGTATATACTACCAAATGTAAAATAGCTAGTGGGAAGCAGCCACAGGGAGATCAGCTCAGTGCTTTGTGACCACCTAGAGGGGTGGGATAGGGAGGGTGGGAGGGAGACGCAAGAGGGAGGAGATACGGGGATATATGTATATGTATAGCTGACTCACTTTGTTATAAAGCAGAAACTAACATGCCATTGTAAAGCAATTATATTCCAATAAAGATGTTTAAAAAAAAAAAGAATCCGCCTGCCAGTGAGAGGGACACGGGTTCGATCCCTGGTCTGGGAGGATCCCACATGCTGCGGAGCAGCTAAGCCCGTGCGCCACAACTACTGAGCCTGCGCTCTAGAGCCCACAAGCCACAACTACTGAAGCCCGTGCACCTAGAGCCCTGCTCTGCAACAAGAGAAGCCACCGCAATTAGAAGCCTGTGCATTGCAATGAAGAGTAGCCCCCACTCACTCACCACTAGAGAAAGCCTGTGTGCAGCAAAGAAGTATACAGAAGGATGTGCTTAGGTTATATGCAAATACTACAACATTTTATATAAGGAACTTGAGCTTCCTCGGATTTTGGTTATGTGTTGGGGGTAGGGGGTCCTGGAACCAATCCCCCCTTGAATACTGAGAGATGACTGTAGTTAATAGAAAAGGTGTCTCTGACCTTTTGGTGAAAGGAGGAGAGGTGTAGACTTTCTCCACAGTTTGTGTGTGTGTGTGTGTGTAATCTTTAGTTTGCATGGTGCTTCCACATCCATTGTAATTTAATCATCACAAGGCAACCAACCCTGTGACATATGTGGTAGGTATCAGCACCATTTAATTGATGAGGACACTGGGGCTTATTTTGACAATCTCATTTTATCTTCAAAATAATCTTGTGGGGACTTCCCTGGTGGTCCAGTGCTTAAGACTCCATGCTCTAATGCAGGGGGCACAGGTTCGATGCCTGGTCAGGGAACTAAGATCCCACGTGCCACGCACAGCCAAAAAATAAAAAAGAGAAAAAAAATCTTGTGAAGAAAAGTCAACCTCCTTGCCTCAGTCCTTACAACTTGGTAGTAGTATAACTGGTTGTCTTTTTCTTTTTTTTTTAAACACTACAAGTTAGGCATTATTTTTATTTTTGTTTGTTTATTTAGCTGTGCTGGGTCTTCATTACGGTGTGCATGCTTCTCTAGTTGTGGTACACGGGCTCAGTAGTTGTGGTGTGCAGGCTCTCTAGTTGTGGCCTGCAGTCTTAGTTGCCCTGCAGCATGTGGGATCTTAGTTCCCCAACCAGGGATCGAACCTGTGTCCCCTGCATTGGAAGGTGGATTCTGGACCACCAGGGAAGTCCCTGGTTGTCTTTTTCAAAGGCAGTGTTGAACTTTCTGTTGCAACTCGGCAATCTTCATAGAAAGTTGTTTTTCTTGGGGGGGAAAATCTATCTCTAAACATAGTCTAGCTACACTGTTTATATTTACAATTGCCAAGATATGGAAGCAACCTAAGTGTCCATCAAGAGAGGAATGGATAAAGAAGCTGTGTTGTATATATACAATGGAATACTACTCAGCCATAAAAAAGAGTGAAATTTTGCCATTTGCAGCAACATGGATGGACTTGGAGTATATTATGTGAGTGAAATAAGTCAGAGAAAGACAGATACTGATCGCTTATATGTGGAATCTAAAAAAGAAAACTAGTGACTATAACAAAAAAGAAAAAGACACTGATATAGAGAATAAACTATAGTGGTACAGTGTGGGGAGGGGAAAGATGGGGTAGGGGATTAAGAGATCCAAACTACGTATAAAATAAACTATAAGGATATATTATACAGCACAGGAAATATAGCCAGTATTGTATAAAAACTATAAATGGAATATAACCTTTAAAAATTGTGAATCAGGGGACTTCCCTGGTGGTCAGTGGTAAAGAATCCACCTCCAATGCAGGGGACGCGGGTTCAATCCCTGGTCAGGGAACTAAGATCCCACATGCTGTGGGGCAACTAAGCCCGCATGCCACAATTACCGAGCTCGCGCACCTCAACTAGAGCCCACGTGCCTCAAACTACAGAGCCCACGCGCCCTGGAGCCTGTGTGCCACAACTAGAGAAGAGAAAACCCGCAGGCCACAGCTAGGGAGAAGCCCGCGCACCACAATGAAGAGCTCTCACGCCACAATGGAAGATCCTGGGTGCCGCATCTAAGACCCCAGTGCAGCCAAAAATAAATAAAATAAGTAATAAATCTTTAAAAAAAAATTGTGAATCACTATGTTGTATACCTGAAACTTATATAATACAGTACATCAACTATACCTCAATTTAAAAAAAAATTCCTTTGGTACAGGTGTGTAGGTGATAAACTCTCAGCTTTCGTTTACCTGAAATGTCTTTATTTCACCCCCTTTAAGATTTCTTCCTCACCTGGGTACACAACTCTAGCTTAGTAATTATTTTCTCTCAATATTTTAAAGATAATTTACCAGTTTTCTAGTTTCCATTGCTGTTGTTGAGCAGTCTGTTGGTTGTTACTTTGTAGATATTCTGTTTTCTCTGTGCTTTTTCCAGGAGCATATCAGGTAGTGTTGTAAAAGGCTGTTTCCACCTGTGGGCTCTCCTAGACTGGAGAGGTTGATGTGTTGCCAAAACACTAGGTGCTGAAGAAACCTTACCAGCTGGGTTAAGTAATTGATCAGTTTCCTCATTTGCTTTTCTCAGAGCTATTGTCGACTAGAGTGGGATGCACTGGGTACTTTAACAACTGCCTCTCTGAAGTTTTTTCTGTGCCTAACAAAGCCCAGCCATAGAACCCAGGTGATCGGAGAGTCTCTTCAGGGAATGCTAATGAAGCTGTTGCTTCCAGACTGGTAACTCTTTCCAGGTTGCTCAAGGCCTTTTATAGCTTTCTTATGTCAAACTGTCCTTAGAGGCTAAAATGAAGAGAGGTTGAGTCACTGTAACTCCTTTTTAATACATAGGAGGGAGGACGATTGCATAAGGTTTTGTGTTTTCTTTGCAGAATGCATCCTGTCTTGTTCTTGCTGCCCGGCATGCCAGTGCTTCTTCCACGGTAAGGTTTGGAAAAGAGGACTGAGAATCATTGAGGCAGCTTGACCCTGGGATGGGGAGGGGTGGTGGGCTACTACCCAGCCTCTCATCATTATCCTGAGTATCTCCTGGAGGTTTCCAGTTGTTATTATTGTTACAACTATTATCACTACTACTACTTTAAGATAGCTAAAGCACTGTGGACATGATAAGGACTGTGGGGTTTTGGCTGGGAAAAGTAGCTCTGTAATGTACTTCAACAAAAGTACCATTCTCTTCAGTGACTATCTGTCCCATACAAGGAAATGTTGGAGCTTATGGTGTTGGTTAGAAATTAGACTATTCTTAAGTTTATAATTTAATGGCAGTAAGTAATTCACATTATTGGGCAACCATCATCACTATTCATGGCCAAAACTTTCATCTTCCTGAATTGAAACTGTACCCGTTAAACAACTCCCCGTTCCCTTCTTGTTCTGCCTAATTCTTTTGCCCTCATCTGTATAGAGAAGTTGACCAGACTTCCCTGGCAGGTAGAGAAAGCCAAATTCTAAAAATCAGTCTTAACATACCTACTTTGCAGAAATCTAATCAATATTTTGATCATCACTTAGCCTCTCTACTTCTCTTTTTAGAATTTGAAAGACATATTGGCTGATCTGATACCTAAGGAGCAGGCCAGAATTAAGACCTTCAGGCAGCAACATGGCAAGACGGTGGTGGGCCAAATGACTGTGGACATGGTAAGGGTTGTAGCGTTTTGCCTGCAAAAAGTAGCTCTGTAATATGCTTCAACAAATGTACCATCCTCTTCACTGATTGTTCAAAGCAGTCTGTCCCATATAAGGAAATGTTGAAGCTTACGGAGTTTGTTAGAAATTAGACTATTCTTTTCTATAAATTTAATAGTTGAGGCTAACCTAATTCATGTATGGGAGGGATAAATGAAGTTTTTATTCCTCTTCCCAACCCCTTAGCTTTTGGGCCCAAGGCTCTCTGTCTTTGAGTTGATGCTGTGCTGATCATCCAGTTAAACCACAGCTCTAGCAGGCCTTCTAGAACAGCTTTAGGATGGTTTCTTCTTCAGTCCTAAGAGTCTAAGCAGCTCAGATGATAATTTCACAACAGTGTTTAGCCATTGGTCTCCACCTCCTTTCCCTACAGTCAATCCCATTCTGTTTACTTCGGTTGGTGGGACTGAGGGGATAAGAATGGGCAGGAGAAAAAAAAAATACGAAAAGGGAGCAGAGGCAAAAATACTAACTAAAGGTAGTGATTTCTCAACTTAAAAAATTCATTTCCAGCGTTAGCAGTCTTCCTTTCAAAGTTCCATTCTATAGTAAGTTAACTCCTCAGAAATCTTCCCCCAAATGAAGTCTTGCAAGTCAGAGAATAAATTTCCTCTCCCAGATCCCATGAAGCACTAACAAGCTCCAGCCTGAATTATTCAGACATCCTCTTCTTTTCTTTAGATGTATGGTGGCATGAGAGGCATGAAGGGATTGGTATATGAAACATCAGTTCTTGATCCTGATGAGGTAAGAGACCCTCATATCAATCACTAATAATCGCTGATTTTACTGACCATTGTGCGCACCATGGATTAGACCAGTGGTCCCCAACCTTTTTTTGCACCAGGCACCAGTTTTGTGGAAGACAGTTTTTCCGTGGATGGGTTGGGGGTGATGATTTCTGGATGATTCAAGCGTATTACATTTACTATGCACTTTATTTCTATTATTATTACATTGTAATATATAATGAAATAATTATTCAACTCACCATAATGCTGACAGGAGGCGGAGCTCAGGCAGTAATGCCAGTGATGGGGAGTGGCTGTAAATACAGGTGAAGCTTCACTCGCTTGCCCGCCGCTCACCCCCTGCTGTGCAGCCTGGTTCCTAAGAGACCACGGACCAGCACCGGGGTTCCGGGGACCTCTGGCTTAGACCACTAAGGGTAAGGAGAACAAAATAAAGCACCTACCTGTATATTTTGGAAGGTGAAAGTAGGTATATATGGAATAACTGAAGAGCGAGTTTACCTTTTTAATATATCAACTAGTAAAGCTAAAAGTACAAAGCAGGAGTAAGTTATCTAAAGATTTGCGCTTTAAAAGTTCTAACTTGGTGACAGGTCTGATGAAAGTGGGATCAGTCAATTGTGTGACTTTGAGGCTAACAAACTTAAGAGTTGTAATCCTTACTCTTCTCCTTCAAGGGCATCCGTTTTCGAGGCTACAGTATCCCTGAATGCCAGAAACTGCTGCCCAAGGCTAAGGGTGGGGAAGAACCCCTGCCAGAGGGCTTATTTTGGCTGCTGGTAACTGGACAAATCCCAACAGAGGAACAGGTAAGCAGAAGGACACTAGCACTTCTCATTCCCCTCCTTCTTTGCCTTTTTCTAATCTCAGACACTGAATCCTGATCTGGTTATGGGTGGTAGTTTATAGAGGGGAAGGAATCAGAGCAGAGTTCTGCTGTATAAGTGGACTGTATTGAATTCTCTTGGATTTTCTTTACTCAGAGGTCACTGTCTTTTTATTTTATTTTTTTATTTTTAATTTTGGCTGCACCGCACAGCTTGCAAGATCTTATTTCCCGGGAATTGAACCTGGGCCCCCAGCAGTGAGAGTGCCGAGTCCTAACCACTAGACCGCCAGGGAATTCCCATTGTTTTTTTATTTCTCTTCTTTTTCTTTTTTCCTTGCCTAGTGTTTTGAGCAATGTCTCCCTTTCACAGGTATCTTGGCTCTCAGAAGAGTGGGCAAAGAGGGCAGCTCTGCCTTCCCATGTGGTCACCATGCTGGACAACTTTCCCACTAATCTACACCCCATGTCTCAGCTCAGTGCAGCCATTACAGCTCTCAACAGTGAAAGCAACTTTGCCCGAGCATATGCAGAGGGTGTCAACCGAACCAAGTACTGGGAGGTAGGAAACTTTGCTGTGATGATTGATGTTTGATGGAGATTCAAAGGACTTGAGTGTGAAGGAAGAAAAAGGAATGTAGAATCCTTAGGAAAATTACTACCCTGAGTTATGCCAGAAACTCATTTAACAAAATTTTACTGTAGGCTTGCTTTTTATCCGTCTTAGGAATTACAAAGATAAATGAAGCACGCGTTCTATCACCAAGGTTATTGATTTAGTTAGGGTGATATACACATAAAAAAGAAACTACGGGCTTCCCTGGTGGCGCGGTGGTTGAGAATCCGCCTGCCAATCCAGGGGACATGGGTTCGAGCCCCGGTCCGGGAGGATCCCACATGCCACAGAGCAACTGGGCCTGTGTGCCACAACTACTGAGTCACGCACCATAGCTGCTGAGCCTGCACGCCACAACTACTGAGGCCCATGTGCCTAGAGCCCGTGCTCCACAACAGGAGAGGCTGCCACAGAGAAGCCCGTGCACCACAATGAAGAGTAGCCCCCGCTTGCCGCAGCTAGAGAGAGCCCACGCACAGCAGCGAAGACCCAGTGCAGCCAAAAATAAATATAAATAAAATAAATCAATTTGTAAAAAAAAAGAAACTACAATTCAGTACTCTTGCTGGAATAGAGGTGTGTACGCTGTGCTGTTGGAACATTGAAAAAGATGTGACTTAACCGCAGGGCCCCTGAGGAAGGTTCTTTTGTTTTTTGTTTTAATTTATTTATTTTTTGGCTGCGTTGGGTCTTCATTGCTGTGCGCGGGCTTTCTCTAGTTGCGGTGAGCAGGGGCTACTGTTTGTTGCATTGTGCGGGCTTCTCATTGGAGTGGCTTCTCTTGTTGCGGAGCATGGGCTCTAGGCGCGGGGGCTTCAGTAGTTGTGGCTCGCAGGCTCTAGAGCACAGGATGAGTAGTTGTGGCGCACGGGCTTAGTTGCTCTGTGGCATGTGGGATCTTCCCAGACCAGGGCTCGAACCCGTGTCCCCTGCATTGGCAGGCAGATTCTTAACCACTGCGCCACCAGGGAAGCCCCTGAGGAAGGTTTTGCAGAGTAGTCTCACTCTGGCCCCAAAGGGTCCCTTCTCCTTCTCTTCAAATAAGGAGAACCGTTTTTTTTTTTTTTTAATTAATTAATTTATTTATTTATTTTTGGCTGTGTTGGGTCTTTGTTGCTGTGCACAGGGTTTCTCTAGTTGCGGTGATCAGGGGCTACTCTCTGTTGTGGTGCACAGGCTTCTCATTGTGGTGGCTTCTTGTTGCGGAGCACGGGCTCTAGGAGCTCGGGCTTCAGTAGTTGTGGCACACAGGCTCAGTAGTTGTGGCACATGGGCTTAGTTGCTCTGCAGCATGTGGGATCTTCCCAGACCAGGGCTCAAACCCGTGTCCCCTGCATTGGCAGGTGGATTCTTAACCACTGCGCCACCAGGGAAGTCCCCAGATAAGGAGAATCTTGAGAATTTGGAAGAATGGCAGCTAAGGCAACTCGGGAGGCTAGGAGGACTAATGCCAGTCAGCCACAGTTTGGACTAACCCACTCAAGATACCTGTCAGGAGTGGAAGGGTGGTTAGTATCCTGGAAGTAGGATCCAAAAAGCAAATGAGTTTTATTCTCTGAAAATGAAATGTGATCTTAATAGTTTGAACTCTGTGGTTAGAGTATGAGAAGATTGTTGGGCCTTGTCCTAGCGCATAGGACATAATTCCTTCCATCCTCTTTCCAATACCCCACATACTCACAAACACTGGGTAAAGTACAATTTATCTGGCTAGGTTTACAGAAGGACATCTCATTTTCTTTTGTTTCTTATTTAGAGACAGGTAGTATAGGAACAGAAAAGTTCCTTTCTGCAAAGCAGATACACTAAAGGATTTTTGACCAGGAGAAGGTCCCCAAAGAGTTCACTATGAGGCAAGGCATAGAGCAGCATGGCCCACTGGTCTGATGAAATTTCCTTGGGGTTTTGGCAAATCCCACTTCATTGGATTGGTCAATATTTATTCAGTGCCAACTGTGTATAGAGAATTGTGTTTGCTGTTGGGGGAAAGAGGGAAAGTTTGCCGTTGATACTAGTCTGGTTGGCTTTGAGGAGGAAGGTATAGGAATGATGCAAACTAAACCTATTCACAAGCATTTATAAAGTCACACATCAGCAGGTTCAGAAGGTTGTATAACCTGAATATGTTGCTTTTCATTTTCTTTTTAAAATACTGTTCAAGTAATTGTTATCTGTGTGGGTCACCATAACAGAAAAGGTTAAATCAAGGCCAACAGTTCTTCTATTTTAAAACTTGTATTTTAGAAATTGACCACTCAGAAGTGCCTGTTACTTCTTACAGTGCTGTTGTGTTGACTGTTGTAGAGTTCTTCATACTTTGCAATAAATACCTATAAGATATTTCCCAGGTATCCAAACATGCTGCATTGCTTCACACTGTCCTTTATTGAATCAGAAAAGTGAATCTTGTTCTTCTCTGCTTGCTATTGCCTCCATTTCAGTGTACAGCCATTGATTGGTTGTCCTGCCACCTCTTTGTGAGATATCATCTGAGGGTGGCTGTCTTGAGGTGAACATTGTATTTCAGGACTTTGCCAACCTGGAGAGTATGTATAAGCAATATTGATATATCTGTCAGCCTCAGGATGTGCGTCTAATAAGTTCACACTGAACAAAAATTAGCACCAGTAACTGCTTTAGTGGAGCTTGGTGCTCTTTTGCTGCCATATCCTATCTCTCTCAAAGATCAGACATGCTATTTCAGTTTAGTTCTCTGTCTTGGTTAATTTAACCATTCTACTTTAGTAGAATTACATGACAGCATTCAGCTGGTTATTTCTGTTTAAAAATTTATGTTAAGGAATATATGTGATCTAATTCTCTACTAGAATCATCAGTTCATGCTGTTTTTTACATACATCTCAAGAGGATGATCTTCCTACAACTTTCCTTCCATAACAGTTTACATGACTTTAGATAAATAGTGTAATCTATTGAGGTGAAAAAGTTAGGTCTTTTACTAATTTACTAATTGACTTAACTTCACTTGTGACTAGGAGATTACTCTGATGCACCAGCTGTTTAATTATGAAGTAGCCTTACGATGTTGTTGAATTGGGTAAAATTTGCGAAGTAGCTGACAGATGAGGTTTTTCTAGTAAGGCATATGAACAGTATATGTAGGTTTTGAAGCTGTTTAATCTATAATAAAATCATCATCCCAGCACCTAACAACTCTTGAAAACATGCCAAATATTAGCCTAAATGTTTTATATTCATTATCTGATTTAATCATCAGAACAACCCCATGAGGTAGATGTCACTGATGTCATTTTACTGAATGGGAAAGCTGAAGATTAGAGAAAATAAGTAGCTTGCCCAGGGTCATGCAGCTAGTTACTGGTAGAGACCAGATTGAGACTTGAGTTTGCTTCACTCTAGGGTCTCTTCACCATTAATACTGGCTCTCCTCTTTTTCTGTGTCTTCTTTATAATGACTGATAGCTAACACAACATTGTAAATCAACTATACTCCAATAAAAATTTTTTAAAAAATGACTGATAGCTAAATACTTGGCCAGAATTTCTCTAGCCCTAGAGATGCTGGCTCACAATGATGATTATGGTCAGTTTTGTTACCTTTATTCCAGGCAGTTGTGATGGTGGCGTGTTTTGTCTTTTTTTCTGAGGGTTTAAAGATGAAGAATGAGTTAGTACCAGTAGCTAAATAGCACCTCAGTCTTAGTTTATTAAAGAAGAAATAAGGAGGCGTTCTCTGTCAGTGTGTTTGTTTGTTTATTTAATCTCTTGACTGTACAGCTTTACCACTACAAAAAGCAGGGTAAAGATCCCACACTGTCATACCTCGTCTGATACTTGCTGCTTTATAAACTTCATCCTCAGTGCTAGAAGTTGAAACAATCCTCTTTTTGTCGTTTCTTTATGTTGTGGTCATTCATACTTTACAAATGATTTTGAAAGTTAGTACATACTCCACAGATACCAGTTTGCTTAGCCCAGGATCTTGTTCTTGGCATTCTGCTAATGAATCCAGGTCCCTTAGAACTGCATATCCTTGATGCAGGCTTCTGGAAATAACCTACTTCCTTGGGGGATGTAAATCTGCAAGGAGGTATGGTTAATAGTACGATTATCATGTAAGTAATCTCCTGAGAACTTGCAAGTGTTAGCTAAGTACTTCTTGCTTCAAGTAGCTTTTTAATTTTGGCAGTATTCTCATTGAATCTTGGTGGCATTGACAAAATTCACTGAGTACTTGAGTAATAGATGACTTCACAGAGATTATCTCATTTAGGCTAGTTATTATAGATTTTGTTCTTTGTTCCAACAAAACTACCAAAACCTCATGACTTCTTACAGGAACATTTAGCCAGTTAGCTTGATAGGATAGCACTATGTAATGTCATTCAGCAAGTATTTTCTCCACGCTTTCAATGTATTGTGACTGAAAGTAGAAATTTTTTTTATTGTTTTGTTTGGTTTTGTGTTTTTTTTTGGCCGCATCTCATGGCTTGCAGGTTCTTTCCCAACCAGGAATTGAACCCAGGCCCTGGCAGTGAAAGCACCGAGTCCTAACCACTGGACCGCCAGGGAATTCCTGAATTTTTTTGTTATTAAAAGAAAAAACTTGGGAATTCCATGGCGGTCCATTGGTTAGCACTCTATGCTTCCACTGCAGGGGGCACGAGTTCGATCCCTGGTCTGGGAACTAAGATCGCACAAGCCTCACAGCATGGCCAAAAAGAAAAAAAAAAAAAAAACCAAAACCCTGTCACCCTCCCTAAAGGAACTTAAAATCCCTATGAGAAGATAAAATTGAGACATAAAAGTTGAGCACGCTATTAACATCACAAAAAGACAACCAGATATTATATGTTTCTCTTAATAAATGAACACAGCACTATTTATCAAAAAGTCTTGCTAAAGAAATTGAACATGAATCTGCTCAAACCTCCAGCTCTATCAGTCTGTCGGAAATACAGTGGACAGAGGGACATGTTAAATGACATCACAGGTACATAACTAGCAAAATCTAAACTGTGGGAAATTCTACAGGACAAATGATCTGATTTTCCACAAATAAACTGCAAAGTAAAAAAAGCACAGCATAAGAGGGAACTTAAATTAATTAAAAAGACTTCAGAGACATGTCAGACAGTTGCAATGTGGGCTATTTTCAGTGAAACAGACAAATGAGGGGGAGCTTTATAATAAATGAATGAGGTGGGGGGGACTTGAATACTGAGTAGATAGTTAATGATATTGAAGAATTGTTAAATTCTTTTCAGTAGGATAATGGTTTTGTGATTTTGATTATGAAGGACCTTTATCTTTTAGAGATACATGCTTAAATACTTACATGTTATATATGATATCTGGGATTCACTCAAAATAATTTGGGAGATGAGAGGGGAAAGTAAGGGTATAGATGAAACAAGCATGGCCATGAGTTAATAATTATTTAAGCTAGGTGATGCTTATTAGCTGAGTGGGTAACCTTGTGCCCCAGTTTTTACAAATGAAGGCTATGTTACCTTACAGGACTATTGTAAGAAAAGAAAAAAATGAAAATAATATATCTAGCACAGTACCTGTTATATAGTAAGTGCTTAAAAAATGGAAGTCTTTGTTAATAACTAACAATTGAATGCCACTGTTTGACCCTTGGTGTATATGGTGAATTTTCTTTGAAAGATGGAACATAGAATTATTAAAACCTAGTGTCTTAGCACATTCTTTGAATGCAAAGTCATGTAGTGGAAAAGATCATGGTTAAACATACAAGGGTTCAAAATCTGACTTTGGCATTTAACTGAATGCTCTGAGCCTCAGTTCCCTTTTCTGTAAAATGGAGGTCATTATATACTTTGTAGAATGGGAAAAAATTGGGAATAATGTTTTAATATACATGAGATAGTTTGTATAAATCCCTTAATGCGGTGCCTGGGTCGTAACAGTTATTCAGTTAAATGGTCATTGTTGTTATACTCCGTTTATAATCACCCAGCATAGAATCATCAATCCAAATAGCCCAGTCCATAGAGAACAAACACCATCCCTGCCTTATTCTTCCCTGTTGATAATTCCTCTTCTTTTTTTCTCCATTTTCCTCTTCTCCCCATCAGTTGATTTATGAAGACTGTATGGATCTGATTGCAAAGCTACCTTGTGTTGCAGCAAAGATCTACCGGAATCTCCATCGAGAGGGCAGCAGTATTGGGGCCATTGATTCTAAGCTGGACTGGTCCCACAATTTCACCAACATGTTAGGCTATACTGACGCTCAGTTCACGGAGCTCATGCGCTTGTACCTCACCATCCACAGGTGAGGGAGACCCAGCAACCATAGCCACCAGGTGCCTGGATTGGTGGTGAATATTAAGAAAAACTCCTTGGGACTTCCCTGGCAGTCCAGCGGTTAAGACTCTGTGCTTCCACTGCAGGGGGCGTGGGTTCCATCCCTGGTTGGGGAATTAAGATCCTGTATGCCATGCAGCACGCCAAAAAAAACCCCAAACTCCTTAACAGGTGGTAGGCAGCAAGGAGATGGAAACACAGCATATGGGATGGTACAAGGCAAGAAAGGGGTCTGGTAAAGAAGGTCAGGAGGTCTAGAAAAATTACCATAACCATGCTAAGAGTAAGATAGTGCTTCTAGCTAGGAAAAGGTACTAGCTGCTCACATTAGACAGGTCCTTTGGCTTTCCAGGAGCTCCCTCTTCTGGCCATTGCTGTTAAAGCTGCAGTGAGAGTCAGGGAGCTTGGCACGCAGGCCAGGCATCATCAAGCAGTAACCTCTCCAGCCCTGTGGATTAGTGAACAAAGGCTGATAATAAGATTGGGACATCTCTTACAAGAGCTTATGTATAAGTGACTAAGCTATAGGCTGGTGTGAATCCATAGCTAGGCTAGTACGTGACGAGAAGAGAACAGCAAGGACTGTGTTTCAATAATCTGCCCCTTTTTTCTCCTTTCTCTTGGCCTTGATTCTCCTTTCTTACTTCCCCACAGTGACCATGAGGGTGGCAATGTAAGTGCCCATACCAGCCACTTGGTGGGCAGTGCCCTTTCAGACCCCTACTTGTCCTTCGCAGCAGCCATGAATGGGCTGGCAGGGCCCCTGCATGGGCTGGCAAATCAGGTAAGACTGTTCTTTTTCTTCTCCTGCTCCATGTTTTTCTTACTGCCATGCTTTGTTTCTGATCCTGGAGTTCTCTCCTGGCATATGCATTGACACTCTTTTATTCTCCAAACCTTACCCACAGGAAGTGCTTGTTTGGCTGACACAACTACAGAAGGAAGTTGGCAAAGATGTGTCAGATGAGAAGTTACGAGACTATATCTGGAACACACTCAACTCAGGACGGGTAAGCAGAGATGCTTAGCAACTAGGAAAGAAGCCAAGACTCAAGTTCTATAATTTGGAAGAATGAAGGAGAAAAGAATGAGATAACTCCCTAAATTAGAGGAGATTTTTTTTCCATTTGTCTACCCTAAAGAATTCAGAAAAGACAAAAATTTCTACCTGAGGATACAACTGGTTTTCCCCCCCTATCCTTTGTAGGTTATCCCAGGCTATGGCCATGCAGTACTAAGGAAGACTGATCCACGATATACCTGTCAACGAGAGTTTGCTCTGAAACACCTGCCTCAGGACCCCATGTTTAAGCTGGTTGCTCAGCTGTACAAGATTGTGCCCAATGTCCTCCTAGAACAGGGCAAGGCCAAGAATCCTTGGCCCAATGTAGATGCTCATAGTGGAGTGCTGCTCCAGGTGAGTCCTCCTTTCCCTGCTTTCCTCTAATTTATACCAAACCTTACTGTTCTCTGCCATGCACAAAATCAACTCCCTAGTCAGAACAAGGACTCTCACACCTCCTTCCTTACCCTTTTGTTAAAGTTGCCTATGGTAGGGGAGGTGTGGGCTGGAGGAAACGGGTGCTTTCTTTTCAGAATCCAGTTGCTATACTTTTCCCAGTCATTTCTATTTAAGGCTAACTGGGTTAAGGTTTTTAATCAATCTGGACTTGTACATGCCACTACCTGTGGGCCTTTAACAAAACTTTTTTCTCTTTTACCTTACAGTACTATGGCATGACGGAGATGAATTACTACACAGTCCTGTTTGGGGTATCACGGGCACTGGGTGTATTAGCACAGCTCATCTGGAGCCGAGCCCTAGGCTTCCCTCTAGAGAGGCCCAAGTCCATGAGCACAGACGGTCTGATGAAGTTTGTGGAGTCTAAGTCTGGGTGAAACTGAAGACTGGGAGAAACTAGCTACCGGAAAGTGAGGGATCTTAAAGAAAAAAAAAAGTATACTTTTGTTTCAGGGGGCTTTTAAAGACTTAAGATTAAATTGTATCTGAGGCACTGATGATAAGTTTGAGGTTAAGATATTAATTAAGATTTTAAAAGATGAAAAGTAACCCCTTCTTCCCTAACCAGCTCCTTTCCCCGGCCTGGTATGAGCTGCCCATCAACTGTAGGGTGACCAGGACTAATGCATGTGGTACGGGTTAGGTTTACCCGTGCCCCCACCCAGTCTCCAGAGTGAGAATCTGGCTCCTCTTTCCCTAGGTCAAAGCTGGTTGCAGAGAATCTGCAGTCACTTCAGCAGAGCTTTTGGTTCTACTCTGCCCACCCCTTAATAGGCCAGCAAACCAGGACCCTGCCCCTTCTGTTTCCATAGGAATCATGTTGGATTGTCACCTATACCAAGCCCCATTAACCTCTCCGATGCACACAGACACTTCCTAGCAAGACCGATTGGTTATGCTTTGGCTTTGTTTGTTTGTTTGTTTTTAATGATACCAGGTGATCATAAAGGCCATGGTATTTGTTGTGACTGGCACCCAGTGTTTGATTTTTATTTCTCTTTTTTAAATTACCCCATTAAAATTAAGACCTGGGAGTGTTCTATTCCCTATTACTTGAATACTCACCTCTTTCCAGATTGTCTATACCTGCTGCACCTCAAGCCAAGGTTGCTCTGGACCTTCCCCTCTTGGTCCCTATTAGAGACCTCTTTCAGCAGGTTGTATACAGCACTGTATGATATTGTGGTCTTTCCCATTATTTGGCTTTATCAGTGCTTAATATGAACTAAGCATTTTACTTCCCTGGAACACAAGCCACTACCCTCTGACCTTTTTTCTTTCCCCTTTAATATGCTGTGGGCTATAGAACAGGGACTTGGGAATGACCAGCATGATATCTTCATGGCCTGATCCCAGGGGTACTAGCACCTCTTTCTGAACAGGGAAATGAGATTGGACATGGTCTCCTTTGAATATGAGGTACTGGGGCTGAGGGCATTAAAAATAGTAAACCTCCCTCCTCATCCCCTGCCACAAGCAAATATCCCTTTATTTATCAGGGTTCTTATCCTGCCCCTTCCCCAAGAGCTCACAGTACAGTGTTTGTTTTAGAAGCCCCATATGCACAGGTTTCCAGTGACTCAGAATGCTCTACTGCCTTTTCTTTTCAAGAAAGGATTAAAAATACACTCCTGCTGTGCCCCCTTCCTCCCTCGCAACTCCTGCCTGTGTTTGTGTGGATCCCAAATCCCCAGAACCACGCTGTTGAGATGGATAATACTGTCTGTAAACCCCTGGGTAACTGTCAAGTCATGATGCAGACTTCAGGTTGTTCTGTATAAAATGCAAAATAAATGTTTTTATTAACAGTGCTTGAGCCTATTAAATAAGGCCTGGGAGAATCAGGTAAGGATTCTGGCTAGCAAGATCCTGGACTTGGTGGGTTATGTTATCCTGTGCATCTTTTTTATCTTGAGGTAGGTTTGGCATTCATTTACCCTAATCAGAAGACAGGTTCCCTGTGAGATTTCCAAAGGAGATTGCCATCTGTCTTCATGGTTAGAAGTCCTTGATCTTTAGCCCCCATCCTTCCTAAATTTGTCATAAGGTAGAACACTCAAGGACTGTAGCTGAGACCTCACAACTGCTTATGTGACTAATCCAAGGAAGCTGGTCCAGCCCATTGGGTGAAAGGAACAAACTATACCAAGGGCAGTTAAGGTAGGACTGCTGACTCAGGATCTGAGCCTCTAGAGGGCTCTGGTACCTCGTGAAACACCAGTTCTTTGCAGCTTCCCTTAAGGATCCCCCAGAATAAGAGGTGGTCTGGAGGGCATCAGTTATATGGGAGGCCTGAGACCAGATTACTCTGTCCTGAGACTCCTGCTGCAACTGACCTTCTGAAAAAGTCTATAAATAGGCAAGGGAGTGGGTACTAGGTCCTGGCTTGTAGAATGTGCTACTATAGTTAGCAGGGACACTGTGTCCAAGAGGCCTTCTTGCACCTTCACTCCCCTAGGGAAGGAAGCCATGACTTTCTACTACTATACTATATCTACATTATTCCCCTGAGAAGCAATATATAAAAGCCAAATACATACTGTCACAATTAATTTATTGAAATTTTATAAAAACTCAGGCCAAGTGGAAGAATAAGGTACAACCCAAGAGTATAACTGTTCAGTGCTCTTTTGCTCCTTGCCCCCTGTGGCAATGATGGGGAGAAAGCCCCTTGCTCTCCACTAGCCAGGCAGCATGGAACTACTCTTAAAGTGAGGTCATACGGATTTCAAGCTGGGGCCAGATCTCAGGCATCTCCTGAGGGGCTGAGGGCATTAAAAATAGTAAACCTCCCTCCTCATCCCCTGCCACAAGCAAATATCCCTTTATTTATCAGGGTTCTTATCCTGCCCCTTCCCCAAGAGCAGGCAAAGTTATTGACTACCCAGTAGCTGTGTGTCAGAGAAAGGAGTTCAATTTATTCAATCCTAAGAAAAGTTGCTGTCTTCCCCTGGTCAGACACTAAGGCACCTTGACAAGAGCTCAGACACAACCATACAGTCCTGATTATAATTCAGTGTGAGAAGGTTGCAGGCATCAGGCATATGGGCTCTCAAGATGAGCCTGACCCTTTCCTAAGCATGTCTCCTTTCCATACCTCCCTGCCTTTTCTTTCCCCCAGCATTTCCAGCCAGCTTAGAGCCCAATTTGAGTGGGAGAACAGTATTATGAACATAGACTCTTCTCTCAGATTGGAGCAGGAGCCAAATGAAATAAATAAGAGAATTGGGTGAGGAGGGAGAGGAGAGGTGAGGCTAGGGAACAATCCTTTGCCTCAAGTTTGGTGCACCTCATGGAACATCAGTTCACGGGGGATGGCTGTTTCTGGACCAAACTTGGTTGCTGCCCGGCGCTCGAAGGCAGTGACATTCTGTTTGACAACCTCATCAAAAAACATGGTGGCCAGCTGGGAGTGCAGCAGAGAACGAAATTCAAAGGAAATCTGGGAATGGGTAAGAAACAGAAACTCTTCAAGACCATGTTGGATAGTCCCTGGCCAAATGCAAGGATACTATTCAGTGCCTTTTCCTCCCGCTCCAGTTCATTAGATCCCCTCAAAGGCCCTGGGACTGAGTATAAAGTACAAGTTTGATACAAGCTCAGACCTGTGAAGAGTGTCATTGACTTGTGAAATAACTGTCACAGTACCTCAGCTCAACCCCCCAACAAGGTAGCCCTGTGCTATACAGCCTCCTGACTCACCCAGAAGTCCACAGTGCAAGTTCGGGGATAGGCAGGAATACCAGGACGGAACCGCCAAATGGTCTCTAAGTGGTTGAAGAGCTTGCCGTCGGTGCAAACAGCCTAGAATAGGACAGTCAGGTAGTTAAACAATATTACGATGGAATTAAACTTGTATCAGGTATAGGAGGCTATAAGAAGGAATTGAAAGCCATTTTCCTCTCCTAATATTTTATTAGGGAAATATTTGGCACGTGGAGATAAAAAATCATTACAAGGAAAGCCACAATAGCCTTTAAACGTAAAAATGCCAGAGAACACAAAACTTCCTGATTAATCCCTCCCAGACAGACCTCACCTTGACCATGTGAGGTTTGACCATGGAAACAGCAGAAGTATAACGTTCCATAACAGGTGGAAAGCCAACCTCCAACTGGGCCTTCAGGTGACCTTTGCGGCTGTATACCACTAAAGACTTCTTACACCAGGGCACAAACTCACGATACTCCTGGACATTGGCTACCACCTCGTACATCTCCTGCATTGAGTACCTAGGGAAAGGAATCAGAGAGAGGCCAAGGAACTGCCAGATGGGTGATGTTCCTCCTTGCCCTAGGCACCCTCCCCCCATGCCCACTAATCATGCACCTTCAGGAACTAGAGATGCCAAATAAGCCTGGATGAATGACTTTGCGAAAGCAAATGTGTAAATTTCCATGACGTTAATGTTACCTTAAGTTTTGCAGTTTACAGAGTGCTTTTGCATTTACTATTTTGATGCTAAGACCATCTAGGGAGAACAGAGGTTGTCGATTTTACTGATGATTCACAAAAGGACTCAAATCCCAGCTCTACGACTTTTTGACAGTGTGGCCCTAGGTAAATTATTACTGTCTCCGTATCTCCTCTGTGAATCATAGGTAATAGTAGTAATTGATTCATAAGTTTGTTGAAAGGATCAAATGAGAAAATCTATGGTAAAACACCTAAGCAGCCTAACTGCTAGCAGTAGTAAGTGCTCAGTAAGTGTTAACTCATATTGTGCTCAGAATACCTGAAGTCAGGTCAGCAGAGAAATAATATCCTGTTGTCTTATGTTACTGTCCAACTCTAGTCACGTTTCACAATGCACATGCATAGCAACCAGGAAGGGGGGAATTAAGGTTGGAAGGCTGGCAGAGGAGGATAAAGGATCAGTAATATAGCTGGGAAGCATGGGACAGCCAGGGATGAATCTTGCCCACTACGGCTACCCTTACGTTCCAGCCTGAACATGCTTTTTGTTTGGCGGGAAAGTGAATGTGGAGGGCTGCTGGACAGGAGGGGATGCTCACCCCATGATCCTACGCTCGGAGTAAGCCTTTCGCTTGTTGGTGAAGGAGGCAGCAAAGCCCATGAAGGAACGGCTGGGAGGTAAGCCAGCCTCAGCCGCCAAGACCTGGGCAGCCCGGGGCAAGAAGAGGCTGCACGAGATAAGAAATCTAAGGCCAAAAGGAAAGCAGAAACACGTTACGATTCTTTCCTTGTGTTCCTCAACCATTCCCAGGTGAAGGGGAAGAGGGGCGCATCCCAGAGGAAGGTCGTCCAAACAAGCTTTCCGCCTAGCACCTGCTGCAGCCCGCCAGGCTCCCTTGGCCAGGCAGTCACGAGTGCGAAAGGTCGAGGGCGGCGGAGGACAGTGCCGGGGGAGGAGTTGGGGAAAAGTGGGATGCGTGCGAAGCGCCGGGTGCCTTTGAGTGGAGGCTACCCTACTGCTGAAAGCGAGGACTCTCAGGAAGCATCGCAGTCCCCGGGGCCCCGCCAAGCCCGCTGTTGCCAGGGCACCCGCGAGGGGCAAGAAGTGGTTGGGCACCCACCTCGAGGACTTTGCCTCGCGAATAACTTGCAAAAGCATTCCCTAAAGCTCTACATTAGACCCCAAGATACGACCGCAGCCGCCCTCCCGCCGTGCCTGCAGCCGGAGCTGCAACTTCGGGGTCCTGGGCGACCCCTTTAGCTCCAGCCCCGACGCCCGCACCTCCCTCTCACCTCATTGGTCCCGGCGGTCGCGGAGGGACCAGGGGCGGGGCCGGGAGCAGCGAGAGGCCGCTGCAGCCCCTGGCCGCCGCGCGCGTCCCGGCCGGGAGTCGCCGCGCGCCTGCCGAGGCCATGCGCGCTACCCTCCCTTGCCCTCTCGGCTCTGATACCAGCTACGCACTCCTCACTCCAGAGGAAGAGCGGAGGTTAGCGGCAGCCGGGCGAGTTCAGGGCCCCCGAGCGCAGGGGCGGCGCGGGGCGGTAGCTCCTCTCCCCTTGTTCCTGCCCGGGCGTCCGGGTTGCCTAGAACTGAAGCCGCTACCGCTGCTCCCGCAGCTCCCAGTACCCCCACGTCACGCCGTTGCCATGGCTCGGGACCGGGAGAGGGGGGAAGGAAGGGGACCATGCGGCCTGTCGGGAGATGTAGTTTCACACCTCTGGCGAGAAAGGGCGCTGGAGGGGGTGTTTGAGAAGCTGCAGAGATGGCCCCGTGGAGCGAGCTCACCAGGCAAGCTACTTGCCGAGTCTGTGGTCACGGACCTGGTACATACTCACAGAAGCGACTTCTTGGGCATGTCAACAGCATATGCCGTTGGTCTTCTGAACGTCTCTCTTAGAGACTTTACTATATTCTGCCTTGTTTATAGTTAGAAGTTCCATTCATCTTTGTAGCACATAGTACCTAGTGCTGTGCTTTGCATCTTTGAGAAAGGAAATTAATGTTCCAAGATCTGGGGTAAGACTTTGCATAGTTTTCCCTTTTAATATTTATAGAAAGAAGGGGAGGGCTTCCCTGGTGGCGCAGTGGTTGAGAATCTGCCTGCTAATGCAGGGGACACGGGTTCGAGCCCTGGTCTGGGAAGATCCCACATGCCAAGGAGCAACTGGGCCCGTGAGCCACAACTACTGAGCCTGCGCATCTGGAGCTTGTGCTCCGCAACAAGAGAGGCCGCGATAGTGAGAGGCCCGCGCACCGCGATGAAGAGTGGCCCCCGCTTGCCGCAACTAGAGAAAGCCCTTGCACAGAAACGAAGACCCAACACAGCCAAAAATAAATAAATAAATAAATAAATAATAAAAATAAAGGAATTCCTTTAAAAAAAAAAAAAAAAAAAAGAAGGGGTGAGAAGAACCAGACTTACTTTTGCGGTAGAGAACCATCTTTGCCTGGAAAAGTGTACACTTGATAGAGGTGAGACCTCATGGGCAGGAACCCAGGCAAGGAAATGTCACTACACTGCTTTCAATCATGATACAAGGAGAAAAAAAGTGCCCTTGATAAAAGTGGGGAGACAGAAGAAAGAGAGAGAGAGGAGAGAGAAATCAGCAATCAGAGACTGGATCTAGGTGGGTGCAAGAGCTCTTGAAATTCTCCCACAGTGGAGTAGAGGAAGGACATTTTAAGAATGGTGGTGTCGGGACTTCCCTGGTGGTGCAGTGGTTAAGAATCCGCCTGCCAATGCAGGGGACGCGGGTTCAAGCCCTGGTCCGGGAAGATCCCACATGCCGCGGAGCAACTAAGCCCGTGTGCCACGACAACTAAGCCTGTGCTCTAGAGGCTGCGAGCCACAACTACTGAGCCCACGTGCCACAACTACTGAAGCCCGTGCGCCTAGAGCCCGTGCTCCGCAACAAGAAAAGCCACCGCAATGAGAAGCCTGCACACCTCAACGAAGAGTAGCCCCCGCTCGCCGCAACTAGAGAAAGCCCACGCTCAGCAACAAAGACCCAACACAGCCAAAAATAAATAAATAAATAAATATATTTAAAAAAAAAAAAAAAGAATGGTGGTGTCTGCTGTTGCATTTAAAGATGTTTTTGTTATCACAGTGCAAGCCCCTCCTCTGCTTTAGTCTTTAGAGCATAAGTCTTCAGTCATGCTCTCCACATTCAGGAAAGTTTTATCTGAGTAGTGTTGCGGGGGTTAGGGCGGGAGGATGAAATAATTAAAGACTGTTTTGCCTTTAGGGTCTAATTGGTAGGGAAGAGAGACATCTTGTCCAGAAACAGGGGCCTGAAAACAGATGTAAACCTTCCAACTCTCCCCACTCCTTGAGATTGGCATTCATTTGGGGAATTCCACTGGATATGGATTGATTTTTAAAGTTTGAGCCCATTTTGGGACTTCCCTGGTGGTCCAGTGGGTAAGACTCAGCTGCGCTCCTAATGCAGGGGGCCTGGGTTCAATCCCTGGTCGGGGAACTAGGTCCCGCATGCATGCTGCTACTAAGAGTCCGCATGCTGCAACTAAGAAGTCTGCATGCTGCAGCTAAGACCCGGCGCAGCCAAAATAAACAAACAAATAAATAAATAAAGTTTGAGCCCATTTTATCTGGATTTCAAGGAGCAGGAGCCCTCCCTTGAACTCTGGTTTACATGTGACATTTTGTAAGGAAGGCATTTCAATCCTTACGTTAAATTATTTATACCTGAAGTCCCAAACTGGGGAATGATCTCACTTCTTTTTCTCTTTTAACATTTCTTCTTTTTCCCTCAGAACCCTCCCCCCAACAAGATACAGTATCTCCTTCCAGTTCGAAGATGATAATTGGGAGCCACTCTCAGAAGGGCATATGATCTTGAGGGACAGATTTACTCTTTCCAACCCCACTCTCTTGTCCAGCCCCTCTGACCAAGTGCTTACACATGTGAGACAGCTGCTTAGAGTGAGGAGTAAGGATCTGACCGGATAAAAGACAGAAATTAACTGGGATACATAACTAAACTGTGACCTCATTAACACTATGCCTTAACCGAGTTAACTGCTGCAGAATCTCCAAGGTACAATAGGCCTGCCAAGCCAGTTTGCTTGTTGTACCCCCTACTAATTAGATTAGGTAATTATTGCCATTAAAGCTTTTCCTAGTTCATTCCCTGTACTTGAAACAACCAATTTCCTGCCATTTCCCTGTCATTCTACATCGATAACTTCCTTCAAGTACTGACTCAAAACACACCTCCTCCAGGAAGACCCTCTTGACTGAACCCATCTCTCTACATTATTCTGAACACATAATGCCGCATAAAGTAGCATGAATCCTATATTCTCTAGTTGTTTCATGTGCATGTGTATGTTCTCCTAGGTTATAAACTCCACAAAAGTAGACACTATTACTTTTTTTTAACCTACCATTATATATATATATATATTTTTTTTTTCTTTTTCTTTTTTTTGGCTGCACGTCGTGGCTTGTGGGCTCTTAGTTCCCGCCCTTGGCAGTGAAAGCAGAGTCCCAACCACTGGACCACCAGGGAATTCCCAACACTATTACTTCTAAGTTTCTACCTCCAAACTAGTTAGTATAGGGCTGAATACAATGGTGAATCCTCAGTAGACATTTGTTAGAAGAATGAAAACTGAGGCTTAAAGACAGGCAGGCATCTGCCTAGAGTTATCCAAATATGAATTCAGTAGTAGAATCCAGAAGGACTATTTGCATAAGAGGGCTTTGCCACCACTTCCGGCCTCCTCCTCCCCAACACTGTGCATCTCCCTGAGCCCTGGAAGTAACTGTGTTACCTATATCATATCCCTTTTTTCCTTCCTGGGAAATCCTCTTTCTGTGCACTGAATAATATTAAAAATAACTCTTCTAGCCCTTCTTCCTCCTTCCAGCTGCCCAGAGAACCCGGCTGGCAAACTTCCTTGTTCACCTCCACTCAGGAGCCAGAACCAGGCACGTGACCCCAGCTCAACCCCTGACTCCAATTCCTCAGGTTACCAAAAGCTATTTCGGGCATTGGAGGCCATGTAGTCCCCTCCTCCCCATCCTCTGGGCCATATACTAGCTTAGCCCTTCCTGGAAGGTCCATCATACCCAATAGCCAAGTCAGCATATCCCAACACCCATATCCATCAGATCCCTGACTACCTTCAGTTTCTACTTCTTCAGCCTCATCTTCATCATCATCATCAAATATTGTGTCTGTTCCCATGTGCTGCTCTGCTAGAGCATCCTTTTTTTTTTTTTTTTTTCCATAGAAAACAAAACCAATAGGGGGCTTCCCTGGTGTTGCAGTGGTTAAGAATCCGCCTGCCAATGCAAGAGACACGGACGGGTTCGAGCCCTGGTACTGGAAGATCCCACATGCTGCGGAGCAACTAAGCCCGTGGGCCACAAGTACTGAGCCTGCACTCTAGAGCCCACGAGCCACAACTGCTGAAGCCTGCGCGCCTAGAGCCTGTGCTCCGCAACAAGAGAAGCCACTGAGATGGAAAAGCCCGCGCACCTCAACGAAGAGTAGCCCCCGCTCTCCACAACTAGAGAAAAGCCGGCGCTCAGCAATGAAGACCCAACGCAGCCAAAAATAAATAAATTTATTTAAAAAACCCAAAAATCAAAAACCCAATATACAGTCCTGTGTTGGAGGACCCTGCCTAACAAGGAGTTTAAAATCCCTTCTGGAACACTGGACTCCTGTATGTCAAAGATGTAAGGTGAAATGAACAACAAAGATGTGCAATTTAAACCTGATTGTGACTACAACACAGAGAATATAGCCAGTATTTTATTATAACTATAATAACTATAAATGAAGTATAACCTTTAAAAATGTGAATCACTATGTTGTACATCTGTAACATGTTGATCTGTACATCAACTATATCTCAATTAAAAAAAGTTAAAAAACAAAACCCAAGGGCTTCCCTGGTGGTGCAGTGGTTGAGAATCTGCCTGCCAATGCAGGGGACGCCGGTACGAGCCCTGGTCTGGGAAGATCCCACATGCCGCGGAGCAACTAGGCCCGTGAGCCACAACTACTGAGCCTGCGCGTCTGGAGCCTGTGCTCCCCAACAAGAGAGGCTGCGACAGTGAGAGGCCCGCGCACCGTGATGAAGAGTGGCCCCCGCTCGCCGCAACTAGAGAAAGCCCTCGCACAGAAACGAAGACCCAACACAGCCAAAAATAAATAAATAAATAAATTAATTAATTAATTAAAAAAAAAAAAACAAAAACCCAAAAACAGCAACCTGATTGTGATAGTGTAAACTAAGTATGGAAATGATAAGGAGACCTAACAAAAGGGAAAGAACCTGTTAACCAGGGAAGACTTCCTGGAAGAGGTAAGTTTTCAGTAAAACTGTGAATTTTATTTTCAAAATGGTAAAAATTCAAAAAATTTACAGGTATATAGTGATAGGTAAAATTTCCTCTCATTCCTTATTCCCTGTTCCCCAGTTTCTCTCTCCAAGAAAAACCACTGACACTTGTCTTGTGTATCTTTCCAGGGATCAAGATCCTGAAGGTAATGAGGGGCATAGATTGTTGAGAGCAAAGGAGGGGGCTTTTATACTTCTGCCTTGACAGGGGGCCATCCTGCCATGCTTTTTCCTAAATGTGTTCCTTTCTTAGAACACATATATTGAGTTGCTGAGCTCTGAACAGGACCCTGAATCACCTTTTATGAATTGTACCAAGTTTTCAACATCCACTTTTCTTCTCTCTTTTTCCCTTTTTGGGATGGGATGACCTCCACCCAGATCTTGCCTGACTGGCCGCTCTCTGGCTTCTCCAATGGAGGAGGGGAAGCACCCCGACCATTTTCAGGGCAGAAACCGATTGAGCTTTTAAAGTGTAGCCACCCTACCACCTTAACCTGGCAATGGAGTAATTAGGGAATCGAAAAGCCCGCTTCTGTTGGCCTTGGAGTCCTCCTTCAACTGCCAGCTAGCCTGTCCTCTCTGTGGGGTTTTTCTGCAGCTAAGAGTCCTTGTTTTTTTGTTTTGTTTTTTTTCTCCGCAGCTTGGGCACTTTTGCTCTTTCCTTTCTACCCAACTCTTGTCACCGCCAGTGGAGATACGCGCCTTCCCTCCCCTGGGGCTATTGCCATATATAACCCCCAGATCTCCACGCTCTGCTTCCCCAAGTCTGTGGGGGATTCTGAGGTGTGTAATCGTGGACGAGAGGAGGTAGCTCGGAGGAGGCATTTTGGGCTGGGTGAGATCTGGCCAGCCATTTGGTCCTCAAGTTGGATGGCACCGCAGCAGGGCCAAGGCGTGAGTTGCCGCTAGGGTTTTGTGGAGAATCCCCCGGTCGCCAGATTGGAGCGGAGAGCACGGCGCCGCTGGCCTGGGGAGCCGGGGAACCAGCGGCCGAGGTTGGGGGCACCCGAGCCGCTGGGACCGCCAGGGCGGGGCGGAGGGCGTTGCGGCCTGGGAAAGCCTGCGCGGCAAGCGCCCTGCGGCCGGGCCCAGAACGGCCGCCAGGGAGCGCTGCGGGCTCCCGCTCCCGCCCCCTGGTAGGCGGGGCTGCGCTCTCCCCGCAGCCGCCGCCGCAGCCGCCGCCTGGGCCGCTCCGTGTCCCCGGTGGAGCCGCCGCCGCCGCCGCCGGGAGCTCGATGCGGACGGAGCCCGGGCCGGGCCATGGGGATCCTCAGCATCACGGACCAGGTCAGCCCTCCTGCCCTTGCTCGCTTCCTCCTTCCAGGGCCCGACGCCGCCGCCACGCGAGCCCGGGGATGTGCGGCCTAGGCTGGGCCTGAGCCCGGGGCTCCCGCCCCACCCCACGCCGCGCTCCCCTCAACCAAGCCGGTGTCCTTGGGGGCCTGGTGACCGGCGGAGACACCGCGGAAGCCCCCTGCGGCCAGGACCCCAGAGCGGAGCTCCTCCAGCGTCGCCCCCCCTCCCCAAACCCGGTGTCCCCCACCCCACTCCCCGGTTCCGTTCCGGCCCGCTCCCTGAAAACCGGTTCTCCCTGCAGCCGCCCCTGGTCCAGGCCATCTTTAGCCGAGATGTGGAGGAAGTGCGTTCCCTCCTCTCGCAGAAGGAGAACATCAATGTGCTGGTGAGTTGAGATCAGGGAGGATGGCGAGCCGGTAATCTGGGCCCTGGTGTTCAGGACCCCTCCCCACCAATGGGGCGGCTCCGTGTTTCCTCGGCTCGGGTGAGGCCGCAGCTCTTTCCACCCTGGGATGGGCGACTGCTCTACATTTGGGGATGGAGAGCAGGTCAGGCTTAGAGCAGAGACCAGTAGGGCTGAGGATGCCCAGAAACGGTGTTCTCTTCTGAACCATCCGTGTCTGCAGCGCCTCCACCCCTCCTGGCAGAAGGAGACTGCTTCGCGGGCCCGTGGCGCCGACCCCCTGACTCCACCCTCCCTCGGTGCTTGCTTTGACCTAGGACTGGGGTTTAGGAGGCTGCAGAACCTGTGGGAAGAGGTTGTGGGGAAAGGCCTGGAGCACGAAGACTTGGGCTTGGGTCCTGGATCGTTCACCCCTACAGCTGCTCCTCTTCTCTGCCTCCCTAGGACCAAGAGAGGCGAACCCCACTGCATGCTGCTGCCTACGTAGGCGATGTCCCCATCCTCCAGTTGCTACTGATGTCAGGTGAAAGTGGGGAGCTGGAAGGTGTGGCAGCTAGGGAGGGGACCTGAGGGAGGAGCCTTTTTGTCGTATCCAAGGATTGTCCTCTGGTGCTTGGTCCAGGCAAGCTACCGTCTCCATCCGGATTCCCTGGCCTGATGACTGGCTTTCTTCCCCACCTGCTCTCCACCTCCCACCAAAAGAGCATATTATATCCCCACAGGTGCTAACGTCAATGCTAAGGACACACTGTGGCTGACCCCTCTTCATCGTGCTGCTGCCTCCCGAAATGAGGTACTGGCCTCCCACCTCTTTTCTCCCTTCCAAAGAGGATGAGTTGGTTAAAGGTTGGAAGATAAGGGTTGGAGAGCCTTAGTCCTCTGCCCTACAAGTTGGTCTGTCCCCACATCCGGAGGAGACCAGACCTTGGCCCCTTCCTCCTACCCCTAGAACTGGCTGGTAAGGGGGAGCTGAGTGTTGCTAGCTGATGTGACGTCAGGGGAGAGCTTAACACTGGGCTGGCAGACTGCAGGGGGCCCTGCTGCCAGGCCTTAGTGACTCATCCCTCCCTGGGGGGCCACCATGGAGTCTGATCCCCCTCTGGGCACTGAGATTTCTTTCCTTGTGATGGAGGGATGGGGGTAGTGATTTGTTGCATCCCTGCCCCTCAAGCAGCATGAAAGTTGACACCATGAGGATCAAACATGCCTCATCAGTTGGGTCCCTCAACCCTGAAGAGCGGGAAAAGATGACCTTCTTCTTGGCTTGGCAGTCACTTCCCTGGCTCCAGCCACCAGAGGGAGGGACTGAGGCCAATGGGAATGGGGTGGGTGGTGAATAGGAGGGGCATTTTAGCCTGGGTTTTGGAGAGGAGCCAGTATCTGTTTGCTTACCTAGGTAATGGAAATGATTCTGATGCACATGGAAGGGCTGAAGGGGGGTATCTGGGGATTAATGTAGCAGGAGCATTTATCTTTCCTAAAAGTGGTGGTGGATTGGGATCCTCTACATGTGTGGATTAGCTTGGTAGTGGCTGTATATATGGGTGAAGATTTTCAGGGTTTGGGTTATGAACGATACCAGGTGGCTTGAGGAAGAGATCCACGTTTTCCTCAGCAAGGGAGGGAAGATTTTAAGCTCTAAGAAGTTCCAGAAGATGGAAAGTAGGTATTGAAAGGCTAGGTATGTTGGAAAAAATAAGGAGAGACTCTGTGCTGGGGGAGTGGGGAGATGGGGTCACATGTGCTGTGCTGACCTATTCGCCCCCCCATTTCCTGTTGGTTTACCCCCTGCTCCCCCTCTATCTTCTCTTATCCCCTGCCCCTCAACAGAAGGTGCTGGGACTGCTGCTGGCACATTCAGCAGATGTGAATGCCCGGGACAAGTTGTGGCAGACACCACTGCATGTGGCTGCCGCCAACCGGGCCACCAAGTGTGCTGAGGCTCTGGCACCATTACTGAGCAGCCTCAACGTGGCTGACAGGAGCGGGCGCAGTGCCCTGCACCACGCAGTGCATAGTGGGCATCTGGAGGTGAGGACCGCTCTAGTCCACGCCCAGCCTCGTGCCTTTTTCCTTCCCTTCCTGCTCACCTTCCCCTGCTTCCAGGCCATTAGGCCTGGGGAGCAGCAGCCCGGATGATTATATAAACATTTGGGCTCAAGCACCACATGAATGGTTGGGTTAGATGGAAATTCTTGACTTGGACCTCAGGAGGGTGATAAAGCCTCTGAAGCTGCATGGAAAATGTTTGCATACATGGTTTTTTCTGAAGTGAGAGTCCCTGTCTTTCAGCACATTTAGAAGACTTCAAAAGAGTTTAAAAACCACCACATTACCTGAAGAGACTCCCTTAAGTTTACCTCAAACTTCCAGATCTATCTGGGATCTCCTTAGTGCCCGCTTTCTCTGTTCCCTCTAGTTCTCCAGACTGTTCTGCCCAAGAACAGAGACATTAGGCTGCCTCAGCCTTTTCAGGTGCTAAGGGCTCTGCTCTTAGGTATGTTGAAGGCATGAGCCTGGCTCTAAACAGGTGTCTTTCATGTCCTGAAACAGACGGTGAACCTGCTTCTCAGTAAGGGAGCCAGCCTGAATGTCTGTGACAAAAAGGAGCGGCAGCCTCTGCACTGGGCGGCTTTTCTCGGTGAGAAGAGAATCACGGGGAGAGCAGGATTTGGGACTCCTAGGGCAGGGATGGAGAGAGGGGTGCTCAGGGCCCTAGAGTTCACCCTCCACCTCCTTGAGAGCGTGCTCTCTTTTCCCAGGGCATTTGGAGGTCCTGAAACTGCTGGTGGCACGGGGAGCAGACCTTGGCTGCAAGGACCGCAAGGGCTATGGGCTGCTCCATACAGCTGCTGCCAGTGGCCAGATTGAAGTGGTGAAGTACCTGCTACGGATGGGGGCTGAGGTCAGGGTGCTGAGCACGGGGGCTGGGGGAAAGGGCAGGGAGCTGGAGGTCGGAGTCTGTTAGGGAGATAGGAAGGCACTGGGGTTGCTGGTGTGGTTTGGGGAGGTCGGGAAGATGTGGTGAGAGGACCTGAACAATGCTTATCGTAAGCAGTAGTGCCCCCAGTCTTTGGGTCCGGAACCTGAGGGGTCTGAGGCAGTCGTTGGATTTCTGGGATTCTCTAGGCTATCTGTGCTGGCTTCCACTTTGTTTAAACTGGTATCTCTCTTATCCGCTTACCCTCACCCCTGGAAACCCAGATTGATGAGCCCAACGCTTTTGGAAACACAGCTTTGCACATCGCCTGCTACCTGGGCCAGGATGCTGTGGCTATCGAGCTGGTGAACGCAGGAGCCAATGTCAACCAGCCAAATGACAAGGGCTTCACACCACTGCATGTGGCTGCGGTCTCCACCAATGGCGCGCTATGCTTGGAGCTGTTGGTCAATAACGGGGCTGATGTCAACTACCAGGTGCCTGAAGGGATGAGTCTGAGACCAGTGGGGAGAGGGGCCTGGCTCTGGGGGTGCTGACCATATCTTTTGCTCTGGATAACTCTACGGGGAATGGTCCGCTTGCGTCCTGGGTTGATCAGTCCTTCCCAGGAGCCCAGGAGAATGTGGGCTGAGAAGATGTCCATATGATCACCCCGTCCTCAGAGACGTGTCCTTTGGAAGGGGGAACAGGGCACTCTCCATGCTTTGCACTAGGGAAGAAAAAAAAATGCCATGTTTCCACAGAGCAAAGAAGGGAAAAGTCCTCTGCACATGGCTGCCATCCATGGCCGTTTCACCCGCTCCCAGATCCTCATCCAGAATGGTATGGACCTGGAAGACTTTGTGATCTCTTCTTCCCCCTCAGAGAACTCATCCCTAGAAACACCTTTTCTTCCTCATTCCACCCCCCACCCCATCTTCCAGTCAGGATGGGCACCTGAAGCTCTGAGCAAGGCACCTGTGGAAATGGCCCTGCTCTGCCTGCCCGGCCCCCTCAGGCTGACAAACGAGATAACATGTGTAGAAGGCTTAGCCTGGCCCCTGGCACGTAACGAGCACTCAGACGGTAGCTAACTAGTGTGAGTGGTCTGAAGCCAAAGGTCTGAGCGTGTGGGTGTGCGTCCCCCCTTTCAGGCAGCGAGATTGATTGTGCCGACAAATTTGGGAACACGCCACTGCACGTGGCCGCTCGCTACGGACACGAGCTGCTCATCAGCACCCTCATGACCAACGGCGCGGATACCGCCCGGTGAGTCCGGACCCCTGACCCCACTTCCAGGCTGCCTCAGATCTAGGCTGGTGGTAGGCCACAGAAAAGAGGTCTGCATCTGGTCCCTCCTTGACCCGAGGACTGAGTCCCTCCCCTTCTCCCCAGGCGTGGCATCCACGACATGTTCCCCTTGCACTTAGCTGTTCTCTTTGGATTCTCTGACTGTTGTCGTAAGCTTCTTTCCTCAGGTATGAGCTGACTGGTTCGGGGGTTGGGCAGGTGGGCAGGAGAGCAGAGGCCTTTCCCGGCTCTGCTCAGAGCCCTCAGATGGGATCTGTGGCTGTTCTGCCCCTTCAGGTCAGCTGTACAGCATTGTATCCTCACTCAGCAATGAGCACGTGCTTTCAGCTGGGTTTGACATCAATACACCTGACAACCTTGGCCGTACCTGTCTTCATGCTGCTGCTTCTGGAGGGTGAGTGTTCTTCCCTCTGTCTCAGGCCTTGAGAAGGAGGCTGGGCAGGGGTCTGGGCCCCTTCTTCTTTCCTGCCCAGAGCTCCCCCACCTCACAGTGAGAGCAGTGGCAGCAGAAAGGGCTGTCCAGTTCCATCCTCCTTCAGCCCCTCCCTGAGGAGAATCCTGTGGCTTCTCCTTGAGCCCTCTTTCTCTCCTTAACCTGCATCCTCCTTCCTTTTAGGAATGTTGAATGTCTTAATTTGCTGTTGAGCAGTGGAGCTGACTTGAGGAGGAGAGACAAATTTGGAAGGTGTGTTAATGTGCAGGAGTATATATACATAAGGAACATCCGATCAGAGAGACAAGTGATGGAGGGCGGGGTGGGGAGTTGGAGACTAAGTGAGGAGAATATTACAAAGCAGCTTTTGGCTGCACATCTGGTTGCATTTGGATCTGCCCCTGATTCTTTTACCCACCCTCCTTCGCTTCTCCCCAGGACCCCACTGCACTATGCAGCCGCCAATGGCAGCTACCAGTGCGCCGTCACACTGGTGACCGCTGGGGCAGGCGTCAACGAGGCCGACTGTAAAGGCTGCTCTCCCCTCCATTATGCTGCCGCCTCCGACACCTACAGGAGGTGAGGCGCCCACTTTGCTCTTCTCAGCCCCACTCTCCTCCCTGAGCGCCCCCCAGACTTCTTCACTCTCCTCCCCCAGGGCGGAGCCCCACTCATCTTCCAGCCACGATGCTGAAGAGGACGAGCCACTGAAGGAGTCCCGCAGGAAGGAGGCCTTCTTGTGAGTAGCCGAGGAGACCCCTGGGGTGCGCTTTCCCAGCAGTGTCGACTCTGGTCCTGTTATTCTCCCACCACCACCCTGCTGCTGCTTTGCACCCTGAGTTTGGTCCTGGACCAAGCACTGTGGGTACAGACAGAAGTAGGAGACATGGTTCATTCCTTCAAGGAATGGATGGTCTTCTTGAGGAAGTCAGAAAAGCTAAACACAAATTCATTTGTTTATTCCACAAGCATTAATTGAGTATTTACTTAATAGGTACCAAGTACTGTGCTGGGTGGTAAGGATAAAAGATAAATTACCCCAGATTTCTGTATTGTATACATTCTAGTGTAAGATGTTAATAATAGGGGAAACTGGGTGAGGAATATATGGAAACTCTGTATTATCCTCACAATTTTTCTGTAAGTTTAAGACTGTTATAAAGGGTTTATTTTTTTTAAAAAAAGATATTTAAAATCCAAGAGGCTCAACTATGTGACCTTTGGCAAGTAACTTAACCTCTCTGTGCCTCAGTTTCCTCAACCATAGTAGGGATAAGAATAGTAGCTACCTCAAAGGATCAGTATGAAGATTAAGTGATTTAATACACGTGAAGTGCTTAGAACAGTGTTTGACACATTGTAAGTGTTAAATGCTGTATTAATATTTCTACTAGTACAACTACTACTGAGCTGTAAGAGTGGTGCCAGGGGAATAGAGGGGAGGAGGCACCTAACTGGGAAGTTTGGGGAAGGCCTCCCAGAGAAGAGGATTCTGGGAGCGAGTATGAGATGAGTAGGCCTTTTCCGATGGGCTGGGAGGAGGAGAAGGCAGGGGTCAGTATGCCTGGAGGTGGGGGGAGAGTGTCGATCACAGGTTGGTAACTGATAACTGTGCTCCAGGTTCTCTAGGAGAGCATTCAAAGGATAGAGGAGGGCGTTGAAGCAAGAGTGGTTCAGGGCAGACCTGGAGGTGGTAGGTCTGGGTCTGGGCTTGAATGGGCAGGAGTTAGCCTACCAAGAGTGGGGGATGGGTGTTGGCCAGCTAGGCCTGGAGGGGCTCCCTTGCCCTCTCCTCTGCTCCTCCCAAACTGTGCCCTCCCTGGCTGGGCCTGTCCCCTCCTCACAGTCTACTCCTGTCCCCCAGCTGTTTGGAATTCTTACTGGATAACGGTGCAGACCCCTCCCTGCGGGACAGGCAGGGCTACACAGCCGTGCACTATGCAGCCGCCTATGGCAATAGACAGAACCTCGAACTGGTACGTGTGGGACCTGGCCTGGGGGAGAGGAGCAGGGCAGGGCACAGCACACAGTCTACTTTTGTATCTGTGGATTCTCAAACCAAGGGGTGGTTGAATCAAATGTGGTCTCTAGATCCAGGGGCTTTGGGGATTGTTGTGGGTGGGGTCAAGGGGTAATATCTTGGGAATACCAGAACCTCAGCACCTACTATTCTGTCCATTGCAGCTCTTAGAAATGTCCTTTAACTGCCTGGAGGATGTAGAGAGCACCATTCCAGTCAGCCCTTTGCACTTAGCTGTGAGTCCCAGGTCTTTTCCTCTTGCCTTCCTTGTCCCTACCTGCCCCAGGCTGGCACACAGGTATAAGCACGTGTGAATCCGTCCTTGCTTCTGCCTTCTTGTGGGGATGTCGCAAGCAGGCAGTGGTCTGGAGAGGGGCCCGAGGAGCTCACGGGGAGGCCTGTTGCCTGGAGTCTCCCTGTGGGCCCCAAGAACAGAGTGGGGACAGTGTCCCGAGCTGTATCCATTGGTTACCTGCACCCCTCCAGGCCTACAACGGTCACTGTGAAGCCCTGAAGACACTGGCCGAGACGCTGGTGAATCTGGATGTAAGGGACCACAAGGGCCGGACCGCGCTCTTCCTGGCCACTGAGCGAGGCTCCACTGAGTGTGTGGAGGTGCTAACGGCCCATGGCGCCTCTGCCCTCATCAAGGAGCGCAAGCGCAAGTGGACACCCCTGCACGCTGCTGGTGAGTGCGCCCTTTGAGCTGCTCCCTCCCCTTGCCACACCAGGCCTCCTCCAAGACTGGTCCCCAGATCCCTCCTGAACCCTGAGGGGACTGGGGTTGGGATGGAGTAGGGCGAGGAAGATGGAAACCGCAAGTCGTCATTCGTAGCCTCCTATCCCCCAGGATTTCTCCCTGCCCCAGGTCTTCCCATAACCTCCACCCTTCACCTGGCCTTCTTGCCCCGACCATGCCCTGACACAGGCCCCCTTTTCTCCTAGCTGCCTCTGGCCACACTGATTCCCTGCACTTGCTGATCGACAGTGGGGAAAGAGCTGACATCACGGATGTCATGGATGCCTATGGACAGTGAGTGTCGGCCAGGGGTGGGATGCAGGGTTCCCATCCCTGCCAGGCCCTCACCCTTTTCTTGCCCCCTCTGTAGAACCCCACTGATGCTGGCCATCATGAATGGCCACGTGGACTGTGTACATCTGCTGCTAGAGAAAGGATCCACAGCTGATGCTGCTGACCTCCGGGGCCGCACTGCCCTCCACCGTGGGGTGAGTGAGCTCCTGGGTGGGGTCGCTCACAGAAGGGCCTGGACATGGGAGCACAACAGTAGGACATCAGGTTGTCTAGCACGTGGGCCAGGATCTTGTGCCCAGGGTCTTAGTGGGCCTTACTGTATTTGCTCCAGGATGAGTATCTGACATCCGCAGCTGATCTCCCTGATTACCTTGCTCTGTAATCACATACAGCCACCTGCTCACCACCCAGACTCTGCCCCAGGGTACCCAGCTGGCCCTGTCCTGTTGAATAATGATGCCACGACCTGGTCCTTCTCCACCATCACCTGTCCTAAAGCTGCCTCCTCCTCATCCCACGGGATTCTTTGACTCAGTCTCCCACTACAGAAGGCCAGGATTAACTCTCACCATCCTGATTGTCAGTTGGCACAGAGTCAGGGAAGGAGATGCTCATCCCTAACACTTAGAATCATTGTTGTAAAGACGAGGATTGGAGCCCTGGAATTGGGTCTTACTCCTGGGCCAGCCCCAGTGACTGGCCATTGGAAAGGGAGTTTCAGCCACACCCTCATGTCACCCACAGGCAGTGACTGGCTGTGAGGACTGCCTGGCTGCCCTGCTGGACCACGATGCGTTTGTGCTGTGCCGAGACTTCAAGGGCCGCACACCCATTCATCTGGCCTCAGCCTGTGGCCACACTGCAGTACTGCGGACCCTGCTGCAGGCTGCCCTTTCCACAGACCCCCTGGATACCGGGGTGGATTACAGCGGATACTCGCCCATGCACTGGGCCTCCTACACTGGTGTGGCTCTGGGGCCTTTGTAGGCACAGCTATGTGTGTGGGGTGTAGGGGAGGGCAGACGAGGACTAGTGGGTTGAGGGAGGGACCTGGGTTGCTCTGGATCTGGAAGTAGAATGGAGTGTTGAGAGATGGGACAGGACAGATGGAGGGGACTTTGTTGTCATTTCTCTCCATCACCACTCTTCCTTCCTCATACCCAGGACATGAAGATTGTCTGGAGTTGTTACTTGAACACAGCCCGTTTTCATACCTGGAAGGAAACCCCTTCACTCCTTTGCACTGTGCAGTGTAAGTCCCTTCCTACACCTCAGCCCCACTCAGGGGTCTGTGACCTGGGCTTAGGACAGGCGGTCTATTTCCCCTGCCCCTCTTGCTGACCCTTCCTCTTCCCCCAGAATTAATAACCAGGACAGCACCACAGAGATGCTGCTGGGAGCTCTGGGTGCCAAGATTGTGAACAGCCGAGATGCCAAAGGACGGTGAGTGGCGGGAGGCTTGGGGAGAAGCCTCCGTTGCCTCTGGCTCCCTCTTGCTGCTCAGGAGAGAAAGGGCCTTCCCTGTTTCACTCTGCCCTGACCCCCTCCCCACAGGACCCCTCTTCACGCCGCTGCCTTCGCGGACAACGTCTCTGGGCTCCGGATGCTGCTGCAGCATCAAGCCGAGGTGAACGCCACTGACCACACTGGCCGCACTGCGCTCATGACGGCGGCTGAGAATGGGCAGACCGCTGCTGTGGGTGTGTAGGGGCCGCGTGTGGAAGGGAGGTGCTCCCCTGGGTTTTCGCAAGATGGGTCAGCCCTGCCTGTGGGGTTTAGGAGGCAGGAGGCATGTCTTTGGATGTTTCACCCTCTGCAGATGGGATGCAAAGGATATGCAGATAGGAGGGTGCAGAGCCAGGCCGGCATGGCTCTGGAAGGGAGCGTCAGCCCCCTCTGCCTCCTTTCTCTTGTAGAATTTCTGCTGTATCGAGGGAAGGCAGACCTTACTGTGCTGGATGAGAACAAGAACACTGCCCTCCACTTGGCCTGTAGCAAGGTACCACCGGCAGTGCGGGTGGGGCTGTGTAAGGGGCAGGGCCTGACGAAGGGGCTGGGCCTGGTGATTGGAGAGAGGGCCCGGTGGAAGTCAGGATTGTCCAGACTGTCTGACTGGTGGGATAGCTTTCTGTCCTCCTGCTACCCCCTCAGCTCCTATTGTCATGCTTCCACTTCACAAGTCTTCACTCTCTGTCCCTCTCCCTCAGGGCCACGAGAAATGTGCCCTCATGATCCTGGCAGAAACCCAAGACCTTGGCCTTATCAATGCTACCAACAGTGCGCTGCAGATGTGAGTGCCCTGGGGAGGGGGCTCTTGGCTGGGGGGCGGGGGGCGGGAGAGGTGGGTGAGGAGGTTGCCGCCCATGTTCCAGGGGCCCTCTGGAACTCACAGTGTTCGCTCAGCAGCGTTGCGACTCTGGCTGAGGGTGGAAGGCAGCTTGCCATTGCCCCGACTTCATGCTCCTTCTTCTTCCTTTCTTCCAAGGCCCCTACACATTGCCGCCCGGAATGGTCTAGCTTCTGTGGTGCAGGCCCTGCTGAGTCGTGGGGCCACAGTGCTGGCTGTGGATGAAGAAGGTGGGTGGGGTCTGGAGCCCCCTGCCCCTCCGGGCTTTGGGGTCAGGGACGTTCTTCAGGAGGTGACTTCTTAAGCTTGCTGGTTAATAAACTGGATTTTCTTCCCAAGGGAACTCTTCAGAGCAGGGACCCAACACCGATACGCTAGAGTCTCTGAGGGGAGTCTGACGGAACTAGGTGGAGCCAGCAGGGTCCTCAGGAAGACCTCCTGCACACCTCAGCCTCCCAGCCTCCTGTCCCCCAGGCTGGCTCTGCTCTTTACCCCACACTGGGACAGTCTGCCTGTCAGCCTCCCTGGGCCCTTATAGCCCTTGAGTTCTGACCATGCTGGGTGCTTGCCTGCCTTGGCTCCCCTCCACAGATGAGAGAGCTCAGGGCCCAGGGGCGGGTGGATGGGGACCCAGGGGTACAGGACCCTGGGGCTCAGTTCTCCCCTTTGCTCTGCAGGTCACACCCCGGCATTGGCCTGCGCCCCCAACAAAGATGTGGCAGACTGCCTGGCCTTGATCCTTTCCACCATGAAGCCTTTCCCACCCAAGGACGCTGTCAGTCCTTTCAGCTTCAGCCTGCTCAAGAACTGCGGCATCGCAGCAGCCAAGACGGTGGGTGGCTGCGGCGCCCTGCCCCACGGGGCCTCCTGCCCCTACAGCCAGGAGCGGCATGGCGCCATTGGGTTAGATGGTTGCTACTCCGAGTAGCCCCTCCTGTGTCCCTCCCCCTGCCGGTGGCTTGATATCTTATTCTATTTATTTAGAAAAAGTCTATACGTTTAGGGCACTTTAAAGGAGAACACGACTGGGTTGGGGGGCGGAGGGGGGAAAAAGCACTGGGGAGCAGCTGCTCACCCCTTTGCCACACTATCCTGGCCTGGCAGGGGTCTGGGACCAACAGGGAGCACCCCAGGCCCTTGGTACCCCCAGGGCAACCCCTTCTGCCAAGTGTCCCAAAATGATCGCTCGATGCCTGGCTCCCCCTCTCTTTTATCCCCTCTCTCCGTTCTCCCTTTCTGCTGCCAGCTGCCCCCACTCTTCCCGTTGACTCTCCTCTCTGTCCCCTTCCCCATGTCCCTGCCAGGCAGATCCCCACCTCTTCTTCCATACCCATCACTGCCTCCCTGCTTGGCCGGCCCCTCCATCCCCCCCTCCATCCCCGCAGCAGTGAGAAGCCTTAATTTCTGGTACTGTGTGAGCACTCTGGGGGTGTCCCCCTCCCCCTTCAGGGGCAGCTAGCGGACGAGGGGGGAGGGTATTTAGCACTGGGGCCTGGAGCTTTTCCCCCACTTCTGTATCCCATCACCCCTAAAGTTCAAATGCAAAACACTTGAAGCAGCAACTACTGTACCTGGGCCCCAGTCCTGCACGCTCCCTGGCTCCTCATATGCAAATCAAGGGCTGGTTCTGCCCCCACAGCCTGCCCCGCCCTGCTTCCCTCCCCCTCCTGGCCTGGCCCCCTGACCACGCACTTTAACCTTGCTTCTTTCTTTTAACTTCTTTCCGGAGGGCAGAGCCTGTGGCCATTCCCTCTCTGGCTCTCCTCTCCCTTAACTTTGAGGCTTGTCATGAATTTTTAAGTAAGCATTTTATCCTTTAGGGGAAGAAACAAATTAATTTCCTGCCCATTTCAAAACCACAGCCCTAGTATGTCCTCTGTGTTTCAGGCATGTGTTTGCATGTGTGTGGAGGGAGGGACTGTGTTCTTCCTCCTGTGCCCCCCAATCCCACAGTTCCTCTGTGCCCCCTGTCTGCTGCCACCTTCTGTTATGTCCAAGAGTACCCACTGCCCCCAGTCAATCCTGATCTGAAGCCAAAGAGGGAGGGGCAGGGCAGACTAGGGACCGTGGCTACTCGGGGACCCAGGCTTCCCCTCCGGTGTGAGGATGAAGTTCTGATCTAGGGAGCGACAAGTAGATACTGAGGCTTGGTTCCTGCCTTCCCAGCAGCGGGGAGAGAAGGGGTTGAGCTAAGGCCTGCACTGAGAAGATTCCCAGAAGTCGTACCCCAAAAGCCAAACTGGGCTGGAGTGAGGAGGGGGCAGTTTTCTCTCTAAATGTAGCATTGAATTTGGCCCTGGTCCCTTCAGACGCCCTGTCCATCCATCTCCTAGCTAAGCCTCCTGGACAGTTGGACCCGCTCCCTCAGCCCAGTGTTCCCTTCCTCACACTCAATACCTCAGCCAGGGGCCAAGACACAGAACTTGAATAGAGGTCATGCTCCCTCCACCCCCCCAGCCCATCCTTGCCCAGTTTGGCTGCCATCAGTATTGTCCCCTGAGAACTGGACAGGCTTCGTTTACACAGTACAGGGCCTCCCCCTTGGGGGTCCCTCGGTCTCCTTCCCCCACCCGTGCTTGCTTTATTCATGATCTTACCCCCTTTTCAGTTGTGTCCACTGCACGTCTTGCCACCCTTGCCAAGGGTGGGCTGAGGGGAGAGGGGCATCCCAGGGACTCCTCCCTCCCTAACAGATACCCTTAACCATACCTCATGCTGGTTTCCTGAAGCCTGGGGTGTTTGTCCAAGTCCTTATTCTTTTTGTCATGGTCCCTTTTTTATCCCCTCTCTCTCTGTGTCTTGCTTCCCCCAACGCTCAGTTCCTAAACCATTTCAAAGCTTCCAGATGACCATTATTGATGAGAAGGATTGTGCAGCTTTTAGTTTTTATTTTTGTTTTCAAAGCCAAAGGGCCTTGCAACGCCCCTCTCGCCCACCTCCCTTCGCACCCTGCCCTCCCCTGTACGACAATCAATGTGACCTCTCTTAAGGGCTGCAGCCCCCCACCTCCAGTCCTGCTGGTTCTGCAAAGCTTGCCCCTAACTTCAGTTCTCTCTCATAAAATCTTCCTGTTCCACCCCCTCCCTCTCATTTTGGTGCTGGGAATTAGGTGGCGGGGGGCAGGGGGAGCAGGGAGACGTGTCCTCCAGAGAAAACTCTTGGGGTTTCAGTCGTGTTCTCCTTTATCAATGTTCGGTGATGACAGGAAGAACCTGAGTGTTTGTCAGGAGCCCCATTGTTTTGCGAGATGAGATTTCTGGTGGCTGCCCGTTCCCTGCTGCGCCTTCAGCACACCGTCAGCAGTGCTGGGGCAGGTTGCGGGGAGCCCTCTGTCCCTCCTCATGTGGCTGTGAGGAGGCCGGCAGGACGAGCAGCCTCCCCTCCTTATGCCAAAGGAAATCCCACACCCCACCCTGGGCTCCCCAGCCCCTAGTGTTTTTTTGAAGCATTTTGACCATTCTCATGGCCACTGCATATTTATTTTAATGTTAAGTTGTTGTTGTTGTTGTTGTTTTTAAAAAGACCTCTTTGACTTAAACGGGTGTGGAGAAGTAAAGCAGGCAGAATGCCCCCCAATCTTAAGGGGGTAGGGTGGGGAGGAATCATCTCCTTCCCTTTGCCCTCCCTCTCCCCCTCCCCCTCTCCCCACTGCAGCTCTAAAGCACTTGCTTCAAGTAATAAGCACTTTTGAGAAAAGGCCTATTTTAAGTGAGGACCCTGGGAGCAGCCCCAGGTCCCAGCAAAGGAGACAGAGCGAGGGCTACATAGGAGACAGGGAAACAGATGTGTGAATCAGAGGGCGAGATGAAAAAGAGCCAGTTTTTAGTTTCTGATTTTGGGGGAGATGTTTCTGGTTGGCCGGTGGCTTTGGTAGGGTTGTGTACTATCCTTCAGAAAGACAAATGGCACAAACTGTGGGTCCCAGCACGGACCAACAGGCCCGGGTCACTGCCACTGTCCAGCGGAGACTGACGGGCCACCTCCCCACCCCGCGGCCCCCTGAGCCATAGGACTGCTGAGAACCACTGAATGTACAGCCCAGGTTGGGGTAGGGAGCAGCCCCTGGGGGAGGGGGCTTCTCCTTTTGTTTGGTGCTGTGGGGGTGGGAGAGGTGAGACTGAGGGACTGCCACCCACCTAGACATGTGTTCCTTGGGGTGGAGGGGCTGAGGAGGGCCTACCTCCCTCTCCATCCCCAGCCGTGGCCCCTCTTCCTTCCTCATCCCTATCCGTTTTGACTGTAAGTCCAGCTCACCTTTGCCTTCAATATGTAACCAAAGGAAAACTCAATACTGTTTCCACCGCTGTCTGCCCACCCGAGCACCTTCCGACTCCCTGGACCTAGAAGGGGAGAGGAGGCGGGGCTGGGCCGGGGGTCGTGGGGCCAGGGCGAACGGTTCTGCAGCTGTGTGCCCCCAAAACCTCCTCTGGGGTCTTGGAGGGCGTCCTGGGAGGGGGCGTGGGGGCCAGGCAGGAGGGGCTGGGAGCAGGCATGCTCGGGACCTTGTGCACATGAGTGTGACTTCGTCCGAGTGACAGCCGCTGACTGCCCCGGGGGGAGGCCCCTTCCTCCTTCCCTCTCCGCCATTTCTCACCTCTCCCCACACCCAGCGTTCATCCCCCACCTCCCCTTCCTACCGCAAAGGAAAATAGCCTTACAGACCCTAGCCCAGAACCCCTCCTCCTGGGGCACTCCAGTATGGGGCCCCAGCCCACCTAGTCTGAACCCCACCTTTTAAGAGGGAGGGATGAGGAGCAAAGCAGCCCCTTCCCCTCTAACCGTGGTGGCTCCAGCCCTCCTCGGCCTTGACCCAGATTGGGCAAGGGCCGAGGTGAGGAATCTTTGAGGACCAAGCCCAGTGGTCTGGGAAGAGGGAGGTAGAGAGGGAAGGGTCTGACTTGGGGACCCCCTCCTCCCGACCCAACCCCTAGAGAAGCGACCAAATCCCAGAGATGGGAGGAAGCTGGGGTGGGGAGGGTCTGCTCCGTGAATTACTTGAAGGTACTGACTCCGAGGCTGCTGTTGCCCACTTAGGTGTGAGGGGGACACTGTCACTGCGTTTGGGAGGGCAGAGGGTGGCGGTGACGAGAGGGTCCACCCTTGGCCCTCGCCCACTCCTGCTAGGCCCTTTCCCTGGGGAGCCTAGCCTGGCCCTCCTGCCTCCATCCCTCACTCTGGGCACCCTCTCCAATTGCACTAAAGTAGCTGTGTGCCAGTCTTACCCCACGCCAGGGTGGGGTCTCTGCTTCCAGTCCTTTCTCCCCACTGCCTCTGCTCCCATCCCGGACAATCTCCTTGTTCCCCTGTATTCCTGGATAGCTCAGCTTTGTGTGTGTGTGTTTGGGGGGTGGGGGTGGGTTCTGGCTGGAGTGGGTTTGGTAGGGGTTTGGGAAGGGCTGGGGGAAAGATGGCGGATGAAAGTCTCCTACCCCCTTCCTCCACTCCAAGCCACAGAAGCCTGGGAGGGAGGGTGCCTACTCTCACTGCCGTGTGTCTTGCAGATGTGCCAAAACGGGGGTGGGTGGGAGGGGAGGGTGCCTGGCAGAGCAGCCCCCAGGGTGGCTCTCTCAAAGCAATACAGTTCCTCCTGCCTGGGGGACGGCAAGACAGGGGAGAGGGTTGGGTTGGGGACCTGGGGGTTCCCTGTGTACAGCTGTGTATATTCAGGGGTGTTCTCTGTCTGGTACCCGCTGTGGGCGTCCACGTGTGTGTGAACCTCCCCTTCCCCGTGCCCTGCATGACCTGTGATGCTGCAGACACCACCATCCTGTGTGCAAGGGTGCGTTGGGGGCACCGAGGGGCATGTCCCGTGTCCTGTTGCTCCCTCCACCCTGTGACCCATGTACTCGGTTGTAGGAAGTAAAGAGAACTGAGCACAATTCACTGGATTCTAGTGGAATCTTTCTCTAAGCAATGTTCCCCTTCCTGCCCTTCTCCCTGCCCTGGACTCACCTGTGGTGCTAGCGTTGGGGTCGGGGTGTGTTTCATGCTGGTGGGCAGCAATAAAGGGCAGACCTGCCCAGATGCCTGTATCCTCAGGGTGCTGAGGGCAGCAGGAAAAAGTGGGGACCTTGGTGCATTTGCCTCACCCCTCCCCTTCCTCTCTGGGCTAAAGCACAATGCTCTCCCCGCAGATGGATGCATCCTGCACCCTCCAGGCCCCTCCTCCCCATACCTGCTTTGAGCCCTCCTCCTGCCACATCCTGGTTTTCTATGCTGTTTTGGTGCAAGTACAACTGTCGTAGTCATGGCTTTGGGATGGGTTCTGTTTATTAAAATCCTATTGCTCCTACTGGCCCTGTGTCCCGCCTCCATTCCTGTGGTTGGGGGGAAGGAAGGGCAACCTGGACGCCTTTCCACTGGCCCCCATCAGCCATCAGAGACCAGAGGCCACAGCTGCTTCTCCAGCAGGGCTATGGTGAGCATGAGGCCGCCCCCCAGCAGCAGCCCCAGCCCCTGCAGTAGCACGTTGAGCGTAGGGAGGGGCTCAGGTGGACGAAGCAGGGCTGGTAGCTGAAAGAAAATAACAACGTCAGGATCCTGGCCTAGTCTCTGCTCCTAAAACAGGAGAGGGAGATGTCAGCAACTCTCCCCAACCCAAGCTCTTCCACACCCGTGTTTCTCAGACGCTGGTGGGCCCGTAGTCCAGCCACCCTTCCGGAGGGCCACAGGGGGAAGCAGAGGGACTGATACTTCGCTCTCCTCTACACCCACCCCGCTTCCCTTGGTTTCTCCGCACTACCCCACACCTCACCATGTCCACAAGGGCCACGTAGAGGAAGACCCCGGCAGTGACCCCAAACACCCAGGGAGTGAGGGGGACAGGGCCCAAACTGAGCCCCACCCCCAGGGCTGCACCCCCGAGTCCCAGGACTCCAGACACCAGGCTCAGCAGCAGCAGCCGCCGGAAGGGCAGCCCTGCCTGGAGCAGCATCGCGAAGTCACCTGTGGGGAGAGAGGACAGGGTAGGAGGGAGTACGCCAGGGCTGCCCTCACCCATGTCACCCGCCAGCCTCCAAGTTCCACCCCTTGGAGGTCTCTCCTTTCTGGAGTCGACCCCACTCCACTCCTGCCATTCCTACCCAGTTCATGGGGCAGCTCGTGGCAGAAGACTGCTACGGTGGTGCTGAGGCCACTGGAGAAGCCATCAGAGAAGGCAGCGCCTGGGTGGGCAGGATGGGAGGTGGTCAGTCTGGAAGAAAGCTCTCCCCAGAGGAGGCTGGGAGCCTGCATTCCCTCTGTGGTCCTCCCATCCCCCCGCTTCCTGGTAACCCTCTCCCCGCCCCATCCAGTAACTAGGAGGCCTCCCCTCTCCCCCCCTCCCTCCCTCCCGCTCTCCCTCCCTCCCCCCCCCCGCCCCCGCCTCACACCTATGGCCAGCCCATCAGTGAGGTTGTGCAGACCATCCCCCAGGAGGACCATCCACGTGATATTGGTGCCACCGCCACCCTGACATGCATGACTGTGGCCTTGGTGCCCAGGAGGGGCCGGGACTGCTGGCGGCTGGCTGTCCTGCTCCCTCTGGCCCTGAGCCCCAGGCTCTGTGGGAAGGAGGAAAAGAGCAGTGTTGGTGGCTGCGAGTGAGAGCTGGGAGCCAGGGCCCGCTCTTCATGTCCTCCTCCGGTCACCTGGAGCTGCCTGCAGGGGCCGAAGCGCCACCCCACTGCCATCCTCCGGGTCCAGGTTTGGAGTTCTGAGATCCTTTCTTTTTCGCCGGCAGCATCTCTGAAATGGGAGGGTGTCCCTCCTGAGGGAGGAGGCAGCAGAGCCGGGGGCTAAGGAGCAGCTAGGCTGCCAGCAGGGAAGGTGAACACCTGGTCCCACCTCTGCCACTTGGGGATGTTCTCTGGCCTCTGCTCTCTTCCCAGGCTGGCACCTCTCTGTTTCTTTTTGACTTGAACTAAGAAGAAGAGGCCGTTTGGCCAGAAGTCCTGGGTCTATGCTGAGGAGCCCCAACCCACTCCCTGTTAGCTGTCAGGTCCTGCACAGTCAGGCAAACGTCAGAGCCAGGAGCGCACTTGGCCCCTCACCTCCTGGCTTGAGTGGCCAGTTCTTGGCTAGGACTCTGGTCTCGGCAGGAAGAGGACAAAAGGGTGTCACTCACTGGCTTGAGCCCTCGGCGCCGCAGAAGCCCTAGCGTGTTCTCCAGGACGAAGAGCAGAAAGAGACCGCCAAGCACCGACAGTCCTGGTCCCAGGTCCTCCTCTGGCTGCCCGCCAGGTCCAGCATGCTGCCCTCCTTGCGCCTGACAGAGAGGCGGTCAGGGCAGACTCTGGAAGGCCCTGCACCTGACAGCATCCCCCTCCTGAGATGGCAGAGGGAGGTGGTGAGCCTTCACTCATATGCTCTACTGGAAGGCAGCTGTGGGCTGAAGCTGGGGTGGGAGAGAGGATGTCCTATGACTGGGAACACACTGGCTCCATGGAGGCTGTCCACCCCTGGGGCAGGGGGACAGGAAAGGGGCTTCACGTACATGTGGCAGCAGGTGTAGCAGCGCGTCCCCACAAAGAGTGCCCACGGCCAGGGCCCCCAGGAAGCCCAGCAGGGGCTGCAACAGATGAGGTCCCAGGAGCCGCAGCAGCAGCAAGGAGAGGGGAGCAGGCAGGCTGAGCAGCAGGACTGCCAGGACGCTATGAACCAGGGCTGGGGAGGATCAGGGGCTGAAGTTAGGCACGGCTGAAAGGGAGGCCTTAAAGGAAATGCAAGGGGAGGCGGGACCCCAACGAACCCCCTTCCTTGGCTTGGGCCCCACTTCCTACAGGATTCAGGTGCCCCACCACTTGCTCTCCCCCACTGACCAGAGAGCAGATCCCCTGGGGGGGTTGGAGCTGGGGCCCGGATGCAGACACGGCTGTCAATCTGATAAAGCAGGGCTGGACACAGCAGAGCAAACTGACGAGGGGTCAGAGGAGCAGCAGGGCTCAAGCCGAAATTGACCAGCAGCTGGGAGCCATTCAGACACTAGGGAAGTGGAGTTGGAGGTCACACACTGGGGAGTTGCTGAGAACTGTGACTCAGATCTTTAACGTCTGCCCTTCCATTGCATGGGCTCCTGGGTCTCTCCCAGGGTCCCCTTTGCTCACACTGGCAGGTGCATCAGGGACTCGGGACAGTTAGGTATAATCAGTGTGTGTTAATTATTAGTGAATATTCAAACCAATGCAAATATTCAGTTCAGTACAGATTGGGTGCTAGTGAACATCGCCATCATCTCCCTCCCTCCCAAGCCCCTGATGTCTTATTAATTTGGTGATGGAATTGGTTGGACAACTAGAGCCCTCCATTGCGGAATCTTAGAAGGGAAAAGAACCTAAAATGCCATCCAACCGTCCTCTCAGCAGCCCTGTCACTTGTTCAACCAGCCTTGGCTTGAATGCTTCCTGGGATGGGGTGCTCACCTCACCAGGCCTGTTTCAGGTTGGCTTTGGCTGCCCTCTGGTGTACATGGAACAAGTTCACCGACTTTCTGGATGAAGACAGCCATCTACCGCCTGCAGGCCGCATCTCCAGATAACCAGCCCCAGAGGCTACCTTGGGCTGCTTCTCTGAATTCTCTGCTTTGCCAAGTGTGGCCCCTAAACCAAGCCTTGAAGCTTGGGGTATGGGTTTATCTACTCTGAGCCTAACATATTTAGGCTGGACATATTTCACTACTGGAATAACATACCCTAAGATCACATCTGGATTTTTTTTTTAAGTAACCATTTAAAATGACTGACTTTTTAAACATTTCAGGCCATCTAAATCCCATGGCTCCTTTCCCCTCGCTACAAATCATCAGACTCACATCCTCATTCAGATGGTCAGCCAGTGAATGGTCCAGCAGCAGAAGCCTGTGAAAGAGGCCCAGGCCCGATGGGGCTGGCCCATGGGGTGGTGCTGGGGCCTCGGTCTCCTCCAGGTCACCCCACCCAGAGGGGTGCAGAGGCAGCCCTGCCCAGATGTCCACACTCAGCTCGGGGTCCTGGGGCCTAGAGTGGATGGATAGCAAAGTCAGACTTACTCATGTTCTCTCAGAAAGGGGCCTTGAAAGGATATAACGAATCAGGTTCTGAAAAATCTGTAATTCCAGGAATCTGATTTTAGGAAGCCAGAGCTAGGCAACCGGAGGAGACTGATCCAAGTACTGAGAAGAGCTGGGGTGTGACATTTTGGGGTGGGGAGAGGGGTTAGTACCTGTGCGTGGAATTGTCTCCAGCTGGGGGTGTAGCCCGACCAGCTGGAGGCCCGTGGTGTCCCAGGCGAAGGGCCTGAACTCGGCCTAGCCCCAGGCTGTGGAGAAGCCTCGCTAGGCCCCCTGCAGTCAGCGTCCCATTCTCCCCATACAGGCCAAACAGCTGGGCCAGGTAATGGCTCTGCTCCTGCTCAGCAGGGCCCAGGTAGGGGGCTGAGCCCCCTACCCAGCCCAAGGCCACCCACACACACAGGCCAGCCAGCAGATGACTCACTGGGGGCCCCATTATTGGGGGGACAGGGTTAGAGGCTCTGGTTCCGGCTTCTACTCCCCCAGGAACATCCTGAGGACCGTGCCCTGGAAGAACAAGGAGGAGGGGCTGGGGCTCCTGCCCTGCTGTCCAGCCCAGGGCCCGGGGAGCCCGCACCCCTCACACCGCCCCCTCCTCGAACGCTGCGGCCACAGCCTCCTTCCTTCCTCCCCATTGCCTCCTTCTGAGCAGCCTCTTGCTTGCCAGCTCCTAGAGCGCCTTCCCGGAACCAGAACCCTCCCCTCACCTGATCCGGAGCTGACCTGTCCCTGTCCCTCCCCTATCCCCCAGACCCCACCCCTCAACCTCACCCCACCTCTCTATCCCCCCTCAATCCCCAGGGCCTCACCCCCACTGGCAGTGTGAGAGCCGTCACCTCAGGTCCCCATGAGGCCTCGCTGTGGACACTTAGAGGTTCCTGGGTTGTGGAGGGGAGCCAGGCTCAGCCTCCAGCTGCCCAGGTAGATCGGAGGCCATGTCAGATAGAGGGCTGGGATGGACAAGCCCCCCCTTCCTAGCCCACCTGCCTGGGGGCGGGGCCACGGAGGTGCCAGTGTGGGAAGGCTTACATCAGAGAGGAGTTAATGGTTCACTGGTCTCTGGGGTGGGGGTCAAAGGTCAGTCTTGGCTGGGCCCCTGACTAGGGAGGGGCCACCCTCTGCCCGTGGAAAAGCCACATGGCCAAGGAGAACCAGGGCCTGGGCTTTTCTTCTAAATAATTTACACACACCCCAACCCAGGTGGTACCGTCTTAGCCTCTCCCTGCCTATACTCCCACCTCACCTACCTTACATATGGCATCGGGCTTCATTCATCTCCAACCCCCATCCCCACATTCCCTGGGAAAGTTGGACCCAGGTGTCCCTAAGCTGGAGAGGAGGGTAAAGAGGCAGATAAGTGGCAACCCCAGATGCATGGGGAAGAAATTGTTTTTAGCACTTCCTCATCCCAGAAGAGTAAGAGCCAGAACTCTGGGAATCTATGACCACGAGAGGGGACGCTCTGGTGGGAAGAGGAATGGAGTATCTGGGCCTCCTCGGATGTCTGACCTGGCTTAGGGTTGGGGAGCACAGTCTGACTGGGGTGATTGGTCCAGGGGGTCGAGGTGGGCATTACCTGACAGCAGGAAACAGGAAGGACGCCCAGAGGAAGGGGGACACAGTCTTCTTGGTTCCAGCTGTGGGGGGTAGGCAGGCAGGCGGACAAGGGTCACCGGCAGGGAGGGGGCAGGGGAGGGGCACTACCTTAAAGGGGCAGGTCTCCTTTGCCCAGGCCTTGCTTGTAACCTATCTCCCCTCCACCTCCTAGGGACACCCCACTCTCCCAAATGCCCAGCTGCCGACCTCTTCATTTTCCCACAGAGAGCAAAGGAGTCCAGTACAGAGTGGTAACATTTATTAGGAAGGAGGGATTCAATTAAACTTCCACATCTCACACACAAGAAACAGACTGTAACCGTCGTTTCTAAAGAGGAGGGAGGGGAGGCAGAGGGCCCGGACTCCCAGGGGACAGGCCGCTTCAGCTGACAAGGAGGGGAGGATGGGCTGAGGGCAGATAAGGCCACTGCTCACCACCCCTCCAGTGAAGTTTAGTGGCTAAAATACTCCTACACACCCCCTGCCCCCCAAAGCCAGCAGCCCGGTAGAAAGCTGTGTTCTCTAGCAGACACCTGGGTTGTGGCTGGTGGCGGGGAGGAAGAATGTCTTGCTATCTCTTGCTGCTCCTCCGGGTTTCTTTGCCATTACTGACAGGGTTGCTGGAGGGGCCAGGAGGGCCGGCAGGCGTGTGGTTGGGCTGGCTTCGGGTAATTCGGGGGGTGGGGGGGTGGGAAGGAGTGTGAGGGGGGTGTGGGCCACCACCAGGACCTGGTGGGGTGCTCAGTCCATTCCCATTCTGGCTCTCAGAGGCTAGTTGTGGGAGAAGGGGAAGAAAAACCGGAATTAGAGAACTAAGGTAGGCAGGCATCCATCCTCAAGGCCTCCCTCCAGCCCCAGCAGGCAGCACAGTCTCCGCCAAGCACAACTGCACATTGATGCCGTGGGACCAAGTGCAAAGAATGTGAGTTGTAGGAATGGGGCCCCAGAGAAGATGCAATCATCATTTTGGCAGTTGCTACATGAACTGTCGTATGATATTTTTTCTTTCTTTTTTTTTTTTTAATTTTTTTTTTTTTTTTTTGGCTGCGCTACGCAGTTTGTGGGATCTTAGTTCCCCAAACCAGAGATTGAACCTGGGCCCTTGGCCGTGAAAGCGCGGAGTCCTGACCACTGGACTGTGGGGAATTCCCGATATTTTTTTTTCTCTTTTATCCATCTCTGTATCATTAGGAGTCAGATCTAGAATTAGCTATTTAGTTCTAGGCTCAAGGACCACCGACAAAAGATCCCTTGACCAAAAGTGACTGTAAAACTGGAGAAGCATCGGGAAAGGAAAGGCCTGAAGTTTCTACCTTAAAATGTAAGAAGGATCTTAAAAAAAAAAGAAAGAAAGAAAGAAAAAAGTGTGGTGTGTATCACAATGATACATGTTCATTTGGGAAAATAGAAATAAGAATAAGCAAAAACACTATTATACATACTCTCACAGAGTAAGCAAAAAAACTATTATACATACTCTCACGCCCCCAAAATAATAGACAACATTTTTGTGTATATTTTCAGTGTTTGATGGTTTCCTTGAACTACTTTAGCTGTGCAAATCATTATCACCACACTTACCACAGTGTGTTACAACTGTTGTCTGTGGGACTATTTCCTTCATGGACTGCAAGCTCCTCAAGGCAAGTGCTATGTTTTTTCCTTGGCATTCCTCATCTATAAATGCTTGTTAAATGAAGGCAGAGGCCTGCCTCTCACATACACAGGGCGTCATGAACCCTAACCATATCCCTGCTGAATCCTTCTGCTCCATCAGACTAAGATATCTGCAGCCAAAATGGAAGAATAAAGCCCTTTCCTTAATTCACAGAAAAAATGAGGAGTATGTAGAAAGTCATCATTTTTATGCCACACGTTTTTTAAAAAACCTTCTGTACCTGTTAGCAGATGACAAAGCAAATAAACATCTGGCAAATGAATATTAGGGACAAACAAACAGGCCTAAGTGTAGCTTATTTAAAATATTTTTATAAATTATGGAGTTATGGAGACCTGAGAATATGTAATAGTCATATTTTCAGTTGAAAACATGGATGCTACTTTTTGTGGTGGAATTAAATGTTGTTATTTCACGGTGTTTCTGAAAAACACCATGACCCTGAGTGGTTCTGACACAGACAATTTTGGAAACCATGGTAACTGGGGATGCAGACACAGACTGAGGAAGGGTAGAGGAAGCCTGAAGCCTAGTGTCACAGGGAGAAACATAAGGCATGGATCAGAGGCAAGAGAGAGACAAACACCCAGGAGTGGTAGGGTCAGCTGCGAGATGACCCAGAAGGAGAAAAGAGCAGTAAAAACCAGCTTCCTAAGGAGAAGCCAGGAGACGAAGGAAATGATGTTGGTGAGTGATTCTAATCAAAAGCTGATGATCTGCAGTAAGCCAAATTCCTCAAGAGACCAAAAGCAGGGGCTTCTGAGTTGGAAGAACCATAATCCTGAGGGCCAAGGCCTAGAAGCAGGGCCTTTAGTTTTCAAGAAAGTGGCAACCCTAAAGGGGAACTATTTAGTGCTTAAAGACTCCATGCTGAGTCCTGTAAGTAACAGTATATCAGAACTGATAATGAATCAAAATAGGCAAAGGGGAAAAAAGGCAAGGTTCTGCCGGAGAAGAAGCAGAGAGGAACAAGCTAGAATGAAAGAGGGCAGTCTTTGTGGAGAAACTGCTCTCAGTTTTGCCTTTGAGTGGTAGTGGCAAAAGGGAGCTCTATCAGTGATAGAAACATGGCCCCAAATCTTTTCACCCCAGGGACTTGCAAAAGAACTGGGAGAATTGGGTGCAAGAGGATATATTGAGAGAAGAGAGATTTGGAAAAGGGATGAGGGCAATGCATCTTTCCAGGTTGGGGAGATTAGAACTAGGAGGACCAGTGGATGGAAGGAACAGGTTTACCTGGAGAAGTGGCAGGGGGTCCGGTGGTAGGCTGGGGAGCCGTAGGGCTGCTGTCGTTCTGCACCTGAAGGCACAAATGACACATTCAGACCTTACTCCCTACCATGCTTCTTGGCCTGACCTGCCCTCCTTCCACACATCACAGCCATGGGGCTCACCGTCTTGTTGGGTGCCTGCTGGGCACTGTATTCTGGATTCGGCTCACTGAAGTTAGGAACCTCAGAATAAACCATACAGAATCTGCAAGGGGAGAAAGTGGCAAAGCCTCAGGCCCAACCTCTAGGCTACTCTGGAAACCTCAGAAAGGTCCAGGTACAGGACAGGGAATGCACACCCTTATGCTGTCTCCTTGCAAACCTCAAACTTCTCTCCTTGGCCTGGTGCTTCTACATCCCCAGCTCCAAGACAGCACTTACTCTCCAATCTTCTGAAGATCACCCCCACGGCCAGTGTACAATGTCAGACAACCTTTGAACACTGAAGCGTACCTGTGGGGTCACAAAAAGCAGGATTCAGAGTTACAGGGACTGTTAATCGCCCCCGCCCCGCTACTGCCCTTGAATAGCCAGAAGTCACCTGATGGCTTACCCTTTGGTGAGCCGGATAATATCCCCAGGCTGGATCAGGTTGCCCACATCGTCCCAGACGGAGATATTGATGCTGCCAGTTTTGTCTGCCACTTTGCAGGTCCGAACCTCATGCCCGTCCTTTGTCTTGGTCACTCGGCCTGGAGGGAACAGAACAATGGGGTTGGGGGGTGGATGGTCAAATAAATGGGGGTGGTGGTGATCAGAGGGATGAGGTCTAGATATTGGTGGAGTGAGGAAAAAGGTGTACAAACAGGGCAAAGTCAAATCCCTGGGGCAGGTGAGGGAGGGGCCAGCACCATGGAGAGTGCCCTGAGTGGGAAGAGGCCCAAGAGGCACTGGAGGCTTGGATCTGGCAAGAGTTCCATCCATCTACCCTACACTGCAACTCTCCGGGTGGGGGCTAGGAGAGAGACAGGGCGTGAGCAGTCTTGTGGTGCGCCCTGCCATGCCGGGTGCAAGTTAAGAACGGAGGTGATGTTCCCCCCCTCCTGGGCCCCAACCCCGAGAATGCGCGCAGGGGGCCCACCGCGCCAGCAGAGCCACCTGTTTCCAGCACAATGAAGATGAGGTTCAGGTTCTTGAGCCCGGGCTTGATATCCTTCACGAAGGTCTCCGTCGTCATGCTGCCCGAGCCTCAGCACCCCACTAGAAGGGGGATAAGGGGACGAAGGTTCAACGCTTGGAGCCTTCGCCCCCATGTCCACTTCGCAAGGCCTACCTATCACACTAGGCTGGGGTCAGGCAGCCTCAAACCCTCTAACTCTTCTAAAAGGGTAGAAACGAACTTCCCCAGGGGCTTCCAACTTCAAGATCAGAATTCGGGGGGGTCTCTGGATAGACTGCTTCCGGGCTGGAAGCCCCCCTCCCGGGATGCTCTTTCAGTATCAAGCCCCGACGGAGGGAAGCCTACGGAGACGGGGGCAGGGAACCTGGTGCGAAGCCAAGGAATGGAATCCCACTCGCCAAACCCTCCCGAACCCTCATCTGGACAACCGGGTACTCGGTGCATCCTCTTCCCGACCCGCAGCCCACTACCCACCCAGGCAGCCCGCCGTACAGTGCACGCCACTGAGCCGCCCGCAGGGGGAGCCAAAGGCCCCGCCGCCGCCGGATGCGGACCAATGGAACGCTAGAGTGTGAACACTCCCGGAAGTTTCCCCCGGCGGGCCTCCTCCAGCCAATCAGCACCGCCCCGGCTCCCCCTCTCCCCCCTCCCCGCGTCCCGCCTCCAGTCCCCACCCGGCCAATCGCGATCCGAGATTCAAGCGCCTCGAAGTGGGTGGGATTTTAGGTATTAAAGGAGCCCGGGAGAGGGTTGGCTGCGCAAGAAAACACGTGGACCACCAGGGGGCGTCTCAGGTACCAATTTTCCTCCACTTGACTAGGAGAATGCACTAAGAGAAAGCTCTAAGATTTGTTTCTCCTAGACGTGACCCAGTGGAAAAAGGACCAAAGGTTTTTGGAATCCGGCGGACAAAAGTATGAAACCCAGCTCATCACTTCTTTTCTCGACAGTTCTTCAATATGTGATTCCATTTTGCAGACGAGAAAACGAAGTTATATAAGAAGCTGTGTCTAGCACACAGCAGGCAGTTTCCTCCGCTTCTCCAACTGCTTTAACTCTCATCTTTATTCCTGATTTGGGGTCCTCGACTTTAATGCACTATCCAGCTTGGTCAAGATCTCTGGAAAAAGCAGCATTCACAGCAGAGACAGACAACAGGCAGACTCACCCCCTCCCCCTTTGGAAGTAATGGAATCTGGGGCACCGAAAGCAACATTTGCATTAGACTCTCTCACAGTTTGAAACCTTTAGTTCCCTTTGAGACTTGTTACATAGTCAACAAAAGGCAGCTAGCTCTGTAATGTTGCCTATAAACCAAATATATATAAACAATATACGTACATGTGCATTACCATTTGCTTAGCGAATATCCATATCAAATACTGCTTACTATCAGATTAGCCTAAGAGGCCATGTAACTGTAATGCCTTGGTTTGCTTAATCAATCCCTTACCTTCTCCTAGAGGGCTTTAGGCTCCACCTTGACTTTCCTCGGAGCTCAAGTTCTCTCCCGCCCACACCCCCAGCCATGGTGCTGTACCCTAAGGAAGTCAAACCACAGCCCGGGAAGAGGGACATTTTATCTCCCTCCTCTCCTCTTAGGTGTTTCAGGGAACTGTACAAGTGTTTGCAAGGCCGACGTAAAGACGTCAGGAGTGCGACTGGGAGAGAGGCGGGCAACCCTAGATCAAAGTTGTCCGGTCAGACACTCCCCCGTTCCCCACCCCGTGGTCGCCTGTTGACTACATATCCACTCCCATGACCATGAGTCATAAGATCGGGAGGCTCCGGGATGCTGACCACGGCTCTGGAAACGGGAGAGGGACCGGGGAGACGGCAGGTCACTGCAGGCCAGCCTCCTAGAGACGATCTCGCAGCAAGCCGCATCAGCTTTAGGGCACGAACACGTGCACCCCTCCAAAGCGAAGTCTCGCGTTCCTGGACAGTCGACCTGCTGCTCTGCAGCTGAAGTTCACGCTGGGAAGAACATAGAGCTCTCCCTCCCAAATGGCTATCCAGTTCTCGCTGGGACCATAAAGACTTCCGGTCTAGAGCGGAGGCCTGGCTAGCCTTCCACTCGCCTCGTTGGCCGCTTGTGGCTTCTAGTTCGGGGCTGAGTTAAACAAAGAGGCGGAGTTTGGTGACGAGCTTCCGCCAGGTTGCGCAGCAGCGGTGGGCGGGGCAAGGGATCCGTCCCACACCGCGAAGAGTGGTCGGAACCATCTCTCGTCTTCTTCCCCTTCCCCTTCCCCTCCCAGGAAAAGCTGGGACCCGGCACCTGGGCTATCCCTTGGCCGCTGCGGCCTCAGCTCCAGCCAGGCCTGGGTACGGAGAGTCCAGACCGCTTCCAGGGCGGTGCGTACGGCGCCTGCGCGAGCTCCCACCTAAAAGAGGGTGTGGGAGGGGAGGGGGCAAGGTCCCAGGGGGGTTGGGGCGGGGGTTCGAGCTATTGGAGGTCAGGGGGAGGGATGGGAGTGAAGATGAAAAATGGAGGAAGGGAGCAGTAATAGGGAGGAGTCTAGAGGTGATAAAGGGGCGCTGATGGGTGGGTTGTTGGGGAGGTCCATTGGAGTGGGGGAGCTTTAAGAAGTGCGGGAGGGGGCCTGGGCTGGCTGGAGGACGGGGGGAGGGGGAATTGGGGGAACAACGTGGTGTTTAAATGGGCAGTGATTGACGGGCCGGAAAGGGAGGCAGGGAACATACTGGGGGTCAGTCTGGGCAGGGGCGGCGGAACCTGAACCCCCGCCCTCGAAGCGCCATAGCTTGGCTCCTCTCCCATGCCTTGTCTTTGACAGCCTTGTCTTCCTCCTCCATTCCTTCCCCCCTCTCCCTCCCACCCCTCCATGAAGGAATCTCACATTCCTTACATCCCTGCCCTGGATTGCCAGTCCCTCTTCACACACTTCACACACCGAAAAGCCTCCAAACCAGAACGCAGAGGAAATTGAGGATTGGGAAGGAGGGGGCCGGAGAAGGAGCAGAAAGCTGAGAGGGGTGAGGGTGTTTTGCCTGAGGGACTGACAGACATCTTCTCCATTCAGAAACTGACTTCATTCTACCTAGTAGCAAATGTGGCTGTTAGAGACTACTGAATCACTGTTCTTGGGGACAGGGCTGTGGTAGTGATAGTCTAATCCCTTCCTATACAGGTGGTTTTAGTCTGACAATACAGCAAGAAGCTGATAATGTTGCAGGCTGATAGTTGTCCCCAGATAGGAATGGTAGGGAATCTGAGTGAGGCAATAATGTTACTGCCCTGTGTGTCCAGCCGACTTTGTGGCTGTGCCTGGTACCCAGTAATGGGAAAGAAAGAACAGGCTTCTTTCAAGCATTTCCTCGTGGGCCCTCAGTACTCTAAATTTATTTTGCAGTCTGTTACTGCAAATACCTTACCTATGAATAGCGGTATTCAGTATGCTTTCACATTTATTATGTCATTTGATTTTCCTGGACAATATGTAAGGTAGATAAGGCAGTTACCATTTTCCCTATTTGACAGGTGAAGAAATTGAAAATTACAAAAGGGATACATGGCTTGTTAAAAGTCATACAGTTGGTAGAGCTGGGACCAGAACCCAAGTCTCCTGACTCCTGGTCCTCCTCTCAGTTGAAAAATCCTGTTTTGTTCTGGTCAAGGGAGCAGTGTAGGAGGATTGGTTTTCCCAGGCTGGATAACTGTTTGCTTTCTGAGTCTGGAACTTGTCACTGGAAGACTGAACATAGCCAACAGCACTGGCTCCTGGAAGCATTTCTTGAGGTGCAGGTGCTTGTGTCAGGCTGTTGCTCTTGTCAAAATGGAAGAAGCATTATACCCTCCTCTGTATTATGGATGGGAGAGACAGATCAACTTCCCCCCACCTCCAACTACAGGGAAGAGAAAGTGGATCTGGCCTTGCACTTTTATCCTCTGATTAGTTTTAAAATACCACACTAATGTGTTATGGCTGATGAACATAGTAAACTAATGAGCACGTATACCAGACTCAGGATGAAATGGTCTCTGTTTTATGACTAAAAATCGCCATCCTTCCGCCTGCCAATGCAGGGGACACGGGTTCGAGCCCTGGTCTGGGAAGATCCCACATGCCGAGGAGCGGCTAGGCCCCTGAGCCACAATTACTGAGCCTGCGCGTCTGGAGCCTGTGCTCCTCAACGGGAGAGGCCGCGACAGTGAGAGGCCCGCGCACCGCGATGAAGAGTGGCCCCCGCTCTCCGCAACTGGAGAAAGCCCTCGCACAGAAACGGAGACCCAACACAGCCAAAAATAAATAATAAATAAATAAAAATCGTCATCCTTTCTAACATAGCCGTTAACATTGATAGATGTGAAGGTGAGGAAAAGAATTTGAATAGTTTCTATTCTGCGTCTGAAGCCTTGTCTCCCTCTAGTTTCATCCTTTTTGTAATGAGAGTCTGGTCATCTTAATCATACTGCTACCTCTAGTCGTCCCAGTTTCCTACCCTAGAATAATTTCCTGATTCACTGCCTCTTCATTTTTTTTTTTTTTTTTAAAGACTCATCCCCTCAGGAATATTTCTGGACTTGGAAGTAGAATTGCACCTGTACCAACATTCTTGAGTATCTTCTTATGAAACAGTATTTTCCAAGCGGAGAGTAGGACAGAATTTATTTATTTATTTATTTATTTATTTATTTATTTTTGGCTTGTGTTGGGTCTTCATTTCTGTGCGAGGGCTTTCTCTAGTTGTGGCAAGCGGGGGCCACTCTTCATTGCGGTGCGCGGGCCTCTCACTATCGCGGCCTCTCGTTGCGGAGCACAGGCTCCAGACGCGCAGGCTCAGTAGTTGTGGCTCACGGGCTTAGTTGCTCCGCGGCATGTGGGATCTTCCCAGACCAGGGCTCGAACCCGTGTCCCCTGCATTGGCAGGCAGATTCTCAACCACTGTGCCACCAGGGAAGCCCAGAATTTCTTTTTATATGAAATAATTTATGTGAAAGCACTTTGGAAACATGAAAGCATCATACTGTGCATGTAAGCTGTCATGGCTCTCTGCATTGTATAGCCACAGATTTGGACTCATTGACATTACTTTTAGTTGTATGCGCTGAATAAAAGAACCTTTTTCTATCTCAGACAGCTCCTCTTCCCTACCTTTCTTCTTGTCCCTTTCTCTCCCCCTCTCAGCTATGTTTCAATCACCTGGCCCGTGCGTGTGATTCCTTAGCTGATGATCTCACTCCTTAGAGGGTAGCCTGGATGCCTAGCCTTGAAACCTGTAGTTCTTAGTGGAGTTGTCTCGTCTTCCTCAACCAACCACCAGATCCAAGTCTGTCTAGTTTCACTGCCAAGTGCAGGTAGTTCTCCTGACTCACCTTTTTCTTCCTTGTTCCTATTAATAGAGTGCTCCTGATTGTGACATCACATCCATCCCCTTGGCAATGGAGCTTGTCACTAGGAAGGAAGACTCAGTCGGAGAATAGCCAGCAAGATGGGTTACTGGGAGCGTCTCCTGAGTGGCACTGAGTGGAAGCATCAGGGGGTTGGAGCCTTGTGAACAGGGAACCTGCCCCCAACACTTGGAAGGTAAAGAGCCTTGATTCAGAATCCCATTCTGGGCTAGAACCCTCTTCTCTGCCAATCCGGGTTCCTTCTGCTCTTGAAAACCTGATTCTCAAAACTCTTTTATGCATAAAACTTTCTGTGATTAACCCACATCAATCTGTTCTTCTTTGCATACTTATGTCTTACATGAACTATTAACTTTTATTTGTTGGTAAATTGCTTAGTAAATTTTACTCTTTTTATGTGTTTTATATCCTGTGTACTCAGTCATTGGGCTCAAGCCTACACCTTAGTTTGAGGACATGGATTGTGTTTTCTGTTTCTTTTACATGTCTGTACTGGCAAGGGGGCTGTGTATATAGGATGAAGATGAGGTTTGGGGTAACCATACAAATAGTGCTTGGTGCTGGTGACCAAGGGGCAGGTCCTTGCTGGTCTTTGAGGCCTGGTAAGCCTCACTTTAGGTGTTAGAGTTGTTACTTGGGAGTTCTTGAAGAATTGTGTGCCCTCTGGATTCTTCTTTAAATTGAACCAATTAAAATGTGCTGAAGAAGCCTAATTTTAAAAATCTCCTGTGCTAAATCTAGTCTGGATCACAGCATTCTGGAATTAAATGGAACTTTAGAGGCAATGAGGAACCTGAGTTCCTAAGAGCTCAGTTCTCTAAGAGAGGGAGTAACTTCACTCTAAGGATTCTACTGCTTAAATGAAAAAGACCACTTTTTTCACTTGGAAAGTGAAGAGAGTTGCCAAAAGAGAGCAAGGCCAGACTTCGCTCTCATAAAGCCAGGGCACCTTGTGTAATATAATTATCCCATAATTTAGCCTATTCTTGTACTTATGTAGAATTTATGTAGTTTCGGATGTTTCATTTTATGTGGAGTAAAGGGAACTGAGGCCCAGAGAGGTTAAGTAACTTGCCCAAGGTTACACGTTGGTCAGTAATAGAGCTAGAACTAGGACTCAGGTTTCTAGATTCTCAACTCAGTTTTCTTTTTTTCCAGATCTATTTCTTTATTGGGAGACAGGGAGATAAGATGAAATGTTTTAGGGACACCTGTGAGACACCCTCTACCAGCTACTTTCTTCACCAGGGTGAAATTCCTAGGAGTCATCTGTTTCATTACACTGGGGCAGGCTATGGGGCCCTTTTCCTATGTGTCTGGTGATTTGTAGTAATTGGGCTGAATCCTCAGCCCTCTGCACCTTTGCTGTATTTAGGGCATGGAGGAGAGAGAATCAGAAGGAGACTACAGCACATATACTTGGCTTTTACCTGTATGCTTTTGCCACGAATTGGTGACAGCATGCCCAGTTACTCTAAAATGGGTTGGAGTGGTTGCTGTAATGTTTCTCTTCGTGTGTGTGTGCCTGTGTGTGTATGTGCATGGTTTGCACACCTGTACATGGGTTCAAGAAACCCTGAATAAGGGAGGATAAATGTTCAGGCTCCGTTAGAAACAATCTGTTTTGTTTTTTTTTAAATTTATTTTATTTATTTATTTTTGGCTGCATTGGGTCTTTGTTTCTGCGCGTGGGCTTTCTCTAGTTGCAGCGAGCGGGGGCTACTCTTCGTTGCAGTGCACGGGCTTCTCATTGCGGTGGCTTCTCTTGTTGCGGAGCACGGACTCTAGGTGCACGGGCCTCAGTAGTTGTGGCATGCGGGCTCAGTAGTTGTGGTTTGTGGGCTCTAGAGCGCAGGCTCAGTAGTTGTGGCGCACGGGCTTAATTGCTCTGCGGCACGTGGGATCTTCCAGGACCAGGGCTCGAACCCGTGTCCCCTGCATTGGCAGGCGGATTCTTAACCACTGTGCCACCAGGGAAGCCCAGAAACAATCTGTTTTGAATTCCTAGCTCTCTCTAGGGGTAGAACAGTGAAAACAACTGCAACAGTAAGTTAAAAGGGTATAGGGAAAAAAAAAAAAAAAAAAGGGTATAGGAAGGGGTCTAATAAACTTCTCGCATTTTTATAATAACGCTGACTAAGAATATAGAGAGACATCCCAGTGTAACAGGAAGTATAGCAACATAATTACCTGGTTTGGTTCTGGCCTGTTGGGAATGCAGTTTTCAGTTTGGGTTCAGGATGTTCAAATCAGGGAAGTTGGCAGAACGCCTATAAGTCTAAAGGGACACCTCAGTGCTACTTTAGTTCAGCTCCCCAACTTGAGTGAAACCTTCCAAGGCCTTTTCCTATTCCATAACTCAAGGAGAAGATCTAGGAAACTCTGCTTCCAGTGGATGTGGTCACTGGTTGTGACTCTTGAGGTCCCTGTGGTTTCAGTTTTATTAAGGCTTCTGTCCCTAGGGCAGTGAGCGGTTGAATTCTTGTACTGCATCCCCCTTGAAATGATAACCCACCCCAGTGACAGCCCTACAGCAGTGTTGAGAGTCCCCGAGAGTAGAAGGAGTAGTCAAGGAGCCTAGCCTGTCAGCTTGACTGTCTACTTAGGGGCAGGGCAAGACGAGGCAAGGAGCTAGATTCCAAGGTTGTGTATAACCACTTCAACATCTGTTTGCCATAGATGACAAATAGGAAATGCCCTAATCAGAATCGAAATCTAAATTTCCCCTTAATTCTCGAGGCCACACCTCTGAAAGGATATAGTTATAGGAGGGTAGATAAAACAGGAGCATCTCCAAGCAGATAAAGTGGAGGTTTCTATTTAGAAAGAACAATGCCCAGCATCTTTGCAGAGTTTTGTAAACCTTGACTTTATGGTAGGAACTTTGCAACTCCTAAGCCTGGCTGGTGGCTTCCCACACCTTCTGGCCATCTCTGCACCAACTGAGACTTTCTTTGGGGAAGTTCTCTGCTGTTTCTTTTGGCGATGTAGGATCCCCTGAGACCCCATTATGATAACTTTTCAGAATTTGTATTCCCCCTTAAGGTAACATTATTAGCACTGTTTTAAAATGAAAGCACAGTGAAGCACAATACAGGCTCTCAGCCTGCTTTCTGCATTGCCCCATAGCAACAAGGAAGAAAAGGATATTGTTTTAATTTTTGCCCCTTGCTCTAAAGTAACTGATTTTTAAAAATAATTAAATCTTGCAGAAATATATAACATAGATCAAAAGTATAATCTCAGCATCTAGATTTTTTAAATGTGTACACTACATATACCACTTAAAAAAAAGTTTTTATAAAAATGGGACCATACCGTACAAAATGGGACCATACTATTTTTGCAACTTGCATTTTTCAGTTTGAGAGGCAGTTTAGCACTGCAGTTAAAGGCTTGAGCTCTGGGGCCAGTCTGCCTGGGTTGGAATCTGTCTCCACCACCTGTTAGCTGTATGATTTTGGAGAAGCTTTTTAACCTTTGTGCATCTGTTTCTCGTCTGTAAAATGTGGATCATGGTAATGCCCACCTCACAGAGTAACTTATAGAGTTATTTTAATAATTAGTTGAGTTAATACACGAGAAATGCTTAGAATTGTGGCTAGCATATAGAAATAATAAATATTGATTTAATTATTATTTAATTGTATAAGTAAAACATGATTACTGTTTAAAAAAAAAAATGAAAGAAGAAGAAGAACTAAGAAAGCAAAACTGTGAGGGACTTCCCTGGTGGCACAGTGGTTAAAAACCTGCCTGCCAATGCAGGGAACACGGGTTCAAGCCCCGGTGCGGGAAGATCCCACATGCCGCAGAGCAGCAAAGCCCGTGCACCACAACTACTGAAGCCCGAGTGCCTAGAGCCCGTGCCTGCGCTCTGCAACAAAGAATAGCCCCCGCTTGCCACACCTAGAGAAAGCCTGCGCACAGCAATGAAGACCCAACGCAGCCAAAAATAAATAAATAAAATTTAAAAAAAACAAAAAACAAACTGTGGGGCTTCCCTGGTGGCGCAGTGGTTGAGAATCTGCCTGCCAATGCAGGGGACATGGGTTCGAGCCCTGGTCTAGGAAGATCCCACATGCCGCGGAGCAACTGGGCCCGTGAGCCACAACTACTGAGCCTGCGCGTCTGGAGCCTGTGCTCCGCAACAAGAGAGGCCGCGAGAGTGAGAGGCCCGCGCACTGCGATGAAGAGTGGCCCCCGCTTGCCGCAACTAGAGAAAGCCCTCGCACAGAAACGAAGACCCAACACAGCCATAAATAAATAAATAATACATAAATAAATTACGAAAAAAAAAGAATCTAGGCAATAAAATAAAGTCTAACCTTTAAAAAAACAAAAACAAAACTGTGAGTGAAATTAAAAGTACTGATAACACGGGGAATATAGCCAATATATTATGATAACACGGGGAATATAGCCAATATATTATTATAACTCTAAATGGAGTAGAACCTTTAAAAATTGTGAATCACTTTATTGTACACTTGTCATTTATATAATATTGAACATCAACTATACTTCAATTTTAAAAATATGGAGAAAAAATAAAAATAAAAAATAAAAGTACTAAAATTCTACACTTAGAGACAGCTTCTCTAATATATATCCTTCTAGATGCTCTCCAATATAAGTGTGTACACACATAAAATTTTTTAACAAACATGGCACTATAGTATATATAATATGTATAAATGTTATTTTACTTATATATAAATAATGAATAAATTTAAATAATCTAAATAAATAAATATTAATAAAAACAAATATATCTAAGTTATTTTAATGCTACATTGTATCCCATTTTATGGATGTAAGGAATTATACTGGACATTTGTGTCATTTCTGTTTTTTTTTTTTTTGCTATTATAAACAATGTTTAGATAAACAACCTAGTATATTGTTTTGTACACTTGTGTGATTATTTCCTTAGGCTAAGTTACTGGAATTAGGATTGCTAGGTAAAAGGTAAAAAATATACTTTTTTAGGACATTGGTTTTTTGTTATGATTCACCTTGATTAACTTTTTCTTGCAAGAGTACATTTTTTCCAGACCTTGCTATAGTATATTACATGTTATATGTGTATGTTGTATATGTTATATGACATAAATGACATATATAGTATATGTGACATTGAGTATTTTGGACATGTTTTTTGATTGAATCTTAATATTGATACTTTCACAATTTAGGATAATTATAAATTTATTTCTTTATTTGAATATTGAGTACACACACAGAGAAAATCTTTTTCAAAGGTACAAAGGGATAACTGAGGAAATTAAAATTTTCCCCCTGTTCCTGTTCCTTAATGACCCTTACTCAGAAGCAACCACTGTTGGCAGTTTCCTATATATCCTTGTGGAGAGCTCCATGCATATGAAAGCATAGTCACATACGTATTATTTTTGGCACATTTATGTGGCACATCATGGTGGCACATTTACATATACTATTATATACCGTAGTTTTTTTCTCTTAGCAGTGTATCTTGGAAGACTTCATACCTGGTTCATTTTAAGGCAGCAATAATTTTTTTTTCCTCTGATTGATTTAATAGCTATTGTAGAGAAACCAGATTACACTTTGTTTATTTGAGGTAGATATTGTAAAGTCAGCAGTTCAACAGGTGAATTATGGATATTTGGTGATATTTTTGCTATCATGTAGCGGCTGTCTCAGGTAGCACCTATTCTTGACTCTTTCTCTTGTGCCTTCCTTTCATCCCAACTCTGTGTGTTTGTCTTGACTATGAGCATGGCGGTAGCTATCATCCAGAACAGCACTAACCAGTGTCAGGTGGCATTAATTGAAGTAGAGAGGAAAGGTGGTAATAGTCCCATTGTGTTCATATTGGTCAGTCCACAGGTGAAGCTCCGGGTACCCTGTTTTAGAAGGACATAGGCATTCTAGAATGCTATGGGAGATTTGAGTTTAGGCTAGATATTTCTCATCTGTGCTCCTTCTGCACCCTATCTTGACCTTTCCCTGGACTGTCTAAGCACAGGGTGAGTGACTGTTGGGTACTGTGGAGGGGATTCCAGCCCTGGGATGTTAAACCAGATGGTCTCTTATGGTCCATTCTAACTCTCAATGCAAAAATAAGACTGTCTGAATCAAGTCAATAGGGAAAACTTCTGGGTGTGATCACATTCTGTCATCTTTTATTCCTGAACTTCAAAAGTAAAAGCATTCCTATACTTTTTACTCTTAAGTAATTTCTAAATTAAAAAAAATATTTTTCTGTATTTGTGGAAGACTGTTTAAAGTTGAATTATGACAAAAAAAATGTATGCTTAATAAAACGTTTGATAGTTAAAAATAGAAGAAAAACATTATTCTTAGTCCTACACCTAAATAAAACAATTGTTATTTTGATAATTCTTTCTGGTTTCTTTGTGCATGGATTATTTATAAATATATACGTTTTTATTTATTTATTTATTTTTGGTTGTGTTGGGTCTTCGTTTCTGTGCGAGGGCTTTCTCTAGTTGCGGCGAGCGGGGGCCACTCATCATCGCGGTGCGCGGGCCTCTCACTATCGCGGCCTCTCCCGTTGTGGAGCACAGGCTCCAGACGCGCAGGCTCAGTAGTTGTGGCTCACGGGCCCAGTTGCTCCGTGGCATGTGGGATCTTCCCAGACCAGGGCTCGAACCCGTGTCCCCTGTATTGGCAGGCGGATTCTCAACCACTGCACCACCAGGGAAGCCCTATATACGTTTTTAAACAGATCTGTATTCAAATTTGTGTCCTACTTTTTTCATCTATTATTGTATCATGTTACTGTATATTCCTCATAAGCATCATTTAAAAATAGATATGCTATTCCATCAGATGGGCTTACATTACCATAATTAAGCATAACTATATCTTCACTGTTCACTTAAATGAATAAGTGATTATCTGATTTTTAAAAGTTTACGGGTGTGATTTTTGAAAAACTATCTGGACCTCTTTTAGTACCATCCCTTCTTTTTTCCTGCTTTAAGTGTGTCCCTCTTCCTGTTTAACATAATTCCAGATCTCCTTCCTACCTTTTTCCCCAGTGACCAGATTCTCTCCCATCTTTACTTTTCCTTCTTCACTAGTGCTTTCCTCTCAGTACATGAACATCCTCAAGCCTTTCTCATCATAAGGAAAAACACCCCTACACAACCCTCTTCCTTAGCCTCCAGTGCTCCTCTAGATGGTTCTCTCTCTTTTCCTTCCTTGGAAATCAAGCTTTCGACAGGGTTGTCTTCAGTCCCCATCTCTCTGTCTCACCTGTTCACTGTGAGCCACTGCAGTCTGTCTTCCACTCCCAATGCCTCACTGAAACTGCGCGCCACAGTGCCACCCAACTCCATGAAACCGCCTTCTGCTGTGGTGTCCACAGTCCCACATCCTGGCAGTTTTTGCTTTTTTTAATCTGACTTGTGTTTGCAGTTTTTGACACTTCTTTTCCCACTAAGCATTCCACTTCCTTAGCTTTTGTGTGTGTGTGTGTGGGTGGTAAAAAACACATAATATAAAATTTACCACCTTAACCATTTTTGAGTATACAGTTCAGTAATGTTAAGTATATTCACATTGTTGTGAAACAGATCTCTGGAACTTTTTCATCTTGCAAAACTGAAACTCTACTCATGAAATAAGCATTCCCCTTTCCCTCCCCCTCCCTACACCCCCAACTCCCTTAAATTTTGTGACCATCTTCTCTCCAGGATTTTCCACAATTTTCTCTGATCTCTGGCCAATCTTTCTCAGTCTTTTTTTGCAGGCTCCTTTTTGTCCCCCTTTTTAAATGTCACTGATAAAGTATTTTCATGCACTGTTGTTGGTAGTGTAAATTGAAAAGGCCTTTCCAGAGTATGTATGGAAGTGTCTAGGAAAACAAATAGCAGGCACACCATTCAGTGCAGCAATTCCACCTCTCAGTGGAATCTGTCCTAGGAGAGATATTTGTTCTTGTGCTCCAAAAAATCTTGTTACAAGGGGTGTTAATTGCAACATGATTTGTTTCAGGGGAAAAATTGGCAGTCAGGCAAACTTCAGTCATGGGAGGGTAATGGCAGAATATGTTGTAATCAAGGCTTAGACTGGTGGATTAGAAATTCTTACCACTAGAATATAAACTACATGAGAGAAAGAACCTTATCTGTCTTACTCATACGTGAATCTGTGGAACTTCCCTGGAGGTCCAGTGGTTAAGACTCCGTGCTTCCACTGCAGGGGGTGCGGGTTTGATCCCTGGGGAACTAAGATCCCCCATGCAATGTAGCACAGCCGAAAAAAGAATCTGTGTAGCAAAGAAGGGCAATTGAAAGAATGAATGTTCACCAAGCAATGGATGGGGAGAGGAAGGTGGGAAGAGAGGCTATATTCTTTTTTATTTAATATAGATTTATTTATTTATTTGTTTATTTTTGGCTGCCTTGGGTCTTCATTGCTGCTCACGGGCTTTCTCTAGTTGCGGTGAGCGGGGGCTACTCTTCGTTGTGGTGCACGGGCTTCTCATTGCAGTGGCTTCTCTTGTTGCGGAGCACGGGCTCTAGGTGTGCGGGCTTCAGCAGTTGTGACTTGCGGGCTTTAGAGCGCAGCCTCAGTAGTTGTGGCGCACGGGCTTAGTTGCTCCGCGGCATGTGAGATCTTCCCGGACCAGGGCTCGAACCCGTGTTCCCTGCATTGGCAGGCGGATTCTTAACCACTGCGCCACCAGGGAAGTCCCGAGAGGCTGTATTTTTTTAAAATGAAAATATAGTCATATATACTTGTGAAAAAAGAAAAACTAAAAAATAAAGCAAAGAGTCAGTGCTCCCCAGGGTTCTATAGTCTTCAGACCAACCCTCATTTTCTGTTTTCATTCTGTATACTTTCCCTGTGTGGCCTCTGAAAACCCATCAGCTACTACCTTCAGGATATCTACTTGGAATCTCAAACTCTACATGTCTAAAACTAGGATCATTATTTTTTTACCCCATCCAGATCTTTTTTTTTTTTAATTCTTATATTGGTAAATAAGAATTCACCACTAATTATCCAAGGCAGAAACAAAAGAGTCATCTTTTTATTACTTCCTGAACCAATATAGATTCAGATTCCTTCTTTTTAAATCTTTATTTATTTATGTTATTTTTTTTTTTTTTGGCCACGCTGCCCGGCTTGTGGGATCCTAGTTCCCTGACCAGGGATAGAACCCGGGCCCCCCCACAGTAGAAGTGCAGAGTCCCAACCACTGGACTGCTTGATTCCTGATTCCTTCTCTGAAATGTCTTGGTTTGAGCCTTTATACTTTTTCTTAATCTGAATTTTTACAATAAACTCCTACAAAGGTCTCACTTTCTCTAATCTTCCCTACCCCCTATATTTTCTGTACAGCTACCAGAATCTGCCAGTCTAAAACAGAAAGCTGATCATGTCAATTTCTTAAAAATCCTTCAGGTGTACACACACTTAAAGAATCTCCCCTACAACATTTATACTAATTACAAAGGAAAAACTAATAACTCTTACAGTAGGGAAATGTGATAGACAGCACTTAACCAAAGGGTCAAAGTTAGTATCACCAGGAACAGTACAAATCAACATTATGTGCTCCTGATATGATGCATTGAGAACACAATGCCACTTCCTTTGTATTTTTGCCCAAAATGAAACCGGGATTTAATCATGAGGAAACATCAGACAAATCCAAATTGAGAAACATTCTCATACACCTGGTGTGTATTCTTAAAAATGTCAAATTTATGAAAGACAAAAAAGATTTAGTAACTTTTTCAGTTAAACGATTAAAGAAGCTTGACAATTCAGTGCATAACATAATTCAACATAATCTTGAATGTTCTTTTGCTAAAGGAGATTATTGGGACAGTTGGAAAAATTGGAAAAAAGGTTTGTAAATATAGTATTACATCAATGTTAATTTCCTGATTTTCATAATTTTACTATCAACATATAAAATAATGTTCTTTTTAGGAAATACAGTACACAGTAAAGTTATTTAGGGTTAAAAGCATCAAGTCTACAGTTTACTCTTAAGCAGTTCAGAAAATTTTTATCCATCTATCAATGTATATATATAGCAATGATAAAATAAATGTGGTTAAATGTTAACATTTAAGGAGTCTGTATGAAGGATATATGGGATCTTTGTAAGTCTGAAATTGTCAAGATAAAAAATTAAACCCTGTAAATTTATGTCAACAAAAATCCTTCAGGTACTCCCATAGCTTTCAGATTAATTCTAATCCTAGTGTCCTAGCGCCTTCATTACTCCTAATTTAAACCATCCCTCTCCAAACTTCTAATGCTATATGCTGTCTCTTTGTTGTTGTTTGAGCCAAGATTCTTTTGGCTGTAAGATACAGAAGCCCAGGGACTTCCCCGCTGGTCCAGTGGTTAAGGCTCCGTGCTCCCAATGCAGGGGGCCTGGGTTCGATCCCCGGTCAAGGAACTAGATCCCACGTGCCGCAACTAAGAGTCTGCACGCTGCAACTAAAAGATCCTGCATGCCGCAACTAAAGATCCTGCACGCGGCAGTGAAGGTCCCGCTTGCCACAACTAAGACCCGGTGCAGCCAAATAAATAAATAAATAATTTTAAAAAAGGTACAGAAGCCCAACTCAAAGCTTAAGCAAAAAGAGGATACACAGGGTGTCTCACAGAAGCCAAAGATAGGAAGGCAACTAGGTCTTGGGAACAAACCAGTCACTCTGAAGCCTCAGGACTTTCCAGCTCTCATCCAGTCCTTTCTCACTGTGTCTGTTTCAGTCTTTTCTTTCCCTCTGTAGATTTGTCTTCCTTAGTCCACATGACAGGCAAAGAAAGACCAACTCATCTTTCTTGGTGTCAAGCTCAAATTCTCAGAGATAGGATCCGTTGGCCTGGCTTGGGTTGCATGCTCACCCTTGTCCCAGTCAGCTGCTGCCTAGGTTAAAGTCTCAGAAGTAGTGAGGCAGCTTCTCCTGGAGCCATGTGGATGAGAGAGAAAGGGAGTAGAATTCCTAAAGTGAACAACTCCATGGTCTGCACTACAGCTCTCAATAGTGGAGGTCCACGGGACAGTGACACTGGACTGCTCTTGGCTCTCTTACCACTGTCCTCATTGTCCAGTTCAGTGAGTTGCAACAAGGAGAATCACAAGGGGCCTTAGTTCTGGGTTTCACATTTCACTTTATGATGTCTTTAATATTACCCTTCATATACTCACTCTAATCCATTACTGTTGATGGATTATTCAAGGGAATGTTGGCATAGGAACAGAAGCTCAAAGGTCTGAGGAGAGACACATAGATGGATATCCCTATTTTAGAGGAAGATAGCCAGACCAAGGTGGTTTAGAGTGTCAATTTCAGAGGGGTTGTTAGTAAGCCCAAGGCCCTGAACTTAGGCCCTAGAGATGGAGGAACAAGAATACAGAGAAATGGTGGTGATGGAGGTCAGTGTAATTGTAGCAGTGTCCTTGGGTATTGTTGTTCCTATATAAAATGGGTAAAGAAAGATAAGTGGTTCCAAAGTGAACCTTGTGATTTCTTGTCTCCATTAGCCTATATTAATCAGGATTTTTGTCAGTTTAAAGAGATAAAAACCCAGCTCAAACCAGCCTAAACATAATAGGGAACTTACTGACTCATGTAACTTATGTTCAGAAAGTGATTGTGGCTTCAGGCATGGCTGAATCCAGGCCCTCAAATGATTTCAGCTGAATTTGATTTCTCAGCTCTGCTTTCTTCATTATGGCGTCATTCTTTTTTTTTTTTTTTTTTTTTTTGGCCATGCTGTGTGGCGTGTGGGATCTTAGTTCCCCGACCAGGGATTGAACCCGTGCCCCCAGCAGTGGAAGCGCAGAGCCCTAACCACTGGACCACCAGGGAATTCCCAATTATGGCGTCATTCTGTAAGTAGGCTGTCCTCATTAATGGCAGAGATGGTCACTGACCACTCTGAATTGTACATCCTACCAGCTATGCAAACCCCATGAGGGCTCCAATAGAAGTCCCAGGCATCTCTCTCACTGTCCTAGGTTGGGTCACATGTCCACTAGGAAACAGGTTCTGATTCCTAAAGGAAAATTGTGATGCTGTTTACAGAAAATGGGCTGTTAGGTAGGCAAAATACACGTCCACTGTACTCTGCTGGGAAGCTCCCAGTTAAAGCAACATTTAATCATACCAAACATTTTACTGTTTTGTAAAGAACTGTGCTTGGTGCTAAATTGGATGTAGCACCTGAGTTCCTACTCTTAAGGAATTTTTAATCAAGTAGTAGAAATTAGATATGTACATAAATAGGGAATTCCCTGGCGGTCCAGTGGTTAGGACTCCGCACTTCCACTGCAGGCGGCACGGGTTGGATTCCTGGTTGGGGAACGAAGATGCTATGTGGCTTGGCAAAAAAAAAAAAAAAATGTATACCTAAATAATGGTTACTCTTGTGTATTGAGTGCCTAGTATGTACCAGCAGGCATTGTGCTAAATGTTTTATATGTATTGTTTCTTTGAGGGCAACTCTGTGAGAGTCACTTCTATTATTACTTATACCAATTTTATCTGTTTAAAAAGCCACGCAGGCTTAAGAAGTATACGTAAGCCTGCCCAAGGTCACACAGCTAATGAGTAGTAGAACCGGGCATCTAAATCCAGTCAGTCTTGACTCAGTCCAGTGCTGTACTTTAGCTTGCACTTGACCTATCAAGGCCTCTCTGCATAATTTTTGGCGTGCCACGAAGCTTGTGGGATCTTAGTTCCCTGACCAAGGATCAAACCTGGGCCGTTGCAGTGAAAGCGCCAAATCCTAACAACTGGACCGCCAGGGAAATCCCCCACTCCCCACCCTTTTAAATTGAACAGCCTGATTCTAAATTCCTGAGAACTACATGATTGACTCAGCTCATTTTTTTCAGGACATCACAGCTGATGGCTGGTGTGTAGATAGTCTGCCCTTATATCAGGTGCCCATCCTTGCTCCAATTAGCCCACTGGCTGGATGTCCACAGGGGAGTTTCAGTTACTGTTCAGTGATGTCTTGTTTGGGTTTGACCCTTAGGAGCCCAAAGAAGGGGCATGGCAGCCTCGCTGCTCTTTGAGTCTTTGTTCTCCTGAACTTCCCTCCCATCACCACCACCTAAATTCAGACTCTCACTATTTCTCTCCTGCCTAGATGTTCTTCCTGTCTCTAATCTCACCCCTGTTTACAGAGTGATTCTAAAAAAGAACTTTTATCACATCATTCCTTTTAAGTCTTTCAGTGGCTCCCCATAGCCTTCAGGATAAAGTCCAAACTCCTTACATAAGACTTCTCACGGCTTGGTGCCTTTCCAGCCTTGTATTTTGACACTCTCTCTCTTGCACCCTTCAGATCGAACTTTTTCTGAACCACTTACAGTTGCCTGAACTCATCATATCCTCTCTTACCTTTTTTTTTTTAATATTTATTTTAATTAATTAATTTATTTTTGGCTACGTCAAGTCTTAGTTGCAGCACATGGACTCTTTAGTTGTGGCACGCAGACTCTTCCTTGCGGTGTGCAGCCTTCTCTCTAGTTGTGGCGCTTGGGCTTCAGAGCACGTGGGCTCTCTAGTCGTGGCACATGGGCTCAGTAGTTGCGGCGCGGGGTTAGTTGCCCCAGGGCACGTGGGATCTTAGTTCCCCGACCAGGGATCGAACCTGCGTCCCCTGCATTGAAAGGCGGATTCCTAACCACTGGACCGCCAGGGAAGTCCCCTTCTGGGCTTTTAAATGTGCTCTTTCATGTGCCTAAAACCCTAATGCCCCACCCTGCCCTGGCTCCCCCGCCCCCACACACAACCTAGCTAACTACTTGCTCGTCCCACTGGTGTCCTGGAAAACTTCTCAGCCTCCCTCTCCTTTCGGCCTGGGTCAGGTATCCACATCTCTTGGCCTCATAGTGCCCTGTGCTCATCCTGAAAGCATTTATCACTTCATATTTTAAGTGTATATTTATATAAAATCTTTTCCCATTAGAATTAAATTTCTTGAGTCAGCTTCCCCCCGCCCACAAATGACTGGTACATAGTAAGTTCTCAATAAATATTTATTGGACAAATGAACGAATCTTGGCAATGAGATCAAGTTGGCACATATCTGTAATCTTCTGAACTGGCCTCTTTTTCCTCTGTTGTTCATTCCAGGACCTGGGTTTCAGTGATGAGACATGGGGTATGATGTAACCCGTTTCCAGGGGGATGTTGACGAAGACCTTATCTGTCCTATTTGCAGTGGAGTCTTGGAGGAGCCAGTCCAGGTGAGTCGGTCTGATGGCAGGTTTGGTGGGGCAATAGATGGCAGTGGAGCTAGTACAAAATATTCAGGGACTTCCCTGGTGGCGCAGTGGTTAAGAATCCGCCTGCCAATGCAGGGGACATGGGTTTGATCCCTGGTCTGGGAAGATCCCACATGCTGCAGAGCAACTAAGCCTGTGCGCCACAAGTACTGAGCCTGCGCTCTAGAGCCCGCGAGCCACAACTACTGAGCCTACATGCTGCAACTACTGAAGCCCACGCGCCCAGAGCCTGTGCTCCACAACAAGAGAAGCCGCTGCAATGAGAAGCCCATGCACACAACCAAGAGTAGCCCCTGCTCTCTGCAACTAGAGAAAGCCTGCGCACAGCAACGAAGACCCAACGCAGCCAAAAATAGATAAATAAATAAATTTTTATATATGAAAAGAAAAAGATAATTGGAAAATTCGGAAATTAAAAAAATATATATTAATAGGAAATGGGGCCAATGGGGAAGTCACTGTGTTCAGGCCCCCCTTCCCCCACTCCCTGCACTCCTGACACACGCAGAATAGAGGTTTGGTGCGAAGGAGCAGTGGCAGCTACAAGAGGAATAGGGCCTTCCAGAATCTGTCTAGAGGTGGACACCACAGAAGCGCAGTGGTTCAGATTTTCTTCAGAGGTCACTGCGAGACTTCTGTGCTGTAAAATGGTCAGCTATTTGTTTCTGTCCTCTTGACAGTAGTTTGGTAGCTTCTTTTTCTCTTCAGGGGCTCTGACTAGGTTCCATCTTCCTACCCATGACTGAACTTCTGGACTCTCCTAATAAGTTCTCTCTTCATTTTCATGATGCAGTGTTTCAGGTAATCAGCCAGTCTTCCTGCAGGCCTGCCTACTGTTTAACAAATAGGAAGTGGGGAACTGTGTGAACTGACCTAGTTTCTCCCTGGGATTTACTGGAAAAAAAAGTTTTTGATGCAGCCATGTACTCTGCATTTTGATATGAAAGCTGCCACCTTCACTAGGTCATTTCTCTACCAGCTTTGCCAGACCAGAGATAATTGTATCTTCCTGGGGCAAGTATGAGGAGAAGCTCATGATTACCAGGCAAGTATAATGAGTGAGATGAATTCTTAACCGTTGTATTCATGGGACACCATTCTGCATGGTCCTTATTGCCTATACTCTGTAAATACCAATTAATCCTCTGCCGCTCCTGGCTAGCTGGAGATAATCCCATTTTCCAAACCAGGACACTGGTCAGTGAGGTCGCATGACCCTTCCCCCACTCACTGCTAATACAACTCCCTGGGGCTCCCCTTGATTCTTGGAGTTTATTCTTACTCTCCAGTTTTCAACTACCCAAAGGAGAACAGATGCCTGAGCTGAATGAAAATCAGACTGCATTCCAGTGGCAGCTAGCCCTGGACCATTAGAAGCAGATTGGCTGGGTGTGGAGCAAGCTCTCCTGGTGGTGTCAAGAGGTCATGGGGTATGTCAGTCCCCTCCCCACCCTGGGGCCTTGTCTGTTTTCTAGCACTATCATTTGAGGTGAGTCACATGTGGAGAAGTCAGTGGCAGTTGGTGACTAAGGCAGAACCTCCCCCCCAACCCCCCACCGACTCAGGCTTTACCTTCTGAGAAGCAGGCCAGGTTCCAGACACATTTCCAAGGGTAGAAAGCCTCTGCTAGGGATACTGATTTCCCTGTATCGTATTTATTTATTTTTTGAATAGATAATAAATTTATATGGTTCAGAAATCAAAACAGTGTAAAAGGATATATGGTGACAAGTCTTGCATCCATCTTTGTCCCAGTCCACCTAATCCCCCCGTAGATAACCATGTTTATTAGTTTACTTGGTACCCTTCCCGTGTGTATGTGGGCAGATACAAGCAAGTATGAATGTACATGTATATTTGCCTACCTTTCTTACACAAAAGGTACCGCATTCTGTATACTTCTGCAGGGGTGGCAGGTTTAGATAGGACGGTCACAAAAGAGGTTCAGTTGAGCTGAGATCTGAATGATAAGGGGCCATTCTGGCAAAGGGGAGCAGCAAAAGCCAGAGACTGGAATGAGCAGGGTGTGGATAGGGAACAGAGAGAAAGCCAGAATGGCCTGAAGTCAGTGCTGGGAGCATGATGTGAGGTGAGGAGAGGCCAGAGGCACGGGGCCAGATCAAACAGAATTTTATAAATCCTGAGCAGGAGTTTGGATTTATTTTAAGTGTAATCGGAAACCATTGTAAAATTTTAAGCAGGCGAGGAATATGATCTAGTTTGCCTTTTTAAACGATCACAGCTGCTGAATGTAGGATGGATTATAAAGAGGCAAGGTAGAAGTAGGAAAACCAGTTAGAAGACATACTTAATAATACAGATGAGAGAAGATTGTTTGAACTGGGTTAGTGGCAGTACAGATGGGGAAAAATAGACGAACTGAAGATTTTTTTTTTGGAGAGAGGGTCTATAAGATTTTGAAAAGAATCAAATATTATGTCTTTAAGTGAAAAATAAAAATGTACTGACAGTTGGATTAATGATATTGAGAATGACTTCTTTCCTTATGAAGCCTTCCTGTGTTACAGTCTTTGGTGTCTGTGAGCATCTTGAAGGCAGAAACTGTCTATCTTTTTTTATCTTAAGCACGTAGCAAAATGTTTGGGACATAATAAGTGCTCGAGTCATTCATCCATTCGTCAACATCTAGTGAGTGCCTACTGTGTTTGTCCCATGCTGGAGGCCAGATTGTGTCTCCACAGAGGCCAGAGAGTCCTCTCTCTTTGCATTATCAAGGAAGTAGGCTGAAATAACGATCTTTATGAAACTGAAAAGAATGTGATTCTACAAAAATCTAGTTCTGTTTTGGAGGGTAGCCCTGGTCATTGGGACTCAGGGCAACACCTCAGGTTGGGCCTCATAAAATAAGAACTTGAGGGAGTTCCCTGGTGGTCTAGTGGTTAAGGAATCAGCACTTTCACTGCTGTGGCTCGCGTTCAATCCCTGGTCGGGGAACTGATATCCCGCAAGCCACGTGGTGTGGCCAAAAAAAAATTTTTTTTGAACTTTTGCCAGTAAATCTCTGCCCCCGCCTCCTCTCTACTTATCCCTCAAGACCCATATCAAATTCTGTCCTGTCCATAAATACCTGCCCTGCTTGACCTAGACTGGAAAGATCTCACCCTCCTCTGGATTTCTTTGGCAATTATTGTGTATGTAATCCAGTTGGTAATTAATAATTGACTACCTTATGTCCTCTCATTGTCCTGGAATATTATTTATATCTCTTACTGTTATATAACTTTTTACTTGTTTGTCTTATGTCACAATCCATTTGGAATCTTGGGCACAGGAAACATATCTGAAGCCTGTCCCCCACATTGCCTTGCCCATAGTAGATCTATACTTTGCTGTGACCCCAGGGACCTCTGGTCCTAGAAGCTGCGCAGAGGCTTGATTGGCTTTGCGGAGTTATCGTACCCAGGCTCTTAGCTCCTGCTAATTCTCTTGTGCCCCTTTTGCCCTGCTCTCCCTTCTAGGCGCCTCACTGCGAGCATGCTTTCTGCAACGCCTGCATCACCCAGTGGTTCTCTCAGCAGCAGACGTGTCCGGTGGACCGGAGTGTTGTGACGGTCGCCCACCTGCGCCCAGTACCTCGGATCATGCGGAACATGCTGTCAAAGCTGCAGATCGCCTGCGACAACGCTGTGTTTGGCTGCAGTGCTATTGTTCGGCTTGACAACCTCATGTCTCACCTCAGTGACTGTGAGCACAACCCAAAACGGCCTGTGACCTGTGAACAGGGCTGTGGGTAAGATTCCTGCCCTTCTTCTGCCCACACAGATAAGGGCCTTCCCGTTTATACCCCTGTCTCTGGATCCCCTGCTCACTAGCTGAAGAGGTCTCCTGCAGGCAACGAGTGTTCCTGGCCTCCCTGGCTCCCTGCTCCAAGATCTCACTTCCGTGCTGCTTTCTGAGCTACGATCTTTTTGCTCTTGCTTTAATAAAAAAAGGGAGACAGCAATTCAGCAATCTCTGTGATACCACTAAAGACTGATTCACTTTATTCCTCCCTTTCATCCAGTACTACTTTTCTCTTTGTCAGATTGACTGCTCTAATTTCCAGGCTTCTCATGTTCCCTGTTGTCCTATTTTTTCTTTCTTTGGGGTGTGAAATATTTGATTCAATACTGATAGCTAGGTCTGTGAATCTAGGGCTTCTCAGAAGGAATGAGTGCACAGGCAGAATCTGTAGGAGGAAAGGAGAGCCACGTGGGAGATGAAACACTGTCTTAGAGAGGGAAAGAGGCCCAGAGGAAGTAGACAGCAAAGGGACGAGGGGGAGCTGGGGAGAAGGAAATGAAGGCAATAAGCAAGAGGGGGCCTGAATGTTGGAAATGAATGAATGTTAGTCATTTCAGGTAGGAAAAAGCTCTCTCAGCAGTTATCTGCCTTTGCTCACATGTCCCATTAATTCTCCTATCCTGTTCTTTTCCCACCCTGGGTGGCAGCCTGGAGATGCCCAAAGATGAGCTGCCAAACCACAACTGCATTAAGCACCTGCGCTCAGTGGTACAGCAGCAGCAGACACGAATTGCAGAGCTGGAAAAGACCTCAGCAGAACACAAACACCAGCTGGCAGAGCAGGTAGGGCGCAGAGAACACAGGGCAGAACACGTCTTTCATATGCAGATAACCTCGCGCCTGTGGGTGGCAGGTGTGACTGTGAGCAGCAGATCTGTGCCTGTGCTTGAGAGCCTGGTCAGTGGATACTCTGCCTGTGCATAGCAGCGAATCAGGCTGGAGCTCTTCTTGCTTCCCTTCATCCCATCAGTGGCATTCATTTACTTAACATCTATCAAATGCCTTCCCTTGACGGCACTATGCTAAGCACTGGGGATACAGCTGGGAATGATACAGTCATATCCCTGTCTTCATGAAGCTTCCACTCTGGTTGTTCCTCAGATCTGTCCATTTCCCTCATTCTCAGACAAACTTTTGTCTCTCATCTACTGTCTGTCTTAGCCATTATTCCTTGTTCTCCTTCCCCCCCACAGAAGCGAGACATCCAGCTGCTCAAGGCGTACATGCGTGCAATTCGCAGTGTCAACCCCAACCTTCAGAGCCTGGAGGAGACGATTGAGTACAACGAGATCCTAGAGTGAGTGTCACTCAGGACGTGGAGTCATTCATCCCACGTCCTGGCACTGAGACCTGGGGGGAGGGTAAGAAGAGGCCTGGGCTGAGGCCACTGCTTCTCAGATGTTGGGATGAAGAACAGGGCCAGAGGAGAAGGCGATAACCTTCAACCCCAGCAGAGGATCTCATATTCTTTTGGGTGGTTGGAAGGGAAAGCTTACCCAAGAGTTAGATGGGTACCCACATGTACAAAGCCCTGTATTAAAGGCTGTGGGAGTGCTAGGAAGACCAAAAAGAGAAGATATTGTCCCTGACTTCAGGGAGCTTACTGTTCAGAGAAGAAGAGAGTACAAATCCAGGAAAGTGATCTAAAATACAGCAAAAACAAGTGAAGTAAACAAGCGAAGTCTAAGATCCCTTTCAGTTCTGGAGTTCTGCATAGTTCATAGACTAAACTGAGTCAGTCTGTATAGTGCAAATAGTGCTGCGAGGGACACAGTATAGAGGAATAATTGCTTCATTCAGTACACATTCGTTGAGCACTTACTACATGCCAGGCACCATGTGCTAAGTATTGGGATTTTTAAGAAAAATAACAGGAACCCTACTCTCGTGGAGTTTAATCTGGTGAGTAACATGTGCTGACACTCGGATGGGACCAACTAGGGAAAGATCTGGAGTTTCTGAACTAATGATGGAAGGAAAGAAGGAGGAATCGAGTTAGGTTGAGTGCAGAGCAGGCAGTCGTTCCTATTAGGAGAAAAGCCAATGCAGAGAAAGGGGACGAGCTGGACTGACCACCTCCAACTCCCTCCACACAGGTGGGTGAACTCCCTGCAGCCAGCACGAGTGACCCGCTGGGGAGGGATGATCTCCACCCCAGATGCTGTTCTCCAGGCTGTAATCAAGCGCTCCCTGGTGGAGAGTGGCTGTCCTGCATCTATTGTCAACGAGCTGATCGAAAATGCCCATGAGCGTAGCTGGCCCCAGGGTCTGGCCACACTAGAGACAAGACAGATGAACCGGCGTTACTATGAGAACTACGTGGCCAAGCGCATCCCTGGCAAGCAGGCTGTTGTCGTGATGGCCTGTGAGAACCAGCACATGGGTGATGACATGGTGCAGGAGCCAGGACTTGTCATGATATTTGCGCATGGCGTGGAAGAGATATAGGAGATCTCGACGGGCTATCTGGAAGAGATGAAAATCAGAAAATCCTGTCACTCCAGCAGCGGGGCCCTGAGTCCTCCCCACTTTCCTTAATACTGTGGCTAACGCTAGAGCCACACATCTCCCTGCTCTTCTGCCACTGAAGAGGGCCCCAGGGCACTCTGCTCAGCGTTTCAGGTGGGAAACCCAGATTCCCTCCTTTTGCCTAATATCTTCCCCTACAATGTCTGTATATTTTCCATCTGGTTGGGAAAGTCCCCACCTCTATTTCTGTTTTCCTGCCTAGGGTCCCTGGTTCCAGATATTTTCAGAAAGCACAAAGATACTCATTTTCTCTAGAGGATCAGGATGGAGTGAGGCATCTCTAACTGTTCCCCGCCTCCAAAACCAGGGAATCCAGAGCAGGCAGGCCTATTGACTCTATAAACAGCATTTAGAGGGCGGCTCTGGGGAGCAGACATCCTAAAGAAATGGTAAGGATGGAACAAAACCCTAGAAATAATGAGGCCAGTAGGCCATCGCTGGTGGCCCTTAGAGGAAGACTGGACCTCTGTGCCAAGCAATACCCTGTTCAGCCCACCTTAAAGGTGTGGGCTCCCGCTGGGTCTGCAGGTGTGCAGGTGGGGATGCCGAAAATTTCCAGATGAGCTCTTCTTTCCTACACTTTCTTACGATTAGGGAATGACAGGGTTGGGGGTGAGGGGTTAGTCCATTGGGGTGAATATGCTCAGCAGGAAGCAGCTCTCTGGCTTTTGCTGAAATTGTGTAGGCACTGCCTCTGGCACAGGCCATAATAGTTCCATAGTCCCCTCTCTCTCAGCCCTGTGATTGTAACTAGTTATTTTGATAATTTTCTTTGGCCATTGTTTGTTTATATTTCACTCCCTCCCTCACAGTTTTTCTTTTTTAAGAATGGCCTGATTATGGCTACCCCACTTTTCCAGCCCAGCCACATTGTTGGCAATTTAATTTATTTACTTTTTTTTTTAAGAAAGGAAAAAGAAAAAAAAATTAACAAAACTTAAAACTTCTTTTGCTGTTCCTATTGTGGGGATTTTTGGATAGGGTGGGACGGGGATGGGGTCTGTTTTATATTTTTCCTTTTCAGCACAACCTTTGGCTTTAATATAGGAAAGGCCAAGGGAGTCCTTGGCTGAACTGAAGTCTGCCCCAATCCTCCATAACCCATCTGAGATGAGGAGCTTCCTCTATTCCAGTGATGGATGTGACAGTCCAGCATCAATGACTGTGCCCTCTGGAGAACTTTGCTCCCAGCCCATCTAGGGTCTCACTGTAAAACTCTGGACTTCGAGTATTAATTTTGAAGAAATCCTGCCCACCACTCCCCCCAACACCCGGTTTCCTTGGAGATATATAGCTGGGTTCTAAGCTTCATCAGGCAAGATGGGATAGAAATTATGTCTCTGAGTACAAGCTGTGCTGTCTCACCCATACCCCCTTAGGACTTCAGCTGCATTTCGGGATGCCCAGGGCATTCCTTAATCCCTGGGGTGACTAGAAGAGTAAGAGAAGGGGAGGGATAGTGGGTATGATTGTCTTGATATGCAGGTGGAAGTGGGCTGGAGAGAGATGGCCATAGAGCTGCTCTTTTTGGAGCTTTTTTCCAGGCCAGCTTGCTGTAGGTCTGGGTAGCTGGGTCATGGCTCCACTGGAACTGTGGGGAGGAGGGAATACAGCTTGAAGGGGGTGAGGAACAGTCATATGTTCCAGCTCCAGGACATTGTGCTCAGGAATTTGAAAACGCTGCTATACTTAGTCTGGTTACTACATTTCTTCCACTCCCCTCTGCCCCTGCCTGCCTTACCCAGGCCCATTCCCTCCTGTTGTCACCCTCAGATGGAGCCAGGAAGCTCAGTTAAGGCTTCCCTACCCTTTGCACTAGTGTCTCTGCAGGTTGCTAGTTGTGTTACATATGTGCTGTTCCATGGTGTTGACTGCACTAATAAATCTTTTACTCAACTCTCTCAATTCTTAATTCACATCACTCCCCTCATGAAGGTTCTCCTCTGCTTTGGCCTTTCTCTCACCTTAATTTCCCTGACTTCTTCCTTGCTTTGTAACCTACTCTTGTCTTAGAACTAACCTCTGTTTTAGGAGGAGTTCTGTCTGGGAGGAGTGTGCACCTCATAGCTCCTTTGCCTTGTGTGCCCTCCTGCATCCTTCCCTCCTGACTCCTGTTCTGCACAGCTGAAGCACTCTCACCAGTCATCTGAATTGTGCTCTTTGCAGGGTTTACCTTTGCTCCAAATCCATGTCTTCCCTATGTGTTCTGGGATTTGGGGACATTTTCTATAGACGATATGCAAGTACCTTTCCCCCTTGTCCCACAAACACCTTTGCTTTGGAATCTGGGATTCCATTGCAGGCAGGGAAGCCTCCACCCCCAGTGTCTCCTAACCAAGAAAGTACACATGAGGAAAGGAACCTGGAATGACTGCACCTGCTGTGGTTGTCAAATCTTGATAAACCCTTTTGTAGGCATTTGCTGCCACCTTCTCCCTATCATGAGAAAAAAAAATCTTCTTTTACCACAGTGTACCATATTATAAATTTGTTGAGCATTTATCGTGCACCTAACACGAATCTAATAGCATTCTAGATACTTCAGTGGCGCCAAAAAAAAAAAGCATAAGGACATTCCTGTGCCCACTGAATCTACTACACTTTCATACATACAAGGTCTGATTAGAAGATACCGATGAATGTATCACAGTATAGCGCACAAGTGGCAATATATGTGCTCTAATGATACCAGTAGTGCTTTTTTTTTTTAAGCTTCTTCAAAATTACTTTCAGAACCTGCTGCTCATTCTTTCGAATGTCATGAATGATGCCAAATCTTCCTTTTAAGGTAGATTTGGTTTTTTGGAAACAGTATTCATTGAATATCTATTCGGCAAGAACTCACTAGGGTGGGGCTGTGGGGGGGTGGTTCTTGTAGCAAAATGGCACCTACCTTCAAAGAACTTACTCCCTAATTGAGATGAGTGTATAAGAAGACATCATAAATGTGGGAAGTGGATCTTACCACAAGCAATATGTGAGCAGAGGGAAGATAAAGCCACTGATTCTGATGGGTTCCAGGAAAGACTTTTCCAAGAGGTGTATTAGATCAGAGGTTGGCAGACTACAGCTTGCATGCTGCTGCTGCCTGATTTTGTGAAAAAAGTTTTACTGGAACACAGCCATGCCCATTTGTGTTTATGTATATTGTCTATGGCTGCTTTTAGATTACAGCAGTAGAGCTGAGTAGTTGCCATAAAACTATGGACCACAAAGCCTAAAATATGTGCTATTTGGTCCTTTACAGAAAATGTGCCAACCTGTTCTAGACTTTTAAGGTCAGGACAATGGGCAGGGAAGTAGAGAGGGTTTGTTTTTACTTTAGTATATACATTTGAAAATTCAGAACATTTTTCTACGTTGCCAAAATAACAAATGCTTAAAGTTAACAATGTATCCTTAATCTAATACAAATCTATGTTCACCCTTCCCCAGTTGGTCTAAGAAAAGTACTTTTAGAGCTGATTTTTGTCCAACCCTGGATCCAATCCAGGAACCATGCCATTACACCAGGTTATGTGTTTTAACTCTCTTAGTCTGGATTCCTGGAACAACCTTTTTTTGGTCACACTTATTTGTTGAAGAGAATTGGGCCAGTTGTTTAGAGAGTGGTCTCAGATTTGACTGACTGCTTCTTCACAGCGTCCTTTAACTTATTCCTCTAACCACTATTTTTCCTAAACAGGATTAGATCTAGAGTAACAGGATTAGATCTAGAGTCAGAGAGATTCTTTTTTTTTTTTTTTTTGGCCACACTGTGTGGCTTGTGGGATCTTAGTCCCCCAACCAGGGACTGAATCCGGGCCCTCATCAGTGAAAGCGCAGAGTCCGAACCACTGGACCACCAGGGAATCCCCTAGAGTCAGAGAGATTCAAATTAACCAGTTCTGGGGATAAAAGACATCACAGGAGAGATGTTCTTTATGTTGTGTAACATCAGGACATAGGCCCAGTTTTCCCACCATTAGCCTAATCTCTTCACTGTACGCTTGTATTTGTTGAGAGAGATTTTTTGAAACTGGCTAGGTGACAAATATGTGCCCTGAGAGAATGGGCAGCTGGCAGTGCAGCTCTGATTGGTCACTGCTATACAAGAACAGGGGCCCAACATTGCCCCTATTATTTTTTCAAGAACTTATGGACATCCTAATGTTTATGCTAATGTCACAACTTTTAAATGTTGGCTCAATTTTTTTTTTTTTTAACGTGGGCCAAAAAAAGAACAAAACAAAACAAAACCATAGGATCCACCAGTTTTTTGTTTTTTGTTTTTTTTACTCATCAGTTTATTCAACCCATACTTATGGAGCTCCAGGCACTGTCCTGTGTGCTGGAGATATATACAGCTGTGACAAAACAACCAAAGCCCCTGCCCTCCTGGCTGTAAAACTCTGGTTGAGGAGACAGACAAGAAACAAGATAATAAGAAAAACATGTTATGTTTGGTAGCATGAGTCCTAGGAGAAAAATAAATTGGGAAAAAGGGAGATGTAATTACAAACTGTAATTAATGTAATTACAAACTGGGGTAAGGGTCAGGACAGACACAAAGCAGGGTTTCTGCCCTAGATGTGGTGGTCAGGGAAGATCCATTTCTAGAGCAGAGGTCATTAATTCTATACTTCATCAGAATAAACCTGGGAGTGGGGCTTAGTGGGCCCGATACTCAGAGACTGGCATTTTTCACATGATGCTTCTGGTCCCTGTGGGCCATATTTGGAGATGTTTTGGTCCGGAGATGTGAAGGCAAGATAGTGGAGTGGCTAGGAGCCCAGACTTCAAGGACAACAGCTCTGCGATGTGTAACCTTGGGTAAGGTACTGCATCTCTCTGAGAGTCGACCAGAGTTTGCAACCTCTGTTTTAGGCTGAGATAATACCATGAATAAAAACAAGTGAAGGTGAAGGACATGTTGAAGAGGGAAGAGACTAGTGTAATCTGAAGCATAGAGTTTGTTGAAGGAAGTAATGGAAGATAAAACTAAAGATAATTTGGGGCCAATTCTTGGTAGGCCTTGAATACATGGCAGGGAATTTGGACTTACTTTAGTTTTTCAGGTAAGTTTTTGAGAAGAGGAGTGACTTCCAATTCATGATTCTGATGACGATGGGAAAACAATGAAAATTTGGTGACAATATTACTAAGCTTTGCAGTAATTCACGTGAGAGGATTAGAGCTTGAAATAGACCAGGAAAGAGGACAGAGACATGAGGGGAGAAAAATCAACAGGCCTTAGTAACTGACCAGATTCACTCAGCCAACATTTACAGCATACCAGTCAAGTGCCAGACATGGTTCTAGGCATTTGAGATACACAAATAATATTCCTTGAAAGGAATTTAAAGCTTAGGTGACGTACACTTGAACAAATAACGGGAAATACAGTATAGCATATTGCTAATAGGTAGGAATTAATAAGTACAATGGGACAACAGGAGGAAAGGGGTCAACTATCTACCTGGTGGGATGCAGGAGGGAAGTTTTCTCAGGAATCATTGGAGCTGAGTTCCAAATAGGATCAGATATTGGCAATGAGGAAAGGGGCTAACAGCCAGGTTGAGCGTGTACTGTGAGTCACGAACTAAATATTAAACATCTAGTCATCCCAGCAGCTTTATAAAAAGACTATTATTATCTCCATTTTCTATGTGGGGAAACCGAGACAACGGACAAAATTCACGTAGCTAATAGTAAGAACTGGGATTTGAACCCAGAAAGTCATTCCAGAGCCTGGGCTCCCAACCAGTGCACATAACAAGGGGCATGTAACTAAAGATGAGTCACAGATAAAGACAGAGGTCTCTAGTCTGTGAATGAGAGGACAGTGTCATTAACCTGAATAGGGAGAAGAGGATTAGCAGGTTTCAGGGGTGAAGTAATGAGCTCATTTGGGGAACAATCGGTTGGAAGTGCTTCTCCATAAGAGGGGGTTAGCCAGAAAAAGGAAATGTGGGTCTACAGCTTAAGAGCAAGAAGTTAGGGTTAAAGACGTGGATTTGGGAGTTATCTTCCCAAAGGTGATCAAGAAATTCCAGGAATGAATTCAGCCACTAGAGAGAACATGAAGAAAGCTAAGAATGCGACCTTAGGGAATTCCAGAAGTAATCTGGAACAAAATCTGGAAAACAGATGCATGATAAAGGTGGCTAGTGCTCAGCTTTTTTTTTTTTAAAGTAATTTTGAAGTAATGAATCATTTAAATGTGGCTCATAAACTAGCTGTGAAGGAGTTCCAGAAATGTTTTGTGCTATGAGAGCATTCCTGAAATAAGTGTAGGTTGAGATCATTTCAGCTCAAGTCCTCTAATGATTTGCTTTACTGGATAAACTGCAGAGATCCAAGCCTCTTAACATTTGGAACAAGTCAACAACTTGCAAGGGGATAATAAGTTCCTGTGTGTTAGATTTCCCCACACTAGCTTTTTAGTCACATAAAAGCAATTTTGATTAAGATCTAAGAATTTGTAGCTGAAAAAATCAGTATAGGGTGGCATTAGCTAGTCATTGGTTTTAAGGTGACGAGACAGATGGAAGGAATTAGGCTGTGATGTGGAGACACCCAGCCTGATTAGATTAGGGTATCTTACTGGAAAGAATGAAGGATTAAAAAAACGGGTGATTTAGGCAGGGCATATTGATAATAGGAGCATGTGTTTGAACAGATGGGGCACTGAAATTCCTAGACAGGGGATTAATAAGATGAAAGCAGTGTTTTAGAGATTTAAGTGTGGTGAAACTGGGGCACCTGGAAAGCCACTGTAACACAAGCATGAAATAGATGATGTGATGGAGGAAGCAATGATTGATGAATGATGGGCATGGCAGAATAGAAAATGTCTGATAATTTTTTTTTAATTAATTTATTTATTTATGGCTGTGTTGGGTCTTCGTTTCTTTTTTTTTTTTTTTTTTTAATTTATTTTATTTATGGCTGTGTTGGGTCTTCGTTTCTGTGCGAGGGCTTTCTCTAGTTGCGGCAAGCGGGGGCCACTCATCGCGGTGCACGGGCCTCTCACTATCGCGGCCTCTCTTGTTGCGGAGCACAGGCTCCAGACGCGCAGGCTCAGTGATCGTGGCTCACGGGCCCAGTTGCTCCGTGGCATGTGGGATCCTCCCAGACCAGGGCTCGAACCCGTGTCCCCTGCATTGGGAGGCAGATTCTCAACCACTGCGCCACCAGGGAAGCCCCTGATAATTCTTAAGGTTGGAAATAGATGGAATTGAGAGAATAGTATTAACAAATGGAAAAAGTTGAGAATGTGATTCTGGGAAAGAAAAAGTTTTGTTTGTGTTTTAGGTCGGGGTCCCCAACCCCCAGGCCTGGGACCGGTAAGGGTCTGCACAGCAGGAGGTGGGCGGCGGGCAAGCCAATGAAGCTTCATCTGCCACCCCCCATCGCTCACATTACCGCTTGAACCATCCCCCCCAACCCCTGTCCGTGGAAAAATCATCTTCCATCTTCCGTGAAACCGGTCCCTGGTGCCAAGAAGGTTGGGGACTGCTGTTTTAGGTGACATTAGGTCAGCTGTGCAGACATATAGGCAGCTGGAGATATAGGACGATGGTGTGGCTGAGAGGCCATGTCTGGAATGGTAGCTTGGGGCTTCTCTCTCAGGAGGAGGGAGAAGAATGAAGCTTTAGTAAAACTCCAGAGAAGAAGGGAGAAAATAAATGAGATGGAGAAACAGTGTTCTAAGAGAAAAGCAAGAAAGTACAATGTCTCTCAAGCCCAATAAGAAATCAATGGTTTCAAACGTAGCAAAGTTTTCTACCACAGGCTATTAAAGATAGCGTGGAGCTGGAGGCAGAGGGTATACGTTTTATTTTATTTTATTTATTTTTAAATTTATTTGGCTGTGCCAGGTCTTAGTTGCAGCATGCGGAATCTAGTTCCCTGACCAGGGATTGAACCCAGGCCCCCTGCATTGGGAGCTCAGAGTCTTAACCACTGGACCACCAGGGAAGTCCCAGAGGATATACATTTTATTAAAAAAAAAAAGAGGGGGCTTCCCTGGTGGCGCAGTGGTTGAGAATCTGCCTGCCAATGCAGGGGACACGGGTTCGAGCCCTGGTCTGGGAAGATCCCACATGCCACGGAGCAACTGGGCCCATGAGCCACAATTACTGAGCCTGCGCGTCTGGAGCCTGTGCTCCGCAACAAGAGAGGCCGCGATGGTGAGAGGCCCGCGCACCGCGATGAAGAGTGGTCCCCACTTGCCGCAACTAGAGAAAGCCCTCGCACAGAAACGAAGACTCAACACAGTCATAAATAAATAAATAAATAAATAAAAGAACGTGAATTTCTTGAAAAAAAAAAAAAAAAAAAGAGTAGAAAACAACATGGTGATTTGGAAGTGTCAAGTGAAGGTATAGTTTTGTTTGTCCTAAATTAATGAAGGATTGAATGAGTAGAGTAGGAGAATTTTAACTTGTTACGGAAGGATATTCATGGAAGGTTCCTTAGGAGGTTGAAATGAGTGGGACTGCAAGCCAAGGTGCAGAAGGTAACTTCAGGTCAGAAGAGCAAGGCCAAATACTGAACCAGAAAATGAAGAATGCCAGTGGGTAGAATGTAGTAAATACGTAAGAATAGTGAGAAAGGGGGCCTGGTTATGCAACACAAAGAAAAATATAAGGATAGAGAGATAGGATTTGTTGGGATGGAAGGGTGAAGGAATTGTGGGTGGTGGGCTGTGGGGATGGTTAAAATTTGAAATTATCTGTTGTACAGGAAGGTTCAAAGTCTTGGCCTCTCACCCCCAGAGTTACAAGGGAAGCATCTGAGAGTGAAAAGTAGTATCTCAGGTACCAAACAACCTCAGCCAGCTTATTCCGGATCCAGATCCTCCATTTTGTAAACCATGGGGCTTCTGCTCTTCACAACATAGTTGTCGGTTGCCCTCTGCTGGTCAATTTTGGTCCTGGCTCTTCAGATGTTTAAATTTGAGAGTGTGTGCAAAATGGGATTTGGTAGGCAGTCCAGTACAGAACCTATTCGATTCTATTCATTCAGTACATTTTTTTATCACATCTATGTCTAAGGCCTAGTAGAGGAGGTACAAACAAATAAAATACACAGTCTTTACTCTCAAGAAGCTTACAGTCCAGTCTGAGTGAAGATTAAAACATGTACACATGACTATGTTAAAAAACAGCCATGTACGCAAAAAGATTTTTTTGGAGTGGCTTATGTGTGCCAAGAGTGTATATTCTATGGGGGAAGAAAGATTTCACATAGAAAGATTAGGGAATAGGATATGGTGGGAGACAGGTGGTTACAGAAGACTTCCCAGGAGAACCAACATTTAAGTGGAGACTGAGGAGAAGGTAAGGATGAGAAAGATTATTTCAGGCAGAGAACAGCAGGAACACAGAAAAATACTATGCCAGGAACTAACAGAATACCAGTGGATGAAATGTAGTGAATATGAAAAAGTGGGGAGAAAAAGAGGGACCAGATCATGAAACACAAAAAGCAACCATGGAAGGGTTTACGGTCCCCGGCTACCTTAAACCGGGGTAGTGTGGATGCTTTAGTGCAGCTTTACATATATCAACTCATGTGGTCCTCAAAAGTACCCCTACCTACCACATGAAGGCTCCAGCAAGTGGTGGGTCCAGCCTGCACTCACCTCTGAGAAAAGTGGACACAGTTGAGACTATTTATGAGGTAGAATAATGTAACTTGTTTTATTTTATTTTAATTAATTTTTGCAGAAGCGTGTCAAAGGAGATGCCTTGCATTCAACCTAGTGGATGGTGGTGGTAGGCTCTAGCTGTTGTAATCAAGAACCTCAAAGAGGAGGGGTAAAAAGACGGGGAGGATGGAAAATAATAATGGTGTGGGGGGCAGGGGGAAGGAAGTGGTGAGGCAAAAACAGCATGAGTGGAAAAAACAGCATGAGCAATGATAGGAAGGTGGGAAACTCCAAAGTGTAAATGTGTAAAAAGCTCTATGAATTACCTTTGAACCCCCTGCCCTCTGGGGAACCTTCTTGGAGATGTGGCTGTGCAAGAAATAAAATACAAAGAGAACATCTTCAACAGGTATCCTAGATATTCCCCACAGTGAGCAACTGGGAATAGGAAGAACCGGCTGAGGTGAGTACAGGAGGGTGAGAGGTTAGAGAAGGATTAATCCCCTAGCTAGGAACTTGGAACATGGAGAATTTAGAACACATAATGAGCACTCAATAAAAAGTGAGTTATCTTCACACACTCTGGCTCCAGCTGGATTGGCAGCGTTCATGATTCAATAGGCTACTCCCCGCTAGCCCTGTGATACCTGAGGTGCAGCTCTTCACAGCAATCCCAGTGAGAGAATGCCTTGTTTCCCGGGTCTTCATTGTAATCAGACCTACAAGATGTGACGTCTGGTCATGAAATCCAGAGGTGCCCTCTTTACCTGGAAACTCCAGTTTTGACTATTATAGCACAACAGGTATTCACATTCCCGAACAAAACTTAACCTTTCTTCAACCAAATCCTTTGCTATGCCCTCCCAAAAGAATGAAACAAGGTATGCCAAAACTGTGCTTGCAAAGCTGAAGTTAAAGAACTCTGAAAGTGCCTTGTATCCTAGCAGCCAATACAGTTGTGCATAATTACGCTTCTCATGGTCACCCTCATTCCCGCCCCCCTCCCCCCAAATCCAGAGGTGAGACCTTCTGGCTTCTGTTTCCGAGACAAAGGGAAGTGCACGAAAGACACGTGGAAGACAAGGGGCTCCCTTCACACACCCTTGAAGGAAAAAAAAAAGCGGTCGTCACGAACAGGATTCGAACCTGTGCGGGGAAACCCCACTGGATTTCGAGTCCAACGCCTTAACCACTCGGCCACCGTGACTTCCAAAACCACTCTTCGCCGCGCATTTACAGAAGGGGTCCGCACAGCGACCCGGAGGGAGTGCGACACAGGGAAGCCGGGCCGGGCCCAAACACACACACCCTGTGACCTCCTCCCGCCCCGCTCCTTACCTCTTCCTCCACGCGGCTCAAAGGAATAGAGTCTGGTGGACCGGGTGACCCAAGGACGGAGGGTCTCCCACCCCACGAAGATGAGGGTCTCAAGGAGCGTAAAGCTATTCAGGAGGCGATGGTGAGGCCTGCAGAGGAAGCAGTTGGAGAGGAGGGGCTGGGCCCCCAGGGTAGCGGCTAGGGGACTCCTCGGGTTACGGAGTGAGAGGCGGACCTGGGACATGGCCTTAGGGGCGAAGGAGGCTCAGAAAGAGCTTAAACGGGGAACTCCTGCGGATGGATGAAAGGAAGGAACTTCTTGCGGAAAGGGGTCCGGGGTTCCTTGGGATTAAGGGCTCCGTGGGGTTAGAAATGGGCAAGGTGAGGACTACTCGGAGCTATGGGCTGGGGGCTTCTCATGCCACGGGCATCCCCTTGGGGTAGGATAGAGAGGTACCCCACTTCCCGGGCTGAAAGGCAAGAAGAGAAAAGGCTTCAGGTCGGTTGGTAAAGGGCGCTCTCAGGGGAGTGTGCGCCCCCTCCAGGAAACAGCCTCCTCCCCGAAGCTCCGGCCGCTCCCGCCGCCGCCGCCGGGGAGGCCGCCAGGGTCGGCCCCGCGCCCCGCGCTCTGCCGCCTCCGCGTGCGGCCGGCCGGCAGGGGGCGCTGCGCGGGCCGGGGCCAGCCTAGGCGGCGGGAGGCGGCGGCCGCGGCGGCGGCGGGAGGCGGCGGGAGGCGGGCGGAGGAGGAGGCGGGAGCTGAGCTGAGCGGGGCGGGCGGCGGCGGGGCCCGAGCCCGAGAAGATGGCGGTGCGGAAGAAGGACGGCGGCCCCAACGTGAAGTACTACGAGGCCGCGGACACCGTGACCCAGTTCGACAACGTGCGGCTCTGGCTCGGCAAGAACTACAAGAAGGTACGCGGGCAGGGCCGCGCGGGGGCCGGGGGCGGGACAAAGGGACCGAGGCCCCGCGGCCCCCCCGGATCCTGCCCACCCTCCGGCGGCCCGCGGCCCGCGGCCCCTCCCCCGCGGCGTCCTGAGCGGCCCCAGCGCGCCCTCCGCCGCCCCGCGCCCCTCCTCCAGCCTCTTTTACCGCCCCCCCAGCCTCTGATTCCAGCCCCCGCCCCCACTGCTGCGCCCTCTGCCCCTTGTTTTTCTCCGCTGGCCCGGCGGGTCCCGGTGCCAGCTGCCCACCCTCCATAAGCCATCGCTTTGCGGGCTTTTCCGGGAGAGACGGCCGGGGGTGGACGGGGTGCCGAATGCACCCCCCCCACACACACACACACAGCGTGCCCGGCACGGTGCCCGCCAGAGCTCCCCACGGGGCCAGGTACCAGCAGGGTTGAGGCCTCCCCGGTGCTTTGTGTGTGTTCAGAGAGAGATGATGAAAGCGGGAGGGTAAACAGCTATAGAGCAGGCCCTCGACTGCTCATCAGCCTGAAAAAGGCCCCCACCCCGGGATCACCTGTCTACCGCTCGTCCCCCATCTCCGTACAAGGGGCAACAGAACCTCTTTGGGAGTCAGGGTAAAGGAGTTCCTGGGCAGCCCTTCTAAAACCATTCCTCAGCTTCACATTGAAGTCACCCCACACCACCTGGCCTTGCATTGCCTTGGGTTTGGGGTTCAGAGTCTGGGACACACTTTATGTCCATAGTCCCCCATCTCATAACAGGAGATACAAGGTAGTGAACAAAGGGTTCAAGCCTTACCTGTCTTTTCTACCAGACCTCTTCCTGGTGGTGTCTTTGTCTGTCTATAGGCCTGGTTGAAAGGAACATCTCTACATAGGGCTTTTCTCTGGAGATGGTCTGCCTTTCTTCCTTCTCACTACCCCCAGTTAGGGGTTCTCTTTCTGACGTTCCTTCAGCTCCCCAGTTCTTCCTGCCCAGCTTTGCAGCCTGTCAGAAGTGTGATGGGTGGTTTAGGAGGATGCCCCCCTGATCCTGGTCATGAGCCTGGGAGGTCTCTCTGGGTGTCAGGATCTTGACAAACAGCTGCTGGGTCTGTGGCTTGTCTGTACCCCAGCGTGAGGCTCTGGTTCCCAGGCATCTACCTTTGACCTTTTGGAAGGGAGATCAGTCTAGGGGCTTAGTCTCTGGCCCTGGGGGGATTGACAGCCTGTGACCTGGTTCAGCTTTCAAGCTCTTAGCTCTCTGTCATTTGCTTTTTCTTTCAGGGATCTCTTTACACCTCCCACTGAAAGGTGCGCTTTTCTCTGTGATCAGGGTTGAGGAAAAAGGGGTCAAAAGGTAAAGAGAAAGTTAGCCTCTTGGCACAGTTTTAAAATGAGAACAGAAGGCTAGGATGCTAGGTAGCATAATATGGAAATATTTAAGAAGGCCCAGGGTTGCTTGTCTCCGATACAGTTTCCTCAGAAAGGATAGATGTTGTCTTGCTATTTCCCACCAGGCTGGGTAGTAGCTGGTCTTTTTTTTCCATCTAGCAAGGCCTGTGAAGACATTTGTGCCCAGTCCTAGCAGAAGCAGAATGTACAAACTATTCTCTCAGTCCGTTTGCCTTACCTTATTACTTCCTTGCATCTTTTTTATTAGGCTGTATTATCGGGGGAATCTTGACCTTCCACAAAGTTACCCCAAGAAGTAGACTGTTGTCTCACTTAGAGCCTTGAAGATGTTGCTTCTGTGGCCTGAACTCCGTGAATCTTCAGAATTTTACAACTCTCAGTGCTGTTGGCTAGAGATCAGGGTCCTGCAACTCCATTTTTAGGTTGTTGGCTGAGGGAGAGTAGGAGACTGCCTTTACCTCCAGCACCAAAGACTGGTAACCTAGGCTGGAGGCAGCAGAATTTCAACTTCTTGGTGAGGGGCATCTAGGGCCTCCCTTCAGCCATTTTCTTTTTAGAGACTAGACATGTGGGGGAAGAAGACACTATTTCTTTCTGCCCCAGATGCTTCCAGAGCTCCTGGGCAAGAAATAAGGGAGATGGTGGGTAATTGATCTGGGATCTATTTTTCTTTCCTTTTCCCTGTTTCCCCAGTATATACAAGCTGAACCACCTACCAACAAGTCCCTGTCTAGCCTGGTTGTACAGTTGCTACAATTTCAGGAAGAAGTTTTTGGCAAACATGTCAGCAATGCACCGCTCACTAAACTGCCGGTGAGTGCAAAAAGCACGGGGGCAAAGCCTCCAAACCCGAGAGGGAGTTGTTTTTTTGTGTTTTTGTAAATTTGTAATTTTTGAGATTTGGGTGATTTCCTACCATCCCTTTCCCTGGTTGGGGTGTTACTGGCTTAGCAGAGTCCGCAGTTTACCATTCCCTTTGTCCTAGTAATAGTCTGTGCAACAGGTTATCTCAGAGTGTCTAAGCTCAGTCATGAAACTCATGGCATGGTTAAAACACATGAGATTTGGATTTGTACAAGCTTGTGTTCAAATCCTGGCTCTGCCACTTGGTGTCTCTGTGATCTTGGACAAGCCATTTATACCTTTTGAGTCTTGGTTCCTTCATCTCTCCATGGGATTAATACACCTACCTTGTAGGGTTTCTGTAATGGTTAACGAGGTAACCCAGTAAAGCACATAGCGGGGCTTTGTGAATATTGGTTTCTTTCTCTCCTCTCTTCCAGGCCTCATGATAGAATGGCACAGGGGTTAAAGAATTCCAGCTTCAAGAGGGAGATCAATTCAGCATAGGATTTTGTGAAAGGATTGTTAAGTCATAAGAGAATTTAGGATGTAACTCTCACATACTTCTTCCCTTCTCAATTTTGTAGATCAAATGTTTCCTAGATTTCAAAGCAGGAGGCTCCCTGTGCCACATACTTGCAGCTGCCTACAAATTCAAGAGTGACCAGGGATGGTGAGATGCCTTCTCTTCTCTCTGTGCTTCTTACATTTAGTTTAGAGGGAATCCCCCTTTATGATTCCCTGGGGTCTTTGTGGGGTGGGAGAGCATAGACATTCTTGCAAGTCTCTTACTTTGCTAGGTCAGTAGGCCTGACCTGCTAGGTTGGCTGGGAGTCAGAGCCAAAACAGTCTCCAAGAATGAGTGAGTATGTGTATGTGCATCAGTGTGTGTGTTGTAGAGGAAAAGGGATTCTTAGGTTGGCATCTCAAGCTTTTCTTTGTCCTTTTGCACTAAGTACAAAGTGATTCATGGAGTTATGATCAGTGAACCCCAGATCCCAGGTGATTTTGGCAAAGCTGAGGGCACGATTGCCTCCTAATTTCCCATGTTAAAAAAGTCACATACTCTGACCTCATCCCCAGACTTGAGCTGTACCACTCACTAGATTATTGCCTCTTTACAAGGCGGCGTTACGATTTCCAGAATCCATCACGCATGGACCGCAACGTGGAAATGTTCATGACCATTGAGAAATCCTTGGTGCAGGTAATAGGAACCTCCTCCATCCTTCTCCCTTCCCTTGGTGAGAATCCGAAACCCCTTCCCTGTAATCTCATCCCATTTGTTTCTTCTCCCTACAGAATAATTGCCTGTCTCGACCTAACATTTTTCTGTGCCCAGAAATTGAACCCAAACTGCTAGGGAAATTAAAAGACATTATCAAGAGACATCAGGTGAGTGGGTGGGTCAGGAGAGGTTTTAGAAACTCCATGACTCTCTTTCTGAAGTTTTCCATACAAGAAGCAGCCCTGAGGTAGCCCTGCCTACTTGGAAAAGTATTAGAATTAAAGCCTTGAGCCTCTCTTTCTCTGTTCCTCCCATTTCCCAGTCTTGGCAGATTTGGATCACTGTTCCTAGAGACTGCATGCGCCTGGGGGAAGAGCATCTACTTCCGCTGAGCTAGAGATTGCCTGATTTCAGATCAATGAAATCTTTGCTCTTTGGAACTCTATAATAACAAGCAGATGTTGTTAGGACATACAGGGACATAAAATCGACTGTACATTTCCCATGTGTGACAGATTATCTTCTCAGAGGATTATCTGCAACTTAAAATTCTTTGATTTGTCTCCATTATTTGCACAATCCCAGCTGTTTCTCTCTGCCACTTAGCTGATCTGTGCTTAGAGAATGCAAACCAACTTTGATACCATTCTGAGCAAAATATGATTAGGAAGGCAGATCTGTGGTTAAACCTTACTTTGGTTTATTTACATCCATGAGTAATTCAGAGGGGACCATACTTACCTGCTTCTCCTTGTGCCATCCAGGGAACGGTCACTGAGGATAAGAACAATGCCTCCCATGTCGTGTATCCTGTCCCAGGGAACCTGGAGGAAGGTGAGACCTGGGTTTTCTTGGTCACTGCAGTGGACAGCTTGGACTAGGAGGTGGAGGACTGCTCAGCAGCTGTGCAGTGCCTGGGCTCCTCTCTCCCTTCAGCCCTGAATCCTCTTACCACCTTTGCTGCAACAGGAGTTGTGTACAGAGTTATTTTGTGTGTATATCCCTTTAGCTTATGTTTCTCTCTGCTCTGTCTCTATCCCCAGAGGAATGGGTACGGCCAGTCATGAAGAGGGATAAGCAGGTTCTTCTGCACTGGGGCTACTATCCTGACAGGTGAGGATGGGTTCCTGGGGCAGGTTTAAGTACAATAGCCAGACTGAGAAGCCCTAGAACATCTAGTAAAGCAAGAAGGCACTCTTTGAGGGTTATTTTTAGGTCTGTTAATTTGTTCTCCTCCCACCTATTACGCGAATCCTCTGTCTTGGGGGAAGCTTGGACTTACTGGACAAGGCTTAGTCTAAAAGGATTGGGGCTTTCTGTGTGAAATGGTTAGCGTAGTATAATTTTTGGTAAGTAAACATTAGAAATAATCTCAATATCTAACAGTGGGAAAATGTTTCAGCAAATTTATATATCTAGTCAGTGGGCTATTTTGCAGTCTTTAAACTGATAGAGATAACACGTGATTTGTAGATAAATATCGCAAAAAGTAGGACGTAAAATAACATCTAGTATCAATGCAATTATGTAAAAACAAAATTGTACAGAAAAAAGTTACTGGGGAAAAAATATATCCTGAATGTCACAAGAACTTGTGTTAGAGTGATTCTTTTCTATTTTTGAAATATTTTATGATCATTTTTATTACTTTATAGTGAAAAGAATCCCAATATTAATTGGAAAAATAATCATACCAAAAAATAACCCAACAACCCATACTTTTTGTAAATGGAAAAGGTAAAAGGTTTGCACTTTATTTTTCCACAACTCTATCCCACTGATTGTGCTTTACGCTCAATTTCCCGTGGCAGTTACGACACATGGATCCCAGCCAGTGAAATTGAAGCATCTGTGGAAGATGCCCCGACTCCTGAGAAACCTAGGAAGGTGAGCTTTTCTTGTCCGTCCCCCCTCCCCCAAGAAGAATGCCAGGGCCAGACCACTCTTTGGAGGTGAAGCAGAGGCTCCTGTGCCCTTGGGCTCCTCTGTTAAGGATCCCCAGACAGAACTGGGGCTTCCAGGCCTCTCTCCAGGACAGTCTGCCTTTGTACTTCAGGTTCATGCAAAGTGGATCCTGGACACAGACACCTTCAATGAATGGATGAATGAGGAAGACTATGAAGTAAATGATGACAAAAACCCTGTCTCCCGGCGAAAGAAGATTTCAGCCAAGACACTGACGGATGAGGTGAAAGCTCTTCTTCTTTTCTCCTTGAGCCCTTAGCGCAAGTCTCAGAACAGGTCTTTGCTGGAGATTGTTGGCTGACGTTTGCCCCAATTCTCCAACCTGCAGGTGAACAGCCCAGATTCGGATCGACGGGACAAGAAGGGGGGCAACTATAAGAAGAGGAAGCGCTCCCCATCCCCTTCACCGACCCCAGAAGCTAAGAAGAAGAATGCTAAGAAAGGGTAGGCCAGCCCCTAACCCGCCCCCGCCTTTACTGCTCTGTCCACAGCGTGGTGAAGGAAGGAAGGACAAATCCCCTCCCGTAACCACTGGGCCCTGACCTGGGTGAGCCTGAGAGGGAGGATGAGGAGGTCTTCTTTAGCTGTCCAGTGGATACTTCTGATCCTGGCCACTAGTAAACTCAAAGAGAGCTTAATCTCCAAATGAAAGGCCTTTGCCTCTTCCCATTACTCTATAGTGATTGGTTTCTCTTTGCTCAGCTCTGCCCTCAGGATTCTCTCTCCCTTTTTTATTTCCTTCCAGTTTTATTGAGGTGTAGTTGACATACAGCCCTGTATAAGTTTAAGGAATACAGTCTCATGATTTGGTTTACATACATCATGAAGTGATTATCATAATACATTTGGTGAACATCTGTCGTCTCATGTAGATAATAAATAGAAAAATAAATAGGTAAAAACCTTTTTTTTTCTTGTGCTGAGAACTCTCAGGATTTCCTGTCTTAGCAGCTTTCATGTGTACCATACGGCAGTGTTAATTCTATTTATCATGTTGTACCTCACAGTCCCTTTGGGAGTCTTTCTTGCTTCCCTCCCGTTGGACCTCGCCTTCCAGGGATTCCTTGTCCAGGGGTGACTAGATTCTCTTTCACTCTCTTTCCTTCCCAGTCCCTCAACACCTTACACCAAGTCAAAGCGTGGCCACAGAGAAGAGGAGCAAGAAGACCTGACAAAGGACATGGATGAGCCCTCACCGGTCCCCAATGTGGAAGAGGTGACATTGCCCAAGACAGGTATGGGCCAGGCCAAGCTCCTGGGCACCCCCTCCCTGTCCTGCTCTTCCTGTGTCAAACCCCCTGGGTGGGCTGACTTCCCAGGCCCAGCTCCGGGTCTAGAGGGTCTTTCCCTTCAGCTTAGCTGGTTATCGAAACCATTTTCATCACCACAGACAGTCCTCGAACTTCATATCCGTATCTGAGTTGTGGACTGTGCTCTGTCTCCAAACTCTTTTTTATTACACACAACATCAGTAAAATGTATTTGAGCACAAATTATACACGTGTACTGTTTACCACTACTTTAGGAACGTTATAAAACACATTATCTAAAAATGGGCAAATGTAGAGGATAAGATTAAAAAATATAAAGAGAGGTTCTGATATTCTTTGCCTGTATTTCAGTGGACCCTCTTTTGCGTCCCCATTTTGGAGACCATTGCTCTGCAGTACTGGTTTACAGTCTGTATTCCATAGACATCCAGGAGTGGGTTTCAGGAGTAGGATAGGGGAGGCCACTGAGAGAGAGGAGTTCCGGCTTCCACCCCCTCATCAATCAGAGCAGCTCTCCTCTCTATCTGTGTTTTCTCCTGAGCTTCTGTGTATGAATTCAGTGGAGGAAAATGTCCTCTGTTTTCAAAAATGTTTAAGATCCAACTACTCCTCTACAGAGTGATTTGGTCAGACTCTGTCTCAGTCCATGAAGAACTTACAGACACATGAATGGAGATAAGGGCCAATCAAAGACAAGAATGATTGATGAGTGTTCATAGAGTAGAAGATGCTTCTTTATAAGAAAAAAGTTGAGTTAAATGAATTTTTTGTTGGGGAAGGGGAGAAAGTGGCAGGAAGGGGAGAAAGTTTCAAGCAGCAGAATGATTGTGACTGGAGGAAGTTACTACGTTTTGTGATCAGATGGGGCAAGCTTTTGGAGAAAGTGAGCTCTCTGGAACTGTTAGCAGTGGAGAGGCGACGGCTTGATTTAGGCAGAACCTGTCTGTGAAAATGACTCTCTCCCCTGGCAGTCAATACTAAGAAGGACTCGGAGTCAGCCCCGGTCAAAGGAGGCACCATGACTGACCTGGGTAAGATGGGGAGCTTGGGGCAGGGTGGTCAACGCCCGAAGGAGGCGAGGAGAGGCTGCCACCTGCCCCTAGCCTGCCGGGGCCTTTCCGAAAACACACTTGTTCTGCGGCCCCTGAGGAGGCTCCAGCCTTCTATCTTGCTGTCTCTCTCTTTCAGATGAACAAGAAGATGAAAGCATGGAGACCACGGGCAAGGTGGAGCCAGTTTAGAGAGGCCCCTACCTCTCTATGTGATTCTGACTTGTGATTATAAAGTTCCTTCTACCCAGAACTTTCCACTGCCCAGACTTCTCCCACCCTAATTCTAGCTGTTGCTCAAAACTCTGACGCTTTGAGTCCCAGGGCCCAGAACTGTTCATTCCCATCCCATCTTTAGTGCCCACATTCCTGGGGTGTAGGAGAAGCAGGGGGTTGCTAGGGGCAAGATGGGGATGCTGAGAGTCCAGCAGCCTCCATCCTCGCAGGATGAGGATGAGAACAGCACGGGGAACAAGGGGGAGCAGACCAAGAATCCGGACCTGCATGAGGACAACGTGACCGAACAGACCCATCACATCATCATCCCAAGCTATGCTGCCTGGTTTGACTATAATAGGTATCGGTGCTCCACCTTCTCACTAAATCCTCATTTTCCTGCTCCACAGATGAACATGTTGTTCCTCCTCCTGCCTCCAAATAAGTTACCTCTTCCTCAGCCAGGTAGACCGGGGTACAGTTCAGTTTTAGGGAAGCTCGTGGTCTCTGAGTCTTCCAGCCCTGGCGGAGAGTTCTCCCCAAGCGTCTCATTCCTTCCTGCTGCCCCATCTTCCAGGCTTTTCCTCCCTTTGGGGTCTCATCTCTCCACTAGAGCCTCTGAATGCACCCTTTCTTGTCTTGCAGTGTTCACGCCATAGAGCGGAGGGCTCTCCCTGAGTTCTTCAATGGCAAGAACAAGTCCAAGACTCCAGAAATGTAAGGAAATCTCAGCTCATGGTTCTCTCCCTCCTGTCCCCATTTGTTCCTCCCGATCCAGTGTGGCAAACATTTCTTGAGCTCCTTCCATGAGCCAGGCACTGTGCTAGGCTTACAGAGACATGGTCTCTGCCCATAGGCAGCCTCGGCCCAGCACTGTGACCACTGCTCTCTAGGATTTGCCTGGGGGCCATATTAAGCATATGCCTCTTCTGTTCAAAACAAGTATCTGCTCCGGTACCTGCAGAGCCTTTCCATCCATAATTACTCATGCTGTCTAAAATGCAGATATCTCTAGCATAAGTAGTAGCTTTGACTAAAATATAACTGACTACTATTGGTCCCTTAGAGTAGGTTTTGATAGAAAAAATGGGAGGAGGAACTATTAAGACCCAAGTCTGTGAATTAAGGGATGGAGAGACGTGTTTTGTAAAATCTGGGCTTGGGGCTCAGAAGTCTTCATCTCCTTCAAGGCTCCTCCTCGGGCCAAATCTGCCTGGCTTCAGTTTGGTGCTTTCCATGGTTAGGGATGCTCCGGGATATATATGGTGAGGCAGGTGAGACTTCGTGCTGAGCCCAGGCCCCCTGAGGACTGAACCAGCTGGCTTCCCAGCTGCTCCTCAGCCTCCCCACTCCCTGCTCCGGGGCCACCTTCCCTTCCACCATGTTTCTTTCCCCGAAGCCTGGTATGGTTCTCTCCTCCTCGTCTTCCTGGGGAAAACAGTGTGTGAAAAAGCCTTACTCTCTCCAGAGGAAGTAGTGACAGATGACAGGAGTGCAACTTGACCTGCAGGCAGAGTTGGAACTAGAACTGTTCTACGCCTTGCACTCTTGGTGTAAAATAGTAAATGATAATTGCCTACGGGTATTGAGAGCTTACTATCTCCCAGGCATTATCCTAAGTGTCCTACATACCTTGACTAATTTAATCTTCACGTCAGCTTTAGAGGTAGGTCCTATTATCTTCAGTTTAGTGATAAGGAAACTGAGGTGTAGAGGGGTTAAGTCACTTGCCTAAGGTCACACAGCTCGTGAGTAGTAAAGCTGGGAGCTGAGTCCTTTAGTCTGGCTCATGTTCTCAAATTTTACACTATACCACACAATAGCTACCATTTTTGGGGCCCGTACAGTGTGCCCGGCACTGTTCTAAACCTCTATAGACCTTTCTAATTCTCAATAGACACTTCATTTTACAGATGAGGAAACTGAGGTTCAAAAAATTTAAGGCCATCACAGTAGAACTAGGATTTGAACTTAGACCTTTCCACCTTTGAAACACGTGTTCTCAATACCATGCCATGCTGAGTAGGTGGAGGCACCGATCAGGACTTCCCTTTAACATCTGCCTTTGGAATTAAGGGCACTTTCTCTTACCTTTTGATTCCTTTTTCAAAAGTTGGATTGAGGGAGTTCCCTGGTGGCCTAGTGGTTAAGATTCCAGGCTTTCATTGCGGTGGTCTGGGTTCAATCCCTGCTCAGAGAACTGAGATCCTGCAAGCCGAGTGGCATGGCCAAAAAAAGTTGGATGAAACATCCCCAAGTACAGCCAAGGAGATAACTCATTTAACTAAAAACCCCATCAAAGGTTTGAACCCCTTGTGTCTAGCACACAGTGACCCTCAGTGTGTATTGAGTCAGCTGCAGTGTTCTTCTCTGTCTCTGTCACACAGGAGGAGTCCTTAGCTCTCTTATCATTTTTCCTACCCTTCAGCCCTCTCATCGTTCATCTCTCTCTCTTCTAAGCTACCTGGCCTATCGAAACTTCATGATCGACACTTACCGGCTGAACCCCCAAGAGTATCTCACGTCCACCGCCTGCCGCAGGAACCTGGCGGGTGATGTCTGTGCCATCATGAGGTGGGTCTGCAGCTGAGGGGCGGCGGGTACCTGAGGATGAATGCCCACAGATGTCTCTTGGCTGAAGTAGAGAGGCCGGCAAGGAGCATAGGGGACGAGCAGGAAAGGACATCTCTAGAGAAAGGCGAAGTTCAGGTTCGGGTACGGGTGACTTAGGGAATGGCAGGGGCACTCTCGGAAGTGTGGAGGAATGGAGGAGGGGCGCGTGTGTAGTGAAGGAGCCTACCCAGCGAGATACGCAAGAAGAGATGTTTAGTAGCTGGGTGGGTATGGAGAGAGGCCCCTGCTGTGGATGTAGACGTGGGTGTCAGTGGCATGTAGGTGCTGGGAGGAGACGGTATTTCCCAGGGAGTGGGAGGAGCAGAGAAGAGGGTGCCCCAGCTCCACCCCCAGCCCTCCTCCTCGTGTGTGACCCTGTCTCTGCCTGTCTCCTCACAGAGTCCATGCCTTCCTAGAACAGTGGGGTCTTATTAACTACCAGGTGGATGCTGAGAGTCGACCAACACCAATGGGGCCTCCGCCCACCTCGCATTTCCACGTCTTGGCGGACACACCGTCTGGGCTGGTGCCTCTGCAGCCCAAGACCCCGCAGGTAGGGCGAGGGGCTGTGGGGACAGGGTGGGATTGGGCTAAATGGGGCTTCTTCGCACTTTTCTTTTTCTGGTTTTTTAGGGTAATGGTTCAGGAGTGTTTTGAGGCTTCTTCCTTTCCCAGGGGATGCAAAGGGCCACAGGAATCAGCCCCATGTATTTAGCACCCTCTCTCAGCCTGTGTGCCCAAGACTGTGAGGACTTGCTGAGGCAGAAGAGATGCTTCTTGTTCTCGGGGAGCAGACAGGCTAATTAGGGGACGGAGCAGATAGAGAAAAATGGCTTAAAATTAAGTTGCATGAAATTTTTTAACTTTGTCACGTTTCCAACATTTTTTCATTTTTGCTTCATAATTTTTATCACTTCCATTTTTTTTCCACTTCCATTTCATACATTACAAAAATTAAGAAGAGAAAAGTTACGTGGCTTGCCCAAGGTCACACATGTAGGGTTAGAGCCTACTGGTCCAGCTCCTAAGAGAACCTGTAAAGATCCACGTGAATACAAATGGATATCATGCCAACTACAGATCTAAATAATCATTAAGGGAATACAGAACAGTGGCATGAGTGCCCCCCGAGCTTGCGAGCTGCCCGGCATTTGCTCTTGAGGCCTCCAGGGCCTCGGCCTGGTCTTTTCCTGCCCAGCCTCCATGACGCCAAGCTCTGTCCCCCAGGGCCGCCAGGTTGATGCTGATACCAAGGCTGGGCGAAAGGGCAAAGAGCTGGATGACTTGGTGCCAGAGACGGCTAAGGGCAAGCCAGAGCTGGTAGGTGGGGTGTAGACCCCGCTGGGCTTCTTATTTGCCCCTTTATTGGGGGGCCCCTGCCCGGGAAGAAGAGCCATGAGAGCAGAGGAGCTACAGCAGTGAGGGAGGAAGTCCCGCCCAGGGGTGTCCCTGGCTGTGGGAAGGAAGCTCCTTCTGTCTGTCCTCTCTCTCTGTCTGCCCCTGGCTCCTGGTGGTCACTTGGACTCACCTCTTTCTTTCCCCTCCACAAATAGCAGACCTCTGCTTCCCAGCAAATGCTCAACTTCCCTGATAAAGGCAAGGAGAAACCGACAGACATGCAGAACTTTGGGCTGCGCACAGACATGTACACAAAGAAGAACGTCCCCTCCAAGGTACGGAGGTGCGGGCCGCCTGGGGGTGGTGCACCTTCGCTCCTTGAGGCTGCGGGCTCCTCCCTCTGACCCACCTGTGTTTCCCCTGCAGAGCAAAGCTGCGGCCAGTGCCACTCGAGAGTGGACAGAACAGGAGACCCTGCTACTCCTGGAGGTAAGTAGGGCAAGGGAAGGGGAGCCCTATGAAAACGGAAGTGGCCAGGGGGCCGGCCGCACTCGTGAGTGGGGAGAGCATGATCTTGCCCCAGTCTCTCTCCTTCCTGGCGCCCATTGCACCTGCCCCAAGGACCAGCTCCAGGCCAGGGACTGGGACCATTTCGTTAACCCCTTGTCCTTTCTTAGTGCTACTTGCAGATCCCCCTTGGACCCAGGAGAGTACACAAATACCACAAACCAGAGAGCTTTGAAGCAGCTCCGTTTAGTGGGATGGGGGTGTTGACCTTCAAGGAAAGTGGCTAAGTGAGGTTGTGTCTCCACCACCACCAGGCACTGGAAATGTACAAAGATGACTGGAACAAAGTATCGGAGCACGTGGGAAGCCGCACACAGGACGAATGCATCTTGCATTTTCTTCGGCTTCCCATTGAAGACCCGTACCTGGAGGACTCAGAGGCCTCCCTGGGCCCCCTGGCCTACCAGCCCATCCCCTTCAGCCAGTCAGGCAACCCTGTGATGAGCACCGTTGCCTTCCTGGCCTCTGTCGTCGACCCTCGAGTGGCCTCTGCTGCTGCGAAGTCAGCCCTAGGTAATGCAGAGGGGTCCTGGCCCTCCTGGTTTGCGTTTGAAGGGCTGGGTACTCAGGCCGTGAAACCCCCTCAAGTTTGGCTGCCCTCCTGGCCTTGTCTGCTGCTGGCATCAGCCCAGGCACCTGTCCAGCTCCATGAAGGTGTAGATGAAGAGCCGGGCTTGTGAGGAAGCTCTCACAGGGAGAGCCAGAACTGCCTACCACCCGCTCCCAGCCTCACCCTCTCTGGGTCTTACAGAAGAGTTCTCCAAAATGAAGGAAGAGGTACCCACAGCCTTGGTGGAGGCCCACGTTCGGAAAGTGGAAGAAGCAGCCAAAGTGACAGGCAAAGCAGACCCAGCCTTTGGTCTGGAAAGCAGTGGCATTGCAGGAACCACCTCTGATGAACCTGAGCGGATTGGTAAGACCTGGCATGTTCCCGGACTCTTCCCTTCCTACCAAGAGCCTGAGCCACCTGGCCTCCCCACACCATCCCTGCATCCAGTTGGCCTCAGAGCACCAGACGAATGGGGAGAATTGGTGGGGCTTTTGTTTTTCCCAGGGCTTTACCTTAGGTACTGCGGCTCCCCACTGGTCCTCTCAGTAAGATCTTGGCTAGGAGAAGGGGCTGTTGGAAGAGCGTTGTAGCCAGACTGTGTCAGACATTTCCCGTTTCCTCTTCCCCGGGCCCAGAGGAGAGCGGGACTGACGAGGCGCGGGCGGAGGGCCAGGCCACAGAGGAGAAGAAGGAGCCCAAGGTATAGCGGGGCCCACACAGGCTGGGAGGGCAGAGGGGACAGGCGTGGACCGCGGTGGGGGGAGCCGGCTCCGTTCAGCTCAGGCAGGCTGGGCTGGACCTCCCAAGTAAGAGGCGTAAACTCAGTTCCTGGTCTGGGCCCTCTGTGTGCGTACCAGCGCCCTGATGCTCCCCCCTTTCCCGGGACTCCAGGAACCACGAGAAGGAGTTGGGGCTACAGAGGAAGAAGCAAAGGAGAAGACCAGTGAGGCGCCCAAGAAGGATGACGAGAAAGGGAAAGACGGCGACAGCGAGAAGGAGTCAGAGAAGAGTGACGGGGACCCGATAGGTAAGCCTCGAGCGTGGTGGTTGGGGTCCAGGAAGGAAGCGAGGCTGTAGGGCTCAAGACCCTTTTCCTGGCCCAGTTGATCCTGAGAAGGAGAAGGAGCCCAAGGAAGGGCAGGAGGAAGTGCTGAAGGAAGTGGTGGAGTCGGAGGGGGAAAGGAAGACGAAGGTGGAGCGTGACATCGGCGAGGGCAACCTCTCCACCGCTGCGGCCGCTGCCCTGGCTGCCGCTGCCGTGAAGGCCAAGGTGAGGACCAGAGACCCAGGGGAGGAGGTGCCCCTTCCCTCATCTCACATCACCTGGAAGAAATCCTTTCTTGTCATCCTTAAACAACGCTGGTCTGTTTCCTTTCCCTTTTGATCGTGAGAGGGAGACTTGGTCATCTCTTCTCTAAGCTTTCTTAAGCCTTTACCATTGGGCCTGTTTTCACCCTTTAATTATTTGACCTTGTCTTATCCTTTGCCACTCTCTCTCTCTCTTCATGTTCTTTTAAAAATATCGGTCAAGCCTGTGCTACTTTCTGGGTTGTGACCACAGCAAGTTCTCTCTTGAAACCTGGCAGCCTCCACGCTACCCTTCTCGGTCCCGGAACGTCTTCAGCTGGGTCCTCCCACTGACGGGCCGCCCCACCCCTCCTTCCTTAGCACTTGGCTGCCGTTGAGGAGAGGAAGATCAAATCTCTGGTGGCCCTGCTGGTGGAGACCCAGATGAAAAAGTTGGAAATCAAACTCCGGCACTTTGAGGAGCTAGAGACGATCATGGACCGGGAGCGAGAAGCGGTGAGTTGTGTCCCCTGGGTGTCGGTGGGGTCCCACCTTGACACTGGGCTGGGCCCCAGTTTAGGATGGAGGGAGTAGCAGTGCAGAGAGCCTGAGGCCGACAGGACATCACAGCAGAGCGGGCTAGCCCAGGCCAGGGCCGGAGCCAGCCCAGGCAGTTGGGGATAAGCAACCCACAGTTGCAGCCTGGAGACCGACGTCCCACAGAATGTCAGCTCCAGGGTCACGTTCTAGTTGGTTCTTTGATTGCTGCATCTCCAGGTCCTTGAAGGGTGCTTGGCCCATAGTAGACTCTCAATAAAGATTTGTTGAGTGATTGAACAGGTTTAAGGCATGATGAGAGGGTAAGGGCTTCAGATCCAGGAGGTGAACTTGGAAAGGGAATGGGATGGACAAGGTGTTGAATCACTTTGATTTTGAGAAGATACAAAAGAAATAGAAGACAGGGACTCTGACCCTGATCTCCTCAATTGAAGATATCAGACATACAACATGGAGACATCAAAACCAGTTAATGCTTCAGGTATCTGACAAACGCAAATTAAGAGGTTTCCAATTAAGAATAAAAGTCCTGGGGCTTCCCTGGTGGCGCAGTGGTTGAGAATCTGCCTGATAATTCAGGGGACACGGGTTCGAGCCCTGGTCTGGGAAGATCCCACATGCCGCGGAGCGACTAGGCCCGTGAGCCACAACTACTGAGCCTGCGCGTCTGGAGCCTGTGCTCCGCAACAAGAGAGGCCATGACAGTGAGAAGCCCGCGCACTGCGATGAAGAGTGGCCCCCGCTCGCCGCAACTAGAGAAAGCCCTCGCACAGAAACGAAGACCCAACACAGCCAAAAATAAATAAATAAATAAATAAATAATTAAAAAAAAAAAAAAAAAAAAGAATAAAAGTCCTGAGAGAAAATGGAATAAAGGCGAAAGCTCAGAGGCTAGGGAGTTGATCTGGGATGGCTTCCTAAGAATGGTGAGTTTTTCTCCAGTTTTGAAGGAAGCAAAGAACATGATTTGACAGGAGGAACTGGAGGGGTTTTCCAGATTAAAGTAATGACAAATTCAAAGCTTTGGAGCTGAAATGAGCAAGGGCTGCCACCAGATTAAGTCCACTGCAGTGAGAAGCCAGCGGGCAGCCAGAAGACCTGGTGGGGGGAATTGGAGAGGGGAGGGCGGGGGGGGGACACCGAGGAAGCCAAGCACAAGGGTGAGATTTGGCTTGGGGAACTGCCAGAACGAGAGTCTGCATTTGTCAGAAGACAAAGCAGGGGACAAGGCTTTCGCCTCTGGGGTCTCCTGAACCCGAGTAACCGTTCTTCATTTGGTCCTGGCAGCTAGAGTATCAGAGGCAGCAGCTCCTGGCCGACAGACAAGCCTTCCACATGGAGCAGCTGAAGTACGCGGAGATGAGGGCCCGGCAGCAGCACTTCCAGCAAATGCACCAACAGCAGCAGCCGCCCCCGCAAGCCCTGCCCCCTGGCTCCCAGCCTGTCCCACCTGCGGGCGCTGCTGGGCCACCCGCTGTCCACGGCTTGGCTCTGGCTCCAGCCTCCGTGGCCCCTGCCTCTGCGGGCAGTGGGGCCCCTCCCGGAAGCTTGGGCCCCTCTGAACAGATTGGGCAGGCAGGGTCAACTGCAGTGCCACAGCAGCAACAAGCAGCTGGAGCCCCCCAGCCTGGGGCAGTCCCACCAGGGGTACCCCCCCCTGGACCCCACGGTGAGTGATGGGTTCTGAAACTCTCGCTGACTGGAGGGATCCGGGTGAACGTTCCAGTTCCCCTCAGAGGGGGTATGGGATAGGACTGGAGATGAGGCTCAGCCTCGATTTTGATAGATTGACCTTGGTTATATCCCTAAGCCAGCAGGGATCCCTCCCCAAGCCCAGACTTTGGGAATTTTGTTCCAAGGATTTACCACTTACTCTAGTATCAGGAAAAAGGAAGGTGGCACCTAGGAGTGACGAGGTTATCCTTGCTGTGAAAGTGAGTTGGCAAGTGAGATTGTATGCTTCTAATCTTCTTGATCTCTCCTTTTCATTCCCAGGCCCCTCACCGTTCCCCAACCAACAAACTCCTCCCTCAATGATGCCAGGGGCAGTGCCAGGCAGCGGGCACCCAGGCGTGGCGGGTAATGCTCCTTTGGGTTTGCCTTTTGGCATGCCGCCTCCCCCCCCTGCTCCATCCATCATCCCATTTGGTAGCCTAGCCGACTCCATCAGTATTAACCTCCCCCCTCCTCCTAACCTGCATGGGCATCACCACCATCTCCCGTTCGCCCCGGCCACTCTCCCCGCCCCTAACCTGCCTGTGTCCATGGCGAACCCTCTACATCCTAACCTGCCGGCGACCACCACCATGCCATCTTCTTTGCCTCTTGGGCCGGGGCTCGGATCCGCCGCAGCCCAGAGCCCTGCCATTGTGGCAGCTGTTCAGGGCAACCTCCTGCCCAGTGCCAGCCCACTGCCAGGTGAGAAGGGTCCTGGAGGGGAGAAGGGTGAGGGAGAGGGGTCCACGTGGAGGGCTGGAGGGCAGGTGGGGAGGGGCTCAGGTACTAGAGCTTCCACGATCCCTTTTTGAACGCTCTGGTAAAATTAGAACACAGGAGGGAAGGGCCTCTCTGGCTGTCCTCCACCATTCCCCAGCCTGGCAGCTGCCACCCCTGGGATGACGCTGGTGCCTTTCACTGGTGGGTCATGGAGGAGTCCTGTGGCACAGAGCATCTCCGTTGTAAACTGGAAAAACGGCTACTTGTCTGCATGATGATTGGCGTTCCCTTTGCTTGTTCCCGTCACGTTCAAGTGCCCCATTTAGAGAGTTCCCTTGGGGGCAGGAGGAGGATTTGGGGTATCCCAGTTTTCCCAGCGTATGGTGGGAGAGGGTGTCGGGGAAAGGAAGTTGTACACCGTGGGTACTCTTTCATCTCCTGTCCATTGCATGCCATGCCCGGTTGTTTGTCTGGTGGCCTGGGTCTGGAGCCCTCTCTCCTGCTCACCCCAGCTGATGCAGCTCCCTTCTCTCCACAGACCCAGGCACCCCCCTGCCTCCAGACCCCACGGCCCCGAGCCCAGGCACAGTCACCCCTGTGCCGCCCACACAGTGAGGAGCCAGCCAGACATCTCTCTCCCTCACCCCCCATGGATATCAAGGTTCCAGGAACAGCCCTCTCCCCACCACTGGGACCCTTCCCCAGCCTGGAGAGTTCATCACTACGTAAGGAAAGCTCCTCCTGCCCCTCCAAAGCCCCCACCGTGCCTGTCAGGGGCATGCACTTTTATATTGGATTATTCAAGGACTTCTGTTGAAAAGATGTTTCTAATGTCTGGGAGAGAAGATAGGATGGGGATCCTGCCCTCAAAGGAAGGGCTGGGGGAAGTGTTTATACAAGGTTCTAATTAACCACTTCTAAGGGTACATCCCCTCAAAACTATTGCATTTTTTATGGATTGAAAAAGAGTGAAGCTCTTTAAAAGGAAGTAGAGATTTAAAAAAAGGCACATTGGAGCTCCCTCCACCCAGTGGAAAAAAATCCAACTTTTACATATTTTGAGGAGGGAGGTGAGTTTTAGGAAAGGGGAATTTAGGTTCTGGGGAGAGCTCTGGGGCTAGAACAGGGTGCAGAAATCTGTCTCCTCCAGCCCCTCGTTAGTGACTGAGGCAGCTCCCGAACTCCCTTGGCCACCCCACCCCCAGTTTATTCCCACTAATCTCTCCTGCTGCTTCCTCGGTGTTGCTGTTTTAGGCCACCCCAGCTCAGCCAATGGCCCCTTTCCCTCTGAATGTCAGCTTTGTGTTTTAAAGTCTCCTGCGTAGTTGATGTCAGCGTATGTGTATTTGGTGGGGACACATTTTGGGGGTTCCTGTGGCAGGTAGTAGAGGAAGAAAGGGCGCTTGGGGCTATGCTGCCTCCTGCCTGGGCTCTGTCAGCGAGCGGGCTCCCAGAAGATGTGGAGAGGGGCTCTAAGAGGATGGGAAGTCCTAAAAACGTGAAATTGTCAAAAGCACTTAAGCACCTCCTTCTTAGGGCTTGGTGGGTCACCCCGCTCACCTCTTCCCTCTCCCACCAAGACCATCAGAACCGTGGCTGGCAGTAGCTAGGGATTCCTTGGGATTTGGGGCAGCAGCCGGGGAGGGGGTGCCCGACCTAGGGTAGTGCCGAGCCCCTGCTTGCAGCTCACGGCTCGGCTCTGCTCCCCGGATCCCAGTGCCCCCGGTACCAGCTCTCCCCTCTTCGTCCTTGGTGTGAAGGCAAAAGTGACTCCAGGCTCTCCACCAGTTCTTCCTGGTCCCTCCCACCAGGCCTTGTGTTCCTTGTGTCCCCATATTTCTCTTCCTCTGCGTCTTGGCACCTTTCTTCTGTTCAAAAGTTTTCTGTAAATTTTCTCTTTTTTCTTTCTTCTTCTTCTTCTTTTTTTTTTTTTTTTTTTTTTTTTTATAAATTAATTTGCTTTCAGTTCCATCTGTGGATGCCTTCTGTGTTCTCTTACCTATGGCTGTTAGGCGGGGGGAATCGGGCTGGGGGCAGCACTCCTGGAGTCCTTCCCAGTGGCGCTCGGAGGGGCTGGAGAGGCACTGGGCCTCTCTCCCAAACAAACAGGCCGAGGGCAGCACAGCTGTCCGGACTGTACAACTGGTGCAGGGACTGGGCAGAGGCTCTCACCTGCCCTCAAAATAGCCATTTAAGACTTGGAAGGACATCCTCACATCCCAGAGATTTTGTCTCTTTATCCTTTCAGAAGTGGTGGCTTCATATCTTCCCTTATTAGGTGGGGAGAAGGCAGGCATCTCAGCTACTTGTTACTGTTGGCCCCTAGCCTTGCTGAATTGACAGACAGGCTCAGGCAGTGCTAATATGGCCTGGCTTTTGCGCCAATAAACACTCCCCGGGCTCCCCGACAAAAGGCCTTCAGTGCTGGGGAGGGCTAGGAGAGGACTCAGCGCCATATGGGATGGCCCAAGGGTGGCCAGCCTTGGTGCTACAGGGATTTATGGCTTTCCTAATCCCCAAGGGGTAGCCTTTGTCGCATCAATAACTAAGGCCAGCATTTCTTAAATCAGGCAAAGATGGTTCCTAGAGGCCCTTGGCCGGCCGGCTTTCCCCAGCCTCTGGTCCATTGACCCCCGACTGTCCTCCCCTTCACCCTGCTCAGGAAGGAAAGCAGAACCGCATGTAGGGCAGAGAGCAAGTTTATTTGGTGAATGCTGATGGCAAACATCATCCAAGAGAGACAATCTGGGAAAAATACTGTGACAAGAGCACCTAGGAGGCCTCCGGGGCTACATACACAGTCTCCCACAGGGAAGGCGTGGTTTCCGTGCACACTGGGACTGTCTTCAGCCATTCAGCACCATGCGGACGAGCTCTGCGGAAAGGAGAGGGGGTGATCCAGGGAGCAGGGCCAAGGGGAGGGGTCCACCAGGGGCCAGGAGACCACAAGACCACAAAGGTAGCCTAAGAAGGAACGTGCCCACAGCAACCAACCTTGGGGTCAGTTTGCAGAGGGGCCACCTTGAGTCTGACCAGTCCTCTCAGCCCCCGGCTCCCCTCCCACCAGCTGTTATTTCCCCACCCCACCCTGAGCAGCAAGAACACAGCAGAGGCAGAAGAGTTCTCAACTACACCTACAGCTACTGTCAGCCATTGGCGGGAGGAGAAGACAGAGTTTTGGGTTAGGGTACCTCCGAGCTGCCCAGCAGAAGGACGGGGAAGAGACTTCAGCTACAGTAGCACAGTGGGACAGGCAACCCAGCCCCCTATGCCAACTGCCCGTGCTCCCAGGCTAAAGGATGACCATGAAGCAAGACTGGGATAGGCCGGTGTGAGTTCCCAGACACCAGCGCCCTAAGAAGCAAAACCTCAGAGCCCATTCTAGGAGAGAAGGAGGTACCACACCCCCAGGCTGTCTTCCTCTTTGAGGAACCCCTCCCCTCCCCAGTCAGCTCCATGCAGAGACATGCCAGGAGGAAGTCAGATGGTAGTAGGGGAAGGGCAGGGGCTAGAGAGCAAAGGCTGGGAAGAAAAACACTGGGGAGGTCAACTAGAGAAGGGGGGCTGGGAGGAGCCGTACCCGCCCCATGGGCCCGTCACCCCGACAGGATATGCCTCACAAACGCTGCAGGAAGGAAGAGACATTAATGGTGAAGACAAGACACAGACATGGGGTGAAGGGGTCAGGCGGCGAGGGATTAGACATCCATTTATTTTACTTCCCATCCCTTTCCCACCCTTCATGCCACATGAGCCCTTCCTTTCCTGTCACACCCCCCCTGGCCTCCCACTCCTGGGCTGGGCTGGGCCCTGCCCCTTGCCTCTTGGCACTTTTTGGAGCCTGAATCCAGGGACAGGGAAAGCCCCAAATGCTGTGCTTGACCTGCCCTGTATGGCTGCTTCCTCCGTGAGACCCCAGTTAGTCCCTCACCTTCATAGTTGATACAACCATTGCTGTCCTCATGCCCTGCCACCAGCATCTCTACTTCTTCCTCTGTCATCTTCTCACCTGCAGAGGGGGAGAAAGAGTGAGCGTTCTGGAATTGGGTGACACATGAGGTCTATCAGGTGGCACCTCAGCTCAAGAAGGAAGGGCAGAGCCTTACCCAGTGTGACAAGAACATGCCGGATCTCAGCACCCATGACGGTGCCGTTCCCTTCCTTGTCAAACACCCGAAGGCCTTCAACGTAGTCCTCATAGGTGCCCTGGTCCTTGTTCTTGGCCACAGTCTGCAGCATGGGCAGGAAGTGCTCAAAGTCCAGCACCTTCACGTTCATCTCTGCCATAAAGGAGGTGGAAGCAAAGTCACATGCATTCTCAGGACTGGGGATTATGGGGTTCCCACTCAAGGCAGGAGAAATCTATCTGTGGGATTTGCTAGACAAGAGCTGCTTGAGTTCAAGGCCTAGGAAGATAAAGCGAAGCTATTAGCTGAAGACTGCAGACCCACTACCACACTGCAGAGTTATTCTTAAGGACCCTCACCATCACTCTTGGGGTTCCCCAGGACCTTGAGCACCTCGGCGTTGGTGGGGTTCTGGCCCAGGGCCCTCATCACGTCCCCACACTGGCTGTACAGGATCTTGCCATCCCCTGTTCGGTCAAACAGCTGGAAGGCCTCCTTGAACTCTGAGGATTCAGAGAAACATCAGCAGTGGGCACGTGGGGGTTGACCCAAACCCTCCCTTACAGCCCCTGCAGCCCATTCCACTTTGATCATGCTGAGGAAACCAGATATTTATACCGCTGTGCACCCAAACCCTCTAAGAGGGATCCAGCGGCCCTTCCTCCGACTCAGGTGTCCCACATAAAGACCCGGCCTTCCTCCCCTTGGCAGAGGTACCAGCCATTTACATACCCTCTGCCTGCAGCAGCCTGCCCAGCCTCCTCACCTCACTACTCAGGGCAGGGATTTGCCACCGCCCTGTCTGGGCCCTGTCCTTATAAGGAAGTGGGAGCAGCAGCCTGGGACTGGGGTCATCCCAGCCTGCCACTTCCCACCCCTCCAGTACAGAGACCTTTCAGAGAGTTCAGCTACAAAGAAGTATCCTCAGCAAACTCCCCTGTTCCATTTTCACAAAGTAACAGGTCACTGCTGTCTACAGCCTTCACAATTCCAAGCTGGGGGAGGGGAAAAGTTATCACAGGAGGAGCAAAGAAGCAGAAGTAGCTGACTAAGGAACAGAGGAGCACAGGCAGCTTAATACACAGTCCCCAAGCCCCACACACAACAGGCATTAGTGACCAAGTCGTTTCACATGCCCACACCACCTAAAACTCACCCAGTGCTTGGGGCTCAGATCTAGAGTACAAGGGAAGGGAGGAAGAAAGAGTGAGAAAAGAAAATGGAAGATCCAGAAGGACGGGAGAAGGGAATCCACTAGGTACTCCCCTGGGGGTGCTGAAGAGAAGACGGGTGGCTGGAGGGTGCTAGAGGGAGTGTCCCTCTCCCCTAAGCATGACCTCAATAGGGGTCAGATTACCTACCTGCGGTCTGGTCCTCGGTGAAGTCACACTGCTCAGAGAAGAGGGAGCGGTCAGCATCTTAACTCCAATCCCCCAAGCTTCTATCCCAGTCCCAAGAACTCTGAACCACAAACTCCCGTTCCATGCTGGGGACCCGCTTCCCAGCAGGACAGGATCCCCGACACTCCAACCCCACCTCCAACCTTTGAAGCCCTCAGGTTCCTTTACCCCCTACCTTTTGCCTTCTCCCCGCCCCCTATCCCCGGCTTCCCGCCTCTCGCCCCAAATCCCGCTCATCCTCCCAGCGCTGGGCCCCACCATCTTGACTGCTCAGCTCTGCGGGACCTTTTCCTGCAGTAATGGCTCCGGTTCCTGGCCCAACCCTAGTCTTAGTACGTCCCAATGACGTCACCCCCAGCCGACCCAGCCAATAGGAATCCTGGCCCGGGCTTATGCAGATGACGCTGCTATATTAGTAATGAGGTGGGCGGGGCCCACTGCTGTTCATTTCTCCAGAATAGCCCTATCTGGGGCACAGAAACTGCAGAAGAGGGTGGAGTGGGGCGCAAGGAATCTGCTCCTCCGAGAAGCAAGAAAGTTAGAGGATGTCGGATTGGGGAGGGGTGGGGGGAGAAGAGAGCCCTCCCTTTCCTTCCTTCCCTCCCCCACCTATAAAGAAAGCAAGAGTCGGAGACCAAGGGAGGAACCGTCTCTTTATTTTGAAACAATAGCCTCCTAGTGGCAGGAACTTGCTTTCGCCTGCGGGAGAACGGGGTCGGGGGGCAGTGTCCGACCCCACTGCACCTGTGGAAAAAGATGAAAAGTTGCCAAATCCTGGCGCTCTCGCGCAGCAGGACATGCAGACGTACTTCCCTGCTTTTCCACCCTGGCTGAGGGAAGGGAAGGAGGCTTGCCTCTCAAGGCGAAGTGGGAGGGCCCTACCTGTGGAGCTCAGACGCTTAGGATGTGCTTCAGGAAGGCTGCAGAGAGAGGAGGCAAGAGGGGCTGCAGAAGCTGGCCTGATGATGATCCACCTGACTTTAGATAATACGGGTCCCAGGGTGCCTCACCCACATATCTCTAACTTCCTGCCTCCCCCCTTCCCCTGTCCCTTCTGCTCCTCTGGCCCCTCACCTTCATAGTTGATGCAGCCGTTGCTGTCCTCATGTCCTGCCAGAACTGCCTCCACCTCTTCTTCACTCATCTTCTCTCCTGAGCCCCAGACACAGCGTTTTAGCCCCTGCCTTCCCTCCCTCATCAACCTAGGCCTCTTTCTTCTGAGTGGTACCTCCTCTTCTTCCACCCTGGAGACTTGCCCACAGCAACAGTCCCCCAAGAGAATCCTCTCCCTGTAATGAGCATGCCTTGAATGTGTCCCTGAATCTTGCTTTCCGTTTCACCTCAATTACACCCGGTGAAAGCTTTGACCGATAAGGAAACTGAATTCCAGAGGATTAAGAGACATACCATATCATAGAGTACGACCATCTCTTCCAAAACCGAAACTCAAATCTCCCACCTCATCCCCTTTCCTCTGCCCTTTGGGAGGCATCTGCAGCCCACACACTTTAGCCTCCGCAGGAGGAAGACCTTCAGATTGTACCCAAGCCTCTGACCTTCTCAGTCTCCTGCCCATGACCTACAGGAAAGTAATCCCTCCCTGGCTCTGCCTACTTAGCCAACCTTCTTCTTAGTTCACCCCCTCCTCTCAACCCCACGGGAGTTCTGGTCCCTGCCTCACCCAGGGTGGTGAGGACATGTCTGAGCTCTGCTCCCATGACTTTGCCATTCGCCTCTTTGTCAAACACCCGAAGCCCCTCCAGGTAGTCCTGGTATGTGCCTTGGTCCCGGTTCTTGGCCACTGCCTGGAGCATGGGCAGGAAAGTCTCAAAGTCCACACGCCGGGACTTTAGCTCTGGAGATCAGAGAAGTGAAGGAGAGGTCACTGTAGTGTCACCCAGGACCCAGCTCCCATACCCACCATGAAGGGTTTTATCCGTTCAACATTCACGATGCTTTTCTGCCCCTGGGTTTGACAGTTTCTAAAGTCCTGGGACCCACCTCAGCATTTTTTGTCACCTTACCAACATTCCTCGGTTCCACCACCAAACTGAAAACCCGCATTGTCACAGAGGTCCCCTCACCATCACTCTTGGGGTTCCCCAGGACCCTGAGCACCTCGGCGTTGGTGGGGTTCTGGCCCAGGGCCCTCATCACGTCCCCACACTGGCTGTACTGGATCTTGCCATCCCCTACTCGGTCAAACAGCTCGAAGGCCTCCTTGAACTCTGAAGTATAAGGAGGGGTCAGTGTTGACAAGGGGTCCCATCACCACCAGGAGAAAGGAGATTCAGAAACTATGTGCTTGAGCTGAGCAGAACAGGGAACACAAAGAGTACTAGTGTGGGAGTTTTCAAGGTCGGGAATGGAGTTAGGGGAATAGAAGGAGGATCTGAAGAGGGACTTGGGATGGACAGTGGGCTCAGGGGCTTCGCCTCACCCTCCAGCTGGTCCTTGTTAAACTCGATCTGTGGAAGAAAAGAGCAGGTGAGGAGAGATGACAGGGCTCATTCAATCCCTCTCCAGCACTCCTCCCGACCAACTGGCAGCCACTTCTGGGGAGGGGCCCAAAGGGACCAGGCTGGGAGCCCAGCCACCTCAGTCCCATTCCCAGCTCCAGACCTTGGGAGAATCCCAAGAGGAGGAATTATTGGGGGGAGGGTTTCCAGGGAACAGGGTTAATCCCATGCCACCTGTTCCCCTCCCTCTACTGCCCTGAGCCCTGCATCCCTCACATAACTGGGGGCTGAACAAAAGCTAAATTTACCCCTGGCCCCCAGCTGTGATTGTCTAACAAGTCTGTCCTCTTCAGCCTTCCCTCCTGGGGTTCAGAGCTGTGGCCTTTAGTGCTGAATAGTCAGCCAGGCACAGGCAGCAGCTCCCTCCCTTCACCTTGAAACTGTCCTCAGAACCCAGATGTTCCCCATCTTACAGGCCCTGCCTCCAGCAGGAGGGTAGGTGAGAAGGTGGGGGGTGTGTGGGTGTGTACATACACACACATGACAACAAAGACAACAGCAGGGTCATAAGCCTGGATGCTTCTAAATGGGGTACTAAGAGAAAGCCCCACTGTTATCCAGTGCTTACCGATTCCCTACCTTCTAGATACCCCTAGTCCCCTAGGCTGTATCCCACCCTTGTACCACCCCCTCCAAATTCTTTTCTCATTTTCCAGGGACTCACCACCACTTTGGAGAGATCGATGGGGGGCTCCTGGGTTTTCGCAGTTTTCTCAGGGGTTGGAGGGACAGCTGGCACTGGTGCTGGCACTGGCTCAGCCTTGGTCTTGGCTGGAGGGGCCCCTACTGCTGGCTTGGCAGCAGGCTTGGGGATAGAGGGTCCTGCTGGTTTCTTCACGGGAACATCCTTCTTGGGAGGCATGATGTCCGGTGGCCAAAGGACAGTGTGCTGATGGGGGCACCCATCTCTGTTTAAATAGCCAGGGAGTCTGGGATGTCAAGGGGCGGGGGCAGGGGCAGGGAGCCAGTTGGCTCTGGGGAGGGTGAGATAGAGAAGAGATATGACGGCCTGCCCTCACTCCCCTGGCCTCCTACGGTTCAGGACTCCTGCCCCAAGGTCTTCTCCCTTCTGTCTACCCCGCCCCAAATGCTGACCAGAACAATGGCCCCTTTGGGGGGAGGGGGAGGAGGAGGAGGCCAGAGACTGCCCAGAATGGGGCAGTTAACCTCCAGGGTGAGGATAGGATGCTTGCCAGTGACAAACACTGAAATAGGGATGTGACAAACACTGAAATAGGGATGAGGCAAAGAAGGGCATCCAGGCGTTTCAGGCCCCCAACCCCCTGACTCAGAATAGCCCTTTTTCCTAGCAGCTTTAGACTCTTGAAGGCTGAGGCAGGGATGGGGGCCTTGTGAACTGGGATTGTTCAAGTGGAGTCTGGGAGTAGTGAAAGGAGAAGAAAACAAGCAGCCCTTCCATTTCCCTCTTACCATGGATGAGGAGCAGGGTAGTTGACCCCACGGCCGAATAATCCTCAATACCTCAAGTCCCTAACCCCCTCCCTCCCAGCCCAGAACTGGAACTGTGCACAATATAGAGAAAGAATAGCAATAGAAGAGTGTGACACCCCCACTCCCCTCATTGTCCCCTGTGCCCAGTGTTGTTTTAGAGGTGGGGATGGAGGCAAGGATCAAGGAAGGAACCCTTGTCCACAAGCCTATGGTCATTCAAGTCAGACAAAGGTAGGGTGCCTGCTGAACCTGCAGGGACTCCGTGGTGGCACCTGGGGGGAAGGGCAGGCTCTGAGAGGCAAAGGGCCTAATTTCTAAAATCTCAATCCAAAGGGATATGAGAGGTCCCCTGGGCTCCATGAGTACTCACACCCAACCGGAGGGATAATAAAACCCTGACTCGGTAGCCAGGTTACAAACCTTGCTGGGGGCGCTGGGGAAGGGTGGAAGTCGATGGGGGGCGTACAGAAGAGGTGATGGGTTGCTGGTTACTTTTGTTCTGGGAGTAAAGAAGGAGACGATTTAGATAGCATTCTGAGGAAGATAGTAGTGATTCCTCTTAGGCCCTGAGATTCAGAGAGTTGATGCTGGGTCTCCCACTCGCAAAAAAAGCATTTGAGTATCATTACTGCAAATTGTCTCATTTTAGGAAAGTCAGAATCATTCCTCCAGCCGGGACTACACCACACACACACACACACACACACACACACACACGCACACACACCCCTAAGCCTTAAATAAAGGAAAGAGTCCCTCCCCAGCGCCCCAAAACTCACCCTGCGGGGTCCAGGTAAGGGGCGGAGGCGGGGCGCAGGGCAGCCGCGGACCCTGAAGGGTTAATTCCCGTGGCCTCTGAGCATGCCGGGAGTCGTAGTCCTCGCGCGCCCGCGGGCTCACGGGAAACTCCGCCCTACAGAGCAGGGCGGACGCCGGCGCAGTGACTTCCGGCCCACGGCGGCGGTTGGCGACTCACGATCTTTGGGACGTGATTCTTGTCCCGGAACCGAAAGGCAATGAGCACTTTACAATCCTCTTCCCTGACCCTAAAACCACGCGCGGTCCCTCAGGATATCTCCCTTGCTCAGGCCTGCGTTGCGCGTTTAGTGTGGGCGGGGATATTTTCCTGAATCCACTGGTGAGAACGCAGAACGAGGGGAAAGGCTGCAGTTGCAGCCGGCCGGATGGAGGTCAAATAGTAGGAAGCATTTACTGCCCGGGGCAGAGTGGTGCGGTCTCTAGTTTCCTCTTGCGGTTTGGTAGAAAGAGAACAGAAGCTGTTGAGTTGCCGTGTGAGTTGGAACAGTGACTTGGAACAGTTTTTGAAATGAACTGGTAGTTGAAGTAAATGTTAAATTTTGGAATTAAGCCGGGTCACCTGCCCCAGTCTCTAAGTTGAGATTTCTCCATTTTGCGCCGCGTATGCGCCAGCCACCTCGTCGGTTCCTCACAGGTCTCCTTGGAGTGGAGGACTGGGTTCTCCAGCCCTTGACTCTAAGACATCTCTTCCCAGCATCGGACATCTCTTTTCTGGAGATGGCTGTTTGTTTTTTAGATCTGTTTTTTGTTTTGTTTTTTTAAATTGAGGTATAGTTGTACAGTATTACAGAAGTTTCAGGTGTACAACAGTGATTCACAGTTTTTAAAGGTTATACTCCATTTATAGTTATTATAAATATTGGTTATATTCCTTGTGTTGTACATCCCCCAGATGTTCATCAAAGGTCTCATCTGTGTCGGGAGGGAACCAGCCCAGGCAGGCCCAACTTCACTTGCTGGATCAGTAAATGCCCTGGCGGCATACCTTGCTGGACATTGGGGCTTGCATGGGCCTGCAGGCAGTGGGTCAGAGTAGAAAACCCTCGGGAGGTCAGAAAGGTGAGGCATAAGTTAACTTTATGGGCAGTGCAGAAGTGATGTTTGCTGGTTGGGGAAAGCTTGGAAGAACAGAAATGGGTTGTGTAATATGGTTGGTTACAAGACTGGGTGAGGGCATAACAGATGCCTTTTAGTGTCTTTCATCACTTACACAGAAGTTGATTTCGAAGATGTGGTTTATCCGATTTTTTTACTCCTCCTCCTTTCCTTTATGGCTGCCTTTTGGCAGTTTGCCAAGTGGAAGTGGTTATGGCATCTGACTTTCTAGCTTTGTAAAAAATATATTTATTTGTTTATTTTAGCTGCACCACCTCTTAGTTGTGGCATCATTGTTTGTTTTTTGTTTTTGTTTTTTTGGCTGCGTTGGGTCTTTGTTGCTGCACGCGGGCTTTCTCTAGTTGCAGCGAGCGGGAGTCACTCTTCCTGGCGGTGTGCGGGCTTCTAATTGCGGTGGCTTCTCTTGTTGCAGAGCATGGGCTCTAGGCGCGTGGGCTTAAGTAGTTGTGGCACGCAGGCTCAGTAGTTGTGGCGCACAGGCTTAGTTGCTCCGCGGCATGTGGGATCTTCCTGGACCAGGGATCGAACCCATGTCTTCTGCATTGGCAGGTGGATTCTTAACCACTGCACCACCAGGGAAGTCCTGTCTTTTTGATAATAGTCATTCTAACAGGTATGAGGTGATATCTCATTGTGGTTTTGATTTGCATTTCCCCGATGATTAGTGATGTTGAGCACCTTTTCATGTACCTATTGGCCATCTGTATGTCTTCTTTGGAAAAATGTCTATTCAGATCTTATGTCCATTTTTTTAAACAGGTTATTTGTGGTTTTTTGCTTTTGAGTTGTTTGAGTTCTTTATATATTTTGGATATCAATCCCTTATCCGATAAGTGATTTGCAAATATTTTCTCCCATTCAGTAGGTTCATTGTTTCTTTTGCTATACAGAAATTTTTTAGTTTGATGTAGTCCCACTTGTTTATTTTTGCTTTTGTTGCCTTTGCTTTGGGTGTCAGATTGGTTTTTAGTTCTTTAGGGCAGTCTTACCTTTACATTTCAGTAGTACCTTCCTAGTGCAATGCTCCACAAATGTTTTCTGAATTCCTGCCCAAGATTAGAAAATTGACAGGTAGGGGGACTGCTACTGGAGAGAAAGCTTACTAATTTCACCAAGAAATGACCATTGGTAATCTGATAGTGAGGGAAGAGACAGGAAAATCTGTAAAACTAGGCAAAATTTTGCCCATCATTTGGCAAAGATTTTTTAACTTGTAATAAATATCCAAGAGAGAATATAGGAAAACATTTTTGTGTAATGCTGGTGGGAGTAGAGAATTCATATAATTTCCTTAGAATGTATTTTGGAAGACGGTACTGAAAGTCGTTAGGGGACTTCCGTGTGCCACAACTACTGAGCCTGCGGTCTAGAGCCCACGAGCCACAACTACTGAGCCCGCATGCCACAACTGCTGAAGCCCGCACGCCTAGAGCCTGTGCTCCGCAACAAGGGAAGCCACTGCAATGAGAAGGCTGCCCACCGCAACGAAGAGTAGCCCCTGCTTGACGCAACTAGAGAAAGCCTGTGCGCAGCAATGAAGACCCAACGCAGCCAAAAATAAAAAAAAATTAAAATTAAAAAATTAAAAAAAATAAAATAAAAGTCGTTAGGGAATTCCCTGGTGGTCCAGTGGTTAGGACTCTGCACTTTCAGTGCTGAGGGCCCGGGTTCAATCCCCAGTTGGGGAACTAAGATCCCACAAGCCACGTGGCGTGGCCAAAAAAAAAAAATAGTCATTAAAGTACATAAGTTGACCCACCAATTATACTTATCCTAAGGAAATCATTTGAGATGTGTATACTTTTGTGTTCCCACAGTGAATAGCAAAGCAGAACTACCTTCATTTCTGACAATAGAGAATCAGTTAAACTATGGGGCAGTCATTCTAAGGAACTGTATACATTGTGACCATTATAAATTATATTTTCAAGGAATATTTAATGAAGTGTAAAAATGCTTGTGTGTTAAGTGAAAAAAGCAGGTTATAATATACCTCTAATTTATAAAATATGTATCCATGTAATCATGTTAGCTTTTCTTCCTTGTGTTAGTGACCTCAGGCCTTAAAGAAAGCTGCTGCAGCTCCAGGCATCACATCTTCCCACTAATGACCCAAGCAGAAAGGAAGGGAGCAACGAGGGCTTTCTTCTGTTGACGCTCCGTCCCCAGGTGACTTCCTCTTACATCTTATTGACCAGAGCTGGGTCATAGAGCCACTCTGAGTTGCAGTGGAGGCTGGGAAAGTGAGCATCTAGCAAAGAGGATTGTGATTAATCCCTTGGGGCTGGCACACTGCCACTAAGAATGCTCTGGGGTTCTGTATGTAGGGAAGAGGGGCAAATGGCGGGTAGACAAATGTGTTGCCACACCCAGTTAACTACAGCATGTTGTTTGGGCCAATAAAGCCACATTCCAAGAGGGCAGTATTTGTAAACATCAGTGACAATGTACCCATATGCCATCATCTCTGCCTTTCTCTGGAAGAGGTAGGCATCATGTGCCAGTGTCAAAGACCAGCTGTTTGAGAAATAACAAATTAGCATTTGTTTAATTCCTGTGATTAATGACCCTTAGTTTACTTCATCTTTGTGTAAGAGCAACAGTATACTGAGTTGTGTCTCATCTTGTATTTAATATGTAGATCAGTACTTCTTCTGTTATGTATCCTGAACTTGAAAAGGTTGGGAAAGAGTAGGGACCCTTCTGGGATGGAAGAATTTGTGCCATGTCCTTTAGTTTTCTGGAATTGTAATTACTTGGAAATGATGAACTAGGTAAAGAGTGCTTCTTAAAATCACACATTGCAAGATCTCTGAAGCCAGCTAGAACAGCAGGCCTTGGGCTACATGCCCAGTATTGAATAATAAAACGAGAGACCTTAGAAATATAAGTTCCTCTGCCCTGTGTTTTGGGGGTTTTCACCCCTTCAGTTTTTGGGTCTGGGGAAGGGCAACAGAGACTTCTTGCTCACGGCCAAGGCTCTTAAGTTGATGGGAAGGAAGTAGAGATGGCAGAAGAACCAGCAGTGAGTACCAAGGAGTTATTGGGAAAAAAAATTAGGAGCTGAGTTAGTTGATGGCATAGAGTTTATTTTTATTTTTTTAATAAAGTTTCTTTTATTTATTTATATATATATTTTTGGCTGTGTTGGGTCTTCGTTGCTGCGCACGGGCTTTCTATAGGTGCGGCGAGCTGGGGCTACTCTTCGTTGTGGTGCGCAGGCTTCTCATTGCAGTGGCTTCTCTTGTCATGGAGCACGGGCTCTGGGCACACGGGCTTCAGTGGTTGTGGCACGGGGGCCCTAGAGGGCGCGGGCTTCAGTAGTTGTGGCGCACGGGCTTACTTGATCTGCAGCATGTGGGATCTGCCTGGACCAGGGATCGAGCCCGTGTCCCCTGCATTGGCAGGCGGATTCTTAACCACTGTGCCACCAGGGAAGTCCCTATGGCATAGAGTTTAAATTCAGCTTTTGCTAAGGTGGATTTTGACAACTCCTTGGAAGCTGAGTTTAGTTCTTTCCCTTGAGCCTTTCCTCTTCTCCCAGTGGACAGCATCTTAAGTTCCAGAGAAGATGATAAAGCCCCCCTGAGGCAGTTATGGAATCTCCAAGTTTCTATTCCAGTGACTCAGTTTTCAGTAGTTCACTCTTCCTCCATCTCGCTCTCCCTTCACGTGGTAATTAGAAGGGATAGGGCACAGCTTTTCTAGCTTGCATTCCAGGAAGGGTCCCGAAAGGAGCTGAGTTCAGGGTGAGCAGCTCTGAATGGGTATAAAATACTTCTCACGTAGCTGCGGATTGGGTGGGGCCTTAAGCCCTTTTGGATGTGGCTGAACATGCCACTGATACTCTGTGACCCTGTGCTGTGGCACAGAGCTTCCAAGTTCACCAGGTTTAGGAATCCTTTCCCTGGAAAGCCCAGAGGATGATAATCGGTAACAGACTTCACCACTGTGACTGGGAATGAATCTCACCAGAAACTCAATAGCAGCTAATTAATTCACACAGGTCCCTTGACCACCCTCAGTGCTACCAACAATCTTGGTGGCTGCAACCACAGTAGGTTCTGACCACTAATGAACTTGACTCAATCTCTAAGAAGCAGTCTCAGCTGCAGGGAGCTCGGGTTCACCTGCGCCTGCCTCACCACTGTTTGCTCTCACGGAGGAACAAGTCGGTCAGGAAGCTGCACCACGGCCTGGCTCTTAAAGAGAGACTCTGAGAACCAGAGGTGGAGATTCACTGACTGACTTAGAATTACGCTAAGCAGCTGCAGCGTAATGTCTTTGGAGAAGGTATGTGCCGACTTGATCAGAGGCGCAAAGGAAAAGACTCTCAAAGGGAAAGGACGGATGCCCACCAAGACTGTGAGGATAACTACAAGGAAAATTCCTGTGGTGAAGGTTCTAGGACTTGGGATCATTTTTCAGATGAGGAGCCACAGCGACTCACTGGCATGCACAGTCCTTCTGCAATTGTTAATAAGATTACTTCCATCAGTATTGAGCCAGGAGTCGAGGTTGAAGTCACCATGGCAGATGTTTAAATCAACTTTTTTAATAAACTGATAATCAGTTGATAAAAATATAAACAGACATCATTTGTGAACTGAATAAAGGCTTTTGACACTTGGAATAAACACCTGATGGGTAGGCTGTATTCTCTGCCCTTAAGGAAAAGAGCCACAGATGATTTGAGTATAACGTTTAATGTAAGATACAGTGGATTGGCAGAGTTGGTACAAAGCTAAGAGATTCAGTTCTAGTCAGTGAGTTAACAGCCTAGGCACCTGGACAAAAAATTGGCCCTGCTGTCCTGGGTCCTCCAAAGCCCCCTGGATGGCACCAGCTAGAGGCCCCACACCAAGACTGATATTGGCTACCTGCAGGCTTTGATGGAATCTACTGTTCCCAGAGTGATTCAAGAGACTGGCTGGCCCTAGTCAACATAGCAGGTGTAATTTTCAGGACAGGCTCGAGGAAAGTGGGTATAGAACTGGACATGGGGTTTGGGTGGCTGTACATTTGCTGCATGCAGTAGTCCAAGAGGCTCTCAGCTGGCGTGGTTAGCCTTTCCACCCACCCTGACTGCTGTTTGGGAAGAAGGAGAAAAAAAGGTTTTTCAAAAAGCTGTATTTGGCATGAGCTAATGCCACTGCCAGTGCTGCCAGTGGCCAGGCACAGACACAGAAGGCCCTGAGGAGCTGGGCGGAAAGGAGAATGTGCAGGCAGAGCAGGAAATAGCCAGCTCACATCCCTGCCGCAGAAGCCCAGAAGGATAAAGGCCGTGCAGTAAAGGGTAACATACGGTCCTCCTCTTTGGTCACGCAAAGGCCCTAGCATGGGCCTGGGAGGTGAGAGGGCTGAGGGGTACAGGCTCTGCCCTCGGGCCCCAACCTTTAGGCTCATCACATTGAGGCGGTGATGCAGCGAGAGGCGAGGCAAGGAGACAGAGCAGTCAGGCTGGTAATCTCTGGCTCCTAGGAGCTGCCCTTGTCCTTGTCATCCATGAGGTCATACCTGTGGGAACAAGCAGAGAGGGCTCAGGTAGAAAGATGACTTCTGTGTCCTCTTATAAATGAGACAAGATCTGAGGGCTCTTGTACTTCAGAGGATCACTGGTTCTCAGCTTGGGTTACATCCTTTTTCCCTCCTATGATTGGGATTTTTCCTACTTAAGCATCCAGGCCCATCCCCAGCTCATCAGACACTCACCACTGGGCTGCACCCTGGGAAAGGTCTATCTCAGCGAGGTCCAACTGCACCTGTGTTGGAGGATAGTAGGGGTGAGATGTTACTTTTGATGTCTCCAAAGACCACGTCCTACCCTGACACACTCCTGGTCCCAAACCAGTGCAGAGGTAATTGGGTAGTAAAGTACTGTAAAGTACATCTGTAAAGTAGTGTCACCAGGGTGCTTACTCCCTAATAGGGACTACAAGCCTTTCCACCAGCAACTTCTAACTCTCACCTTTGCCTGGTCCACCTTTGCCCTCTTCTTACCTTCCCCAGCAGCTCACGCTCTCTTGACATGAAGGAGGAACTAGACTTCACAGAGACGTCCAGCTTTCGCCGCAGGGCCTCATCCAGGGGCATTTCCCACTCAAACCTGAGGAGGGACTGAGGTTAGGGGCAGGGGCCCTTCCCGAGCCTGCCATCTCTTCACTTGAATGCTCACTGACTGACCGTTCATCGAATTCAGGATTTAGGGTCCTCTTCTTCTGTGAGCTCTTCCTCTTGGTGCCCCGGTTCTTGTCTGGCAGTAGCAACAGTGACACGTAGGGGTCAGGGGGATCCCGTCCATTTTGTCGAAGGGCCCTGTGACAGGAGGAAGGAGGTGATGAGGCAACCTGAGGGGAGGGATGGGGAGAACCTGGAGGATGTGACGGATGGAGTCTCACCGGCAACTGTGAACGATGCCGACCAGCTTTCGTTCTTCACTGTAGTACCAAACAGTGAGTTTCACCTGGCCCAGAGGCCCGGCTGGAGCCTCAAGGGGACTGTGGAGAGATGGAGATAGCGGTGGGAGGAGGTAGTGCCCCGGGAGTCTGTAGCTTATCCTTTATATCCTTGACTGAGTCCCATGGTTCTGTCCCAGCGCTTTACCTGTCACTGTGTGTTAGGCGCTGCCGGAGCTCTGGGGCTGGGGAAGTGATGTGAGGGAGTCCCCCCCAGAGCTCCGGTTCTTCGCTCAGAGATGAGGAGCTGTGGCTGTAGCTGTGGCTGTGAGCTTCCACCCCTGAGTGCTGGGACACCAGGATCTAGGCAGACAAGAAAGCGGCACGCAGAGTCCTTCCGCTCTCGGGCTAGAAGGACACGGCCCTCTGCTCCCGCCCTCCCTCCCCTTGCCCACTGTCTCCTGGCACTCACCCCGAGCTGTGCTCTCAGTAGCACCTGCCCTGGACCATTGCTGAGCATAAACCAGTGGTCCAAGCAGAGCTGGTCAGCCACGAGGAGCTCAGAGAGGGGCAGGGATAACGAGCCCAATGCGCCAGTCCCCTCACCCCGAACCTGTGGAGCAACAGGACTGCCGTCAAGAGAGAAGTGATTTAGGTAGTTCCCTGGCGATCCAGTGGTTAGGACTTGGCCCTTTCACCGCCAGAGCCCGGGTTTGATCCCTCGTCGGGGAACCGGGGAACTAAGATCCCGCAAGCCGCACAGCGAGGCCGGGGGGGGAAAAAAAGAGAGAGAGAAGTGATTTAATCCTGGCATTCCAGGTCCAAATGCTTGGACGCTTGAGTGGTTTTGGAGAGACTCTCCTTCGTGAAGGGCAGGGGAGCCGTGGTAATAGTTGCTGCTGGTCCCACTTCCCTGCTTCCCTTTCTTTCTTAACCAGAGTAGACTGTACTATCTTTACTTCCTAAGCTTTCACAAATTATCCCAGTAATACCTGCACAGGGTAGAAAAAAGAACAGTAAAAATAGAATTAAATTGTTTCCTGCCCATCCTATCCTCATGTCCATACTCCAAATGTAATGAGCCCTTCCTATTTTCTTTGTTCTGGCATAATTCTAACTAATATGTCTATATCTCTATTTCATGATTTGCCAACTTTAATATCTACTGATTCCCTGCTATTCAAGATGACAAATTGAGCTCACTTACATCTCTTCTCTACCTCTGCCAGTGTTGTTAATAGTCACATTATTTGAAATTCTGTTGGTTTCTATTCATGTAATTCTCTACTTACTGTTCTATCAACTTTGGAAGGTATCTGACTCCTTACTCCATGTAGAGAAAGCCAGCACTCCTATATTACCTTCCCCCATCCTCTCCCCACCTCCCATACCTCTTCACTTTTCGGTCACCCTTCGACCCACTGAAATCTAGTTTCTACTCCATTCCAGCCCCTGAAGTTGCTCCAGTCATCAGTGACCTCCTAGTTTTCAAAGTCAGTGAATAGTTTTCAGTCACCTAATTTTACCTCTCAGTAACATTTGACCACTTCCTGTCTTTTGAAACACTCTTCTTTTGGCTTCTGGAATCCACTCTCTCCTGGGGAGCATCCCACCACCCTGGCTACACTTCAGTGCTCTTCTTCCTCCATCTGCCCTTTTGTTGCAGCACCCAGCATGTCCAACCTTTGTCCTCTTTTCACTCTACACACGCCCTGAGAGCTCTCACTCACGCTTGTGACTACAGCTGCTACCTGTTGCTTGCTCATGATGCTCAAACAAGAGGGAGAGGGAGGAACACCACGATGGGCCACAGATCGACCTTCCAGATGGCTGTCTCCCCTTGGACAGCCCTCAGAGATCTCAATTTCAAAAACTCCTGCTCGGTGCATTCCCCGTGTTGGCGATGGCACCTTTATCTGTCCATCCACACTAAAACCCCAGGAGTTAACATGTAGTTGTTCTTTGTTCCTCTTCCCCCTCCATGTCAAAATAACCACCAAACACTATCTGGCCTTTGTCAGTTCTTGCTTCAGTTACTCTAACAGTCTCTTAAGTGACCTACCTGCCTCCAGTGCTGCCTTCCTCCAGTTCATTTTTTTACCCTGATGTCAACACCATCTTCCTAAGATGCAAATCTGGATGCCACCTCTCATTCCTTCAAATGTTTCCCTATGCCTTTAGGATAAAATCCAAATTCTTAGCATAATTTTTTTGTGATCTTGCTCTTTCCTGCCTCTATAATGTATAATTTGCCTTCTTTCTCCTCCATTCCCTTCTCAGCCTTAAGAGTTTTCCTGTCCTTCTTTTCTTGGTCAGGGCCTATTTACCCTTAAGCTAAGGACGCCTTTCTTACCTCACCTTTTCCCTTGTCTGAGTTAGAACCCCTCCTTTTTTCCCTACACTGCCTTTACCTCAGCAGTTATCAGTCAGGAAGTATTCTCTGGTTATTTTTCTCCCAAAAGAAGAGTGTGAGCTCCAAAAAGATAAGAACTACATCTTTTATCTCTGAATGCCCTGTGCCTGGTTCAGTGCCTGGCCTGTGACAGCAATCTGCAAAATGTTTGTAGAATGAATTTACGGTACCTGCAACTCCAGGCTCTCAAAGTGTGGTTTCCTGATGAGAAAGGAGGCACTCTCATCCCAGACAGGGGCTGACGTTTGGGAAACAGTCTGGTGGAGATGAGGGGTATGATCAGTGTTGACATTTTCTCCTCTACGCCTCTCATCCCTCCCATCCTTAGTCCTGCAGCATTTCCTAATACCTTAGTTTTATGAGAAGTATCTCCCACGGCAAGAGTAGCATAAGGGCTGGGAGGCTTGGTACCTTTTCGGAGCTGGAGAGAGAATGTTAGTCTTAAATTTGGACCAGTTAGGCAGATTCGCCCCTCCCCTCACAAATTACATCCACAGCCAATGGCCCATGTCCTCATTATCACTTGACAGCCCTCACCCTCCTGGCCTCGAACAGACAATTCTTCCCACCCCAGCACCACCCTGGGAGAGAGGAATTTGGAATTTACTATCCCAAATACACTAGGAGCATCCAAACCTGAGGGATGTAGAAGAAGGGCCAGGGAGCTATGGGGCGTGGGGAGCAGATCTCACCGGTAGGTCCTCAGCCCGCTCCAGGTAGACGGAGAGCAGGGCTGCCGCCAGTTCTGTACTCTTCTGAGTCTGGATCAAACTGTTCACCTGCAGCACCTGGGGAAGGACACATGGGAGCTGGGGAGTGGTAACTGACACTCTGGGGCCTGGCATATGCCTTAAAAGCTCATAGAAGAGTTTACCTTGACCCATCTTGGGTCCCTTCCTTCCTCCAGCATCTTTCCTTACCTCCTCTAACTCAGCAGCAGTGGGACGGGGGGTCAGACGCTCCAGACGCAAGTGTAGGCGGCCAGATGGGACATCCTCCAGGGTCAGCCACTGTGGAAGCGGGCAGGGTTAAGACTTGGGGGTGTGGGGACAGGGACTATGAGAATGAATCATGCATCAAGATCAGGAGAGACTGCTGATTCTAATTCCATGCTCACCTCATCAAGGAAGCCATTGTCTAGGACTGTGGTGAGGCTCACTTTACACCTGTAGAGGAGAAAGATTAAAATTAAGGTCTATGGTCAAGAGCCAAGTCTTTTGTCTCCAAGGTCTACAGAGGCCCAGCCCATCTTCCCCGCTGGACGCCCCCCGCCCCTCACCTGCCCAGAAAGTCATCCTTGTCCAGGTCCTTGTCAAAAACTTCAACCTCTAGCTCTTGGCCTGGAATTGATGTGACGATCACCTAGTGGGAGAAAATAATGGGATCCTTTCCTTTTCTTCTCAGAATGACTGGACACCTCCCCCAATCAACTGAACCCCAGAAGTTTTTTGGACCACTCAGAGCTGGGGGAGGAATGGGGCAAGACTGGGAAGAGTCCTAGCCCTCAATTCTGACCTCAAAGACCTCGTTCCAACGGGGATTGAGATCTTCCTGAACAACACGGCTCCGGAAGCTTCGTCCTCCCAGCTTTAGTTTGACATAGGGGTCTGACTTCCCCTTCACTAATCCCCCCAAGAAACGGTCTTTGGCAATCAGGTCCTGGGCCTCTAATACATGGATCCGAAGCACATTCTGCAAAAGGAACAGGTGCGGCACCAGGTGGCAGTCAAAGAGAGAATACTGTCAGACCCAGCCCTGAAACAGGCTTTGCGCACGTAGGGTGGGCAAACAGACTCCAGTCCTTTCCAGATACAGACTTACCTCTGTCCCAAAGTTACTGTCAGGAGTAGTGTGACTGGGTCGAGGTGGGGCATCCACACTGCTGCCTGTCTGGGGGCCCTCGTCGTCCAGGTCCCAAGCTTCAGGAGTACCAGGCACAGCAGGGAAGCGCACTTCTGATGAATCCAAGTACAAGAGCTGGGAAGGGTAGTGTGATTGTCAAATCAAAGCAGTGCATTTAGCCACCAGCAGGCAAGGTATGTGGGGGTGGGGGGGGGGCAGAGCAGGGGCTCTGACAGGGAAACTAGGTCCCTGCCTTGGCTGTGCTTATCTCTGGGGGGTTCACTCCACACTCACCCTACTCAGACACCATGTCTTCCCCCAGTTAGATCAACAAACATTTTTTGTGCGTCTGCTAGATGCTTCCAGATACACTAGCTCATTTCATCGTAGAGGATCCCCTTTCCTTACTCTTAATACCACAAGGAATCCACAGGGCCCTTCCCCTCCACCTCCATACCCTCATAACCAGTTTCATGTACAGCCGGGAGTTTGGGCCAGAACTGCTGAGCTGGAACCACTGGTCCAGGGTGAGTTCAGGGGCAGTCAGCAGGCGAGCCAGAGGCAGGGTCAACGCCCCTAAAGTCAGGGCCCTGGAGTCATCCTTCACCTATAGGCACAGGAAGAGGGGATGGAGTGAGGGATTAGGGAAAAGGGAGGTAGCCTGCGGAAATGATGACACAGCTGCAGCTTCATTCTCTCTGTGCCAATCACAAACCTTTTGCTCTACTCCAGGCCATCCTTTTACAGTCCTCTGCCCACTCTACAGTCCCTTCCTCCTTTGCTCGTTCTGGTCTCATTACCTGGAAAGTTCTCATTCTGCTCTTCTCTGCCTGTTTAAATCCTACTGATACTTTAAGGCCCTCTGAATATCCTACTTCCTTCACAAAGACTCTCTAGTTACTCCAGCCTCTGTACTTTTCTCTGGCCATCCTAAGCACTATACTATGGGTATTTTACTCCCAATGATTAATGTTGAATCATTCTTAGATGGTTATATATGTTTGTCTCCTCTCTGAAACGAGCCAGTAAGCTTCGTGAGGGCAGATACTGTGTTTTGCGCTTTTTCTATGACCTTAAAAGTGCTAGACGTCTGGGAGGCTGGGACTGGCATATGCACACTACTCTATGTAAAATAATCAATAAGGACCTACTGTATAGCGCAGGGAACTCTACTCAGTACTCTGTAATGACCTATATAGGAATAGAATCTGAAAAAGAATTAGGTATATGAATATGTATAACTAAGTCACTTTGATGTACATCTGAAACTAACACAATGTTGTGCTAACCCTATACTCCAATGTAAAATTAAAAATTAAAATAAAATAAAAATAAACCAGAAAAAAAAAAGTGCTAGGTGTCTAGCTGGTGCTCAATATGTTCTTCTCTTCTTTTAACAGGGTTTTTGTTTATTTTTTGGCTGTGCCTCATAGCATATGGGATCTTAGTTCCCCGACCAGGGATTGAACCTGTGCCCCATGCAGTGGGAGCGCAGTCTCAACCACTGGACCACCAGGGAAGTCTCCTTCTCTTCTTTTAAAAAATAATTTTTTTGAGGCATAATTTACATACCACAAAAATCACTCATTTTAAGTGCACAATTCTTAGTTATAAAAATGATTCTAGGGCTTCCCTGGTGGCGCAGTGGTTGAGAATCTGCCTGCCAATGCAGGGGACACGGGTTCGAGCCCTGGTCTGGGAAGATCCCACATGCCGCGGAGCGACTAAGCCCGTGAGCCACAATTGCTGAGCCTGCGCGTCTGGAGCCTGTGCTCCGCAACGGGAGAGGCCACGATAGTGAGAGGCCTGCGCACCGCGATGAAGAGTGGCCCCCACTTGCCGCAACTAGAGAAAGCCCTCGCACAGAAACGAAGACCCAACACAGCCATAAATAAATAAATAAATAAATAAAATTTAAAAAAAAAATTAAAAAAAAAAAAAAAAAAATGATTCTAGAGAGACAGGTGGGGAACCGTGGAGAGTAGAAGAGGTGGAGAGTCTAGGTAGATGGATTGAAAATAGAGATCATGGAATTCCCTGGTGGTCCAGTGGTTAGGACTCCGTGATCTCACTGCCGAGGGCCTGGATTCCATCCCTGATCAGGGAACTAAGATCCCGAAAGCCACACGGCACAGCCGAAAAAAAAAACAAGAAAAGAAAATAGAGATCAAAGGAGAAGATGGAGAGAAGAAATGGTGCAGATCTGAGAAGACAGAATAGGGTATCCAGGAGGGACTGATAGGTGATTCTCTCACCTGCACATCGAGCTCCTGGCTTCGAGGGTCTTGCAGGAAGAACCGGAAGGCCTCCTCCCACACCGGGCCGTTGGTGTTATAGACAGCCTAGAGATGTGCAGGATGTGATCAAGGTACACGCCACAGTCCCAGTCCTGTTTCTCCAGAAAACCCTTCCTCTTACAGGCATCCTAAAGGGAACGCTTCATCCCAAGAACAGTCCTCCCTCCTCCTGTCCCCACACACACATGACACCTGGCACAATGATATCCTTGTCCTGGCCCTCACCTTGCTCTCCTGGGTCACATCCTGAATTGACAGCTGTACCATGGGGTTGGGCTCCTTGTTCCCCTTCTTCAGCTGTGGGGGGTAGAATTCAGAAGTCACTATCTTGGTTGTTTTTGTTTTTGTTTCAGTGAAGGAAGGCGGGCTGTCATCAGAATCCTTCCCCTGGGGCTTCCCTGGTGGCGCAGTGGTTAAGAATCCGCCTGCCCGGCACTTCCCTGGTGGCGCAGTGGTTAAGAATCTGCCTGCCAATGCAGGGGACACGGGTTCAAGCCCTGGGGCGGGAAGATCCCACATGCTGCAGAGCAACTAAGCCCGTGCACCGCAACTACTGAGCTTGCGCTCTACAGCCCACGAGCCACAACTACTGAACCTGTGCACCTAGAGCCTGTGCTCCACAACAAGAGAAGCCACCACAATGAGAAGCCCGTGCAGCGCAACGAAGAGTAGCCCCCACTCGCCACAACTAGACAAAGCTCGCGCACAGCAACAAAGACCCAATGCAGCCAAAAATAAATAAATTAAATAAATAAAGATTATAAGAGAATATTATGAACAACTTTATACAAATAGTTAGAAAACATCGATTAAATAGATAATTTAAAAATACAACTCACGGGCTTCCCTGGTGGCGCAGTGGTTGAGAATCTGCCTGCCAGTGCAGGGGACACGGGTTCGAGCCCTGGTCTGGGAAGATCCCACATGCCGCGGAGCAACTAGGCCCGTGAGCCACAACTACTGAGCCTGCGCGTCTGGAGCCTGTGCTCCGCAACAAGAGAGGCCGCGATAGTGAGAGGCCCGCGCACCGCGATGAAGAGTGGCCCCCGCTTGCCGCAACTAGAGAGAGCCCTTGCACAGAAACGAAGACCCAACGCAGCCAATAAATAAATAAATAAAAGTCATTTGTGAATTTTATTTTCAAAAAAAAAAAAAAAAATACAACTCACTAAAACCAATTCAAGAATTTTAGTGAGATTAAAAAAAAAAAAAAGAATCCGCCTGCCAGTGCAGGAGACACGGGTCTGAGCCCTGGTCCGGGAAGATCCCACATGCCGCGGAGCAACTAAGCCCGTGCGCCACAGCTGCTGAGCCTGTGCTCTAGAGCCTATGAGCCACAACTACTGAAGCCCAACGTGCCACAACTACTGAGCCTGCGTGCCACAACTACCGAAGCCCACACGCCTAGAGCCCGTGCTTCGCAACGAGAAGCCACGACAATGAGAAGCCCGCGCACCACAACGAAGAGTAGCCCCCACTCGCTGTTAACTAGAGAAAGGCTGCACACAGCAATGAAGACCCAACGTAGCCAAAAATTAATTAATTAATTAAAAAAAAAAAAAGAATCTTTCCCCTGAGGTGACTGTGATCCCCTCTTTGGAACCCTTGTGTTACATGTTGTTGCTATGGAAGCAGAGCGGGCGGGGGGAAGGGAGGGTGTGGGAATGCTGCACCCATGGCTTCCTGTTCACCTGCCCTCAGAAGCCACACTCACAGGAAGATCTTGGGCCCGATCCAGATAGACAACTAAGATGGCAGCTGATGGGGGCTCCGGTCGGGAGGAGACTCCTCGGTTCCACTGTAGAACCTGGTGTGGGGTGGTAGTAGTCAGACCATCATCCCTCCAGACCCCCCATACTTCTAGCTACCTGTTTCTCCCCTGCTAGCTTCCTGTTTTCAGTGTTAGTTACCTGCTCCAGTTTTTCTGCATCTGGCAAAAGTGAAAGCCATTCTAGCCTTAAGTGAACTTGGCCTTGCCCACTTTGTAGAGGGAACCACTGGAGGGAGAGGAAGAAGAAAGTGAGGTATAGTAGACATCATATACACACCCAATCTCTTCCCCACCAATGTAGCAACCACCGTCTACACAATGGGGGACAGCACCCTCCACCTTCCTCTTCTCTCAACTTACTTCATCCATTACTCCAGCCTGCAGTACTTTCCCTACATCCAGCTTCATTCTGGGGGGCGGTGGTGGTGATGATGGCAGTGAAAGGAAAAAGAGGGGAGTGTTATAATTAGCAACATGTCATTCACTGGCCCGCTTCTCATCCACACAGAAATAACTGGCACATCTCAGACTCCCTTCTTACCCTCGGGAGATATATATGCATGTGTGCGTGGTGGGTATGAGGGGTGGGAAGGCTGGGAAGGAAAATGATAATATGATTCCCAGGCCTGGAAAAGGATTATAATTACCTCTGAGACCTTGGTGGCCCTGGGGATTTAGAATCCTAACACAGGCAGAGTCTCACCTGCCCAGAAAGTCATCTTTGTCTGGATCCTTGTCAAACACCTCCACCTCAATTTCCTGTCCTGGGACCTCATGTACCATAACCTGAAGAACACAGAGGGATAAGGGTCCGCAGGTGTGAAGATCATCCAATCAGCATATTCTCTCAAAACCTCCTGGAGCCTCCCCATCTGACACAGCCCCACTCGTTGGCTCTCCCACCTCATAAGTCTCTCCCCACTGGGGGTTGAGTTCCTCATCAATGACACGACTGCAGAATGTCTGGGTGCCCACTCGCACAAGTGCGTAGGGGTCTGACTTGCCCTCAATCAGGCCCTTTACGTATTTGTCCTTGGAGCTCAGCCCTCCAGCGGCCAGCAGGTGAATCCGAATAATGCCCTGAGGGTAGGAATCAGATCCTGAGATATTAAAGACCCACCACAGGGTTCCCAAGAGACGGATCTATCTAATAGGGGAGAGACCATACCCTGGGAAGAGGGGAACGCAACTGGGCCACATCTTGAAGGTCAGGCACAAGGGGCACCAATAATCGGTTGGGCAACACAAGAAAGGCAGCGATGGAATCCATGATCATGGTGTCAGAGAGGGAACTGAATGGGGGAGTGGAAAAGGAGGTGAGTGTGAGTGTCAATATTTCCCCACCGCCAAGTATGTTTCCCACAACCAAGAGAGACCTAAAGCTAGAGGGAAGTCCTTTCTTGAAAATACCTTTTTGCTTCTCTTCTACCCTGATTTCCCACCTACTGCTCTGTCCCTTCCTCACTGCCATCGCATCTCTTCCTTCTCCCTTTGCCCCGGCTGAGGAGTCCGTAGCCCACTTCATTCTCTACCAAAATGCACAGTCCCCCCACAGAAGAAAAATCACAGTATGAAACTTTTCAGGGGTATTTGTCTGATCTCCCCAACTAGGGTCAAGGCTCTTGGAGGGCACCAGCTGCATTTTTTACTGCTCTGTATCCCTTAAACCCCCAAACCAGGGCTGGAACACTTAACAGGTGCTCGATAAATCCTTCATACCTGAGTCCTGGGATATCCAGCAGGTTGGTCATCCCTGTCCAGTTGATATCTAGGGTCTGGAAGCAAAGAGCAGGGGGATCGGGACAGAGCATATGGTGGCATGGTTACGCCCATCCAACAGTTGCCAGACCCTCAGCCTACTTGTCAGTTCCCTCCCCCATTCCCCATAGCTTCCAATCCTCTCTGCTTCCCCCGCTTCCCTACCCCTCCTCAACGTTTTCCCTTACCGGGCGTCGGATAAAGAACATCGACACAGCCCCCACAATAGGAAGGTTCCCAATGAGTGGTTCAAGAATCACTCGTAAGACACCCTGCAGCTGGGGCAGGAAGAGACGAACAAAGCCTTTCTTCAGAAACAGTCTTCTTTCCCTCCCAGACCTCCCCAGCCTTGGTTTTCCCAACCTCCCACTTCCCCATATCTAATGAAACTTAGGGCAAAGGCTTCTTATGGAGGCCCCTGACATCTGCCCCACCTGCATGCCCTTGACTCCTGCTTTGCAGAAATATTTCTTCACTTCCACATCGATCTGTACATCACCTACATAGCTGGGAGTTAGTGAGGAAGAGAACAGAGGGTTAGCACTAGGCTGACGTGGGTAAGGGGAGTGAAGTAGTCAGAGTGACCAGGAAAGGGAATCGGGAAGAGTGGTGAGTGGCATTACCTGATGTTCAAGTCCAGCAGGATCTGGTCTTTCCTCTGACCAGGGTGAACCCTGACTCCTATGATGCGCGGTGGCTGCAGAGATGAATGCTTGAGAGGGGAGGGAAAGGCCCCTTTGGGCCACCCATCTCCCCTGCCCCATCTCTTCCCTGTCATTACTTTCCCTCCTACACACGTACCTTTTCACCCAATTCCACTCGTGTAAATGTAAATGTTTGCAGGTGGGGGTTAGATCCTCGAACAGCTGGGGCCACAGTTTCAGCCAAAAGCTTCTCCATATACTGGCCCAGGAACGGCCAGACCTGGGCCACAATCTGGGAGGAAAGGGAGCTTGTCATAGGAGAGTGCTGCCTTCCCTCTAAAGGCAAGTTCCTTCAGACTCCTCCCCATGGGGAGGCTAGATTTGAAGCGTGGCAGGGTCTGGCAAGAGAGCGAACCCCATTCCCCCTCAGGAAAAACAAAACCCAAGACAAGCAACCCTCACCTTATTTAGCCACTCAGCTTTTTCCACATCTGGGAAGCTGACCTGGAGGTGGAGAACATGGAGACAGTGAGGAGCACTATCCTCCGCCCGTAGCTTCCTACTAAGATGCCAGGTGGATGCTCACTAAGGAAACCTAAGTGTGACACCCAGGGGTTGAGGGGAGGGGCCGGGATGTCCTGAGGATTCATTCCTCCAGAGGGTTTGGGGCCCTGAGGTCTCTTCGGCAAAGGGAGCTGACAGTGTCAGCCACACAAAGTTGCTTTGCGGATAGCTCAGGGATGTGAAATGATGACAGCTGCTGGGGCAGAGAGGAGGAGGAGGGAAGAGAAGGGCACATTCTTTCCGGAGGGGGAGGTCCTGACAAATCAGAGTTTGAGGAGGAAATCCTGGGATTGGATAAGTCCTGGTTCCTTTTACCAGCCTTCCCTCTGCCCCTCGAACTGGGGCTTCTACACCAAAAGGTGAAGCAGGACGCGGCTCCTGTGTTAGGGAGGGGCCAGAAGAGCTATACAGGCCCAGGCTGGTGTTTTCTTTCTTTCTTTTTAATCGGTGTGACTCTTTTGATGGGAAGGAAGGACATCTGTGCTTTGTACTGGGGGAGGAGAAGGGGTAGTTGCTTTAGGAGGAAAATAATTTTCCATGATGAGAAGTAGGAAGAACAGAGACTCTTGCTGCCTGGGCTACAAGTCCCATGGGACCATTTCTCCCCGTTTCTCCTCCCCAGTCCAGGGTCGGGGAAGCATAGCTGTGTTTGCCTAGCGTCAACTTTGATTCCCCCAGACAGGCACCTCTGCTGGGAGGAGCAGGAAGGGAGGGGCCGGGAAGGGCCGGGTAACGGGCTCGGCATCTGCAAGGCCTGAGAGAAGCCATCGGGGCCCCTCACCACAGGAGAGGGGGCGTAGAAATAGGGTCCTGGCCCCAACCCAGCAGGCGCAGCCCGCAGTCCGGAAAAGGGTGGGGCCGGCCAGGGGCGGTGGAGTGCGGGCAGCGGGCACTGCAGCAGTAACACTACCCTCCCCCCAGTACCCCCGCCCTTTGTCCAGCAGCCGCCTCCGCTGCGCTGCGGCCAGGCCGCCTGAGGCTGGAAGGCTAGGGCCGGAGGGTCCGTCTGGGTGCGGGGGCTCGACTGGGCAATGCTCCCGGGGAGGATCTCGGGATAAGAGCGGGAAAAGGGAGAAGAAACTTATGGCCTTAAAGAGGTTTAAAAAAAAAAAAAAAAGAAGTCTTGGGGAGGACAGGAAAATGGAGGGAACCCACTGAGCGGCAACGGGAACAGGGACGCCCAGGAGCAGTGTGAGTGGCACCAGAAACGAGGAGGGGCGTTCGAGCGGTTTGGTTGGAGGAAGAGCCACGGCTGAGACGGGCTCCCCAGATGTTATTATTGCTCTTGCCCAAGCGTAGAGGAAGAAGTCCTGATTCTGTGGAAGAATCGGGATCTGGGCGTGGGGAAGGGGGGCGGGTAGTGGATAGTCGGTCCCAAGAGTGGCGCGTCCCTGCAGGCAGGAGGCTAGCGGGCCAAAGGGGAAAGTCTGGGGCCCATCGTCCCAAGATGGGGAGCTGACTTTAAGGATAGGGAGGGAGAGCCCGAGAACTAACGGGCAAGAAGGGAACTATGCTGCACTGAGGATTGAGGATGGTCGCTCACCCAGGCAGGTAGTTCTCGATGGCTCATGTAAAGAGTTTTCGCCGTGAGCCTCTCCTCATCATCCAGCAGCTGTCGCGCTACTCGAAGGCTCCGTTCTTTCTCCTCGCGGACCCGGCGCCAGCCCAGGTAGAGGGCGAGGCCGAAGAGCACAAAACCCACGCTGAGTCCTATTGCCCCAGCCAGGTACACCGGCACCAGCACCAGCAACCGCCGCCCGAACGAAGTCAGCACCGCCAAGGCCTCACCCGCGGCGCCTGGGCCGGCAGGTTGGTTCCCAGAACTCTGGTCCAGCTTTGCGTGAGCAGTGGGGGGCTGGTCAGGGGGGTCGGAGGGAGCGTAGGGCTGGTCCACTGCGCTGGGGCGGTCTCCAGGAGAGCGGTCCATGCTGCCACCTCTGGGAGGACCTGCCCGACCCAGAGACCAGCTAGAGGTTGCCTAGTTCGGCGACCAGATTCCCCCCCTACAAACCAAAACCCCAGAATGGGGGAGGGGACTTAAAGCCACGCCCCTTCGTTCTGACGGTTCGGGTTGGTCCGTGCCGCATAGATGAAGGTGGAATCAAAAGACCGAAACCCCGCCCCCTGCCTCGGGGAGAGGAAAGGGCTCGGGAGAGGCAGGACCTTCCTGATTGGACCGGAGTGCCAAGATGGGCGGTCTGGGATGGCGGGAAAAGGAGGAAAAAGGCTAAAGAGCAGCATGTGATTAGCCAGAAAGAGGAGGAGGAGCGGCGTACCATTTCAAGAGGAGAGGCGGGACCAGGAGCTCCCCCACGTGGGATTGGAGTGCCTATGGTATGACGTCATGCAGAGCCGCACCTGCAATTACTCTGTTTTAGAGAGAGCTGGAGTTGCGAAGTTGAGGGGTTGTGGAGCGTCGGGATTTCGTTCCACTCCCTTCAGACGGTTTGGCAGAACTTGGTCTGCGATTCCTACATGTTCATTTGTCTCCTTTCCCACGTTTTCATACTTTAAGCACATTCCTTATCCTTCCACTTTTTTTCTTGCTGGTTGTCCTTACAAAAGGAAAGGAAATTACCCTATTTGGAATGAAAGTGTTCGATGACCGACCCTGTTTATCCTGTTCCCAGTCCTCTACTTTGTCTATGCAGTGTAACGACAGACTCTAGAGAAAACTGGAGAACCCGAAAATTACAGAATTGAGATAATCTAGCCTTCAGGCAAGCGGGAGGGGGGAAAAAGCAGAGTGAATAGGAAGTGAGGCTTTATTTCTCTTTAGAAATCTCCAAGTTAGTTCATTCTATCTCCAAGAATTAGTCATCTCTATTTTAAAGAGCAAATTAAAACTAAATTGGCTCCAAGGGGGGTGGGGTCTCAGCTGCAGCCGAAATGATTACATTTTCCAAGAATTCCTGACCCTGAGGAACTGCTAGGACACTAAAATGGGAAATCAAGAGTAATGAGACAATTCTGTTTCTCATTTGCCTGGGTTATAAGGAAGGTTTAAAATACAGTCAGATGTAGAACTAAGTTCTACATCGCACTGTGTAGGTTTAGGAAGGAAAAAATGCAGGGTATATTGATGATGACTCTCGTTACTAGTTAACTGGACTTAGAGGTGTAGTGTTGTCCAGGGACTTAGAAACTGGACCGATCGGAAGCCCAGGAGGGACAGATTGGTCATGATTACCTTCTAATGCGATGTATGTGGGGCTAGTGTTATTCTGTTTGGTTTACAGCTGTTAAATTTTATCTGGCTCTGCAGGGCATAGATTTCATCAGGCTATGTTTCATCAAAGCTGTTTAAAACTTATCCCTGCCCAGGTTCCCTCCCTTAATCTTAAATTTTCTCACTTCCCTTTCTCTACTTCTCTGAAACAGTATCTAAACTGCTTCTTTCAGTTTGCAGAACTGTGTAAGGAACAGTTTTCCATCTGCCTCCTATGTTCTCTGTATTCTGAGAGATGAGCAGGTAAAAAAGCTCAAGGAGTTTGGAGGAGGTGAGTGCCCACCAACTTGACGAACCAGAACTATAGCAGGAAAATGGATGAACATCCTCAGAGGGAAACCTCCCTATAAACTGAAATTTGCCAAACACTGGAGTAGGGGAAGGGATCCCTTAGGCTGGGGGATGAAGAGGGTGACCTATGGAAGTTCCTTTTCAAACTTTTCCCCTTTCTCATCCTATCTAGATCATCAGATCCTCCTACTGAAGATGGTGTATGGAGGACAAAAGCTCATCCCCAGGAAGGTCTCTTCCCAGCTGGGGCCCAGGAGCCACAGAATCAGCAGCTGCAAGGCACCGGAACAAGTAAACAAGATGGGTCCCCACCCATTGACAATTCTGTTGCCGAGGTGCCACCTGGTGGTGATAAGCAGTAAATGGGTAACACGAAAAAGGATGGCCATTTGTTAGAGGAGAGCACTTAGACTTCCTGGTTTTGCAATCTGCATTTATATGTAAACTACAGTTGCCTCCCAGGGTTGGATGTGGTAATCTGGTCCCAGCCTACTCTCCAAGATGGAAGGGGCAACGGGATTTGAGGAAACTTCCTCTGTATTATTCCTTGTAAGTTACTGGAAAGTAGTGGTCCCATTGCTGGATGGCTATCATTAGAACTTTCTTATGCCAAGTCTGGAGTCAGACTGCCTGAAGAGATTCCTAGTTCCATTCCTTACTAGTTGTGGAGACTTGGGTTGATTACCCTCTTTAAGTCTTTCTCCTCTGCAAAACAAGTATAATAATAATGCCCATTGTGTCAGTGAAATATTGCATGTAAAGTGCCTAGCACAGTACCTTGGTTTATAGTAAGTACTCACATGTTAGCAATTTTTCTAGAACTCTCTGCTTATTTCCTATGCAGCAACACAGGACCTTTTTCTCCATTAGGTAGCCCTTCATATATCTGAAGACATCTATTGGGTCTACCCTCAGTCTTCTCTTGCCAGTTTTTTTCAGATACCCCACTGGTTTGCCAATGGCCCTCTGCAAAAACTATTTAGAAGAACACACAATACTTTAGAACTGGTTCCACTCAGATAGACGTGGTAGAACTACTATATTTACAATGCACAACTATGGTTCTTTTACCCTTATGGAGTTTCTAGAAAGGTGCCTAGAACATAGCAGCCTCTTGATATTTATTAACTGACATATTATGAAGAATAAGATTTTAATTTTTGCAGCCAATTGGAAGTCCCATGTTGTTCTCACATGAATTATTGCTAATATAGATCTCTGCATTTGTTTCTCAGACAGGCTCAAGCAATTTTTAGAGGGAAGGTCGGTCAATCCAAATGGACCCTTTGGATTAATTTAGTCAATACAAGTTACAGACAATTTCCATATTACTTAGTGTTTCCTTGTGTTACTGTTGGTAACTGGGCTTTTCATATTTTTATACAATTAAAAAAAAAAACATAGCCCTTGGGTATATCACTAGAGACTAGAGATTTCTCTAACATGAATATGCTAATCAACATTTACTAGGCACAAATGTTCAGTTTTGATTCCATCAAACTCTACTATTAACTGACTCATAATTATTCTCTTATCTGCAATGACTTAGCAGGTGAGAAAGAGGAAAGCAGTTCCTGACATCTGGGAACTGGCCTGACACAGCTAGGCTTTGGAATTATTAGGAGCTGACCTGGGCTCACAGGTACTGTTGAACACAAACAATCTCACAAAACACCAATATCAGACAAGAGTACTCAGTGACTGTGATGAAGTGAGGCAAAAAACAAGATCACTTCCCAATTTTGTTTAAGCACTAGACAAGGTCAGTGTGCAAACCACAAAACACCAAACATCCCCCTCTCCCAGCTAATGCAGCTTCAGCTTCACTTTAGACTGCCCTTTTTCTAGATAAGATAAAGATACGCAATTATAGAATTTTCCCTGCTCCCCTGACAGCACTCAATTTAGAGTGAAGCTCCACTTCCTTGAACCTTCCCCCAACTCACTTAATGAAGTTCAAGTCCTGTAGGGTCCTTTCTAACACCCTCTTGCAAGACACACCGTGGTTCCAAATGGCATCCTCTCTCCATCACTGCAATGAGCATTAAACCCAACTTGTTCAACTGCAGGTGTATTCCTGGTGGTCTTTAGCTAGAGCACGTTAATAAAGTACATACGACCTCCACAGTTTCCCAAATCTACCTCTTTAGAGATACTTGGCAAAAAAATAATAAAGTTAGCTTGTCAGGGTTTGGCTAGGATTAATTCATGTTGATATCTATGATCACATTTGTCTAAATGCTCATAAACCATCTCTTTTAATAAACCAGAATTGTGCCAGAAAATCAACATTAGGCTTATCAATGTGTGGTTTCTAGAATCCACAAACAATATTTCAGTATTTGCCCATTTTTAGTCATTCGTGCCGCAACCCCCCCCCCCACCTTTTTTTTTAAATGACTGGCCTTGACCTAGCCCACCATCTCCAACCCCAGGTGTAACCTGAGTGATCAACCAGACAAGAGAGCAAGAGGTAGCAGGAGATATGATGGGGAAAGAACAAACCAGGATCACTCTCTCTACCCCCAAATCCATTGTCCCATAGACTAGACACCTGAGTTGTTTCCCCTCCATCAGCCATGAGGTGAGGAGGAACTGAGGTTTGGCTACTGGGACCCTTGGCCTTACTGACTCTTAATTGGATTTAAAACCTCTGTGGTTCTATGTGGAGGCAGAGGGAAGAAAGGGACGAACCCTGAGGCTTGTGTCCCCAGAAGAACTCTCCTTTCCCCAGCACCTCTTAAGCCTTGAAGGCTTAAGGCACTGGTGACTGAGGAAGGGATGGGGTAGGAGTTACATCAACTGCTGTCAACTCAGAGAGCAACTGCCACCTGCCCTGCTCTGTTTGAATAAGGGAAGGATCTGTTGATACATATCCCATTCCCATTTCCCAGCACATCCACCCTTCTTAGTACCTGCCCCCTAAATGACCCTAGGAGCCCTGGTTACTAAGGCAACCTGGGAATAGTATGTGCAAATAGAAACCAAAACAAATGGGACTATTTTTAAACAAGACTAGGTGGCTCCAATGTTTTTACCTCACAGAGTACCTTCCCCAAAGCCCCATCTGATCTTGTTCTGGGTCCCTACCCTTCTTCACTGGCCTCCATCCATCCTTACTACTATGTGAAAGTGGGGTCTTTATTTCATTTTGGCAGATCTATTTACTGCTCCCATCTTCCACGCAGAATATCTAAGCAAGTTTTCACTGCCTCCATTTGTTAAAAATATATTTTTTTATTTCTTTGGAACATGGTGGGCCCTGCCCTATGGATGTCCAGGCCAAGCCAAGGTAATGAATGCTCTCCTAGTCTTTGGGCTGGAGTACTATGGTCCCCGCCTTCCCATGGGCCCAGGAGCAGTTCCTGTATTGTCCAACTCAGCTAGGCCCCAAATTGTCTGATGGCTTCTATCAGGCCTTCTCTCCTGGCCACCCACTTCCCAATCTTTCCTGGCTTCCCCTCTGGGCAGGGTATTTTTTTCTTCCAAAGCCAGTGCTGGAACCTGTGCCATGCAGAAGAGAGGACAAGACCAACGATGTCCCCCAAATTCCCATCAGAGAACACATAGCCCCTCAGTCAGTCCTTCCTCTGCTGGCTTCAGTCTGCACTCCTATGCAAGCCCCCTCTGTGAGGCTGGAAGGAAGATGGACAAGAGGACCCTCATAAAAGGGAGGTGAGAGAAAACACACCAACCCAACCCCTGCTCAGAAGCAAACTCCTTGTAGTCTCTCTTGTCCTAGTTCATGAGTGAGCCCTTCGGACAGGGCCTGGGAGGGCTAGGCGAGTGGGTAGGTAAGGGCCCCTCGACCCCAGCCCTGGGAGGCTATACCAGGGGAGTGTCCATTAGCCCCATCAGTGTGGCATGGCTGTGATACGCATGCTCTGGGAGGCGATGGGGTAAGTCACCATGGGAGTGGTGGTGTGGCTCATTGTGATTCCTGCCAAGGGCTGGGCCATCGATACAGCCACAGGAGCCACAGATACAGCCACAGGAGCCATGGAGACAGGTGGGGGTGCCATTCCCTGGGCAATTGTTTGAGCCAGAGCAGCCGACAGTGGCGTGATCTCTGGGTTCAAGTGTGGGGGTGGGGGTGGTGGAGCGGCAGGCGGTGCAGCATTAGCTGGGGGAGCAGCTGGAGCTCCCGCAGGGGCCACCAGTTCTTGCTGCGACACGGGGCGAGGCTGTAGAGCCTGGCTGCTGAGAGTAGTGTGAGTCTGGGCGATGCCATGGTTAAAAGTGGTGACAGTGCCCACGGTGGGGGCCAGAGTCTGCTCAGTTGCTGGTGCAGTGGAGCTCAGGGTCATGACCTTGGCCTGATTGCGGAACTGGGCATTTTGTTCCAGCAGTACCTCGTTGGTGGCCAGAAGGTTGCTGACCTGCTTCTTTAGCTCCTCTACCCGCTTCCTGAGCATGGCATTCTCTTCCTCTAGCAGCCTGCACTCCACCCCTCGGGGTGGAGCCAGGCTGTATTCATATGATTCAAAATGGGGGCCATCTGGGGGGCAGCATCCACCTCGCCGGCGCTTGGGGCCTGGCTCATGGTCCTCAAAGCCCCTGTCAGGGAGGTCGTAGATATCATAGAGGTCATGACGTCGTCCTGGGGGAACTGGGCCTGTTGAGCCCCCACCACCAGCACCTCCTCCACCCCGGGCATCAAACTCAAAATCCCGCTGCAGGTGACGGAACTTGCACTTGGCGCCTCTCTGGCAATCACCCTTGAGAAAGTCACGGCAGATAGGGACCTCCTCCTTCCCATTTGGTAGGTCAGCTGGTGAAAGGCCCAGGCCGGCTGCCACTTTCTGCCTCAGCCGAGGGGGAAGCTCTCCTGTCTTTTTATAGCCATCCTCATCCTCCTTGGAGCCATGGATGAATCGGCAGTTTGGGCGGCTACACTCCTTGTTCTGGAAGTCATGGCAGAAGATGAACTCATTTTTGCTCACCCCCAAGTTGGACACCTCACTCATGTCCGGATGGCGATAGCGGCAACGCTTGCCTCGCTTGCACACATTCCTCAGGAAGTCTCTACAGATAGCATCTGAGCTGGCCCCGCCACTGCCTGCCCCTGTCCCACTGGCCTCCTCGCTGCCACCGCCTCCAGGGCCTCCACCGCTGCTCCCAGTGCCGTTGGCATAGCTGTCCCGGTCAGGCATCCTGGTCCCCCCCAACTCAGGGCTTTCTTCCTTTTCTTGCCACCCTTGGTGACTGCTAGGAAAGAGGAGAGCTGTGTCAAACAGGAGTCCTCCAGAGGGGCCAAACTCTTGCTGACTATATGGCAGGCAGTCCAGCAAGAGGCAGGCCAGCAAGAGGCAGGCCAGAGGCACAATGGCTCTGGAGATGGAGAATCTAACGGATGAGAATTCTGCCTGGACTGGCTGGCTTGTCAGAAGTCCTGCCCAGGCCCTGTGCATCCGGTCTAGGTCAGAATGATTCACACTTGCCTGGCTGTCGGAGGGAGGGAGCTGGGGTGAAGCTACCTCATCTCACTAACGATGATACGCCAAGGAAGGAGCAGGGAGAGAACAGTGTTGGATTTTATTTCCCCTTCTGAACTGACCTTATTAAAGTTGTGGAATCAAAATTAAAACTGCTGTTGGTGTCTGATTAGGCTAAGAGGAGACTGGGAACAGTGGCTAAGATAAGCTGGTGAGCTACTAAGGGCTGTGGAAAATGGAGCACTAGTGACATTACTTCCCTGACCCCCTCTTCCATGGGATTTCAGGTGAGGACTCTGTGAAGTATCAGATCTCTAGACCCCAGGAAATCCTGAGTAAAAAGACTGGCATCACCAGCTTGAGGGCAATACCTAAACCTGTCATTTTTTGGTATTCTCTCCCGGATTACCACTATTCTCAACTCTAGGGTGGTCAGCCCCCTCCCCCTCCATTTCAGGGGAAGAGTTCTACAGCTGGAATCTCTACTTATAGACCTCAAAAGGACAAAACCATTTGTGGCAAGATCAAGGCAATAGGAAGGAGTTACTTTCACAGGAACAAGTGATCTTTCTTTCCCCATTCTATACCCCTCCTACCCCTCCATGGGAAGATCCCACTGACATCAAACCACACCATTCCTCGCCCTATAAAGATACTCTTTACTTACAGACTCTATAAAAGCTTTTAAAATCTCCTCTTTCCCCAAAGAGCTCAAGAACGTCAGTCCACTGCCCTGGTTCTAGCACTCTCCTCTCCCCACCGCCAACAAGACTAGGAGTCCCTGCTACCACGTGTCTGACCTCCTAAGCCTTTCCAGGCTCCCCCTGCTGTTCAAATAGGAAAACTTCATATTGTTTCCCCTTGAGTATAAGGGAATCTTTCCAATTTCTTTGGCCTTGACGGCCCCCAACCACCCGGTCCATTGCCTTGACTTTGTCTTCAAGGCAAAATGAACCCTAAAATGAACCGACTAGGTCACAGGCCAGAGTTGCAAGAAAATCTGTAAAAGAGGGGTCATCTTCCTCCAAAGGGAGGTAGTCTCAGAAAGACAGAAACAATCAAGGAAAAAAGAGTGGGAAAAGAGAAGACACAAATTTTCAATAAAAGGGAAATGACCTGGTGAAAAATAAATGGCATCTATCCAAGCCTGAACCGTGTTACAAGTCCCACCAGAAGCTGATAATCAGATCTGATATTTCTCCCCACCCAACTTTCCCAGGATTGTTTGATACCTGAGGTAGCTCAGGTGAAGTCCGGGGCTCCTGTGGGTCTCCACCTCCACATCACTGCTGGGTTCTGAACAGGAGAAAAACAGAGACTTGGGTGTGAGAAGGGGTAAGAATGGAGAACTACGGGGTGGTTGTTATAAGAATGAAGTCTGACAAAATGGCAAGAGCTCTGGGCACGTCAAGATTTCCTTAGGATTCAAATTGAACTTCCCCTGTCAAAGGGAGAAGCCGCCAGTAAGAAGAGAGTAGTAAGGAACAGAACTAATTTGGAGAGCCTAGGAGGACGGGTTGGAAAACCAGCCCTGAGTGAACAAAGGGTGAGGGGCACCCTGTCTCAAGGTGAAGGAGGATGTGGGGATCAAAGCCCGGCCTAGGGTTGGGGTTAGGAACTCCGAACAGGGAGCCGTGCAAGGGCAGCGACTGACAGCGCAATGGGATGGCGGATTAGACTTGAGAGCGGTGATTGTGACGCTTCGCAACACCCCAGAGTTTGCGAAAAAAGTCCTAGGAGTTTACCGCAGCATGTCTCTAGCCTGGCAGGTTCTGTGCAGTGCCGCCGGAGCTCAGCCGGGGACCAGGTGAACAGGACACTAAAGGGAGCACTTAGTGAAGCGAGGAAGGGGACTCCGGGTGACATCAAGCAGAGGGGATGGGCAGGGCTGTGACGTCACGGAGCTGGCGTTTGCTCGCGAAGCGGGGTCAGTCAGAAAAGGGATTCGGCCCTGATACGTGAGGAAGAGCCAAGTCGGTCCTGGGGGGCCTTGTGTAGCCCGGCCAAGCCCAGCCGCTGGGCCGGCCCCGACTCCTCCCCTCCGGGCGCGGCCTCCACCTAAGTCTCCCGCCTCCCTCACCTGCTGCCGCCGCCGTAGTTGCTGCTGCCGCCTGCCGGTCCTCTAGCTTCGACAAAGAGCCGCCTATCCTATCGCCCTTCCGCTTCCTGCGGAAGAAATGACACTCTAGCCACCAGACCCGGAACCACACTCTATGGTGTGTGAAGTATTTGCGCGACAAGCCGCAGGAAGTTCCCAGCAAGCTTTGCGTGTCACCATGGCAACCCGACCCAACAGCAAAGAGTCCCCAAAGCGAGACTTTGTAATGCAGGCCTAGACAAGGGAGGAGGGGAACCACTTTTTGCCCCTATGCCCGCGAGATCAACTTGAAAACTGCCCCTGGCGTGTGTAACACCCTTTCCAGCAAGTAAGGGCCACCCAATGCTCCAGCAGCTCCGAGGGCCGGAACCCCCACACCCGACTTGCAGCCTAAGTAGCTTGCTTGACTTCCTCTACATCACGGGGTAGAGAGGTCGACTGTACTGGTACAGAATCCCCAGCCAATGGAACCATAAAAACCACATAACACACAAGACGAATTTTTTTCTTCAGCTAAGACAGCAAAAGAGATGATTTATTGTTACATGTTACATTCAGCCACAACTGAGAATAGAACTAGTCCAGTATGTCAAAGGTCCAGGGCAAAGGACCAAAAGGGACCGTTTTGATACGAGTAAGGTGGGTCTCTCAAAGGCGGTCGAGGCGATCAGAATGGCCATCGATGTTCCAGATCCACTGAGACAAGTTCTAGACAGTAGGCAAGCAGTCCAACAATTTGTACCAGCGTCCCTGTCCTCTGCCTTCCCTTGTTTCTGCTCCTGTGGCTTCCATGGGTGTACAAGTTTACTTGGACCTCTGCCTCATCTTTCTTCTTTTGCGCTTCAGCCTGAAAACCAGACATAAGAATACACCTCCTGCCCACAAACCCGAGTTCAGTCTTTCCCTCCCATTTTACATCTAGACACAATACAAGGGACGGGTAAAATCAACGAACAATACGATGCTACCGTCTTGTGTCCCAACTCCTGGCTTTGGCCAGTCAATGCTCATAACGTTTTTCACCTAAAGTTGTTTTAGATTTCTAAACCAAATGTTCCTCCCAAGTTTTATCCAAGGCGCGCTCCACTTCCCCCCTCCTGTACTGGAAACTTCTCAGCATACCTGCGCATTCGCTTCTTCCTCCACTGGCAACCGATCATAACCAGAGGCAGAGAATAAAACAAGGTATCATTAATTTTAGTAACAAGTTTAGGCAGGGATATGAAGAGCACTATATGAGTAACCACATCAACAATTTGGACTCCCACCCGGATCCCAGACGTAAAACCCCGAAGCCCGCATGCGCTCTTCTACTCCCGCCCTCTCTCGCACTCCCAGCCTCTCTCACCACAGCACTTACCCACCACTTCCTTTGCTTCTCCCCAAACTATCCTTCCTCTCCCAACATCTCTTGGGCACCCTTGAGAACCCAGCGATCCCGGAACGATGGCGGACTTCCCTTGCCAAGGTCTACCCCAACAATCGCCAATTCTTAACAGCTTCAGCTCACTGCCAGGGACTGCTTACCTTCGCTCTCATGGCGCGGAGGTTTCTACGGGGAAAGAAAAAAAGTCTGCAGTTAGTTTGCTATAACGATGGTAAGTGCAGAGATCAGATGTTAATGGATTGTACTCGGAATCCGAACACAGCAACTCAGACACTCACCTCCGAAGATGGCGCTAAGGCCGAGAGAGGGGTAGAGGCCCGCCTACGGATATTTAATGGAACGCTCATTGTCGTCATTTCCGCTGTCTCGCCCTGCCCCTAGGGGCGGGGCTGCCCGAGGGGAGTAACAATAGCTTTCGGCCTTAGGTACCTGAGAAGTGATTGAATTAGGAAAGTTCTGTTGGAAAACACTATTTTGAGTTTGAGTTATAAAATTCCCCTTCCCCCAGTTTTATTATGAGGATACTGTATTATTTAAATATGAGCACATACTTACAATAAGAGACCTAGAGGTGCAAACGAGCAAAGGACAGCTACTTCCGCCTTCCCTCTCATTGCTTCATGGGAGTTGCAGTTGCCTGGCGATATCCTCCATTTTACTATGGATAGGTGCAGATTGAACAAAAACTCCTGATTTGTTTTACTGGTTTACCTTATTTTCTAAACTAAACTGCTGCAGGGAGATTCGATCTTGGAACTTACAAAGGTCCTAAGATTTCAGAACATTGAAAGGATGTAAAGTGAGGAGTTGAGAAAGCTGTCATACTACAGAGAACTTTGTCACTATCGAAGATAAACTCTTTTCCTAGCCAAGTCCGGTCTTTCTCTACAATGCATGAGGCAGAATGTCACTATATTCCTGGCCACGATGCATCTTGTTCAGAAACTTAAGTGATTCTCCTTCTGCATAGGGCGAAGATCAAATCAATGGACAGAGGGGAAGCAAGATGAGCTACACATTTCTTTAGGGCAAGAATGGTATTTGGTGGCAAGACAACTTCCCAGTCTCACGGTATGGTTAGGTCAGAAGTACCCGGAAAAGACACCCAAATATTTGGCTACAGTTATGAAGTATGAAAGAGAACCCTTCATCATACAGACTTCACCTTATTCACTGTAAGATACAGTACAGCTTGTTATAATCCCTTTTTTAGTGGTTTCCCTTTATAAAATTTCACCTTTTTTAGCTCTGGAAAAACAAGGTTTCTAAATTTAGGGCCCTTATTCCAAGTGCTTAAGCAGTTCTAGTACTGTCACCAGCAGAAGGTAATGTGTTTGAAAACAAGAAACCCTAGGATTATTTTTATATCAAATCCACTGGGATCTCACCTGTTGATTGCCCACTGTCTATAAGTTCTCATGAAGGGATGTGTTCAGTTTCGTTCAGCATAGTATCTTCAGGTCAGCAATGCCTCATATGTAAGATGCTCTAATACAAATTACCCATCCAATCTCAGGCTGGCCCTGAAAAATTACATAACACTAAATGCATTCTTCCTTGCTTCCTAAATCAAGATAATCACTTGCATACAGTGTTCTTATTTTTTGCAGTAAACATTAATGTCCTGAACAGTGTCAGCAGCAAGGTGTATGTTTCTAACTTCAGAAAACTAAATCACAAACTCCCATAGAAAAGGTACTCTTTTCAGAGAACCCAGGATTTATGTCTCCCCAACCCAAGGTATTCCTTGTTTTAGAAAGGTAAAATATGGCTATAGAAAACTGGTTCCAGGGACTTCCCTGGCAGTCCAGTGGTTAAGATTCCACATGGGTTCAATCCCTGGTCCGGGAACTAAGATTCTGCATGCCAAAAAAAACAAAACAAAACACAACAAAACAGGTTCCAAATGATCATCACTTCAACTCACACTCTCCCTCCGCCATCAATTAAGAGCAGCAAACAAAGACACATGATTATGAGCAAATCCAAATTTATTTTAATGCCATGTCATTTTCAGTATGTTTAAAAACCTTGTAAGTTAGCGGGAGCCCTAGTTCCCTGGGACAGCATGCCAGAGGTACTGAAATTCGTCACCTTTCTCTCCAAACCCCTAGCAATTCATCCAAGTCCACAGCTTCAGAAAGCCAGGAGTTTTGTCTCTTCAATCAGTCTGCTCCTCTGGTTCCAGGTCTTTCTTTCAAGAAAGGGAGGTCAAAATATTTCAAACAGGGAACAAAACCACAGTGGAGCTTCCAACTCAGGTTTCTAAGATAGAGCAAGGGAAGAATCCCACTGACTCCAAAGAAATGGACATGGTTGAGATGGATTACTTCTTTACAGCCTTGTGGAGGGGGAAAAAAATGTCCTGCAGAACAAAATGGACTACAAAGATTTACAAATGAGGATCCATTTGATAGATGAGAATCCCTTGGTAAACGCAGGCTCCAGCTCCTAAAAATGGGAGGGGCCTGACTAGACAGCCTGGATCATAAAAGGAATCTGCCACATGTGAAGAAAAACAGTCTGAAGAATAGCTCCTCTATTTTGAGGCCTGATAAAATACTTGGGGAGAGTGGGAAAAGAGAGAGGAACAAGCCCCAACAGATGGGAAAATGCTGACACTGGAGTGGTATAAAAAAATTTCAGCTGAGTTTTTAGTGGTGGTGGCTACTTTAGCCTCTTCCCCGTTCTGTTGTAGGGTCATAAACCTCGACCAAGCAGAGAATAGTAGAAAAAGGCTAGAAAGAGGGGCTTGAAGACGATGGATTTTGACTCCTGATTTTATTATTCAATTTCTCTTTTCTATTTAAAGTAGTCTTCGATGGCTGGGAAGCCTGGCCTCCCAAGACCAGAGTCAGTTAGAGCTGGTTGTTGTTGGAAGGGGGCTGGGTTGGGGGACTGGGATGAGGACAGGGAGACCCCGCTCTGCTGGTGGTCCTGGGTGGAGAAGACGAACTGCACTTCACAGAGCCTGGGGTGTGGTGGGAAGGGGATGAGGCAGGAGTGGCAAGCTGGGGGGATGGGACCCACCTCAGTCCCCAGCTTCATTTTCTTCTAAAGTTTCCCCACTGGTGGCATTCTCTGCAGTCTTAGAGGCCTACATTCATGGAAAGGAGAGGGAGAAGACATGTCAGTTTCCAACAACTTAGGGTAGTGTCTGGGGGACCAAGGACAAAAATATCCTAATTCTCTAGGTCAGGGCTGAGATGGGGAGAAATAAGGACATACAGAAATCTATACAACCACCATGACCCAGGAAGGTGGAATAAAGAGGGATCAAGTTCACCCTGCCAGAGAGGGATGATTGTTAACGAACCTTCTTTTTTTTCTTTTTCTGGGTTTTCCGACTTGCCGAACTCTGGAGGAGGGCCTGGAACATATAGAAGGAAGAAGGAAAACAAATTTTGAGGAATGTGGAGCAAACACCAAGTGCTACTCTCAGCATTGTAGCTCTCTTCAGGACTTTCCCATCACTTATTCCTCACTCCCAAGACAAGTGCCACGTGCCCGCCCCTTTCCATCCCACACTAACCTTGAGCTCTGCATCCTGGACCTCCATCTCAGACTTATAAAGGTCAGGCTCAAAGGGACCACTGGTTATCCGCATGGGGCCATTGGGCATAAGCAAAACTGTAAATTTAAACTGGGCAACAAATTCACCTATGAGAGAAACAAAGTATTTTGATAAAATGTTCCCTTGTCATCCATCCTCTTTTCTGTGAGCTATAGGGAGGAGGGGACCATAATCAGGGGCTCCAAAGTACAACTCTCTTCTTAGAACTCACCCTCCTTCTCATAGAGAACATTAAATGGTTGTAGCAGTTCGTGTTTGGCGCACTCCACCACACCCATGCGGGCCTTCTTCTCATCTTCAAATGCTCTGGGGAGAGAGAGACAAATTCAGGTATCCTTATCTCCTTATCATGTCTTACCATTTTGCTCATGTTTTTAAATAACTCCTACCCTCAGGCAGAAATCACACGTAGGATTGCTTTTTTACACTACCTTCTATGAGAGGGAGATGGGGAGAGGGAGAGAAGGCGAGAGGGAGAGAAGGCATGCACGCAGGCTGGAGCTACAAGTCTAGGCAGGAGAGGAGAGAGAGGGAGGGAAAGGTGGGGGAAGGAAGAGTGCCCCTGGGGGCTTCCCTGGTGGCGCAGTGGTTAAGAATCCGCCTGCCAATGCAGGGGACACGGGTTCGAGCCCTGGTCCGGGAAGTTCCCACATGCCATGGAGCAACTAAGCCTGTGCGCCACAACTACTGAGCCTGTGCTCTAGAGCCCGCGAGCCACAACTACTGAAGCCCGTGCGCCTAGAGCCCGTGCTCTGCAACAAGAGAAGCCACCGCAATGAGAAGCCCGTGCACCACAACGAAGAGTAGCCCCCGCTCGCTGCAACTAGAGAAAGCACGCATGCAAGGAAGACCCAACGCAGCCAAAAATAAATAAATTAAATAAATTAAAAAAAAAAAAAAAAAAAAAAAGAGTGCTTCTGGGTGTGTGGTATATGGGTCTGAATGGTTCCAAGCCCTTTCCTTGCTAAGTGCAGTAGTACCTTAAAGTAAAGGGCATGGCATCAAAACGCCTTTCAACCTCACTGAAGAAGGCACGAGAAGTTTTCATTTTCAGGCCATACTGCTTAGAAGGGTCTCTTTTGTAAATGGTGGTTCTCTGTCCTGCATCCTTGGCCTAAAAAAGATCACATTTTGGTCTGGTGCTCTTGGAACACACCCTCAGCCGCCCCCCCTGCTAGCTCTGTTACATTCCTCACCTTGCCCTCTCCTGAGCTGACGAGAACATCCACAGCATATACTTCATGTACCTCAAATTCAACTTTCTCATGGTCCTTCCTAAAAGGAACAGAAAGGAAACCATAAAGAGCAATAAGTAGTTCCTGGAGTTTAGAGTAGAAAGTAGATAAGATTAGCCTGGAATATGGAAGGATAAGTTCATGACTAGTCTGGTATGACAGAAGGTACAGGGTGGGATACAGGGCACCTACTTCTGCTGGTCTGTGGGATTCTGGATAATGGTTTTCTCTCCATCGATGACATGCTGCTTCAACTGGTGTGACAGCATACCTGCAGATAGGACAAAGTCTATGGTACCACTCACCTAGAATCCCAAAAGGTTTTCAACCCACCCACCCAAGTAGAATCATGGAGCAGACAATGAGAGCAAAGTGCCTGGCTATGGAAACACAGGGCACTGAGATTTTTGGCTTGGATTATGTCAGAGCCAAGATGGATCCTCAAGGGAGCAAAAGTCTTAATTCTGCAAAACCACTCATACTTAGACCCCCAACCCTACTATCTGAGGTCTCACCTTCTATTGGTGTGCAATTAAATGAGTGGGCAACTTTGTTCCAGGCTTCTGTCACTTGTGTGTTCTAGAAGTACAAGATCAAATAAAAGATAAGATACAGGGGCTAGGGAGTTGTCTACTATGAGAACAAGAAGCATAAAAGAACTGAGAAAAAAAAAAAAGAACTGAGAGATCTAATATCCTCAAGCAAGTACAATGATTCTCATTGGTTTTTCATTTCATAGGCCCTATCATCCCTACAACCTAGAAATTACATTTGCATACCATTTTACAAAGCACTTTCACGAAGATGGTCTACTTAGATAACGATTCTGTAAGGTGGATAGTGCAGATCTACATCCCAATCTAGAGGAGGAAACTGAGGCTCAGGAAGGTTACATGATTTGCCCAGGGTTAAACCAGTTAACCAAAAGAACGTGGTATAAACCCAGGTTTTCTGACCATAGTGTTTAGTCCATTATACCTGGAATTCTAACCTGTTGAAAGGGTATAGAAACTTTTATTTTTCACTTCTTACCTCTTTCAAACATGATCTGATCCTCACCTAAACTACAGTTCTTAAGAAAAAAAGGAAAGTGAATTACCAATCACGCTATTATTAAACTGTGCCACATACTGTGATAATCACTTTACATGGATGATCTCGATCTTCACAGCCATGTGATAATAAGGCACAATTTAATTTTTCCCACTTTACAGATGAGGAAATTTGAACTTGAAGTTATTAAAAATCAGTAGGGGGTGGCAACAGGGTGAGAATCCAGAACGTCTAATGTCATAGCTAGACAACAGCCACTATATTAACAGTACCTTCCAGTGAAAAGACACAATAGTAAGTACATAAATACTAAGAATAATTAATGTGCAAAATAATAATAGCTGACACAAGGGCTTACTATGTGCCAAGTACTGTTCAAAATACTTTATGGTAGCTCTATGAAGTAGGTACCGCTGTAAGAAACCTACAACAGAGCTTTAAGTAAAAATGATGCAATTAAGTAACAATGGGGACAAACTGATGAAAAGTGTAAAGAAGAGAGCACAGAAAAAAAGAAGATGCTTTAAGTATTGAACAGGTCTCTGAAATCTAAGTGTTCGAGAAAAATCTCCACTAATAGTCTAACACACTAAATTGTATTAATTCATGAGCAGTTTATGATCCCTGGGCTTCCTAATATTGTCTTGCAAGGGGCTTTGGCCTCTTTGTCACCAATTTACTGGTACTATTAATATTTTTGTTTTATAAGCTTTTAAAATTGAGTTTTAAAACTGTGGTATCTGTGTTTTATTTGTAAGCTATCTATCTCAAATTATTTTGGGGAAAGATGCACATCCAAAACATGAAAAAGGATCTCTATAGGCTCCATGAGAAAGGGACCACATATCCCCTTACACCTAGCATGATACCACCTAAGGTAGGCACTCAGATTTAACTGCTCTTTGGTATTACTCTTTAATTCCTGCCTCTTCTCTTTCAGCACAGAATAGCTGTAGATGCCTAATGTATCTTTGGCTCTATCAAGCTTTGGAGTTGGACTCAACAGCTTACCTGGTTTCCAGGTTTGACCAGGCGTAGGGCAGCTTCAGCACAAAGGTGAGCTGCCTTAATGACATCTGCTTTCCGCCCTGTTACTTGGGTCCCCTGTAGATAAGGAAATGCAGTGAGTGCCTTCCTGGAAAGCTCTTTAACTCAGCAGGTCTTTCAGTTAATATCTGTTTGCGTCCATTATGCAGCCAGTGGTGAGGAGAGAAAACACCCTTTCCCCTTTCATTTCTCTAGATACTCTCTCAAAACTTGCGTGGTGGTGGGGCTGGGGATAAGAAGCGAGCAGCAGTGCGCCCTCCCCCACTCCCCACCGGCTGAACAGAGTTCAAAGTGGTCCACCTACCAGAGCTACATCAACCACAAAAGTGTGAGCCACATTAGCGATGAAGCCATCCACATGGACCCCAAGGTCGCTGAAAGGCAAGAGCAGAGTACAGCATTAGCAACTGGCACTACTGTGAATGCTTAGGAAAAAGACAAGTGCTCTAAAATAGTTTAAGCTTACATTTTTACCAAGTCACCTTCCTTGAGAATATAGTCCTGGTCGCTCTTCAAAGGGGAGAAGTGACATACACAGTTATTTACTGAAATGCTGGTGGGAAAGGCAATACCTGTAAAGAGACAATCAGCCTTACTGCCTTGCTCACTCTCTTGGAGCCCTGTTGCCCCTCAGAAAGATGAGTGGATTCTCTTCAGGGTCTTGCTTAAGTTTGATCAGTTTGGATTGGGTGGGAAACTACTTGAATCCCCCTTGCCATTCCAAATTTCCAAATATCTCAACGAGTGCTAGGGTAGGGGTTGCATCATTACAATAAAACAAACAGGACTGAATAAGGGTCAAACTTAGGAAATTCATGGGGGATTGTTTTTACCTTTCTTCATTTCTTTTTCTTTTTTGAAAATCTTCCCTGTCTCTTCCATTATCATGGCATCACCTTTCTCACACAGGCTCAGTACCGACACACCTGAACAGGATGCTTCCACCAAAGACCGAAGTACCCCTGGGAACAGAACCCCGTATCAGTCCTGCATGTGTTGTCTAAGTTACCATCCAAGAAACACCTAGAAGTTGGACTTAGAGTTTCTAATATTCCCTAGTGCCATTGCTCAAAGGATGAAAGAGGGAATAAGTTTTGTCTCTTGCAATGTACCTCCCTATAATCTCTAAATCTCTACCTTCCTTTCCTGAAATAAAAAAGCCAACATTCCCTTTCCTCCCTTATATAGTGTGACAACTGGGTATGCACCATCTGTCTCCTTAGGCAAGGGAGACTTTCCAAAGATGATATCTGTGGTGTGGTAGGACAGGATTATGAACTTCAAGGGGATTCTCACCAAGGTATCCAACATACATGCAAAGCAAACTGGAGGAAATTTGTCGGCGTCAGGGACAACAGGAAGGTAGACATACAATTGCTGACTCCAAGCTGATGCATTGTTAAATGCTACCTTCTTCCCTTCCCAGACACCCCAATTAGATGTTAGTAATCCCAATTTATGTAGACTTATTTCTTCAAATAACAAGTCAAGGAGACTTAAACTAAGGTCCCTGGGCTTCAGCAAGCTCTGCTCTTAGCAGATTTCAAAGAGGTATGTGACCCAAAAGAGTTTCAAACTGGTATCTGGAATCACAAGTGCCTCAGAAGTTATAAACTGCAAGAGGGAAAAAATTTTTTTTCTGATTCAAACCACTACATATCAATTATGTTATAAAGCATTGTTTTGTTCACCGGATACCCTCTCCATGGCCCATCCTGGACTTCAGATTTGATTTTTGTGATCAAGTTTTGGTGATTCTTTGGAAGTCTGAAAACTCAGGTTTTCAGCCATAGGATCAAAGGCATCCTAAATGCCTATCTTTACTGTCAAAACCATTGAAAAGCCCAAAGACAAGCACTTTCTGTCCCCCTAACTGGGTTTTAAATTGGAAAGACAGAAGACAGAAAGTGAGACATCTGTCCAGACTGGCAGGCAGCTGCCACTGAGTAAGTGGCAGCTGAGTAAGTCAGAGCACAGTCCTAATATTCTAACATCAGTCCCCCCCTTTAACAGTACTAGTCACAGGTTTGCCTAGTTGGGGTGAGAAGGACCTCAAAACACTCCTAAAGTTGTGAAACCCTTGAGAACAATCAAATTTGACGACTAACTAAAGCCATCTGCGCAGATTGGGGGTAGTGATGAATAACTTTGAGAACAGTGAGATACATCTCCAAGAGTTATGGGGTGCCCTCCAACGGTCCCTGAGCTGGCCCAAGAGTAGAAGGCGGCCCCCACCAAGGAAGGAGCTGAAGTAAAGAACGAAAAACTACAACAAAGCACGTGGTAGGGAAGCTGGTGTCAGGGACCACAGCGGAGGGAGCCGGCGATCCGCAGGGGACCTGGCAACACGTGCCGGCTAGGCTCCTGACGGCGGAGAGCCGCGACAAAATAGAGGAGCGCTTCCTTTTCGAGGTGGCTTCGCTGCTGCCAAAATCAGAGACAGAGATCCGGACTGAAGAGTGAGGAGCAGGAGATACGCCTCGCCTCCTTACCAACCGCGTAGGGTTGGAGCCGGCCGAAGGCCCAGCTCTCCGCCCCTCCCGGCCGCCTGCATCTCGAGACTCCAGCCCAGGCCTAGCCTCTCAGGTCCCAGGCGTGACACGGAGCCTCCCCACCACGCCACCTCCAGCAGACCTGCGCGGGGCCCTCACTAGCCCACACTGCATGACCCCACCGCTCCAGGCCCTCGGGGGCCAGCCCAACACCGTCCCCCTTGCCTCTCCCTCCCAGCCTCGATCTCCGGACCCCTGAGGCCGCACTCACGGTTGGCAATGTCGCCCCCCATCTTATACTTGGTCACGACCAGGTCCTCGGCGATAGTTTGCTCCTGCTGCTCGTCCTCGCCCGACATCTTCCCACCACCACCACTGCAGCTTCGTTTCTCCTGAACCGCCGCCTCTGTCGCCCTTCCCAGCCACAGGCTGTAGCCACAGTCCCTTCGATCCGCGAGGAGAGCGCGAGCAAAAGCGCGAGCAAGCTAGGGAGCGGAGGGCGGGCGAGAGCGAGAAACTGCGAGCGCGCGGGCTGAGGCGCAGGGCACGCTGGGACAATGAGTCCCTCCTACCGCCAGCCTCTAGCCCCCCTCGCGGGCTATCAAACTACCATTCCCAGCCTGCCTTTCGCATCCCTAAGCCAGGCCCTGGGGCCTTGCCCTCTGAGGGCCTCGCACGCCGGAATCGCCGAGCACGCTGGGAAGGGTCAGGCTCCGGCGGGAAGGCGGAGCAGTTGGAGAGCGTGAGGGGAAGCGTGGTCTCTCCCGGAAAAACCACAATCACCAGGAGCGCTGAGCGAGAACCCGTAAGAGAGAGGGACGGGCTAAGGGAGAAGGGGCGGACCTACGGCGGGGAAATGTGTTTGGAGGCTGCGGGGCAGGGTGGAGCTGAGGCGAGTCGGGGAGATTGCGTTAAGGGCGGGGAGGCTGGGTACGCCCTTCCCCGGATCCCTGGAGCGGCAGGAGGGACCGGCTCGGCCAGTCCGCTCGTCCTCAGGTGCTGGGAGAACCGGGAGGGGCAGAGCGGGTGTGGAAGGAGATCAGGAGTCTGTGGAGCAGGGGCTAACTGAGCAGCCAGACTTATGAAGGATTATCCGTTTACAGCCTCCCAATCTAGAGACCGGACTCCCACTGAAGATGGCACTGTTGTTTAACAACAGGCTTTGATGGCACCTGGGGAAGTGTTCACAGAGATTTAAGAGAATGAGAGTTCTAAAACATTTGCGTTTTCAGTATTCCACCTCTTAGGGCTTTTTCTAACTTTCCTAAACGTGTTGTTTTTGCTTGTTTTGTTATTCCCAGTTGGTTGCCCGGTAGAGATTACTAGTAAAACCCTTAAATGAAAAGGACTGTGCCCTATACTTGTCTTAAGGGAATAAGGAAAAAGTAGGGCTGGAGAAAGCTACATGGGGCCGAGTAGGACTATCAGGAGACAGAGAAAGAAGCATACGGTGGTAGCTATCCACCGCTGAGGGACAGAGAAAAGGGGTGGTCTGCCTCACACACTAAAGGTTTTTATTTGACAGACAGGAAGCTGCAAAACGTTGGCATTTTTATTCAGACGTATAAAAACAAAACAAAAAAACTTCAGGGATAACAACAGATACCCCCAGTTTCCCATCCATGGGGACGGAGGTCTGAAGCTGGGTCCTCTTTCTATGCCAGCTGGAAGCTTCCCACTACTGGATGAGAATAGCTCCTAAAAGTGGCTCTTGGGACCACTGTGAATCCGTCCCTTGGGTGGAGATCATATACAGCACATGCAGGTTATGGTTTACACAGAGATGCCCAGTTATTTTTCCTTCTGACCACCCCCTACTCCCACCTCCTGAGATAAGAAGTCTGGGTGTAGGAGAAGGCTGTAGTTGCTGGAGTTAGACTTGATTCAGTGCAAAAACAAGAAGACAATGCCCCTTCAGGGGCTCTGACTTATATCAGTTTTCCTTGATACTTTACAGTAAGAGCACATGCATTGGAAGATCTTGAATCTGGACCTGCTACTTGATTTACTTAATCTCTTTAAGGCTCAGTTTCCTTATTTGTAAAATGGGATAATACCTAGCATACAGAATTGGTGTCAAGGATTAAGTTAGATAATGTTGGTAAAGTTTAGCATGATGCTCGGCACATAGTAAATGCTCAGTTAATAGTAATCATTAATATCTACTCCCAACCTCTTCACAAGATTTTAAGCTTCTCATTTTTTCTAGGGGGTTAAGGGTCACAAGCCAAAATTTTGCTTTCCCCTGCCAGGTTCCTGCCTTTCCTCTTCCTTAAAAGTCTGATGGGAAACAAAGGCACACTTTAAAGCCTAGTCTCAACAAGTCAGAGTCTAAGAGAAAGGGACATGGGGAGTAATCCTTCATATCGCCAGGGAGTTCCCCCAAGGAAGTTGAGGAATGGGATTGGGAAAGCACATAAAATAGGGAAAACCATCTCCTTTCCTGGGTTTGGGAAAGAGAAAAAGTGCAAAGCTGGCTAATACCACAAGAATTTTGTGTCCAAGTGTTTAAGGCCTCCAAAGGTTGATTGGAATTGTCTAGGACTAGGGAAATGGGGCTGAGATCTGTGAGGGAGAGGGACTAAGGAGAAGAGGGGTACCCTCCAGAGGCACTAGCTGCCATCAAATGCTCCCTGAGTACCTCAGTGAGCAGGGGTTATGTTCTCTGGGCATTAGCCTTGGGGAAAAGCCGGCTATGCCAGTAATCGGGGTTATCAAAGGCAGAGTCAGTGGCTTCTAAACTACGTAGAGTTTTGAGGCGGGCATAATGGACTTGGGGGCCATGGTGTACAGGCCCCTGGAAAGCTCTCATTTCTTCATACCCTTGCTCAGCTGCTGGGCAGGCCTCCATGGCTGCATAATCCCCCCCAGGACCTCCTCCACCACGTCGCCGATTCATATATTCATAATCTTCATCTGGAGTTGTGCTGGCGTTGGGCATGGTGGGCACGGGGTTGAGCGGGCAACTCTGTGTGCTGCCCAGGGAAGCACTGAGGTCTGATCCCACATCCATGTACTCATAACCCAGCTCCTCAAGGGAACTTGGCCTAGGGGGACGAGATGGACTGCACTTTCTCCTCCGGTTCATGTATTCATACTCCTCGTCGTCGTCATCTTCTTCAGTACCCAGGACAGAACTGAGACCCACTGAAGAAAGGGTGCCTTCCCGGGAGGAGGTACCTGAGGGTTGAGAAGAGAGGCTAGGTATGTGGTATTACTTCATTGTAATAGGCAGTGAGGAGTGGGGGAGTCTTAGGAAAAAATGAATAGGGAGGGGTATGATCAGAGAAGACAGAAGGATTAAGAGGAGCCTGTGGAAGGAGGATTAGAGAAAGATTGAGGAAAGCGCTACAGAAAGTCAGGCACCTTTGAGGTGTGCATCTGGCATGACATAACCATTGACATCCTCTTCCTCTAACCCTGGTGGGGACTGTGGGGTGACAGGAGTAAGCAGGCTGTGGCGCTGGGAATGGTAGGCACTGTCTCCTCGTGGCCGTGGGCTCCGGCTCCGGCTTCTACACATGGATACCTTCTCCTGGAGCTCGGCCTCAGAGCCTGTCACATGGCCCTCCGATGACTCTGATGCCAGGCGTCCCCGTGGCACTGGGTGCAGAGAGGCTGGACGGTGGCACCGTTCACTATACCCACGAACTGCAGACTTCTAAGGAGGAAAATAATACATGGAGATTTATACAGAAATGAGGGAAGAAGAGAGATTTGTTTAGAAGGAGCTTGGGTCGTTCAGTGCCTTCTGTTTTGTAGGACACTGATTAAACCTCAGAGGTTTTTAAAGTCTCCCACACTACCCCTATCAATCCTAAGACACTGCCACCCAGCCTCTTGGCATCCTCTTAAAGAGACAGACCTTACCTGGGCAGCCTCCCCAAGATTCCCCTGGTTCATAGGCATATATCCCGATGATGGACTTACAAGGCTCTGGCTCTAGGATGAAAAAAGTGAGGAAGAAGTTTAGATTAAGAGAGAAATCTACTCACCACAGCAGCCTTTGAACAGTTAATATGGACGTCTGTGGGATTCGTGAGGGCGCAGGTGTACAGAGGGCTTAGGGTGCAGAAAGTCTTGGGAAACTGGAAAATCTTACCCCACGTGGCCGAGTAAGTGTTCCAAGTGGCAGGCTAAGGGCAGAGCCTAGTGTGGTTGCCAAGGTCTCCTCCTCTGCCTCCAACTCCAGGTCTAGGTCTAGTTCTGGCTCCAGCTCTACTTCCTCCAGTTCCTTGTTTGTTAGAGCAGGGGGCTCTGCCCCAGGCGGAATTCCAGGCCCACTCTCTCTCTGTGAGGGCAGATGGTTGATTGTTAAGGTATATCCTGGTTCCAGCCAAGTTCCCTTTTCTCTAGATCTCCTTGGCACCTCCTAATCCCCACTCACCTTTATGACCAGGTACCGTGGTGGGTCTCGGGCCATCCTGGTGAACTCATTGGCTAGTTCTTTAAAGGTTGGGCGAATGTTCTCATCAATCATCCAACCTGGGGGTAAGATGTAGGAAGGAGAGCGATAAGAGGGGAGTGGAGTAGGGAGGGAAGCTACTTAGAAAATGGCTGACGCTTTGTTCCCTCATCTTTGTGTGGGGAGCCTGACATCCACGTAGATGCCAACGGCATAAATGATGTGGAGAGTGCTTAGTGTTTATTGGGCGGAGACCATTTGGGGCATGCACCGCTGTTCTGGCTATTCACTTTTCATCACTGAGCATTGTTTATCCATGCCTTTTAGGTTTTCAGTCCAATGAAGCAATAATGGAGTAAAAAAAAAAAAAGGCTGAGATCAGCAGGTAACTCACACTTGACCATGACCATGTAGACGTCAATGGTACAGATCTGGGGCTGTGCCAACCGCTCCCCCTTCTCCAGCAGATCTGGTACTTCAGCCAGTCGCAGCCCTGCATAGGGCTCTGCCCCAAAGGTCATCAGCTCCCAAACTGTCACTCCTGGTATAGGAAGACATGACTAGTTGATGGCAAAATAGTAGACATGGGCATGCAGATGAAGGGAAGGCAGAACTTGATCTGACCCAGGATCTGAAGGGCTTAGAGATTCTAAGAACGGGTCTCAAAAGGCATCTTTGGAATTTGGGCCAGTGATGGTATGGTGGGCATCCAGATGGACTGACCATAGCTCCAGACGTCACTCTGGTGTGTGTATTTCCCAAAGTGGATACTCTCGAGGGCCATCCACTTAATTGGAGTCTGGGGGATTAAAGACAAAGGCGTCACCAGCTGATTTCCACACATTTTCTTAGCATTTCTAAACCCATGTTCTCCATCGTTCTTTTCTTTGTTGCTCTCTAAACTTTTATTTCTGGCATCTCCAGGTTCTTCTCCTTGGACTAACCCTGCAGCATCTGCTGGCCTCTCAAAGAGACCACAGAGTGCTTCCCATCCCCATGCTTCACTCCACCCCTGCCTCCTTACCCAGCCTTTGTGTCACCTTACCTTGGCCTCACTGTGCAGTAGCTGCTTATCATCAGGGGGCAGCAAGTCAGCAACCCCAAAATCTGCCACCTGAACTTGACTGGGTGACTTCAGTAGCACATTTCGGGCAGCCAGGTTCCTGTGCACCATACCATGTTCCTCAAGGTAGTACATTCCCTATAGGGAAGGAAGTATTCTCAAGGTTGGGGAAATTGGTCATTGAGCTTCAGAATCACCTCAAACCCTAAGGCACCTCTCAACACTTGAATCTCCTGGTGCCCTCCCTGTGGGCCCGCAGGCAGTTTCATCTTAGAACTCCTCCACTCACCTTGGCAATTTGTACTCCCCAGTTGAGCAGCAGCTGTGGCCCCAGTGCCCCACGGTGTTGTCTCACATGATCCAGCAGGGAGCCCAGAGGCAGGTACTGAGTGATGAGCTGCAGAGATGACCCTGGGCACAGTCCCAGCAGCCGTACAATGTGGGCATGGTCGAGGCTGCCAATGGCCAGCATATGCTAAGAGACACAAGAAAGGTCATCCTGGGAACAAACAGGGTCACATAAAACCAGACCAGGGCTCCCTCAACATTCGAAGACATCAATGTGGCTAACACAGTATCTGCTAACACAAGACTGTGCTTCTACATAATTGTATCTAATATCAACCCTCTCCTAGTGGCACACAGAACACCCTGCCTTCACTTACGTCCGTCACAGCTTGAAAGCTTTGCCGTCCACTCTTGTCCTCGATGACTTTAATGCAGACTGGAATCTTGATCGATTCACCCTCAGGAATCCACACACCCTGGGAAATTTTGGGTAGGAGTCAGCCTAAGGTCATTCTCCCCAGGCTAGTCCTGTCTCTGAATCTTTCTCTCCTTTGCCCTAGATCCTTTTCCCACCTCCCCAGACTTCCTGTGGGCCACTCACTTTGTGCACAGTTCCGAAGACGCCCGAGCCCAGCACTTTAAGCTTCTTCAGCTCTGTTTCTTTGAAGATTCTGGCCGAGACTTTGTTAGCCTTCTCACTGGGATCCAGAGGCTCTACGCTCTGGAACCGATGGGAAGGAGGTACTCAGGAAAGCCCACTCCCATGTCCCTCTCCAACCCCCTCCCCATAGGTGGATGCCAAGAGCAGCAAAGCCCAAAGGGGTGGGAGCAGGAAGAGGAATGTCTCTAGTCTTGGAAAGCATTGCAGGCATATGGGGGAATAAAAGACCTGAGGATTGAGGAAGTCGTTTGTGTTCATGAGACCAGAAATCAAGAGGGTCAGGTTTTCCCTTTGATGGGAGAGAGATGGTAGTACTATCACCTTGAGTACTTTTATACAGTTCTCTCTGTTTTTCAAAGCACTTTCACATACATCATCCCCTTTCACCCTTACAGCCATCTTGTAAGGATGAATGTTATTATTTCCTCTGTATACATGCATAAACTGAGGCACAGAGAAGGAAGCTAACTTATTCAAAGTCATACGGCAAATTAATGGCAAAATCAGGACTAGAATTCATGTCTCCCATTTCTCTGGCCAGAGTCCTTTCTGATGGACCATACTACCTCCTTGAAGAAAGGGATCAAAGCTCTGGGGAAGGAAGAGGATCTTAAAAGGGTGATGGTATAGGGTATGTTTCAAGGGTAAGCTAGGCACTAACCTCACCCCGTTCCAAGTAGCGCCTCATAGCCCTCTTATTCTGAATCCGGCGCCCACGCCAATAGAGAAAAGTGCTGCCCAGGATCAGGAAAATCACTGCCAATCCTACCACCACTGTTAAAGCCATTGCCAGATGGGTTTTGCTGTGGGACAGAGAAGCCCAGAATTATCCTGGGTCTACACTTCCCTTACAAATGTCATTTACACCTGTACTAAAGGTATAGCGCAGATCTGGGGCAAGAAGTTAACATTCACATCTACATATATCCTTGAGCAACGAAGGGGTTAACCTCAATCTCCACCCCAAGACTACTGCAAGTTAATCTTAGGAAGGGAAGACCAGAAGCCTGGATTCTTGTGTCCCCAAGTCCAGTGACAGTAGCCTGTATATAGAAGGCCAGAACGAATAGAGACTTAACTCTTCCCAGGAGGTAACGGCCCTTCCCCAAATATTCCCAGCTCCCTAAATCTCCAAGCCCACCATACCTGATCAGTGCCAGTGTTTGGCCTAAACAGTCTTGTAGCTCTGGTCCCTTACACCTGGAGAAGAAAGTCACCTCCTTAAATGGGAGCTTGGTAGACTTCCACGGGAAGCTCAATTCCAACAGTCTCAACGTACATTGTTTCAGACCCTACCATGGCATCCCATCCTGAAGCCCAAAGCATATCCCAAGACATGGCTCCCATCTCTGGCTCACCAATCCTCCCTGCGTCCCTCTCTTGAATGAAACTCCCCTGAGCTGAGGTTATTCCAGGTTCCCCAAATTGTAGCGTCATTTTATGCTGTTACTGAGTTTCCCTTTCTCCAATCCTTCGCTACACAGCTGGGAGTGGTTCTTAAGTCGTAGTTCCTTTTTTCTTTCTGCTCCCCTCACCCTCTTCTTTCCCTCTAGTTCTGTACTCTTACCCCTCCACCAACACCCTTTTATCATCCCATCACTGACCCCTGGGTGCAGTTCTCATGACAGGGCCGACATTCATTCTGAGCATCTGGGTACTTGTAGATGGGGCCCTTGGCACCGAGGACTCCAAAGGGGCAGCTGCTCACACAGTGGGGCCCATCTCGAAAATGGGCACACTGGGCACAAGCATCAGAGCCCTGGGTGGAAGAGAGAAGGTCAGGAAGTATGGTATTCCAAGATCAATTCCATACTTCCCAACAAGAACTAGCCCAGCCATTTAGGATCCTCCACTCACAGACCCTAGCATTATCTGGCCTCCCTGTGCCTCTCTATGGCCTTGAAATTTGGCCATATCATTCCCTAGACCCTCCAGTGTTGCCCCACCCTCTCTCCCTTAGAGATCCTGGTGCTGCTACTGTACCGAGCCATTGCACGTGGCAGTGCCCTCCAAGGGTTGGCATTCCGGGTGGCAGGAAAAGCATTCAGCTTCATGGGCAAACTCACGAGGCTCCCTGCAGTGGCGGGCCGGGGGTAAAGGGAGGGGGGTCACTTCCAAGGCCTGACCTTTATGCTCTGATCCCCCAACCACAGGGCCTCCTACCTAATTCCCACCAAAGCATATACAGAAAGTTGTCTAAAGGCATTCAGGTGCCACCTGAACAGCTCCATCCCTCGGGTCCATCCCCCAACCCCTTCTTGACTCTCCCCGCTCACTGTACCCATTCAGAAAGTTGCAGTGGGTCACACAGACACCTCCTCGGCTGTAGTTTCGGCAAGATAGGCACTGACTGGGGCCTGGGCCCCAGCATCCCCCAGAGGAGCACAGTGGGTCACACACTTTGCCTTCTGCCACTGGAAAGGAAGGGGTGGGTTAGGAGGAGTCTGAGGTCTCCTAACAAGCCTTTTCCTGAACTCTTGCTCGTTACTGCTTCCAGCCTAATGTCCCCCTCTCCTTGGCTCTGTCCCCTATCCCTACTCCCACTTGCAGGGCAGAGCAGCCCTTATACCCTTCTCCTGCCTGATTCCACCGCCCCGTCCGTGGGCCCTTTCCCTCACCGCAGTCTCTGCGGGGCCGATTATGCTTGATGTCCAGTCTCTCTTCCGAAGGCCCCCGAAGCAGCCTGGTCCAGTTCAAAGAATGGTGGTAGCAGAGCTGTCGATTGGCACTTATGTAGATACGCCCAGCACTAATTTCTTTCAAGGATCGGAGGCCCAGAGATGTTACATTCAAGTTCTTCATGATCAACAGTGAGAAGCCCCGGCTGAGAACAAGGAGACTGGATGAGAGGGGAGACTACAGAGGAAAAACTGAGCACACAGTGGATTCATTTCCATTCAATAAATTTGCTCTGGGCTAATCAACCCACTCAGAGGGACTCCCCCCTCCTTTAGCCTTTGCCCCATCAAACTCCCACTGTATGAGACCATGCCTTGTATTTCACTCAAGGATGCCTGAGAAACTGGGTTCTTTGGCCGGAGGTGTGACGACCTCCACACCCCTTACTCACTTGTAGAGGCTTCGGCCCCCAATGGTCGTCAGGTTGGAAAAGACACTGAAGTTGTGCATGTGGGGAGGCCAGGACTGGATGTTCAGGTAACCTGAGGGGTTGGAGAGGGGCATATGAGTGGGGAGCCTCTCTCCTTCCTTCCTCAGGTTTACCTGGTCCCTCCCCTGATGCCTGGCACATGATTTTCTCAAGTGGTATACTCAGTAAGGGCAGCCTCTCCTCCCATTCACCTGTGATCTCCCGCACTGTCCGGAAGACACTGAGCTTCTCAGGGTCCAGAGCAGGGATCTTGTGCCAGGGGTCTCTGAGGAGAACAGTAAAAACCAGTCAACAAGGTAGAGGCATAACCAAGTAGCAGTGAGCACGCCTAGCCTCAGAACTTTGTTTCCAAATAGCGTTCTCCACTAAAAGGAAACAGGACTCTTGGGAGAAATGGCTGAGGCAGGAAAAATATAACATGAGCCTACAGCATCCTGTGCAAAAAAGTAAGGAAATGCTCAAAGCATGAGGGGTATAAGCCCAAAGAACATAGGAGCCATCATGAAGGGGCCCCACAATGAGCAGACCAAGGACAACTAGAATAACGATTGTAAGAGACTCTGAAATGTTGACTAAAACAAGTATCCACACAGATTAAACACACAAACAAGTAAGTAAATAAACAGGAAGGGAAGGCTCTCCCTAACACGAGAATGCCAACGAATAAATACAGGAGGAATAATGGAGTTAGAAAATCATCATTTGGCAATTCTCATAAAAACTGCTTCAGGCAAATATCTCCCCACAAGATACTTATTAATTTGCAAAGGGAAAATAGTAACTTTACAGTAGAAAAGCTGGCAGACGCTACCTTAACCAAGTGACCAGAGGTATCATCACCAATGATGGAACAAATCAACATCATGTGCCTCCTTGATACGATGCACTGAGAATACATCTATAGTATTCCTATCAAAAATGCATAACTTGAATCTAAGTGTGAGGCAACATTAGATAAACCCCAACTGAGGAACATACTACCAATCACCTGACCTATACTCATCAGCAATGTCAAGGTCATGAACTGTGACAGATTAAAGGAGACTGAAGAGACACCAAATGTAAATGTATGATCCAGGACATGAGCAAGACAATTATCGAAATCTGATTAAGGTCTGTAGATTAGATAACGTTTTATATCAATGCTAATTTCCCGATTTAAACAATTGTACTATGGTTTTGTAAGAAAATGTTCTTGTTTTCAAGGAATACACACTGAAATGCAACTGGGGTGAGGGGACACCATGTCTGGAAATTTACCTTCAAGTGGTTCAGAAAAACAAGAGCATGTATAGTGTGTGTGGTGCGTAGAGACAAATGATAAAGCATGTGGTACACTGGTAACATTTGGGGGATCTGAATAAAGAGTGTATGGGAAATCTTTATACCATTTTTTGCAACTTTAGATCTAAAATTTTGTCCAAAGTAGACAGGTGGCCCTAACGTTTCACACAGTCACACCCACACCCACACACACTCACTCACTCACTGTAAATGCTGTCCTATGGATTAGAATGTCCCTTTGCTCTTTGTGGCTCCAAACCAAGAAGCAGAACTAGGGGAAACAGCTGGAAGTCATGAGAGATTTTTATCTAATTTAAGTAAGAACATTTAGAAACGTTTAAGAAGGAGGACACAGTGTCCCTGTCCCTTGCCACTCAGCTGGCTGGATTGCTTACGGGTATCTCTGAGGGGATTCAAGCCCTGGCTGGGGAGTTCAGCACTGTCAGGTCCTTTGTGACCTCTAAGATTTTATGATCTAGATTCCTGATCGGCTCCACATACGAAGGCTTGAACCAATGCAATGAACCGTGAGCAGGTGGATGGGGTGGGGGGTTAGGGGATGAAAGCAGAATCTCTAACCCATTGAGGCCAGTGATAAGAAAGTCCAGGTTGCCCAGGATCTTGGTGCAGTTCACAAATCCATCAATGTTGCTTGAGTCCACAGTCTGGAAGCGGCTCCCAGAGCCCGTCCCCTCACAAGCTGTAAACACAAGAGGCTCACTGGGGAGGGGGTGTGGCGGGTGGAGTCTGAGTAGTCTCAGGGGAAAGGGTATCTCTTCACCAACTCCTTACCATCTCTTACTCACCTTTGGGGCACAGACCCCCACAAGGTTCACACATCTTGAGTCCATTTTTATCTACTTCCATCTTGTCAGGAGGACAAGCCCTGACACAAGATGTTTGATCCACCACAAAGTTATCTAGGAGGGAGGAGAGCACCATTAGAGATGAGGGAGGAACACTGCCAACTACCAACTGAACCTCCTTCCTCCTGCTCTGCACTGCATTTGCTCCAATCGACCACCCGAGGTTCCTTAAGTGCTGTCTCATGGATTAGAAAGGCCCTTTGCTCTTTGGATCCAAAAAGCAGAACTAGGAGCAATTTCTGGAAGTCATGGGGAGATAGATGCGGGAACAGGACATAGGGGTCATTCATTAGGGGTGACTAGATGATCACAACCAATTGCCCTCTATATCCTCTATTAACCACCCAACTTGATCCATTTTGCCTCCTAAAATTTCATCTAAAATCCTGGTTCCACTACCATTGTTCCTTCCCTTCAGACACTTACGGGGACAGCTGGCTACACAAACTCCTCCATACTGATACTTGGTGTGGGGATTGGGTTCCAGCTGGAAAGTTAGCTTGTTGTAGACAAGAGGCTGTGGACACTGGCGTACACAGGCTCCACTGTCATTGAAGAGCCGGCAGGCCTAGGAACACAGAAGGCTCATAAGACTCATGTTACATATGGACCCCTACTTCCTCCCCAAAGCCCACATCCCATTTCAGAACAGGCAAGCGGTGGTAACAGTACGTACAAAGCAGTCTGTGTCCTGAGGGCCTGAGCAGCCCCCTGCACACTCGTCGTGGCAGCACTGGTTGGGGTTCGGCCCAAAGCAGTGACCATTACACTGAGGGGCACAGATGGTCTTGGTCACTACGGACGGAGAGAAAGCACAGCTGTCAGGGCTCACGGGACTATTCTGACGCTCTCTCTCACCCTCTTGCCTTAATAGGCTCATCGCTACCCCCGTGTCGACACAGGCTGGGGTGGGCAAGGATATGAAAGTGTATATGAGTTTGAAGTCTTTAAAATGAAGTAAACCCACGTGTCTGGCAGTCTTCTGGTCCAGGACCCCAGCATCGCCCCTTGCAGACCTCATGACAGGGGGGACCTGGTTGGGAGGGAAAGTAGCACAAGCGGCTGTCAAAAAGCCTTGCTCAAATCAACAGGGTATGATGTCAGCACACAGGCACCCAGTCCCGGGAAGCGAAGAGCCAGGGCAGCATCCCTCCTTGCCCCAGCGGAGCTGGGCTGGGCTCAAGTGAACCTGTCAGCAAGGGGTGGAGCCGCGCCTCCACACCACCCACAGGGCAGCTGAGGGGAGGGCCCGGGGCACATGCCTCACTCAGCCCAGTCCCAACCCAGGAATTTGGTTCTTGGCAAATTAAACCCAGTAGGAATATGTGTGAGTGAGAGGATAGGGAGCGGCAGACTGCGGTCAGGGCTAGGTAGGTTCCAAGAAGGAAGGATGTTGGAGTGGAAAGAGAAATGGATGTGGAGTCCAGAGACCTGGCTTCCCACTCAGAGCACAGCGCTCTTTAGCCCCTTTCCTTCGCACGCTGCTTCTGCGGTTCGCGTTCTAGGGGACTGACCTGCTCCCTCCTGGCAGGCTGCTTGGGTTAGAGCCTGAGGTTTGTTCAGTGGCAGCTGGGTTCACATTAGGGACATATTGATGAGGGGAAAGGAGCCACTCTGGTTGGGTGGGGGCATGGGGGCAGTCTTGATCACGGCCACTCACAGGTCCTGCCATTGTCCTTCACCACTATCTCGGCGTCTCGGTCCCGCACGATGTCCCTCCAGTCAACTGTGTCCATGTGACAAAGTTTATCATTCTTCTCAATGTAAACGCCCCCTGACAGAATCTCTGAGGTAGGGAAGAGAAGTGCCAGGGTCAAGGGCTAGTCAGGGAAGTCCTCCTTTTCCCTGCCTCTCCACCAGTCTGAAAGGCCGCCCGAGTCAGGAGCAGAGGACATGGGGCAGACGGATATGTCCAATTAAATCCAAACTGCAGAGGAGGCGCGCCTCGTAAGAGGAGGAGCAGGCCAAAAGAAAGTCCTGCCTCCTCAGACACCTGTCCAGATCCGGTTTAGCGAGTGGGGGAGGGGACGGGAAAGGAGAGTAGATACCTGACTCAAATCCACACCTCCCCACCCCCGCGTGCCCTACCTGTGTGCTTTTCAACTGACTGGGGCAGGCAGAATTAGACGGTGGCCAGGCGGTATTTAACCCCTCTAGTCCTCCAGCTTGGGGCGACTTGTGAGGGTGGGAGGGAGGATTCCCATCCCCAGGGAAGGAGGGACATCAAGGGACACTGCACTCGGAAGTCAGAGGAATGTGTAACAGCCTCAGCTCCAAATGCAGCCCCACCAGGACATAAGGACCCTCCCCGGGGACAGATGCCTCAGCTCCCTGTTAGGGCCCTCTATCATTTAAGGAGGAGTGGACCTTTAGACCGTGGTGGTCAAGGTGGTGGGCACCTTGAACAGGGGTACTTGGAGGGAGCAGTCTTGGGTCATCATCAAAGAGGCACCTGTCAGCAGGTTGGCTGAGGGGCAGGCCTGGAAGGAATCACCAGGAACTGACCAGTGAGCTGAGTAAAGCGGAGCTGGCGCAGAGCATGGCTGGAGTTGGTGTTGTAGTTCAACATGACAAAGATGGCAAACTTCCCATCGTAGACCTGGGTCCCCCGCACCACTCGGAGGTTGGGCAGTGGCAGCGTAGAGAACTCATTCATGGCCACAAGGACGTAGCCAGTCACTTCTCGGATCCACTGTGATGGAGCAGATCGTGTGGGTGAGAGGGAGAGCGGGGCAAGAAGTCTCAATCCCCTTTCCCTCCCTAAGGCACTGAGGAAGCTCTAACTGCTCTAATTTTTACCAAGTCCTGTTTTGGAGTAGGGAGTAGCAGGTGCCACACGACTTCTGCAAGTGAAGACAAGCTGCAGAAATGACCGAGGAATTCTAGGCTCCTAGCCTTTCCTTCTCAGGGCTCCTCAGGCCAGGAGGGTCCTTGCTTATCCCTTCCTCACCTCCCCAGGTGCCTCTTGGTCCCTGGTGCAGAACCCCACCCTGCCCCTGCCTCCTTCTCAGGGCCAGACCCTGTGCATCCCCGGCTACAGCGACCAGTCCACAGGCCCCAGACTCCAATCATTGCCCCATAAACACACTGGCTTGGATCTTAGGAACCGTGGAGTCTTAGGAATGCTCAACTCCAGCCCTGAGGACAGGAAAGACGCTTCTGTAGGGAGGACAAGGGGGGAGAGGTCGAGGAAGGAGGTCTGCACTCTAACCTGCAGGAAGGAGAGGTCAGCATTATGTCCTGTGAGCACGATCTCCAGGTTCCCCATCACCACCTCACACCTCTCGTAGAGCTTGTACAGTGTCTGGTACTGGTTCTCGGCATCGCCGGTCACACTCAGCCCATTCAGAGTCCCAGGGCACACTGTTCCAAGTGGAGGTAAGAATGGCAGAGGCCTGGACACAAGTTTTCAGCCCCATCCCCCAAGACCACCCCTTGGTTGCCCTCTTCCAGTAACATTTAGCACGATCAGAGGCAGCTGCCTCCAACCCTCCGCCCTAGAGGCAGATGCCAAGGCCGGACTGAGAGCCTAAACTTCCTCTTTTCCCAGAATCCCTTCACTGGCCCCCTGAACAGGAAGGTGAAGAGATTTCCTTTTCCCACCTGGGCCTCCTCTGTGCCTCTACTGGGTACTACTTTAGGTGCTAAGGAGTTAATCAAGGAGGATGAGGGGTTGTTTTCCCCTCCCTAGAAAGAAGTTAGAAAAGGACCACAGCTTGGTTACCCTCCTCTTCCCTTCCCCCGCTCCAACCAGGGCACTCCTCTACCCCCATCCTGCCTCTCTAGGTCCTGGAATAAATATCTCTTTGGGGCAGCACACAGCCCCTATTGTGTCTACTGAGGGTGGGATGGGGGCAGAGGGCGGGGGCAGTGCCTGGGGCCACGGTCCGGCCCACAATGAGGCGATTCTATTTAGGAGGAGGGGGCTGCCCCACCCTGTCCCCAGACACCCTGTCCTCAGCCGCAGCCCCCCTCTCGCCTCAAGCCTTGGGCTCAGGCGAGTGACCTCACTGGCAGGGGGCCTCTGGTGGTGGCGTGGGGGGCTCAGTGTGAGCTCTGTCTTTAAAGCTGGAAGATAGGGAGCTGACTGCCCACCTCGCACCCCCTTCCTAAACTCTGGCTTTGCTCTCACTCCTTTCCCCATCCCAGCCCACTCCAGCTCCCTCAGCATCACACTTTCCAGCCCTAGAGTATTTTTCAGCAAATACAGAGAAGCCGGATGGAAACAGCAGCCGACTGCCTCCATTCTAAGCCTTCTACCCAATTTCATTGTCAGAGGAGATTCATTAAGAAGCCTTCCAACATGGCACTCTCACTCACATTAGGGAGAGCCTAGACTCGAGGTACATGAGGCATGTCAGTCTTGGGGGTTCACTTTACTTTGTAAGTATGGAGGACATAGGGGCCATGGGAAATGTTGGACCCTGAAGCCCTACCCCTGTCTCTCCTCTGGCTCAGTGAAAGACTGCGGGGAGGGGGGGTAGATACCACCTGTCCCAGTCACCCTTCCCTGAGGCAGTGGCAGCCTAGTGGGAGGCAGGACTGAATGGAGGGAGGGAGATTGGTGAGGCCCCAACCCCTCCTCCTAGATGCACCCCTAGTCTGACCACCTGACCTTTGAAGGGCTCCCATTCCCTATCACACCCCATGAAGGGAAAGGGGTGAGCTAGACCCAGCAGAGGGGTAAACAGGCTGGGAGCTCCCAGAGGAGCCTGGGAACTCTAGGGTCCTTGGGTTGAAAACGAAATGACTAGAAGGTTAGTCGTTTCTGGAACAGCGCCACCCCAACCCCCTTCCTGGCAGGGCATCCCCTCTTCCAAGTCAAGGCGCCAACCCTTCTCCCCAGATAAGGGAGGAGCCAAGATTTCTGCACAGGGAAGTGGGGTGTGTGCGTGTACACACACACACACACACACACACACACACACACGTACTCGTACACGTACACAGCTCCCCTACTGGCCCAGAAATCTACACTGGTTCTGTCCTTGGGTTTCCTTATTTGGAAGTATTTCAGGTGGCCCCATCCATTCCAACTGCCCATATGTGTTTGTGCAAACTTTGTGTCTGTGCTTGGAAGGCTACAGTGCTCGAGGTCCCAGTTCCCTGCCACCCTGAGGGTAAAGTCCATATTACACAAATAGGAGCAAAGGGCTGGGTGGGAAGAGAGTATGAACAACACCTCTGAGGAGGAACCAGGCAGCCTGGGGAGGAGAGGAGGGGTAGGGGAATTAGAAAGTCCCTGCTATACGCAGGGATTAGGGGCACAGGGAGGGCCTGTGGCACAGACCCCCCTTTGGTAAAGAGCACTGGGGTGGGTCACAGCAAGAATCTCCAGCCCCTCCTTAACCAGAGGCCTCCTCTCCAAAGTCCCCCACCCCCCATCACAGCCAGGACAAAGGGGCTATAGAAGGACTGAGACAGGGCCGGATGCCCAGAGGCTGCAGGATCCAGATAAAGGGTAAAGAGACCCAACCATGCCTGCCTCCTGTCTCCCTCAGGGAAGGTGGCCAGGATCTGGGACTCCTGGGTTCCCGGCTGAAGATTCCAGGGGTCTGGATGGGACAGTGATACAGTCACTTTACTCAGTCTCTCCCACTCCAATCCCCAGACCCCCGCCCTCCACCAGCTGGGAGTGTTCACATCTCAAGATCCCAGGGTCTAAATTTAGGCCCAGCAACTGTGAGGGAAGCACAGGTGTTTCTCCCACTCCCACCCTGGGGAAGGGGCCCTGACTGTGCCAAACCCCAAGCTGAGATCTGGGGGGAGGGGAGGAAATCAACAGGGTTCCTCCAATGCCAGCAACCCCAGCACCCCTCAGGTGTCCATGGTCCCAGAGACACCCCAAAGAGGTGGGCTCAGCTGGCATGGGAGTGGGAGGAGGAACAGAGGAGCAATCTGACTCTCGTCTAGACTGCTAGAGACAGCCAGACAATAAACAGAATGGGGGTGGGGGTGACGCTGGGCCTAAGAAGGACCCCCCCCCCAAGGACAGGGGGCTCAGAAGACAGGACAGGTGTCCTGTTGGCCCTCAGGTTGGGGAGAGAAAAGACAGAGAAATAGCATCTGGAAGTCCTTGACCCTATAGCTCCTGGCTCAGTGCTTTGTACATAGTAGATGCTCAATAAGTATTAGTTGAATTGATCTGGGTCTTGACAATAAAAGTTTGGTCAAGTCGGGGACCAGCTAACTTTATTATTTTGAGAGAAAGAGGCCAGTCAGCCTCTGCAGGGCCTCTCACCCTGCTGTCACCTGGACTTGGCCCTTGGGTTAATCTCAGCTCTCCACAGGGCAGGCCCACTCACGGAAGAGGAGGTGCCTCTCTTGTTTTCCAACACTAGACAACAACAACCTCCCCCCTTCCACAGCTCCGCCCTGCCGGCAAAACAACAAAACTGGAGGTTTTTGAGCCCCTGGGGGCAGGAGGTTGGGAGCAAACCGAGACCCCCCCCCTTCCCTGCCCCGCTCTTTCCAAGATCTCCACCTCCAATCATCCCCTCACGTTTACAGAATGGAGGTCCCAGCTCCCCTCCCTGCAGGGCCCCTCAGAAGAGTGAACTGTTTCAGCATCAGCCCTATCCGGAGAGACAAATCAGAGGGTCCGCGACACGGCAGGGAGGAGGTGGCCGGGGCAAGGTAGTGGTCCGGGAATCCCGTCCCCGCCCGGACCACGCCGAGAACCTGATCCTGACGGTCTCCGCCCAGGGGGCCCCAGCGCGCCGGGGCTCCGCACCCCCAGCCTCGCACAGCCCGAGCTCCTGCCCCTGGCCTCCGGCACCCCGCGAATTTGGCTCGGAATCCCAGGTTCCGAGCCTGCCGGTGCTCCCGCGCCGCTTACCTGCCTGCGAGTTGCCCACCTCGGAGCCCCGGGCCAGGCTGAGGAGGAAGCCCAGCACCTGCAGAGCCCCGTTCGCTCTCATGACTCCAGCGGAGAGTGAGGGGAGCCCAGCCCAATCCGACCGGGGGGCGGCCCTGGGCTAGGACATCTAAGCGGAGCCACCTGAGCCGCCGGAGACTTGGTAGCGGCGGCAGAGGAGGCTGCAAACTGCAACCGGAGCCGGAGCCGGAGTTTGGGGCGGAATGGCAGGGGAGGGGTGTAGTCTGCAAGGGAGCGCAGGGGGAGGGGGTGAGTCTCGGCCGCGCCCCCTCGGGCGCGAGGCTGGAGTAGCGATTGCTGGAGCCTCGGCGGCCCGCCCCGAGCGCGCCCCACGCCCCAGTGCCCGGCAACTTGGCCGCGCAGATCCAGGACGGGTCTCGCCCTAATTTTTCTCCGGGAGCTGAAGTAAGGGGTGGCCAAGATTCCAAACGCCCCCAAATGCTTCCAAAGGAGAAAGGTAATGGGTGTGGGGAGAGCGCTCCAAAGCCCGACCCCCTGCAAGTTGGCCTCGCCCACTAACCAAATCACTCAACTCCCCTAGCCGGTTGGGTCACTTGGGGGATTTTCCGTCTGAATGTGAATGTTTCTCTCCGAGTGTGTTTTTGAGGGGGAGGGTGTTTTTGCCGCCCGCTCAGGCCACCTCAGTTTCCCCGGAACCGCCTCGAAACCCCATAACTCATGCACCCTGCCGAGGAACCCGAGCCCCAGAGGCCGCGTGAAATTGCAGTGTCTCCGGCCGCTTCCTCCTCCAGACCCGGCGCCGGCCCGGCCTCTCCCGGGGATTTGGTTGGGGGGCGGGGGTGGCTTCCAGCCTGGGAACAGACCCCGAAGCCCGCCTTTTCACTTCCACTCCGGGAGGGGCTCCCGCACCTGTCGCCGTCCCCTCTGCTGCCCCCCAAGGCCGCCTGGGAGAACAGCTGCCTCCCCTTGCACACTGGGGTCGGACCGCGCCGTCGGGGCGGCCAGCGTTCCCACCACAGGCGCTCACTTTCCCAGGCCTTCCGGGCCCGGGCTCTCGCTGGAGAGGAGAAGGAGGGGGACGCGGAGAGGGCACTAGAGACTGCGTCCCCGAAAGGCATGAACCCTGGGCACCTCCAGCACCAGCTCCGGGATTCTGGCCAGAGGCGTTGGGGCGCACCGCGAGGGGCTGCCCCAAACCCAGCCAGACTCCAAGTGGATCCGACGGGCACCCCCTGGTGCCCAACCGGCGGCAGTGAGGCCCCACACGGCGTTGCATTCCGGATCTTGCCCAGAGAGCCTAAGTATCTTCCCCGGAGTTTCAAGCCTGAAGACTTCAAGAACATTTGAACTTTGATTAAGAAAAATCCCGCCTCTCACTCCGAGCAAAGATTACTGGCTAAAATTCTTTAAACTTGCTTTGTATTGATCTGCATCCTAGAGGGCCCATTCTCTGGGGAGGCTACCTCTCTGGAGGCTACCTTTGCCCTCTGGGCGTTGATCTTGCCCTGACCACTTACATAACAGTCATAATAGTAATAGCAACATTAACATATACATACATATACCACGTCGTTTTCAAGTGCTTCCTCAACTTACAGAATGTTTCACTTAACATAAAAATTATGTGAGCTGGGGACATCACTCTAGTTTACAGAACTGGAAATGTGGGACTACTCCAAGGTCATCCACCCGGTGACAATGCTGAGATGATCAGGTGACCAGAAGGAGGGACTCCGGTTTCTGCCTAGGATTTCGTATGTCACTCCGAGACTGGAGCATCACCTGCTCAGAATCAAACTCCCGTGATAACTGAGATAATACCACTTAAGGGACCTTTCATTTTATCGCTCATCCACCTTGACCTAGTTAGTCTTCAGGCTCTGGTTCTGAAGGAGGAAACCCTCCTTAGTTTCTTTGTTTGTAGAGCAGTCATATTTACTTAAAGGTTGTCATCTGTATTTACTGAGAAAAGACAGGGAGGTCTTCATTACTGAAAGCTAGCTGTATTTCTTCCTATTATCACCAACCATAACCCTACCCTCCCCAACTAGATACCCAGGTGTGCTTGCTGATATCCATTCTTCAATACATTATGCTAAACAGCAGGGACGTAAACACTGGATAAAGCTGACAAGTAAGGGGCCACCTCTGTTGGGTGCTGCCCTGACTCAATAAATGAAGGAAGGGACGCTTTATTTACGAACGCTCTCTGCAGTTATCCAGCATCCCTTTATTTTTCCTTACTCTTAGATGATAACTTTGATTCTTGTTTTACTGTGAAAGTAATCAAAAGAAAACATCCTTATCTATCTAACACCAATCTGGCCAAATTACCTCCCTCCTCACTTACGTATTCTGACTTCCATCTTATTTCAGTGAATTGTCATTGCTGCTATTTAAGCTAACTGTCACTCTCCCATTCCCATCCCTCACCCCACCCTCACCCCCACCCTCCAGTTCTACACCTCAGTCCATTTCTTTTTTTTTTAATTAATTAATTAATTTATTTATTTATTTTTGGCTGCATTGGGTCTTCGTTGCTGCACGTGGCCTTCTTTAGTTGTGGCGAGCGGGGGCTACTCTTTGTTGCGGTGCGCGGGCTTCTCATTGCGGCGGCTTCTCTTGTTCCGGAGCTTGGGCTCTAGGCACGCAGGCTTCAGTAGTTGTGGCACGTGGGCTCAGTAGTTATGGCACGCCGGCTCTAGAGCGCAGGATCAGTAGTGGTGGCGCACAGGCTTAGTTGCTCCGCGGCATGTGGGATCTTCCGGGACCAGAGCTCAAACCCGTGTCCCCTGCACTGGCAGGCGGATTCTTAACCACTGCGCCACCAGGGAAGCCCCGTCAGTCCATTTCTTCTTGTTTTTTTCCTGTATTATCCCCTTTCTCCTGTATTATCAATTTTTCTCTCTACTAGATAATTCCTATTAGCATACAAGTGTGCTGTAATATCTACCATCTTAAAAAAATAAAACAAAACAAATAAACTTTCTCTGACCACGCCCCTCGTGGCCTTCTAGTCCTTTGCTCCTAACTGCTGCAAGATACTCTATTGTGGGAATCCCTATCCTTTATTTGTTCACTACTCCAATGATTGCCTCCAGCTTCTTGATACCACAAGCGATGCTGCAATAAATATCCTTGTACGTACATGTCTCCTTTGGTTCTGTGGCAATTTCTTCTGCATATTGAGCTCCACAGTCTCTGGAATGTCACACCATTAATAGTGGAATTTCTATATCCCAACCTTCTTGCCAATACTTGACGTTATTTTTATTTTTATTTTTAAAATTTATTTATTTTTGGCTGCGTTGGGTCTTTGTTGCTGCCCGCGGGGCTTTCTCTAGTTGTGGCTCTCAGGGGCTGCTCTTCCTTGCTGAGTGCAGGCTTCTCATTGCGGTGGCTTCTCTAGAGCACGGGCTCTAGGCACACAGGCTTCAACAGTTGTGGTACATGGGCTCAGTAGTTGTGGCACATGGGCTTAGTTGCTCCGTGGCATGTGGGATCTTCCCGAGCCAGGACTCGAACCCGTGTCCCCTGCATTGGCAGGCAGATTCTTAACCACTGCACCACCAGGGAAGTCCTTGACATTACTCAAATTTCCAATTTGCCATGAATTAAAAATACCTCATTGCATTTCTTTAATGTGTTTGAACATCTTCTCAAATTTTTTCTTACTTTTGGTTTTCCTTTTATGAATTGCCTATTCATTTTCCTTTGCCTATTTTTCTATTGAGATTCCCATTTTTAAAAATTGATTTGTAGCAGTTTATTTTATTCATTTATTTATTTTGGCCGCACCACTTGGCTTGCAGGATCTTATTTCCCCTACCAGGGACTGAACCCAGGCCCCGGCAGTGAAAGCACCGACTCCTAACCACTGGACCGCCAGGGAATTCCCTGTAGCAGTTTAGTGTATATGAATTTCCCATATTAGTCCTTCATTGATTTTAGACATTGCAAATATCTCTTCCTAACTTTTATCATTAACTGTCAATAATATTGTTTACTGAACAGAAATCCTTAATTTTGGTATAATCTAATTAGTCACTATTATTCTTATGGTTTGTGATCTTGATATATTTAAAGACTTCCCCACCCTGGCAATGATTTATTGAGGTATAATTGAGATATAATTGATATACAATAAACTGCACATATATCAAGTCTACAATGTGATGTTTTGACATACATAACCACAATCAAAATAATGAACATATCCATCACCCAGGAAAATTTCCTTGTGCCTTTTGGCAATTCCTCCTTCCTAGTCCCCATAATCTCCCCCTGCCCCACACCAGCATGTGTATGCCCAGTTGTTCCAGCATCATTTGTTGATAGTAGTAAATTTTTTTAAAAATTTATTTATTTTTGGCTGCAGTTGGGTCTTTGTTGCTGCGTGCAGGCTTTCTCTAGTTGCGGCGACCGGGGGCTACTCCTTGTTGCAGTGCGCGGGCTTCTCATTGCGGTGGCTTCTCTTGTTGTGGAGCACGGGCTGTAGGCGCGCGGGCTTCAGTAGTTGTGGCACGCGGGCTCAGTAGTTGTGTCTCACGGGCTCTAAAGAACAGGCTCAGTAGTTGTGGTGCACGGGCTTAGTTGTGCCGCGGCATGTGGGATCTTCCCAGACTAGGGCTTGAGCCCGTGTCCCCTGCTCAAACCTGTGTCCCCTGCATTGGCAGGCGGATTCTTAACCACTGCGCCACTAGGGAAGTCCCGATAGTAGTAAATTTTTAATACTAAAAAATGCTAGTACTACATAGATAGAAAAAAATGGGCATTTTTTACGAAGTTATTTTTTAGGGGAGAAAACTTCAGGGGAGGTATTTTACATACAGAATCCTTTGACTTGTTAAATAAATACTTAGAAGAGGTAAAAGGTATATGCCAAGTAAGTTTCATTTAACATAAAGCCCCTGCAGGGACTTCCTTGGCGGTCCAGTGGTTAAGACTCCAGGCTTCCACTACAGGGGGTGCTGGTTCGATCCCTGGTGGGGAACTAAGATCCTGAATGCCCGCCCGGTGCGGCCCTCGCACCAAAAAAAAAAAAAAAAAGCCCCTGCAAGAGTGATTTATGCAAAAACAAACAAACAAAACCCCACAGACACAATTACAACTAATAAGAACATTACAAAGATTTCTGGGAACTTCCCTGGCAGTCCAGTGGTTAAGACTCCGTCCTTCCAATGTAGGGGGTACGGATTTGATGCCTGGTCAGGGAAGTAGGATCCCACATGCCGCGGGACAAAAAAAATTTATGGGACTTCCCTGGTGGCGCACTGGTTAAGAATCTGCCTGCCAATTCAGGGGACACAGGTTCGAGCCCTGGTCCAGGAAGATCCCACATGCCGCTGAGCAACTAAGCCCGTGCACCACAACTACTGAGCCTGCGCTCTAGAGCCCGCGAGCCACAACTAGAGAAAGCCCGTGTGCAGCAACGAAGACCCAATGCAGCCACAAATAAATAAATAAATAAAAATTTATTAAAAATAATTTCTGAGTATAACATGAATATTACCCAATCAATAGTCGTTATCTTGATCCTAAAACCGGATAATGAAAATGCATGAAATGAATGTTACTGGTCCATCTTATGCATATGTATATATATACATCTTATACTTATGTGTGTATATACAAGTGTACTAAGTAAAATACTAGTTACCTTAGTATATTAAAAAATAATTGTCTGAACACTCCTTTTCTAGTTTCTGAAAAACTTGCATGAAGTAGTAAGAAACTGTTCTTGAAAATCAGTAGAACATATCTGTAAAATCATCTGGGTCAAAACTTTTGGTAGGAAAGTCTTTGATTAACATTTTATTTATTTATCTTTTAAACCTTTATTTGTTTGTTTGTTTATGGCTGCTCCGGGCCCATGGCAGTGAAAGCGTGGAGTCCTAACCGCTGGACTGCCAGGGAAGTCCCTTTGATTAACATTTAATTTCTTTTTTTTTTTTTTTTTTATAAGCATTTATTTTATTTTATAGCTACTTTATTTATTTATTTATTTATTTTTGGCTGTGTTGGGTCTTCGGTTCGTGCGAGGGCTTTCTCCAGTTACGGCAAGTGGGGGCCACTCTTCATCGCGGTGCGGGGACCGCTCTTCATCGCAGTGCGCGGGCCTTTCACTATCGCGGCCCCTCCCTTTGCGGGGCACAGGCTCCAGACGCGCAGGCTCAGTAGTTGTGGCTCACGGGCCCAGCTGCTCCGTGGCATGTGGGATCTTCCCAGACCAGGGCTCGAACCCGTGTCCCCTGCATTAGCAGGCAGATTCTCAACCACTGCGCCACCAGGGAAGCCCCATTTAATTTCTTTAACGCTTGCTGGTTTTAAATTCCTTCTCGATCCATTTTGCTATTTATATTTTCCCAGAATTTATCCATTTCACTTAGACTTATAAATTCATTAGTGTATGGTTATTAATAATATTGTTTTGTTTGTTTTGTTTTTTTGGCCGTGCAGCATGTGGAATATTACCCAGACCAGGGATCGAACCTGTGCCCCCTGCAGTGGAAGCGAGAAGTCTTAACCACTGGACCTCCAGGGAAGTCCAATATTGTTATTATTTTTTAAAAAATCTGTTGTGGGAGCTTCTGAGTTGGTGAACATGTGGAGATGCGGGGAGAGTGGCACCTGGAGATGGCATGGAAACTCCCACATACTTTGCCTTATACATCTCTTCCATCAGGCTGCTCCCTGAGTTGTATCCTTTTATAATAAACCAGTAATCTAGTAAGTAAAACTTAAAAAAACTGTTGTGTCAAAATAAACTCAAAATGGCTTAAAGACTTAAATGTAAGACATGACACCATAAAACTCCTAGAAGAGAACATAGGCAAAACATTCTCTGATGTAAATCATACCATTGTTGCTTTGTTTTTTTTTTTTTTTTTTTGGCTGCGTTGGGTCTTTGTTGCTGCGCATGGGCTTTCTCTAGCTGAGGCGAGCGAGGGCTTCTCTTCGTGTTTGGGCTTCTCATGTTGTGGAGCAGGGGCTCTAGGTGCGTGGGCTTCAGTAGTTGCGGCACACAGGCTCAGTAGTTGTGGCTCAAGGGCTGTAGAGCACAGGCTCAGTAGTTGTGGCACACAGGCTTAGTTGCTCCTTGGCATGTGGGATCTTCCTGGACCAGGGCTTGAACCTGTTTCCCCTGTACTGGCAGGCAGATTCTTAACCACTGTGCCACCAGGGAAGTCCCCATACCAATGTTTTGTTAGGTCAGTCTCTCAGGGCAATAGAAATAAAAGTAAAATTAAACAAATGGAACCTAATCAAACTTAGAAGCTTTTGCACAGCAAAGGAAAACATAAACAAAACAAAAACACAACCTACAGACTGGGAGAAAATATTTGCAAACGATGCTACCAACAAGGGCTTAATTTCCAAAATATACAAACAGCTCCTACAGTTCAATAACAACAACAACAAACAAAACAAACAAAACCCAATCAAAAAATGGGCAGAAGACCTAAATTTTTTTTTTTTTTTTTTTTTGGCTGCACCATGTGGCATATGGGATCTTAGTCCCCTGACCAGGGATCAAACCTGGGCCTTGGCAATGAAAGCTCAGACTCCTAACCACTGGACCGCCAGGGAATTCCCCCAGAAGACCTAAATAGACATTTCTCCAAAGAAGACATACAGATGGCCAACAGGCACATGAAAAAATGCTAAGTATTAGAGAAATGCAAATCAAAACAACGAGGTACCACCTCACACCAGTAAGAATGCCCATCATTAAAAAGTCTACAATAGGGCTTCCCTGGTGGCACAGTGGTTAAGAATCCACCTGCCAATGCGGGAGACACGGGTTCGAGCCCTAGTCTGGGAAGATCCCACATGCCACGGAGCAACTAAGCCCGTGTGCCACACCTACTGAGCCTGCGCTCTAGAGCCTGCGAGCCACAACTACTGAGCCTACGTGCCACACTACTGAAGCCTGGGTGCCTAGAGCCTGTGCTCCGCAACAGGAGAAGCCCACGCACCACAACGAAGAGTAGCCCCCGCTTGCCACAACTAGAAAAAAACAACCAGCGCACAGCAAGAAGACCCACTGCAGCCAAAAAAAAAAAAAAGTCTACAATAATAAATGCTGGAGAGGGTGTGGAGAAAAGGGAAACCTCTTACACTATTGGTGGGAATGTAACTGGTACAGCCATTATGGAAAACAGTATGGAGGTTCCTCAAAGAACTAAAAATAATGCAGCCACTATGGAGAACAGTATGGAGTTTCCTTGAAAAACTAAAAATAGAACTACCATATGATCCAGCGATCCCACTGCTGGGCATATACCCTGAGAAAACCATAATTCAAAAAGACACATGCACCCCAATGTTCATTGCAGCACAATTTACAATAGCCAGGACATGGAAGCAACCTAAGTGTCCATCAGCTGAGGAATGGATAAAGAAGATGTGGTGTATATATACAATGGAATATTACTCAGCCATAAAAAGGAAAAAAATTGGGTCATTTGTAGAGATGTGGATGGACCTAGAGACTGTCATACTGAGTGAAGTAATTCAGGAAGAGAAAAACAAGTATCATATATTAACGCATGTATGTGGAATCTAGAAAAATGGTATGGATTATCTTATTTGCAGAGCAGAAATAGAGACACAGATGTAGAGAACAAACATATGAACACCAAGGGAGGAAAGTGGGGAGGGATGAATTGGGAGATTGGGATTGACATATATAGACTATTGATACTATGTATAAAATAGATAACTAATGAGAACCTACTGTATAGCTCAGGGAACTCTACTCAGTGCTCTCTGGTGACCTAAATGGGAAGGAAATCCAAAAAAGAGGGGATATATGTATAAGTATAGCTGTACAGTAGAAACTAACACAGCATTGTAAAGCAACTATACTCCAATAAAAATTAATTTAAAAAAAAAACTAAAATTAGAATTGCCGTATGATCCAGCAATCCCACTCCTGGGCACATACCCAGATAAAACTGTAGTTCAAAAAGATACATGAACCCCTATGTTCATAGCAGCACTATTTACAATAGCCAAGACATGGAAATAACCTAAATGTCCATTGACAGATGAATGGATAAAGAAGAGGTGGTATACATATATACACTGGAATATTACTCAGCCATTAAAAAGAATGAAATAATGTCATTTGCAGCAACATGGATGGACCTAGAGATTAGCATACTAAGCAAAGGAAGTCAGAAAGAGAAAGACAAATACCATATGATATCACTTATATGTGGAATCTAAAATATGACACAAATGAACATATCTATGAAACAAAAACAGACTCACAAATATAGAGAACAGACTTGTGGTTGCCAAAGAGGGGGGTGGGGGAAGGAAGGATTGGGAGTGTGGGATTAGCACATGCAAACTATTATATATAGGCTGGATAAACTACAAGGTCCTACTGTATAGCATAGGGAACTATATTCAATATCCTGTGATAAGCCATAATGGAAAACTACATTTAAATTAACATAAAAAAAACCTATTGTGTTTGTGTTGTATCTGTGGAGTCTGTGTTCCATTTTCATTCTGTACTTTGCTTATTTGCATCTTTTTTTTCTTTTGGTCTTCTTTATCATTTTAGCTAGAGTTCTCTTTTTGGTTCCTCTCTTGTTCATTGATTATATGATTCTCTTTATTCTTTTTTAAAAATATTTATTTATTTATTTGGTTGCACCGGGTCTTAGTTGCCGTGTGCTGGATCTTCACTGCCGCGTACAGGATCTGTAGTTGCGGCATGCGGGATCTAGTTCCCCGATCAGGGATCGAACGCAGGCCCCGTGCATTGGGAGCATGGAGTCTTAACCACTGGACCAAGGAAGTCGCCTCTTTATTCTTATTTCGTCTTCATATATCTCACAGATTTACCTTGTTAACAATATCCTTCAGATTTTCTGTATTTCAACTTATTGTTTGTCTGAGAGGGTATGTTAAAAACTCCAGTTCTAATAGTTGATTCATTCTTGAGTTGAATGCTTTGTTCATCAGTTTCCAAAATTTTTGCTTTCTTTCAAGTATATTTAACATTCTACATCTCTAATTAAAGCTTTCGTTGTATCCTAGAAAATTTGATAAACTTTCATTTAAAGTATTTCATAATTTCTCTTATTTTTTTAACCCAAAGTTTACTACTAATAGTATGTTTTTAGTTTCCAGACATTTGTCAACTTTAAAAAGTTATCCTTTGCTTAGTAATTTCTCATGTTATTGCATTAAAGTCATAGAACATAGGCTGTATAATACTGATTTTTTAAAATGTAATATTAAGCCTTCCTTTGTAATTTTGTGCAGTCATTTTTTGTAAATGTTCCACATGTGCTAGAAAAAGTGTATTATCTACTTGTTATATGTAGAATTCTTCATATATCATATATTGAGCTTATTAATTGTATTATTCAGATCTTTTATTTATATCTTTGCTTATTGTTTGTCTTTTAAAAATTAATTTATTTATTTTTTGGCTGCATTGGGTCTTCGTTGCTGCATGCAGGCTTTCTCTAGTTGCGGCAAGCGGGGCTACTCTTCGTTGCAGTACGTGGGCTTCTCACTGAGGTGCCTTTTCTTGTTGCGGAGCACGGGCTCTAGCAGCACGGGCTTCAGTAGTTGTGGCACTTGGGCTCAGTAGTTGTAGCTCCCGGGCTCTAGAGCGCAGGCTCAGTAGTTGTGGCGCACGGGCTTAGTTGCTCCACGGCATGTAGAATCTTCCCCGAGCAGGGCTCGAACCCGTGTCCCCTGCATTGGCAGGTGGATTCTTAACCACTGTGCCACCAGGGAAGCCCAAAGTTAACTATTAAAATTTATATATTTTGAGCCTACGTTGGCAAACACATTTATGATGGCTATATTTTCTTGTCCTCTTTATCTTATTGTTATGTAATACTCTCTCCTTTGTCCCATAATTATTTGCCTTGAATTTTATCACATTAAAATCCCAATTTGCTTTTGGTTTATTTTTGCCTGGTAAAGCTTTTCTCTTGATCATAGGTTGAGTTTCCAGAGAAGCCAATTCTAAAGTGGAGATTAGACTGCAGGCAGTTTATTAGTGAGTGCTCTTGAGATCAACACTTGCAGGAAAGGAAGGAAACAGGATTGGAAAGGAGAAGTTGGACTGCTGAGCAGTCGCAATGCTGCAACTAATCTGGAGGGAACTCTGAAAAAAGGTTAGTATCTCACCCTCTGGAGAGCAAGTGTCTTACCAAAAGGCATCTGACATACTTGCCACTTCCTGCTCAACCAGTCCAATTTACTTGATGTTGTCAGTATAGCAGATCAGTATAATGATGTTCTGAGAGATGTACAGCTGGTGAGGTCTCTTTAGACTATTTTCTGACAGAGGACAGGAGATTTAACATAGCCTTGGGGCAAGACTGTAAATGCATATTGTTGCCTTTTCCAAGCGAATGTGAACTATTTTTGTTCTCCTTTCTGATAGGAATGGAAAAGAATGTGTTTGCCAGAGCAATGGTTGCATACCATGTACTTGAGGCCTAGTTATTTTTCTGCTCTAGTAATGATACCACATGTGGCAAAGCAGCTGCAATTAGGGCTAGTAGTTGGTTGAGTTTGCAATAGTTCACTGTAATCCTCCAGGATCTATTGTTTTTTTTGCAGGAACCAGATTGGTGAATTAAATTAAGATACAATGGGGACCATTACCTTTGAGTCCTTTAGATCTTTGTTGTCCAGTATGGTAGCCCTAGCCATAGGCATCCATTTCGAGAAGTCAGAAAAAGAGAAAAAACCCCAAAGAAAGTAGAGGAAAGTAAATAATAAAGATAAGAGCTGAAACTGGGACTTCCCTGGTGGTCCAGTGGTAAAGAATCTGCCTTCCGATGCCAGGGACGCGGGTTCGATCCCTGGTCGGGGAACTAAGATCCCACATGCCGTGGGGCAACTAAGCCCGGGTGCCCAAACTAGGGAGAGAAAACCCTCACGCCACAACTAGAGAGAAGCCCACGTGCCACAGTGAAAGATCCCACATGCCACAATGAAGATCCCATGTGCTGCAACTAAGACCCGACCGCAGTCAAGAATAAAGTTAATTTTTTAAAAAAAGAGCTGAAACTAACGAAATACAAAATAAATACGCAGTTTTGAAGATCAACAAAGCTAAGTTTGTTCCAATATCAGGAATAAAAAAGGAGGCTTCCTATAGATTCTACAGATAACAAGAGGATATTATAAGTAACTTTATTAAATTAAATTTTAAAAGTTGGTTGAAATAGAAACATTCTTAGGAAAACAAAACTTACCTAAATTGATCAAAGAAGTAATAAAAAATTCTGAATGGTTCTGTATCTATTAAAGAAATTGAATACATAATATAAAAACTTTCCCACAAGAAAATTCTAGACCCCAATAGATGTCCTAGTGAATTATTCCATTTAGGGACGATCTTACAAAAACTTTTCTAGATAATAGAAAAAAGGAAACAATTTCCCATTCATTTTATGAGACAATATAACCTGAACAAATTTATTAAGAAATAGGAAAATTAGAGGCCCATCTCTCATTAACTTTGATGCAAAATATTAGCTACACAAAATATTAGCAAACAGAATCCATTGATAGGCTAAAATTATAAAACACTGTAGTCAGGTTGGGTTTATTTCAGTAATTCCAGTAAGGTTTAACACTGGAAAACCAAATAATATAATTTACTACATTAACAGTATAAAGGAGAAAAATCATGTAATCCTCTCTACGAATGCAGAAAAACTATTTGATAAAATACAACACCCATTGATGATTTTTGAAAAAACATAGGAATTCCCTGGCAGTCCAGTGATTAGGACTCGGCGCTTTCACTGCTAAGGCCCGGGTTCGATCCCTGGTCGGGGAACTAAGATCCTGCAGGCTGCGTGGCCAAAAAATAAAAAATAAATTTTAAAATTAAAAATTAAAAAAAATTAACAAACTAGGAATAGATAAGAACTTTAAAAAATTTGATAGAGGCCCGCGCACCGCGATGAAGAGTGGCCCCCGCTTGCCACAACTAGAGAAAGCCCTCACACAGAAACGAAGACCCAACACAGCCAAAGATAAATAAAATAAATAAATTTAAAAAAAAAATTTGATAGAGAGTACTTACCAAAAACCTACAGCAAATATCATACCTAATGATACAAACCTTGAAAACATTGGGGGCTTCCCTGGTGGTCCAGTGGTTAAGACTCTGTGCTCCCACTGCAGGGGGCACGGGTTCAGTTTCTTTTTTTTAAGACAGAACATTCTATTTATTTATTTATTTATTTATTTAATTTATTTATTTTTGGCTGCGTTGGGTCTTTGTTGCTGCACTCAGGCTTTTTCTAGTTGTGGCGAGCAGGGGCTACTCTTCGTTGCGGTGTGCGGGCTTCTCATTGCGGTGGCTTCTCTTGTTGCGGAGCACGGGCTCTAGGCGCGGGCTTCAGTAGTTGTGGCTCGTGGGCTGTAGAGCGCAGGCTCAGTAGTTGAGGCGCATGGGCTTAGTTGCTCCGCGGCATGTGGGATCTTCTCCGACCAGGGCTTGAACCTGTGTACCCTGCATTGGCAGGCAGATTCTTAACCACTGTGGCACCAGGGAAGTCCCGGGTTCGGTTTGATCCCTGGTTGGGGGAACTAAGATTCCTGCATGCCGCATGCTGCCGCCAAAAACAAACAAACAAACCAAAAAAACAACTTTGCAAACATTATGCTAAGTGAAAGAAAGCCTGGCATAAAAGATCATATTGTTTGATCCCTTTTATATAAATCATTCAGAATAGATAAATCCATAAAAACAGAAAGATTGGGGTTGCCAGGGCTAGGGATAGAGCGGTACAGGGAGTAACTGCTTAGCGGATATGGGGTTTTATTTGGGGGTGATGAAAACGTTTTAGAATTCCACAGAGGTGGTGGTTGCACAATATTTTGAATGAACGGAATGACCCTGATTGTAATTTTCTTTTCTTGTGTTGTCTTTTTCTGGCTTTGGTATTGGGGTAATGTTGGCCTCATAGAATGAGTTAGGGAATTTCTTCTTCCCTCACCTTCTCCTTCTTCTTCTTCCTTCTCTTCTTAAGAGTTTGAGAAGCACTGATGTCAGTTTTTAAAATGTTTGGTAGATTTTACCAGTGAAGCCTGATCCTGGACATTTTTTTGGTTGGGAGGGTTTTGGTTACTGATTCAATATCCCTACTTGTTATGGGTAGGTTCAGACACTTTATTTCTTCTTGAGTCAGTTTTGGTAATTCCTGTGTTCCATGGATTTGCTCATTTCATCTAGGTAATCTAATTTGTTGGTGTGCAATTGTTCACAGTATTCTCTTACAGTCCTTTTATTTCTGTAAGGTTGGTAGTAATGGCTCCATTTTTATTTCTGATTTTAGGTATTTGTGTCTCTCTTTTTCTTAGACTAGTTAAAGGTTTGTCAATTTTGTTCTTTTCAAATAATTAACTTTGGGATGCACTTATTTTTTAAAAAAAGTATTTATTTATCTATTTGGCTGCATTGGGTCTTGCAGCACGTGGGATCTTCATTGCGGCATGCGAGCTTCTCTCTAGTTGTGGCACAGGGGCTCCAGAGCTCGCGGGCTCTCTAGCTGTGGCCCACAGGCTCTAGAGCACGTGCCCTTAGCTGCCCCACGGCCTGTGGGATGTTACCCACATCCCCTGCATTGGAAGGCGGATTCTTAACCACTGGACCACCAGGGAAGTCCCTCTCTATTATTTTTCTATACTCTATTTCATTTACCTCTGCTCTAATCTTTATTATTTCCTTCTTTGTGCTAGCTTTAGGTTTAGTTTGCTCTTCCTTTGCTATATCTCCCTCTTTTTTCTGATCTCTAAATGGTGAAGGGTCTTAGGGCTCAGTCCTTGAACTGTTTCACTGTCTACTCTCACTCCCTAGGTTAGGAAGTGGGGAAGATCCCTCAAAGAAGACAGAGAGCAAATGTGTCCGTGAAGTAGGAGGAAAACCAAGAGAGAAGAGTGTCTCAGGAGAAAAGCAAATAAAGACTTTTAATAAGCAGGGACAAATACTGCTGGGAGGGCAAGAAGGGTGAGGATTGAGAACTGGCCAGAGATTTGATCACATATGGAGGTTTTTGAAGACTTTAACAAATTTCTCTCAAATGGTGTGGATTAAACTTGATTTATAATGGATTGAAGAGACAATGGGAGAAGCTATCAAAGACTACTAACGTTATATCAGAAGAACTCAAGAGCCAACCTGAAGTGAATCCCAATGTAACCATCTCAATGTAACTAGGATAATAACCACAATGGATTAGAGCACATTAAATAGAAATAAATCTATGAATTCATAATGTTCTTTTAAGAAATATGAAGTAGTCATCATTGGAAGATGAGAGGGAACCAACCCATTATTTTGAAAACTTTTGATCAAGTATCAAACATTTATCTTGCCTTTCCTATATGAACTATACATCAGAGTAGCCTACTTCTACTCTGAGGGGAAGTTTCTCATTATCAGAATATGCCAGCCAATAAATGAAGAAGGGATATTATAATTAGAATATCACCATTTTGCAACACCTAATGAATGTATGGATTTAAGCCTTGAGCAACAACAGTTGCTAACATCACAAAAAGAGGTAACCAGATATTATATGCCTCCTGATGGAAGAACTCACTATCATCTATGAAGGAGTCTTACCAAAATAATCAAATCTGAATCCGATCAGCCTCTCAATCCAATACCAATTTACAACAAATTCATAGGCCAAAGGAAAGATACCACACAGTCAGCAAAATTCAGAATGCAGGAAATTTTATAGGACAACAATCTAAGTTTCTCCAACAAATAAACTGCAAGAGAAGGATACCCCAGAAGATTAAAGGATGATTGTTTGCCAATTTTCCCCAAATACCCCCAGGATAGGGAATGCCTGAGACAGTCATTACAGGGTTGGGCCACTATGAGAGTTAGAAATGTTTTTACTCTCTCTAAAAACACAAAATTTCTTTCTTTTTTTTTATAGCCACACCGCACCGGCTTTCGGGATCTTGGTTCCCCAACCAGGGATGGAACCTGGGCCCCAGCAGTGAAAGCGCTGAGTCCTAACCACTGGACCACGAGGTAATTCCCCAAAATTTCTTTTTAAAAAGTAAAAAATCTGGACTTCCCTGGCGGTCCAGTGGTTAAGACTCCACGCTCCCAATGCAGGGGGCATGGGGAAGATCCCTGGTCGGGGAAGATCCTGCATGCTGCGTGGCACGGCCAAAAAATAAAAAAATTAAAAAAATATATACATATGTAAAAAATCTGTTTACATATGTTTAAACTATATCTTGAAGGATATACAAGAAACTGCCTATAAGAAGGGGAACTGAATGCAAGACATCACTGTATAATCCTTTTGTACTTTCTGTTTTGTTCATGTTTTATGTAGTCAAAAAATAAAATAATTGGAAAGGAAAGAAGGAAAGAAGAAAGGAAGGAAGGAAAATCATCAGACCAATTATGTTTCTCTGTAACTTCTATCAAGTAGGCCTCATTCTACCCTCTGGTTAATCCCTCTTCTATGTAACAACTCTTTTTTTTTTTTTTTAATTAATTTATTTATTTATTTATTTTTGGCTGTGTTGGGTCTTCGTTGCTGCATGCGGGCTTTCTCTAGTTGCGGCGAGTGGGGGCTACTCTTCCTTGCAGTGCGCGGGCTTCTCATTGCAGTGGCTTCTCTTGTTGTGGAGCACGGGCTCTAGGCACACGGGCTTCAGTAGTTGTGGCACGCGGGCTCAGTAGTTGTGGCTTGTGGGCTCTAGAGTGCAGGCTCAGTAGTTGTGGCACATGGGCTTAATTGCTCCACGGCATGTGGGATCTTCCCGGGCCAGGGCTCGAACCTGTGTCTCCTGCATTGGCAGGCGGATTCTTAACCACTGTGCCACCAGGGAAGCCCTATGTCACAACTCTTCAGATACTTGACGATGTCTCTCTTTTCCCCTTTCGTTTACTTTTCTCCAGCCAAATGTCTCCAGGTCCTCCCACTGTTCTTCAAGTGACTCGCTTAACAATCTCTTCTCTATTGCCCCTGTCTCTCTTGGTTGTACGTGGTCCAGTTTGTTAAAGTGTGTAGCTCAAGACTGAATATCAGATGACAGATGGGGCTACCACTTAGCACATCCTGAACACTATGCCTATTAATGGAGCCAAAGCCTAAATTAAATGACCCAGCAATTCCATTTCTGGTTATATACCCAAGAGAAATGAAAACATATGTTCCCACCAAAACTTGTACACGAATGTTTATTACAGCATTATTCATACTAGCCAAAAGATGGTGAAGGAAATCAGAATATATCATCTCAAAATATGCCTCTTTGACAAAAAAAAATTATTTTGAGCTGAAGGCAATTAAAAACAGCAAACACAGAAACTTCCCTGGTGGTCCAGTGGCTAAGACTCCGTGCTCCCAATGCAGGGGGCCTGGGTTCGATCCCTGGTCAGGGAACTAGATCCCACATGCCGCAACTAAGACCCGGCACAGCCAAATAAATAAATAAATATTAAAAAAAAGAATAAAGCAAACACAGAAAAAGCTTTCTCTCTCTACCCTCCTCCTTTTCTGCCTGAAGGCAGGATATAAATTCTCCTTTACTAGAGACACTCTAGACGCTTATCAGCCCAGAGACGGCACCAGAGAAATCTGCAAACAAACCTCACTCCATTAGTTTCCTCCCATATATTTATCTTCCCACAGTTGGCCACCCTTAGAAGCCCAAAACCCTTTTCCTTTATTTATTTATATATTTTTAATTGGGGGTAGAGTTGCTGTACAATGTTGTGTTAATTTCTGCTGTACGGTGAAGTGAATCAGCTATATGTATACATATATCCCCTCTTTTATGGATTTCCTTCCCATTTAGGTCACCACAGAGCATTAAGGAGAATTCCCTGTGCTATACAGCAGGTTCTCATTATAAAACCCTTTTCCTTTGTCCTATCATTTCTCCACGAATTTATTGTTTTTTTCTTGAAGATGCCATGTTAGCCAGAGTTCTAAGTCATTGCTTCAAGTTACTCTTCGTTGAAGTTTCTCATGTGTGATATGCACTGCATGTGTCAATAAACTTGTTTGTTTTTCTCTCGTTAATCTATCCTTTTGTTAAAGAGCCCTAGCTGAGGACCTAAGATGGATAGAGGTAAATTTCTACCTACCCTACAATGGAAACAACCCAAATGTCTATCAACAGAAAATGGATAAACCAAATGTGGTGTATCCAGACAATTGAATATTATTTGCCCATAAAAAGAATGGAGTATTGATAAATGCTACAACTTCAATGAACCTTGAAAACATTATGCTAAATGAAAGAAGCCAGTCAGAAAAGGCCACATATTATATAATTCTATTTTTATGAAAGTCCTGAAAAGGGTAATCTATAGAGACAGAAAGTAGATTAGTGGTTGCTTAGGGCTAGGAAAGGGATGACTGGGGTAGGAGGATGATAGCGAATAGGTATGAGGTTTCTTTTTTTTTTTAACATTAATTAATTAATTTATTTATTTTTGGCTGTGTTGGGTCTTCGTTTCTGTGCGAGGGCTTTGTCTAGTTGCGGCGAGCGGGGGCCACTCTTCATCGCGGTGCGCGAGCCTCTCACTGTCGCGGCCTCTCTTGTTGCAGAGCACAAGCTCCAGACGCGCAGGCTCAGTAGTTGTGGCTCACGGGCCTAGTTGCTCCGCGGCATGTGGGATCTTCCCAGATCAGGGCTCGAACCCGTGTCCCCTGCATTGGCAGGCAGATTCTCAACCACTGCGCCACCAGGGAAGCCCTGAGGTTTCTTTTTGAGGTGATGGAAATGTTCTAAAATTGACTGTAGTGATGGTTGCACATATCTGTGAATATACTAAAAACCACTGAATTGTACACTTTTAATGAGTTAATTATATCATACGTGAATTATATCTCAATGTGAATTTTAAAAACAAAATACTTTTGTTTTTAAAAAAAGTAAATTAACATTTTTGGTTAGTTTCATCATCGTGTCACTTCATATAGTGTTGCTGTTACACAAGCTATTATTTTTTCTTAATTGGACTATAGTTGATTTATAATACTGTGTTAATTTCATGTGTACAGCAAAGATTTTAGTTATACATATATATATTCTTTTTCAGATTCTTTTCCATTATAGGTTATTATAAGATATTGAATATAGTTCTGTGTGCTATAAGATAAATCCTTATTGTTTATTTTGTATATAGCGCTATGTATCTGTTAATCCCATACTCCTCATTTATCCCTCCCCCCTTTCCCCTTTGGAATAAGTTTGTTTTCTATGTCGGTGAGTCTGTTTCTGTTTTGTAAATAAGTTCATTTGTATTAGTTTTTAGATTCCATGTATGTGATATCACATAATATTTATCTTCCACAGGCTATTATTAAACCAGCCTATCCTTGTTCATCAGTTATGAATTGGGGGCCTGAATGAATGAGCTTTCATTTATCTTGGCTAATTATCATCTCTTTGAGATTCATCTTTCTTCTGGCCATTCTATTGCCTTTTGGATTCTGATTATGTTTTCCACTGTGCAAGCTATCTGAAAATCAGATCACTGTAATTCAGTTTTTTATTCATCATTTATATTCAAATGCTGGACTATTCCCCTGGATTCTAATCTTTTTTTTTTTTTAATTTATTTATTTTTTATTTATTTATTTTTGGCTGCGTTGGGTCTTTGTTGCTGCATGCAGGGTTTTTCTAGTTACGGTGAGCGGGGGCTACTCTTTGTTGCGGTGTGTGGGCTTCTCATTGAAGTGGCTTTTCTTTTGCGGAGCACGGGCTCTAGGCGTGCGGGCTTCAGTAGTTGTGGCTCGTGGGCTCTAGAGCGCAGGCTCAGTAGTTGTGACGCACGGGCTTAGCTGCTCTGCGGCATGTGGGATCTTCCCGGACCAGGGATCGAACCCGTGTCCCCTGCATTGGCAGGCGGATTCTTAACCACTGCGCCACCAGGGAAGTCCCTGGATTCTAATCTTGTCTCCAGTTTTGTCTCCCACAATCCATTCTCCTTACTGAAGTTTGTGATGTTAGAAAAAAACAACAAGAACCAGAAATTTGGGACTTCCCTGGTGGTGCAGTGGTTAAGAATCCGCCTGCCAATGCAGGGGACACAGTTTCGATCCCTGGTCCAGGAAGATCGTACATGCCACGGAGCAACTAAGCCCGTGTGCCACAACTACTGAGCCCGCGTGCCACAACTACTGAGCCCACGTGCCACAACTACTGAGCCCGCGTGCCACAACTACTGAAGCCCATGCACCTAGAGCCCATGCTCCGCAACAAGAGAAGCCACTGCAATGAGAAGCCCGCGCACCACAATGAAGAGTAACCCCTGCTCGCCGCAACTAGAGAAAGCCCGTGCGCAGCAACAAAGACCCAAGGCAGCCAAAAATAAATAAATAAATAAATGTATTAAAATTTAAAAATCTGTATTAAAAAACCCAGAGGGCTTCCCTGGTGGCACAGTGGTTGAGAATCTGCCCGCCAATGCAGGGGACACGGGTTTGAGCCCTGGTCTGGGAAGATCCCACATGCCGTGGAGCAACTAGGCCCGTGAGCCGCAACTACTGAGCCTGCGCATCTGGAACCTGTGCTCCGCAACAAGAGAGGCCGCGATAGTGAGAGGCCCGCGCATTGAGATGAAGAGTGGCCCCCACTCACCGCAACTAGAGAAAGCCCTCGCACAGAAACAAAGACCCAACACAGCCAAAAATAAATAATAAATAAATAATAAATAAATTGAAAAAAAAAGAAACACATCTCTACATAGACATGGATCAAAGAAAAAAAAAAAAAACCCAGAAATTTCATCAGACCACTCCCTTGCTTAAAATCTTTTAAAGGATTTTCATTGCCTTCAGGATAAAGGGCAAACTCCTTAACTGGCTTACAAGGCCCTACACTGACTTGGCCCAATCCTCCAGCCTTATCTCTTACCACTTCTCTATCCCGCTTTGTGTATCTGCCATAAACTGACCCTTTTCTCTCAACCGCCAAATAAGCTGCTTTTTGTGGAACATTTTTCTTTCACCAAATATTTACTGAGCCCCAACTATATTGCCAGGTGCTGTTCCTGAGCTCTCATGGAACTTACATTCTTTTTTTTTTTTTATAAATTTATTTATTTGTATTTTTATTTATTTTTGGCTGCGTTTGGTCTTTGTTGCTACGTGCCGTCTTTCTCTAGTTGCCTCGAGCGGGGGCTACTCTTCCTTGCCGTGCGCGGGCTTCTCATTGCACAGCACCGGCTCTAGGCGTGCGGGCTTCAGTAGTTGTGGCTCCCGGGCTCTAGAGCGCAGGCTCAGTAGTTGTGGCGCATGAGCTTAGTTGCTCCGCAGCATATGAGATCTTCCCCCACCAGGGCTCGAACCCGTGTCCCCTGCACTGGCAGGCGGATTCTTAACCACTGCGCCACCAGAGAAGTCCCATGGGAAACATTTATAACAAAATTAGATGACAAGGTATCCCCACAAACCCCAAAATACAAGCAATGAGAATGAACACCGAAAGTCACAGGACCTGCTTGTTAAGGGTGTCTATGCAGGAGAGAGCAGAGGAAGCAACCGGGGTGTCAGAGAAATATGAGAACAGGAGGAGCTCCAAATAGAAAGCCTGGCAGGCCAATCTGACAATGGCAGCTGAAACTGAGAGAGGTTTTGTGCCCCCCCCGCCCCAGTGGCGGGTGAAGACAAGGGCCTGTGCATGTCAGTAAGGACTGAAGAGTTTGGAGTAACTTCACCCCCTTTGAACTCTCCAAACTGATTATCCAGGGCTTCCTTTCCGGATAGGCCCCATACTGAAGAAAGACTGATGAGAGAGGAATCAAAATTGAGCAGGACAGGGACAACAGAGACAAAGGAAGAGAAGGTCCGGAGAAAAGTAGGGTGCGGTATGAAGCTGGAAATCTCAGACAGCAAGCCACTATATTTCTGAACACTACTCAGAGCAGTAGAAGAGGGAGCTCTGTCTAAATAGGAAAGCTATCTGAACAAATCCTTCAAAATATTAAATTCAGGTAAAAATGAGCAACAGAAAGTAACAAGTTAAATCCTATACAAAATTTCTATAAGAAAAAAGAGAATCAGAAACAGAAAAGCATCCCTACAGAAAAAGAAAGCATGCCAGAGAAATAGGCTCACAAAATGGATGAAATTAACAACATCAAAAATGCTTGAAAAAAAAAAAAAGAAAAAAAAAATGCTTGAAGTGGTAGAACTCGAGGAAAAAATAGAGTAAAAGAAAAAACATTTTAGAAATGAAGACTAGGGAATTCCCTGGCGGTCCAGGGGTTAGAATTCTGCGCTTTCACTGCTGAGGGCCTGGGTTCAATCCCTGGTCGGGGAACTAAGATCTTGCAAGCCACACAGAGAGGCCAAAAAAAAAAAAAAAAGACTAAACTATGAGGAACACGATGAGCAAATAAACACAATAAATAATGCCTTTCAAAAAGATGAAAAAGAGGTAAATTTTTAAAGTAAAAAGAAATGAAGTTAAGAGGATTTAAGAGAAAATGACAAAGACAGAAAAGGAAGATATAAAATCCTTGGCTCATACTTTCTTTTCTTTTTTTTTTTTTTTTGGCTTAAATGACAACCATTTATTTCTCATAGTTCTGGAGGGTGAGTCTAAGATCGAGGCTTTGTAGATCCAGTGTTTGAGGGGGACCCACTTCCTGGCTTATAGACAGCCACCTTCTCCCTGTATCCTCACATGGCTGAGAGAGTCTCAAAGTCTCTCCTGTCTCTTCTTATAAGAGCATTAATCTCATTATGAGGGCTCCACCCTAATGACCCAATCACCTGCCAAAGGCTTCATCTCCAAATATCCTTAGGTAACTTTCTTTGAGTGTCTTCATGAACCCCACTAACAGGTTAATAGAAATCTCTGAAAAAGAAAAACAAAGCAAGGGGACAGAAAAAAACCACCAAATACTACTCAAGAAAACTTTTCCTAAAATTAAAAATTTCAAAACTACATATTAAAAGAAGATAGAAGATACTTAAAAACATTGACCTAGAATGACCAACACCAAGACATATTCTAATAAAATTACTAGACTTATAGGGAAAAAAAAATCCATGACCAGACAAAAAGAGTATGATTCATAAGGGACAAGTTAGATAATTATGAGACTTTTTGACACCAGTGCTTTATGTAAGAAGAAAATGAAGTTGACATATTTTAAATATTCAAGAAAAGTACATGTGAGCCAAAGCAAACTAACCTTCAACTATAATGGCCACAGACAAATTGTTACCAATATGCAGGAACTCGGGGAGTATTGTTCCCATGAGTCTTTCCTAAGAAATCCACCAGCGAATGCACTTCAGACAACCAAACTTCCTAGAGAGACATCAACATAAGGGCTGAGTGAGCATTGTAATAGTATTTATTTACAGAACTGAGACTGAATAAAGGTTAAAAGAGAGAGTATAGTAGTATGTAATGACCATATGATCTGACAATGTAGATATTATAACCATAAAAAATGGGAGGAGAATGGGGATGGCATTCACAAAAAATTTTTTAATCTGTTTTTAGTAATCATAATTGGTGGAGGTAGTATTACTGGTGTATTCTGAGACTGTTTAATGTGTAATGTGGGGTAAAGCAAATGAGTAATTATGAAATATTCTAATTCTCTATTTCTGTGCCCTTAAGAACCATGATCATTATTATTATTTGGTTTATAGAGATTTATTAAAATTGAAAGTTGTTTGATCTTCTGTCTCACGAGCATCCATCCAGCTGCCTGTTAACTAGTAAGCTGCAAGATGGCTGCTGTCGTTAATGCCTTTGAAATCTTCAGGGTAAGAGCAGGTCTGCCTTTGCTTGAAACTCCTTGTTCCATGCCTTGTAGCCAACCCAACTCTTCACACCTTTATATAAAAGGTCTCCAAAACCTGCACTCCAAGCAAGTCATCCACAGATGAAAACATATACCCACTAGCAAAACAAAAAAATTCATCCAGACACATCAAAGACTCAAGTCTTCAACTTCCAGCTAATTCTGCCTAATGCCTGTTTAGTGCCTGTTTGCCTGTGGCTAGAGTGTGAAGCATGTGCTTTAGAACCTGTGAAGAAACAGCATCATGTAAACTTAGGGGCAATCTCTAAGAAGGAGCACTTTTTTTTTTTTTTTTTTTTTTTCTGCTGTGCTGCACAGCTTGCAGGGATCTCAGTTTCCCAGCGAGGGATTGAACCCAGGCCCCGGCTGTGAAAGTGCCGAATCCTAACCAGCAGACCACCAAGGAACTCCCAAAGAACCACAATTTTTGATGGAAGAAAGAAAATATAGATTTTTTTTTGGTAGTTTTATAGTTCCAAATTTGAACTAGAACAGTCAGTATGAACATTATACATACATAGCTTTGTCCACTGAAAAGACCTAGAGTGACCAACACGATAGTAATGAGCTTTCCTAGTTCATGGTGCTCTCTAATGGCCATTTTATTTTTAATTAATTTATTTATTTTTGTCTGCGTTGGGTCTTCATTGCTGCACGTGGGCTTTCTCTAGTTGCAGGGAGCAGGGGCTACTCTTCATTGCGGTGTGTGGGCTTTTCACTGCAGTGGCTTCCCTTGTTGCGGAGCACGGGCTCTCGGCACGCGGGCTTCAGATAGTTGTGGCATGTGGGCTCAGTAGTTGTGGCTCGCGGGCTCTAGAACGCAGGCTCAGTAGCTGTGGCGCAGGGGCTTAGTTGCTCTGCAGCATGTGGGATCTTCCCAGAGCAGGGCTCGAACCTGTGTCCCCTGCATTGGCAGGCAGATTCTTAACCACTGTGCCACCAGGGAAGTCCTCTAATGGCCATTTCCCATTAAAGAAACCAAGATTTTTGGAGAAATAGGTGAGACTGTTGGATGCTCGGGAAATAGTAGGCTCTATGGATTGGAGGTGAATGTGAAGGAGACAAACTATTGAGGTAAGCATGGTTGAGCCAGTGACCTGAAGGTGAGGTGGTCATTGGAGAGCTAAGTTTGAGGTTTCTAAGATGGCACAGTTTTTTGGTGATGCCAAGGTCTAAGTTATGACTGGTGGGATAGAGGATAGATCACGGAGAGCAAGGTGGTCAAGAAACTGAGAAGTCAGAGTATTAGATGGGAGATCCAAATGGATGTCGAGGGCACTAAGAATAATGAAAGAGGATGGTCTGCAGAAGAAGACAATGAATCAGGAGGTGAAGTTTTCAGTGAGTAAGAGTCAGTGACCTGAGGGGCGAACAAGAGCATCATGGAGGGAGAGGGTGTCAGAGCCCGACTCAGTGAGTCTGTAAAGAGCAGAGGGGTTGCCAGCAGAAGGGAGTAGTGGGTGGTCTGTAAGACATTAAGGAGCAAATGGGACACCACCCCGACCCCCTGCCCCTGAGTTATTTGGAGTATGAGAGAAACCTGGAGAAGGCAGCCAGCAAAGAGGTGTGCTCTGGACGGACACAGGTAGCTTTCAGTTAAGGTCAAGAGACGAAGGAGTCTTCCGAGGGTGCTCATCACAGAGTGGGGATTCAGAAGAGCACAGAGGAGGGAGTTAGAGCAGAGGGACAGGCTGGGACTGTGGCAGGGCAAGGAGGCATACAGCAGTGTTGGACTGAATGGGGAGAAGGAAGGGAGGGAGGGAGGAAGGAAGGAAGGAAGGAAGGAGGGAAGGGAGAGAGGGAGGAAGGGAGAGAGGGAGGGAGGGAGGAAGGAAGGAAGGAAGGAAAGAAGGAAGGGGAGATATGACGGGATTGGTCCAGATGGTCTCTTTATGGAGAAAGACATTTCTTCTTAAACAGCTTTATTGGGGCATAATTGACATACAATGAACTGCCTATGTTTAAAGGGGTCAGTTTGAGAAAAGCCTTCAGCTAGAATGACAGCCCCGTGTCCTGAGCAGAGGGGAGCTCCCAGAGTCCTTCTCACTGCAGTCAGTCCTCTGGACCACGTAGTTCATGCCAGGGTCATTCCCTTCTTTTTCTTTTTAAAATATTTATTTATTTATTTATTTATTTAGGCTGTGCCAGATCTTAGTTGTGGCACACGGGATCTTCGTTGCAGCATGCGGACTCTCAGTTGCAGCATGCATGTGGAATCTATTTCCCTGACCAGGGATTGAACCAGGCCCCCGGAATTGGGAGCGCAGAGTCTTACCCACTGGACCAACAGGGAAGTCCCTCCCTTGTTCTAATTGTGTTTTTTGTTTCTTGTTTTTTTAAATTTTTTTTTTAAATTTTTGGCTGCGTTGGGTCTTCGTTGCTGCGTGCGGGCTTTCTCTAGTTGCGGTGAGCGGGGCCTACTCTTCGTTGCGGTGTGCGGGCTTCTCATTGCGGTGGTTTCTTTTGTTGCAGAGCACGGGTTTCAGTAGTTGTGGCTCCTGGGCTCTAGAGCGCAGGCTGAGTAGTTGTGGTACACAGGCTTAGTTGCTCCGCGGCATGTGGGATCTTCCTGGACCAGGACTCGAACCCATGTCCCCTGCATTGGCAGGCAGATTCTTAACCACTGCGCCACCAGGGAAGCCCCCATTTCATACTTTTGACATCTAGAACTGTAAGATAATAAATGTGTTGTTTTAAGCCACTGACTTTGTGGTAATTTGTTACAGCAACCTTGGGAACTAACAAAACATTCCATGACCTGAAACCTTCCTATGTGACCTCAGACATCATTCATTGATTTAGTGCCATGCACTGTTCTAAACACTGAGTAAACAGTAGTAAAACGAGATAAGGCCTCTGCCCTCAAGGAGCTTACATTCTAGGGAGGGTAGACAGTCAAGAGACAACTCAAGAAGTAACTGCAGTAGTAAGTGGCATGACATAAACAAAACAAGGCACTGGGGAAGTGACCACTGGTGTGCCTGGGGAGGGGCTTCTTTAGACAGAATCCTCAGAGGGGGATTCTGTCGGGTGACATTTGCACCAAGCGTTGAATGACAAGAAGGACCAGTTGTGGTTGATCTGAAGGAAGAGCATTCCCGGCAGAGCAACCTGCAAGAGCACAGGCCCTGAGGGAGGAATGAGCTTGGAGTGTCTGAGGAACAGAAAGAAGGAGGTCCATGTGGCTGGAGCAGAGAGGGTCCTGAGGAGAAGGTCAGAGAGGAAGCGAGGAGCCAGATCATGCAGAGGCTCCCATTCACAGCAAGGAGCTGGGATTTTACTTTAATTGCAGAAAGAGGCTATTAGAAGGATTTGAGTCGGGGAGTGACAGGATTGGGTTTATTTGTCTAAATAATCAAGTCTTGTTGCTGTGTAGTGAATGAACTATGAGGGGTGAGAGTAGGGGCAAGAAGACCAGTTATGAGGTCACTGCTGTAATCTAGATGAGAGGCGATGATGGCTTGGACCAGTGCCCACAGCCTGGAGGCAACCACTGCTACCGTTTCTTGAGAATCCTCTAGAACTGTTCCATGTACAAACACAGCAAATGCTTTTTTTTTGCAAATTCATTTTTGTTTTTTTAAATGACAATTTAGAAAGGTTAGTAGGAAGGTATCCTGCTTATAGAGTAATAGAGGGTGTGTTGTGTTTATACAGAAATGATCTTTCCTAGATAAAACTGTCCCTAGAGTAGAGAGGGGCAAATTACTACTTCAGCCCTAATCCTGTTCTGATTAAACAACCCTCAGTTTTATACTTTGGTCTCCTGAGTTAACTTACGAGGGACTGTCCCACAGAAGTTACTGATGTTGATTCTTTTGCTAGGGATAGGTGCTGTTAGAAATACATACACAGGACTTCCCTGGTGGTGCAGTGGTTAAGAATCTGCCTGCCAATGCAGGAGACACGGGTTTCAGCCCTAGTCCGGGAAGATCACACCTGCCGCGGAGCAACTAAGCCCGTGCACCACAACTACTGAGCCTGCGCTCTAGAACCTGCGAGCCACAACTACTGAGCCCGCGCGACACAACTACTGAAGCTCGCGCGCCTAGAGCCCGTGCTCTGCAACAAGAGAAGCCACTGCAATGAGAAGCCCGTGCACTGCAACCAAGAGTAGCCCCCGCTCACCGCAACTAGAGAAAGCCTGCACGCAGCAACGAAGACCCAATGCAGCCAAAAGTAAAAGGAATAAAATAAATAAATTTATATAAAAAAAAAATCCTAAATGTACAAAACTTCCAGGAGAAAAACTTTGTGACCTTGAGTAAGGAAAATATCTTAGATTCAATACCCAAAGCACAATCCATAAAAGAAAATAAACTGGATTAACAAAATTAATAACCTCTGCTTTCAGAAGACACTGTTAAAAGAATGAAAGGGTTAAGTCACAAACTGGAAGAAAAAATATGCAAATCACATATTTGATAAATAATTTGCACTCAGAATAAAGGACTCGAAAAACTCAATAATAAAAAACAAGCAGGGCTTCCCTGGTGGCGCAGTGGTTGAGAGTCTGCCTGCCAATTCAGGGGACATGGGTTCAAGCCATGGTCTGGGAAGATCCCACATGCCGCGGAGCAACTAGGCCCGTGAGCCACAACTACTGAGCCTGCGCATCTGGAGCCTGTGCTCCGCAACAAGAGAGGCCGCAATAGTGAGAGGCCCGCGCACCGCGATGAAGAGTGGCCCCCACTCACCGCAACTAGAGAAAGCCCTCGCACAGAAACGAAGACACAACACAGCCAAAAATAAAAATAAAAAATAAATAAAAAATAAAAAACAGGCAATCTGTGGTGACCATTTTGTAATGTATAGAAATATCAAATCACTACATTGTGCACCAAGAACTAACATAGTGTTGTAGGTCAATTATACTTCAAAAACAAACAAACAAACTCAGAAAAATATCAGATTTGTGGTTACCAGAGGTGGGGGTGGGAGGAATTGGAGAAAGGTGGTCAAAAGGTACAAACTTCCAGTTATAAGATAAAAAAGTACTAGAGATGTAGTACACAACATGTACCTGTGTAGTTTTCAATTGAGTGAACCAATACATTTCCTTTATTTAAAAAAAAAATTAAGAGTAAATCCTAAGAGTTCTCATCACAAGGAAAAAATATTTTTTTCCTTTATTTTGTATCTATATGAGATGATGCATGGTCACTAACTTACTGTGGTAATCATTTTATGATGTCTGTAAGTAAAATCATTTTGCTGTACACCTTAAACTTATACAGTGCTGTATGTTCAACTATATCTGAATAAAACTGGAAGAAAAAAAAACAAGCAACCTAATTTTAAAAATAGGGCCAACAGGGACTTCCCTGGTGGTCCAGTGGCTAAGATTCCATGCTCCCAATGTAGGGAACCCAGGTTCGATCCCTGGTCAGGGAACTATATCTCACATGCCACAATGAAGATCCCAAACGCAGCATGCGGCAATGTAGATCCCGGGTGCCGCAACTAAGACCCTGGCACAGACAAATACATAAATAATAAATAAATATTTTATAAATAAATAAATAAATAAAGGGGCAAAAGATTCGAACAGACATTTCACTAAAGAAGATAAATATCTGGGGACTTCCCTGGCTGTCCAGTAGTTAAGACTCTGCACTTCCACTGCAGGGGGCATGGGTTGTATCCCTGGTGGGGGAACTAAGATTCCTGCATGCCACACGGTGCAGAAAAAAAAAAAAAAAGATATATATCTGGCAAATAAGCACATGAAAAGATGCTCAACATCATTAGTTATTATGGAAAAAAATTAAAACCACAATGAGACAGCACTAAACATCTATTAGAATGGCTAAAATTAAAAAGACAGCCAAAAACAAAAAAACAAAAAAAACAAAAACAAAACAAAACAAAAAAAAGACAGCCAAGGGGACTTCCCTGGTAGTCCAGTAGGTAGGACTCTGCGATCCCAATGCAGGGGGCCCCTGGTTCGATCCCTGGTCGGGGAACTAGATACAGCATGCATGCTGCAACTAAGAGCTTGCATGCCACAACTAAGAACTCCTCATGTTGCAACTGAAGATCCCACGTGCCACAACTGAGACCCAGGCGCAGCCCAAATGAAGAAAGAAAGAAAGAAAGAAAGAAAGAAAGAAAGAAAGAAAGAAAGAAAGAAAAACAGCCAAGTGTTGAAGAGAATGTGAAGAAACTGGGATTCTCATACACTGCTGGTAGGAATGTAAAATGATACCATCACTTTTGGAAAACAATTTGGCAGTTTCTTGAAAAGTTAAGTATACACCTACAGTGTGACTCATCCAGCCAGTGATTCCATTCCTAGGTATTTTCCCAAGAGAAATGACAACATACGTCCACACAAACTCTGTACATAAATGTTTATTACAGCTTTATTTATAATAGCCAAGAATTAGAAACACAAGCAAATGCCCATCAGCAGGTGAATGGATAAACAAACTGGTACATCCATATAATGAAATCCTACTCAGCAATAAAAGGGAACCAACTACTGATACATGCAACAGTGATGAATCTCAAAATAATTAAGCTGAGTGAAAAAAGCCAAGACAAAGAAGTATGTACTGTAGGATTTCATTTATGTAAAATTCTAAAAAATGCAAACCAACGTACAATGACAAAAAGCAGTTTAGTGATTAGGGTATGGGGCTGCGAGTGACAAGATGGTGAAATTACAAAAGAGCAAGAAGCAACTTTTGGGGTGACCTACATGTTCATTATCTTGAGTATGGTGATGGTTTCATTGGTATACACATATGTCAAAAATTTTCAAATTGTACACTTTAAATATCTACAATTTATTGTATTTCAATTACCTTCAATAAAGCTTTTTTTTTTCCTTGGCCACCCTGAGGAGGAGTGGTGAAGTCTGGGTCCCTGTAGACAGGTGAGCTGGGACTCTAGTCCCCACTGCATGCCTGGCTTGTGAGGCATAATGTCTGCCAGGATTCACTGCACTGTGGCCCTTATCCCTGTTCATGTGCAGTGCAGTCACAAGAAGCCCAGGACTGCAGGTTACTCTTCATCCGTCTCCCAGATTCTAATTCCCATGCAGTCCTTTCTGACCCCATTTCTTCTCCATCTCCTGAAACATTTTCATGGCCCTCTCAAAAAAAATAGTCTATATTCCATATTTAATGACAATACATGTTAGAGACATTCTGCCCCATTCTTTTTTTTGGTCTCACAGCACAGCTTGTGGGGTCTTAGTTTTCTGATAGGGGATTGAACCACGGCAGTGAAAGCGCTGAGTCTTAACGACTGGACCGCCAGGGAAGTCGCACATCCCACTCTTTTTTTTTTTTTTTTTGGGTTCAATGCCCTACCTCAAGGCCATTTCTTTTTTTTTTTTTTTTTTTTTTTAATTGTCACTTTTTTTTTTTTTTAATTTTATAGCTACTTTATTTATTTATTTATTATTTATTTTTGGCTGTGTTGGGTCTTCGGTTCGTGCGAGGGCTTTCTCTAGTTGCGGCAAGCGGGGGCCACTCTTCATCGCGGTGCGGGGACCGCTCTTCATCGCGGTGCGCGGGCCTTTCACTATCGCGGCCCCTCCCGTTGCGGGGCACAGGCTCCAGACGCGCAGGCTCAGTAGTTGTGGCTCACGGGCCCAGCTGCTCCGTGGCATGTGGGATCTTCCCAGACCAGGGCTCGAACCCGTGTCCCCTGCATTAGCAGGCAGATTCTCAACCACTGCGCCACCAGGGAAGCCCCATCCCACTCTTTTTAAAAAAATTTTTGTCCCATTCTCTTTTGAACTCACTCTGACCATGCTTTTGCCCCCACCACTCCACTGAAACTTCTCATCAAGGTCACTAATAACTCTGTGTTGCTAAAGCCAGTTGTCATTTCTCAATCCTTATCTTATTTCTTATCTTATTTGACTTATTAACAGCAGTTGGCCCAGTTGATCACCTGCTCCTTCTTGTAACATTTTTTTTTTTTTTTTTTTGCCATGCCACGCGGCTTTCAGGATCTCAGTTCCCTGACCAGGGATTGAACCTGTGCCCCCTACAGTGGAAATGCGGAGTCCTAACCACTGGCCAGCCAGGGGAATTCCCAATTTTCTTCCCTTGCAGAATGTATATAGTGTGCTACTATGTGTTAAGTATATATGTATTCCCTCGTAGTATATATATTTATTCAGGAAACGAGTTATAAGTGTTTATCTCCTGGATAGCTGGGGGGAAATTATTTTCACTATGTATGTTTTTGCACTTTTTGCATTCTTTACCTTTTGCATTATAACTCATTGTGAAGGGGGACCCCAGCCACTTCCCCTATACCTTCTGAACTTGCCCTTTTGCTCAAGACTCTCAGTCCCTCTTATTTTTCCCAGTTCCTTTTTGGCTTCCCTTTTCTCCCAATTGATCTTGGACTCCTCCCTCCACCAAACAGTCATGACTGAAATAGCACCATGATTTCCATGTTTATATTCTCAAACCAGAGCAAACCAAACTAATGGGTGTGAAGTGGTATCTCATTGTTTACTACCAGACTTGAGTGAAGTCCAGAGTCTTTGCCAGGGCCTAAAAAGCTCCATGTGATCTGGACTTATCTTCCCTAACTTTATGTACCACAGGTACACAATCCCTTGTCTGCAACTAAAAAACCAAAACAGCTCTAAAAATCAAGATTTTTTTGAACTCATATGGCAGCAAAACCTGACATGAAACTCATGTTAGGTAACTTGGTCTTTCTTTTTTCTACATAACATGACTATTCTTATATTTTACTGCAGAAATTTTAATATGTTTGATGCTGGGTGCTGTTCCAGATCACTTTGAGAATGTTAAATATTAAACAGTATATGCTCTGTATTACTGTTCTAAAATCAAAAAGCAATTCCAATGCAATAAGTTTTCAAGGATTTCAAATAAAGGATTGTAGACCTGAACCACTTCCCCCCAGCTCACTTGAATTTAGCCACTGCCTGCCTTGCTTTTTGTGACATGCCAGGCATACTCTTGCCTCAGGGCATTTGTACTTGCTATTCCATCTGCTGGAAAGCTCTTTCCCCATCTATCCAAATGGCTTGCTCCTTCACTTTAATTTTCTAGTCAAATGTTATCTATCAATCTTATAAGGCCACCTTATATAAAACTTACATAAAACTGCAGCACTACCTCATGCCAGACCGCTCTCTCACACTCCTCCCCAACTAAAATATAAAGCTCTATGAGACCAGGGACTTGATCACTGCTTATGTCTTTAGCACTTAGAAATGTCTGGCACATAGTAGGTACTCAATAAATATTTTATATTACTTAAACTACATCAAAATACTATGATATAGGAACGACTGTCCTAAAGATTAGAAAATTGAAGACAGAGAGGTTAGGTAACTCAGCAAAGGTCACGCAGATCAAAGTGTCAGAGGTGCGACTTACATCTAGGAGTCAGCTCTCTTAGGTTCTTAACCAGATGCCTCTGTTTTATTTTCTTTTTCTTTGGCCGCACCATTCCCTGACGAGGGATGGTACCCGTGCTCCCCCAGAGGAAACGTGGAGTCTTAACCACTGGACCACCAGGGAAGTCCCTGGACGCCTCTGTTTTAATAGGGAACCTGGACTCAGAAGCAAAGTGCCAAGCACGTGGGCAACTAGTATTTACTGAACAAATAAATGAATGAATGTGGATTTTAGCTCATGCTTTCATCTATTGCTGTCTCTGTTGACAAGCCTATTAGCTTGTTAGTGCATATGAAATGCACACCCCTCTACACCTAACAGTTACTGAAAGAATAAATAAGCTACCTGTGTAAACTAAAAAACACATTAACCTAAATAGTGTGATAGGCAGTGAATAATTTTTTCCTCATACATGCTAAGCTATGGAGAGGTAGGCAAAGAAAAGCGAAAATCCAGGAACTGAGGTTGAAGGAAAGGGTGGTTCAGGACCTCAATGAATTTTTTAAAATATATCTTTATTGGAGTATAATTGCTTTACTATGTTGTGTTACTTTCTGTTGTACAACAAAGTGAATCAACTGTAAGTATACATATATCCCCATAACCCCTCCCTCTTGAGCCTCCCTCCCATCCTCTCTATGACCTAGAGGGGTCTCTAAGACCCCTCTAGGTCTTCACAAAGCATCCAGCTGATCTCCCTGTGCTATGCAGCAGCTTCCCACTAGCCATCTCTTACTTCGTCCCAGCTTCCCCTTCCCCCACTGCGTTGAGTCCCTTCTTTACGTCTTTGTCTTTACTCCTGCCCTGCCACTAGGTTCATCAGTACTGTTTTTTTAGATTCCACATATGTGCGTTAGCATACGGTATTTGTTTTTCTCCTTCTGACTTATTTCACTCTGTATGACAGACTCTAGGTCCATCCACCTCACTACAAATAACTCAATTTCGTTTCCTTTTATGGTGGAGTAATATTCCATTGTATATATGTGCCACATCTTCTTTATCCATTCATCTGTCAATGGACACTTAGGTTGCTTCCATGTCCTGGCTATTGTAAATAGTGCTGCAATGAACATTGTGGTACATGTCTCTCTTTGAATTATGGTTTTCTCAGGGTATATGCCCAGTAGTGCGATTGCTGGGTCATATGGTAGTTCTACTTTTAGTTTTTTAAGGAACCTCCATACTGTTCTCCATAGTGGCTGTATCAATTTACATTCCCACCAACAGTGCAAGAGGGTTCCCTTTTCTCCACAGCCTCTCCAGCATTTACTGTTTGTAGATTTTTTGATGATGGCCATTCTGACTGGTGTGAGGTGATACCTCATTATGGTTTTGATTTGCATTTCTCTAACCATTAGTGATGTTGAGCATCTTTTCATGTGTTTGTTGGCAATCTGTATATCTTCTTTTCATGTGTTTGTTGGCAATCTGTATATCTTCTTTGGAGAAACGTCTGCTTAGGTCTTCTGACCATTTTTGGATTGGGTTTTTTTTTTGATATTGAGCTGCATGAGCTACTTGTATATTTTGGAGATTAATCCTTTGTCAGTTGCTTCGTTTGCAAATATTTTCTCCCATTCCGAGGGTTGTCTTTTCGTCTTGTGGTTTCCTTTGCTGTGCAAAAGCTATTAAGTTTCATTAGGTCCCATTTGTTTTTTTATTCCCATTACTCTCAGAGGTGGGTCGAAAAAGATCTTGCTGTGACTTATGTCAGAGCGTTCTGCCTATGTTTTCCTCTAAGAGGTTTATAGTATCTGGCCTTACATTTAGGTCTTTAATCCATTTTGAGTTTATTTCTGTGTATGGTGTTAGAAGTGTTCTAATTTCATTCTTTTACATGTAGCTATCCAGTTTTCCCAGCTCCACTTATTGAAGAGGCTGTCTTTTCTCCATTGTATATTCTTGCCTCCTTTGTCAAAGATAAGGTAACCATATGTGCATGGGTTTATCTCTTGGCTTTCTATCCTGTCCCATTATCTGTATTTGTTTTTGTGCCAGTACCATACTATCTTAATTACTGTAGCTTTGTAGTATAGTCTGAAGTCAAGGAGCCTGATTCCTCCAGCTCCATTTTTCTTTCTCAAGATTGCTTTGGGGGCTTCCCTGGTGGCACAGTGGTTGAGAATCTGCCTGCCAATGCAGGGGACACGGGTTCGAGCCCTGGTCTGGGAAGATCCCACATGCCGCGGAGCAACTAGGCCCGTGAGCCACAACTACTGAGCCTGCGCGTCTGGAGCCTGTGCTCCGCAACAAGAGAGGCCGCGATAGTGAGAGGCCCGCGCACCGCGATGAAGAGTGGCCCCCGCTTGCCACAACTAGAGAAAGCCCTTGCACAGAAACGAAGACCCAACACAGCCAAAAATAAATAATAAATAAATAATAAATAAATTTAAAAAAAATTAAAAAAAAAAAAAAAAAAAGATTGCTTTGGCTCTCAATTAATCTTGACCACAGGGAATTGACCTGAAATCCAATACCTCACAGGTGCACACTGGGCCAATGGCTGGAAGAGCCCAGAGGCGTCTACCTGGCTTTACACATTGAGACTGGAGAACACATCTGAAATGTTAGGGAGCTGCTGAGACTGCAATTAACTTTTCCCCTCCTAACAGTCCATTAAAACAAGCTGGAGGTGAAGGGTGGGGGGTGGAGGCAGGGGCTCAGAGGTTTATATCATCTTTTCTGTGACCAACTACTAGAACATCAGTCCACAATAGCTTAAGCAGAGAAGGCTGCTGATCTTGCAGTCCAAATACCTTGAGAAACTCAAACTGACCTGTGGGATACTTCTGACAACTTAAGTGGCTTTCTTTTCTGGGATAGATGATGGATGCCTACATAGGAGGTAACTTTCCCATAGGTAGAAATTGGATATCCTGGTTGCCCATCAGACACCATTTGAGTTCTTTGTAACTGGTGGATTGGGAGGTGGGATGGGGCTATTTTAGAACCTGAAGCACATGGAAAGCCCTTTTGTGAAAGTTACCGCTAGCACTCCAAAATCAGTTAGTTTGGGATTATCCTCAAGTACCAATAGATAAACAGCTAAACCAATTCTTAGCTCTTAGGCTTAGTTTAAATCAATTTTTAAACTCATGGGAGAGCCAATTAAGACCTACCCCGAGAAAAGGATAAGCTGTGCCTATAAACATCTCAAGAGAAATCTCAGCACTCACATGATCCTGATTTACTACTTGAATCTGGTTTTATTGAGCAAGCTGGGATTTAGGACCACCAGGTTCAGCATTCATTTTCACCTTGAACCCTATTTTCTTCTATCCAATGTTTTATCCCTGGTGTAGCAGGATCATTACAGTGTAGAGAAATGAAGAAGCACAGATATTGTGGGTCTCCCCAAAGGATGGAAACTCTTGCCTACATTCAGTGTTTTAACAAACCGTTTCCCACAATGTTTATTTATTTTATTTTTTATTTTTTATTGGCTGCACAGTGCAGCTTGTGGGATTTTAGTTCCCAGACCAGGGATTGAACCCAGGCCCTCAGCAGTGAGGGCATCAAGTCCTAAACACTGGACTGCCAGGGAATTCCCAAACAATGTGTATTTTTTTTTTTTTTTAATTTTTATTTGAGCCAAATTTGAGGATTATAGCCCGGGAAAAGCATCTCAGAAAGCTCTGAGAACTGTTCCACTGGTTAGAAATGAAGGAACGGTTATATAAGTTTTTTGAAACAAAGGACTGTACCTCAAATGACGTATTATTGACAGTTTACATAATCCAAATCTAAGTGTCATCCTGGTGGGTCATGAGACCTCTTACAAAATCAAGAAAGAATGTTATTTCTTTAAATTAATTAATTAATTAATTAATTTTTCGCTGTGTTGGGTCTTCGTTTCTGTGCGAGGGCCCTCTCCAGCTGCGGCAAGCGGGGGCCACTCCTCATCGCGGTGCGCGGGCCTCTCACCGTCGCGGCCTCTCTTGTTGCAGAGCACAGGCTCCAGACGCGCAGGCTCAGCAGTTGTGGCTCACGGGCCCAGTTGCTCTGCGGCATGTGGGATCCTCCCAGACCAGGGCTCGAACCCGTGTCCCCTGCATTGGCAGGCGGACTCTCAACCACTGCACCACCAGGGATGCCCAACAATGTGTATTTTAATCAAAACTTCCAAGCTACTAGTTTAGCTTAATTCAGGGGGAAAAAAAAAAATCACATAACCTAACCAGCAAAGTCCTTAGCAATCCATACCCAAATGAATTTTTCAAATAAACATACATCTGACCCCTGAACAATACATAGGTTAGGGGTACCACCCAGTCAAAAATCCTTATATAACTTTAGATTTACCCTTTCTTATTTGCCTGTGCTTTCACCATCTGAGGAGTCAACCAACTGTGGACTGTGTAGTATGTATTTATTGAAAACAAAACAAAACAAAAAAACCCACACAGTTAAACCCATGTTGTTCAAGGTTCAACTGTATATCCCTAGCTAGTAACTTTCTAATTTCTGAATTCTGGAACAAATGAACCATTGTCACACAGATAAAATTAGGTACAGCCTTTTCCCATACTTTGCGTGGAAACTTCCTCTCTTGGGACTTCCACAAATTTCTAGGAATGCCTCGTGTCCTGGACATTTTCACCCCATAGAAAGATGCAGGCTGGGTGACAACTGGCTTACCAGCAGACCACAGTAGACAGGTGAATTTTACGAAGTTAAGGATCTGAATACAGACCTTTTAAGCTATCTAAGTCTGAATACAGACCCCCTAAGCTATCCAAGTCATGTGCTTCCTAGTAAATAAAGTCTTCTGTCCTCAACCAGGGGTATGCACACCTCAGTCTAAATCACTTCCTGATGTGCTCCTCATTCAGTAACACTCCTTACCCTGCTAGTTCCTCCCCATTTTAAAGACCCCAGCTTAAGCCACTTGCCAGGATGAATTAATCTAACATTCACAGATGCCTTAACTCCTCTCCCCCACCCCACAGCTATGCAAATTGGGGAGGCCAAAGGCAGAAATACAAAAGGTTTAACTTACCTGGATAAGCTTTCTCACCCCATGAAAACACCACATGGCACTCCACAACCGAATACTTGGTAAAAGTAATTACAGTTCTATGACATAAACACACCCCCACTCCACCTGACAATACATACTCAACACGCCATATAAAGTATAATTTCCACTTTATTGTCTTTCCAGGGAACAGTATTTCTTCAGTCTTTAAGGACTTAGCTCCTTACATGGGCTTTGGTGGAGGTCGTGGGGCAGCACCCTGAAAGATAAAGAAATGAAAGAATTTAAAAAAACCATGCATGGAAGAGTCCCCCCTCAAAGAACCTGACCACTACCCTCCCATCACTAACAATGTATTTGGGTCATAAAAGTATGAATAAATGTGGAACAAGATTACACTATTCAACCTGAAACAGATTCTTACAGCTATTCTTTAAAAGTGTCTCTAAACAAATGTTTAGGTGTGGGTCTTTACAGACTTAGTTGATCCCACCCATAGGCAGAGATCTTAATTTGATATTCCTTGGGTCCTTCCTTATCTTTTGTCAATTACCCCTCTGGCTTCCACATCTCCTCTTTAAGATACTCACAGCAGGTCTAAATCGGGGTGGAGGTGTTCGGTCCTTCCGGGCTTCCCGAGAACGATTCCTGACTACCTTGCTGTGAATGGCACAACTCACGCAGTAATGCAGTTTCACATACAGCTTGGGAAGCACATAGGCTAAGAAACAGAAAATTATAGGTTTGATATTAGGTATGGTACCACATTGCACTGTTCTTTCTTGTTCATTCTATCAGTCAAAAGTAAACTTACTCATGGGCTTCCTTGGTGGCGCAGTGGTTAAGAATCCGCCTGCCAATGCAGGGGACATGGGTTCGAGCCCTGGTCCAGAAGATCCCACATGCCGCAGAGCAACTAGGCCCGTGCACCACAACTGCTGAGCCTGCGCTCTAGAGCCTTAGCTCCACAACAAGAGGAGCCACCGCAATGAGAGGCCGGCTCACCGCAACTAGAAAAGGCCGCGCGCAGCAACAAAGACCCAACGCAGCCAAAAATGAATAATAAATAAATTTTTTAAAAAAGTAAACTCATTCAAATGTCTGTCAGGCATATCTACAAGATTTCACCCCCAAAGCCAAGTGTTCAGTCTCTGGTATCTAAATACATATACAACACAGTTCCACAAATGAATATTCCCTTACTGAGCGACCCTGTCACCACAGGGACTAAATCCACACCACAGATGTAATATCACCAAGAATCCAGTTCCTTCAGCAATTGCATCATCCCCAATGCCTACTCCTGGGCCCCCTCCTGTTGCCTAAGAAAGCTAATTCGTCTTAAGACAAAGAAAAGATCAAAACGACATCATATTGCTCCAAAGATCACCCTTGTCGACCAAGCTAGACTACTTCGACTCTTTAAAAGTCTTCGAAAGACTCCTTTCTACAAATACTCAAATGTTCGTCAACAATTCAAGAGTTGTTACATTTACATTTTCAGCTAGTACTCCCGAAGTTTTGATACAGGATAAGCACCATAAGTGCTTTTGGAATCTCACCCCCTACACAGGCAGTCACAAAATAAGAGTCAAAGACTATGCAATACCACAAAAAGTCCCCCTCTGTCCAGAGAAGGCTCAAAACGTCAAACAACATAGCAAACATATCATTCTCTTCTACTAACAATCCTAAAGGCGCAAAAAATTGTTGGAGACGTTCCAATGAACACAGCCTGCGGATGGGGGGGGTGGGAGAGGCGGCAGGAAGCGGTTTTAGATATTCGGATACTTGCACAGTTCACGCGCCAGAAGCTCACCGTCGAAAACACTCGCTTCGGAAATGTCCCTGACGGCTGCGGCCTCTACGATGTTCCGAATGACGAACTTCTTAATAGCCTTATCCTTGGGCACGCAACGGGCACAGTTGGTACAGCGAATAGGCTGCACGTGGCCGCGGCCCTTTTTGGCACGACCATTGTTCCTTCTTTTCTTGGTCTGCATGAAATTGAAAACCCCATTAGAAAGAAGACACAATTTACCCAGGTTATCCCCCTTCCAGCCACATTCCGCGCTGGCAACCCCCAGAAAAGTGCCACTCAGATATCCAGTCCCTCCGCAAATCCCTCCAAGCCTGGAACAAACATACGCTCTTTCCATTCCTCCACCGTGGCCCAGGTTTTCAAATCCCCACAATCCCAAAATATGCTCCTCTCAAGCCTCCATCCGGCCCCTCACATTCACCACGAGCTAAAACTCACCATCTTGGAAGCGAAGAGGCGAAAAAGGATCCGGCTTTCGTTACGACTCTCCTATATAGCGCGAGATCCCTACGCTCACGCCGGGAGATTCCTCCTAGACGTCTACTGGAAGCACGCCAAGAACGGAAATCCACTTTACTCAAATTTTCTTTATTATTCAGCGTTTCCGCTGAAATTTAGGGCAGGAAGGTGTTTCTCGAGTTTCTTTTTCCGTGGCACATGGTGCCGGTGGGACTATTTAACCAGCTGGCGGAAGAAAATTAGAGTTATATGTTTCCCAGCAACCCTTGCGACGCCCTACCCCGGAAGTAATTCTGGGCGGCTATAGTTATCCTTTTTTGCGATGCTGGGCGCGGAAGTTTCTCAGCGCAGGGCCGCAAGTCGCCTTCCCAGTTAGAGGCCGGAGGGCAAGAGATGCATGGTGGGAGTTGTAGTGCGAGGTCGGCAGGCCCCCGGCCCCAAGCACTGAGACCGAAGGCGACACTACGCCACCGGGGGACGCTCTCGGCTCGTTTCTCTGACAGTCCTGTTACTTGGTGCAAGATTGAGAAGTGGAAGAAGGCGGGGGTGGGGTGGGGTGGGGGTGGAATAAAGCATTTTGTTAATTCCTCCTTTCAATATGGAGAAAACCCCACAATGAGGAGCCATGGACAAGTGCGTTGGTGCTAGGGTTGTTCCTCGTTCGCTTTTTTATTCCTGGATCCTGCTAGCACAGTGCTAGGCGCTGTAGTAAGCAGTGTATAAATATTAACTCTTTTAACCCTCAACAAGCCTATAAGGTAGGTTCTATTATTGTCCTTACTTTACAGATTGAAAAACTGAGGTGTAGAGAGGTTAAAATTGAGGTTGTCTGAAGTCACGTCGTGCTAGTATGAGGTGTTCTGGCTCCACTATACTATGCTGTCTCTTACCTAACAAATGGATGGAGGTATATATAGCCTGGACTAGTGACTTAAGAGATTTGACTCAGACTCCTAGTAGAAATATATTTTACGTTGGTACTCAGTACATACACAGATGTACTCAGTACATACTCAGTACATACACACAAAACTGACACACAAACTTCATGAAACAATGCCCTTATGACATAAGGTGCACTGTTATGTTCTGTTTTCTTTTAATAAGTGTTGATCAATCCCCACCAAGGTGATTTCACCACTCATTGATGAATCTGGCCCCCTACTGAAACATACTTTGTTCTGTCCGAGTTCCATTTACCTCTGGAGAGCCTTCAGAGAGTCTTTAGCCTTGAGCAGGAGTGGCTATTCATGGGTAGCCAACCACCCACTTGTCTCCAAAATTGAAGAAATTTGGGTGTCAAGGTGACCTCCCAGCATTCAGACCCAAGATGGTACAGATGGAGACTGACCCTTCATTCATGAGTCATTCTAGAGTCTGAATATACCAGATTCACTCTCCCTCCCACAACCCATTATGGTTTCCGTTAATTTGTAACCCACTTTATTGGGGTTAAAATTTATTTTCTAACTTTAGTTTTGGCTTCAAAACAACTATGTTCATGGTCTTTTTTGAGTTTCAATTTGCTAGTTTCAGTGAGTCATGGAAAATGATAGACTCTAGATGGAAGCATCTCCAGTTTTCACTTCAATATAGTCTCATGGAAAACACAAAGCAGACAATATTGTATAGAATGGCAGTGAGGTAGATAGAGCAGAAAAAGTTCAGTGAGGGGGACAGAAAATAGTTAATATTTAAGACAGAACCAAGTTAACGTTCCTATGTTGGCTTTTCTTTGGATTTTCATAGCCTGGGGGTTTCACTGGCTGGATTTCTGGGCTTTAAGGGTTAAACACAGACTTTGGGTGAACACACCATATCCTTGGGTTCAAATCTGGGTTCTGTCACTTACTGGCTTATAAGTCTTAGACAAGTTATCTATTCTCTCTTGGGCTTTTATTCTTCACTAGTAATGGTGACCGTTCTTTAATAGGTTGTCTCTACAATTAAATGAATACTTGGCACAGTGCTTGGCATTTATGAAATGCTCAAGAAGTGGTAGACCCTATTCTCATCATTATTCATGCTATTGTATCTTGTATCTCCCTGGGAATATAGTGTGTTTTACACATAGTAGGTACTCAACAAATGTTTGATGAATCTCTGCTTTGGACAGATAGACAGGTTGGGTTTTCTCTCCTTTCCTGAAGGCACTCCTGGTGGGCAACTCTCCTCCACTTCCCATACTAGGTTGAAAATTCTTCTGTTCTTCTGTAGCAACAACTTGAGCACTCTTGTTTGGTTTCCTCTCAGTCTTATACTTGTTCACCTTCAAAATGTTTACTAGTTGGTACAGTATGCTGCAAGGAGGTCCCCCTCCCTCCCAGCAGAAAAGCAAGGCAAAGGAAGTCTTCAAAAACAACCAGGGGTGTTAAATTACTCATGTTTATTTATAACAGACCTTCAGCCAGTACAGTACAAAACTTACAGTAGTATATCTCCGTTACACAAATATTTACTTACAATATATTACATATACAAAATGCTTTGCAATAAGTCTCAAAAGCTAGTTTAACTCCCCTTGAGAAAGGAGAAAAACTCTTTAAAAAAAAAGGTGGGGGAAGGGGGAACCAGAGGAAGAGGAGGAGGTGAAGGGGTAAGGTCCAAGGAGACACCAAGCATAGGCTACAAATGAAACCCTGGGAGAGAGAGAAGAGAGGTGGTATTGCACTTGCTTCTGTGTTTTATTTTTTTTTTTCTTTTTGTTCTTCATAACTTCTGATTAAAAATATATATTATATATATATTATGTACACAAGGAAAGAAGCTGCCGGAAGTATTACAAAATCCCATGTGCAGCTTGGACACTGACACGAAAAAACAAAGGTCTGGCAAAGTGTCTATTTAGAAATTTTTTTGTGTGGTGTTGATTTTAAATATCAATATAAAAGGAAAACACCTCTTTTCTCCATGTGGGTTTCAATGTATTTTTTTTCTTTTTCTTTACTTTTTTTTTTATGCAAAAGGCTGCTGGGAAAGAACATGAGGATGTTTGAGGTTCCAGAGCTGGAAGGCTCTAGAAAGTAGGATTTTGTACCTAAGACCCTGGTTAAAGTGCAGTGATGGTCTGGAGAGAGACAGAGTGCCCTTCTCTCCCCTCCTTAGCACCTGGTCTTGCCCTTCCAGTCTCTGCTCTCATGGGCTCAGAGTATGGCCTCAGAGCATAGTCTTTCATGTTCCAGGAGGTTACAGGTGCCAAAACTGACTGGGGGAGGGGACAGGGCACCCTAAGGCTCTGATACCCCAGAAGGGACTAGTCCTTATGAGGTATCACCAAATACACAGCAGCAGAAGAGATGGTGAGGGCAGGTCTAACAGGATGGGGCTCAATAACCAGAACAGTTGAGGGGAACCCCAGATATTAATGTCAGCTCTGCTGCCATTCTGAAACAAGGAGCCAGTTCCCTGGGGTGTTCTCAAGAAGACTCTCCCCTTCTCCAGAGACCACTCTCCTCCCAGATGACTCCCCGATCCTCTGCCCTTGGCAGCATCTGTTTATTGCTAAATTGTCAAGGAGGAACAGTCAACCCACAGTGCCCCTCCTTGACAATCTGGTTCTCTTGGGGAGACCACATAGTGGGGGAGAAAAGGAGGAAGAAGAGAAGTTTTTTAGGGTCTCCCTTCCCATAATAGGGTAAGGTAGACTCTCTTAGAGCCCTTAAGAGCCCCAATCCCAGGGTCTGTTTCTTAGCCAACCTTTTACCATCCCCCTAAATTATCCCTGATAGGGAGTGAGAAAAGTAGGAGGCAAAAGAGCCAATAAGGAAAGGACATGTGGAAAGAAAGATGGAAGGGAAGAGAAAAGGGGGGGGGGAGAGAGAGAGAAGGACCAAGTGTTACAACTTGTGAGGTGTTGTGTTTGGTTTTTACTTTTTTTATCTTTAAATATAGAAAAACAGGCTTTGGTTTGAATCTCAAGGAAGCAGAGAATGGGATGGCTGTGGCCTTGGGCAGGGAACTCTTGTAGAAAGAGATCTCCAGTTGCAGTGGAGCTGTATCTCCTCCTGCCCCCTTCTCACTAACTAGGTTACCCAAATAGCCAGGGGTCTCTGCAGTAGCCAGGAGAGTGCCCCCTCCTGCCCTACATCTGGGAGCTGAGTGTAGAGGGGGCAGTAAAGGATGACCCCCCAGTTCCGTTATGCCCATCCCATTCTTGCTGGGACAAGAGTGGAATGGGGAGAGGGGCACATGCCCTTGCTCATCCTGGGATAATTTTTGGTTATACTGAAAATTAGGAGAGAGAAAAGAGACAGCCTTTTCTCCCTGCCACTGATCCTAAGAACAGGGCCCAGGAGCCCGGGAATGAGAGGGTGAATCCTGCTAGGGGGAGAAGAAGAAGGCAGCGTGACGCGGGGGGCTGAGGGTACCCCCTTGTTATCAGGCAGCAACTCACCAGTTTCTCATAGGACAGGGACCACAGGAGACCCTGAGAGCCCAGGAAGGTCACTAGAGTGAAGAAGCTTGAGAGGTGGGAGAGAAAGAGAAGAATTTTGACCCATTCCCTTCCCTGGTTCCCATTTAGGCACCTGTGGCTCCAAACGTGTCAGAGACAGAGGACTGCTGACCTAGCCTTGGCCCCTGAGAATATAAAATTGGGGCACTCCAAGGAGAGAAAAACCACCATGGAGTAGACGGGCAGTTCGAGGAGAGAAGAGAGAGATATCACATCCTAGAGGCAGATCCTGAATGTGGGCTTTGGGGAACTCGTATCACTAGGGGGATGTCAAGAGGACCCTCAGTCCCATGGTGCCTGGGGAGAATTTCTTCGGCCTCTCCTTCCAAATGAGGGATTTCTTCATTCGATCAGGAGTAGTGCAAGCTGCCTAAAGTGAGAGGGCACAAGAGGTATGGAGTACCAGGTTGAAGGGTCCCAGAGAGGAGATATAATGCCACAGAGCTAAGGTAGGTCCAGAGGGAGCTATCAGCATCAAAACTGAAGAATCAGATAATGTAAAAGATGAGGACTTAAATCAAGAAGCTCAAGGTCTCTTAGCACTAAGAGGAGCTTCCTACCCCTGGGGCCGTTGGAGAAAGCTGGATCAAAGAGAAAAATTAGGCCTAAAGCAGAAGGGGACTGTGGGCAGGAAGTGGGGTGTGGTAAGTGACTGATATAAGTTAAAAAAAAAAAGAAAAAGAAAACTCAACAAATTATATTAATAAATAAGTCAGTGAGTATGGTGGGATGAGAGGAGAAGAGAAAAAGGAGAAACATAAGCAAAAGACCTGTTTCATCACAATGCTTAGATCAGTCAGGGGAGAGGAGGAGCACAGGTGAGGAGGGGTCAGCGTCAAGTGTGAAGTCAGGTAGCCAGTAGCGGGGCTACACAACCCAACTCCTTGGGACGTGATGGGGACAGGGCTAGACTCCTGTAGGTAGGGCAGTGGAGTGGTGGACCGAGGGGGGACACTAGGTCGCTAGCCCACCTTGTGCTCCCCCCGGACGATGTGGGAAGAGAACTCGTACCGGTCCTGGCTGTGGTAGCCACAGATGTTGCACTCGAAAGGGTCTCTGAAGCCATGGCAGCCCATGTGGATAGTGAACATGACATGGTCCAGGAAGAGGATGCGGCAGTGCTCACACTTGAAGGCCTTCACCGGCTCACCGCTCTCGCCCACCACCCGAAGCACTTCCTTGGAGGGGCCTGGGGTGCCCCGCAGTAACCCCTCCTGTGGCTTGGGGTCCTCTTTGGCGTAGGCAGGACTGGGCCGGCCCACCACAATGGTGGGAGGAGGCTGGGGTGGGGGACCCTGAGGGAGGGAAACCACCGCCCCAACCCGATCTTCGTGGTTGCTCTCTGTATCTGTGGAGTCCTGGCAGCCATTGCTGGGGGACGCCCCGGGGTCAGTCAGGGGGCCTCGGGCCCGGTAGAGGAGGGGACCTCCATCAGCTAGATCCTCGGGTCCCTCACCTGCTTCTCGGGACCCTGGAAGCTCCAGTCGACCAGGGAGGGGCTGCATCTGAGTGTAGACAGAGCTGATGACGGGCGTGAGTTCTGAGATGCAGTTGGTAGGTGGAAGGCGGAGGGGACGCAGATGTTCTGCCCCCACAAAGGCCAGAGAACCTCCAAAGCCAGGCTCCAGGCCGTGGTGTGCCACCAACTCCACATCCTTCTCATAGCCACCCGAGTTCACATCATAGGGGAGGTCCGAGAGGCTGAAGCGCATCTGCTTTTCGCCTGTGGAGAGGAGGGTCTCAGCAGGGCTGGCTTTGGATAATTCCTAAGCTCCCCCAGAATTACTTCTTCATTTTCTTTCCCCTGGGGATGGCTGTAACATTATTCACCACCCCTCATTTACTTCCCTCAAGGTCAGGTCCTGTGTGGGGCTTCTCCCTGACTCTGGGCTATAATCTTAGGGAAGGACTCAGTCCCAGCCCACTGGTCTTGAATACTTCTTTCGTTGCTCTCTATAAAGCTCCAGGTCCTTAGAGAGCTAACGACCAGGGCCAGGTCGGGGGACCCCATACACACCTCTTCTCTCTGACTCTAAGGGTCCTTCACTCAGCCCCTGTAGACTGAAGTCCTTACTATTTTCAAAAATTGGAAGAGCCTGAGCCCCTGACCCCCTCCTCTTACAACCAACCACCTGGAGAACCCTCAACTCTGACCCCTCTTCCACCATCACGAGGGACGCTCTCCCTCTCCACTCCCCTCCTGTTCTGGGGATAGATTCTGAGCACCAAAGACCACCAGACCGCTTTCTTTCCCCCAAGCGAATCTCCAGACCCAGTTGGTCTAATGGCTACCAGTGCTCAGATTTAGATGAGCTGTGGCTTAAAGCTGATGTCTCCTCTCCAACTGGACTCTTACCTACAAACTTCTGGGGAGTGGAACGCTTGCGTTTGGTGAGGCTGTTGGCCAGACGATCGATGAAAGTTGGCCTCTCAGAGGATGAGTGCAGCATGGAGTCTGGCACCATCTCCAGGTCCCGTATCTCATCACCTAGTGGGAGGGAGGTGGGAACAGGTAGGAGCAGCTGAGTAGGGATAGCAGTCTGGCTTCCTGCCAGCTCAGCTCCTGGCCTCACCACAGCACATTTCTGATAATTTGGGGACAATTAAATACATGTGGCCCTTGATTGTATACTTCCTTGTACTCTCTCTCTCCCATTAGACTGAGGACATAGATCAAATCCTCCCCTACCTCTGGATCTCCCTGCAGTACCCACCACAGGGCTCTGCACCAACTGGGGTGCTCGGCACATTTACTGGGGTAACTGTCCCTGTTCCATAGACCCCATCCCTTTGTGGGGGTAGGTGCTGGGATTGCCCTTGTCCTGCACTCCCTCCGGCCTTGTTCTCAACTCCCCGATGGTCCTACCTGCAGGCTCACCTGACTGGCCAGCCAGAGCTTGGGCTTCAGTGCTGAGACTCTGTAGGTAGTTGTGGCACCGCTCCTTGTGCTCCTCCAGGGTGCTCTGCTGTTTGTAGCTCCGGCCGCAGTAGTTACACTTGTAGGGCTTGCCCACCGTGGGAGAGGAGACTGTGTAGGAGAGAGAAGAGAAAGCATTGGAGTTACTTCTCCCTGTGCCCTGGCTCTGCAAAATCGCCCAGGAGCAAATGTGCACGGGCGTGAGGAGGAAGGGACGTTGCTCAGTCGAGTTCTTCTGCTTGTCTTCCTTTCCCCAACTTCAGCTGCAAGCACGGACAGGCGACCAAACCTTGGAGAAGAGGGACAACGGGCAGCTATGGGAGGAGAGAGGGGACCCAGGGCACATAGCTTTGGACTGTTGGTGGGCCTCAAGATGGCCAAATTGTTGTTCAAAGGAAGGGAGGACCCAGGGACTTTGTAGGGGGTCATCCCTGGCAGGCAGGCTGGCCCCACCCCAGGATCTCAGAGTCTGGGGCCCAGACTGTGGTTTAACCTTTCCATGTGGCAGGCGGGTATAAGTGCTGTTTATCAGACAAGGGGATTTTTTGCTTACGAACTATCTGTTTCAGTTTGGAGGAAATTGGTGGGCTGGAGTGAGAGAAACAAGAGCCCTTAGATCTGCCAATGTGGGGAGGGGCAGTTTTCACTGACCTTTACTTGTACTCTTACCTCCATCCCTGGCCTGGTTTTACTACTCATTTTTCTTTCTCTCTACACTGAGATACCAAGAGAGCCCTAGAAAAACCATCACTGATAGAGAAATTCTGAGAAGAGAAAAAAAGAAAAGAACAAGAGGAAAGTAAAGGCGAAGAATAAAAGGAAGAGAACACCAACTTTGGGGGTCTTGTTTTAAAAAATAAAGAACAGGTTATAAAGATTTTGTTTCCACTGAAGAAAAAAAGGTTGGAAAAACTGAGATCAACACTTCCTTTAAAAACTTGAGAGATGATATTTGTGAAAGTATCTTGCTACTATTGAGCAGGGACTCAGGAGAAGGTATCTCCAGGAGGCTGGTAATTACTACCCATCCCCCAACGCCTAAACTGGGCCTAGTCTCAATCAATCTACTGCCATTTTGCTCTGGCACTGTAAATCCGAGTGTTTGGGGGATGAGATGAATGCCGTGGTCCTCATCCATCCAAGACTCTTGGGGAAATGATCTAACATCTAGGGGAGGAACTCCTTTTTTCCTATAGTGTGGGCTGTGATAGAAAACATCTCACAGAGATGGGATCCAACAGTTTATGTGTCCGCTTCTGTCCCTAATAATCTCCTACAGAGCAGCATCCAATATCCACCCAGCTGGCCCTGCTGTTTTGGTAGGAATTCTAGGGGGCCAAGCCATCCTTGTCCCAAACCAGCAGGGGGAGCCACCCCTTCTCCTCAGAAAAGGAGCACAACTCCCTGGCACCTGCCGTTAACGGGATTCCAGCGAGGCTGCACAAGAGCTCTGTGATAATAACATCTACCTTGGAATCGTTATGAGGATCACATGAGCGAGGAGACACACGTGAAATGCTCTGTAGATTATAAAGCATGAATCAATAATGTTCTTTCTCCCTGGTTCTCCACATACATAGCGATAAAGAGGTCCCAGCTCCAAAGTGAGAGAATCTAGAACAAGGTAGGTGGCTGGGAGAAGTAGAGGGTGGTGAGGTGATTGCTCTGTCCCTTTTAATCCTGGCCTAGGAGAGTTTAAGGAAAGAGAAAAACAGCAAGGAAGGTTTCCAAGGACAGACCCTACTAATTCTTTCCCCTCTGCCCTTCTTCCTTCCTTTTCCCAATCTTGAGCTCCCTCCTTCCTGCCAGCTCAGCTCCTGGCCTCTTCCCAAGTCCAAGCCAAAAGCTTAAAACTCAGCAAAATGCTTCAAAAGTGCTATCTGTCCAGCTGATTCAGAAAGACGTCGACTCAACCCGCCTTGGCTGGGGCTAGGAAACCTGGTTAGTCCAGTTCCCTGGCACTGTTCCAAACACTGACCTCCAGGCACCCTCTGGATTTGCTGTTGCCTCTGGGAAGGTGACAACCTCTTGGGATGGGAAACAGAAATGGGATACTCTTTTCCTAGGCTTCCTTTCTTCCAGTTTGGGAGGCCCATGGAAATTTTCAGAAACCAGCAGGAAGTCAAGGGGCGACCAGACAGAGTGGGGAGATGCAGATGGTGACAGGTGTGGGGCCTGGGGCACACGGGAGTAGAAGGAGGGGTTTCCCTGGTGCTCAGCAGTGGGGGGTGACGGGGCCCAGAGGGTTCTGGCATCAGCGTGAACTTTAAAACCCAAGTCGGGGGACTTCCCTGGTGGTCCAGTGGTTAAGACTCCGCGCTCCCAACGCAGGGGGCCTGGGTTCAATCCCTGGTCAGGGAACTAGATCCCGCATGCTGCAACTAAGAGTCTGCATGCCGCAACTAAAGATCCTGCATGCGGCAATGAAGATCCCGAGTGCTGCAGCTAAGACCTGGTGCAGCCAAATAAATACATAAATAAATAAATAAATAAATAAAAACCAAGTCAGGGAGGGTGACTGTCGAGAGCCAACAACATCACCCAGGCTCCTTCTTGCTCCCTATTACAGAGGATGGCAGATGTAAAATACCCCATCAAAGAGCCCCAAGTCCCCCATGGGGCCTGCTGCCCTGCTCTGTGAGTGCTCTGCCCTCCTCAGTGGCAGACACTGTAACTCCCCCAGTGCAGGAGAAGTGGCTGAGCTCTATTTGCTGGGCGTCCCGGACAGGCCACCTACCCGAGTGTGTGCGGAGATGGCCTGTGAGCGCGTCACGCCGGCGGCACGCGTAGCTGCAGAAGGGACACTTGAAGGGCTTCTCCCCAGAGTGCAGCTTGATGTGGCGCAGCAGGTTGCCCTTCTGGGTGAAGGAGGCACCGCACTGGTTGCAGTGGAAGGGCCTTTCTCCTGCGAGTGGAAGACAGAGCCCAGACGACCAGGCGTGAGGAACTGTGAAGGTTAAACCTAGTCGCTCACGCTCTGCTTCACCCCACCCGGGGGAAGGAAGGTGCTCAGAACACATTTCTGAGAGGCAGGGCTGTGCCACACACACAAATCCTGCTTTATAAGGACCCCTTGGGAACAGTCTCACCCTGAGATGTAGACTAGAGGTGTGTGGCAGGGGGAAGGGCGCCAGACCTGGAACTCTGGGCCAAAGACTGTTGTTAAGAACTGAGCCCCGCAGGGCCCACTCTGCCCCAGAAGTCCGAAGCCCAAAGCCCAAGAAAGCTGGGAAGAGGCTTCTGTGTTCCTTTTTTTTAAAAAAAAAAAAAATCATGAGACAGGGACATCCCCGGCGGTCCAGTTGTTAAGACTCAGCGCTTCCACTGCAGGGAGCAAAGGTTCGATCCCTGGTTGGGGAACTAAGATCCCACATGCCTCACAGCACGGCCAAAAAAAAAAAAAAAAAAGAATCATGAGACAGAAGGGCCCAAACAATACCCGTTGGACTATAGGACCCTTCTTGAGGCTACCACACCTTCCCCTCCGTCACCTCCTGAGACAAATACCAGCTCTCCTTCGTAACAACAGCTGAGGAAAGTGCCAGGAAGTACAGGTGTTGAGGGAGTCCGAATTTCATCCCCAGACTTTTTTTCATCAGCTAGAAATGGTGCTGGGAGAGACCCTTCCCTTCCTGAGGCTACCCCACTGCGGCATAGCCTCGCAGCACGGCCTCTGCCTCGGGGCACCTGCTGTACTCACCCGTGTGGCTACGCTTGTGCACCATGAGCACGTTGGGTCCGATGCAGACCATGCCACAGACGTCACATTTGAGCTTGCCATTGGGCAGCCGGATGCCACCGGGGGAGTGAGGCTCTGGCCCGCTTCCATCACAGTAGCCCAGGGGCTCCGACAACGAGTCTTCCACGATCACACTGTCGTCCTTTTCCAGGAGCCGCTCATCCGGCCCGAGCAATCTGCTCGACTCCTCATCGCTGTACATCTCCACCTTGATGGAGTTGGCTGGAGGGTGGAAGGGTGTTTAGGATACAGACAGGCAAAGGGCGGAACCTGCTTGTGGGCCAGAAAGGCCCTCCTAAAGTCGGAAAGGCTGTCTCCAAGCCCTGAGACATTGAGGCTTTAAAAGAAGCCAATCCGGGACTTCCCTGGTGGCGCAGCGGTTAAGAATCCGCCTGCCAATGCAGGGGACACGGATTTGAGCCCTGGTCCGGGAAGATCCCACGTGCCGCAGAGCGACTAAGCCTGTGAGCCACAACTACTGAGCCTGCGTGCCTAGAGCCAATGCTCTGCAACAAGAGAAGCCACCACTATGAGAAGCCCCCGCATCGCAATAAAGAGTAGCCCCCGCCCACCGCAACTAGAGAAAGCCCGCGTGCAGCAATGAAGACCCAACACAGCCAAAAATAAATAAATAAAATAAAATAAGCCAATTCGGGACTTCCCTGGTGGTGCAGTGGTTAAGAATCCGCCTGCCAGTGCAGGGGACACGGATTCGAGCCCTGGTCCAGGAAGATCCCACATGCCATGGAGCAACTAAGCCCGTACGCCACAACTACTGAGCCTGCGCTCTAGAGGCCGTGAGCCACAACCACTGAAGCCCTTGCGCCTAGAGCCCGTGCTCCGCAACAAGAGAAGCCACCGCAGTGAGAAGCCCGCGCACCGCAGTGAAGAGTGGCCCCTGCTCACCACAACTAGAGAAAGCCCGCGTGCAGCAACAAAGACCTAACGCAGCCAAAATAAATAAATAAATAAATTTTTTAAAAAATGAAAGAAAGAAGCTAATCCCCTAAGTATCCTGGGTGGTGATATGGGGTCCTGCTGGGACCTGAAACAACCTTTTCCTCCTATTCCAACCACCAGGCAAATAGGTTTCAAGAGAAAAAAAGTTGGGGTACATGGGATGTCTTCAGTTACTGGGGAGAGGAGGAGACTAAGGGGAGCTTTTTTCTCCACTCTCTTGTCATTAGGAAAGATGTCTGGCTTGGCCCTGGGCAGGAAGCCAGCAAGTAACAGTGGCGGGAAAATGGTCCTAGGAAGACCAAGACGGCGGGCTTAAGAAAGAGCAAAGCTGGAAGACAGAAATGGCTCGCACTATCCTCCTGCCCCATAGGACCAAACACCTCTACTCCCCTCCGTAAAAATCTGGAGAGGGGGATGGAGGAGGGAGGAGCCATGGAGGAGAGAGCTTTGGCTCTAGCTCTGACCTACATTCCTGGCTATTCCAACCATTTAGAGAATGTCACAGATCCAGGGCCAGCTGAGGAGGGGCAGTCATGGGGACCCTGTCTGGCAGGAGACTAGGGGGTGGTGATGGGGGGATCCTTCTCATCTCTATTTCCTAACTCCAGCTCACGACCATTTCTATCTACTCATTTCTCCAGCTCCAGAATTTCTCTTTGGAGCCTTTACCTTAATCCCACCCGTGCCTCTTTTAATTCCACCCTAGTCACTAGGCAGTGACCATTCACTCTCCTCTCAGAAGTCAGGGAAACCCCAGACTGAGCTCCTGAGTCCTGTTAGAGACTCTGAGCCGGAAACCAGAGGAGGGCAGCGATGGGGAAATGGCTGCCATGGAAGGCGAACTGAGGGCACCTAACGCCAGGGAGGGCAGGAGGCTGCACTTACCACTGAGTGAGCGGCTGGGAGAAGAGTGCTGGCTGTTGGGGCTGCTCACTGAGGGCCCCACTGGGGCCCCGAGGAATTCCTTCTCCAGAGATGAGTCCCCGCTACCTTGGAGGAGAGAACAAGAGGGGAGGTGAAGCTGCAGCGCGAGCCATTTACTGTCCATTGCCTAATCTCTTCAAAGTTCAGTTAAGTTTCACAAACGTTTATCTCGTAGCCATGTACAAGGCAGTGTTGTATGCCTGGCACCACACCTTGTGCCCTCGCCAGCCTGGGTGCCCGGTGCTGACTTCCACGAGCTCAGTGGCTGCGCCTTGCCCACCCTACCTTCATCTAGGCCTGAGGGGAAGAGCATCATTGCCTGACGTCCACAGGAAGCAGGGCTGGGGCTGGGCGGGCCGGGGTGGAGAGGAAAATGGGGGCCTCAGGAGGGAGGTGGTTCAGGACAGACGTTCTTCCCTACTGTTCCTCTCCGGAGCCCCTGACACCAGGTTCGGGATCTGCAGGAAGGGCAGCTGAAATTGTCCCTGAATCTAATGATAATGATAGTAATCATAATAATAGCAGCTAACATTTTAATTAAAAATTTTTTTTTTTTATTTTATGGCCACACCGCACGGCATGTGGGATCTTGGTTCCCTGACCAGGGATCGAACCCACACCCCCTGCATTGGAAGCGCGGAGTCTTAACCACAGAACCGCCAGGGAATTCACAATAGCAGCTAACATTAATTGAGTACTTACTACATGCCAGGAATTGTTCTATGCACTTTAAATGAATCATCTCATTTAATCTTCACAACAACTCTGTGAAGTAGGTGCCAATATTATCTTAATTTTACAGATGAGGAAACTGAAGCACAAAAAAAGGCTATGTTACTTGTCTAAGGTCAAGTAGTGGTGGAACCCCAATCTGATCACAAACAGTAAGTACCCATGCCTTAACCATCACCTGTATAGCTAACTGGGAGTCACTGTTTCAGTAGGGAAGAGCTGGGCCCATTCGACTTTCTAAAATCAGCAAAAATGTGGCTACTCTAGAAAGCCTCTATCTGATATGATTCCAATCACATATTTACTACTTGATGTTCCCTTGACAGTGAAATAGTCAGTTTATTCTCAATATATTCATTTTAACTTGGTCACAAATTGCTTTGTAAAAATGCTTTTTAAGAGTGTCATATATGTTTTTAAAAATCAGATAACACACCTGAAGATACGAATCATATCTTTAAAAAAAATCCCTCCTCCCCACAATCCTCTGCACAAATATACAGGTGAAATAAAACACATGTAGATAAACACACACAGACACGGACACATACCACATATGCAGATACACATAAAGAGAACATACCTATTGGGAGAAACATAGTCATAGCCTTCAACATTATCTGCTAACATGAACATGCATAGATGTGTGCACACAGGCCTAAATATGGAAGACAGACAGAGAGAGAGAGAGAGACAAACCCTAAAATTCATCCCTAAAGTCCACCTATTAGTATTTTACCCAATTTCCCAGCTATGCACATACTTACTTTCACAAAATAAAGATTCCATTATAAAATGGTTGGAGTCTTGGGCCTGAGGCAAGAAATCCGGAACACACCCTCCTGAGGGATCCCTCTCCAGCTTTGGTCAGTGGGAAGAAAACAACCACTCAGGACTTTGGGACCATTTCCCATTCATATCCTCTACTAAAAGTCCCATTTCCCCCACTCTATCCCATCAAAGCCTGAGGAAATTTGTTCACTACCTATCGAAGAAGCCTTATGGCTTGAAACTGAGGTTCCCCAGCTGGGGTTCTTTAGATGAGCCATGGTTGTCTAAAAAAAGTTGCCCCATATCAGGACCACACACATATCGTGAGGTGAGCATCTCAGAGTTGTGGGTTGAGACTTGTAGACTCAGACCCAGTTTTAAAATATGTCCTTTCAACTAAGAGTAGTGTTTGCTAAGGTTAGAAGGGCTGAAAGGTTATCTTCTCATTCCTTTTCAAATGTTAGTGCTGACTTGTCCTAAATCACTGGATGTTAGTAATGGGGGAAAAACAGGGCTCTGGGCCCTGGCGCTGAGTCCTTGACCCTAAAAGGATGAGTGAGCTTGCTGGAAATCCATTGCTGGTCCCAGCCTACCAGGCTGAGGCTGCCTCTTGGGGCCTGGGGCTTGATATATGGGGAAAATATCCTTAAAGGGCTATCTAGGGACACTAAGGGAAAAACACCCTTTGTGGCTCTCCCTCTTAAGGCCTGGGAACAGGAGGAAGAGCAGTTACCGCCAGAGTCACACCAGTAGTTCAACGGGCTCTTTGATGCCGTTGCCTTCCCTAGGATAAAGGTAAGAGGCAAAACAGGCTCAAGTCTACTTTTATGGGGCTAATACATAAAATAAATCCATTTCAGGGGTCAGAAAGTCTTTTGGGGCTCTAGGGATTTTGAGTTTTAGCTGGAAGGTGAAGAGAACTGGAGACAGATTTAGGAAGTTCAGCAGTTCCTCTCTCAGCCCCAGAAACCCCAGTGAGGGAATTTCAAATGCCTGGGACTCCCAAGAAATCCCAGACTGTCAAAGCCAAGAATTAGGGCTGCTCTCAGGTCTCAGAGAAATTTTCTTGGTCAAAGTCATCACAGATTGGCTGAACCCCCAGAGGGCAAAGCCAAATCATGAGGTTCACATCAGAGGAACCAGGAGGTGGGCAAAGGGCATAAAAGCAGGAGGGAGAGAAAGGAACCAGAGCAGCGTCCCACCAGCTAAATGTGTTTCCCACGTTGAGGGGGTCCAGCCCTCCGCTCCTGCTGCCCTTCCTCCATCCCTTCAAAGAGTGGCCACCTAGGGAAGAGCCGTGAGGTCCGAGAGCCTCCACACTCCTCTGCAAGGGACCTCATCCTAACCGCCTTCCTCTTCTTGACCATGGGTTCCAGGGGGCAGGATGCTAGACTGCTAGCAGGGAAGAGTGGGGTCAGGAGCAAAGAAAGACGCCCATCCCCAGCTCTATTGTGGGGAGGAGGCTGAAGCCCCTCGGATCTCAGTTCCAGGCTGAGGCATCTGCTGCCAGGGCTCCTCTTTACCTCGATTCTTTCTATTGCCCATTCCCACCCCAGCCTGTCTCGGCATTGGCATTTCACCCCAGGCAGCTCTACATCTGTCCCCAAGGCCTAATCAAGATGTCACCACAAGCTCCCACTGTCCAAGTCGCAGCCTTTGCTTAGCAACACCAAACACCATTTCCCATCCTCCGCAAGTGTAAGGAGGAACGCCCCCTCCCCTGCTACACACACAGCCCCCATCCTCTCCCTCTCCCCAGGCTTGGGAGTTGTTACTGAATTGGCTCCCTAGCCCCAGCACCCCCCTTCCCCCCTCCACTAGCCACCTTCTGCCTGAACTTACATTATCCTTCCCTTGCCGGTGAGACCCTGGGGTGCGAACGCGGCCGCCGCCTTGGAAACGGCGAGGGAGTGCGGGTGGTGTGTGCATGTCTGCGTCTCGGTGGCAGGCAGGGGTGAGCCCAGCCACTCACCTTCCAGGAAGCGTGGATTCCTGGAAGTGAGGGGAACCGCCGTCATTTCGCAGGCAGCGGCAGCGGCACGGTGAGCAGGGGCCCACGGCTGCAGCCAGCAAGAGCTCAGCCCAGGGTGTGTGTGTGAGCGTGTGTCTGTGTGTGTGTGTGTGTGTGTGTGTGTGAGAGAGAGAGAGAGAGAGAGAGAGAGAGAGAGAGGGAGAGAGGGAGAGAGGGAGAGAGAGAGAGGGAGAGAGGGAGAGAGGGAGGGAGAGAGGGAGAGAGGGAGAGAGAGAGGGAGAGAGGGAGAGAGGGAGAGAGAGAGAGGGAGAGAGAGAGAGAGAGAGGGAGAGAGAGAGGGAGAAAGCAGGAGCAGCACAGCTTGGATGTGCCTGGGGAGGGGGCTGGAGAGAATGTGTATGTGGTGACGGGGGCTAGGCTACAGCATCCCTTCCTCAAGCCAGTGAAGGGCTGGGGTTGGGGGGGTCCACAGGGAGGGAGGCAGATGCCGTTGCCCTCGTGCCCAGCAGACAAAGAGGAACTGCACAACAAATGCCTGAGAGAGACAAGAGTGTGTGCAAGAGAGAGAGAGATGGATGGGCCCACAGGGTTGGGGGAGAAAGGGGGGCCCCCAGGGAAGGCCCAATCCTCTGCCAGCTGGGGAAGCCAAGGCCTCAGAGGTCATGGGGCCCAGGACAGCGGGCAGCTTCAAGGCTCTCAGATCGGCAGAGAGCCCCTCCCCCACAGAACTCAGGCTCTCCGTATCCCTCCTTTCCTTCCTCCTCCAGGAGGGAGGTCGCTCTCCAGATCTGGGGACTGACAGCCTCCCCCTTCCCAGCAGCCGGAGGGCCCTGCACAGTCTGATCTCAGGCTCGTGTTGCTCTGTGGCCCTGAGCCCTTTCAGATTCCAGGCAAAGTACTGGTATAGTCTCCCCACCTCCCCTCCCCTCCTGTGCCCCTGGGGCCCCAGCAGCCGACAGCCCTGGCTGAATCCGCCCTCTATCAAGACAAGGCCTCTGCTCCCTTCCCTTCCAGAGGAGCTGCTCACTGACGTGCTGACCTACTTTGGAAGACTAGATTTTCTGATTCCAAGAATTTGGGGGTGGGAGGGGCCGTGAAACTTTGGGCTGTCTACCCCTGGATCCCTTTCTGCCAAGGTTCCCTTAAACATTTCACAGTCCCAGAAAACTTGGGACAAGCACTGCTCAGTCAGTTAATTGCACGAGCTGCGTTTGAGCAACTCAGTTTCCCTTGAAAGATAGGGAATGGGGGTGGGGAGAGCACCTGTGTGGTAAATTAATGGATTCCTCCTTTCTTCCCTCTCTTCCCCAGGAGGGAATGATCTGCACCTTTAGAAAGAGATAGGGGAAGAAAAGGTGGATTTTCTGAAATAGGTTCTGTGCGGTGGGAAAATCTCTTCGAAGAACAGGAGAGATACCCCCTTCATCAACTGGCCAGGCAAGTGAAGGCCCCCAGGTGTGGAGGCGGAAGAGCGGTGATGACCGTGAGGGGGCCGCCGCGCACTTTAGGAGGGGTGTACACTGCAGCCTTTCCCACTGCTTCCACATCAGTCTGGGAGAGAAGCGTCAGCGACGGGCACTCAGGCAGCCCTCCCGTGAACTGTCTCAGCCACGCCCAGTCCTGCAGGGGCTGCTTTTCAGTGCTCATGTTAACCCTGCCTTGATTTTCCCCTGTGCCTCTCTAAGGTGCAGTAGCTGCTGACATCTAGAATTCTCAGAACACAGATGAGGGGTTTCTGGCCTCCACTTTCATTCAAAAACCATCCTATGCAGAGGACTCTTCTTATCTAGGAAGTGCCACCCTGCTGAAAGCAGGGAAAAGCTTGGTTTCATAGCACAGTGAAGCCAACACCCTCAGAAGTTTTCCTCTAATACTCAACATTCTCCAGAGATAGGACTGAAAAGAGCTCCATGGGATTTCCCCAGCCGGCTTCCTAGCTTCTCATTTGCCTGCCTTAGGGCAGGGACTTCTCCATCTGAGTGTTCCCCAGCACCAACGCAGGGTCCTGAGAACAGGTGTTCCTCAATAGTGGTTTTCTGAATAGGCTTAACTGAGCAGGAGGTAGGAGGATTGGCTGGTTCCTCAGAAAGGCCATGACTTTAGTTCCAATAAAGTCTCTTTCAACTAAATCAGTCCACTTGATCCCTGTTACTCTGTCCAGCATGTAACAGGTATCAAATGCCTGTACCCATTCCAACGCCTTCCCTCCTTAAATGAGAAAGGGGTCAGAGTCAACTTCTTACCTTGACATTATGCAGGTGTTGTCAATGACTCTCATATGTGTGTCTGACCCATCTTGCTATCTCCCTTAGCGCATGCCCATAATTCCTCCATTGGTCCCACTTTAAGGTAAAAAAATAAACTATAGGTCATTTCTACAATGGTGCCTGGATTACTGATGGGGATACGCATCACCTCAAAACCCAATTCTGGCTTCCCTTACCTCTTACAATCATTTCCTGCCCTAACATTCTAATGGTCCAAAAAATGATTCCTTCCATCGTAGAGACAAACTCTGTCTTAGGCCCTTTCCTACACCCTCAGAGAGAGCCGGATGAAGTTCCTCATTTCTTTTCATCTTGTGAAACTCTAAGAGGATCCTGATTACTTTCATATCCCTAAAAGCCACCCATACTACAAGCAGTGATCTCTTCTGCCTCAATAAGAGTATTTGGCAGGTATAAAAAGCTACGACGTTATGATCACGGAAAGGATTGGGAGAGAATTGGGCTCTCTACCTCTCCTTCAAAGGTGTAAGCTCTTGGCCCACTGGCTGAATTCAGACCATAGATAAATTTGGCTTCTTGCCCCATGCAACATTTTTTAAAATATGGAGTTATTATTTTTAAATGGAGACATTTCATATAAAATCCTGATTTCTGATTTCTTTTGAAAAGCTAGAAGTTTGGGCCATACTGGATACGCATTCCCACATGGCGATGCCTGCTGGACCCTGCAGAGCTGCTGCTCCTTGAGGTAGGACATGTGCTCTCCAGTCCAGGACAGTCCCCATCATTCTCTTCTGCTCGTTATCCAAAGCCAATTCACTCTTTTACATACCCACCTGGCCCCTGCAGGCCTCTGAGGTTTGAAACCTGGCTCTGCGCTCTACCTGGCTGGGACAGGATGTCGTGTTTAGCTGGTGACCTCAGAGCACAGAAGAAGGAATCTTATCTTCCTTCTGTCTCTTTGTTTCAAATCAGTCCTCTCTCTAATAGTCTCCACTCATATTCCCCTCCTATTTCCTTCTCCTACTCCTATCCTCCAAGATGTCTGGGAAGAGAATCACTTTTTAGGGAATGTAAAATGACCAGAATAAATGCACACCACCAAGAGTGAGTGACAGCTCTGTGACCAGGGCACTCAGAGGTCCCGTGCTAGGCTGAAGGCTCTCCACTCTGCTCCACAGGAGAGCATCTGCTCCCAGCCCCTTACAAACAGAATGCACAAGAGGGCATACCAGACATATAGGAGCGGCCATTGCTGTCTTCTATGTCCATCTTAGAGAGATTCTGCTGGAAGAGAAAACAACTACTATTAGAAGCCAGATCTGGAAAGGGAGTAGGTTTCTCTTTGACATTCTGGAGTTAGCAAGAACCCTAAAGGATCACTTAAGTGTGCTCTGACCCTATCCTAAAGAAGCAAAACCTCATACTTTGTCCCGGAGAGAAAGACGATGTACCCTGACTTACAAACCCCAGGGTCTCCGCCAACCCCCAACTTCTGCAGGCTTCCCCAGTCTCTCGGGTGGAAACACTGTCTTATTCTACACTGGTCCCTGATTGTGTTGTTTGGAGAGTAGACCCTCTCCCTGTAAGTGGAGCTGATGGTGTAGGAAAGGAGACAGGTTACAGCTCAGCTCTCATGAGGCAAAGAAACAACCTCATAGAGGCTCTAAACCTTGTTAAGGATGGGGTAGTAATAGGAGGAAGAAGCTAGATGCGGTCGTTCAAGGGATACTTTTTTGGGTGGAAGGAGGGAGGGGGACAGGAAAGTAGAAGATAAAGGAGAGCAGCCCACCTCAAGTTCAGAGAGGAATCCTCTACTGAAGGTGTAACAGTCAAATTAAACCTTTAAGTGTTTCCCCCCTTACTTCTTGTCGATTACTTTGCTATGTTTATTTTTTTAAAAGGGGAGTTGGGGTGGGAACCTGAATTTAAAATGCGGGTTAGTCTATTTGAGGGAAGGCAAACAGTAATTGGCAGTAGAGTATTAAACAATCAAGAACTGAGGATAATTAAAAGTGATAATTTGTTGCAATGAATTATCCCAGGAGCCTGTGGGAGGAGAAAAAAAAAATTCTATTTGGTGGAAATTTACATACATCCAAAATTGCTTTCACCAGTCATCTCATGAAAAATAAATACCCCAGGGGCAGATTTTGGGGAGCTAGAGTGGGGCGAGGGAACAGCCTGAGCTGCCACCCGGATTCTTGGTCTCTTTGAAGGATCTCACTGAGGCAGATGGATGGAAATCTGGTTTGCTGGTAATACTATATTGATAGAGGTGGGGATGGGGGCTCTGGAGGGCACACAGGGGAAAAGTGTCTATCACCCCGTCTCCCTCCCACCACACTCCAAGTCATTCTTGTCTAGTGCTGGGAGACATCATACTCTAAAAAGTCTCATGAGAAAGCCTGACACACGGGCTCTCCTTCACTTTGCAAAGCAGCTCTCCCTAGATTTCATTAGAGAGATTTCTAGTCTCACCTAGGACGCCTGGGTGTGGAAGAAAAAATTCTCCAAGTCTATTTTCAACTCCTGTTTTCTTGACATCCTCCCCGGGATGGACTGAGCTTTGGGACCAGACTGCTAGACCAAGCCACAATAAGAAGCGGTTCCTTGAAGGTTCCCTTAGGAGCAATGATGAGAAGAGCCCAAGTCCACAGTGGTTAGTGAACTCATACCCTCTGGAACTAGCCGTAGAATTTGCGGTGGTCAGAGATGGAAATACGAGGGAACGCGGTCTGGTACTCATGGGGTCCCTTTCATTTCCGAATCATTAGCTCCATAATTGCCCTTTGGGATTTTGCAGAGCTCAAGATGCCACATGTGACTTCCCTCACACACACCCCCCCACCCCCCAATGCAGGAGAAGCAAGAGTGAGTAGGTTTTTCCCCATTTTCTGCTTGGAGAAACTGAGGTTCAGAGCAGCTAAGTGACTTGTCTCAGGGCTCATAGTGAGCCTGGAACAAGGAAAAGAACCCAAGTCTCCTGCCTCTCTGAGGTGTGCTTCCTTTCAAAAGCCAGGGTACTCAAGGCCTTCATGGATCTTCTTGCTTTTCCCTGGTTCTAACATCTTTTCCTTTGGTATGATCCCCGTGGGAGTGGGGTCTGTTACTTAAAAAGTAAGAGCAGGGACTTCCCTGGTGGCACAGTGGTTAAGAATCCACCTGCCAATGCAGGGGACACGGGTTTGATCCCTGGTATGGGAAGATCCCACATGCCGTGGAGCAACTAAGCCCGTGAACCACAACTACAGAGCCTGCGCTCTAGAACCCGCGAGCCACAACTACTGAGCCTGTGTGCCCCAACTACTGAAGCCTATGCGCCTAGAGCCTGTGCTCCACAACAAGAGAAGCCACCACGATGAGAAGCCCACGCACCGCAACGAAGAGTAGCCCCCGGTCACTGCAACTAGAGAAAGCCTGCGCGCAGCAACGAAGACCCAACGCAGCCAAAAATAAATAAATAAATTTATTTATTTATTTAAAAAAAAAAGTAAGAACAAATTGAGCAGGCTCTATGGGGAGAAATATCCTAATGCGATTGTGTGTGTGTGTGTGTGTGTGCGCGCGCGCATGTGTGTGTATGAACGGGGAGCTAGACAAGCACTAGGTGGGCAGAATAGTTGAAGCATAGCATTCAGCTATGCTGAGTACTGGCTCAGGAAGTGCATCTCATTCTTGGACACCTGCCCAAATGGCCCCAAAACAATTTCGAGAAGGGTCTGAAGGAGTTGTTTTCTGAGTTGGACTTTGTTCCTAGAAACTGAGGAACTGAGCTCTTTTGCTTCTTAATTTTTCTTAACAGGTGCTCCATGACACATCTTGGGAAAAATCAGTCTTTAGCTGTCTCCAACTGGTCTAAATGCCAAGTTGGTAGCCCTGGGAGTGAGACCGGACTGAGATTCTGCTCTTCCCGATCCTGGTATTCCGAGAGCCAGGAGCACATCAGGAGATGTACTTCACTGTTTGCTCAAGTCTTCAGGCAGCATATCCCTCTCCACCTTCCCACTCCCTGCCCCTCAAAGCACCTTCTCCCCTGCCTGGCCTGCCAGGCAGATCTTAGTGTCTCCTTAGAGGAACTGGGTCAAATTAGGCAGTGCCAACTGGAGACACACCACAGCGGGAGGAGGCATAAAGAGGGAGAAGCTAGTGACACAAGACAGGTTTGGTTCAAAGATCTCAAAAGGAAACTGGCTTTATATCAACATAGACACCATTCAGTGATGGACGTAGGCACATATGTACTGTAAATTCAGTTCAGTGAGCTGAATACAAAGCAACTAGAAACAGCCAGCCTCCCAATTCAAAAGGAAGTATTTTTATGAGGAGGGAGGAAAGGTTGGTCATTGTAACCTGAGACAAAGACTTTCTTCCCTGTTCTTTTGAATGCACCTGGCACCATAATAAGAATCCTCCATGGCCCTGGCTTTCTTCCATCAACATGATATCGCATTTAAACAGAAATGGGCAGGAATGGGTATCCCTTCCAGACAGAAGATTTCCCACCACACTTCCTGAGAAGCAGCAGGTGAGACCAATCCAAGGTCTGACTTCCAAGGTTAGGCATCAGCTACCACCCTCATCTCCCCATCTCCACAAAAACGTTCCCACAGCTCTAACTATTGGTGAAAAAAATATCAGAAAGTCAAGTTTTCTCTGTGTAGTGGCTCTGAAAGTCTGAAAGAATATGGACATCACAAGTAATTAAAGCTCTTCAAATCCTCCAAAGAATCCTGTTTGATCCAGTGAAACTCCAAGACTGGAATTTAAAACACAGTCCATGTGGCTTAGTGGGTAGAAAGGTAGTGAGGAGGATGTTGTTGTGAAAGTGGAGAGAGGGGCAAGGATCCATGCCATCCTTTTGGCTGCAATAGGGAGGAGGGGAGATTTTTTTTCTGGTCTCTCTTAGGATCTGGGATCTGAGGTGGAGTCCAGTGATTTTTAAAAAAAATTTTTACTGGGGTATAGTTGATTTACAGTGTTGTGTTAGTTTCAGGTGTACAGCAAAGTGGATCAGTTATACATATACATATATCCACTCTTTTTTAGATTTTTTTCCCATATAGGCCATTACAGAGTATTGAGTAGAGTTCCCTGTGCTATACAGTAGGTCCTTATTAGTCATCTATTTTATATATAGTAGTGTGTATGTGTCAATCCCAATCTTCCAATTTATCCCTCCCCTCCCTTACCCCCCTCCCCCGGTAACGATAAGTTTATTTTCTACGTCTGTAACTCTATTTCTGTTTTGTAGATAAGTCCATTTGTAGCTTTTTTTAGATTCCACACATAAGCAATATCATATGATATTTGCCCAGTGATTATGAACAAGACAGATCTTCCCACCTGCCTGGGATTGAGCAGTGCAGGTACTAGAAGTGGACCAAACCCAAGCATCATCCTCTCCTGTCTGTGCCTTCCTGAACTGAATGAAACCTCAGCAAAAAACATGTTGGAATCACAAAGCTGGCTCTGCTCTCTATCAGGACTTTGAATAACTGGGGAGGGGGAAAGGGTAAAGGGTTGAGAGAAGAGGTGGAATTAGGTATTGTCTGCAACCTGACTACACGCCGCTTTCCAGGAACCAGACCTAGACATTGAGCGATTTGCAGCCCTGAAGTGATCTTTAGGGTCAACCTAGTGCCCTCTGAAGGAAACCCACCAACCTTTTCTCAGCTTATGTGTCTGTATTTACAGCAGAAAGATCTGACTCATTTTCACCAGGCTGTAGATAGTGACCTGTTTACTTATAACACAGACGAGGACAGCTCAGCTTCGTTATCCAAGTGCTTGGGGAGCAGTGTGGGGCGGATGAATTCTCAGGTCACCCTAGGAATGGCCAGTCTCTAAAATAAGAAGGGGTAAGAGCTGGAAACACAACACCTGGGCAGTGGGAAAATATCACCTCATTGTCTCCTTTTAGCTCTCAGTTGGATGCATCTTTTCTCTTGTTCTTTGTGCTTCCCTGGCCTCCCCACGTAGACTGCGGAAGAGAGAGAAGGCTAAGGTTTATGGGTGGGAGGAGAAACAATCTCACCCCTCCCATGTCTCATTTCAGAACTAAGGAAAGGGCCAAACTAAACAGTTTAAATCACCAGGTGTGATGCACATGAGATGATACTTTCTGGGGCTTTTGGGTATACCCTTGAGTATATAAGCCCTATGTTTATAGAAAGGCTCCACAAGGTCACTGCTGTTCAGCTGTACCTTTTGGCAGGGGTGGGTAAAGTAGAGCAGGGCAGTTCAATTTGAGTTTTATAGTAATAAGTTTTGAAGCCAAAGATGCCCAAAACAGGGTTTACTATCTCAAGTGAAGTTTGAAATGACATGGAAGTCTCAATTAACTATTCTGATTGGGGTAGGGTGGCAAAAAGGTGGAAGAGACAGAAACAATTGCCTTTGGTAGCAGTCCTGGCCAGAAGTCCCTAATGCATGGTGACCAAAAGAGCTCACTGTTGTTTGGGCCAGGAAGATGTTTTCAGGCTCCTCTGCTAACAACGAATCTTGCTCTGACAATCCAATTTAGTAAGCCTCTGTTCATTTGGAGGGCCTGGGGCAGGGGTGCTCCAGGACCTGGGGAATCTTGGAGCTAGAATGGAGTTGAGAGATGATCTCCAATCTCTTGGTTTTTAACAGAAGAGTTAAACTAAGCCCAGAGTCACCCATCTGGTTAGCGATAGAAGTAGGACAAATAGAACCCAGGTTACCAGTCTGGGCTTCTTTCTACTACAGCACAAAATCAAATCTTGCCATAGCAAGGTCTGGGGCTCCTCTGCTTGCTTTCTTTCTTGGATGATGAAATGAACAGTTTTGGGGTCTCCATCTTAGTGACTTAAGTCCTTGAACTACAAACACAGGTCTATGGATGGGAAGAGAAATAATCCTCTCCCTCCCATGTCTGTTTTCAGAGATTATGGGCCTGAGGAAAAAGCCAACCTAGACTCTCACTAAATCTCTTTAATGTAGGAACAGGGCTCCTTGGCTCAAGGATTAGACCAGCATACGTATTCCAGCAGAGTCTGCAAGGTCGATGACCCTTGGGGGGGACCAGGCCATTCATATCAGCACTACCCTTTCTTAGATGCTTTCCTCTGAAAGACCTTGAACCTGTCTCTGTTTCCAATACAGAGTCCCCAACTCTTCTGAGAAAAGGAGGCAAATCAAAGAGCCTGGAATTCAGAGCTTTCTCCAGCAGGGTCAAGAGACCAACAAAGGGAGTCCCTCTGCCTGTGGCATTGTCTATACCCACAGGGTTCCACACTCTTATTTGTTCCTACAGAGCGAAATGAGGCTAGAAATACCTGCCCTACAATAACTTTTTTTTTTTTTAATCAGTCATCAATTTTATACACATCAGTGTATACATGTCAATAACTTTTTATTTTTCCTTGACTATTTTGTGTGTGTGTGTGTGTGTGTGTGTGTGTGTTGAGGGAAGAGAGATGGCCAGTCTGGGAGGAAATAATTTCTTTGTGGATGTTGGGTGGGGAAAGTAGGATAAAAGGTGGGATAATGTTCCTCCCATGCTGGGAAGTACTAAGCATGTACTAAGAGGAAATAAGGAATAAACTTTCAGTTGCATTTTCCACTGGAAAAAAGTCAGGACTTATTTCTGAGCCAAGTCCTCCAAACCTACTGAGAGTAAGGGGATTGCCCAGAAGCTACAATTGAACTAACTAACTGCACTCAGTGGGCAACAAAAACATTATGTTTTGTGCTTGAGACATCAGCATCTACTGAGTAGGACAAGATATAATTCTGAAGCTGCCAAATTGAGGGCAGCTCCCACCATCCTGGGGCCCACCCCAGAAGCTCCACTGAGACCTCTCCTGCTTCCCAATGGTAAGGCTATTTTCTTCTTTAAAGACTTTATTTTTATCTCAGGAGCCACTCTTTTGACGGTTCTCATGACCCAGGGAGCAGTCTGGATTCTCTGAATTAGGCTGTAAGTGGGGAAGGCTGAAGTCCCCCGCACACCACAGAGCAAGATTCACTGACCTACTGGCAGACCCATGAGGAGATGAGGAATTCCCGGCTGGGCATTTCACATACCCCTACCAAATGAGATGCTACACCCAAAGGGTGTCTGATTTGGCCTTTTATCTGGTCTTGTTCTCAGAATCTGAGTGGTCTTAAGTGGAAATATTCTAGGTAGTCAGACACCTGCTTTTATTGCTTCCTAAGGACATGGACATGTACCTTCACCCAGACAAAGTGAACAAGTAGCATTAAGGGGAAACAGCCAGGCCTCAATAGTCTGCTGCTTGGCCATGATTTCGGAAGGCCTAGAGCTGACCTATGAGCAAGTCACAACCATACCAAGCTCACCACTGATGCTTTGAGGGCTCGGACTGGGGAGACTGGAGTATAGCTGGAGCTATCAGACATGTAAGTGGGGGTGGATAAATCACAACAGTAGACAGTTTTGCTTATAGGAGAAGGGACTGAGGTGAAAGAAGGTGTGCAAACTTTGACACAGTGTGGTTGGTAATACATCAAATCTTCCTAGAAGCAGAGTCAGTAAATTCATGACCTTGGAGGGGGAAATGGGGTACCATATTTCCTAAACATCTCATATCTAAAGGTCCATGTTCCCATTAAACATTGTCACCAGACAGGACCAGTCATAATTAAAAAAAAAAAAAAAAAAGGATAGAAATCAAACAGTGAGAATCTACAACTACAAGGGCGAAAACAGTAACTGGGGATGGGGCTGTGTGAGGAGATACAGGGAAGGCTGTTTTAGTTTAGACCTGCTTCCCAAGTCTGTTGTACCCTCTGGTGGTCTGCCCCAGGGCTTCCTCTGTGTTTCTTCCTTAGGGCTCCTACGCAATGAATCTCTTCCTTCCCAACCTTGCTTCTCAGGTTCCCTGGACTTCTCACCCTACATAGTACCCCAGACAGCACTTTTCGCTCCACCCTAAGTTTCTTCTCTACCACATGTTTCTCCCACTCTGCTCACTGCCTCCCAGTCTTCCCACTTAGGCCTATGTCTTTCTCTCTAACCTTCTTGACCGACACCTTCCCCCCACCCCACCCCGCGCCGCCTCTCGCTTCTTTGCCCAGGTACCCAGTCTAATTCGCCTTTCTCCGCCCTGTCCTTCTGTTCTACCCCAGCTGTACCCCACGAAGGAGCCTCGCGCACACCAGCTCCCGCCTGTCCTCGGTCCTCTGCCGTGACCCATCTCCCGCCCTTTTAGGACGCCTAGGTCCCTGCTACGTCCCCCTCAATCCTGTGGTCTCGCGCCAAACACCCCATGCCAGCTTCCTCCCTTGGGCCGCAACCCACCCAGCGACCCTCTTCCCGCCTCGCCCCCGCCCACGTGTCCCCCTCCCTTCACACCCAAGCCCCTCAGGCCCCGCCCCCGGCGGCCGAGGCCCCGCCCCTCGCACTTCGCCCAAACCCCGCCCCTCACTCACCTGAGGCAGCTCCGCGCGCGCGCAGGCTGGGCGGGAGAGGGAGAGGGGAAGGTATTGGGGGAGAAGGGGGCGGGGCGGCGGGGGTCCCCCACTCTGGCCCGGGCGGCCCAGTGCGGGGGGAGTGGGGTCACTGAGCCGGCCGCAACCGGGCCGGAGGCGGGACCCGGGCGCTCAGCGGCGGCGGCGGCTCCATCTCCATCAGCGGCTTCACCTGAGGAGGGACGGGCCCCCCCCATAAACCCCCCCAGCACGGCTGTCCCCCCTCCCCCGAACAACTTCCGGCCCCACTACCAGGCGACAGGCGGCGTGGCTGAACACCGAGCGCCCACAAGCTGGGGAGACAAGGGAGGAAGAGCTAGGGGAGAGTAGCCGAGCGCCGAAAGATTCAAGTCCTAAAGGCGCGGTCGCAGGCAAAGGGTAACTCAGTGACTGCCCCTTCATCTGCATCTACTTTGCAAACAAGGCCACGGTTGGACGCCCTAGTTGCCGTGGCACATCTGCCCCTAGTGCCAAGTTTTGCCTTTGCCGCCCCTAAGACAATATTGATTTTGACCTCTTAGTATTCTTTGCCTTTCCTGCCAAGTGCGTAGGAATTGTGTGGGGGAGGGGCTTAAGGATGCCAAATCAAAAAAAATTTCCTCTCTTGGGGGGTATCCTGAGGTCATTCACCTAAGTAGCCCCGCAGATACTGAGACTTAAGAGAAGGAAAGCCCAATCTGGACTTCCCTGCCCCTGCTTCCTTTTTCCCTTCCCCCCACTTTTTGTTTGTTTTGGGTTGTCTCACTAGATGTCCCAGTACCAATCAGTGCACCGCCCTCCTGCAACTTGCTCACTCCCCAGCCTCAAGAAGTCCCAAAGGTCATAATCTTTTTTTGCTCTTTCAGAGTGGTAGTCTTAAACAGATATTTTATTGATGTATTTAGAAAAGTGGAACAATAAAGGGAGAGGGTTGCGCCCTTCACAACCCCTGGCAACCTAGAGACGCAGTAAAAAGTTGCATATACACTTTTCTTACACATATCCTCACACATTCTCTGAAGAATCCAAGAAGAAAAGCAAAATAAGGCCTCAGTGGTGATAGTCATTAGAAATGGAGATAGGGTAGGTAGAGAAAATAGCACTTATTTCCAGAATTACTTTTCCTACTTCTAGCCCTTTGCTCCAGCAGCTCTTACCTCCTCGAAGGCACTGGGTCAGTGGCCAGGAGGGGTATGTAACACCTCCTGTCAAAGGGAAGCAGGTGCCTGGGTGGAAGTGTGCAATGCATGTACCTGTGTGTGGCTTCGGAAGGCATAGTCAGGGTTGTGATGCAAGACATGGAGAGGTGGAGGGAAGGATGTTTTGTGGTAATGAGGCCAAGGGATGGGTGTGGAAAGGGGTTCAGAAGGTGGTTCTGGAGAGTAGATGGTTCCATTTCACTTTCTCATGGAGCAACATGGACGTGGACGTGGTGCCAGGCATTGCTGAGCACGCCTCGCAGGTTCCAGATTGGGGCCACTGTGTCTGGCTGAACATTGTAGCTGTCATCTACAGCCTTACAAACGATGTTCAATTCTTTTTTCCCAGCTGGCACAGGGGCTTGCAGCTGCCATAGCCGCCAGGCCCAGGCCTTTCGGGCACGCTGTTCCTCTCCATCCAGCTCAGCCACCTGCCAGGTTAGGCCCCCATCCAGAGACACATCCACCCTGACCACAGCTCTTCCTCCACCACTCCATGCATAGCCTTTGACAGTCACCTCCCCTGACTCTATTGTCTCCCCATCTTTGGGCTGTGTGATGGCTGACTGGACAGGAAGTTCCTGAATAGATGGAGCCGAGTCAAAATCTACAGTGTCCCAGTCCACAGATGGAGAGAAGCCTTTGTAATCCCGCCGCTGCCAGTGGCTGTAACTTTCCTCTGGTTCCACGCTCACTTTGCCCAGCCATTTGACATGGCGGGCACCCACCACACCAGGAACCACCACCCGCACAGGGAAGCCATGGTCACGAGGCAGAGGCTGCCCATTCATCTCATATGCCAACAGGACCTCAGCTTCAGGGTCCATGGCCCGAGCCAGAGGGATGGATGCTCCATAGGCAGTCCCTGTGGGGTCTGAGTCCAGTCCCTCAAAGCAGACATGGGCCTCAGTTTCAGAGAGGTGGTGACCAGCCTGGGATAACACATCACAGAGCCGTGCCCCAGCCCAGCGTGCAGTGCTAATGGCCCCTGCACTCCACTCCAGACCTCGTACTTCTTTGAACCGAGTCATCTCAGAGCGCCGGTTGCCAGCACACTGCAGAGTGACCGTGATCTCATGCTTGGGGAACTGGTACAAGTCATCCAGGGATAGGCACAGAGACTGACCCCCAGGTGGCCCTACTACATGTAGGCGATAGGTGTCTGGGTCAAGGTTAGGTACAGGCAAATGATTCCGGGTGAAGAAGATAGGGTTGGGTGTGATGTAGTTTTCTGTCAGCAGCTCAGGGGGTGGTTCTGCATTAAAGGGGCGCTGGCTGTTGACCTTCAGGGCTGGGTGACGTATAGGATCATCAGCGTAAGGGTCAGAGGTCTTCAAGATGGAGGCTGCCTTGTCGTCGGGGCTCAGCTCCCCAATCTTGTACTGAGCCAGTATCTCTCGCACGTGGGACTGGTTGTGAACAGCATAGAGGGTCCAGAAGGGCTCTAGAGGACCCCCAGCTGCTAGCATCAGCTTTGATGGACCCCCTGGGTGTAGGTCCACAAATTCTGTGACATCAAAGACCTCAGAGCCCAAAGTCACCCAGATCCCAGTCTCAGGGCTGCTGTGGGATCTCACTTCCTCCCTCGTGTATATGCGTGGTGACTCCTGAGCAGCCTGCAGGCAGGGCAGGGTTGAGGCAAAAGGGAACAAAATGTTAAGAAGAAATCACTCACTTCACCCTGACCCAACCCACAACGGTGTAGCCACTGGGAAATGGAGGTAACAGATTCCGTCTCTACTGTGCATGAAGACAGTGTCACCGTGGGCTCTGTGGTAAAGCCTGGGTTGCCTGGGGAGCTCACTAGGGCCCCTTTGTTCTGACAGTGAAGTCCCTTCCTTCCCTACTTACCCTGCACCGGTGGTCATGATAGGCCAACACTGCACCAAGGCCTAGCAGAGTCCCCATGACTCTCCATCCCCTGGTGCTGGAGTTATCACCAGAGAAGGCATGGCTGGAGCGCTGTGGCTGAAATGAATCATTTGTAGAGCAGGCCCAAATGCAGAGCCTTGAGGGGGCTGACTTGAGTCTGGAAGAGAGAGAAGTCTTCTTAGTAGCATACTTCTGATCATAAGAAAGGGCTAGGGAAGGCCTGGGGTGTACCTCTCCCAGGTTAGCCATTGGTTTCTTCAGTTGGGACTTAGTTTCTCAGGAGTGGGTGGGACAAGTGGGACGTGGCTTTCCCTTTCCTCCCTGGCCACTACCTCAACCATCTTAATCTGGCAGATAAGATAAGAGTCATAAAGGTACAGGGAGTAGGAGATATGGGCTAGGAACTGGATGGCCTACCTGTAGGCCTGTCGGAGCCCTGGGACCACAGTTCTATGCAGCAGCAGCATTACGGCAGACCTAGGATAGAAGGAAGATTCCAGGATCAAGACAGGGAGTCCTACATCAGGGATGAGATTAGGGTAGCTTGAGGGAATGGGTGGGAGGAGGACACAGAGGAGATCAGCTAGGAGCTCTCTGGACAAATGGGTAAACTTTTTCTGTGGTAATGAGGCCAAAGAATGGAAGTGGGGGTCCAAATGGGCCCTTAGAGAAAACTTGGAGAACTTCGGAGACAGAATATGCTGACAGGATGGAAAGGAATGGGGGGTGGGAGGGAGTCTCCTAGAATCACCTGTCTCCCATCCTCCACTCTCTACTTTGTCCACTACAGAGAACAATGGGGGCCAGGGCCTAAAGGGCAGAAGCCAAAAGTCTATTGTCCAGTTTGCCAGTTTATTATTTCTGAAGTCAGCAGAGGACAACCGCAGGGTATACTCAGAGAGACAAAAAGGTGAAAAAGAGTGGGAGGTGAAGGAGCTCGGATGCTGGAGTCAAACTGCTTTGCTTTTATAAAACCAGTCCTGCCATTAACCAGCCCTGTTCCTGGGCAAGATACCAAGCCTCTCTGAACTTGTGTCCTCATCTATGAAATGAGATCTACCTAGCAGAGCTGCTGTGATGAGCAAACAAGTAGTAACATTATCATTGAAGGCCTTTCCCTCTACCCACCCTAAAAAAATAAAAATTGAACCCGGCTGGGAACTGGACCCCAATCTGGACCAACCCCAACCCCTACCTTGTCTATGCCATTCCAGTGAGCTCAGGAAATTGAGGAGTTAATGGCCAGGATGTCAGGGGATGGGCTAGAGAAGGAAGAGGGTAATTTTTCCGCTCTGGCCTGGAGCAGTTTCTTCCTTACAGCACTGAGCATATCACTGACCCCAGGAGGGCCAAAGCAGGGAGGGGTGAGAAGAGTCAGAACTGCTGATGAGATGCTAAAGAGGGGTGCCGGCACAGAAACTGCGAGGAAGCTAGGAATAGGAGCAGAGTCTGCATTTTACTCCTGGGCCTTGGGATCCTCACTCTCCCTCCCACTTTCCCTCAATCCCAGCAGCCCACTATAACCAGACTGGAGCGGTGCAGGTAGAGCTGACTTGTAGGTGAACTCGGTCAGCCCAGTGTCCCAAGTTTGGGAGAGGCAGTCTTCTGCTGCAAAACGGATGCCACCCCCTTGTGCGGGTGGTGGACAGTTACTCCGCAGGGTCACTTTGGGTAGAAAACGGATATGTCCAGCACCGGGGCCCAAGCACCCGGTTCCATGTCACTGCCCAACAGCTGGCCCAGGAGTGTCTTGTAGCAACGCCCCGCCGCGGCCCAGGAGCACAGAGCTAGCGGGAGTGGAGGCAGGTACTGGCAGTTTTGCTGTCCTTGGAATTCGGAGCACCCCTGGGTGCCAAGACCGCCGCCGCCGCCCAGGTTACTAACCCTGCCTCCTCCTCTTCCCTCTCCCGGCCCCAGCCTCCTTACCCAGCTCGGCGTCCGCACGGTGGCTCTTTTACCCGCTCGGCGCCCAGCGGCTGCCGGCGAAGGGGCGGGGCCTGCGCCGTGACGTTGTGCCGGAGTAAAGGACCACTCTCTCCCCTCGGCTCGTCCCCCAGCCATTGGCGGGCGGCGGGCCGCCTCCCAGCTGCTGTGCCCGCCTCCTGGAGGCCGAGGCTGGCGGCGCGTCACCTGGGCTCGGAGCTAGGGCGGGCTGTTTTTGCTTCCACCCCTGCCAGACGAGGAGTGGGACCTCATGATGTCCGGAACCCGGGCAGTGGAAGGTGATGAGGACTCCAAAGGTTGGGCTGAGAGATGTCCCCGCCCCGCCCCACCAGCTGAGACACAAGGTGCTTTCACTAGAGGCCTCGGGATCCAGCCGGCTTTCTCCCGGTGGTGAGCTCCGCCTCTAACCTATTTTTTGACAAACGCCTGTGTTGCAACTACAACAGTCCTGTTTGCCTTTTAGAGAAAACAAGATCAAACGCTCAATTCTTTTATGTCCAGGAATGAGAGCAGAAATGGGGCCTAAAATGGTGGTTCAAAGCCTTCGAGATCCCTTGGACCAGCTGCATTTCTCCTCAAATTATAGAACCAACAACACTAAATAGACATCTTTTTAATTTTGCTTAGTTGTCAATTTCTTTTAAAAAGTCGTCACTTGATGACATTTTAACGCCCAAAGTAGGAAGATTATAACTGCTCATATCAGAATAAAGGATACTAACAGAAATTGTTTGCTATTACCCTTTTATCATTTGGTGTGGGAGTGAAAACTTGTCATTGGCTAGCTGTGGACCCGGGGCAAACGTATCCACACTGCCCTCTAGAGACTAGAAGGTTGAGTTACAACCTTACTTTAAGTGAAGATCATTTCCCCTTTTCTGCTTTCCTAAACTGAACTAGAAGAGCTTTTACTAGGAATGAAGAAGCCTTGGGGGGAGTCCTAAGAGATACACAGTAAGGGGAACTGACAGTGAAAAGGTGATTTTGGCTCTAAGGTTTTTGGAAAAAGAAAGATTCCCAACTCAACTGTGTACAATTAAATCATCAGAGAAGCCTGATGCCCAACCTATCCTACCCAGGATACAGAGAAGTCAGTTAAGGACTGCCTGAAGCCATGAGATGAGACTTCTGCCTAATAAATGTCACCCTACATAAAGCCACACACATGCTTTATATAATTGACCTTTAAATCTCAAATTTTCTTCATTTTACAGAAGAAACTGAGGCAGAAAGCAGCTAAGTAACTTGATCAAGGCCACAGCTGGTAAACTGTCAGAGACGGGACTGAATTCCAGGCTCTGTCTTTCCTGTCCTTCAGATTCTTTGGAATTCAAAACTCCACCTGCAACCATACCTAATCTTTTCTCTGTATCATTCCCCCCCACCCACTTCCACTTAGACTGTGAGGGACTGAGGGCTTCAAGTACAGCAAGAAACGAGCAGAATTTCCTGTTGAAATTTTCCTGTTGGGGTAGAAGCCACATGATCAATCAATAATGTTAACTCAGTGATTTTTAAAAAACTTTCTTAAGTCATGGACCCCTCTGAGATACTAATTAAGGCAGTGGGCCCTCTCCCTAGAAAGCTGCACATAGATATTTGCATAATACTTCGAAGTATTCACAAATACCACCTCTCCCTCCAATCTCATCAATTGTCTGCCCAGAGGTCCATAGACCACCACCCCCTTCCATGTATACAATGTTAGGATGGCCTAAAAAAATAAGCTAGGGACAGATTTGGTGAGCTCTCTAGTGGCCTGGGAACAGGGGTGATTAAACAGCAATAAAGGGGCTATTCTCCAAATTGGGTTATCTCACTAGTCAAGAAAATATTAATGAGAATAAGGAGGTACCAGGATGCAAGGGAGGGTGTGTTTCTGATTCAATAAAACATTACTGGGTTGCCTTCCAAATTTCTGGTAACAGACAGAGAAATAGCAAAAAAAAAAAAAAAGAAGAAGAAGCAACACTCCAATACACTTTTTTTTTGTCCTTTTTTACTTACATTAAATACATTGGTAAATCAGCAGTCGCATTCTGTTACCACGATTGTTATGTTGGGAGAGGAAGAAAGGGGAAAAAAGGCAAATACTTTCTTAGAAGCAAAAAAAAAAAAAAAAAAAAAAACAAAAAAAAAATGAAGAGCTGGGAAATAAAAACTAAGATTCCCTAAGCCCAACAGAGCTCAAAGGAAAGCAGAAGAGCTAATAGGAAGTAGAAGGAAGGCAGCAGATAGGCCCAGAAGCTAAGGCCAATCCTGTTCCTAAGGGGGTCAGGGGACGGGAGAAGAAGCCTGGAGAAATGGTTTCCCAGCCCCAAGGCAATGAAACATCTTCACTACTGCTCCATGGGGAAAACTACACAGAGAAAGAACTTCATTTCTAAGAAACTTAAGAGAGCCATCGTAGTTCTTCCACTTGTAAGGATGCACTGGCTGCTCTGGGGGGCTAGTGCGTGCTGGGAAAAGGAGGGGAAAATGTGTATGTGTTTCAGGGCCATGGGAACTAAGGCTGCCCCTGGTAAAGGAAGGGAATTTAGGTGTAAGTGGAAGAACCTAAGCTGGGTCCTTCAGAATCTCAGCTTCATGGATTTCTCAGCTTCTCTGGGACAGAAGGCAGTCTGCAAGCCAAAAGGGCAGAAAGGTTCCAATCCTAGGTCACTATGGCCTCTCCTATCTTATTTCCCCCAATCTCCTCAAAACCCTGGGCTAGAACAAGAAGGGATTTAGAGTTCTCTCTTGCCTTGATGGCTTCCCAAAGACATCTTAAAATACCTGATGAGGGATGTGAAGAGAGACTAGAGATTTAGAAAGGCCCAACATCCTCTGGTGATGTGAGACAGTTGTGAGGTACCTTCAGTGCCAGTCGTTCCCTGTCCACAGGAACAGGTGTTATGATATTAGGGGACCACAAGTAGGCCTCTGTGGTACTACCCCCCTAGCGGTACGTGGATTAAACCACTGGTTGCATGGGGGATGGGTTTGGGGGGTAAGCATGGGGGGACCAAACTGAAGATACTAACAAAGGAGAAAAGAAATAGGGCCTGATGGGAGGTGGGGGGCAGAACAGACTGTACAGTGGGAATAAAGATCATACCTATTTACAGGGAAGTAGAAAAGACATGGTAATGGGTGGATCAAATTGAATGGGAACCCTGGGAAAGGACAGAAAACTCCTCCCTCTTGCTGACTCCTCTTCACTCCCCTACAACGGCCTATGTTATCTTGAGACTGCTCTCCAGTTGCTCAGTTAACTCCTCAGGAAAGGTAAACCTATACCCAAGAGTTAGGCTGGCAAGAATATAGATGAAGTAAGAATCAGAGTTGGAGGAAGCTAGCAGTGGAGATTGGGCTTGAGTAGCTGCCACCGGTACTGTTCTCTACAGCCCCTCCCCAAACCTCATATACACCTCGGATTCCACTTAATTAAAAAGTTAAGAGGGCAGGTAAATCAATCAAAACCCCCATAGAACAAGTATCACAACTGAACTACCATCAGTTAAAGTGCAAACTGCAGGGGGATATCGTGGCTGGGGCTGAGGCCATCTGAAGGCCAGAGAGAAAAAAATGCATATGTGTAAGTCAGAGGATGGGTGTCAGAAACTGGTCCCTCCTCCATTTAGATCACAGCAGAGCCAAAGATGCAGGCAACCAGTGAAGATTCTTTGGAGGACTCTGGGGTCCAGAATCTCCCCCACTATGGGGGAGAAGCTACCTAAGAGGCTGGGTGAGGGGAAAGTAAGCCTTAGAAGAGTTCCTGAGCCACAGATGACACTGCATCTCCACCTCTTCCACCTCTGCCCAGTTAGCTAACAAGACTCCAACCTGGTGCCTGACAGCTTGCCTTCCCATTCTCACCTCTACCTAGAAACACCCTCCACAAGGCCAACTCAGTGTTTTCAAATATGAGAAACTCCAACCAAATAAAAACAAAAAGGAAATGTTTCCTTACTCCCCCCTGCTCTGAGCCTTACTTTCCCCCAGGGTCCTCAATGTGACTGAACTGGAAACCTCCTTCCTCACTTCCTGGGTTCACTACCTTCTCCATCCTGGGGAGAGGAAGAAAAGGGGATCAAGAAGAGAGACTGACCAAAAGCAGAAGGGGAAAGGGCAGGAGACAAAAAAGAGTTTTCTGAAAAAATGGGGAGGAGGAGGAAAGATAAGTAGGTCACTGTCTTGCACCTATAATACAAAGTGAAGAAAGTTTGTTTTGGAAGGTAAGTCCTGGGGGATCTGACCCCCAAGCCCCCGAGCAGGGGTAGGAGGCCAGTGGCAACAGCTGCCTGGTGTTGTTGCTGAAGCGTTAAAAAGTGCCATGACGGAGCTGTCAAGAGGCAGCCCTTGGGAGCCAGGGCCCAGTGTGCTGTTACCGTAGGGGCTGTGTGCTGAGCGGTGGGGATGGAGGTTATTTCTGAGCTCTCGTGCTAGCTCCATACTTGTTTGCCGCTAGCCACCCCCTCAGTTGCTACAACACTGGCTCTTGTTCTGCTGGGACTGCTCATGGAGATCCACACCCCGGCTTCGGCCTGCTGCACCCCCCAGATTCTGGGGTTCACTCTTTGGCAACTTCTTAGCTAGAGATAAAAACAGAAGGGAACAAAGTATGGTAGATTTTACTCATCCCCCCAGAAAAAGACTATTGGGGGAAAGGGGAAATGCGAGAGACTAAAAGAACGTTCCGAAGAGGGGAGGTTTCATTGTAAACTACATTGAAGATGAGGGGGTTCAAAATGCAGCCAAAGGATGGAGGTCACAATGGAAAGTTAAGGTATCTCCACACCTAAAGTTTTCATAAGAGGAGATGCTCCCATTTATCCTTATGACTTGGGTTAGTCATCTTGCCTGGAGGCAAGGGAAAAAACACAGGAAGACCTCAGGCTGCTCTGACCTTACCTATTGCCAGGAAGAGATCGTTCACGTTCATAGCTGTCTTGGCTGAAGTCTCCATAAACAATAAGCTGTTGTCATCTGCATACGCCTGGGCCTCCTGCAAGGGGTGGGGTGTACTGGGACTCAGACTGTAGGGCAGGAACAAGTACTGCCTTTCCACTCCCATGTAGCACCAGAGCTAGACAATATCCTAGGTTCCCTCCCCTTAACTGCCCCTCTGAGCCAGCTAGCCCTGGACCCATATTTTGGAGATGACTCCCTCAAGGGATGACCCATGGTCTAGACCACTTAACCCAACAAACAGATGTCAGGAATCTTAATTACTGGGGAGGAGGTAAGTTGGTTGGGGGCTTTTGGGTTCTGACACTTGAGTATCCCTTACCTCAAATTCAACTGCTCCCTCCTTCCTCTTTTCATACTGGTACCCCCACAGCTGGTACTGGTACTTCCCTACCCCTCTGCTCTGGAATTTTCTTCTGACTCCTCTAAAATCTCCTGGCTGGCATTAGGGTCACAGTGTTGCTGTATTTAACTTGGTGCAGAACTGGGGAATGAGATGATGAATGTCCTCAGATGAGATTTTCAGAAAGGGCAGGTTTGGAAAAAAGAGGTCCCAAGCACAGAGGGAGTGTGTCAGAGAGGGACTCTGTGGCCATCTTACTTCGTACTCCACCATGCGCTTGTTGGCCAGGTCAGCTTTGTTCCCCGCCAGGGCAATAACGATGCTAGGACTGGCCTGTCGCTGTAGTTCCTTTACCCATGTCTTTGCTCGGGCGAAGGTTTCCTAGGAAAACACAAGGATGAGAATGAGTAGGCTGGCTCATTCAGCCTACTGACTGCCAATCCAGGCCCATCAACTTCAAAGCCCAGTCTCAAAACTCACCTCTTCTAAGCAGCCTTCACTCACTGAAACCACCTGTCTCTGGTAATTCATTACCTCTGTCTTCTCAGCACTTGGAAGCATAATCTGTATTCTTATTTGCTATTTCAAGAACAAGTTTTCTCTCCCCCACCTATTTTAATTACTATAAATAAAAGCAAGGACAATCTTCTCAGCCCACTTACCTGATTAGTAATGTCATAAACCACAATTGCAGCTTGGGCACCTCTGTAGTACATGGGGGCCAAGCTATGGTATCGCTCCTGCCCAGCTGTGTCCCAGATCTCAAACTTGACTGTTGTGTCATCTAGACAAACCGACTGGGTGAGGAAGGCCGCTATGAATGAGAGAACAGAGAAGTTGTTGTAAGTGGGAGGATGTATGGGAACATCCCACCCTTCTTCAAAATCTCTCTACTCTCCGTCTAAGATAAGTCACCACCCAGGCCATTCAGCTACAGGAAAGGTTTAGCATTCTCCTCCTTACACACAAGAAAGGTTTAGCATTTTCCTTCAGATCTTGGAACCAGAATTAAGCCTGCTCTTGGCTAAGTCCTCCCTACCAGAAGTTTCTCTAGCTAAGGAATGGGGGAACATCGTAAACTCTGAGGGACAGAAAGAACTGGCACTTATACCAGAGTCATCCCTCTTCTAACCAAAACACAGGAGTAAGAGACAATGACGGAGATAATAAGCTTCAGATAAAAGTCACATCAAGAACTGATTAGACAGGGACTTCCCTGGTGGCGCAGCGGTCCGCCTGCCAATGCAGGGGACACGGGTTCAAGCCCTGGTCCGGGAAGATCCCACATGCCATGGAGCAACTAAGCCCGTGAGCCACAACAACTGAGCCCGCATGCCACAACTACTGAAGCTCATGCGCCTAGAGCCCGTGCTCTGCAACAAGCGAAGCCACTGCAATGAGAAGCCCGCGCACCACAACAAAGAGTAGCCCCCGCTCACCGCAACTAGAGAAAGCCTGCATGCAGGAATGAAGACCCAACACAGCCAAAAATAAATAAATAAAATAAATAAATTAAAAAAAAAAAGAGAACTGATTAGACGATTTTAAAGTCTGTTGTTAGGTCCCACCATTATCAGTATTATTTGGCTGTTACTTTTTCATATTACCTCTGCTGGTCCAAGAACACATTTCCAAGGTGACTTGGAAATAAGTCACCCCCCCCAATAAAAGTGGGGAAGGAGTTAACATGGGAGTTCTCATAAAAGACCCTTTATTAAATTACCACCCTATTTTGGGGTAGTGGCAAAGAGAAGGTAGCGAAGGTGGGAAAGGCAGATTCCTTTATCTTTTGTATTTAGTTCTAACCTCTGTTTTACCAGATATGTGCATCAGGATCAGCTAAGGAGCTTTTCCAAACATACATGTCTATACTGCCACCAACCTCACCCTACCTCCAATACTAATCAGTAGATCTAGGGTAGGGCCCAAGCATGCATAGAATGAAAATGCTCCCCAGGTGATTCTGATGTACATCTTTGATTATGAGCCACTGCCCCAAACCAACCCTGCTCAAGATGACACTCAACTGAACTTCACTGGCATTAAGATGAGAGTGGGGGCTTCCCTGGTGGCGCAGTGGTTAAGAATCCGCCTGCCAGTGCAGGGGACACAGGTTCAAGCCCTGGTCCGGGAAGGTCCCACATGCCGCGGAGCAACTAAGCCTGTGTGCCATAACTACTGAGCCTGCGCTCTAGAGCCCGCGAGCCACAACTACTGAGCCCACGTGCCACAACTACTGAAGCCTGCGCGCCTAGAGCCCGTGGTCCTCAACGAGAAGCCACTGCAATGAGAAGCCCGCACACCGCAACAAAGAGTAGTAGCCCCTGCGCACAGCAACGAAGACTCAATGCAGCCAAAAATAAACAAACAACTAACTAACTAAATAAATTTATTAAAAAAAAAAAAAAAAAAAGATGAGAGTGGGAGGAGGAAGAAAACAGACAGATAAAAAAATTAGTGGTTTTCTTGGTGCTCAAAGGCCAACCTTTCTAACTTTCTTCTAGGAAGTAAGAGGATGAACATAGACCTGCTTTTGGGCATTATGGCAATTTTTTTTGTTTCTTAAAGGATTTCCATTCCAGGGAGCTAAGAGGGCCAGCTCCACAAACAGATCCCTAGATCTCCCTTCAAAAGCCCTTCTAAGCATTGAACCTCTTCTCTCCCTGAAGTACTCACCTCCAATGGTGCTCTCCTGGTACTCGTGGAACTGCCCTTTGACAAAACGTAATACCAGGCTAGACTTCCCCACTGCAGATTCACCCAGCAGGACCAATTTGAACTGGCATATTTTGCTGGCCTGGGGCTGCCCATTGGGCCTGGCTGTGCTTCTGCTAGTCATAGCTAGATTATCAGAGTGGGAAAGGGTAGAGGGAGGGGGATGCCACAAAGCGGCGGAGGGGGGAGGGGGGAGGGGAGGGGACTTCCAGGCTTCAACAGTCCTGCAAGAAAAAAAGGAGGTAAAATTAAACACAGGGCCATTACAGCTGCAATCACTTTTTAGAGAAAGGACAGAATCTCTTCATTTCTTTGCTCATATGAGGACTTAACTCTTACAATCACCCACCATTAAAAGGTTACACCACTGAGAGGGTCCCAGGCACCTGACACTCACTGGTAAGAGTGAGGAACAATAAAATAAGAATTGCATCTGAAGTAGAGTGTGCTGAAATGGAGACTGAAAACCATGTGAGAGTAGTTTTTAATCTCCCAATCATTCCCCACCAGGTCTTCAAAGAACAGCATATTGATCAACTTTTAGTTGGCCCGAAGAGCACCCAGATCCACCCAAAAGTACCCTAAATCCTACTATCTCCTTGGTGTCCTGGTGCTGTCCTTTTATTACCCCCTCTTTTTTCTAGCTTTCAAAATGAGAAATTCACTCTAGGGGTATGGGATAACAGTCACCCATCCTAAGAATAGAGGGATAGCTTCTGGTTCTATATCCTTCTTACACGACCATTTCTGAAAATTGACATTTCTGAAAATATAACCAAGGTCCAATGATCAGAAAATCCATCCTTTCTCATTTCTGGTCAAAGGTAATAGAGAAACAGACCATATTCAGTATTAACTCTTTCACTTTTCTTCTGCCACCTCTCCAAGTCTGAAAATCTATCAAGTCTGAGTCAGTAGGCTTGACTTACTCTCAACTTGCAGCTGTCTTCCTGGTGCCTAGGGATTAGACTACCCTCCACACTGAAAGGGCCTAACAGCTGTAGCCCTCCAAGTTAGAGGCAGAGAAAGAAGGTGTACCTTCTAAACACATGCGGGAATCTCCAGTAGATGGTATAGGGGATAAGTCTTCGAGCAATAAATACTTGATGAAAGAATAAAACTGAACCACCTTCTCTACCTTCCAAGCGGCTAGGAAAGCTGGTGGTGGAGGAGGAGACAGACAGAGAGAGAAAGTTGGGATTTTGAATGTCCAGTCACCCAAACCTGAATATATTTCATCATCCTGACTCTGACGGGAAAGGAATTGTGAGATTCAAAGAAGTGTTAGCGGGGCTTCCCTGGTGGCGCAGTGGTTGAGAATCTGCCTGCCAATGCAGGGGACATGGGTTCAAGCCCTGGTCTGGGAAGATCCCACATGCCGCGGAGCAACTAGGCCCGTGAGCCACAACTACTGAGCCTGCGCGTCTGGATCCTGTGCTCCGCAACAAGAGAGGTCACAATAGTGAGAGGCCCGCGCACCGCGATGAAGAGTGGCCCCCGCTTGCCGCAACTAGGGAAAGCCCTCGCACAGAAACGAAGACCCAACACAACCAAAAATAAAAATAAATAAATAAATAAAAAATTTTAAAAAAAGAAGTGTTAGCATGATCACAGCATGTAAACCTAACCCCAAAACCTAAGCATTGCTTGGATTATACTTTGCTTGTTCAAATTAATCTTTCCCTTCTCCAAGGTTGATTCTAGTGACTCCATAAACATCATACTCTGTGACATATACGGGGAAACATTATTTTTTCACTATAGCAAATTGCTTTGGGATCAAATCAGGGTTAAAAATATCTGCAATCCTAGTAAAGACAGAAAAGACAGAAAAACCATACAGGAGGAGGTGTAGAGGAACAAAGGCTGTGGAGTCCAATTCACTGGATTTATTTTATAGTTCTGCTTACTAGCTTTAAATCTTTGGACAATTTACTAAATCTACCTGTGCATGTGTTTCCTCATCTGTAAAATGGGATAATAGCCTATGAGCAACTAATTCATAAGGTTGTTGTGAGGATTAAATGAGATAATACATACAAAGAACTCAAATAAACATTTGACAAAAAGTGCTATATCAGGGGCTTCCCTGGTGGCGCAGTGGTTGAGAATCTGCCTGCCAATGCAGGGGACATGGGTTCAAGCCCTGGTCTGGGAAGATCCCACATGCCACGGAGCAACTAGGCCCGTGAGCCACAATTACTGAGCCTGCGCGTCTGGAGCCTTTGCTCCGCAACAAGAGAGGTCACGATAATGAGAGGCCCGCCCACCGCGATGAAGAGTGGCCCCCACTTGCCGCAACTAGAGAAAGCCCTCGCACAGAAACGAAGACCCAACACAGCCATAAATAAATAAATAAATAAATAAATAAACAAACCCAAAGTTAAAAAAAAAAGTGCTATATCAATGAATATTAAGCTATTAATCATTATTAATATGACATCAAGAAAATTGCCTGAGCCTTACCTTCCACCTTTTTTTAAAAAAATTTATTTATTTAATTTATGTATTATTTTTGGCTGTGTTGGACCCTCGTTGCTGTGTGCGGGCCTTCTCTAGTTGCAGCAAGCGGGGCTTCTCTTGTTGCGGAGCACAGGGTCCAGGCGTGCAGGCTTCAGTAGTTGTGGCACACGTGCTCAGCAGTTGTGGTGCACGGGCTTAGCTGCTGCGAGGCATGTGGGATCTTCCCGGACCAGGGCTCGAACCCATGTCCCCTGCATTGGTAGGCGGATTCCCAACCACTGAGCCACCAGGGAAGCTCCCACCTTTATAAAATGGAAAAAATACCTACCTCATAGAGTAGCCCTGAGGATTAAGTGAAAAATTTAACATAGTGTTAATGAATAGTAAGACAGGTATTGTTGGGCTTCCCTGGTGGCGCAGTGGTTGAGAATCTGCCTGCCAATGCAGGGGACACGGGTTTGAACCCTGGTCTGGGAAGATCCCACATGCCGCGGAGCAACTAGGCCTGTGAGCCACAACTACTGAGCCTGCGCTTCTGGAGCCTGTGCTCCCAACAAGAGAGGCCGCGATAGTGAGAGGCCCACGCACCGCGATGAAGAGTGGCCCCCTGTTGCCGCAACTAGAGAAAGCCCTTGCACAGAAACGAAGACCCAACACAACCAAAAATAAATAAAAATTAAAAAATAAATAAAAATTAAAAAATAAAAAATAAAAGAAACTGCCAAAGTGTTTTAAAAAAAAAAAAGACAGGTATTGTTATTTAGTGACCCTGATTCACAGAAAAGATCAATTTAATATATTAAAGGATATCTCAATATTAGTTGTTATCAATATATGCCTAAAGAGCAGCCATGATATGAAAGAGGTAGAGAAAAAAAACAGGAAAAAAAATGTGTAAAGAGGAAGTTAACGGAGAAATGAGATTGAAATGAGAACCCAGAAAAGTCCCAAAGTAGACCAGATTAAGACAGAGGACTGCAAGAAATTACTCTGATCCTACTGGGTATTTTGTAGTCCCCTAGGCCACGGAGTCCCAAGAATCCAGATATACATACATGTGCCACTTTGTGATGAAGTTTTCACTGGTCTGTGATGAAATGATTAAATAAAAATGATATAGCAAGTTCTTCATAAAGCTAAATTTATTCATTTTAGGAGTATCTTTTATAACAAGATTTCTAACTTACGTTTTTTGTATCAGTTTTCCCTCAAAGGTAAATATGTATTTTTTGCATGGATAAACCTCTAAGACCTATTGTTAAGTTAAAAAAAAAAAGTTAGAGAACAAAACATGTGGTTGATCCTATTTCTGTAAAACAAAGCAACATTCTGCAGAGAAAAAGGTATGTAAAGGTACACACTCATCTGTTAACAGTGGTTACCTCCCTCTAAGGAGAGTGGGATTGAGGAAAACGGTATGAGAAGGACTCAGGTTTTTTCATTCCACATAATTCTTTCTTTTTTTAACAGGAAATATATTTTTTTAAAGTTTCCTACATAATTTTTTTAAAAATTGCTTTTTATAAAAAAAAATTACAAATAATGGTGTTGATAGGCAGTAGTAAGCTTTCTAAATATACTTATGTGGAAAAATAGAAACCCCCAAATTTAAATTAATTGGTCCATTAAATCCAAAATTCTGGGAACCAGTACTGCAAAAATCAGTATTAATTAGCTTCTTAATCACTAGTCACAGTTCTTTAGCTCTTTTCATCCTCAAACCTTTAGAGCAGTGTTTCTCAAACTGTGGGCTGTAAGCCAATAGTGACCTTGAAATCACTTGCTGGATCATGATCAGTATATTTAAAAAAAAAGAAAAAAGAAAAAGAAAAAAATCAAGTGGATTGCAAATAATAAGCATGAGAATAATTTTGTGAAAATGTTTCACTTGTGGGTGTATGTACATACACTGAATTATGATGTAAAAAAAATTTTTTTTTAATGAGCCACAGTCAAAAAAAGTTTAATAAACACTGCTTTGGAGAGACCTGAAACTGAAAGATGGGTTAGTAGGAAATCTAGTCTCCGGCCAGCCTAAGAAAGCACTTCCAGGTGAAATTAAGATGAGGGTTTAATATAGCTCTCCAGGAGTCAGAGGTTCTCCAACCCTGCTACTAAAGTTATGGAGCAATTATGAAAATGGAAAGTTAAAGTCGACAGAGGCAGTCCTGCACAGTGGTAAGGGCTTTGGAATCAGGCAAGCCTCAGTTTTATTCTCTGCTTTGCCAATTAACCCACTGTGATCTTAGGCCACTCACTCCCTTTGCCTTTCTAAGCTTCAGTTTCCTTATCTATGAGGATCTGGGGTTGGGGTAGGGAGGATAATAGGTGAAAGTAGTAAAAGGCAGAAACTGAATTCAATTCCAAAGTTCTGGGTACATTTAAGAAATGTGTTTCTCTTAGGGCTTCTCAGCATCTGCAAGAATTATTTTTAAAAACACATTTACGTAGTACTTCATATACATTGTTTCATAGGAAAAGAGGATAGGCCATCATAACTACACTTTACAACAGAAAACAGATGACACAATAGGGAAAAAAACCTCTACAGATCATAAGCTGATCAAGTTTCCTTTAGGTTGACACACATACACTATATTCTTAAAAAACAACAGAAAGGGGGCTTCCCTGGTGGCGCAGTGGTTGAGAATCTGCCTGCCAATGCGGGGGAAACGGGTTCGAGCCCTGGTCTGGGAAGATCCCACATGCCGTGGAGCAACTGGGCCCGTGAGCCACAATTACTGAGCCTGTGCGTCTGGAGCCTGTGCTCCGCAACGAGAGAGGCCGCGATAGTGAGAGGCCCGCGCACCGCGATGAAGAGTGGCCCCCGCTTGCCACAGCTGGAGAAAGCCCTGGCACAGAAACGAAGACCCAACACAGCCATAAATAAAATAAATAAATAAAAAAAACAACAGAAAAAGTTACTAGATTCTTCAACTTACTCCCTCACATTTCAAAGCATGTGATCCAAGGGGCAGAACACTAAGTTAGAGTGGACTGAATTCTCATCAGCAGACATGTCTCTCTAGGCCTGGGAAAACAGTAGGGAGTTGGAGAAGTGTGAAGATAGGAAACAGTTGGGAATTCCCTGGCGGTCCAGTGGTTAGGACTCCGCGCTTTCATTGCTGTGGCCCGGGTTCAACCTCCAAGCAGCGTGGCACGGCCAAAAAAAAAAAAAGGAAACAGTCACAGACACACGGGTTGGTCACTAACCCCCACAGATAAGTCAAGCCAGAGCCAATCAGCAAACTTTATTGAACTGTCAGAGATTAGTAACTATGGTGTTAGAAAAGACTATCTCCCACGCCAATGTTTCAGCTCAAGAATATGTCCTACCCTCTCTGTTCACAGTAATTGATGGGCGGCCCATCTCTGTGCCTTGATCTTTAATCCCAACATGTTAATAAGGGTATCATGTTTCTTATGCAATAGCTAGACTCTCAAAAGATCAGGGGTACAGAAATGGAATAATACATATAAGATTCAATTGATTTCTCCACTATTCTAGCGGTGATTTTTTTGCTAACAGTTGACAGTGGGCAAATGATCCATCCAAAGGCAAAAAATAAATCACAGCCAACCAGTCAAGTGGGGTGATGATTATTACCTTCAAACCTGAGGCAAAAAAAGGGAGAAGGTTTTTCTTCCCTTCAAAACTTTCAGTTCAGGGCTTCCCTGGTGGCGCAGTGGTTGAGAGTCTGCCTGCTGAGGCGGGGGACACGGGTTCGAGCCCTGGTCTGGGAAGGTCCCACATGCCGCGGAGCAACTGGGCCCAGGAGACACAACCACTGAGCCTGTGCGTCTGGAGCCTGTGCTCCGCAACAAGAGAGGCCGCGATAGTGAGAGGCCCGCGCATCGCAATGAAGAGTGGCCCCTGCTTGCCGCAACTAGAGAGAGCACTCGCACAGAAACGAAGACCCAACACAGCCAAAAATAAATAAATAAATAAGTTAAAAAAAAAATATTCCAAGCTTTAAAAAAAAAAAAAAAAAAAACTTCCAGTTCACATGAGATGACAACTTCCCTCAGAAGTGCAGCCCCACAAGAATGGCTTATCAAATGACCATTAACTGGGCTTCCCTGGTGGTGCAGTGGTTAAGAATAGGCCTGCCAATGCAGGGGACACGGGTTCAAGCCCTGGCCCGGGAAGATCCCACATGCCGCGGAGCAACTAAGCCTGTGCGCCACAACTACTGAGCCTGCGCTCTAGAGCCCGCATGCCACAACTACTGAGCCCACGTATTGCAACTACCAAAGCCCATGCACCTAGAGCCTGTGCTCCGCAACAAGAGAAGCCATTGCAATGAGAGGCCCACGAGCCACAACGAAGAGTAGCCCCCGCTCGACGCAACTACAGAAAGCCGGCGTGCAGCAACGAAGACTCAACGCAGCCAAAAATAAATAAGTAAAATAAATAAATTTATATATTAAAAAAAAGACCATTAACTAAGGAGGATTAAGGCATGACCATGTCATCAGTCTATTGGGGAAGGGAGAGGTGGAGGATGAGGGGCAAGTTCTTTAGTGTGAGCAGCTCTCCCAGCAGCACAGGGAAATATGAATAGGAAAGGTTTCTTAGGGACTTCCCTGGCGGTCCAGTGGTTAAGACTCTGAGCTTCCACTGCAGGGGGCACAGGTTCGACCACTGGTTGGGGAACTAAGATCCCGAAAACTGTGTGGCCAAAAAAAAAAAAAAGGAAAGGTTTCTTAGCCTGCCGAAACCTGAGGAATGGAGTCTGCCTAGGGCAAGACTCCATTCCTCAGATTCCTTCCCACTTGGTAGCTTTGGGTTCCTATGCCAACTACATATGAAGCCTCCAGAAGTCTGTCATCTACCAATAGAGACTGAGTTCAAGGCACAGAGCCACTGGAGTCTAGCCCCCTCCCAAATGTTAGCCCTGTAAGTTCAGTTTGCCAGATAAGAGGCAGTTTGGAGGTCATCTAGTCCAGTCTATATTTTACAGAGAGGAAACTAAGGCAAATAAAATCAACCAGCTTGCCAGGAGTTGTCACACAGCCAGCTTTCACACAACTGCTTAGTAGCAAGTCTCCTTCTAGCAAGTACTCTCAGCCAGGTCCTCCTGCTCCTGTTATACCACTATACCTCTTCAGGAAGCAGGAGATGCTGAACTCTGAACTGAAATCCAAAGAAGGCACCAGGACAGGAACAAGAGCTTAGATTGGATAGTTTCTGCTTCTATTCAGTTTAGATAAGTACTTCCTTTGGGACTGAAAACAAGTTAGGAAGGCCCAGGCCTTCGCTGGGAACTGGAATCTACTCCCATATCCTTTTGACAGAAGGACTCACTCATTACTGTGCTTCTCTAAAAGGTCTTGACCAACCCCCACCAGGACAGTTGAAACAGAAGTAAATCAATGGAAGGTGCTAGGAAAGCAATGGTAATTTCTGCAGAATTCAATGGGCTGTGGGATTAATGTGAGATTTACTGAGCAGGGAAGACAGAGCAGAAGCCAGTAAACACCTTCAACTCTCCAACTTTGTTTAGACCCCAAATTACCAAAATCTTAAACTGAATTCCACTACCTGGCTCATTGTGTTGATCCAATGTTAACCAATGAGTCACAGGCTTAAATGAGAGTCCTTCCACTTCCCCCACCCTCTCCCTAAAAGCATTCTTATCTCTTATCAGCATGGTACTGCAAACTCCCTATTATTGACCTATTAAAGACTGGAATGCCTTTCTCCACTTTGTCTGCCTAGCAAACACCTAATGTGTCTTTTAAAGCCAAGCTCAAATGTCACCTTCTCTGTGAAACTGCATAATTACCCTCTCACCCTAGCAGAATTCGTCACTGCTTCCTCTAGGATCCCATAGTATTAAAACTGTATTCTTGGGAATTCCCTGGCTGTCCAGTGGTTAGGACTCGGTGCTTTCACTGCCAGGGCCCGGGTTCAATCCCTGGTTGGGGAACTAAGATCCCACAAGCCGTGTGGCACGGGCAAAAAACAAAAACAAACAAAAAAAACCCTGTATTCTTATCACAGCATTTATTACATTATTTGACTTAATTGTTTGTGTCTGTCTGCTCTGCTAAACTATGAACTTCTCAAAAAGTGTGACTATTTTTTATGTCATCTTGAATCTCCAGAGCAGAGCACAATGCCTGGTCCCTAGTAGCTGTTCATTAATTAAGGCCAAAGCAATCCTGCTTCCTTCCTCCATCTACTCCTCCCCTTCTGTGCCATCTGAATAGATTCTTACTCAGTTCCATTTGGGAATGTTCTTAAAAGGCCAGTTCTCCCTCTTGCCTCTTTGTGATCTCCCCTGGATGGAGGGGCCTCTTGGGACCCAGCCCACAAGGTACTGTTGCAACTCACATGGGCTAACTGCTTTTCCTGTCACCCGTTACTATGCCTCAGATGGCCTAATCACACCAAATATGCAGCCCTCCCACCGTTAACACTGAGGCAACTGTGGCTAAAAACAAAGTTCTCTGAATCTTCAGTGGATGTTAAATGTTCAAAAAACTTCGGGTCATTATCTCTATTAATTCCTGAACTTCAGAAACACAAGTTTAAAAAAAAAAAAACAAAAAACATACTACCACTCTAGCAAGGTACCCACTGCCCCTCAACAGAAACTACAACCTGGCCCAGAAATATGCACACACTTTGCTCACCTGGGTGGCTCCTTATTCAGCTCAGTTACTGGTCAGTCAGTGACTAAATCTTTCCTAAAACATTCTTGGGAAGTGGGAGTGTATTGTGTAGGGTTTTAAGGTATCCCTCCTCCAAGAAGGCTGTTGCGTTTCCTTATTTTAAATTCAACGTCTCACACTTTGGTTACTTTCCAACCTGAAATGCCTTAGGATTAGTGAGCAGGCTATACACTTGCTTCTCCTACCCCATGTCTCCTCATAAGTCAAATTCATATCAATGCGCACATATGAGTAAACTATAAAAGGGCAATCCTTGCTCCTGGGCAAAGTAAGAGTTAGATGGGATGAGGTATGACTTCAAGGGCAATGGGAAAGTCCTCTTCTCCAAATATATTTTTGTAACTCCAGATCTATGTTTGAAATTCTATATTGATGATTTCCACTCCTTAGCTCCCTCTTTAAGAAGCAAAAACTCTTGGAAGAATTAATACTTTAAGTGACTTTTTGTTATTTACACCTTAATATGGAGCAATTCCAGATCATTTTTTGAAAGTAGGCTTTGATTAAGAAAGACAAGAAGGGATGTATAGAAGAAAGGGACAGGATATCATCAGGATGTAGGAAATGGCAAAGCTTAGTGAGGATTTAAAAAACAAACACACACATACACATCTACACAACTTTCTCTAGGACTGGCTTTGCAGGAGAGAAAATAAAAGCTCCTGGGGGGACAATAATCAAGGTTTCTGAGGGCACTGTATAAAGGCTGGGCACATCACAGGGCTTCTGAAGCCAGTAAGGACAAATTCAATTAATAAGGTGGTGTATAAAATGTCCCAGCTGTGCTGAGGTTTAGAGGAAAACCAATTTCAAAGCCAGAGAGATTTGGAAGCTTCTCATATCATTACAGAAAGACAGACACAGGGGCTCCTTAGGAGAACCATCATCTTATTCTGGGATAATGAAGGGACAGTCACATAATCTGAACATGCAGAGACCATGAACCAGAAGATAGAAGTCTCAAATTCCTCACATTAGCAGAGATGCCAACAATTCTCCCAAATAAAATCATTCACTTTAATGTTTCTTTCCTGCCCATAAAAGAGAAAGACGTTTTGGCCATCTATTTGGGCATTTCCTAGGATACCCAGTGCACAAGTGGGGTGTGTGCGTGTGTGTGTGCATGTGTGCGTAAGGATGTGAGGGATAACCCAGACTACAGCTCTCTGCTTGTCTGAATTTGATAAAAGCAAGACAAAATGAACTGTGAAAGGAGCACAATAAATAACAGAGTATGGTCCCAGAAGGGAAAACTGGAAAGAATGAGAAACCAGAGTTTGGTGGGAACATGAAAACAGAATTGCCTTTGGTGGCACATCCCCCAAAGTGAAGTAAGATTAGTCTAATCTACTGTCTCTTATCTCTGACCTTTCTGGATGAAATGAGTGAGGTATATGTGGGAGGATCTACACTTTTTACACTTCTATAAAACTTGAATATTTTAAAATATGTACTTATTACTTTTCTAACTAAGAAAAAATGTATTTATAAAATACAGTGGTATAAAAGGGAAAAAGGAGGAAGTATAATAAGGGAAAATCCAATAAGCTCCAATCTATGGAGGGGACTAAGGAGGTCAGTAGACCGTTAAAAATATCTGGGAGGAGGGGACCCCTATGTCTCAGAAATCCATCTTCCTTTTCTCTACTCACCTCCTTCCCCAAGTGCCTCTCTGTTTGACCCAACTTTTTAATAGCTCAGAAACCCGGGCTCCTGAAGAAGTAGACAAAGAACAGGGGTGATGCCAACCTTCTGGAATGGAATTTCTCACTCTTCCCCAAATCCCTTCCTCCGTGATATCACCTCATATTTCCAGGCTTGGTTCCACATAACCATTACCTGCCTGGGAAATACCCAAGCCTAACTGCCACAAAAGTTTTACCAACTATGGTCGGGAGATCTCTGGATGGCTGGGGATCCCTAAGCCCAGTTCCAATGCAGAAAATGAGTCACTGATTCCCCACCTCTAGGTGAGAGATATGGTCTCCAGTATAGACCACATTATTAAATAGGAAAGAAACGAACAAACATCCCCCAAATCTAACTTCTTAGCTTTTTCACAGGACATGAGAAACAGGAGGTTAGAAGAAACACAGAGGCTGCAGCCTAAACCAGCTCGAGGGGAAGTGCAGGGGCTGAGTCTGGAATAGCCAAGTCACAGAAAAAAAAGTTACTTTTGTCTTCATTGGCTACCCTGGGAGTACCAAAAAACTTCAAGTTGCCACATCTCCACACTAATGGGAACAAAAGCGTGATTACTCGCAAGCCCCAGAGCCTCCAGCCCACCCTTCAGCATTCCCAGAAGCTCCCATTACTGATGGGAGGCCCTGCTTCCACTGCCCCAGCTACCTTAGTCTTCTAGATTAGAAAAGCTTTCTTCGCTTGTCTCAGTTCTCCCGCACTGAACCCAAATCCCTCTCAGCTCAACTCTGGGGCACCCTAGTTATTTTTATAAGTCACTTTCCCTGAAAAGAATGCCTCTTACCCAGCTAAGAGCCCTTCCCTGGCCCTTCCAATGAGACCTCTCGAGAGAGCCCCAGCCCCGGTTCCCCTCCGGGCCCGGGCGCCGAGTTTGACCCCTCCTCACCTCCGGGAGAATGGACTTACCTCACCCGCCGCCCAGTCCCTTTCCCCTAGTTCCTCCCTCTTCGGCGCCGCTCAATGAGGCCTGCCCCTGCCCGCACACGAGCCCCGGGCCTCCCGCGCCGGCCCCCAGCCCGGCCGCCAACACCACCCGGCCGCCTCCCCGACTCACCAACTTCGGGCTCCCAGCCCGCCCGGCCCCCTCCTCAGCGCCCCCATTAGGCCTGCCGGGGCCCGGCCCCCTTCTCCTTTCTCTGGTGGGCCACTCTAACCCTCGCGGAGGCCCAGACCCGCCTCTGCCCTCAGGCCGCACTCCTCTCCGGGGCGCCTCCTCCCCTGCCCTTGCGGGCTCCATCAGCCCGGTACCTGGGGCTCCGTCTCCCCCGTCGGGCCCAAGCCTGTGTCGAACAGACAAACAGCTGCAGCTCAACCAAACCCTCCTGCCCCTCCTCCTCCTCCTCGCCCTGTGGCGGGGGCCCCAGCCAATTGCACGATTACCCGCCTACCATCAAGGGTGGGCTCTGCGCGTGCTAATCCGCCAATCCTCTGGAGAAAGGCGGTGCTCTCACCGACGTGTAAGAGCAGAGGACTGGACAGGCGGTGCCCCAGACCAATACAGAGAGGGAAACTTTGAAGATGGACGAGGTGAGGAGCCACTAAACAGCGAGCTCCCGGAGATAGGGGGCGGTACCCTGTTGACAGGCGTATACTCTAACCAGTAGCATCTCGACACCCTCATGACCCCGCCTTTTAACTCATAAACATCTAATCAGGTGAGCTATGGGGGCGGGTCAAAGTGAAACTTTAACCAGTACTGCGAAAATTCGGGACTTGAATGGCAGGCAAGGCGGGGTTGAAAGAGGCCTTAGGAAGGCGGCTACTGACCTTCGCCCCTCCCCTGGGATTTGGCGGGGCCTACCTCTGGCGCCCCGCCTTCTATCACAAATTCGCGGGCGTGAAGGGAAATACCTCTCCTAGGGACCCGGAGCCTAGGAATTTAGGCAGCCCTCACGTCGGTGCTTCCTCCTTTTAGTGGGGCCCCAGAGCACAGGAATTTTGGGGATGGCCCGCGGCAGTCTGAGATGTTTTTTGGTGAGCTGAGACAATGGCAACTCCAAGAAGTGGTAGCTTGGGGAGACTTTAGCCCCTGTATAATAATTTTTCATACAGACGATTGATATATTCTGAATCGCATGTAAATGTGAATAAGTATCTCTAGAAAACTTTGCTCTTTGTGATATGGAACAAAAAGAAAACAATACGAGCTTAGTGGGAAATGCAGCGTCAATGCGAATTACCTTGGAGCCCACTTCCAACCATACTGCTGCTCCTGAGCCCTAACATTGAAAATCTGGAACTGGAGCCTTGTGTGTATGTGTATGTGATATGTGTGTCTGGGGGCGGGTGGGTGGGGTGGGGGAGATGCTGGTTTAGGGGAAAGTGAAGTAGGAAATACATAAGCTTCACTTTCCCCAGCTGTAAAATGGGGGCAATAATTCCCACTTCACCCACCCGCGGCACTATCCCAATTGCATCACAGAGGTCGAAATGGAGTGGGGTGGGTAGCCCTGCATAGAGTGATTAGGAAAAGGGGTCTGAAACCTATTATCACATGCACACATTCATGTTCTCTCTCACACCATTCTTTCAGTAAATATGCAAAAGTAAAGGAGGAGAGAGATGAACTATAAAACCAGGAACTTTTTTTTAATCAATTACAAACTAAATTACAAATAATGTTAATAGCAAGAACACTCAAGGACAAAAGGTGGGAGAAGAGAGACAAAATCATAAACAAGAAAAAAAGCTTTTTTTTTTTTAAACATTCGCGTTACAACCCCCAAGGTGCACATGGCAACAAATCCCCACCGATTCCCACTTAAAAAACTGCTATAACCTGAAATATAAATATAATTGTTCATCCTTCTTTTAAAGAAATATTTTTTTCCCAATGTCCCCACTCAGGCACAGCCCTAAAAAAGTGTCAGCATTCTTAAAATGAGGTCTTAACCTTAACTTTCACTCCTATGGGCTGGCCTTTAGAGGAAGATGGGACCTAGCACCTGAAGAACTAAGAATCTTAAAAGGAAGAGAAAAATTCAAACATCTTTCACTTGCCTCATAAGGCCTCGGTGAAGCACGGTCCCTGTCCCAGAGCCCAGACACCCCTTGCCTGTAGGAGGGACAGGCAAGAAGACTAGGAGCAATCATTTCTACTGCAGTCCCACCAGGACTGCAGAGACTGGGTGTCTAAGACAGGGAGTCTTGAGTCTCCCAGACTGTTAGGTGAGATGAAACACTAAAACTAGGGTATAAACTGGTTGGATCTATTTTTTTAACCTAATTCTTTAAAACAGGCCCCTCCCCATGTTTTTGTTTTGCTTGGTTTTCAAAAGTTCCAACTTAGTGCCCCTGCTATCAGTTGGCCTTACACAGGGCTGTGGGAGGTTTGGGGTCTCTGTCACCTGAAATACAGAAAATAATAATTGCAGGGCTTTCAGAGACTGGGATGGCAAACCCTATGTGGAGGAAGGAGAAACAGTCTTTTTTTTTTTTTTTTTTTTTTAAATACCAGCCCTCCTAAGCAATGACTAAGAGGAAGGGGAGAGCATGGTGCAGAGATTAAGTGCATGTAATATTGACGCTTCCTTTCAATTTCACCTATTTCTTCCCTCCACCCCCTCTCCCCAGAGTTGGCTGGCTAAGAGGGGCAGGTGAGTGCTAAGGCAGCCAGACAAGATCAGTGAGCTAAGAGCCCTGGGCCAAGCCAGATCATGCCCTCACTGGAGGAGAGGGTGAGACTGGGAGTAGGGGCTTGAGAAAGCCATCAGAGTCGAAGGTGAGGTACTGGCTTGGTCACATCCTGGAAGAAAGGGTGAGCCAAAGCTGCCTTTGCTGAGATCCGCTTGTTGGGGTCGTAGTGCAGCATTTGCTGGAGGGAGAGATGTATGCTGACGTCAGTTATGTGATAATGGAGTAAATGGGCAGCAGGTGTTTTGAGAAATCGGGAAACAATTCCTTTCACCCAAGGAAGAGTTCCCATTTCCCTCCTTCCTGTATCTAAGGGGTGCACAACAGCGAGAGGGAAGCAGGGGCTAGGGTAATGCTGAGACCAGGAGTCCAGGGCCTCATTCTTCCTTCATCCTGGAAAAACCCTGCCCTGGGGGAGTGAATGAGAGGAAATGGGTGCCCACTCCCCACTCTCACCGATAACAAGCTCCGTCCATCTTCATCCAGGGGGGGCACAACTTTGCTAAAATCTTGCCTGGCCCACTTGGGGAAACTTGGCTTATAATCAGGCATAGAAGTAACTCCTGGCCAAACCACCTCATCTGGGGTCCCCAGAGTCCGAAAGATCCGGAAGAGTTGGTCGATCTCAGAATCTCCGGGGAATAGGGCCCGCCGGGTCACCTGAAAATGGGGAAAGAGGAAAAGCCAAGACCCACATTGACGTCAGTCAAAACTGCCCACTGGATAATGGAGGTTCCCACAGGCAGTGGAAGGTCAGCAGGGCCCCATGACTCCCTCCCCAGGGCCTTTCATGGGGTCAGTCAAACAGAGCCTGAGACAATGAAGTCCCTTCATCTGTCTCCTCGCCCCCTCCTTCCTTCCCCCAACCATGGCTTTGCAGATCCCCAAGGCTGGGTGGGGCTGGGAGGGGGTGAATGTCTGGGGTGCCACTGACATGTAGCAAAGGGATCCCAAGCCACTCACGGGGTGTGGGGTAGACACTGCGGTCATCCCCCCTCCTTGTGATGCAGCCACTTCTAGATAGGAGCACAGCGGGCAGAGACTGTGTCTTCCATTTCTTCTGTGTTCCCCACAGCACCTAGCATGGTGCTGGGTACACACTAGGTGCTTAACAAATATTTTTTGATGAATTGAGAGACGAATATGGGCAATTGTAAAGTAACGCACTGGGGGATAAATGCACATTATATATATGGGCTAATGGTCTCCATGCCCCCAGTTACAACCCAGATAAGGGACCATAAAACATACTGCTGATTTGATTTGAAAACTTAGCTCACTCCACTGTTGTATTAAAGGGGATGAGAGCTCCCTTATAAGGCTGGGCCTCAGGGATCCTTCAATCTGAAAAGCCAGAGGTTGAGGGGGGATGTGATCTAAGTCTGCAGTTTAAATAAAAGGTGTGGGTAAGGTGAACAAAGTTGGCCTCACCACATTCCTGGTGCCCTACAATAAGGTCTACAGGCCAAATGAAGGGGACACTAGATGGAACTCATTTTCCCAAATATATGCAGGCTAAAGCTAAAACAGTTGCAGCAATGATTTAGCTCAATTCAGAGATAAGATATGTATACTGCATGCTAAAGCTGTTTGAGGATATCCTAACATTGTGGTTGACATCAGGGATGACAGTCCTATCCTTTCCCCACCACCCCCTTTGTGCCACTCTAGAGGAAGGACCCTGTGATAAGAGAAGGGCCATGGGTCTAGGCCAAGAAACAGTTCTGTTGTTCTTGAATGTGGGCAGGGGTGGGCTGGGTAGAACTCGGGCATGCCTCCGTACCATCTCAGCAAAGATGCAGCCCAGGCTCCAGATGTCCACAGCTGTGGAGTAGTATTTGCAGCCCAGCAGGATTTCAGGTGCTCGGTACCACAGAGTCACCACCTGAGGACAAGCGTAGGAAGGGGAGGGGTGGTGTATGGGGCATGGAGATTCCCACATCTCACTTCCTCAGGACTACTCTGCTAACTCAGCTTCTTAACAAGCAGCTTCTTTCCCTCCATCCTTCCCTTCCCTCTGACTTCTCCTAAGTAAAATAGCTGGGTACAACTTCTTAGCCCAGAGTTAGCCTAGTCCATGGTTCTGGGGACCATATTTTCTGAACCCCCAATTTGCAACCTTCTTGGAAAACTTGAGGCAATCGGTCATAATTTTAATGGCGTGCCATCCAGCTCTCCTGGCTTGTTATCTATCAAAATATGAACTCTGTGTATACTCTAAGACCTCTTAGGGTGTCAGAGATACTTTCCATCTAGTGAGAGAGAAACTGCTGGCCAGATAGTTACTAAAAACTTTGTGAATGTCCCTGTTAACACCTCCCAGGAAGTTCAGAGAAGACATGCAGAGAGGGACTCACCTCGTGGGTGTAAGTACGAACAGGGACTCCAAAGGCTCTGGCTAGTCCAAAGTCTGCTAGCTTGATGGCCCCCTCTGCGTTGATAAGCAGATTCTGAGGTTTGAGGTCTCGGTGTAGGACCCGATGAGAATGGCAGAAAGCTAGGCCTTGGAGCAGCTGGAACAGATAGCTCTGACAAGGGGAGAGAAAAGACTGTGTTTTTCCATCACTGTGAGAAGATTAGGGTCTCCTCTGTGCCTCCAAAGTTCTACTAAAGCCTTCACTAGTTAGGTAATAATTACATGTTTACAAGCCATCTCCCCGATTGGACTGTCAGCCCAGTGAGGATAAGGATCAGGTCTTACTCAGTTTTGCATTTCTTTTCCGTATCCTGTGTTCAGCACATTGAAGGTGTTCAATAAATGTGTGTTGGATAAACGTTTGTTGATAGATTGAAAGTAGCTCTGGGAGTAAAGAACCCAGAAAAACAGACAATAGAGACTCACTGGCTATTTCTCCCACCAAGCAGGTGGAAAGGCTTTTTGGAGGGGTCTACCAAGTGCCCTCCAGTCCCATTTATCTGAGTTTCATCTCACCTTCCACCTGAGCTGCTAAGCTGACTCACTAGAGTTTCAACTTCTTTGATTCTCCTGCCCAGCCTTAGGGTTAATAAGCGTAATGAGCAGTGAAGGAGCCACAAAATAGGTATGTGTGATCGTGTGTGTGTGTGTGTGTGTGTGTGTGTGTTTGTGTGTGTGTGTGTAGGGGGATGAGGGCTGGGAAGGAAGCTAAGATCACAAATCAACACTCAGTCTGGATTGCCTGCCTTCAGTCCCCCCAAGACATGCCCATGTTGGGAGGAGATGATGAGAAGGACTACCTTTATGAGGGGAAGAGGAATGCCAGTGAGAGCAGAGGCATCCATGAATTTCTTGAGATCCTGGTGCAGAAACTCAAAAACCAGGTAGAGTTTGTTTTCTGTATGAATGACATCCAGCAGCCTAGGGAAGGGAGGTCCAGGGATAGAGGTGAGGGAGAGAAATGCCCAGACAACACAAACAGAAGGCATCCTCCTTTACTGTCAGAGCACCTCCCAGATACATACTTACTTGACAATATTAGGGTGGTTAAGCTCCTTAAGCAGAGAGATCTCGCGTATGGCAGTACTGGGTACACCCTCCGTCTCACTTGGAGAAGTTGGGAAAGCAGAGATGGGAATGTGGTTACAAATATTCCTTTTCCCCCAGCCCAGTGATTCTACCCCGCCCCCTCCCTCCCCACAGAGACACCACCCCAGCATCCCCTAGGAAAGTGAGAGAAGAGAAGGGGTGCTTCAGGGGTTAATTCATGGATGGACGGGACTGGCTTTTGGACACATTAAGGTCATTATTTCTTCTTTGCCCAGGGTTAGGTTAGCAAAGCCTCCTGGTGAAGGTGAAGAAGGTAACAGGTAAAAAAAAAAAAAGGGGGGGGGGGAGTAGCAGCACCCAGCCTCTCTAGAGGGGCCAGTGAGGTTCAACTGCCATTCTTTTGAAAGGGGGAGAGAATTCTAAGATGAGGGTGGGGTTGGGGCAGTGAGGAGGGCTCGTCATTCAAAAAGGTGCTCTTTACAGCTTACTGCAAAACCCAGCTCCACAGGGAGTCCTGGAACCCCCATCTCAGAGGCCTCCTTCCTCTTCCTGAGTCTTTCTGACTGTACCTTTGGGGGCATCACCCGCCTTTCGGGAGGAAATTTCCCATGGATTCTACACTACCCTATAGTCTCCCCCGGGAAGCACTCTACTCGTCCTTCAGCCCACCTCTCCACTTCAAAAGAAGTCCCTCCCTGCTACCTTCCGGTCCCTGGATGGCCACCGCCGGTTGGGGTGGGGGTAGGGGGCACTCAAGGAGCTCCCGAGTTAGGAGTCCCGGGTACAGAGGCCACTCACGTGTCCAGGCGGATTTTTTTAAGCGCCACCACTTCTCCCGTCACCTTGTTTTTGGCTTTGTACACAACTCCGTACGTTCCCTCTCCGATCTTTTCCACTTTTTGGAAGTTCTCCATGAAGCGCTAGCGAGTCGGGTCAGCCCGGCCCTGGAGCGGGGGCCTGGGAACCTGCAGAAAGCGGCACCCAGCTCTCGGGGCCCGAGGAGGGGAAACAGGGCCCAGTACCTTGGCCCCAGGTCGGGATGGAACGCAGTGTAACTCTCGCTCTTGTCAATTTGTCCAACTTGAAACAATGTTACCGCCTCCCCCCAGTTCCCTACCGCCACCAGAAGCCCCGCCCCTCCTTCCCGCGTTTCCATGGCTCCGCCCCCAGATCTTCCTATTGGTCAACGTCAGAGCGGGAGGGGCCAGCCCTGCGTCCTTCTCTGCAAACGACCCCGCCCCGCGCAAGTTTGGTTCCGAGGGGCATTAAGACAAGTTTCAACGTAGGTGGGGAGGCTGAACACCTTTTTCCAAGTATCTGATTTGGGATCGAGTTTCCTACCTGTGTCCTGAGTCTATAGGGATTTCCTGATCTCTAATTCGCCGTTTTCACCACCCCTAGGAAAATGTGTATTGACCTAAGATTGAATGCCACCTGGTTCAGGGAGCCTCCTCTGAAAGCATGAAGCTGGGAATCTCATTTTAAGGGTCTCCCGGGCCTCGGAGGAGTCGTTGCCTCCGTCTCTCCGCCTACTCCGATACTGTCTCTCTTTGATTTTGGATCCAGGGTCACTGCTTCTACAGTCTTTTTGAGAGGTTCCTGGTTTGACTCACAATAAATTGATCCACTCTCCCATGATGAATCGTGTGTGTCCGGTACGTGTTTTGTTTTGTAGCTGCCCTTCAGTCAGTTCTTTCCACGGGGGGATGGAGTGCTTTAAGATGAGCGTGACCCTGTGAAACCAGAAACTGTCACTGAGTAGCGGGATGTCCAGGGACCAGGATCCCTCCTCAGTTCTGCCTTTCTCAGGTCCTCCTGCTCCTCCCAGGCCTCCCCTGCAGGGAGAGAGGGAAGGGCTATGCAAATGAGCATCCGTTTCTTATATAGGGGCTTGTCCTACTCCCCAGCGCCTTTGGTTGCTGGAAAGAAGAACAGGATGGATCTGGTGCTGAGAAAATGCCTTCTCCATGTGGCTGTGATGGGTGCTCTTCTGGCTGTGGGGGCCACAGAAGGTGAGTGTGGGGTGTGTGGACATGAGCAAGTGTGAATCTGGGGTTGCACACCTGCTCTGGTTTTCCCCTCCCTAATGGGAGATAACCAGCAATGCTTCGGGCATCTCCCACCCATTTGATGGGTGGGCAACTGAGCTCCCTCCCCACATGAAGATTTGGGACTCAGCCTGAAAATAACTCCATTTACTTGGAAGGGCAAGAGAATAGTGGGTCTTTGTGGCCCTAATTCTGAGACCCCCTGGGCAGTGAGCTGGAGCAGGGGCTCCAAGGGAGTAAAATGAGTGGGAGACTCTTTTAGGCAATGTCTCAGGCACTTGGGATAGGGTACTTAAAGTGAGGAGCAAAAGAATGTGGTGTTGGTTAGAGGGTAAAGAGACACCACATCCCCTCTTTGGGATGGGCATAGGCGAACACAGCCCAGGCTTTTGTTCTGGGGCTGGGAGAGACAGGCAGAGGGGTCTCAGCTGAGCATCACATGAAAGAGCTCTGGGGGATTGGGGCCTCGTGACAGGAGCAAGGGGTGGGGGTGGGGGGTGGTGAGAGGGTCTGGAATGTCCCGTGCTGCTCTGAGGAGGGAGGGTTGGGAGTGGAGAAAGAATGGGGCATCTTATAATTCTCTTGTTCTCATGGTGGGATGCTCAGTGGGATGATTCCAGATCCTCCCCCAGCAGAATCAACCAGGTTTCTGGTACATATTAGAAATGGAGTGAGGATAGTCTCTGCTGTGCTGAAATATCTGCATCATATTCCAGTGCCCCCCTTTCTCTAGATCCCTGGTCTCACAGACTTCTAGGAAGTTCTCCTTGATCTGACTTCCCTCATTCATGGTGCAGTTTCAAGTCTTTTTCTTTTACTACGTTCCTTATTGTACTCTGGAAACATTCTGTTCATACGTGTCCACCTGAGGCTCTTAAAATATTGTGCTTACTTTTTTTTTTTTAAAGACATCATTGCTACCCTTCAGTCAATTTATTTTCATTAAGTACTTATTAGAGGGCTTTTTAAATTTTATTTATTTATTTATTTATGGCTGTGTTGGGTCTTCGTTTCTGTGCGAGGGCTTTCTCTAGTTGCGGCAAGTGGGGGCCACTCTTCATCGCGGTGCGCGGGCCTCTCACTATCGCGACCTCTCTTGTTGCGGAGCAGAGGCTCCAGACGCGCAGGCTCAGCAATTGTGGCTCATGGGCCTAGTCGCTCCGCGGCATGTGGGATCTTCCCAGACCAGGGCTCGAACCCGTGTCCCCTGCATTGGCAGGCAGATTCTCAGCCACTGCGCCACCAGGGAAGCCCTGTGCTTACTTTTTGGATCCTGATTTTTAAAATCATAAGAAGACATTTTTAGATATTCATGAAATTTTGTATGGACTGGTTTCAATAATTTTGTCTAGTGTGAATTAGCATTGTATTTATTCAAGAAAATATTTCTTTTTTACAGATACATACTGAATTTGTACGGTTTTAAATAACATTATGTCTGGGATTTGCTTGTGAATGCTTTAGCCAGGGACTTCCCTGGTGGTCCAGCGGTAAAGAATCCACCTTCCAATGCAGGGGTCACGGGTTAGATCCCTGGTCGGGGAATTAAGATCCCACATGGCGCGGGGCAACTAAACCTGCGCACCACAACTACTGAGCTCGTGCGCCTCAAGGAGAGAGTCTGCGTGCCGCAAACTACAGAGCCCATGCGCTCTGGAGCCCCCGCATCCTGGAGCCCACGCACCACAACTAGAGAGAGAAAACCCACACGCCACAACTAGAGAGAAGCCCGCACGCTGCAACAAAAGATCCCACATGCTGCAACTAAGACCCGACACAGCCAAAAGAAAAAAGGAAGGAAAAAATAATAATAAATAAATAAAAATAAAGGAAGGAAGGAAGGAAAGAAAGAAAGAAAGAAAAGTACAGCATTAGAAATGAATACTCTAAAAAAGAAAATTAAATGCTTTAACCAAAAAACAAACCAACAACAAAGGATCGATAAAGCAAATGTGGCAAAATGTTGATAGTTGTTGGATCTGGTGAGGCATGTGGAGAGCCATCATATCCCTTTCTTTCAGACCTCTCTTTTTTTTTTTAATTTAATTTATTTATTTTATTTTAATTTATTTTTGGTTGTGTTGGGTCTTCACTGCTGCGTGCAGGCTTTCTCTAGTTGTGGCGAGCAGGGGCTACTCTTTGTTGTGGTGCGCGGGCTTCTTGTTGCGGTGGCTTCTCTTGCTGTGGAGCACAGGCTCTAGAGCGCGTGGGCTTCAGCAATTGTGGCACGCAAGCTCAGTAGTTGTGGCTCGCGGGCTCCAGAGCCCAGTCTTGGCAGCTGTGGCACACGGGCCTGGTTGCTCCGCGGCATGTGGGATCCTCCTGGACGACAGTTCGAACCCGTGTCCCCAGCACGGGCAGGCAGACTCTTTTTTTTTTTTTTTTTAAAGCAAGTTTCTTTTTAATTTTTATTTATTTATTTATTTATTTATTTATTTATTTATTTATTTATTTATTTATTTATTTATTTATTTATTTATTTATTTATTTATTTATTTATGGCTGTGTTGGGTCTTCGTTTCCGTGCGAGGGCTTTCTCTAGTTGCGGCAAGCGGGGGCCACTCTTCATCGCAGTGCGCGGGCCTCTCACTATCGCGGCCTCTCTTGTTGCAGAGCACATGCTCCAGACGCACAGGCTCAGTAATTGTGGCTCACGGGCCCAGCCGCTCCGCGGCATGTGGGATCTTCCCAGACCAGGGCTCGAACCCGCGTCCCCTGCATTGGCAGGCAGACTCTTAACCACTGTGCCACCAGGGAAGCCCCAGACCTCTCTCTTGGTCAGTTATAATAATTTTGTTTGTCCCCACTCCCAATTTCTACCTGCCTCTGGTCCATCCTCCTCACTGCTTGCTGAAGTGATCCTTCTAAAACACAAATCTGATCATATTCAAAAAGTTTTGAAGGGTAAATTTTATGGCATGTGAATTATATCTGAATACAACAAACAAAATCTTCTGAGGTGGACTTGCCTACAGGATAAAGGCCAAACTCCTTCGCCTGGCACTCAAAGCCCCCACCCCATCTTCTTGGCCTCATCTCTCACGGTGTACATCAACCATATTGCTAGTGGTCCCCTATCATGCCATGTGCTTCCACGCCTCCATGCATCTGCTCATGCTGGGCCTTCTGCCTAGAATGCTTTATGCCACAGGCCAACTCCTCATTGGGTCCTTCCCAGTCTGCCAGAGTGGAATTAATCTGTTTATTCTGTCATTTTGTTGTATATCGTGCATGTTTATTATGGCTCATGTTAAGCAGTGCCTTGAATTATACTAATTTATGTATATGTCTATTTCATATACTTTAACCTGAATCTCTTTAGGACCATTTCTTTTTCATTTCTTAAGTTCTTTGCACCTAGCACAGTGCCTGGTACATGGTGGGTATTGGGTAAATTAAAATGCACTTTGAATGTGAGAATGAGTGACGTGACATGGGACACTGTGGTCCCCTGAGAAGGGAGTAATGACCTGAGGGTCCTCATTATACCTTCCTTTTAGGACCCAGAGACCGGGACTGGCTTGGTGTCTCAAGGCAGCTCAGAACTAAAGCATGGAACAGGCAGCTATATCCAGAGTGGACAGAAAGCCAGGGGCCTGACTGCTGGAGAGGTGGGAACTTGGCAATTTCTGGGGAGGGTATGGTGGGAATGGGGTGGGGAGAGGAGAGGAGCAAGAACTGGGTTGAATGTAGCTTGAGAAGACAGGAAGGGAAAAGGCATATGGGGAGGGGAAGCCAAGGAGTCCCAGCTAACACAGCTGCCCTTTCCAGGTGGCCAGGTATCTCTGAAGGTCAGCAATGATGGGCCTACACTGCTTGGGGCAAATGCCTCCTTCTCTATTGCCCTGCACTTCCCTGAAAGCCAAAAGGTGCTGTCGGATGGGCAGGTCATCTGGGCCAACAACACCATCATTAACGGTGGGTACCACTCCACTCCAGGCCTCATTCTCAGGGCTCAGCTCATGCCCCTTCTCCTCCTTCTTCTTTTTTTAAACAAATTATATATGTAATTAGATTAGAAAGCACAGATACAGCACAAAGAAAAAAAAAATTGTAGTCCCCAAAATGGGGGACAGAAGACCCAGTGGATATAGAAGTTGGACAGACTTGGATTTAAACCTGTTACCAGTATGTGACCCTGGGCAAGTCACTCAATTGTTTTGTGCTTCCATCCCCTTAATCTGTAGAATAGGGATGATACTACTTTAAAAGGTTGTTGTAAGGATTAAAATGTGATAATATATAAAGAATTTAGCATAATGCCTGCCCTAGCCTACAGTAAAGTCTCAGTAAATGTTAGCTGGTGCTGTTATTTTTACTTTTATCCCACTAGCCAGAGCAAATCTTTCTAAACATTTTGATACATTTCCAATCTCTTTCTCTCCAATCTCTATGTATATACTTACATAGGTATCTTTTTTTTTTTTTTGGCCGCTCAACATGGGGGATCTTAGTTCCCTGCCCAGGGATTGAACCCATGCCTCCTGCATTGGAAGAGTGGAGTCTTTTAACCACTGGACCACCAGGGAAGTCCCTACATAGGAATCTTTAATTACAGTTTCCATTCTCCCCACTACCACCCACAGTGGGTTATATCAAGGAGAATATATTTTGTAGCTAGGGAGTATTCCCAGAGCCCTGCTCTGGGAGCCATGTTAAAGGTTTTGGTGTATAATAAGGAATGCCAGGGTTTGAGGGTGACTTTGTATCTTCCTTTCAGGGAGCCAGGTGTGGGGAGGACAGCCAGTGTATCCCCAAGAACCTGATGATACCTGCATCTTCCCCGATGGGAGGGCCTGCCCATCTGGCCCTTCACCTCAGAGAAGAAGCTTTGTTTATGTCTGGAAGACCTGGGGTGAGAGACTCCCTTCTCTGGCCTGTCACCCACACTTGGATTCATCTCTTCCTACCTGATCCCTTTTCTTTTGGTCCCACCCCTAAACTCTGTGAGTTTCCCTAATCTTCACCTCCCCCATGACTCCTTCTTCCACAACACCTACCCAATTCCATTATACTTCTTTCTGGGAACCCTTCTCCAATTACAGTCCCATCCCATGGAACCCCTCAGTAGGACTCCTTTCCTGCCCCCATATACAAGCTTCCAAACACCCTCTGAAATAACCATCCTCTCAATACGTCTCCTGACCTTCCTTCTCTGGTGCCCTGTCTCTAACCCTTCCCCAGTCCCCTTTGACCACTAACCCCCTTCTCTACTCTTCTTTCCAAAAACCTCAGGCCAATACTGGCAAGTTCTGGGGGGCCCAGTGTCTGGACTGAGCATTGGGACAGGCAAGGCAGTGCTGGGCACACACATCATGGAAGTGACTGTCTACCACCGCCGGGGGTCCCAGAGCTACATATCCCTCGCTCACTCCCGCTCAGCCTTCACCATTACTGGTAAGGACTTAGGAAGGGACAAGGCCAGTCTCAGGGCAGGAGGAGGTGGGGAAGCTTGGCTGGGCAGGAAAGGGGAAAGAGGAAATGGTGTGCAGGGGCACCTTATAGGGGCAGAGCCAGGAAGACATGGGCAGAGGAATGTGGGGCTTGGAGCCAGTGAAGGGCCAGGCAGCTTGGGGTTAGAGGATGTGGCTGTGAAAGAAGAAGCTGTGGCCCAGACTTGGTTCTCACCTTTTCTGGCTCCAATCTCAGACCAGGTGCCCTTCTCTGTGAGCGTGTCTCGGCTGCAGGCCTTGGATGGAGCGAACAAGCACTTCCTGAGAAAGCAACCTCTGACCTTTGCCCTCCAGCTCCACGACCCCAGTGGCTATTTGGCTGGAGCTGACCTCTCCTACACCTGGGACTTTGGAGACAGTACTGGGACCCTGATCTCTCGGGCACTTGTGGTCACTCACACTTACCTAGAGTCTGGCCCAGTCACTGCACAGGTGGTGCTACAGGCTGCCATTCCTCTCACCTCCTGTGGCTCCTCCCCAGTTCCAGGCACCACAGCTGGGCATATGCCAACTGCCGAGGCCCCTGGCACCACAGCTGGCCAAGTGCCTACTGCAGAAGTCGTGGGTACTACACCTGCTCAGGTGCCAACTGCAGAGCCCTCTGGAACCACAGCTGTGCAAGTGCCAACTGCAGAGGGCAGAGGTACCACAGCTGGCCAAGTGCCTACTGCAGAAGTCGTGGGCACTACACCTGCTCAGGTGCCAACTGCAGAGCCCTCTGGAACCACAGCTGTGCAAGTGCCAACTGCAGAGGGCAGAGGTACCACAGCTGGCCAAGTGCCTACTGCAGAAGTCGTGGGTACTACACCTGCTCAGGTGCCAACTGCAGAGCCCTCTGGAACCACAGCTGTGCAAGTGCCAACTGCAGAGGGCAGAGGTACCACAGCTGGCCAAGTGCCTACTGCAGAAGTCGTGGGCACTACACCTGCTCAGGTGCCAACTGCAGAGCCCTCTGGAACCACAGCTGTGCAAGTGCCAACTGCAGAGGGCACAGGTACCACACCTGAGCAGGTACTAACCTCAGAAGTCATAAGTACCACACCTGCAGAGATGCCAACTGCAGAGGCCATAGGTACGACACCTGAAGTGTCAACTGCAGAACCCTCTGGAACCACAGTTGCACAGGTAACAACTACAGAGCTGGTGGAGACCATAGCTGGAGAGGTACCCACCCCTGAGCCTGACAGTCCAGATGCCAGCCCATTCTTGTCTACAGAAGGTATTACAGGTAAGAGGGCCAGTATGAATGAGGTTCATTGAGGTGGGGGCATTTGTCACAGCTCTAAAGACCTGAAAGACTTACTCTGGATCCAGATGTTACCCAATCCTTAGCTTACCAGTGGAGTCCCTTCAGAGTCTTCACTGGTTTTAAAGCCCCCCAAGTCCCTCTTAATGGCATGGAAGAGATCCAGAGTTCAGGAAACCAGGGTCTTCTCCTAGGCCATGGGGAGAGAGCTTGTTGCTCCTCTGTCTCTGAAAAGAGCTGTTCCCTAAAGTGAAGGTCAGGGAGCAGTCTGTGATCATTTACATAATACTTATATCTCATTTTCTGATTAAGTGTAAATGCATAGAAATCTTTCCCAGTTTCTGACACCATTTCCCACCTCTGGATTCCCATCCCAAAGTAGGTTTACCTGGAATTGTGGTAGAAACACTGAAAAGGGAGGAATAAGATAGTGACACTATAATGAGTTAACATACATCAAGTGTCTAACCCAGGACCTGGCACAGTGTGGGGTGTGATAAACATTTGGGATTTTTAAAACTCCAACTCTACCCCTAACTGTGACTCTGGGGCAGTCATTTCTCCTTCTGGGCCTCAGTTTCCTTATCTATAAAATGAGATTTCCCAGCTCTTGCCTGATTCCAAGCCTGGATCCAGTAGCTCTGGCTCTACCTGGAAAAATGCCTGCTTGGCCTCTGTTTCCAGGTGAGTCATTTGTCTCATGACTTTGCCCCTTCCATCCTCTCCTGCCAGGCTCCCAGAGCCCCCTGCTGGATGACACAGCCACCTTAATCCTGGTGAAGCGACAAGTCCCCCTGGATTGTGTTCTGTATCGATATGGCTCCTTTTCCCTCACCCTGGACATCGTCCGTGAGTCTTGCCTACTTTGGGAGCTGGTGGAAGGAAGGCGTGTGCTGCTTAGGGCTGCCCAGTGGAAGCACACCCTGGAAGGAGTTACTCACCTGAACAAGAATACCCAAATCCCAGGGTTTTCATTTGAAGGCATGAGGATGGGATTGGGGAGGTAGCCCGAGGACCTTCCTGTCCGTGGGCCTTTGGGGAGGACTGGTAGAGGAGTCCCAGACTTAAAATCTTGCAACTTTGCAGAGGGTATTGAGAGTGCTGAGATCCTGCAGGCTGTGCCATCCAGTGAAGGAGATGCATTTGAGCTGACTGTGTCTTGCCAAGGCGGGTGAGTGTCCCACTGGTTGCCCCGAGAACTCTTGGGTTGACTGCTGCCCTGCTCTCTGGTGTCTAGTGTTCCTTCCCAGACTCCCTGACGTAAGCTGACATCTCTCCCAGGCTACCCAAGGAGGCCTGCATGGACATCTCATCGCCAGGGTGCCAGCCCCCTGTCCAGCGGCTGTGTCAGCCTGTGCCACCCAGCCCAGCCTGCCAGCTGGTTCTGCACCAGGTACTGAAGGGCGGCTCGGGGACCTACTGCCTCAATGTGTCTTTGGCTGATGCCAACAGCCTGGCAATGGTCAGCACCCAGCTTGTCATGCCTGGTAGGTACTTGGACAAGAGGTAGGATGAAGAAGGGGGGTGGTAGAGGATATCTGACAGGAAGCAGTTGCTGACTCTAGCTATGTCTGGGATTCTGCCTATAGGTCAAGAAACAGGCTTCGGGCAGGCTCCCCTGTTCTTGGGCATCTTGCTGGTACTGATGGCTTTGCTGCTCGCATCGCTGATATATAGGTGAGAGCCCCACCATGCCGCTCACACACCCTTATCCCTTAGCACCACCGCTCATTCTTCCTCAAGGCAAGAAGGAACCACCACCCCCTTCGAGAAAGCATAGTGTCCAGGAAAGAGCCCAGATTTGGAAGTTAAACAGGTCTGGGCTGCAGACCTGGTGGGATATTGGGGAAGTAGCTTAACCTTTCTGAGCCACTGAAAGGTAGGAAAACTGATACCTGCCCTGTGAGGCTGTTGTCAGGATTCTAGACAATGCGGGTAAAGTACCTGGTTCTGAAGCAAGAGTGCAATAAATGATGATCTTGATGATTTTTCTAATGAATAATATGAAGAGTGGAGGAGGCTGGGTGAAGTGAGTTCTCCACCTGCATGAAGGGCAAATCCCTAGGCCTGGGGTGCCGAGGGCCTCAAAGCAGGGAAGCTGGTAGGGTGAGGGGAATGGACAGAGGTTACCACAGAAATAAGAGAGGATGAACCCTGTTGGTGAGAAGAAGGGGAAGGAGCCAGGATCAAGGCCAAGGAAACCTGGGATATGATTTATCCTCTTCGTTGGAGAAGCACAAACAGGCTGCCATTGACTACCGCTAACCAGTATCCCCGCTTTTCTCCCAATATCAGGAGAAGACGTACGAAGCAGGGCTCAGCTCTCCCCCTTCCCCAGCTGCCACCCGGCAGAACCCAGTGGCTACGTCTGCCCTGGGTCTTCCGCTCTTGCCCCATTGGTGAGAGCAGCCCCCTCCTCAGTGGGCAGCAGGTCTGAGTACTCTCACGTGCAGCATGGAGAGCAATGCCTATCTTTTCTCCAGTCTTCCCTTGGAGACTACCACTGCCTGAAATAAAGACTCAGAACCTGGTGCTGTTATTTCCTTACTTCTGGGAGAACCTATGTCATTAAAGGAGTGGAGGTATAAAGGAAGGAGGTGTACCACTTACTTAACAGATATCCCAGTGGGAAAAAAAGTCATTTTATTCAGATGAGGCACTTTCAATGTATCGTTTGTGACGTGTGTGTGTATGTGTGTGCACATGTGCACGGGGAATAGTGGACGTGGTGCAGGATAATAAATACTGTGAGGGTGAAGGAACACTCCCCTGAGCTGGCAGGAGGGTTGGGCAGCAATGTACAGAGCCTAGGGAGTAGAGTCCAGGGACAAGGAGGTGGGTTCAAGGCTGGCTTGGAGGCTGAGATGTCCCCCCTCAGCATAAGAAGCCAAAGAAATTGGAGGAGCGGGGGGGTGGGCCCATGAGCATGGGCATCTGGTTCCTGTGGGTAATCTTGATCTGGAAGGGAAGGAGGTGCATTCAGAGATAAGACCTAGTGCCTTGGGGCTGGAGCAGCAGAGATTTGGGGGAAAATCTGTAGGGTTCAGGGTGGGTTGCCAGGGTCCTAGAGAGGCCATGGTAGGAGGGCCAGGGGCTGAGAAATCAGGATTTGGGAGGAAGGGTGCACAGGGGAACTTCAGGCCTCAGCAGGAAGTAAAGAAGCTGTGGAATGGAAATTTAGGATCCACGGAGCCTGGGGGTTCAGTTTTTGCCAGGCATAGGCAATACTCACTGTACAGGGTGTCTGCATCCAGGGTTCTCCATCAATTTGCATGGGGAGGGTTTTTGTGGTGCTGTGTGAGGTCAAGGCAGATTGGTGGCAATTTCTTTATCAACCGAGTACCAAAACTGTTCTTAGGTTGGCCTTGAGACCCTTTGTTACTGAGGAAGATCTGGTACAGTCCCTCCCCACCATTCCCATACCCTTCTGCTTTCCTGGTCCCACTCCTTCCCTCAGAGCCCCCAGCTTGAGTTTTCCTTACTGGAAGGTGATCTCAGAGCACTTGGCTAGCCGATGTCCAGCATTCTTGAGCTTGGTATAGATCTGGCCCATCTCAATTGCACCCTCCAGCCCTACTACTTCCAGCCGCTTGTCGCTTAGGTCTGGGGGGGGGTGGGAAGTAGGGAGACAGGTTTTGTAGAAGCAGGGTTCCTCCAAAGAGAGTCACACCTTCTCCTTAGTCCCCCCCACTAAGCTCCCAAGGCTGCTCCTCTTACCTGGTACACAGGTTTTCAGGATATCAGGGTCGGTGATCACTTTGGCTGTAGCACCTAAGGCCTGGTTGATCCCATGGATATCGCTGTGCGGTCTCTTGGTGTCACCCCAGAGATTGGAGCCGCCATGCGTGCTCGGGATGTTCAGCACTGCGATGCCTTCTAGGGACAGGTTGCTCAGATCCAGTGGTTTCCCACAGATCTGAGGGGAGGAGAGCACAGATCCTTGCCTCACGGCATCACAACGGACATGACCGCTCCCTCCACCAGATAACACACTGGGAAGACTAGGATTTGGAGGTCTGCAAGAGGTGGAGGGAACTAGGGACTGGTGTATCTTAAGAACTTGGGAGATCAGGATTAGAGAGCAGGGAGGTCAAAGTATAGGTTCAAGAATATGAGAAGTTCCTGAGGGCTCCTGTGGAGGGAGAAATTAAGATATAAGGGGCTAAAAAGGATGTGGGGTTGGCTCTCATCACGCCCACCTCAACTGTCAAAGATTCCTCCAGCTTTTTGCACGTTGAGAAGATGGATTCAGAAGTGGCAAATTCGAAGTACCATAGCTTGTTCTTCATTCTGTGTCGGTCCCAACACCAGGCCCAGGAGGGAGGGGACAAATTACACAGTGCTGGCAGAGGTGGGCTAAGTGACAGGGAAGGGCATCAACCTCCCAACTGCAGTCCCATGGGGAACAGGGAAGCTTGGTTGAGGGGCTTCCTAGAGGTGTCACTGCCCGTCTAAGCAATGAGTCAAACTTGGCCACCATGTGGTCCCTGCCACTGTGTATGCCCACACCCGTCCCATTTTCCTCACCTGCTGTTGAACTTCTCAGGATATTTCTCCCGCATGATGTGAAATCGGTGAGCAATAGAGGCATCCTGGGGAGTCCAGGGCATATGAGATCAGAGGCCGCCTCCTTCCTCAGCACAGAACCCTCTCTCTCTTTAACTCTCCAGTTCGGGAGTGATACGTCCCACATTCTTTTTTTTTTTCGTCCCACATTCTTTTCTTGCAACTCACACCACTGTGCCCACTCCTGATTTCCCTGTGTCACAGCTCCTTTACCCTCTACCTTCCTTTTCTGCCCTCCTCCAGCCTCTGCCTGCTTAACCCCCACTTCCTCCCCGCCCCATGCCCCACTCCACTGACCACACCAATGGAGAAGTAGTTATTGATGATTTGAAAGGGGACTGGGTCACTCTTTTCTTCAGTTTGTTGGGGTATCACCTCCACAGACCATCGATCCATGTGTACCACCTTACTCGTCTCTAAATCCTTGAGGATCTTCCCCAGATTCTGTCCCTCATACCCTAAGGATGGTATGAAGACAGGTTAGCACTGAACCCCGGGTCCCAGACGGACCTCCTCTCAGCTCCCAGATCCACAGATTCCCAGGGATACTCTGCCCTGGTTCTGCAGATCCTCCGAGCCCTAAGCAGTGAAAGGGCAGGGGTGTTCAGTCATGGCTCCCATGGACCAATCTGAAGGCCAGACTCTTACTGACCCTTTTCTCCACACTGTCACCGTCATGGAGGGTGAAAGTTCCCAATGTGTGTGCGCAGCTAACAATAACGCCAAAGTTCATTTGGAAGAGTAAAGAAAATAGCCAGGAAAATGAAAAGTGCTGAAAAAGATAAGTGATGAATGGGAATAATCTCTCTCTTTCTCTGATGCTTCCTCTCCCCATTCTACCAGATAGAACACAGTATAAAGCAAGGGTATCAAAACAGGGTAATAACTGGCACAGTGACTGGAATAAAAAGTTCAATAGTAAAGAACGGAGTGCCCAGAAATAGACTCAAGTATATATGGGAATTTAGTATATCGTGACATTTTAAATAAATGGGGAAAGATAGATTATTCAGTAAATGGTACTGGATGTAGAAGTCACCCCTTACACTAAAATAAATTCAAGATGGGTCAAAGAATTTAAATGTAAGCAGAATTTGTACTAGCAGAAAACATGAGTGAATGTTTTATAATCTTTGAGCGGAAAAGGCCTTTCTAAAGCATAGTACAAAACTCAGAGCCAAACAAGAAAAAGACTGATAAATACAATTATATGAAAATTAAAAACTTCTGAAATCAAACAGAAGTAAAGCAAATATATCTGGAATTTTCAAAATTGCCACAAAATAAACAGAAATAGTTCTGACAAAAAAATAAATAAAAAGACCTAACCAAGCAAACAAACAACTTCTGTACAGTTAAATAAACACACACCTAAAAAAAAGACAAAAGACAAACTGGGAAAAAATATCTGCAGCACACATAACAGACTAACTTCTCCAACATTCAAAAAGTGCTTACAGATCACTATATTTAAAGTCAGGGGGACTTCCCTGGTGGCGCAGTGGTTAAGAATCCGCCTGCCAATGCAGGGGACACAGGTTCAAGCCCTGGCCCGGGAAGATCCCACATGCCGTGGAGCAACTAAGCCTGGGCACCACAACTATTGAGCCTGCGCTCTTAGCCCACGAGCCACAACTGCTGAGCCCACGTGCCACAACTACTGAAGCCCATGCGCCTAGACCCTGTGCTCTGCAACAAGAGAAGCCACCGCAATGAGAAGCCCGTGCACCACAATGAAGAGTGGCCCCTGCTTGCCACAACTAGAGAAAGCCTGCGTGCAGCAACAAAGACCCAACGCAGCCAAAAATAAATAAATTTAATTAAAAAATAATAATAACATTAAAAAAAAAAGTCAGGAACTTCCCTGGTGGTCCAGTGGTAAAGAATCCGCCTTCCAATGCAGGGGACACGGGTTCAATCTCTGGTCTGGGAACTAAGATCCCACATGCCACGGGGCAACTAAGCCCACGCACAACTACTGAGCTCGTGAGCCTCAACTACAGAGCCCACGCGCTCTGGAACCCATGCACCACAGCAAGAGAGAGAAAACCCACACGCCACAACTAGAGAGAAGCCCGTGAGCTTCAACGAGCCCCAAAAGGAAAGATCCCAAGTGCCGCAACGAAGACTGGAGGCAGCCAAATAAATAAATAAATATTTTTTAAAAAGTCAGTAGAAAAATGGGCAAATAACTCAAGCCAATTACAGAAGAAATACAAATGCCAATATTCATATTAAAGATGTTCAATATTACTAATAGTTAAAAGAACTGTAAATTAAAATTGTAAATTAGTTAACTTTTTGTGCCTATCAGATTGACAAACTATGAAGAGACTGAGAAAACCAAATGCTAATGGGATTATGAATAAACTGGCACTCTCATTTGCTGTTAGTTGGAGCATAAATTGGTATTTCATTTTTGGAAGACAATTTGGCAACTTTTATCAAAATGTTATCAAATTTTATCAAAACATATTCTCTGACACAGCAATTCCACTTTTAGGAATTTCTCCTACAGAAACAAAAATCCACAGAGATGGATGTATAAGGATTTTTGCTGAGGTACTCTGTAAAACAGCAAAAAACTGGAAACAATCTAAATGTCCACCAGGAGGGGAAGGTTTTATAAATTATGCCAAATCCATGCTATGAAATAATGTGCAGCTACTGAAATCAGAATGAAATCTCTATGTAGTATCATGGAAAGTTCTCCAAGACATATTCAATGAAAAAAGAAGTCCCAGGACAATGTGTGTAGTATGATCCCATTTATGTTTGTTTAAAAGTTATGTGTGTGTGTGAAACAGAAAAATGAGTGCAAATAGGAAACAGTAGTTATCTCTGGGGAGGAATGTGGAATTTGGTGAGGGGGTAGGGAAGAGGAAACCTGTATGTGAAGACTCACACATTTTACTTTTTAAAACCTTTCAGTGAAAATGTACTGATGCATTACTTGTGTAATTTTTTAAAACTAAAATAACTAGTAAAATGTTTATACTCTTTGAGCCAGCAATTCCACTTCTAGAAATCTCTTCTAGAGAAATTCTCCCATCTGTGTGCAGAGATAGACTGCAGTATGGTGTGTAATAAAAAACTGAATGCTACCCAAATGTCTATCAATATGGGACTAGTTAGGGAATTCCCTGGAGGTCCAGTGATTAAGACTCCACGCTTCCACTGCAGGGGGCACGGATTCAATTCCTGGCTGGGGAACTAAAATCCCACATTCCGCGTGCGTGGTGCAGCAAAAAAAAAAAAGAAAAAAAAAAAAAAGTCTTCACTTCCTCACATTCCATCAATGGTTCAACCCACTATAATTTGCCTTTCTCCATACCACCCTGCTGAAACTCTTTTGGCAAAGATTGCCAATGATTCCTGCCAAAACCAATAGTATATCTTTAGCTCTCATTTTAAGACATGAAACTCCTCACTCAGCCTCTAAAATACCACTAAAGTTACAGAGGACCTGCTCTGTTTTTTCTTAGTCTCTGTGGTAAGCAAAACAACGGCCTTTCAGAGATGTGCACAACCTAATCTCCAGAATCTGTGCATATGTTGCCTTAAACGGCAAAAGAGACTTTGCAGATGTGATTAAATTAAGGATTTTAAGATGAGGAGATTATCCTGGATTATCTGGCTGGGCCCTATGTAATCACAGGGCTCCTAATAAGTGAAAGAAGGCTACAAGAGAGAAGAGTCATGGAAGGAGATTTGACAATGGAAGCAGAGCTTGGAAGGATAACATTGCTGGTTGGAAGGGGGGGATATGAGCCAAGGAATGCAGGCAGCCTCTAGTAACTGGAAAAGACAAGGCAAGGGATTCTCCCTTGGAGCCTCTAGAAAAAATACAGCCCTGCCAACATCTTGATTTTAGCACAGTGGAAACGATTTTGGATTTGTGCCCTCAAGAACTGTTAAGATAATACATTCGTGTTGTTTTAAGGCACCATGGTGATTTGTCACAGCAGCAAGAGGACACTAATACAGACTCCTTTAATAATTCATCTTCTTCTGTTCAACCCTTAAATAGGGTGTTTACCAGGATCTGGCTGTCCTTATCCACTTTCTCTTCTTACCTCTTTCCCTGGGTAACTCCTCTACTCTGAGGATGTCAATTACCTCCTAGGAGATGACTGTCAAACACATATCTTCAGTCCTGACTTCTCTCCTAAATTCTTAACATCAATTTCTGACTACCCACCACACATCTCCACCTAGGTGCTCCACTGATACCTTAACTCAATACATCCAAAACCGAATCTATCTTTCTTCCTTAAACTGGTCCTCCTCCTATATTCCCTATTTTTTTAAAAAATTTATTTATTTTATTTATTTATTTTTGGTTGAGTTGGGTCTTCATTGCTGTACGCGGGCTTTCTCTAGTGGTGGCGAGCGAGGGCTACTCTTCATTGCAGTGTGTCGGCTTCTCATTGTGGTGGCTTCTCTTGTTGCGGAGCATGGGCTCTAGGCCCGCAGGCTTCAGTAGTTGTGGCATGCGGGCTCAGTAGTTGTGGCTCACGGGCTCTAGAGTGCAGGCTCCGTAGTTGTGGTGAACGGCCTTTGTTGCTCCGCAGCATGTGGGATCTTCCCGGACCAGGGATCGAACCCGTGTCCCCTGCATTGGCAGGCGGATTCTCAACCACTGTGCCACCAGGGAAGCCCTATATTCCCTATTTTAATAAATGGTATCCCCATCTGCTCAGTCCACAAACCTAGAAAATGTCTTAGACTTGTCTTTACCTCTTCCTCCACAATCCATTAGTTACCAAGTATTGTGGCTTCTACCCCATGACTCCACTGGTGCTGCCTTTGCTTTTGTGCTGTTCATCACTTGACTAGACTATTGCAATCGAGGTCCTGCTTTCTTCCTCCAATCCATCCTCCACAGAGCTCCCATAGCGGCATTCTTTCCATCAATCCCCCTTCGAATCTTAGGATTTTTTTCAATATCAACACAAGTTTTCATTAGTGCTGTATTTATATCATTATTTTCATGATTCAGGTGGAATTAGCAGAAACTGCTATGAGAGTCTCATTTGCAAAACACAAAGTGAAGACGCAAAGTTCATGATTTCAAAGTGTCTAATACTGTTAATGAAAACAAAGTCAGATGTTGAGGATTTAAGCATGGCCCCCCCCAAAATGGTCATATGTTTACATACAAGATTTAAATTATATTACGCAGAGATATTTCTCCTTTCTGGAATAATATTTTATATAAAAAGTAATTTTTATTATATACAAACTATAATTTATATATATAAAGTATTATATATGCATATACACACACACACACACACACACACACCTATTTTTTCTTTTAGTTACATCTTTCATGAGTTCCAGAGCTCCCCATGGTTCAGGGATTGCACATTCAAATGCCTCAGAAGCTAGAAACGTAAAGTGAATGAGTGGCAGGGAGGTGAGAGGATTGTGTTGAATTGAAGAATACATGACCCACTTCTTAGAAATAACCAAGGTCAAAAAAATTCAAAACACTGCAAGACAAACAATACAAAACACTACACATCATTTCTGTGGGCTGTCAGTTTTCAAACTCTGGCAGGATGAAGTTGAAAACTCCTCACCACAGCATTCATGACCCTCCATTATCTGGACCCTGTTCAATTCAGTCCTCCCTCTTCTCATTGCCCACTGTGCACCCTATGTCTCAGTCACAATGAACGACTCGCTTTCCAAAATGCACCACCATGTTGTTTGGTGACTCCTCTGGCCTTACACAACTTCTTCCACCGAGAATACTTTTTGCTCTCCTTAGCAGCCTCCTATTCCATAATCTCCTGTGAGATCTCAGAGCTGGACTCTGAATCCAAGAGCCTCAATTCCAAGACAACTTCCTCAATTCCAAGACAATTTCAATCTGCCCCACACTGACCTCTCTATCTACTGATTACATCTCTCAAACTTTCTCTTTGAAGGGAAAAAGAGACTAGAAATGGGAGAGCAGTTAGGAGACTGTTGCAATAGACGTGGGGAAGATTATGAATGAATGAATGACCCCTGATTACAGCTGACCCTTGAATAATGTGGGGGTTAATCCGCGTATAACTTATAGTTGGCCCTCCGTATCCACTGTTTCTCCACATCTGCGGATTCAACCAACCATGGACTGTGTAGTCCTGTAGTATTTACTACTGAAAAATATCCTCAATAAGTGGACCGGCGCAGTTCAAGACCATGCTGTTCAAGGGTCAAGTGTAATTGGTTGAATAAATGAATGAATCATGGCCAAGCTCTCTGCCAGCTCCATCACTCAGCAACTGGCTTAGCTCTTATACAACCTTCCTTATTCCCACATTGTCCTCTCTACCCCATATTCTTTGATTCTGAGCCCTAAGACTTGGGAGAAACAGAAGGATATTTTTAGGTTTATAGGGAAGAGGACTGTCACCCTTGACCCTTCTAGGTTCAGACTGTCATCCTTGACCCTTCAGGTATTTGCTTCTTCCAGAGCTCTCTTCCTTTGGGACAATCCACTTTGGGACCCACCCATCTGTGCCTCTCTTTTCCGCCAAGGCTTTTTCTTCACCAGATGCCTAAATGCCTTCTCTGTGTGCCTTTCCCTACCTACCCAACTCCCCCATTCCCCAGGAAAACAATTTCTAACCACTTACCTCCTCCCCATCTTAGGCAACGAGCCAGATCATTTCCAGTGCCCAGGGGCAACACAGCAACAGGAGGCACAACAGGCAAGTTGGCTTTGTCTGTGGAGGCAGGTAAGGAGACGGATGAAGGGAGTTAGCTCTGGAAGGCCACTGTCCCTGGGCCCAGCCCGGAGCCGCTCCCTGCACTGACCAATGGTCTCTAGAATCCAGCCTACTGTGCCATCTCCGCCACACACCAAAATCCGGTAATCAGGAACATCTCTGAAGAATCTGAGCCTGAGACAAAAGGTGAGAGAGAAGATGAGGAAGGATAACTGGACTGAGGCTACCCAACTCTTGGACAGGCAGAGTAAGTACTTCTTGTCTCTCATTCCTTATAACACCCTTCCCCTTTGTCAAACGACTTATTTCTATTAAGGGTAGAGAAAAAGTACAATGGGGAAATCTTATAGCCACTCCTTAGTGGTGAGGGAGAAATTGGTATCTCCATTCTTTGAGAGCAGAACAGAGATGAGCTGGAGAATTCAGAGGTAGGGATACCCAGCAAAAGCAGCATTCTGAAGTCTGGTTTCTTGGGCTTCCCCTGGCCCTCCCCTCCCAACAAGCACTCTTTCCTGCTCTCTTCCAACATACACAGATAGGCAGACACACACAAACCCTGCGATACAGCCCCTAACCTATACTCACCCTGGCTCGGGACCATCCTTTAGGAGGTTAAACACCTGTCGAGGGTTTAGTAGATACTGGAATTTCCAAAGCACCCTGTGTGGGGAAAAAGGAAAGCTCATGGCAGGGCATGGCATGGATGTTCTGTACTCCACTCTCTCTCTCGCTCTCTTTTTTTTTTTGGCCGTGCCGCGCAGCATGCAGGATCTTAGTTTCCCCACCAGGGTTGGAACCCCCGCCCCCTGCAGTGAAAGCATGGAGTCCTAACCATTGGACCGCCAGGGAAGTCCCTGTACTCCACTCTCTTGATGTCCTCAAGGTATGTCCCCTGCATACACACACATTCCCAGCCTCTGTCCATCTTCCCTCTCTATTTTACAAGACCTAGTAGAGCTCTTCTCACCTCTCCCCTTGCTTCCCACCACTCTTGGGGTTGACAAAGACCAGAAGTGGGTGGGTGTTAGAAACAGGGTCAATCTGCATTGAGGGAAGAAAACAAGGATAAGGAAAGCAGGATTTTGTCAGAGTTAAGATGGGCCCCGGAGACAGGAGCAAAGGGCTGGCATTCCCCCCAGGCGGCTTTCCCCTCCCCCAGGGAGCAGGAACCAGTCCCCAGGTTTCCCACTTCATTCCCTCCTATGAGGTCCCCACCATGAAGCCCAAGCCTCTCAGCCCTGTACCCGCAGTGCCTCAGAGGTGCTCAAATTCAAATCATCCACGGTCTTCTGGTTTGTTTTGCTAATTTTACGCTCCTGTCCAGAGGCCTAGGAAGGGAAGGAGGCAGAAGGAAGGAAAACTGGATTGTGTGAATCCATAAACAGATGAGAGTCTGACTTGAATCCTAAAAATATAGGCTCTCTGCTCTAAATGGCATTGTGTGCGTATGTGAATTGGGGAAGCACTCCTGTCCCCTCCCAGCCGCTGTCCAGGGGTCTCACAAGGACGCTGGGATAGATGGAAGATGGACGCAGGATGTGATCGCGGAGCAGCCCACAGTCACACTCATGGCCCATGGCTGGCAGGCAGTCGTCATGGATCTGAAAGACAAGGCAGGCACGGAGAGACTGTGGAGGGAACCCCGTCACCTCTCAGCTTGGGTTCTGCTACTGCAAGAGAGCCCTTGGGAGTAGGGCAACCAAGGCTGTAAGGGAGATGTGCCAGAGGGGGCCACGGAGAGGGCAGCTTAGGGAGGGTCCCAAAGCAAGGCTGGAGGGATAGCTCCCGGACTGACCTCTAGGTGGCACCACACACAGTGCAGCCCAACCAGACTGTGGTAGATCCGGATCTTTTTCTGACAGCGGTCGCAGCGTCCGGATTCACAGCCTCCTCGCACCCACACATGTGATTGGACCTTGGGGAGAAAGGCAAACTCTTGTCTGAGAGGGTCTGAGCAGGGACTAGGGGAAGGCCTGAGGGCAGCAATGGGCCAAGAGCCAGGACCAGGGCCAGGATGCGGGTGGTGATCCGGTGGGCGTGGGGTCACTCACACCAATGTCCTTCCGAGACTTCGCATAGGTGCTGACTTCACAGGGCAGGGCCTTCATGGCACACTGGTCGTGAACGACGTATTTACAGACTGGGCAAGAGTGAAGAAGGTCAGAGGCTTAGCTGCAGCCCCTCCCCCTATTTCTTCCTTACCTGGAGGTGAGACAGCATCACTCACTGAAACATGGCATATAACCCCTTGCTGTGAGGGTGTGGTATTGAACTGAAGTTTGGGCTGGGGGCTCACCTCCAAGACCTGTGCCTTTTGCTCACTCTTCCCCCTAAAAGAGCAATTGCTACTGCATGCCCAACCCCACTCCATTCATGTGTCAGGAACTGAGCTGGATGATGTAAAGGAGGTCCAGATATAACAGCAACAATAACAACAACAATAATAATAGCTAATTTTTATTGCAGACTTAATAGTATGTACATGCACTACATGAAGCACCTTTCTTGCATCAACTTATTTAATGCTCACAATTACCTCATTCTCAGTTGAAGAAACTAAGACTTAAAGAAGTTATGTGGCTTTCCCAAGGTCACATAACCAGTCACTGGCAGAGCCCAGGATTCAAAGCCAGGTCTAAGTTCAGAGCGCCATGCTCCCACAGATAGCTGGGCTGCCCCTGTGTTCCCACACTCCCAGGCCCCATCACTCACGGTTACAGCTCAGCCCCTGTTTGCCAAGACCAATGCTCGACTCGCACAGGTTGCAGTAGACTGGTCGGGGGAACCTCTTGGGTCTCCACATGTGCTGCCCATTGTCCTTCAGGGTCTGGGAGGGCACAGCAGATGCTGGGGAATGTCTAAGCCCTTAGAGTGCCAACCTCTGGCAAGTACAACCCAAGGCAACTGTTTTACCCATCCTTACAAGTCTCTCCTACTCACCATCTCCAGACCCAGTAGCACTAGCAGTGGCACGGTGGTGGCCCCAGCCCGGAGCCACTCAGCTAGGGAGACAGAGCCACTGCCATCATAGTCAATCTCTTTCATCATCTCCTGAAGAATCTGAGCAGAGAATGTGGGGAGGTGGACTTCTGGTGTGAGTAACCCCTCAGATCTGACACTTCTCCACTGCCCCCTAGGACAGCCAGCCTAGCCATCCTAGCCAAGGGCACCAGGCTGCCTGTCAGAGATGGGGTGAGGTAGATAAAGGTCTCACTAGGGAGCAGGTACAACAAGGGACAAGCAGGAAGAATTGCCTTACCGGCCTCAGCTCAGACACCTCCCAATCCAGGTATTCAGCCACTCGCATCATCTGTATAATGATTTTGTCCACTTCCTGAGGGCCGAGAGGGTAAGAGCCACAGCCATATCCTGCCTCACTACCACCATCCAAACCCTCCTCTAGAAATCAGGGTTCCTGAGTTCCACCCACAGACCCCCTCTCATTCTCAGGTGTCTCTGCCAAGTAAATGAATGTCTATGTGTCTGTGTTTGCAAGGAAGCCCCCAAGTCGTGTCTCCAGCATCCTCTTTTAGGGGTCAAGAGCTTGGGACCTACTCCCAGATTTAGTCCTAGAGGACTCAGCTTCTCCCTCTAGCTTCCTCTGCTTCCTAAGATCCTGGAAGAGTTGGGACAGGTGGACACAGACAAATGGACACATATTCCCTTGCCCAGCATACAGGTCCCCCAACTCACTGAGCTGTCCAGGATCCCATTTCTGTCCGTGTCGTACAGCTTGAAGGTGACTGTGGGGTGTTTTAGGGGGCCAGGGTCAGTTTGTGAGGGATACCCAAAGAATTCATAACAGAATACAGGGGAAACAAAGAGATAAGGAGAGACTTTTTGGATGAAGAGCCCAGGACGTGGGGCTGGGACTGAGATGGGAGACAAAAAGGGAGGGGAAACAGGTCTGGATTCCACCCTTGGTGAACCTGATAGGCGAGACAGTACACACCTCCCACATCCCATCCCGGGTCCCCCACATGAAAATATACAAGACGTGGGAACTAGGGTGACTATGGTGGATGGCGTTAGGTATAAGGCGTCTGGGGAAACAGAGGAAATGGGCCCATGCTCTGGCCCCACCTTTGTCTGGCCTGTCAGCCTTTAGGAATCCTGAAAAAATGAGGGAAGGAAGGCTGGGGAGTACCCTCTCTCCCTTCACCTTTCCTTCCCTCTCCCAGTCCAGAATGGTAACTCACACTCTAGCTTGTCTTCTGGCCGGCCACCCTCCAGAAGGGAAAAGTAGCAGGAGACATCACTGAGACACACCACATCTGGTTACAGAAAGTACAGCAGATCTGAGGTTGGGGCTCCCTCCAGTCTGGCTCTTCTCTTTTCCTTTGTTCCAATTCTTCCCTTTAACTTTCCTCCCTCTGGCTCCTAGGCAAGCCTGGCTACCCTCTACCTCCCCCTCCCACCACCCTGCCCCCAACATGTGACTCAATTCAACTCTCACCCCAAAACCCACACTTAATTTGACTTTTCTTCAGGAGGCCCAGCCCAGTCCCACCTACGTGACCATACCTTCTTTTACAGTCTCTTCTAAGCAGTAACTAGTCTGGAAGGATTGAAACAGTGCCAGGCTTAGGGGACTGGGAACATTATCCACGTCCAGATAGATTTTCAGGAATTGCTGGAATCCCTCGTACCCAATGGCCTATGATGAGAGCAAGCATTACCCTGGGGAGATCTGCAGGATGGGAGTTGGGGACTGAATCGGGAGTGGTGGAGACAGTGACAGTAAGTGCAGGGTTGAGAAGCATCCAAGGCAGGAGTATGGTTTATTGGGCTAAGTCCTGAGCTACTAGAATCTCTTGTTTTGTCCTAAAGCAATAGTTGCAGTAACAATGGATGCTGGGGAATCTGGAGAGAGGATAGCAAGGGTTGGGCCCAGAATAATCCCTGGAAGTTGGGCATCCCAATGGAGTAGCAAAAACAAAGGTGGGAGGAGTTGGTGAAGGAGAGGATTTCCCAGCTGCCACTCACATCTCCTTGGAGATATTCAGCCATTTCACCATCCTCAAAGAGCTTTAGGACATCACTGACCTTCTTGGTGGAGTCTAGGATGTGAAGAGAGTGAAGAGAGCATTAGTCTGGTTCAGCTCTCCCTGCCCTCTGCCACAGTCCCACCCAGACATACAACAGGAAAGAAGATTCCAGTGAGATGAAAAAGAAATTCCAAGAAGAAATACAGAAGTACAGAGAGAAAAACATTTCAGATCCTCCAAAGTGGTTGCCCTCTTTATTTCTCTTCTCTGAGATTTGGTGCAGGCAGTCAAGATTCAGAGAAGGTGGGAGGAGAGCTAAGACCACGGGCATCTTCCTATTTCCCTCCCCTCCTGCTCCCAGCCAGGCATATCTAAGGAGCATCCTGTCTCAAGGCCACTGGGGAAAAGAGGGGGAACTGGGGGGAATGAGGAGGAGGAGGTATTGTCTAAGGGTAAGGTCTCCAGGACTGAATGACTGAGAGGAAGACTCACATTCCATGTATTTTTGCAGCTGGGCAAAATCACTGGGGCTTATTAGGCCCCTCTCCTTGGCCATCTTTCTTTTTTTCTTAAGGATGGACACGAAGACAGCTTGGTAGTAGTACTTCTGGCTCCTGGAACTCTGCTTCCAAGGGTAGCTCTGGAGGAAGACAACAAGAGCATGTGGCAGGACTGGCCAGCTGTCTGGGTCTCTTTGCTTCTGTATACTCTGTTCATTTTCCACTCTTACTACTATTTCTGTTCTTTTCTTGTTTCTGAGTCCCTCCCTAAGTCTCTTCCTTTCCCTGTGTTCCTCTCCTCTGTGTCTCTATCTCTCCCTGACAGTATCTGTCCTCTGTCTCTGTTTCTCTGACTCATCCCTGACTTTCTCTCCAACATTTCTGTATCCTTCTCCAGCTCTCTGATTTCTTCCCCAATCTGTCTTGATTCATCTCTGACCATCCCTCACCTCCCTCCCCCCCACCCCTCTTTCCCAGGCTATACGCGTCTCTGTGTGAGTGTCCCTCGCCTGCTCCTACCTTTTCTCCCTCCACCCCCAATCTCTGCAGTCTCTGCCGGGCCTGCGCCCTGTCCCATCTCCCTTCTCATCCCGCAGCCCCGGCCCTCCGGTGGTTCTCACTGAGATGGCGGCACGCCTCCCGGGCCACGACCCCATCTTGCTCCGCCTCCAGCCCCGGTCCCCAGCCCCGCTCAGCTACCACTCCCAGAGCCACCCACGCCCCGCAACGACCTCTAGCGCTTCTGACGCGCGCGACACAGAACCAGCTCTAGCCGGGTCCCCAGCCCCGGCCACGCCTCGTCTGCGTCCCGCAGCGCTCCACTGGGGAAGGGCGGGACCCAGACACGAGAGATTGGGGAGAAGGTAGGGGAAGAAGGCTCTGAGCATCTGCCTGGCTTCTCAGCTCCAGGAGGGTTGTGCTCAGTGCGGGAGCCTTCCTTCCACCCTGCTAGGTTAGCAGTGTTTAGGGAGCCCCAACTTTCAGCTATGGGACCCAGGGACCAAGGAGGAGCCATCACGTGGATCATGCTGACCACTGACCCAGGGGCCAAGCTGCAGAGGGCAACTTGCCTTGAGGATTCAATAACAGCAATAACAATATCTTACATGAGCATAGTACAACACCACTTTGGAGTCAAACAAAACTGGGGTTAGTCATATCTGGGTTCCATTCTTAGCTGTGTTACCACTGTGTGACTTGGGCAAAGTACAGCTATAAAATGGCAGAATGATACCTATCTTTCACAGTTGTGAGGATTAAGTCAAATAATGTATGAAAAGTACCTAGTATAACAACTGGCATATAGAGGGCCTACAAAGAATGGTAGTTATTGTATTAACAAGTAAAATCAAATTCTATGAGATAGGAAATTATTGGTACAGCCATTCTACAGGTGAAGAAACGGGAGCTCAAAGAGGTTGGGACTTCCCAAGGCAGGTGATAAGTGGAGGAGCCAAGGCTCCAACCCAAGAACTTCGTGGTGCAACCCCCCTCTCCCACCGCCTCTCTGTCCTCCTCTTGTTCCACTCTCCCCTTCACACACTGCCTTCTAGTCTCACTGCCCTCCTTTCTGTTCCTCAAGCATGCCAAGTTCTTCCCTGCTCAGGGCCATGAGACTTACTGTTCTGTCTGCCTGGACCACCCTTCCCCACTCTTGGCAGAGCTGACTTCTTGCCTAAGTTGAAATGCCAGCTCCTCCAAGAGACCTTCCCTGATCATTCTGTCCTAAGGTAGTCCCCCCCTCCTTTGCATAGCACCCTCTTTTGTTTCCTTCATAGAACTTATCACAACTGGAGATTATCTAGCCCATTTATTTGCTTCTTTGTTTACTGTTTGTCTTTTCCTACCAAAATGTAAGTTCCACAGGGCAGGAACTTATCAGTCTTATTCACCACTGTATCCCCAATACCTAATCCCCATCGTGTTATAAGTGCTCCATATTGGTTGTACAAATAGTTGTATAAAGCTAGGGAGTCATATATGAGGACTCTTAATCCAAACACGGTTAAATGGGATGCCAGAGTATCCATCTGGACAGTGAGGGGAACGTGAGACAATGTGGAGCACATATAGTAGGTGCTAAATGAATATTTGTTAAATGGATGAATGATGCTAAAAAGCACTTATCGTGGTACTCCATCCAAGGCCCTGACCTTCTGTCTCCCCTCCGCCCACTTATTTAGGGTGGTTGGGGCAGGCTTAAGGAGGCAGTTAGGGTCTAATAGAATTTCTTTTCTGATGGTGCAAGAAACTTCTCTATAACCTCTGCCCTTGGGACATCTCTGCCACTCACCTCCATGTATAGCATTCCTGTTCTGGAGGCTCTCTGGGAACACTTAGAAGGGGGTTCTGAGACACTAATATTGTGGAGAAAGGACTCCACCCATCTGGCCCTTTCAATGACTATAATCTAACTTCTCCTGCCAACAGATCTAACGAATACATAATAGTCTTATGGCTAATGGGGCCTGTAAGGCTTAATTAGCCTCTCTGATTACCCCTGGGGATTCTTAGATGGCTCCAAGGTTCTAGGAAATGGAATCTGAGAGAGAAAGTGACAGGGAGAGAGCAAACAAGAGACAAACAGGAGAGAAGACAGAATACTTCTCTCTTGCCTGTCTTTTCACAAGCCCCCCCATCTTACATGTAGTATATAGTAGAAGTTAAAAGAATGGACTTTTTTTTTTTTTTTTTTTTGGACTTTTGAATTAGATAGGCTTGGATTAGAATTCTAGCTCTGGGGACTTCCCTGGCGTTCCAGTGGTTAAGACTCCGCGCTTCCAACGCAAGGGGCGTGGGTTCGATCACTGGTCAGGGAACTAAGATTCCACATGCCACGCAGCGTGGCCAAAAAGAAAAAAGAATTCTAGCTCTTGGGTGAGTTATTTCATCTCCCTGAACCTGTTTCCTTATCAGTAAAATGGTTACCTGGAGAAATCAGTCACCATGGGGGGGTTAAATAAGGTAATACATGCAATATACTTAGCAAACTGCATGGCACAGAGAAAGAACTCAATAAACATTAGCTATTATTATTATTGTTATTATTATTATACAAGGGTGGTACCTAGAGAAACCTATCTGGAGAGTAGGAAAAATAATGCCTTGGACCCAGGATGGCATAAATTCTAGGAACTCCCAGCAGCAGTGAAGCCCAAGTTGTATACCTTCCCACTTGTGTCATGTCTCAGGCACAGGCATGTAATATCAGGATCCTGCATTTTGCCTCTGGGAGGGTGAGGAGGTGGCTATAGAAACTAGACTATCAGGGTCCAAGGACACCCCTGGGCTGGGACCTTGTACATAAAGGCTCCTGGGATTTTTTCAGTTGTCCAGGGCCTTAAAAGTCTGGAACAAGTCCAATTTTGTCCTGCTCCATCCCAGCCCCGAGGCTATAACCTGGGCTAGTCCAGGCGAAGGCTAGGGCTGGGAGGGTGGGGTCTGCTGCCCAACCCGCCAGCTATTTGTGACTCACCCTTCCCCTCCCTCCTCTGGTTTCCCTGCCCGTCCCTACCAACTTGGGGTGAGAAAGAAGTTGACTTGGAGGCAGAGAATCCTAGAATGTCCTCAGAGCTGGGAGGCACCAACTCTCTTATTTTACAGAGGAAGAAACTGAGGCCCAGATAGAGAGCCACTCTCTCAGGGTCACACCCAGACTCTAGACATAGTGTCCTTAGTCCATTCCATTAAATCTTAGTGTCTCTGGTCTTCTAGATCTTATTTTAAACATTAAGTACTAAAATTGCTGGTAACTGAGAGATAACTATGATTTCCAAAGCTAGTGCTAACATTTAAAGTTTCCTTTTTCACATCAACACTCATTGCTCATATTCCAAGTCATGTAGGTTTACCATTACTCAAGAATCAGCTATGCCCCCAGAACACTCAGGCTGACCCAGCAAGGAACCCCAAGGGGCAGGCACTCCCTTCTGAGGGCCCAGACCTGATTACCTGGACTTCTGAATCCCTTAACCACACCAGGGCTTGCATCTTCCTCCTCTTTCTGAAGACTGAGGGAGGGTCTCTTCCTTCCTACCCATCCCTGCTACCAGTCAGTGGCCCCTGAGAGGGAATCATTTGGCTTGAAGCCTTAATATTTGTTAAGCCTCCACAAACATCGCAGATGGTAGTATTGCCTGATTAAGGGGGTGGTGTTATTGTGTGTGTGTGGGTGGGTGTCACTGTGCAGTACAGGAGGAAGTTACGATGTTGGCACGCTTGGGGGATGTGGGCTCATACGGTTAAGAGGTTGAGGAGATGCCCAGCAATATTTGCATTTCTTCCTCAGTAAAGCTCATTTCCCCCATTGAAAGGTGAAAAGTGGGATTCAGACCCAGGTAGTTTCAGAAACTTCCCGGTGACAGGTGTGGAAAGGAGAGGGGTGGGAAGTTGCGGACCAGGAGGCCAAACAAGAACACTTCTCCACCCGTGCAGCGCTGTGCAGGTTCCAAAATGGACTTTCCTCCGACTCGGGTCCCCAGGAGCCAGCTTCAGCATCCGTCCGAGTGATCGGGACAGACGGAGGGCAAGGTCTGGGGGAAACACTGCTTACGGGGTTCTGGGCCAGCCCTCCCGCTGCCCCCAGCTCCTGGCGCAAACCCTTCTAGCTACCCACTCCAGCTGTCACGCTTCCTCCTTCTCGGCCCAGCCGCCCTACCCTAGCCCGTGGGGCGTCCCCTCCCGCGGCCCCCGCCCCGGCCTGCTCCGGTGCAGGAGGGCGGGAGGCGGCAGGGGGCTCGCGGGGTCTCTACCTTGCCTGCGGAGGGCGCGCGGTCGGAGCTGGAGCGCCGGCGCGGGAGCTGGAGCCCGAGCTGGGCTGGAGGGGACGGGCCAGGCAGACGCCGCCGCCGCGGGGCCGCCCCGCTCCTGACGACACAGCTGCCCGCCCCCCACCCCAGAAGGCCCGCCCGCCGGCGCCCGCGCCCGGCGCCGGGCGCCCCCAACTCTAGAAACTTCTAGTTCACCAGACCCGATTCCTCCCTCCCCCGATTATCTCCAGGGCTCTGGTCTGTGCCACTTTCTCCACATTCCTGCGCAGCTCATCTTCCCGCCCCGGTAACAGCTCTGTTTCTGTCTTTCCAATCCCTTCTTTCCAATCCCTCACAGCCTGTCCCCGCATCCCAACCCTGGGAGGCCAAGGTAGGGGGCGGGGCCGCTGATGAGACAGCTTGGCTGTTGCCCACCCAACTTCTCACCCTCTCCTAACTGCTGCCATCAGGGGACTTCCCTTCCCAACTCCTTTCCATCCGTCCACCGTGGATTGAATTCACACTCAGGAGGTTCCGCAGGAGCAAGGCCAGAGTTCCAGACTGCACATCCTAAGACCAAACACCTCCCTGCCACCATGGACTCCACACTGCTTGACACTGCTTGAGAGAATCTGCCCACCTTTGCCTCCAGGTTCCTCACCTCCGTTAAACCCAAACCCCAGGTGCCTCAGATTTGTTTTCCCCAGGCTAAGGACACCTCCTTCTCTCAAGACTCAGATTCTTCCCTTAAGTCTGGGGTTGTGATTCAGGTGCAAAGAGCATTCTGGTCTGAGTCCACCCTTTCTCCATGCCCTAACCCTCCCACTTTACCTGCTGGCCTTGGCAGGTGCTGTGGAAGGCTCTGGCCAAAAGTCGGGGTGAAAGGAGATCCTTTCAGCTTCTCCTGTCTGGAAACTGTTTGGAGTTAAGGTTCTTGGGGCAGCATGGATGGTGGTGAGGCTGATAGAGCAAGGGAGAGAGACTGAGGCCTAGGGACTTACTGGTAGGAACTGAAGACCCAGGCATCCTGCTCCCTGGCCCCGCCCCAACTCTGTCTAACCCCCTCCTACCCTTCATTGAAGTAGGGCACAGTAACAAAGGCTTGAGTTCCTGGAATCTTCCCTCATACACCTGGTGGTGGAGAGGGGGAGGGAGAGCTCTGATTGGAAGGGTATATGTGGGTGTTGTGTGTATGTTGTACCTGTACACACATACAAACACAAATGTAATATATACATACTTTTGGTGGAGGTTGGAGAGGAGAAGGAATGAATACACGAGGCCCTCTAGTGGAAACAGAGGGGTCTAAGCAGTTCTTGACTGTTTTGAGACTTGTTGGAAGAGAATCCTCCATTTTTATCAGAAATATAGCTTCTGAGTAATAGGGTTTGGAGTATCGTTGTTGCATGTGAACTGGAGATCTGAGGCAGCGGTTGGAGAGGATCTGTCTCTCTGCTCCTGTCTCCCCTCTAATCTTAAAAAGACAAGGACACTCCCCATCCTTCATCTCCCCTTCCTACATGACCTCCTCAGTCATGAAATCATAAGTACTTTTAAAAAAAAATTTTTTTTAAATTTTATTTATTTTATTTATTTTTGGCTGCATTGGGTCTTGGTTGCTGCATGCGGGCTTTCTCTAGGTGTGGCGAGCGGGGGCTTCTCTTGTTGCGGAGCCAGGCTCTAGGCACGTGGGTTTCAGTAGTTGTGGCACGTGGGCTCAGTTGTGGCACGTGGGCTCAGTTGTAGCAGCACGTGGGCTCAGTAGTTGTGGCTTGCAGGCTCAGTAGTTGTGGCTCTCGGGCTTAGTTGCTCTGCGGCATGTGGGATCTTCCCAGACCAGGGCTTGAACCCATGTCCCCTGCATCGGCAGGCGGATTCTTAACCACTGCGCCACCAGGGAAGCCCCAAGCACTTCTGAAGGTTTATTACACACCAAGTCCTGTACTTTGTTCTGCAGGACAGCCAAAGACATAGATAGCCCAGCTTAAGGACTGCACCAAACGGTGGCTTGGTTGTGTGGGTATGTGTATAAGCCATCCTAAACAAACATACAATATAAGTAAGAACAGGTCCCCTAGTTCCTCTTCCAATCAGTTTTCTGCCCCTGAGCCCCTCATCTAGAAATGCTGGAATGATACTAATCCTTAAGGCACTCAGCTTTCCTTGCAAATAACACTTGCAGCGCTACCACCCTATGTACGACCTGTGTTTTTTCACTCTGTCATCCTCAGCTATGTTCCTACATGAAGTTAAAGATGCTCCTTTTAAGACATTTTTTGAGACTTCAAAGTGGGGCATGAGGTGATCTCTCTAATAAGCAATAAGATGGAATTGGTCATACTCTAGGCTTGCGTCTTCTTTCGGATCTGTGCTCCATCATACCCCAGTCAGTTATTGGTGGGGGTGGGAGGAAGAAAGGCCAAGAAACATCTAAGGAGGAGGCGTCTAATGCCTACAGTTCCAGGTGCTCATTTCTTTAATCAACCACATCATAAAAATCAGAAAGAAAGAAACCGCAGTGAACAAAGGGAAAGGAAAAAACAACAGCCTTGTTCTCCCCAGCCTCTTCGTTCCCCTCTTCCTCTTCAGGGTGGTGGGGGACACATCCGGGGTTCAGGGCTGGGTCCCAGGCAGGTCTGCTAGGCAGACAATTGAGTTTCACTTCCCGTCAACCCCAGAGCTGAGGCAGGATGTCTGAAGGCATAGTGGGGGGCCTAGGGTAGGGTGGTCAACAGGGGCCACTTTAGGATTGCTTCTTGCAGAAAGGTCCTTTGATTAGCCCACTAGTACTCCTCAGGTAGTACAGTCAGTACCAACGCATCCCTCTACTTTTTACGTGCTTCAGCTCACTCTTACCTTTAGTAACAAGGCTATGGACAGGTTACTAGACCAGCAGGGCTGAAGCACAATTGGTGAAAGAAAAGCAGGGATGAAGGATGGCAGTGTTAGAACACTTGCAATGACAGTGTATTGAATGCAAATCGGTTTTTAAATGAGTCTTTTTGAGATCTTCTGAGTTGGGCCTCTGGTGGAACTCAGGAAGGTGGAGTATGGAAGAGAAGCCAAGCTGTGACCCCCTAAAACTTCTGAAGCTTCATTTCAAAGCTTTAATAAGTTCCTAGTCAGCCATTGCTTTGTTTTTTGTTTGTCTGTTTGTTTCTTAAGTGGGACATGCAGCCTAGTGTTGGAGGTGGTCACTAACTGGTTCTGTTGGACATTAACCTAAGCCAAAGTGGGGGATTTGGAGGAAGGTAAAAGGGTTGATGAGGAAAAAGCAACATGGTGGGGGGGGGGGCAGGAAGAGGGCAGGGCAGACACCTGAGGAGAGGAACTTGCAGCCGGCCCCTCCCAAGCTGTGAGGGAAACGAGTTTAGCAGGACTTAGCCCAGAAGGAACAAGAGCTGCTGAAAAGAGCGGGGGAGGGAGAACGTTTGGGTTCCTCTAAAGAATAGGGAGGCACGGGGCAGGGCAGGGCTGCAAAGGGAGTGACTGTACGGCTCAGATTATTGGCGCGTTGCCCCGACTTCGATCCCCAGCGCCCAGAGACTTGGACAAGGTTAATTAGAATACTAACTGGGTCCTCCCAGAAGCCTTCGCCTTGCCCTCTGACCCTGGGGCCAAAACCGAAGAGGCTCCCGGGTCGAAGGCCAGAGCAAACTTGGGCCGTCGTCACTTCGCCGCCCGAGTCCCTGGGGCCGCCCCAGGGGCAGGGCCAGGCCCGGGCTGCCCGCCCAGCCCGGCCCGCCGCGCCTCCTCAGCCGTAGAAGCCGCCGGCAACCCTGAGGCTGCGGGGACAGGTGACCGACCGGCAGCGCCTTCGGCCTTGCACTCCCCTCTCTCGGTTCTCCGTCCAGAGGGTTGAGCTGAGCGGCCAAGGGCAATCGGCACGCGATTTCGACCTCCCCACCTTCTAAGAGAGGGTTAGTTGGGGTCTTGCGTTCGCCCCCAACATCGGTGCGCCCCAGTGCGTTCCCGGAGTTTGCCTGTCCCGCCCCATGTCCCCAAGCTGCTCTGGGACCTGGACGAAGGCCAGGGCCTGAATATTCTTCTTTTCCTCATTAATTAGCCGCCCCCCGCCCTTTCTGGGTGCAGGTGGGCCTTGCCCCCTTTTCTCTCGCAGGTCCTAGACAGTCGAAGAGTGCCTTGAGGAGAGGGGCTGTGCCTCGGAACTTCTCTCGGCGCCCAGAGAACTGCTGTATACGCAGCAGGCGCTCAGTAATGCTATCAGTGGCAGTAAAAGAGCCCACGGCTCTTATTTTTTAGAGTCTTCAGCTTCTACTCCCTTCCTCCTCCTTCACTGCTGTCTACGAAATGGTGCACTCTTCCTTTAAGACTAAAATGGTGGCTTGCTACGATCAGGACTCCACTTCCGGTGGGGAGGGGGGCGGGACCCCAGCCCGCTCACGCCGGAAGTGGTTTGCGTTTTCAAGATGGCGACTCCCTATGTAACTGATGAGACCGGCGGTGAGTGCGGGAGACGTGGAGCCGCTTCTCCCCGGGCTCTCGGGGTAGGGGTTCGGACTTGGAAAGGGGTCTGTGCCCCGCCCATCCCGGGGCCCCTCCTTTGCCCCGCCCTCCGGACCGCCTTCCCCATTCATTCTCTCCTACGGGGTGTCACCTGCGCCCCCTTCTGGTCTCGTGTTTGGGGGTCTCCGCTTCCGGTCACCCAAACCGTGAGGTCGTTCAATGTTGGACCTTGCTCCAGGACCCTCACGGGCCCTTAGCTTTTGTCCAGAAGTTGGAGCTGCCATATCTCTTTGGGGTTCTTCAGGCTTGGGGGCTCCTCCACTCTCAGTTCCCTCCAATTCCTGCTCTCCACCTCTTCCCCTCCCCCATCTCTCAGTGTACCTGCTTTTTGCCCTACCCCAGCCCCGTTTAAATTCTTTTTCTCGAAGCTATATCTGTTGGAGACCTCCTCATTGGTACATAGTTCTTTTTTCCACTCTCCCTTATTTTCATTGTTGGGTCACTGAGGTACAGAGGTGTGAAAGGAAGAGGAACCTAATACAACTTTCAGCTAGAGTTTTCTCCTTGGTGGCACCACCCTTCTGTACCTTCTCTGGCGATGGTGATGGGAGTTGAGGGATCTAAGGTGGTAGAAGGTGAACAAGAAGGTGTCTAGTGGCCTCTCAAGCCGTGTGACAAGTTTACAGAACCCACTGTGCCTTCTGATCAGAGAAGATTTTCCAACCTGGCTGATTGAGATGCTGAAATATCTGTTGTGTATGTGAGGTTTATGTGTTGAAAACTGAAAATCAAGATTTTCATTTTGGCTATAGCCCATCCTAATTTCCTCACCTTCAGAAAAATGTGCATATCTACCCAGTGACAGTCAAATAAGATAGTATATGTGAAAGCAATTTATAAAATGCTGTGCAAGGCAAGGTATTGCTGTTTTTTGTAGCCCTCATTGTGTATGTGTATTCTGTAGAAGTGACAGTGTGTGTGTGCCTTGGTACATGCGGTCTGTTTTAAAATGCACCTTTTATGCCTCTTGCTTTGCTTGTTTTCCATGTTACTTACATCTCAACCCACCTCTCCTATGGTATCTAATGACAACCCAAGTCTCTGCTACTTCTCTGCAACCTCACCTTTCAAAATGGTACAACCTCTTCTCTTGCTCTCTACATAGTAGGTACTTCTTCAGTTTGCTTCTTTTAATGTGTGCTTTGAAAATATTACTTGTTGTCCAGTACACTCTTTATTCTTAATGTTTTCTTTAAACTGATTTAACGGACATCCAGATATCACATCTCACCCTACCCTCCCACCAAGAGGTATCTTCTGTTCTCTGTGACTGTGTGGAAGAGAAGGAATCACACTGCTTTTTTGCTTTCTCTTACTACTTCCAGATCATTGATCTACCACTGTCACTGTAATTCTCATGGAAGGTATTGCCATGCAATTATAGCATTTTCTCTAAAACCTCAGGGCCATTATTCACTGCCCACAAGGACCCTGATGTAGCATATCTTTCTTTTTTTTTTTTCTTTTATTCTATTTCTCAGTGTCTCCACTCATTCTCAGTGTCTTCAGCATCTTTGGAATACTCTTATTGTATAGTTCCTCAGCATGAGACCATTAACTTTCCTTTGAATTTTCAAACCAGCCACACATCAGAATCACTACAATCTGGACCTACTACATATCCTACTACATAGGACATCACCTATGACACTGCTTCCCCCTTCAGGTGTTCCCCATCACTTATTTTAGCTTCCTTACCCAGTCACCTGTTTTACTTCCACACACCCATAGAATCAGCTTTTTGCCCTCCATAGGTTCTCTGGTCCTTGACCTTTCCCATTTCATTGAGTCTACCAGTATCTTCATGACTACTTTTGATGCTACCCTGCTAGACCTCTGTGACCAGTCACTATCCTCATTGCTTTCCTCATTCATTTTGATCTTCAATACTAAGCAAGCACTTCTGTTATCTTGAATCATACCCATCAACTGTTTTCTTGGCTTCAGCTTCTAGGCCACAGCACATGGCTAGAGAAAAGGCACAGACAGTAGCACATTCAGTATAATATAACTTAATGTTAACTTCTGCCAAGATCACAGCTTTTCTCCAATTCTTCTTTGTTGGTTTGCTTACATTGTACCATGGCTATTTCCCCTACCTTTCTCAGCTCTCGGTGACTTTCCCTTTTAATTCCCCTTCTTGTGGCAAATGGCCTCATTTTCTGTTTCATTGAGAAATCAAGGTCTGTTATTTCTGTTTCTTTCCTGTTCATAGCCTGATTTCTTGACTATCAGGTCCACACATACTATTTCCATTTCCTCACTGCTTACTTGTTCCTTAACCTTTTTTTTTTGGCCTTGCGGCTTTCAGGATCTTAGTTCCCTGACCAGGGATTGAACCTGGGCCACAGCAGTGAGAGCACCGAATCCTAAGCACTGGACTGCCGGGAATTCCCTGTTCCTTAACTCTTCAAAATGGTTTCTTTCTAGCACTAGCCTCTCTCCTGAGTTGTCAGTTCTAATTGTGTGGTGAGTAGCTTTCATTCTTGGATATACTGTCACACCTTAAATCCAGTCTGACCATAATCAATATCAGTTTTTCCTTCCTTATTGTTGTTAAAGGCACCATTGTTCTAGCCAACCCAAGATCAACTTATTGCATCATTTCTCTCTTTCTTTATTTTAAATAGACTTTATTTTTTACAACAGTTTTAGATTTATAGAAAAATTGAGAAAATGATACAGACAGTTCCCATATACCTTAAACTCAGTTTCCCCTGTTATTAACATCTTACATTAGTATGGTATCGTTATTGCAATTGATGAACCGATATTCATACATTGTTATTAACTAAGGTCCATACATTATTCAGATTTCCTTAGTTTTTACCTAATTTTTTTTCTGTTCCAGGATCCCATCCAGGATCCCATATTACATTTAGTTCTCATGTCTCCTTAAACTCCTATTGGCTGTGACAGTTTCTCAGACTTTCCTTGTTTTTGATGACTTTAACAGTTTTGAGGAGTATTGGTCAGTTATTTTTGTAGGATGCTCCTCTATTGGAATTTGATGTTTGTCTCATGATTAGACTGGGGTTATGTGTTTTTTAGGGGAGGACCATTGAAGTAAAGTGATGTTTTCATCATATCATATCGAGGATACATAGTATCACAAAGATTTTTTTACTCTTGATATTTACCATGATCTCCTGACTGAGGTAGTGTTTGTAAAGTTTCTCCACTGTAAAGTTACTTTTTCCCCTTCTCCTTTCCATTTTGTACTCTTAAGAAAGTCACTATTCACAGCCCACACTTAAAGAGTGGGGAGTAATGCTACCTTCCTTAAGGATGGAGTATTTATACACGTCATTTGAAATTCTTCTGCACAGATTTGTCTCTTCTCTGCCATTTATTTATTCAATCATTTATGTGTATCAATATGAACTTCAGGTTATTTTATTTATTTTATTGCTCAAATGTTTCAGCTTTGAACATTGGGAGCTCTTTTGGTTGGCCCTGTGTCCCTTTGACATATCCCCATCAGTGTAGGGGTTTTTTTTGTTTGTTTTGTTTTGTTTTGTTTAGCTCTTTCTTACTTTCTGGCACTAGAAGCTGCTCCAGGCTCATCTTGCATATTTCCTGGCCCAGTCCTAGAATCAGCTATTTCTCCAAGGAGCCCTTGTTCCTTTTACTTAAGAATGGTGTGGGAAACCAAGATCAGAGCACTAGGTGTTTTTGTTGTTATTAACAAAATGAACTGGGGTGTTGTTTTTGCATTGTCTTTTACTCCCTCTTCTACCCCCCACCCTCCAGTTGTCAAAGTATCATTTTCTGTTTCTGCTGTTGTTACCCTTGTCCCATCTTCAATACTTGTTAGCTACATGGCCTGGGAATTTTAAGCCTAGGGAATCCAAGCTTTAGTTTTCTCATCAATGAAATAGGAATAATAACTCCTACAACATAGGATTATTGTGAGAATTAAAATTTAAATGAAATAATGTACATGTCTAGCACATAGAAAGTACCCAAGAAATGGTTCTGTAATTATTAATGTTATAAAGATTATGGATTAGAATAGATTACATGTGTAAAGTATCAAGCAGAGTACTTGGGTCAATCTAAGTGCCTGATAAAATTCTAGTTTCCTTTATCCTACAAATATTGCTGTGACCTCCTAAACAGTTGTCCTACCTCTGTCTCTCTCTCTGTTTCAGTTCATTTGACACACTGTTAGCAGATTACTGCTCCTTAAGTACAAATTTAATTATTTAATTTTTGTTCAATATAATTTGTCCACTGTTAAATTTGGCATATACCCCTTTTTTTTTTTTAATAAATTTATTTATTTATTTATTTATTTATTTTTGGCTGTGTTGGGTCTTCGTTTCTGTGCGAGGGCTTTCTCTAGTTGCGGCAAGTGGGGGCCACTCTTCATCGCGGTGCGCGGGCCTCTCACTATCGCGGCCTCTCTTGTTGCGGAGCACAGGCTCCAGACGCGCAGGCTCAGTAGTTGTGGCTCACGGGCCTAGTTGCTCCGCGGCATGTGGGATCTTCCCAGATCAGGGCTCGAACCCATGTCCCCTGCATTGGCAGGCAGATTCTCAACCACTGCGCCACCAGGGAAGCCAGGCATATACCCTTCTGATCTCTGTTTTTCTGTGCATTTTTAAAACGTTTTTTAATCAGACAGTATTTACATTTTTATGTGTTGCCTTTTCATTTAACCTCACGACATATAAATATTTTTCCTTGCTATTAAAAACTCTTTGAAAACATCTTTTAAAATACTGGCAGAGTGTTTTATTATTTGGGCATACACCCTCTCTTACCTTTCTTCTGTTATTGGACTTCTAGATTGTTTCCAGAATTTTTGTTATAAGAACTCTATGAATATTTTTGTGCATAAATTTTTGTCTGCATTTAGGGTTATTTTCCTTTTTTAAATTAATTAATTAATTAATTTATTTATTTTTGGCTGCATTGGGTCTTCGTTGCTGCGTGCAGGCTTTCCCTAGTTGCAGCGAGTGGGGGCTACTCTTTGTTGCGGTACGTGAGCCTCTCACTGCAGTGGCTTCTGTTGTTGCGGAGCACAGGCTCCAGGCATGCGGGCTTCAGTAGTTGTGGCACGTGGGCTCAGTAGTTGTGGCTCGCGGGCTCTAGAGCGCAGGCTCAGTAGTTGTAGCTCACGGTCTTAGTTGCTCCGCGGCATGTGGGATCTTCCCAGACCAGGGCTCGAACCCGTGTCCCCTGCACTGGCAGGCGGACTCTCAACTGCTACGCCACCAGGGAAGCCCTAGGGTTATTTTGTTAGGACAGATTTCTCAGAAGTCGAATTACTGGATTGGAGGCTACAAACTTTTATTTATTTTTAATTAATTATAAAATTAATTTATATTGATTGTAGAAAACTTGGAAAATATTTTCATAACTAGTATAAAATATAAGTCCCATGCATATTTGGTAATTCCAGAGCCCAAAGATAACTACAGTTACATTTCCTTTTATTTTTCTTTCTCTGCACATATATAGCATATCTATTTAACATAATTTGGATCATACCGAATGGCTGTACTTCCCCAAATATGATTCTCAGAACACTTATTAGTCTTGTGAGATGTGCTGTAAAATAAAAAACTAAAATAAAAATAAGCTTCCTGTGGTCAAATAAATTAGGGAAACACTGTAAAACACATTTCCATCGGAATATTTACATGAACGAGAACATAACTCATTTAAGTCTTGCTGATAAGAACAAAAATCTTTTCCTACTTTTTTTTTTTTTAATTTTACTTATTTATTTTTGGCTGTGTTGGGTCTTCGTTTCTGTGCGAGGGCTTTCTCTAGTTGTGGCAAGTGGGGGCCACTCTTCATCGCGGTACGCGGGCCTCTCACTATCGCGGCCCCTCTTGTTGCGGAGCACAGGCTCCAGACGCGCAGGCTCAGTAATTGTGGCTCACGGGCCTAGTTGCTCCACGGCATGTGGGATCTTCCCAGACCAGGGCTCGAACCCATGTCCCCTGCATTGGCAGGCGGACTCTCAACCACTGCACCACCAGGGAAAGCCCCTTTTCCTACGTTTAACCCAGAATTTCTCAAGCTTATTTAACAAATTTTTTGGGGTAACCTTACAGAAGTAGTGTTACAGTATCTTACAGAAGTAGTGTTTTATTACATAACAATATTTAGGAAATGCTATATGATAGGACTACCTTATACTCTCTCACTTAGTTAGCCAGATTGCTTTCTGAAGGGTTTGACCATTGACAATATATGAATATACTGGTTTCATCACTTCTTGGACTACACTGGTATTCTGATCTTTAAAAATTCTACTGCTTTGATAGGTAAAAATGATATTTTATTGTTTTAATTTGTATTTCCTTTGATTACTAGTGAGGTTGAACTTTCTGGTGTTCTTCTTCACTTATAACACAATACACAATAGTAGTGTAAAAAGCACAGCCTTTGGAACCCACAGCCTGGATTCGAATTCTACTGCAGTTTACTGACATTGTAACTTTGGGCAAATTATTAAATTTCTCATCATCTGGGGCTTCCCTGGTGGCGCAGTGGTTGAGAATCTGCCTGCCGATGCGGGGTATACGGGTTCGAGCCCTGGTCTGGGAGGATCCCACATGCCGCGGAGCAACTAAGCCCGTGGGCCACAACTGCTGAGCCTGCGCGTCTGGAGCCTGTGCTCCGCAACACGAGAGGCCGCGATGGTGAGAGGCCCGCACACCGCAATGAAGAGTGGCCCCTGCTTGCCGCAAGTAGAGAGAGCCCTCGCGCAGAAATGAAGACCCAACACAGCCAAAAATAAAAAAAAAAAAAAAAAAAAAAAAAAAAAAATTTCTCATCATCTGTGAAATGAATAATCCTTCATGGAGTTGTGAAAATGAAATAATATATATAAACAGGGACTTCCCTGACAGTCCAGTGGTTAAGACTTCGTCTTCCAATGCAGAGGTTGTGGGTTCAATCCCTGGTCAGGGAGGTAAGATCCTACATGCCTCACAGCCAAAAGACCAAAACATAAAACAGAAGCAATATTGTAACAAATTCAATAAAGACTTTAAAAATGATCCATGTCAAAAAAATCTCAAAAAAAAAAAATTACATGTATATATATATATATATATACACACACACAAAAACACTAAGTATTGTCCTTGGCATGAAGCAAGCACTCAATAAAGGGTAGCTGCTGTTATCTTTTCGGAATTGACTATCAAATTTACATATGGACCATTCACTTTTGCATTCAAGATACTCTTCTCTAATATGAGCACAAACCACTTTTCGATACAGTATCATCACATACTATATCTCTGCCTAAACCCTCTAGTGAAACTGGGCAGTATAGTATAAAACAGGTGGAATAGAAGTGTTCTGGTATGTAAGCTTCGGCGTCAGGACTGAGTTCAGACTGTAGCTACATGCTGCCTTTGTGATCTTGGACATATCTTCAACCTCTTGAAGACTTTGTTTCCTCAGCTGTAGATCATAATAATCTACCTATTGTCTAGATTCAGTCAGGTAGTGTATGTAAAGTTCCTGGTGTAAAGTACCCACTCATTAATAAACATTCTCTCCTAATTGTTCTTAACGTACTGTGGGTTTTACACTGCCATCATTTTGCTTGTTGTTATTCCTCTTAGAATGCCCTTTCCCTTCCTTTCTCTGCCTGCAAAAATATCAGCCACTGATTTACTGTTGTTATTATTACTACTGCTTCCTACTCTTTGAGGTCAAGTCCCTGAGATGTTCCTAATTTCCTGTCACCTTCCCCCATCAAATGGGGTGTGGTTATTTATTCTCTTGAAATCTCCTATTAGTTATGTGTCAGTGTCTCTTAGGGATACCTAAGACATTTATACTTTTGTCTTATTCTTTGTTTGCCTAACTTGCCCACCTTCTTCCTTACTTAAACTGTAAATTTCTTGACAGTAGGGGCCATTTTACTGATCTTGATAATCCCTATAGCACTTCATATAGTATTTTTCTCATAGGAGGCTTTCAATAAACGTTCATTGCACTTAATTAACTTATAGTCTGGCTTCTGACCACTCTACTTGTCTGAGGCTGTATTCTTGAACATAATTAGGGATTTCCAAATTTCCAAAATCAATAACCTTTTCCTACTCAGTTCTGCTTTTCCTTAATCTCTCTGTAATATTTAATACTGTTAATCACCTGCCGTTACTTCAAACTCTTTTGGTCTCCATGGAATAGTACTGTCCAGGTCCTTCTTTTCTAAGGATTATTTCCTAGTGTTGCTGACACCTTTTCTTTTTTGAGGAAAATAATCATGACCGTTTTTCCAAGGTCATTCCTCCAGATTGGATCTTCTCTTTTAATATTTTCTCTATGTTAGAAACCATGTCTGGATGACTAATTAAAAAAAAAAAAAAGAAAAAAAGAAACCACGTCTAAGTCTTATAATTGTTGGCCCTGAGGTCATCCTCAGGCTCAGATCTGTGACCCAGATCTCCGTTGGTAACTTTGAAACAGGCCCCAGGGATTCAGCACACCTTTAACAGTCACTTCCACCTAACCCCTTGGAGTTCTTTCAAGCCTTGCTGTGTTGTCTCTTCACTGTCTTCCTGCCACCCCTGAAAACAAAGCCCTTTTCAGTTTAAGGAAATAGATTGAGGATTACAAAATAGCAGATGTGGGGAAATAACAAAGCTTACAAAGTTCTTATAGTAGCAGTCTCTAACCTCTAGTTTCTGGTTCTCTCAAAGATGCTACTGAGAATCATGGTATTCTGCCCATGGTTTTTATTTCTAGGGTTAGGAATCAGCAAACCTCTCCCTTCTTTTTGACTTTACCTTTGGACACCATCGAGGCCAGAGACTGAAACCAAGATAACATAAAATAGGTATTCCTTTGTGATAATGGGCTATTTGTATCTCTGAGGGCTTCCAGTTAGGATGGCCATTCAAGAAGCTTCTGCCCTATCTTTTTTTTTTTTAAATTTTACTTATTTATTTATTTATTTTTGTCTGTGTTGGGTCTTCGTTTCTGTGCGAGGGCTTTCTCTAGTTGCAGCAAGTGGGGGCCACTCTTCATCGCGGTGCGCGGGCCTTTCACTATCGCGGCCTCTCTTGCTGCGGAGCACAGGCTCCAGACGCGCAGGCTCAGTAATTGTGGCTCACGGGCCCAGTTGCTCCGCGACATGTGGGATCTTCCCAGACCAGGGCTCGAACCCGTGTCCCCTGCATTGGCAGGCGGATTCTCAACCACTGCGCCACCAGGGAAGCCCTGCCCTATCTTTTCTCACACTCCATCTTTACTAGTCTTTTTCTTTGCTGTGTTTTATTTAATTTTTTATTGGAGTGTAGTTGCTTTACACTGCTGTGTCAGTTTCTGCTGTACAGCAAAGTTTATCAGCCATATGTATACATATATCCCCTCTTTTTTGGATTTCCTTCCAATTTAGGTCACCCCAGAGCACCGAGTAGAGTTCCCTGTGCTATACAGTAGGTTCTCATTAGTCATCTGTTTTATACATAGTATCAATAGTGTTTATATGTCAATCCCAATCTCCCAGTTCATCCCACCCACGCTGCCCTTTCTCCCTTGTTTTCCATACGTTTGTTCTCTATGTCTCTGTCTCTATTTCTGCTTTACAGATAAGATCATCTATACCATTTCTCTAGATTCCACATATATGTGTTAATATACGATACTTGTTTTTCTCTTTTTGACTTACTTCACTCTGTATGAGAGGATCTAGGTCCATCCACGCATTTGCCATCTTTACTAGTCTTAAGCCTTCAACTATAATCTCTGCAGTGTACTTAAATGTATGTTTCTAGCATTGTCCCTTTCTCCTTAATTCCATGTAAAAACACTGCCTGTCTAGAATTGAATTAGTTATTTTCACAAAGTTGTCTTCTCCTATGGACTCTCTTTTTTTTTTTTAATAAATTTATTTATTTTTGGCTGCGTTGGGTCTTCCTTGCTGCGCATGGGCTTTCTCTAGTTGCGGTGAGCGGGGGCTACTCTTCGTTGTGGTGCGCAGGCTTCTCATTGCAGTGGCTTCTCTTGTTACAGAGCACAGGCTCTAGGCACACAGGCTTCAGTAGTTGTGGCACGTGGGCCTCAGTAGTTGTGGCTCGCAGGCTCTAGAGCGCAGGCTCAGTAGTTATGGCGCGTGGGCTTTGTTGCTCCGCGGCATGTGGGATCTTCCTGGACCAGGGCTCGAACCCGTGTCCCCTGCATTGACAGGCGGATTCTTAACCACTGCGCCACCAAGGAAGCCCTATCTTTCTTTTTAATTAGAATGCATGCTCCAAGAAGGCATTCATTCATTCATTCATTCATTGTTGTATCCCTAGCTCCTGTTACATTGCCTGCCACAGCAGCAAGTACTCAATAAACATTTAAAATCCATGTGTGAATAATGTTATTACTATACGCCCTACATGCCCACAGGGATGTTGTGAAAAATAAGAGAAAACATGTGAAAAGCACCAGATTAAATCCACTGTAGCACAATGATTTCCTCTCTCTCATTCAAATCTTGGCAGTCTTCAGATCCTGACTACTTATTCTTCATAATGAATTTCTCTTTCATTTTCTTTTCAACACTTATAGAGACCATTTAAATCAAGTCTTCTCACATTGCAGCTATTGCTTTCATTTTTTTCTACCTTTAGTTTATGTTACACATTTTTCAGGTTAATCTTCTTAAAGCAATGCTTTGAGCAGATCATCTGCACTCTCTTAATGGCCTTCAGTGTTCTCCCACCTTCTGAAGCTTGAGTCCAAACTCGAGATTGGATACCTTTCATATTCTGACTAATTTACCTCTAGTCTCTTTTTCCATTACATATGCTTTTTGCCAGAGTATACTGGATTCTTGCTATTCCCTAACATGATGCTTAACTTTATTTATTCATTAATTTGAATTAATTACAGTCTTCCATGGACCAGGCCCTTTGCTTCAAAGACCAAAGGCAAAGTTTCTGCTCTTAAGCAAGCAAACAATTATTTTAAACATTAGATCATGATAAAAGGCCACAACAGGTGCTGTGGGTGCACAAAGGGCAACTTCTAAACTGGTTTGGGGTGGGGAGGTCAGGAAAGACTTCACTGAGGAGTTTATACTTGAACTCGACCTTTAAAGACCAATAGGCATTAACTAAGATAAGAATCAAGAAAAGTCTATTCCAAGCCAAAGGAAGTAAAAGCAAAAAGGCATAGAGAATAAAGACACAGTCAGGTGAGATTTGTGGCTATTTCAGTGGCTGGAGCAGAGAGTGTGAATGACTGGGTATGAAGAGGCTGGAGACTAGCAAGAGCTGGGTCAAGAAGGCCTTTGTGTGTGGTTCCATCGTCCATGTAAATACCCTGAGGGCAACAGGAATCCAGGAAGAATTTTAAGTAGGGGAATGACTAGTCTGATTTGTCCCTTTGTTTATGTTGTCCTATAAGCCTGAAATACTTCCCTTTCTCCTCTTTCCTCATAACCACACCCCTACGTCCACCTGTCTAAATCCTGCTCATCTTCCAAAGATCACAAAGATGCTTTGTCCTCCATAAAATTTTTACTTTACCTGGTCAAAAGTAATTTCACTCTCCTTTGTGTACTCGTTCTCCAAAGCCGCTTGGATTTGAAACCCAAAATGAGATTTTTAAAAACCTACAGTATAGCAACAACATTAATTGGAATTTTTAAAAGGAAAAGTTATTTATAAGCCAATCACCAACATAACTTTCCATATTGCACATTCTTTTCTAAACTTATGAATATGCATAACATTTAATAATAAATCATAGCGTATATAACTTTATGTTTTATATTCCATTATATCATATTAATGATTAAAATTTTTTTGTCATTATTTTTAATGGCTATATTATAAACCACTCCTGTATAACTGGATGTGAAGTTTGTTTTTAATTTTTAGCTATTTATAAATAATGCTATAGTTTTCACATGATTACTGTCCCTTTCTTCTTTTTTCTGTTTTCGTTTTTTCCTGTTGGAATTATTTCCTTATGCTAAATTTTCAAGATTGGCATTGCTAAAACGAAGTGTGTTGAAGTGTCTTTGGCTTTAACCTCTTTACGCTTCCCCCAGTCAGTGAATTACCAAGTGAGGTTGATCCTTTGATAACGTGGCTGGCATCATTCTCTTCCTTTCCATTCTCAGCCAGTTCTGTCTCTCATGCCAGGATTATTGCAGTCTTTTTTTTGAAAGATGATTTTTTAAAAAATTTACTTATTTTATTTTTTTTCTTTTTGGCTACATTGGGTCTTCGTTGCTGTGCGCAGGCTTTGTCTAGTTGCCGTGAGTGGGGGCTACTCTTCATTGCTGCTCACGGGCTTCGCATTGCGGTGGCTTCTCTTGTTGCAGAGCACGGACCCTAGGTGGACGGGCTTCAGTGGTTGTGGTGCACGGGCTTAGTTGCTCCGCGGCATGTGGGATCTTTCTGGACCAGGGCTCGAGCCTGTGTCCCCTGCATCGGCAGGCAGATTCTTAACCACTGTGCCACCAGGGAAGCCCCCTTATTGCAGTCTTTTTTTCCTAACTGATTGCCCCAGTCTCCAGTGTTTTCTCTTAACAATTCATCTTTTCATCATGCCAGATTAGTTGCCCTAAAACTCTGCTTTGGATAAAAGATTCATTCATTTGACAAATATTTATTGAATGCATGCCATGTGCCAGATATTAAACTCCTTAACTGGCATTTCAAGATCTGAACATTCTCTTTTACTTTACATCAGCCCTGACTCAGCCAGGCTAGTCTACTCACTGTCTCCTGCCCATGCCATCTGCATTCCCACGTCTGAAATTTTGTTTTAGAATAGGATTCTGTTTAGAATCCATTTTGCTTCCCTTTTTTAATATATTAATTAATTAATTTTTAAAATACATCTTTATTGGAATATAATTACTTCACAATCCTGTGTTAGTTTCTGTTGTACAACAAAGTGAATCTTCATACATATATCCCCATATCCCCATATCCCCATATCCCCTCCCTCTTGAGCATCCCTCCCACCCGTCTAGGTCGTTGCAAAGTAGTGAGCTGATCTCCCTGCTTCCCTTTTCATTTACTTTAGTTTGACTCTTTCTTCAAAGCCCAGCTCTAATCTCAGTTCTCCCTCTGTAGAGTCTCTGTTTTTTCATTCTTTTTTTCTTAATAATTAAATTTATTTATTTATTTATTTTTGGCTGTGTTGGGTCTTCGTTGCTGCTCATGGGCTTTCTCTAGTTGTGGCAAGCAGGGGCTACTCTTCGTTGCAGTGCATGGGCTTCTCATTGCGGTGGCTTCTCTTGTTGCAGAGCACGGGCTCTAGTCGCGCGGGCTTCAGTAGTTGTGGCTCTCGGGCTTAGTTGCTCCGCGGCATGTGGGATCTTCCTGGACCAGGGCTCGAACCCGTGTCCCCTGCATTGGCAGGTGGATTTTTAACCACTGGGCCACCAGGGAAGTCCCTGTGTTTTCCTTCTTGAATTTTTACTCTTGTCTCTAAACTGTTGCAGCTCGGCAAACAATATCCTCAGTGGCCCTCTTTTATTCACCAGATAAATTCCAAATTCCTTGACCTTGTTTTTAAGGCTTTCTAAGGTCTGGCCCCATTTTCAATTTTCAACTTAGCTTCATGTTATTCCCCATCATGAACTGTCTGGTTCTCCTGGACTCTTGTTTTCTGTTCTTTACATACTCAGGCCATCCCCACATCCAAGTCTTTCTTGGCGCATGTTTGTTCTTTCTCCCATCCCCTCTACCTGTCAAATCTTACCCATTTTCTTTAACATTTTTTGTTTTAGTTTTAATTTATTAATGATATTTGCCTTTTGAACAAAAGCCCAATTCATGTAATAATGTATAATCCCCATGGGAGGCTCTGGACTGGACTTTTTATTTTTATTTTGTTAATCTTTTTTATTTTCTTTTTCCTTTTTTTTTAACAAGTTATACTAAAAAAAAAGTTATACTAAAAAAAAGAAAAACAAGAGTAACACAAGATATAAATATATATATGTATTTTTTTAAAGAATATATTATTAAAGGTTAATGGTTTCTACCACCTCTTCTTCCAGGTTATCCCTCTTAAGGTAACCAGCATTAAAGTCTTGGTATCTTGGTATGTGTCCTTCCACACCTTTCTCTTTGCCCCTATACACAAACTGTCTGGACCTCTAAGTGCTGCTCCTCGCCCCAACAAGAATGGGAGCACCCTCTACACCAGCGGTTCTCAAAATGTTGTCCAGGACCCTTGAGGATTCCCTAAGACCCTATCAGGAGGTCTGCAAGCATAACTATTTTGATAATATACTGAGATGTTATTTGCCCTTTTAGTGGGTTGACATTTGCACTGAGGGTACAAAAGCAATGGTGGGTAAAACTGCTGGCCTCTTAGCACTAATTAAGGTGGTGGCACCAAAGCGTACTGGTCATTGTGTTCTTCACTGCCACATGCTTGCAGTAAATAATGCCAGTTTCACTTAAGAGTACCCTTGATGATGCAATAAAAATTATTAATTTTATTAAACCCTGGCTCTTTAATATACATCTTTTTATCTATTTTTCCAGGTTTATTGAGATATGACTGACATTTAACATTGTGTACAATGTTGTAGGTGTACAAGGTGATGATTTGATACACATATATATTGCGAAAGGTTTACTACAATAAGGTTAGTTAACACATCCTTTACCTCACATAATTATCATTTCATTGATTTATGGCGAGAACACTGAAACTCTACTCTCATAGCAACTTTCAAGTATACAGTTCAGTTTTGCTGACGATAGTCACCATGCTGTACCTTATACCCCCAGAACTTATTCATCTTATAACTGAAAATTACACATCTTTTTAGAGTTCTCTGTGAATTAAATGGGAAGTAAGCATGAAACACTGCTGCGCACTGAAGTGGTGTCTCAAGGAAAAGCACTGGCGCAGTTGTTGGAGTTGTAAGCTAAACAAGCTTCCTTTTCATGGAACTCTATTTTTCCTTGAAAGAACCACTGACAAACTATAGTAATTCAGACCTGAGTACCTGATAGGCATTTTCCTGAAAAATGAAAGAAGTGAGCCTGTCATTTCAAGGAAAACAACTGACAGTGTTTGTTGCCAGTGATAAGATTTAAGCCTTCAAGTGGAAATTAGAATTTTGGAAAACTTGTATCTGCCCCTGGGAGCGTGACAGCTTTTCAGTAAAGGGTTTTCTGATGAGATTAACAGATGTGATTTTTTTAAAAAAGATTGCACAGTGAAATGCATAATATTACAAAATAAGAGCGTATGGGGGATTCTGAAATAAAAAAGTTTGAGGATCTTTACGCATTATTCTGCAACTTGCTTTTTCACTTAGTATATCATGAATACCATTCAAGGTCAGTACATTTGTATGTAACATACTTTTTCATAATGGCACGGTGTTCCATCATGCGGATGACCCACATCTATTTAGTCACTCATCTATTGATGGTCATTCAAGTTGCTTTCAGCTTTTGGCTAATTTAAATAATGCAGCAACATTATTATAATGCAAACATCTTTACATATAGCCTTGTGTTCTGGTGCTTTTATATCTACAGTATGGATTCCTGAAAGTTGACCTATTTTTCACCATCCACCTTAATAAAACTTCCCCTTTTTTACATCCCTGGTCATTTCTCCTTCCTATGATTCCTGTTTTTGCCCTTTTTAGCCTCTTATTCATGTACTGTCCTTTGATGTCCTCATGCTGTTTTTTTTTTTTAAACTTCCTCTATGCCTGCCCTGTCTTGCCAACTAGATTATAAAAGTAGACACTCCCTGAGGGCAGGGATGGTGTATTATACAGTGTATAAGCACTCAGTAAATAATGAGAGTGGGATTGAGGGTTGATATGAGAAAAGAATGCCTTAATGGATGCATTTAGTGGAAGGTGCTGGGGGATGCTCTGTGCATTCATGCATTCTTTCACCTTGGGAGCTATTTGAAAATTAGAAAGAGTAACTCTCCAAATTAATTCTCCCATTTCAGGCAAGTACATCGCTTCAACACAGCGACCTGACGGGACCTGGCGAAAGCAACGGAGGGTGAAAGAAGGCTATGTGCCCCAGGAGGAGGTCCCAGTGTGCGTGGTTAGGCGTGAGGAGGGAGTATTTAATGGGGTCCCTACAGCAAGAAAGAACATGTGTGCCTATGAGGTCAGGGAAGAATTTCCTGATCCCAGGATCCTAGGAAAGGGAAGGAGGGGACTGGGATTCAGGGATGAGTGAAGGATGAGTAACCAAGTGACTGACAAGTCCTGTTGCTGTGGCCTCTGTTCAGCAGAACCTGTAAATAACATTCGGAGATCCAGAGCTTTAGGACCTAGGGATCCTACAACCTGCAGAGCAGAGGAAGGAAGCAGGAAAGTGAAAAGGGTGAAGTAAATTACAAGGTTAGGAAAAGGGCTCGAAAAGTCAGTGATTCTTTGACACTGTTCCCCGCAGGTATGAGAACAAGTATGTGAAGTTTTTCAAGAGTAAACCAGAACTGCCCCCCGGCCTGAGCCCGGAGGCCACTGCTCCGGTCACCCCATCCAGGCTGGAAGGTGGTGAACCAGGCCTCTCCAAGACAGCCAAACGTAACCTGAAGCGGAAGGAGAAGAGGCGGCAGCAGCAAGAGAAAGGGGAGGCGGAGGCCTTGAGCCGGACTCTCGAGAAGGTGTCCCTGGGAGAGACAGCCCAGGTCCCCAGTGCCCCACAGGCCTCCCGGGCAGCGCCTGCAGCTGCCTCCGACCAGCCTGACTCAGCTGCCACTGCTGAGAAGGCCAAGAAGATAAAGAACCTAAAGAAGAAGCTTCGGCAGGTGGAAGAGCTGCAGCAGCGGATCCAGGCTGGGGAAATCAGCCAACCCAGCAAAGAGCAGCTGGAGAAGCTAGCGAGGAGGAGGGCGTTGGAGGAGGAGCTAGAGGACTTGGAGCTGGGCCTGTGAGGCCTTTGGGGAATAGAGGATGGACTGCAGAACAAACCATGGGGCTCTCTGGGGTCCTGGGGAACGTGGGCAGCAGCAGTCAGGAGGGGTACCCCCGTACTGGCTCACTTCAGCCTCTCATGGCCCAATTCCGTCCTCCAGAGCCTAGCCTCTCCCTCATTCCTTCCCTTTTTTTCCCAACTCCTATTTTTTTGGACTTCTCTCCCTCCCATTCCCAGTGTTCAAAATCTCAGTGACTATCCCAGGTACCTTTGCTGCTGATTTGGGTGTCTTGTTTAAAAGAAAATTGGGTGGGTGGGAGTCTCTTGGAGAACTGAGGTTGAGGGTAGGGGGAGTACGCCCAAGTCTTGGAGTCTTGGTTCCGGTTCACAGTGTTTATGGGTTATTTCCCCCTCCATCCCTAACCTCTTTTTTTTTTTTTTTTCTTTTTTTTTTTAAAGAACAGAATAAACTCAAGTAGACAACATGTTTTGCCTCTCTTCTTTTCAGCTTCTAGTAGGTGTTTTATCCCCTTCAGTTTGGCACAGGAAGATAAGTATTGGGAGTAATATTCCTTTTGATTTTTAAAAATAATGTGTATCACCAAATTAGCAACACTGACTTCTGTACACGTTTGCTCAGACTTCAGTGAATAGAAATTAGTGTTATAATAAAATGAAACTTAGAACAAATTTAATTTGATATTAATTTACATGTATCATCATTATTGTGCTGCATAGCAATGGGGCCCTAGTATCTCCCTTACTGTTTACTTCTGGAAGTCATTGACCTAATTTATTTATTTATTTTTTTTGGCCACATCGCAGGTCTTGCAGGATCTTAGTTCTCCCACCAGGGATTGAACCGGGCCACTGCAGTGAAAGGGCCGAGTCCTAACCACTGGACCACCAGGGAATTCCTGGGACAGCTCTTTTGAAATTTTACCTTCTCAGATGCCACCCCAAGATGGCATTGTGGGGCAAACTAATGATACAGGAAGAGGAATTTACAGCCTAAAAGAGCTGTCACTTAATTTTCGCATACCCTCTGATTTCCACACCTCACTTGTCATAATCTTTCTTTCTAGCCAGCTGCCAGAATAGAAACCCACGGAGGAGAAGTCAACCTTAATAAACTATCTGAAGAGTTCAGAGTTCTTAGCCTGACTCTTAAGATCCCACCCAATCTGGCCTCATTTCTTGCCATTCTTTTAACTCTGGTCAAACTGCTTCAACTCTACTGAACTACTTTCATTTCATCGAAGGAGCCGTATTCTCTGAGCCTTAGTCCTTTGCCCCTGCTGGTCCCTCTGCCTAGAATACTCTTCCTGTCCCCTTCTCCCTAATCAACTCTTCCTTAGCCTTTGGATCTCTGCTTAAATGTTATCTTCTCTGGGAAGACTTTTGTTACCCTCAAATATTAATTTAGGTGTCTTATTTATTTATTTATTTATTTATTTATGGCTGTGTTGGATCTTCGTTTCTGTGTGAGGGTTTTCTCTAGTTGCGGCAAGTGGGGGCCACTCTTCATCGCGGTGTGCAGGCCTCTCACTATCGCGACCTCTCTTGTTGAGAGCACAGGCTCCAGACGCGCAGGCTCAGCAATTGTGGCTCACAGGCCTAGTCGCTCCGAGGCATGTGGGATCTTCCCAGACCAGGGCTCGAACCTGTGTCCCCTGCATTGGCAGGCAGATTCTCTGCCACTGCGCCACCAGGGAAGCCCTAGGTGTCTTTCTTAACCTGCTTCCTTAACACTCCACACTTACATTTGTGGTGGCATTTATTATATTATGTTGTCACACTTGTTTTCTTGTTAGCCCTTCTCCTCCTTATTAGATCATGTGCTCCTCGAGCATTGGGATTGTGTTTATTATCACTGCATCCCAGTGCCCAATATAGTAAATTCTCAAATATTTGGCTGAATGAATGAAGACACAAGCCATGTGGGGAAACAGAAGACGAGGGAAAATGTATGCCTTGCACACCTGAGCAGTTACTGAGAACTTGATTGGGCACCTCAGTGTGAGACCAAAAGTTCAAGTTCCCTTGTGTAAGACCCCTATGCAATTATAAAGATTTTAAATAAGATTTTTTTAATACAAATTTATTTATTTATTTATTTATTTTTGGCTGTGTTGGGTCTTCGTTGCTGCGCGTGGACTTTCTCTAGTTGCGGCGAGCAGGGGCTAATCTTCGTTGCAGTGTGTGGGCTTCTCATTGCGGTGGCTTCTCTTGTTGCAGAGCATGGGCTCTAGGCGCGCAGGCTTCAGTAGTTGTGGCTCTCAGGCTTAGTTTCTCCGCGGCTTGTGGCATCTTCCCAGACTAGGGCTCCAACACGTGTCCCCTGCATTGGCAGGCGGATTCTTAACCATTGCGCCACCAGGGAAGTCCCTTAAATAAGATTTAATTGGCTTATAAGTAGATATTTGATGCTTTGTAAGTTCAGATGTTATAGAGGAATCTATAATTTAAAAGTATTATTAGGGAGAGATTATTTGCTTTGCAAAAGCACAGTATTTACCACAGTAAAACCTTTAAATTTCCTGGATCTTTAGTGGCTTGGTTAAAGTTTATTTTGATATTTTTTGGGTCCCATCAATCATTGCGCTAGTCTGAAGGGATGAAATTATGAACACATTTTACACAATTCTACACATTGTAGAACCTTCATTTAAGGAAGCTGTTAAAAAAAAAAAAAAGGAAGCTGTTAAGTCATGTAAATCACTAAGCACTGGTCAGATTTAATTAAGTGCTGTAGTAGAGGTATCAGCAATGAGTTGAGGGAGAGCTAAGAAAGAAACTGTTTATTCTGATTGCAGGGATAGGGAGGCTTAATGGTGAAGTTGGATCTTAAAGAAGACCATGACTAGCATCTCAAGAAAGACAAGTAGTGGGGAGCAAGTATGTACAAAGGCTTGGCAGCATGAAAGGTATGTGGTAAATTTGCTTTCAATTTTGATTTTTTTTTTTTTTTTTGGCCGTGTGGCATGCAGGATCTTAGTTCCCAGAGCAGGGATCGAACCCATACTCCCTGCAGTGGAAGCGAGGAGTCTTAACCACTGGACCGCCAGGGAAGTCCCAATTTGCTTTCAATTTTGTAGGGGCACATTTTCTTACATAAAATCAATGTTAATCACTTGATTAACATTACACTAACTTATGTGCAAATGAAAATTTGCACATAAGTTAGTGTTTTGCTATATGTGGGTAATGAAATCAATTTAGAAACTTGTGACCAGTACTGTTTCTTAAATAGAATATAATAGAGCAGAGACTGATGCTTAATAAGAGTAAATATGTCTCACGATAATTTTGTTCCAGATATATACTATATGAGTATTGGGTTACAATGTAAGATGTTTTCCTTACCTTTGTTTGCAGGAAAATAAATTTCAAAGCCACTGATGAAATCAATACTGAGGGGCTGAAGCATCGCACACACTTTCCTTCTGGTCTTTATATTTGGGATGGGTGGGATAGAAGGATATTAGTTTAATTATTTCCTCAAGGACCCTTATAGCTTATGGTGAAGTACATTAGCCCCTGGCTTTCTTTTTAATCCTGAAACTATATTACTATTTACTTACCATTTCTTTCCTCCTTGCAGATGAATCCTCTCTCCTATTGTGTAAATAGCAAAGATTCTAGGGATCCAGAAGTGAATTATTTTAGGATTGGCCTTTTACCCTCACAGGCTCAGAATCCATGTGTTAGTTTCTTATTGTCCACTAGGTGGTACTGTGAGGGGTCAATGTTTGCGACTTATCTTGTCCCTAGACTCCAGCTTGTTTTGAAATTAGCAGATAGGTTTACTCAGCTAGAAAATCTTTTCTCTTCAGGCTCCCAGGCACTCCAGGATGGGATATATAGATCTCCCTTCCCTACCCAACTATAACCTAGAGCTACAAATTGAGGAGGATAGAGAATCTGGGATCGAGAGGGTACCTTTATTTGTCAGTAATGCCATCTCTCAAAAGAAACAGTAATGCTTTCCATTCTCTCCTGGAGATCAAAGAAGATGCTGAACTGCAGTGGGAGGGAAGGAGATTATAACCCCAAATAGATAACTGGCTGAGTGGGGGTAATAGAATTGGCTGAGAGGTGGGGAGAGAAATGTTAGAGGATCTCTTTTTTTGGGAAAGCAACAAGACATAGATTTTGACTAAATTCAGCAAACATTTTTCAAGAGTCTTCTATAGTCCAGGAGAACCCAAAGTTGGATAAATTTTGGTACCTCCCTTCTAGAACCTCAAGAAAAACAAAGAAGCAAACACTCAACAATAATAAAGTGTAAAAGATACTCTATTAGGGACAAGCCGAGAAGGGACTCCTAAGTTCCCCATCTGCGGGGGTGGGGACAGGCAGGTGGTGATCACGGAAGGCTCCCCAGAGGACATGACTAGGCTGAGTCTGGAAGTCCAACATTCTAGAAATCTACAAGGTTCTGCTGTACTCAAGTCTCCCCTGGTGACTTCATTTACGCTTGTGATTTCAATAATTACCTCTGTGCTAATAACTCCCAAACTTTCTCTAACCAGCCACCTCTAAAACCTGCCTATCCAATATCTCCTATTTGGATGTTGGTGCTTCAGATTCAATTTGTCTAAAACCCAGAACTGAAAGAAGCTTGAGGCTATTGGTTTTTACAGTAGTCATATAATTCTTATCCTTATTCATTATCTAGGTGGATATCCTAGTCACTACTTGTCTGAACTACTGCAAAAGCACACTAACTGGTCTCCAACTTAGATCTCTCTCCACCACCCACTTCCCCCAGTCAGTCCCACACACTTTGATCTTCAACAAGATTTACTTCCTTTAAGCCCAATGCTGATGGTGTCATTTCATCAAACAACAACCTTTAATGCATTCCCTTTGGTCTACCCAATGGAGATCAAGCTTATTCATCAGATAATCAAGGCAGTTACTATGGTCTGAATGTTCATGTCCCCCCAAATTCATATGTTGAAATCCTAGCCCCCAAAGGGTATTAGGAGGTGGGACTTTTGGGAGGTGATTAGGTCATGAGGGTGGAGCCCTTGTGAATGAGATTAATGCTCTTATAAAAGAGACCCCACAAAACTCCCTACCCCCTTCCACTATGTGAGGATACAAGAAGTCTGAGACCTGGAAAAGGGCCCTCACCTGACCATGCTGGCACCCTGATCTCAGACTTCCAGCCTCTAGAATTGTGAGCAATAACTTTTTTTTCTTTTTATCAAGGTATATTTGATTTACAATATTATGTAAGTTTCAGGTGTACAACATAGTGATTCACAGTTTTAAAACATTATGCTCCATTTATAGTTATTATAAAATATTGGCTATATTCCCTGTGCTGTACAATATATTCTTGTATTTTATTTATTTCATACATAGTAGTTTCTACCTCTTAATTCCCTACTTCTGCCTTGGCCTTTCCCACTGTGAGCAAAAAATTTCTGTTGTTTATAAGCTACCTAGTCTGTGGTATTTTGTTATAGCAGCCTGAATAGACTAAGATAGCACTCAATGTTTTGGTCCTGAATTACTCTTTCTACCTTATGTTCTATGATTCCCTTAAGTGCCTTTTATAGCTAAACTCACCTACGCAATATTTATTTCCTAAATACAGCTCTTTATTTCTCAGTGTTTAAGTTTTTTTTAATTTATTTTTTTATTGAAGTATAGTTGATTTACAATGTTGTGTTAATTTCTGCTGTACAGCAAAGTGACTCAGTTATATACATATATACATTCTTTTTTATATTCTGTTCCATTATGGTTTATCCTAGGATATTGAATATAGTCCCCTGTGCTATACAGTAGGACCTTGTTGTTTATCCATTCTATATCTAATAGTTTCATCTACTAACCCCAAACTCCCAGTCCATTCTTCCCTCCCCTTCCCTCCCCCCTTGGCAACCACAAGTCTGTTCTCTATGTCTGTGAGTCTGTTTCTGTTTCATAGATAGGTTCATTTGCACCATATTTTAGATTCCACATATAAGTGATATCATATGGTATTTGTCTTTCTGACTTCACTTAGTATGATAATCTCTAGTTGCATCCATGTTGCTGCAAATGGCATTATTTCCTTCTTTTTTTATGGCCGAGTAGTATTTCATTGTATATAAGTGCCACATCTTCTTTATCCATTCCTCTGTTGATGGACATTTATGTTGTTTCCATGTCTTGGCTATTGTGAACAGTGCATGTATCTTTTTGAATTATATGCCCAGGAGTGGGATTGTTGGATCATATGGTAATTCTATTTTCAGTTTTCTGAGTCAGTGTTTAAGCTTATACTAATCTCATCTCCTTGTCAAAGTGCTATCTATTTTGGTCAGGGAAAGGTTTCCTGAGCATAACATTAAAGGCAGAAAACATATATAACAAAGGATTTACATTTTATTATATAAAGAGCTCTTGCAAATCAACACGAAAAGACAACCTCTCCAATAGAAAGATAGGCAAAGTCCATAAACAGACAATTCCAATTGATATGGTCAGGTTTAAGTCCCAACCACCATGCTATTTGTTTTCTACTTGTCCTATCCATTTTTACTCCTTTCTTCCTGCTCACCTTGGACTATTTTTAGTATTTCATTTTATCTCCTATTATTAATTATATTTCTTTATTTTTTTCAGTAGTTGCTCTAGGGTTTACCATATGTATCTTTAACTTATCACAGTCTACATTCAAATAATATTATATGGGTTCATATATAATGTAAAAACTGTACAAAAGCATACTTCCATTTTCCCTTCTCCCATCCTTTCTACCTTTGTTATCATACATTTTACTTCTACATATATTATATCCCACTATATATTAGTACTATTTTTGTCTTGAACAGTTGATCTTTAAACAATTTTTTTTTTGGCTGTGCTGCGCAGCTTGCGGGATCTTAGTTCCCTGGCCAGGGATTGAACCTGGGCCACAGAAGTAAAAGCACTGAGTCCTAACCACTGGACAACCAGGGAACTCCCTAAACAATTTTTAAAATATCTTTTATATTTACCCACATGCTTACTATTTCCATGCCCTTAATTCTTTTGTGTAGATCTGTTTCTACTTGGTATCATCTTTCTTCAATCTGAAGAACCTCCTTTAATGGTTCTGGTAATGCAAGTGATCTATATATATATATTTTTTATTTTTTAATTTATTTTATTATTTATTTATTTATTTATTTATTTATTTTGGCTGTGTTGGGTCTTTTGTTGCTGCACACAGGCTTTCTCTAGTTGCAGTAAGTGGGGGGTTACTCTTCTTTGCAGTGCACGGGCTTCTCATTGCGGTGGCTTCTCTTGTTGCAGAACATGGGCTCTAGGCACGTGGGCTTCAGTAGTTGTGGCACACGGGCTCAGTAGTTGTGGCTCACGGGCTCTAGAGCACAGGCTCAGTAGTTGTGGCTCACGGGCTTAGTTGCTTCGCGGCATGTGGGATCTTCCCGGACCAGGGCACGAACCTGTGTCCCCTGCATTGGCAGGCGGATTCTTAACCACTGCGCCACCAGGGAAGCCCGCAAGTGATATTCTTTTTTCAGCTTTCGTTTGTTTTAAAATTTCTTTTTTGGGCTTCCCTGGTGGCGCAGTGGTTGAGAATCTGCCTGCCAATGCAGGAGACACGGGTTCGAGCCCTGGTCTGGGAAGATCCCACATGCCACGGAGCAAATGGGCCCGTGAGCCACAATTACTGAGCCTGCGCGTCTGGAGCCTGTGCTCTGCAACAAGAGAAGCCGCGATAGTGAGAGGCCCGCGCACCGCGATGAAGAGTGGCCCCCGCTTGCCGCAACTAGAGAAAGCCCTAGCACAGAAACGAAGATCCAACACAGCCATTAATAAATAAATAAAGCACACCTAGTATAGTGTAATTAAAAAAAAAAAAAAAAAAAAATTTGTATTAAAATTTCTTTTTTGCTTTCTTTTTTTTTAAAAGAAATTCACGTTCTTTTATTTATTTATTTATGACTGTGTTGGGTCTTCGTTTCTGTGCGAGGGCTTTCTCTAGTTGTGGCAAATGGGGACCACTCTTCATCGCAGTGCGCGGGCCTCTCACCATCGCGGCCTCTCTTGTTGTGGAGCACAGGCTCCAGACACGCAGGCTCAGTAATTGTGGCTCACGGGCCCAGTTGCTCCGTGGCATGTGGGGTCTTCCCAGACCAGGGCTCGAACCCATGTCCCCTGCATTGGCAGGCAGATTCTCAACCACTGTGCCACCAGGGAAGCCCGTTTTGCTTTCATTTTTAATGGGTATTTCCACTGGGTATAGAATTCTAGATTGATACATTTTTCATTTAGTACTTTTTAAAGGCATCATTCCATTGTTTTCTGTCTTGAATTGTTTCTGAAGAGAGTTAATTGTTATTCTTATATTTGCTTCCATATACATAATGATCTTTTTCTCTGGCTTCTTTTCAGACGTCCTTTTTCTCATTGGTTTTCAGCAATTTTATTAATGCTGTGTCTTGATGTAGTTTTCTTTGTGTTTATACTGCTTGTGGTTCATCAAACATTTTGATCTGGGTGTTTTGATATTTTCTTCATTAAATATGGTGAATTTTTTGCCATTATTTCTTCAGATATCCTTTTCTATTCCTATTGTTTTCCAGTACTCCAAGTCACATGTATGGTAGTGTACTTGATATTGCCCAACAGGTCACTGAGGCTCTGTTCATTTTTCCCTCAGCTTTCTTTTCTTTCTATGCTTCACTTTAGGTAGTTTTTATTTCTATGTCTTCAAGTTCACTGATCTTTCAACTGCATTGTCTAATTTGTTGTTAAGGCCATACAGTGGTATTTTTCATTTCTTTTATGTAGTCTCTATTTCTTTCCTCATTTTATTTATTGTTTTCTTTTCTCTTGAACTTATAATAGGTGTTGAAAAATTCTTATCCACTAATTCCATAACTTCTGTCATTTCTGGTTCTATTTTTTTTTAAATTTCAGCATTATTTTGTTTTTTTTAATTTATTTTTTTATACAGCAGGTTCTTATTAGTTATCCATTTTATACATATTAGTGTATATATGTCAATCCCAATTCATCACACCACCACCCCACCCCACCCCCCCGCCACTTTCCCCACTTGGTGTCCATACGTTTGTTCTCTACATCTGTGTCTCTGTTTCTGCCCTGCAAACTGGTTCATCTGTACCATTTTTCTAGGTTCCACATATATGCATTAATATATGATATTTGTTATTCTCTGACTTACTTCACTCTGTATGACAGTCTTGATCCATCCACGTCTCTACAAATGACCCAATTTCATTCTTTTTTATGACTGAGTAATATTCCATTGTATATATGTAACACATCTTCTTTATCCATTCATCTGTTGATAGGCATTTAGGTTGCTTCCATGACCTGGCTATTGTAAATAGCGCTGCAATGAACATTGGGGTGCATGTGTCTTTTTGAATTATGGTTTTCTCTGGGTATATGCCCAGTAGTGGGATTGCTGGATCATATGGTAATTCTATTTTTAGTTTTTTAAGGAACCTCCATACTGTTCTCCATAGTGGCTGTAACAATTTACATTCCCACCAACAGTGTAAGAGGGTTCCCTTTTCTCCACACCCTCTCCAGCATTTGTTGTTTGTAGATTTTCTGATGATGTCCATTCTAACTGGTGTGAGGTGATACTTCATTGTAGTTTTGATTTACACTTCTCTAATAATTAGTGATGTTGAGCAGCTTTTCATGTGCCTCTTGGCCATCTGTATGTCTTCTTTGGAGAAAAGTCTGTTTAGGTCTTCTGTCCATTTTTGGATTGGGTTGTTTGTTTTTTTTAATATTGAGCTGCATGAGCTGTTTATATATTTTGGAGATTAATCCTTTGTCCGTTGATTCGTTTGCAAATATTTTCTCCCATTCTGAGGGTTGTCTTTTCATCTTGTTTAAAGTTTCCTTTGTTGTGCAAAAGCTTTTAAGTTTCATTAGGTCCCATTGGTTTATTTTTGTTTTTATTTCCATTACTCTAGGAGTTGGATCAAAAAAGATCTTGCTGTGATTTATGTCAAAGAGTGTTCTTCCTATGTTTTCCTCTAAGAGTTTTATAGTGTCCAGTCTTACATTTAGGTCTCTAATCCATTTTGAGTTTATTTTTGTGTATGGTGTTAGGGAGTGTTCTAATTTCATTCTTTTACATGTAGCTGTCCAGTTTTCCCAGCACCACTTATTGAAGAGACTGTCTGTTCTCCATTGTGTATCCTTGCCTCCTTTTTCATAGATTACTTGACCATAGGTGCATGGGTTTATCTCTGGGCTTTCTATCCTGTTCCGTTGATCTATATTTCTGTTTTGTGCCAGTACCATATTGTCTTGATTACTGTAGCTTTGTAGTATAGTCTGAAGTCGGGGAGCCTGATTCCTCCAGCTCCATTTTTTTCCCTCAAGACGGCTTTGGCTATTCGGGGTCTTTTGTGTCTCCATACAAATTTTAAGATTTTTTGTTCTAGTTCTGTAAAAAATGCCGTTGGTAATTTGATAGGGATTGCATTGAATCTGTAGATTGCTTTGGGTAGTATAGTCATTTTCACAATATTGATTCTTCCAATCCAAGAACATGGTATATCTCTCCATCTGTTGGTATCATCTTTAATTTTTTTCATCAGTGTCTTATAGTTTTCTGCATAAAGGTCTTTTGTCTCCCTAGGTAGGTTTATTCCTAGGTATTTTATTCGTTTTGTTGGAATGGTAAATGGGAATGTTTCCTTAACTTCTCTTTCAGATTTTTCATCATTAGTGTATAGGAATGCAAGAGATTTCTGTGCATTAATTTTGTATCCTGCAACTTTACCAAATTCATTGATTAGCTCTAGTAGTTTTCTGGTGGCATCTTTAGGATTCTCTATATATAGTATCATGTCATCTGCAAACAGTGACAGTTTTACTTCTTTTCCCATTTGTATTCCTTTTATTTCTTTTTCTTCTCTGATTGCCATGGCTAGGACTTCCAAAACTATGTTGAATAATAGTGGTGAGAGTAGACATCTTTGTCTTGTTCCTGATCTTAGAGGAAATGCTTTCAGTTTTTCACTATTGAGAATGATGTTTGCTGTGGGTTTGTCATATATGTCCTTTATTATGTTGAGATAGGTTCCCTCTATGCCCACTTTCTGGAGAGTTTTTATCATAAATGGGTGTTGCATTTTGTCAAAAGTTTTTTCTGCATCTATTGAGATGATCATATGGTTTTTATCCCTCAATTTGTTAATATGGTGTATCACATTGATTGATTTGCATATATTGAAGAATCCTTGCATCCCTGGGATAAATCCCACTTGATCATGGTGTATGATCCTTTTAATGTGTTGTTGGATTCTTTTTGCTAAATTTTGTTGAGGATTTTTGCATCTATATTCATCAGTGGTATTGGTCTGTGATTTTCTTTTTTTGTAGTATCTTTGTCTGGTTTTGGTATCAGGGTGATAGTGGCCTCATAGAATGACTTTGGGAGTGTTCCTTCCTCTGCAATTTTTTGGAAGAGTTTGAGACGGATGGGTGTTAGCTCTTCTCTAAATGTTTGATAGAATTCACAGTGAAGACATCTGGTCCTGGACTTTTGTTTGTTGGAAGATTTTTAATACAGTTTCAATTTCATTACTTGTGATTTGTCTGTTCATATTTTCTATTTCTTCCTGGTTCAGTCTTGGAAGGTTATACCTTTCTAAGAATTTGTCCATTTCTTCCAGGTTGTCCATTTTATTGGCATAGAGTTGCTTGTAGTAGTCTCTTAGGATGCTTTGTATTTCTGCGGTGTCTGTTGTAACTTCTCCTTTTTCATTTCTAATTTTATTGATTTGAGTCCTCTCCCTCTTTTTCTTGATGAGTCTGGCTAATGGCTTATCAATTTTGTTTATCTTCTCAAAGAACCAGCTTTTAGTTTTATTGATCTTTGCTATTGTTTTCTTTGTTTCTATTTCATTTATTTCTGCTCTGATCTTTATGATTTCTTTCCTTCTACTAACTTTGGTTTTTTTTTGGTTCTTCTTCCTCTAATTGCTTTAGATGTAAGGTTAGGTTCTTTATTTGAGATTTTTCTTGTTTCTTGAGGTAGGCTTGTATTGCCATAAACTTCCCTCTTAGAACTGTTTTTGCTGCATCCCATAGGGTTTGGATCGTCGTGTTTTCATTGTAATTTGTCTCTAAGTGTTTTTTGATTTCCTCTTTGATTTCTTCAGTGATCTCTTGGTTATTTAGTAACGTATTGTTTAGCGTCCATGTGTTTGTGTTTCTTACTTTTTTTCCCTGTAATTGATTTCTAATCTCATAGCGTTGTGGTCAGAAAAGATGCTTGATATGATTTCAATTTTCTTAAATTTACTGAGACTTGATTTGTGATGCAAGATGTGATCTATCCTGGAGAATGTTCCGTGTGCACTTGAGAAGAAAGTGTAATCTGCTGTTTTTGGATGGAATGTCCTATAAATATCAATTAAATCTATCTGGTCTATTGTGTCATTTAAAGCTTGTGTTTCCGTATTAATTTTCTGTTTGGATGATCTGTCCATTGGTGTAAGTGAGGTGTTAAAGTCCCCCATTATTATTGTGTTACTGTCGATTTCCTCTTTTATAGCTGTTAGCAGTTGCCTTATGTATTGAGGTCTCCTATGTTGGGTGCATATATGTTTATAATTGTTATATATTCTTCTTGGATTGACCCCTTGATTGTTATATAGTGTCCTTCCTTGTCTCTTATAATATTCTTTATTTTAAAATCTATTTTATCTGATATGAGTATTGCTACTCCAGCTTTCTTTTGATTTCCATTTGCATGGAATATCTTTTTCCATCTCCTCACTTTCAGTCTGTATGTGTCCCTAGGTCTGAAGTGGGTCTCTTGTAGACAGCATATATATGGGTCTTGTTTTTGTGTCCATTCAGCAACTCTCTGTGTTTTGGATGGAGCATTTAATTCATTCACATTTAAGGTAATTATCGATGTGTATGTTCCTATTACCATTTTCTTAATTGTTTTGGGTTTGTTTTTGTAGGTCCTTTCTTCTCTTGTGTTTCCCACTTAGAGAAGTTCCTTTAGCATTTGTTGTAGAGCTGGTTTGGTGGTGCTGAATTCTCTTAGCTTTTGCTTGTCTGTAAAGCATTTGATTTCTCCATCAAATCTGAATGAGATCTTTGCCGGGTAGAGTAATCTTGGTTGTAGGTTCTTCCCTTTCATCACTTTAAATATATCATGCCACTCCCTTCTGGCTCATAGAGTTTCTGCTGAGAAATCAGCTGTTAGCCTTATGGGAGTTCCTTTGTATGTTATTTGTCATTTTTCCCTTGTTGCTTTCAATAATTTTTCTTTGTCTTTAATTTTTGCCAGTTTGATTACTATGTGTCTCAGCGTGTTTCTCCTTGGGTTTATCCTGCCTGGGACTCTCTGCACTTCCTGGACTTGGGTGGCTATTTCCTTTCCCATGTTAGGGAAGTTTTCGACTATAATCTCTTCAAATATTTTCTCGGGTCCTTTCTCTCTCTTTTCTCCTTCTGGGACCCCTATAATGTGAATGTTGTTGTGTTTAATGTCCCAGAGGTCTCTTAGGCTGTCTTCATTTCTTTTCATTCTTTTTTCTTTAGTCTGTTCCACAGCAGTGAATTCCACCATTCTGTCTTCCAGGGCACTTATGTTTTATTCTGCCTCAGTTATTCTGCTATTGATTCCTTCTAGTGTAGTTTTCATTTCAGTTATTGTATTGTTCATCTCTGTTTGTTTGTTCTTTAATTCTTCTAGGTCTTTGTTAAACATCTTCCATCTTGCATCTTCTCGATCTTTGCCTCCATTCTTTTTCCGAGGTCCTGGATCATCTTCTCTATCATTATTCTGAATTCTTTTTCTGGAAGGTTGCCTATCTCCACTTCATTTAGTTGTTTTTCTGGGGTTTTATCTTGTTCCTTCATCTGGTACATAGCCCTCTGCCTTTTCATCTTGTCTATCTTTCTGTGAATGTCTCTGGGTCTATTTTTATTGTCTGATTTTTCTGCTGGCTATAGATCCCATTTTCCTTTTTTATGTTATTTATTTACTTATTTATTTATTTGATGGTTGCAAGGAGCATGTCTAGTAATTTTTTATTAGATGCTGGACATTGTGAATGTTACATTGTTGAGTTTCTGGATTTTATTTCCTTCCTTTAAAGAGTGTTGGGCTTTGTTCTGGCAGGCAGCTAATTTACTTGAATATCAGCTTGATACTTTCGAGGCATGTTTTTAAACTTTGTAAGGGTAGGTCTAGGGTAGCTTTACTCTCAGGCTTGTAGGTGTCCTACTCCTAAGGCATAGCTTTTTTGAAGTCTCTACTGAATACTCTGAGTATTCAACAAGGTCTCTTCAGTCTGACTGGTTGGAACTCTAATTTTCCCATCGCTGTGTAAGTGCCAGTAATTATACACTTTGTAATTCTTCAGCAGTTGTTTTTTTACCTGATAGTTGATTTTTGGCCAGTTTCATGGAGTCTCCCCTCTCACTCCCATCCATGAGCAGTCTATTGTTCAGTCAAAGACTCACAGGGCCACTATGAAAATTTGTGGAGCTCTTTCCTCACATAGCTCTCTTCTGTCTAGTACTGTCTTCCACAGAATCGCACCTCTTCAGCCTTTCCAAAATCTAATCTCTGTCCCTTTATCTCAGCAAAACCACTGTACTCTGCTTGGATTTCCCATCCCTGTGATATTGTCTGGAACGTATCTCTGGTCAGATAGTTGGGATAATTGAAAGGCTCACATAATATGTTTTCTTTCCTTTTCTCTCAGGGATTGTAAACCTGTGTTGCCTTTGGCCAATATCTGAAAACAGTTCATCTATTTTGTACAGTTTTCTAGTTTTTTTTTTTAAATTAAATGGTGGGAGGGCTAATTTGTCAGATTACTTTGCCATGTAGAAATAAACAGACAATTCAATTTTCACTGGATATAGAATTATAGGTTGGCATTTTTTCTTTCAGTACTTCAAAGATGTCATTCCATTGTCTTCTGACTTGCACTGCTGTCTTTGTTTTTCCAAATGTAATGTGTCTTTATCAGGAATGAAAAGTAAAACAACAATAGGATATACTTTACTATTATGTTGTTAAAAAAAAAAGGGGTATAGTGTTCATAAGTACCAGAGAAATGGGCACACTCATACTTCTGCTGGTGCAAATTGTTAAAGTCTTCTTGTAGGGACAATTTGTCAAAAATATTAAAGGCCTATAGCCAAAAATCAGGAAAAGCCCAAGTTTCCATCAGCAGATAAATGAATAAAGAAAATGTGATATATACATATAATAGAATGTTATTCAGCCATAAAATGAATAAAATTCTGACATATGCCAAAAATGGATGAATCTCGGTAACATCATGCAAGTGAAAGAAGCCAGACACAAAAAAGGACAAATATTATATGATTCCACTTAAATGAGGTACCTATAATAGGAAAATTCATGGAGATAATAGGTAGAGTAGAGATTAACAGGGGCTGGGAGAGGTGGAATGAGGAGTTATTGTTTTATGGGTAGAGAGTTTTTGCTTGAGATGATGAAAAAGTTCTGGAAATAGATAGTGGTGATAGTTACACAATGTTGTTAATGTACTTAATGCCACTGCATTTTTACTTATAAAATGATTAAAATATGTATATTTTATAACAATTTTTAAAAATGTTAATGAGAGGCCTAAAAAAGATTTTTTTTTTGGACAAAGAAATTATTCTTGCAAGAAATTGTCCTAAGGAAAATACAAGGAGGTATGTAGAGATTTAGTCACAAGGATGTTTTGTTAAGAGTATTTTTACAAAAACAAAATGAGACAAAATAAAACAAAAATAAAGAATACAATTTTTTTTTGGCCGTACCACATGGCTTGTGGGATCTTAATTCTCCAACCAGGGCTTGAACCTGGGCCCTCAGCAGTGAAAGTGCGGAGTCCTAACCACTGGACCACCAGGGAATTCCCAAGAGTACAATTTTAATGTCCCCAAACAAGCCATTGATGAAATATACTATGATGTATAACAGACTGCCATAGAGAAACTTAAAAAAACAACTATGTTCTTTTTAAGAAGAATTCTTAATTACATAGAAAGACTAAGAGGAAATACTGCAAAACGTTAGTGGTGGTTATTTCTGGGTAGTGGGATTATAGATGATTTTTCTTTTCTTTTATGTAATTTTTATGTTCTAAATTTATTACAATAAATATGCATTTTTAAAAAAATTTTTTTTAAATTAATTAATTAATTTATATATGGCTGTGTTGGGTCTTCGCTTCCGTGCGAGGGCTTTCTCTAGTTGTGGCAAGTGGGGGCCACTCTTCATCGCGGTGCGCGGGCCTCTCACCATCGCAGCCTCTCTTGTTGCGGAGCACAGGCTCCAGACGCGCAGGCTCAGCAATTGTGGCTCACGGGCCCAGTTGCTCCGCGGCATGTGGGATCCTCCCAGACCAGTGTTCGAACCCACGTCCCCTGCATTGACAGGCAGACTCTCAACCACTGCGCCACCAGGGAAGCCCATGCATTTTTAATAAACTAAAAATTGAAGTTTGTTTTATTTTTATTTATTTATTTGTTTATTTATTTATTTATGGCTGTGTCGGGTCTTAGTTGCGGCACATGGGATCTTCGTGAGGCATGTGGGATCTTTCGTTGTGGAGCAGGCTCTTCACTGTGGTGCACAGGCTTCTTTCTAGTTGTGGCTCGTGGGCTTCTCTCTAGTTGTGGTGTGCGGGTATTCTCGCTCTAGCTGTGGCTGGGGGGACTCCAGGGCACGTGGGTTCTGTAGTTGTGGTGCGTGGGGTCCAGAGCGTGAGGGCTCTGTAGTTCGCAGCAAGCGGGCTCTCTCTTTGAGGCGCGCGAGCCCAGTAGTTGTGGCGCACCAGCTTAGTTGCCCTCGGCATGTAGGATCTCAGTTCCCCCACCAGGGATCAAACCCATGTCCCCTGCATTGGATGGCTGATTCTTTACCCCTGGACCACTAGGGAAGTCCCTGAAGTTTATTTTAAAATGTTTTATCCATCCTTCAGAGATCAGCTGAGAAGTTACTCATCTGTTAACTGTTCTCAGAATCTTCCAACTGAAAATGGTTGTTTCCATCTCCAAATTCTATAGCCTCTTGTATGTCTCTCATGGTACTTATCACATAGGCCCATGTATTAAAGTAATTTAAGAGTCTGGTTTACCTCTCCTGCTCAGCACTCGTGAGACTACCTTACCAGGCACTACCTAAATCAGGAATATTGCCTATTTCAGCACCACTTGATTAACAATCTGTATGACTCAGGTTAGCACAGTGGTCCCCAACCTTTTTGGCACCAGGGACCGGTTTCGTGGAAGACAGTTTTTCCATGGATGACAGGGGTTGAAGGATGGTTCAGGCGGTAATGCGAACGATGGGAGCGGCAGATGAAGCTTCGCTCGCTAGCCCACCGCTCACCTCCAGCTGTGCGGCCTGGTTCCTAACAAAACTACAATGAGGTATCACCTCACACCGGTTAGAATGGGTATCATCAGAAAATCTACAAACAACAAATGATGGAGAGGGTGTGGAGAAAAGGGAACCCTCTTACACTGTTGGGGGGAATGTGAATTGATACAGCCACTATGGAGAACTGATCTAGAGAAAGGGTTGGGTCTTCCTGAGTTCAGGTATTTCTAAGGTTAATGATATTTGAATGGATTATTTAACCTAATTTAGAAACATGAAATTATTGGGAAGAACAACACTATGTAAACTACTTATATATTCAGCAAGCAGTTAACATAGACAGACATAGAGTTAGCTCCAAGTGTGTTTTTGTTTAATGTAAATCCCTCTGCTTAGAGTTCCTCTTCTTGGGTGGCGAGCTTGTTTTAATTGGATTGTACAAACAATATTTTATCTAGCAATAGTGTCCCAGATAATAATGTGCAGGCTGTAACAATGCTAAAACACTCAAATACAAACACAGATTCAGTGAATTATAGTTTCTAATGTGCAACGTAAGGTACAGTGTTTTCTGCTCCACTTGTTTCTGCCCTTGGTATAAACATTTTTGCACTTTGTACATACATACTTATTCCTGCTAGATTGGAAGCTCCTCATGGCAGTAGAAACAAGACTAGTTGTTTTTTGTTGTTTTGATTTTTTTTAAACTTTTTTTTTTAATTTTAATTTTTTATTTTTTAAAATTTATTTATTTATTTATGGCTGTGTTGGGTCTTCGTTTCTGTGCTAGGGCTTCCTCTAGTTGTGGCAAGCGGGGGCCACTCTTCATCGCGGTGCACGGGCCTCTCACTATCGCGGCCTCTCTTGTTGCGGAGCACAGGCTCCAGACGCGCAGGCTCAGTAATTGTGGCTCACGGGCCCAATTGCTCCGCAGCATGTGGGATCTTCCCAGACCAGGGCTCGAACCCATGTCCCCTGCATTGGCCGGCAGATTCTCAACCACTGCGCCACCAGGGAAGCCCACAAGACTAGTTTTATTCATATCTGAATTCCTGGTTCTTGGTACCTAATGCATAATGAAACACAATATATATGTTTGTTTGTTGAATGACTCTAGTCACTAGGGTTCAGACTCAGAAGACCTGGGTTCAAATCTCAGTTCCACTTGCCATGGGCAAAACTTAGTTGATCTGAATGTTACTTTGCTCCACTATAAAGATAAGAATAATGATAAAACCTAGTCTGCAACATTGTTATGAGAATTAAATGAGATAAGGAATATGAAGGCTTTTTAAACTGTCCGTCCCATGATAAAGTTATTATTAATGAAGTTTTGAATCAGAGAACTGATAGTAAGATCATGGAATAACCAGGAGAGACCAGATATATGCCTCTCAAAAGACCTCAACAAGATGGTATTAATTTTCTTGGTGTGTTTACCATGGCCAGGATCTTGCAAATATCCCCACAGGGTCAGACATCTGGTTCTGTCAGCACAGAGAGGAGATCTTGGGGTCAGACTCATATTAGTCAAGCTCACAAGACTTGCATAAACCAGAATATATAAACTATAGTGTCAATTTACCAATTTACACATACTACACCTGCCATGAAAAACAGAATATTTGGGTCAGCACAACCAGCCCTCTACCTTCCCACAAACATTGCTCCTAATTTGGTTCACCAAATTATATTCAGAAGGTCTCTTGGTGAACATGCATGTTTCCCATGACTGCTGTAACAAATTACCACAAACATGGTGACTTAAAACAGTGAAAACTTATTCTCTCACAGTTCTGGATCCCAGAAGTTCAAAATCAGTGTCACTGGATCAAAATCAAGGTGCAGCAAAGCAGCACTCCCCTCAGAGGCTGTAAGGGAGACTCTATTCCTGGCCTTTTCCAGCTTCTGGTGGTCTCCAGCATTCCTTAGCTTGTGACAGCATCCCTCCAATCTCTGCCTCTGTCTTCGCACTGTCTTCTCTTCTTTGTATGTGAAATCTCCCTTTCTCTCTGTTTTGTAAGGATACATTTGATTGCATTTAGTGCCCACTCAGATAATCCAAAATAATCTCCTCTTGTCGAAATCCTTAATTTAATCACGTCTGCAAAGTCCTCCCCCACTTTTTTTTTGCCATATAAGATAATAGGTTCCAGGGATTCAGAGATGGATGTCTTTTTCGGGAGGCACATTTTTCAGCCTACTGCAGGATGGAAATTGGGATTTGAAAAGTAAATTATACTACTAGAAAGACTGAAGGCATCAGACTACACTGTGGTGCATTTACTTTCACAGTAGGAATGGCCTTGTCAAATGGCCTGAATACTCAAGTCTATTGCCAAGATTCATTTTCTCAACACAGTTCTTGGATGGCCATTGCCAGTGTCTGCTTCTGTGACTGCTATATTTTTTTTAATTTTTAAAAAATTTAAAAAAATTTTGGCTGCGTTGGGCCTTCGTTGTGGCGTGTGGGCTTTCTCTAGCTGTGGCGAGCGGGGGCTACTCTTTGTTGCGGTGCGCGGGCTTCTCATTTTGGTGGCTTCTCTTGTTGCAGAGCACGGGCTCTAGGCTCGCGGGCTTCAGTATTGCGGCACACGGGCTCAGTAGTTGTGGCTCATGGGCTGTAGAGCACAGGCTCAATAGTTGTGGTGCACGGGCTTAGTTGCTCTGCGGCATGTGGGATCTACCCAGGCCAGGGCTTGAACCCGTGTCCCCTGCATTGGCAGGTGGATTCTTAACCACTGCACCACCAGGGAAGCCCCTGTGACTGCTTTTTAATGCCTCCATGACTAACAAAAGTCCTTTTGATGGGCCTAGTTTTTCTTTCCTCTTTTTCCTTTCTTTCTTCCTTCCTTTCTTTTTTCCTTCTTCTTTTTCTTTCTTTCTTTCTTTTTTTTTTGTCTTGCCTGGGAACTATTCTATTTCTTTAATTGGTGGCCTTGCCTAGCTCTGTTATGATCCACTATCTGTCAATGTTTATAGTTTAATTCTTTTTATTTTTTTGCTTCACTGCACAGCTTGCAGGATCTTAGTCCCCCGACCAGGGATTGAACCTGGGCCACGGCAGTGAAAGCCCGGAATTCTAACCACTAGGCCACCAGGGAACTCCCCTAATTCATTTCTCTTTAAATTGAAGTATAACTGAACTACAGCACTATGTTAGTTCCAGGTGCACAAAATAGTTATTCCATAGTTCTGTATGTTAGAAAATGATCACCACTATAGTGTAATTTTAAAAAATTAATTAATTAATTAATTAATCTATTTGGCTGCTCCAGGTCTTAGTTGCAGCATGTGGGATCTTTCAGTTGCAGCCTGTGGGATCTAGTTCCCTGACCAGGGATTGAACCCAGGCCCCCTGCATTCGGAGCGAGAAGTCTTAACCGCTGGACCTCCAGGGAAGTCCCACTAGCATGTTAAACTTTTCTTGTTTAAATTGCCATGTGGTTTCTCTTTCCTGGTTGGACCTGGACTGATACAATAACTCATCAGAACTATCAGGCAAGGACTTTAAAGCAGCTATTATAACAATTCTGTATGAAGTAAAGAAAAATATGCTCATAATAAGTGGAAAAATAGAAAATAGCAGAAGACTAGAAACTATAAAAAAGTACCAAATGAAAATTCTAGAACTGAAAAATACAGTATTTGAAATTTAAAAATCACTGAATGGACTTAATAGCAGTTTGGAGATAGGAAAAATTCAGTGAACTTGAAGATAGTTCAAGAGAAATGATCCAGTGTGAAGAATATAGAAAAAAAGAAAAGACTGAAAAATGTGAACAGAACTTCAGAAACGTATAATATCAGAAATCTAATATACATTTATTTAATTGGAGTCACAGGAGAGGAAAGAGAGAATGGGGTAGAAAACTCTGTGAAGAAATAATGGCTGAACACTTCCCAAATTTGGTGAAAGACATAAATTTTCAGATCAAAGAAGCTCAGTAACTGTTGGTAGAAATGTAAATTGGTCAGCCACTGTGGAAAACATTATGGAGATTCCTCAGAAAACTAAAAATAGGACTACATGCTACCCAGCAATTCCACGCTTGGGTATATATATATGAACCCCAATGTTCATAGCAGCACTATTTACCATAGCCAAGATGTGGAAGCAACCTAAGGGTCCTCAACAGACGAATGGATAAAGATGTGCATATATATGTACACACACACACACACACACACACACACACACACACACACAATGGAATACTACTCAGCCATAAAAAGAAATTTTGCCATTTGTAACAACATAGATGGACTTGGAGGGTATTATGCTAAGTGAAATAAATCAGACCAAGAAAGACAAATATATCACTTACATGTGGAATCTAAAAAAATAAAACTAGTGAATATAGCAAAAAAGAAACAGACTCACAGATATAGAGAACTAACTAGTGTTTACAAGTGGGGAGAGGAAAGAAGGGAGGGGCAAGATATGGATAGGGGATTAAGAGGTACATATTACTTTGTATAAAATAAATAAGTGGGACTTCCCTGGTGGTCCAGTAGGTAAGACTCCGTGCTCCCAATGCAGGGGGCCCGGGTTTGATACCTGGTTGGGGAACTAGATCCTGCATGCATGCCGCAACTAAGAGTTCACATGCTGCAACTAAAAGATCTCGCATGCCGCCACTAAGAGCTGGTGCAGCCAAAATAAACAAATAAATATTTAAAAAAATAAATAGGACGTCCCTGGTGGTGCAGTGGTTGAGAACCCGCCTGCCAATGCAGGGGACACGGGCTCGAGCCCTGGTCTGGGAAGATCCCACATGCCGCAGAGCAACTAAGCCATTGCGCCACAACTACTGAGCCTGCGTTCTAGAGCCAGCGAGCCACAATTACTGAGCCCATGTGCCACAACTACTGAAGCCCGTGTGTCTAGAGCCCGTGCTCTGCAAAAAGAGAAGCCACCACGATGAGAAGCCCGCACACTGCAGCAAAGAGTAGCCCCCGCTCGTCGCATCTAGAGAAAGCCCGCGAGCAGCAAGAAGACCAAATGCAGCCAAAAAAAAAAAAAAAAAAAAAAAAGCAGCTCAGCAAACCACATTTAAGCACATCACAGTCAAACTGTTGAAAACCAAAAATTAGAGGCAATCTTGAAAGCAGTTTGAGAAAAATGACACGTTACCATATAGAGGACCAATGATTTTTTTTTTCTTTTTTCTTTTTTTTTTTTTTTTTTTTTTTTTTTTTTGGCTGCGTTGAGTCTTTGCTGCTGCGCGTGGGGTTTCTCCAGATGCGGCGAGCGGGGCCTACTCTTTGTTACGGTGCACGTGTTTCTCATTGCGGTGGCTTCTCTTGCTGCAGAGCACAGGCTCTAGGTGCATGGGCTTCAGTTGTTGTGCCTTGCGGGCTCTTGAGCACGGGCTCAGTAGTTGTGGCACACGGCCTAGTTGCTCTGCGGCAGGTGGGATCTTCCCGGACCAGGGCTTGAACCTGTGTCCGCTGCACTGGCAGGCGGATTCTTAACCACTGCACCACCAGGGAAGTCCAGGACCAATGATTTGAATTACTATGGGTTTCTCATCAGAAACTATGGAGATCAGCAGTTTAAAGTACTCAAAGGAAAAAAAAAAAACCTATTGACGTAGAATTCTATATTTAGTTTTACATGGCATAAACATGGTTACTGGAAGTCACCCATTTGACCCTGTGGAAGGGGGACAGAGAAAGGGTAATCATTGTGAGATGGACAAATACCCTGAGGAAGTAACCACCACAGTTATGTACATACACCTCTACCCTCTACATATTTATTTTCATGATCTATCTGGGAATTTTGGCAGAAAAGTTTTTTTTTCCCAGGGTTTATGATATACTTTTAATTTTTTTTTTTTGGCTGCATTGGGTCTTTGTTGCTGCTCGTGGGCTTTCTCTAGTTGCGACGAGCGGGGGCTACTCTTCGCTGCAGCGCGCAGTTCTCATTGCCATGGCTTTTCTTGTTGTGGAGCACGGGCTCTAGGCACGCGGGCTTCAGTAGTTGTGGCACGTGGGCTCAGTAGTTGTTGCTCGCAGGCTCTAGAGCACAGGCTCAGTAGTTGTGGCGCATGGGCTTAGTTGCTCCTCGGCATGTGGGATCTTCCTGGACCAGGGCTCGAACCCATGTCCCCTGCATTGGCAGGCGGATTCTTAGCCACTGCACCACCAGGGAAGCCCCTATTTTTAAAATTTTTATTGGGGTATAGTTGATTTACAATGTTGTGTTAGTTTCAGGTATACAACAAAGTGAATCTGTTATACATACGTATATCCACTCTTTTTAAGATTCTTTTCCCATATAGGCCATTACAGAGTATTGAGTAGAGTTCCCTGTGCTATACAGTAGATCCTTATTAGTTATTTATTTTATATATAGTAGTGTGTATGTGTCAATTGGCAGTAAAGTTTAAAAAGCGCTGACAGAGTCAATAAGTAAAGCAATGAATGACAGCTGAATACTCATTCCTTATATTTGTCTAGTCAGAAAAGCAACTTTCAATTTGCCTTCAGTACATGACCTTAATCTAAGCTGGGTTTGGTTTCATGTGCTTCTTCAGCTCCCCAACCTGATTGCCCTTTTCTCTTGCTTCTCTTTTACACTCTTTTTGCCACTGGCCACCACCATTGGCCTAATAGCAGAGGGATTACATCTTGCCAACCAGTTCTTTCTGATCTTATTGATCACCATGGCTACTCTGGTCAGTAGCCAGCTTTACTTTGTAGCCAGCGATCAACTGGATATTTTTCCACCTGTTCCAGCTTTTGGTTTTCAAAGATCTCTCTGATTTTTTCCTCCCAGTGTGCTTCCATCCCATCAAAATCTGTCTTCCTTTTTGAAAGTAGGCAGATATTTATGTATCATCCCAATTTTTTATAACATGGAAGCATCACTCCTGTGATAACACACACATGCACACACACACACACACTCACTAAGGGGTCTTATAAAACTGGGCAACAGGCAAGCACACATTCGTAGGAATAGTTTCTGGATTAAAAATAAAATCTGAGAATACAGTCTTCCTTAGGATCAATGGTCTTCTTTCTCAGCTATCTTTTCCTATTTCCCTTTTCAGAAAATTCCTTCACAGCTGAGGAGCAGTGCTCCCTATGCCAAAGCAGCTCCAACTCAGACTGGAATATGGTGTCTCTGTCACTGTAAAGTCCTTGAGCTCTTTCGTCCTCACTCTGTGCAGGATATACTTGTACTGTGTCAATGCTTCCCCCATTGTCCAACTAATGAGTTCACTACAAAGCAAAAACAAAACTACACTGGTGAACACCCACTATTTTTCTGAAGTAAGTTAGGGGCAAAACAGGGGATGCAGAAGAGAACTGTCTCCCTACATACCCCCTCCACCCAGGTCAAGGGCAGCCTTCTCACCCCAACAGCCGTCTCCTCCGCAGTTGCTGCCCTGACAGAAAACAGAGAAACTTGTGTCTTTCCCAAGGTCTCTGTCCCACATTTAGTTACTACCCTCTTCAAAAGGGGAAGTCAGTGCTGAACTCCTTCTCTGGCTAACCTCCTATCAAACACTTTTGCCAACACCAAAGGGAGACAAATGTGGATTTTCCAGGCCCATGACAGTCCCCAAACATTAAGGCAGACCTGGGGTCACAGAGTGAGGACAGAAGGCCAAATTGCTCCCCAGCATCCCACTTCGCTTGGGAAAATCAATAAAGATCAGTTTGGGTTTTGTTAAGGAAAAGGCTGCCGTTCCCAGAAGGAGCAAAAATCCTTTGTGTTACCATCATTTCCTTATCATCCCAGATGCCGAAAGAACACTTACACTCATTCCTCTACTCCCCTCCTTATTCCAGATGCTAGAATTTATCCTCTCATGCAGCCCTTCGGCACTGTGCTGGGTAATGGGACCACCAGCAGAAGCCTCCAGCATCTCCAGGGGAGTCCTGTGGGAAAGCACCTTTGTATGTGGATTGCAGAAGGGGAGCAGACCTTGGTCTCCCCAACACTTGACAGGAACCGAAGAGCTGAGGGATTTGGGTCTGATGTCCTCTCAACCGAGCCAGTTTAGGCTAGTGCCTGTGGGGTTGTGTGTTCAAGGAACAGCGGGTGGGAGGGAATGCCAGAAAGTGTTTGTAATGGGGGTTGAGGAAGTTTGGGGTATCCTGGGAACAGAATATGCTGGCCCAGGCCTGAGCCATCCCCAAGCCCCTCCCACTTCCCGGTTAGTAACCAGATCCAGCTGTGCACAATCCTGGCCATCGCTTCCCATCTGGCTTCTAGGAACTCATAACTAATTAAAGGAGTGTGTGTGTTTGTTGGGGGAGGGGTCCTCTTAAAAACAGAGGTTTCCAAGATAACGGCTTGGCGAGAACTCAACCCCATCCAGCCAGGCAAACTGCCCTCTCTCCTGACCCCCTCAGGGCTCTCAGGGGAAAACAGGCCAGAGGCTGACACTATATTTCTCCCACATTTCTCTAGATCAAGAGCAGTATCTAGGCCAGCCCTAACTTGGTTACACCCTACGTTTTTCTCACCTCCAGTTTCCAGTTTCAGACCCCAGACTTGCCCTTTATATACTAGAATGTCCAGCCCTCCAGGTCACCCCATTAGGGTGAGGATGCTGTCAGAGGGGGGGTGGGTGCGGATTTGGAGATTGGCTTCTCCTGGGCTTAGAGACCTCTGCCAACCTTTGCCCTTCACCCACAGCCCCATAGCTCCTGAACATAAGAAAATACTCTCAGAATCTTACCTACTTCCTGCTGCTACAGTTTAAAATATTTTAATTAAAAATATTTCTATACAAACTCTTGTACCACAATCTGTGGGCAGAGAGGGAAAGCAGTTTGCAGAATGGGAGCAAGCCAGCCAAAGAACCCAGGAGCTCTTTCTCTCAGACTCAAGTTCTCTTTTGGGGGCAGGCAGACCGCATGTCCTAACCCTTCGCACACATTCCCACATGTCCCCCAGTGAGAGATGACAAATTCAGAGGGAAAAAGAGCTGGGCCAGCTTGGCGCAGGGGGTGGGGGCTGGCGGAAGTGGAGGTCATTATGCCGTTATGGGAACAGTTAGTCATGCAGTCTTGCACACACGCCCAGCTTGCAGTTCCTGGCTCTAAGGGGTTTGTTTGGGGGCCTGTGGAAACTCTTGGGAGACTGCGAAGATCATAGCTTGGGCCTGAGGCTCCGCTGCTTCTTCCTAGCTGTGTGACCCAAAGTAACCTGTTAGAGACTCAGTCTCCTTTTCCATAGAAGGTGATAATACCAGCCCACAGGGTTGTTGTTGAGATTTAAATGAGATAAACTATTTGGCAACTTTTACCGTTTCACTCTGTTCTTTCCCTGGCTCCTTAGTGTCTAGAATGTGGCTCCGAGGCCAGAGTGAGTGCCCACCCTTTACCTTTTACAATAACCATTATCTCTCTCACTAACGTACTAACATACACTCCTAAGCATTCTTCCCCCACCCCCGCTTTTTGTTGTTGTTGTTGCTATATGAGGTGCCCAAGGGGAGGGAGTAATCTTCTATCGCATTCATCTTACTTTACTCCTTTCCCTTTCCCCACACCCCTCTCGGCTCCTGTCCCTCCCCCACTATGCTCATTACTTCCTTTCACTTTCTCTCCCATCCCACTCACAGTCTCCATCCAGGGGCTGAGGCTGGGCTGGCAGAGCTGGAGCTGAACTCAGAGCCACTGACAGTTCCAAGTAAATGCATCAAAATGTTACTAGTGGTTCTCTTCTGGGTAGGATTTACTGGTGGTTTTCATTCTCTTCCTTGCTTATTTTGGTATTTTCCAAATTTACTAATGAGCAATGGATAACTTATTCAGAAAAAAAAGAAATAGAAGGCTTCCCTGGTGGCGCAGTGGATAAGAATCTGCCTGCTAGTGCAGGGGACACAGGTTCGATCCCTGGTCCAGGAAGATCCCACATGCCGCAGAGCAACTAAGCCCGTGCGCCACATCTACTGACCCTGCGCGCCTAGAGCCTGTGCTCCGCGACAAGAGAAGCCACCGCGGTGAGAAGCCCGTGCACCACAACGAAGAGTAGCCCCTGCTCGCCACAACTAGAGAAAGCCCGCGTGCAGCCACGAGGACCCAACACAGCCAAAAATAAATAAAATAAAAATTTTAAAAAAAGAAAAAAAATAGAGAAGACTTTAATCAGAAAAAAATATATAATTTTCAATTGGCCCATGTCCTCTTCTCAAAAGAAGAGGGATTGGACTTCCCTGGTGGCGCAGTGGTTAATAATCTGCCTGCCAATGCAGGGGACATGGGTTCGAGCCCAGGTCCGGGAAGATCCCACATGCCGCGGAGCAACTAAGCCCGTGTGCCACAACTACTGAGCCTGCGCTCTAGAGCCTGTGAGCCACAACTACTGAGCCCGAGTGCCACAACTACTGAAGCCCGCACGCCTAGAGTCCATGCTCCGCAACAAGAGAAGCCACCACAATGAGAAGCCCATGCACTGCAACAAAGAGCAGCCCCCACTCCCCGAATCTAGAGAAAGCCAGTGCGCAGCAACAGAGACCCAACGCAGCCAAAAATAAGTAAATAAATACGTTTAAAAAAATAAATAAATAAAATTGCAAAAAAATTTAAAAAAAAAAAAAAAAAAAAGAAGAGGGATTGAGGGATAGAGGGGTGGAAAGAGGAAGAGAAGGGCAGGGCTGAGAAAAGCCCTGCAGGGGGCTGAACGGAGCTGGTTCCCAAGCTCCCTCATTTCCTGTGGGCAGCAGCCTTGATCATGGCCTCAGTCACGGCCTCTGTCACTCATCAGTCAGAGGTTATGTCCTTGCTTGCCTGTCACTGGCCATTTGGGACTTAGTCACTTGATTATTACTCAGTTGAGTGCTGAGTGGGTCTAGAGGACCAGCATCATTGAGGGCAACGATATGAGTCAGGAGGATCCCCCACCTCCATCCTGGGGTGTGAAGGGTTCCCCTGTGGCCTGCCAGCCTTTCAGCCTGGGATGTGGGGAAGGGCTCAGAACTGGGGTCCCACTGAAAACATGAGTTCAGTAACTCCTTCCCCCATTCCTATCCCTACTTCCCTGTGCATTTGAATGGTATGTAAGTGTTGTGTGATGCACAGATGATGGTGGAAACTTCAGTGGCTCCTAACCACTTAGAGAACAAAGCTCTAAGAGTCAGCGTGGTGCACGGAAAGAGCGCGGGTTAGGAGTTGGCAGAGGGATTTGAATATATGCCAGGCCAGTTAGGAGTTCCATGTCCTTAGTCAAGTTTCCCTCTCTGAATCTCCATTTCCTCTCTTAAAAAAATGGCCAGAGGGACTGCCCTGGTGGTGCAGTGGTTAAGACTCTGCCTGTCAATGCAGGGGACACGGGTTCAAGCCCTGGTCCGGGAAGATCCCACGTGCCGCGGAGCAACTAAGCCCGTGCACCACAACTACTGAGCCTGCGCTCTAGAGCCCGCGAGCCACAACTACTGAAGCCTGTGCTCCTAGAGCCCGTGCTCCACAACAAGAGAAGCCACCACAATGAGAAGCCCATGCACTGCAACAAAGAGTAGCCCCCGCTCACCACAACTAGAGAAAGCCCACGTGCAGCAACGAAGACCCAATGCAGCCATAAATAAATAAATAAATATTTTTTTTAAAAAAAGGTCAGAATAATTCTTCCCTCATAGGAGGATAGTGAGAATTAAATGAGATAATATATGAATCACCTAACACAAAGTAGTTCTTTAACTGTAAGTTTTTCTCTTCTTTCTTACATGGCATTCAAGACCGTCTCTAATCTCTGGCTCCCAGCCACTCTCCCAGCCTGGTCATTCATTTGACAAAGACATACTAAGCAGCACCCGAAGCACTGACCTAGCCTGGGGTAGACACGAAGCACAGCCTCAGAACCTCTCACTGAGCACAGCTGGCTTTTTTCCCCTCTGCACTTTTGCTCAAGACCTGCACCGTCCCTGTTCCTCAGGACTCTTTTACTCCATCCAACTCATAGCCAGTCTTCACAGCCCAGCTCAAAGCCTGCCTCCTCTGCGAGCCTTCCCACAGCCCCATGGCCCTCAGGATGAGGCACCTCCTGCCTGGCTCCCTGGTTCCCCTCATTTCAGGGGCTTGTGTTGGTCTCACCCTATCTGTAATGTCCCTGCGGGCAGGCTCCGGCCCTTTACTTCTTTGTATCCTTGTTATCCTTCCCCCCAACCCACACATTCCAGGTACATTAAATGCTTGAAATGATGACTTTTTATTAAAGCAGACACAAGTAGGTTTCAAGAGCATCTGAATTCCCAACTTGGTCTTGGATGCAAAGAAACTGAGATCTCATCCTTCATTTCTTCACCTGAAACCCAAGCACCTAAGCAACTTGCTTCCTACCTCTTAGTTTTATTTTTATTTTTCCTATCCTAGAGCAGATAGGGAGACATGAAGGTTGCAGACGAGGGGTTTGCTACCCAAGGGTCACTGGGGCACAGGAATGTCCAGCTTCAGAGGATGGCCATGGTCCCTATCCCTAGTCTTTGCAGATATTCTGCCTCTGATCCTGCCAGGATACCCACCCCCAGGACAATATGGAAAGTCTTTCGGTCTCCAGCAGAGGACCCTGGGGGACAGGGTTGGAGGCTCTTCTTGACTTCCGCTCTCTGGCAGGGCAGAGGTTAATGGTGAATTGCAACACATCTCTGGGCTGAGTCACCTCCTACTGACACTCCCCCAATTCCCCTCCTCTGAAGTTTTATAAAGAGGACCAGGGACTAGAGAGTGAAAAGAACTGAAGGGAAGAGCCCCCCACCTAGCCCTGCTCCCCCAGGCTCCCAGAAATCTCAGGGCAGAAGGCACAAACAGCCTCTGGAGCTCTTGCCTGGTGGGACCATGAACTGGCAGCGGCTGTGGCTGGGCTTCCTACTCCCCATGACAGTCTCGTGCTGGGCCCTGGGGCCTGGAGAGGAGGCAGCAGTGGTGAGTGCCCTGGGAAGGTCAGACCCAGGCTGGGGGACGGATGGAGGAACTGCTCCATGGTCCCATCCAAGCCTCCCTTCTGACCTACAACTGCTTTCCCTTCCCTTCCTTCCTCTATTCCATGATCCACCCCTACCCATCTCCACTCCTTCCCCTTGTTCCTCCCCTAATGTGCCTCTCCTTTAGTCCTTCCACGTCTGTCCCCTCCTGTCCTTATGGGCTGTTAGGTCACTTAGAGCTTCACCCAGAGACTAACCTCTTTTTATTCTGCTGACCCCCACCCTCATCATAGGATTACTTGTTGCAATACGGGTACCTACAGAAGCCTCTAGAAGGACCTGATGACTTCAGGCCAGAAGATATCATAGAGGCTCTGAGGTGAGAGGTCATAAGGTGCATGCCTTCAGGGTCAAGGTCACAAGGTCTCCTTACTCTCTTCTCAACCCTTTCAGTCCCCAGGCCCACCTCTGCTTAACCCAGGTCCACGTTGGGGATCTAGGGAATGGGTGGTGGGGCCTGGGGTGAGATGGGGATTCAAAGATGAGGGCACAGTCAAGCACTTCTTTGGAGGCTCCATCCCATGTTATATCCAAAATACTACTATTTGGTCACATTCCACATGAAGTATAATTTATATGTAAAACTGTGAGTTGAGTTAAGTTGGAGCTGAGTTGTTGACATGATGTTGCCTTTCATAGACATTTAATACAGGATTTATTTATTTCTATTTTGAAGTTTTCATATTTTGGATCTAATGGGTCATTTTTCTTTCTGCTCTCAGATATGTTCCCAGGCCCTTGAAAAGTCACAGTACCTGCGGCGCCTGATGGATGAAATTGCCCCAGAGCAGGCTGGGCTGGGAGGGACAGGTCCAGCCAGGAGGGAAGAAAGCAAAGGGAGGACAGGCCCTCAGGTGGGAGCAGTGGTGGGAGAGTCTCCAGAGCAGGAGGCAGGACACTTACCTAGATCAGGAGGAGGTTAGAAATTGCAGTAGAGGAAGAAGGCAACGCCAGATGGCACTTTACCCAAATAAGAGCATGAACACAGGAGGTGAAGCTGAGTATTGCCTTTATGCAGAACAGAAGAGGAAGTCCCAATTACGAGGACTGGATCCTGGAGTGATCTCATCAGCTTCAGAGATTTTGGGCCATTCTCAGCCACCACCTTGGGCAGCGGGGGGCCAAAGAGCTATCCCCAGTTCTTAGTCATTCCACATGCCACTGCCCTGCTGGACCCACCCCTCTCCCTCTTTCTAGAGCTTTTCAGGAAGCATCTGAGCTGCCAGTCTCAGGTCAGCTAGATGATGCCACGAGGGCCCGTATGAGGCAGCCCCGTTGTGGTCTGGAGGACCCCTTCAACCAGAAGACCCTTAAATACCTGCTGCTGGGTGAGGGCTGAGCCTGGGAAAGGGAGGGAGAGGAGGGGGTGGCATGGCTCTGGAGCACAGGTGGCATTGGGACAGCCTGGATGAGCTCAGTGTTGAATGGATGGTCACCTGGTAATTAACTGATCATCACTTGCCTGGAGGGGTTATTTCACAGCTTTGCTAAGTGAGTGCCCAGACTCAGGGGAACTCTTCCGAGCTGGCAAAAGTATCTGTGCTTCTAATCTATTTTCTGGTCCAATTAACCAGGCCGCTGGAGAAAGAAGCACCTGACCTTCCGCATCTTGAACCTGCCCTCCACCCTCCCATCCTACACAGCCCGGGCAGCCCTGTTTCAAGCCTTCCAGTACTGGAGCAATGTGGCTCCCTTGACCTTCCGGGAGGTGAAGGCTGGCTGGGCTGATATCCGCCTCTCCTTCCATGGCCGCCAAAGCCCATACTGCTCCAATACCTTTGATGGGCCTGGTAGGCACCAGCTCTCGACTCTCACTTCACAGACCTCTGTCCCCTTGAGTCAGTTACTCTGGAACCTTAATGTCAGGCCACCCCCATGCTCAACTGCACCCTACACTCTCTAACCACCTTCTAATATTCCCTTGGGGAGCAGCATGTCACCTCCCTGGGGACTTAGCAAGCCTCTTCTTTGAAGCTTATGCCTTCTTCGTTGGCTTAAGTTCCTCTGCTCAAGGCATACCTCAGAGAGGACAGGGCCAGAGATGACAGAGTGGCTGGGAGGTAAAGGGACAGAGTGATGGGCATCCCTGAGAGAACAGAATGATGACAGCGGAATCTGAACGGAGTGAGAGGTATCCAAGAGACAGTGAATATACATGGGGGAATTTTAAGGGAATGGAGTCATTGGAGTTTATAACAGGCAGGGGATGCTCCACCCTAGGAGACTCTGACCTCCTTCCTGTCTATCTTTGCCTTTGTCCAGGGCGGGTCCTGGCCCATGCCGACATCCCAGAGCTGGGCAGTGTGCACTTTGATGAAGATGAGCTCTGGACTGAGGAGACCTACCGGGGGGTGAACCTGCGCATCATTGCAGCCCACGAACTGGGCCATGCCCTGGGGCTTGGGCACTCCCGATACACCCAGGCCCTCATGGCCCCTGTCTATGCTGGCTACCGGCCCCACTTCAAGCTGCACCCGGATGATGTGGCTGGGATCCAGGCTCTCTATGGTCAGTCCTTTCCCCTAGTGATCATGAAGGTCAGTCTGACCAGTATCTCTTCAGGCATGAAGAGACAAGTCTAATCTTCATGGAGGGAAATGGCTTGGCTTCTTTCTCTTCCTCCTGCCCAGTTACTCGGCCTTCTTCATTTTCAGGAGCTGTTTTTCTTTCCTTTTTTTTTTTTGGCCTCGCCGCGTGGCTTGTGGGATCTCAGTTCCCCAACCAGGGATTGAACCCAGGCCATGAGGCCGCTGCAGTGGAAGCCCGGAATCCTAACCACTAGGCCACCAGGGAACTCCCAGGAGCTGTTTTTCTGACACTTCCAGGTCTAATCTTTCTGCCAGAGCTCTCTCCCCTCATACCTGTTCTAAGGGATGAAGAATGAACATTCCAGCAAACCCCCTTCTCCCTTTCTAGTGCCTCTCAAAACTAAAAACATGTCTCCCGCTGATATCAATATGATCTTTCCTCCCACCAAGGAAAGCTCTCTAGGTTTCCCTTTTCCTCTCTATGGGACCTCTGAGCTGAACTTACAGTAGAAGAGTGGGGAGGCCAGTGCTCTGAGTTCTCTCCCTGAGCAGGATTATGTTACCTTGCAGGCAAGAAAAGCCCAGAGACAGAGGATGAGGAAGAAGAGATGGAGCTCCCCACTGTACCCCAAGTGCCCACAGAACCCAGTCCCATGCCAGACCCCTGCAGTGGTGAACTGGATGCCATGATGCTGGGTAAGACCCTTCCCCTCTAGGCTGTAGGCAGGCAGTGGGGTGGCCTGCTGACCTTGAGATGGGAGTGACATGGGACCTCAGTGTAAGCAATGGCAGTTAACCACCAGACAGGGGTTAGTGGCCATGGAAGGAGGCATGTGGTATGGGGAGGGAGGATTCAGAGCCAAATTAAAGGTGGGCCAGGCTGGAATTTACCTCTGCTGCCACCCTATGAGGGCCACTAAAAACATCTGGAAATACAGCAGGATGGAGAAAACAGTCTTAACTTGAATGTCTATTAGAGAGGGTATTATACCCGCATGGAAGTACAACTTGGAAGCCACCTGGGGTAGGAGGGGAGGTCCCCAAGGGGGAGCAGCTATCTGCAGGGCTTTTGTTTTGTTTTGTTGGGCCAGGGCTGATTTGCTATGAAGAATAAAGGAGAGGCTGAACACTGGGTCCTCCTTCTCTGCCCTTAATCTTCTCTTTGAATTAAAGTTGAATGAATTTTTGAGAAATCAGCCTGTGGGAGGACAGCAAATGGTTAGTCTGCCTGAGATACCCACAAGTCTTTATTTGACCCCTATCTTTTTGACTTGTTGACATGCCTATGCTCTCAGGGCCCCGAGGGAAGACCTACGCTTTCAAGGGAAACTACGTGTGGACCGTGACAGATTCAGGGCTGGGTCCCTTGTTCCAAGTGTCTGCCCTTTGGGAGGGGCTCCCAGGAAACCTGGATGCTGCTGTCTACTCTCCTCGGACGCAATGGATTCACTTCTTTAAGGGTAAGGGGACTAGTTTACAGTGTGTTACCTGAGGAGGGCCTATGATCAGAGAATCCATAAAAGGAGGGAGGGATGAGAAGTTTCTGAGACGGTGGAAAGGAGGAACTGAAAGCTATCACCTGGGGACAGAGGTGACTTGTTCTTTCCTTACATGCTCTCAGGAGACAAGGTGTGGCGTTACGTTAATTTCAAGATGTCTCCTGGCTTCCCCAAGAAGCTGAATAGGGTAGAACCCAACCTGGATGCTGCTCTCTATTGGCCTCTCAACAAAAAGGTGTTCCTCTTTAAGGTATAAAGTTCAAAGCAAGGGCAAATCCCTTCTTAGGAGGGGCGGGCTACCTCACACGGAGAAGCGGACTTGCTCTTGAAGGGAGTTCTTCTGCAGCTGCTGTGGGCTGAGGGTAGACCTCTGGGGGGGTCCCTAAGCTCTCTTCTCATCCTCCTTTTCTCCCTGTCTGCCCCACACCTAGGGCTCCGGTTACTGGCAGTGGGACGAGCTGGCCCAAACTGATTTCAGCCGCTACCCCAAACCAACCAAGGGGTTGTTTACAGGAGTGCCAGACCAGCCCTCAGGTGCCATGAGTTGGCGGGATGGCCGCGTCTACTTCTTTAAGGGCAAACAGTACTGGCGCCTCAATCGGCAGCTTCGAGTAGAGAAAGGCTATCCCAGAGATATCGCCCACAACTTGATGCACTGTCGTCCCCAGACCCCAGACGCCACACCATCAGATGGGGACACCACTTCCTCAGCCACAGGAACAACCTTGGAAACCACTTCCTTGGCCATAGATATCACTTTGCACACTGACCGCTCAGCCGGAGATACGATCTTGGACATTACCCCCTTAGCCACAGCCTCCACCGCCCTTTTATTCCCTGGTAACGTCACCCACCCAGAAATCTAAGACCTCAATCAAACGTCTGCTGCAGCACGAGCACGAACCATGGACCTCATGCCTCTAAATGTCCCAGCTCCAGCCACCACTCCCCTGTATTCTTTCCCTCCTGGTCAGTGACTCTCTAACTCAGCCCCCAACTCCATCCATTTCTTCCCCATCCTAGATAGCACTTCCAACTGTGTCATCTACTCTCTGGAGGACATTGGTAGAGGAAAGGCAGCCATCAGGCCTTTAGCTGACAGGAGGCCACAACTGGGAAAGCCTGGGTCCTGTTCTTCCTAGATAAAGTGCAAGAAAACAGCATAGCCAGTAAAATGAGCAATGGCTTTGTAATCCTTGAGAATCACATTTACTTGCTTATGACTTTGGGCAAGTTAATTAACCTCGTTAAGCCTTGGATTTCCCATCTGCAAAATAAGGTTAATACTAATCCTGCAGGGTTGTTGCATTAAATGAAATACTATATGTGAAGTGCCTGGCACATTTGTGCTTAATAAAGGTTAACTTCACGTTCATGAGAGAGCAGTGAACAACTCTTCCTCTGGCTGTGCGTGTGCAGCTCCTACGGTAGTCCAGTCTGATAAAGGTACCCTCATCAGATCTTTAAGGGACAGAGGACTTGTCAGTATGGCTAACCCTTTGTTCTGGGGTGCAAAGAAAGAAAAGAGCAGCAACAGTAGAGGCTGGACTCCCTGGTTCAATGTTCAATGCCATTTTATTCACATGCTCCCGTGTTCTTCCTCCCTCCCATCATAACCTTGCTTCCCCGGGGCAGGGACATATCTTCCTTCATGCTGTCTGGGGAACCAGGGAACAGACTTTGGGCAGGAGAATCAGGGGTAGTGGAGAGTTAGAATGGGTTAGTGGCTGGGACAATGTTCTGGTTAAGGAGATTAGTGTCACCTATAACGAGAGGCAGAGAAGGCACTTGTCTTTCACGCAGCCCTGAAGACCAGGCTCCTTTGGGCAAAAGGGCAAGACTCTGGCATGTGGGCCAATGCTCTCTCCTTGGAGCAAGAAGCCAGCTTTGGGGGAAGGTGGGTGCTGAGCCAGGCACTGCCCTGTGGTCTTCCCCACATTAAGAAGAAAGGAAAGGGAAGCACCATGGAGGACAGTACCCCCAACTGAGGTAGGAGAAGGGGGCTTGAGCCTACAGGGTCCAGAGGGAAAGGCTAACCAGGAACCCAACTGCCCCCTAATGAGGGACCTGGGGATTAGGGATCCTTGAGCTCCTCTGTTGCCCTTCTCCCCATCAAAAAGCTATCAAGTGCTTTAGGGGGCTTCCTGATTTTCTATAGGTCCTACAAAAACAAAACCCCTTATTTTACCATTGTGAGGCACACTGAGGCGGGTATATAGAAGGCTATTTGGGTAACGGTCCTCCTTGGTTTGGTTTGGAGGGAATTAGGGAGTCAGTTACTTTAGGGACCAAGGCACCTCTATTACTGGACAGAGGTAGGTACTCATATTTCCATTCCTCTCCCTTCTCCACAAGATTCCTCTCTATCTGTACCTAAAACATATCCCTACAGGGCTGCTCTGGGTTGGAGCACAGATTCCATCCCCAAGAGGTGGGGAAGTTTGTGTTGGATCCTGTGGGCCTAGGCCCTGCCCACCTAGTGTTCCCAGGCCCTTGCTAGGGGTGAGGGCATCAGTGGAGGTTTAGGCTCAGGTCCGGGTGGAACCAGAAGGTGTGGTGAGGGGTACAGTGGAACCACAGTCAGAATCCAGGTCCAGGACAGTGTGGGGAGCTGTGGCCTGGGTGCCTGGTCCCAGCTGGCGCTCTCGAAGGCTCTGGAGATAGCTCTGGAGGGGCACAGGGCAGAGAGGGCAGAAGAAAGGGGCTGGATCAGAGCCCCCCTCCACCCTAAGCATCCCCATGTGCCCTCTCTCCCATGCCCCTGAGCACCCCCTACCCCTCCACTCACTGGAGCCAGACTGTCAGCAGGGCTCCGGGCGCTGGGGTGGAGCGGGCGCCGGTAGCTGCCCTCACAGAGCCCCACCCCAGGGGAGGTCCGGTGCCACTTAGCCTCTTGCTGACGGATCCGAAGGAGTTGGAGATGCCTTCGCTGGTGGCTCAAGACCACTGCTTGGGAGGGGGCAGTACAGACTCAGGGAGGCCTCTTAAGACTCTGAAACCCACCCCCAAATACACTCATACTCTAGAGAAACCCATTCAGTCTCCCTGTTACGTCTCTCTCAAATCTCATTTCCCCCCCAGTTATTCTAAAGAAACTTTTCTTTGTAATCCTCCTACCCTTTCCTTCTGGACTTCCCTGACATCTTCCTTTCCTTCCATATCAGTCCCCAATAACTCTTCCCTGCTCCCCCCCACCGACAATGACTCTTCTCATTCTTACCCAGAACTCTGGGTCCTCCAACTCTAACTTTCTTCAGTGCCCTGCCCCATTCACCTTAGACACCTCTGCCTTTTGCCTCAAGTGTATTTTCCCCCTTCCCCTCCTCAAGTCTGGGAACCAGGGACATGAGAAGGCACAGGTTGGCTGCTTTCTGTACCATGGCAGTAACTCACCATTGGTGTGGCCTCCACGTTCCTCATCCATGAGCTTCCACTGGGCCAGGGCCCCAAGGGCCCCCAGGGCTGGCCAGGTCCCCAGCAAGACCCAGCTATACCAGCAGAGAGGAGGCAAGGCTGGAAGTGCCTGCAAGCGCTGGCCCAGCCGACTGCCCAGTGCCAGCCCCTCCAGGAAGTAGTCAGCACAGGCCACCAGCACCGCAGCACCCAGCAGGGCTGTGCCCAGAACTGTGAATGGACGTGGCCACCGAAGCGTGAGCAGGGCTCCCAGCAGTGCCAGCCCCACCAGCCCCCCAGCCGGCACCCAGGCTGAAGGTGGTTGGTAGATGGGCTCAGTGCCCAGCAGGACCCCGGCGCCCAGGGTTAGGCCTAGCAGGAGACCAGTCAGGAAGAGACCGACACTGCGAACCAGCATGGTGACTAGGCCGCAGAGGAGTCCGATGCCTAGCGCAATGCCCGCGCTCACCTCCAGGCTCAGCTGTGTCTCTAGCACACGCTCCTTGTGGCACAGCAGGAAGATCACCAGGGCTCCTGATAGCAGGCCGGAGAGAAACATCACTGCCTTGAAGCAGCGGTAGCCTGGGAAGGGAGGCAGGAGGCACTGAGAGGCAGAAAGAGGTCTCCAGGGATGGCTCTGATGAATCAGAAAGGAGAGGACTGGCTGACCAGAGGAGCAGAAGGCAGGAGCAGCACACACAGGGACCTCAAGGCAAAGGGCAGAAAGGGATCATCTAGGGAGGGTAGGGACTTTTCAGGAACTGAGAGGGGATGGGAGAGCAAATCAGGAGGTAAGACGGATGCATTGAGGGGAGTAAGTACAGAAACAAGGTTTCGTCCTTCCAGGGATGGCAGACGGGAAGAAATCGGCACAGGCTGATTCAGATTATTGGGGAAGGGTGAAGAAGCCTTAAGCATAGAGGGTAATTTGGGAATGGAATTCTGAGGTAGGAGGCAAGGGGAGGGCAAATGATAGTTGCCAGGGCTCAGAGCTGGAGGGTGTGGGCATGGGGGATGAAAAAGAGCTGGCAAGAGCAGATCAGCCACACTGAAGGTAGGCATCCCCTGACAGAGGAGAAGAGGTGGCTCAGGAGCAAAGGAGAAAGTTGGCATCATCCTTGAGGGTGACGGTCTTGGGCAGCTGCCCCCCAGAACCCTGGCCCTGCCCTCACCGAAGCAGCAGTAGATGATTCCAAAGCAGCAGCAAAGAGCACACACCAGGGCGGGTGCCAATTCAGGATTGTCCTGGGGTTCCAAGACACATCTTGGGTCTGGAGGCTCTGGGAGTTGTTGATTAAAGGGCCTGGGGTCAGAGGTCATGGCCAGGGGCAGCAAGGCTTCCTCCATGGCCGAAGAGAAGGTGGTCACAGAGAGGGAGGTCAGTGTCAGCTCCTCTCATCCATCCATGAATGTCTTGAGGGGGCTGGGAAACCTGCAAGGGGGTAGGGGGCAGGAACTCAGGTGCCCATGAATCTTGAGGACTCTGTACCTCTATTTCTTTTAAAGAAAGGCCAAATTCAGGACGGAGCTTAGCCCTGCTGGGGTAACTGAAGAAACCTACAGGACCAGGTTAAGGGGAGCCAGCTGTCTCTTTATCACCCTCTGAAACAAGGACATTAAGTAGAACTTCAAATCTTATAAAGGTAATGAGTCTTTGTCCCCTGGCTTTTCAGGGGGGGGTGGGAGCAGTAGGAAGTCCTCGGTCTGTGGAGGGAGGGGCCCAGGGGTACTAGTGAGCCTGGAGGCTAAAGACTCAGCAGCTTGTTCCAGCCGAAAAGAAAGCTTGCCCCATCTGCAGCTGGGACTCAAAATTATCACACCGGACTGGGAAGAATGGACTTAATAGAGGGGGGGAGAAGGAGAAGGAAGGGGAGAGAATGAATCATGGTGGGGGTCTCCCGACAGTTGCTCCAACCCAAGAGAAGGAAGAGGGGGAAAAATCAGACACCAAGAGTTTGGGACAAGGAATCCAGTAGAAAGCCACACTTTATCAGGGTTTTGAAGCCTTGGCTTCAGATGGAGGAGTTATTGGGGGAAGGGGCGTTCAGCCACAGTCCAACTCCCACGATCCCTCACGGACTAAGCAGGCACCTTGCCCACAGACAACATCTCACATCCTGGTAGTATTTTGCTCCTCCCCTCAGGACACTGGTGGGACTTTTCCTACCTCCCCCTTTCCCTTGGGGTGCCAGGGCTGCCAGTGGGATATGATCTCTGTTCCTGAAAGGAGAACACCAAGGAGGGGCTGGCAGTGGGGGCACTATGGGAGTGGGGTAGGGTGGGTGCAGGCACTTCCCTTCAGCTGTCTTCTTTTGGACATCAAGGTCTTAACAAGCAGGAGAGTTGGCTTGGGCAATCCCTGGGGTTTCTCTCCTCAATCCGCTTGGAAGTCTGGGGACTCTAAACAAGGAGAGGTTGGGGAGGGGGTGTTAACTACTCACCACCCTGTCAGGGCTGAGGAGAGGAGGGGGTAGATGTGCTTCCCTAGACCCCCAGCTGCATCCCTGCCCGGAGTCCTAGGCGTTCAGGCGGCTGTCGGGCGTGGGTACCCGCAGGGCCACTCTGTTCGTTGCCCCCTAAACTCTTGCAACTCGTAGCCCAAGCCCCGTGAGCTAAAAGCAACCAGCTTGGGGGCGGGGGGTGGGGGGTGGGGGTGGAGGAAGGGGACAGGGTGGGGGGGGTGACATCACGGGGCGGGACCCTCCAACTCTTTTCCCTGTGTGTGGGGGGACCCAGTTTGCCTACGGCTCTAGGCTGGGATCAGAGACCCCCTTCCATAGCAGGGAACGGTCTTGGGTGAACCACAAGAGGTTTGGGGAAAGGTCTCTGAATACTTAGGCGCTGACTCAACAACTAGAAGCTTTCAAAACCCCTACTGGTGTCCCAGCGCCCCCCTACTCCGGCTTGGTTTCTTCCACTTCCCAGAGAATTGGAGTATTGTCTTCTGGAGAACTTGGTGGTCGGGATCGGGGACCCCGGGAAGGTGCTCTTACTGGTCTGGGGGCGCCGACGAGGGGTTCATGGGTAGAAAAACTTGCGGAGCAAAGACGGGGTCTGGAAGGGGGACTAACGGAGAGGCGTGTGCAGAGGAGGGGACCGACAGAGAGGGTACCCAAGCCGGGTCTGAGTGGGGGCGGGGGCGCTTGTCAACGTCGACCGAACAGCTTGGTATGCAAACGAGATGCAAAGCAGCATGCAGATGAGTGCAGTGTTTTTTGGCACTCCGCTCGGGTCCTAAGCCCAGTGGAGCCACGCTCTCAGTCCTCCGGTCCCGCTTCGTGACGGGGACTGAGAGCTGCACCCAGAGGCGCGGATCCGGGCCGTGGGAGCTACAGTTATACGGGGCAGTTCGCCAGCTGGGTCAGGCGCGGTGGCGGGGGCGGGGGCGTGGGGGGGGCGGCGAGGGTTGGTGGGAAGAAAGGGGCAGTGTAGGAGGGCCAGGGCGGGGCCAGGCCCGGGGCGTCCTCCCCTCCGCTCCACCCCCGCATGATACAAAAGGGCCTCTGTCCTCATTACAGCAAGGGATCAGTGCGGTGGCTCCCCTACGCTCCCTGGTTTTGACTGCAAGGGAAAAAGACTGGCTCGGTGGCTTTCCTCTATCTCCCGGTCTCGGCACAAGCCCAAGAATACAGCCAGAGGAACCTGAGAATCTGCCCCCAGTCCGCAGGCACTGCTGCAGCGCCCACTTGCTTCGCTTCCAGTGGCGCAACCTTCGGGGATCCCACTTCAGCACGCGGAGGGCGGCAGCAGAGAGCCCTTTAAGGGGCGGGGCCAGTGCTTCCCCAGGACCGCCCCCACTGGTTCGACTCCGCGCTTGCAGCACTGGCTCGCGCCTCCGCCAACTGCTTTTACTTTTCCTTCCCGTGTCTTCCCCGGTGACCCCGGAAGTGGAAGTAGCCCCAGGTCGGCCGCCGCGGCGGGGACGGAAGGCGGAAGCAGAGAGTGAACGGGAGGCGGAGCCGGGGGAGCTGCTCTCGTAGCTCCCCCTGGCCCTCGGCCCAGCTGCTCGAGGGGGAGGAGTTACCTCCGCTCTTCGGTATGTTACCTTGGTCCCCTCTACCCAGCCCGAGGGTTCGCGGTTGTCTCTGTCAGGGGCAACCACAAGCTCCGCCCCCAGATTTTCCTTAAGGACCGCACGGTCCCCACCCTTTTCTGGCAGTCTGCGGCCCCCTTTCCGGTCGTCTTTCCCTTTTTCCCAAGAGTGACCCCAGGACCACACCCTTTGTTGTACCTCCCTTTTTCCCTGATTCAGCATTATAGCTTTCTGGAGAAAGAAAAAAAAAAATTTGGAGGAGGGGGGAGGGAGCAGGGTTGTCGTTAATGTAGTATTGGCTTTATTGCTGGGGTAATGAATGCCCAAAAGAACTCGGGAAAACAAGGGAGGTGGGTCCGTTAAATATATATCCCCAATTTAAGATTATGTAACCTCTCTCTTGGTCCTATCCTTGATCATCCCCACCTTGATACCTTTGTTACAGGCATCAGAACTTACCATGATGGCTGTGACCTAAAATCCTCAGGAAGCCCTGGGGTCATGGCCCAGAAGCACCCCGGAGAAGGAGGGTTGTGTGGAGCCCACCACAGTGGTGGTGCCTCCCTCAGGACTTTAGGACCCTCTGTGGACCCTGAAATACTTTCATTCTCAGGACTCAGGGACTCAGCTGGGCCTGCTCCTAATGGTACCCGCTGCCTCACAGAGCACTCTAGTCCTAAGTACACACAGCCCCCAAATCCGGCCCACTGGTCAGATCCAAGCCATGGCCCTCCAAGGGGTCCAGGACCCCCTAGGGATGGAGAGGACCCTGATCAGAGTGAGGCATCTTCAGAAGAGTCAGGAGTGGACCAGGAACTCTCCAGAGAGAATGAGGCTGGGTACCAGGAGGATGGGAACCCTTCTTTTCTTTCCATTCCACCTGCTTGTAACTGCCAGGGAACCCCTGGAATCCCTGAAGGGCCTTACTCTGAGGGAGGAGATAGCTCTTCTAGCAACTTTTGCCACCATTGTACCTCTCCAGCTTTGGGGGAAGATGAAGAGTTGGAAGAGGAATATGATGAGGAGGAACCTCTTAAGTTTCCCAGTGATTTTTCACGTGTGCCCAGTGGAAAGAAACCTGCACCCCGGAGACAACGGCACCGCGTTCCAGCCAAGGAGGATACTCGGGAGGGTGGACGCAGAGATCCCAGATCCCCTGGTCGACATCGGCTGGGTCGGAAACGGAGTCAGGCAGATAAGCGCAGAGGACTGGGATTGTGGGGAGCAGAGGAACTGTGTCAGCTTGGACAGGCAGGCTTCTGGTGGCTGATCGAACTGCTGGTATTAGTGGGGGAGTACGTGGAAACTTGTGGCCATCTCATCTGTGCATGCAGGCAGCTGAAAGGCAGTGATCTGGACCTTTTTTGGGTCTGGGTGGGAGTCTGGGCAGGGCGGCTGGGGGGCAGGGCCCAGGTGATGTTCCAGTTTCTGAGCCAAGGGTTTTGCTATGGGGCAGGGCTGTTCACCCGTTTTCTTAGGCTACTGGGTGCTTTGCTGCTCCTGGCTCTGGCCCTTTTGTTGGGCTGTCTACAGTTGGGCTGGCGGTTTCTGGTAGGACTGAGTGACCGGTTAGGCTGGAGGGGTAAAGCCACCTGGCTCTTCTCTTGGCTGGCTTCTCCCACCTGGCAGCGGTGCCTGATTCTGCTGAGAGAGAGCAGGCCGTGGCAGCAGCTGGTAAGAATAGTTCAGTGGGGTTGGCTGGAGTTGCCTTGGTTCAAGCAGAGGACCAATAGGCAGGGGAATGCACCTGTAGCTAGTGGTCGCTACTGCCAGCCTGAAGAGGAAGTGGCTCGACTGTTGACCATGGCTGGGGTTCCTGAGGATGAGCTAAACCCTTTTCATGTGTTGGGGGTTGAAGCCACAGCATCAGATGTTGAACTGAAGAAGGCCTATAGGCAGCTGGCAGTGATGGTGAGTACCCTTCCCCTGTTTCCAGTTCTTTGTTCCCATATTTTATTTTCTATTACAATTTTTGGGAGAGTGGAATAAAGGGAAGGCAGAGTAGAAAGTCAACTTGAAGACGAAGAGCATCTTTAATTCTTAGGAAAGAGTCATAAAGACTTTTCCCCCCTTTACTATGGGATCTGACTTTCCCTTGAAGATTTTTGTCATGAGATTCTTTTTCTTAATGAAAATCAACGAACCTGGTGTATTCGACAGTGTTGGACTCACTCAGCCTGGAATATCCAGGTGAAATCCCTCTGAGTAGGGTGGAGAAGAGACCTAGTCAGAAAGCCTGGCAGTTCTTCTCTCCTAAACAAATGAGTGTTTTTTGAATACAGGGAAATCCAACTGTCTGTCCCAGTGAGGCAAGTGTGCACTAGTGTGGGAACGTTCAGGGAGTACATGTGAGTGATTATTCCAGGACCAGGTGAGAGAAAACAGCTGTTTCAAGACCAACAACCCAGAGTGGGAAAGGGAAGGAGAATGGGACATAAATCTTGGAGAGGCATGTACATACGTTTTCATGTCATACATGAAAATATGGTTGCTTTTATTGGTAAGGGGGGTATAGTTGGGAGTTGTGACTTATCATACTCGAGGGAAATGGTTTAATACAAACATGCAATCAAATTGCTTTTAGAAATAGCTATTCAGATGCTATTTTTAGATATGCTATTTCTGTACAAGTAAAGCTATTATGAATATAAGTAATGTGTGTAAATTGCATTGGAGGCCTATTTGAGTGTATGGAACTTGACTGGTAAAATATCACAGTGTGTAAATTATCTCAGTGGTTGCATGACACTAAAGGGGAATGGGCAACCAAAGTTTCCATTAACCATTCAAGGCACAATAAAGTACCAGGCCTGTAACTTACCAGACGACTAAATTATCAATAGTTTGGTGGGAAATGTATGTCCCTTAGTGGATGGCCTGGGATATTCTGAGAGTGGGGAACAGTGTTCACACTCAAATTGTTACTAATGGTAGAGCTCTTTTCTCAGCTTCATGTCTTTTAGCAGACATCCTCTCTTGGGGAGTATCATTCAAAAATTCTCATTTTCAACTTACTTTCTTGAAGTAGAGCTGTAGTAAAGTTCCCTGATCCTCAGTAGACCTGCCCTACTATCCAAAGTTCTCCCTCTTGTTCTGGGCCAGAGTATCTGTGGGCTTCTTTTTTTGGCCGTGCCACACGGCATGTGGCACCTTAGTTCCCCGACCAGCGATTGAACCCGTGCCCCTTGCGTTGGAAGCGCAGAGTCTTAATCACTGGGCCACCAGGCAAGTCCCTGTGGGCTTCCTTTATACAACCTCTCACTGCCTTTATTAGGCCCTAAATTGACCATTACCCACATTCTATAAGTTTGGGAATGTGAGAGATTTAACAGCATTCTGTTTACTTGGCCTCAGTCAAGAGACTAGCTTTATCTCTGTTTTTGGTGTATGAGGATGGGAACAATCAGGAAGCTGTAGGAAGTGAGGATATTATTTGTCTTGGAGAAAAGGGTGAAAAGAGGATAAAAAGCCTGTGAGGATCGTGGTATGTTATCAATATTTCACTCTTGGGACAGAAAGGCAAACTACTGTAGGAAGTTCTGAGTAGATATGAGAATTTCCTAGTTAGAAAATAGAGTTTGAGTATGTTGGAGCTCTTAACTTTATGACTGACAATAAAGTTAAAATATGAGGGTTTAGTATGTGTGTGCCAGGTAGGCACACACATACTAAACCAACCATCCCTGCTTGCCTGGGATTGAAAGGTTTCCTGAGACATGAAATTTCAGTGCTAAAACTGGGACAATCCCAGGCACACTGGGATGGTAGATCGCCATGGTGCCAGATTCTGTGCCATATGCTTCATGTGTATTCTCATTTAATACTCCCAACAATCCATGATAGATAAAATATTCTAGGTCATATAGCTAATAAGTGACAGAGCTGGGACTTAAACCCAGATCTGTCTGCAGAGCCACAGCAGTTAACCATTAAGCTATATTGACTCTTCAAAAGGGTGGTGAAGGAGAACCCTTTGATATGAGGTTATTTTGACCCAAAATAGGGAGAGGGTTGGAATGGATATGTGATGAAATCTGTGTTTTGGTAGGTTCATCCTGACAAAAATAATCATCCCCGGGCTGAGGAGGCCTTCAAGGTTTTGCGGGCAGCTTGGGACATTGTCAGCAACCCTGAAAGACGGAAGGAATATGAGATGTAAGTTGGAGCTAGGAAATTGTCAGGTGGGGTAAATGAATAATCTTCAATAGCAGAGATCATTGGACTTGTGGATGGAGGCTCTCTGAGGCAGAGAGAACTGAGGTGGCTTGTCTAGCTGGCCAGGGGCCTCAAGAAGCCAATAGATCTGTCTCCCTTTGTCCCTCACTCAATACCCTCTGACTTATTACAAAGCCTTTTTTCTCTCAGGAAGCGAATGGCAGAAAATGAGCTGAGCCGGTCAGTGAATGAGTTTCTGTCCAAGCTGCAGGACGACCTCAAAGAAGCAATGAATACTATGATGTGCAGCCGATGCCAGGGAAAGCATAGGTATGATTTAAATAGGACAGGAGTGGGACAGCGATTGGGTAGCTAAAAACCTTCCTTGTATTGTCGGTAGTTGTGGGATCCAGATGGTAAGTAACAAGACCCTGAGGTTTCTACTTTTGCCATATTGTTAAGAGATTGAGGATTTGAATTAGCAAGAAGAAAAGATAATAGTTCTAGCTTTAAGATAGAAGGTTGAGGGCAGGGTGCACGTAGGCATTTGTAACAACTGAGTCAGTAACCATATTTGTCAGTAATGATGAGATGTCAGTAATGGAGACTACAGCAATGCTCTAGGTAAGCTTCTTGATAGATTATTAAGGAACTGTCCTTTTGTTGGATTGCAGGAGGTTTGAAATGGATCGGGAACCTAAGAGTGCCAGATACTGTGCTGAGTGTAATAGGCTGCATCCTGCTGAGGAAGGAGACTTTTGGGCAGAGTCAAGCATGTTGGGCCTCAAGATCACCTACTTTGCGCTGATGGATGGAAAGGTGTATGACATCACAGGTACACTGTCCTCTGGAAGTATGGGCTCATAGATCCTCAGAACTGTGATATTTTGGCTAATTATCTCTCATGCTTGCAGAGTGGGCTGGATGCCAGCGTGTGGGAATCTCCCCAGATACCCACAGAGTCCCCTATCACATCTCATTTGGTTCACGGATGCCAGGCACCAGTGGGCGGCAGAGGTAGGTGGTATTCCTCTCAATAATCTATCCACTATTCTAGTTCTGAACATGGTTTCATGACATGCTGTTTAGGACATGTAGGTGTCTCACCCTTTAAGAAGTTTGGGAACTGACTCAGTATATCTTTAAAATAGGTATAAATAGGTAACATAGGTAACCATTTGACTCCAATATCTCTTGCTTCATCATGTCTTCTGTTTTCCTCTCAGAGCTACCCCAGATGCCCCTCCTGCTGACCTTCAGGATTTCTTGAGCCGGATCTTTCAAGTACCCCCAGGCCAGATGTCCAACGGGAACTTCTTTGCAGCTCCTCAGCCGGGCCCTGGGGCCACTGCAGCCTCCAAGCCCAACAGCACAGTACCCAAGGGAGAAGCCAAACCGAAGCGGCGGAAGAAAGTGAGGAGGCCCTTCCAACGTTGACACCCCCTCTCTTTCCTCAAATCAATGTCAGGGAGTCAAAAGGGCTGTGTACAGCACAGGATGGAGTTTGATTTGTTTATTTTTAAATATTTAAACAAGGGAAAATTTTAAGCTCAAATTGTTCACTCAGTACTTACAGCAAGCCCTGGAACCACTCTCCCTCCTCCACCAGCACCCAGGAACTGAATCTTGTCTTCTGACAATACCAAAGAAATAGGGGGTGGCTAGAACAAAGAACCTAGGGCCTGGACCTGGGCTGGACGATATCTCCCATAGTAGTGTGGGAACTGGGTATTTCCCTGGGGTCTGTATGCCTTTTCTTGTCTTTTGCTTCTACAGCAGATGACACCTTCCCCCCTCTTTTTAAACGTGTCTGTATTATTTCTTGACCCATTTCAGGAGGGAGCCCCCTCCTTTGCCCCAATATACTAGTAAAAAGACAGAACGAGAAAGCATGTAACCCTAATTATAGGAGATAAGAGTTCAGAGAGCGGGAACTCTCACCTTGTGGGTAATCACCCAACTTCGTGCTTGTTGCTGCAGGGATGGCCAAAACTAATAATTTTTAAAAAACAGATTCACGCTCTCTGCCCTTGGGTGAGGGGGAAGGATAGAGGGGCTCCTGGCAGCCCCCTTATGATCCAAGGGTTTGTATTTTTTTAAGTTTGTTCATATTTGTATGTACATATCTATTTAAAGCCAGGGGATTATCTTTCTATAAATACATAACTGGCAACCTGTATCTTCCCTCTCTTCTTTGCCCATATAGCTGAAGCCCTTTTTTTTTCATTTGAGAATCTTTTCCCTCCTAAGTGTTAGCTGAGAGTGAAGGGCACCTCCTACTGGACCAAGGGAGAGGGGACAAAAAAACCTTAGAGAAATTTTGTAGTTCTGTAAGTCATTGTTGCATCTTTCTTCCCCAGCCTTATGAAGACATCTCCCTACCCTTCCTGCTGACCAAACTGTAGCCATATCTGAAAAAAATTACCTTTATTATAAGGAAAATACACAGTAAAACAGAGCTGGAAGGTGGTGGGAGTGGATGATATGGAAAAACTTAATCAACCAAAAAGCTGCCCAAACATGGCTTCCTGCTGTGGAGAGTGATTTGCCCCTTACTTCACCTGTCTTTCCTGAGTCAAAGAAACCTGCTCCTAGCAGGGCTGGGCCCAGGGAACCCCATTTTCCAATGAAAATTTGGGAGTTTGAGTTTCCACTGGGAGTTTGGGAAACATAGTTCTCAGGCTTTCAAGATATAGAAGACAGTATAGAAAAAGGAGGGATGTTACATCCCTTTGTTCCAACGTCCCCAGCCCCATTCCTCAGTATTTGTTGATGCCAAAGAGACGGACCCCATGGAATTGGGGCAACTTGGGCAGCAGTACACTAAGCAGTGAGGCTGTGTTGATGAGGAAATGAGCAGCATCATACTTGGTGTAGAAGCTGGCCAGGAGGTAGCTGGGGAGAGAAGAAATAGGTTGAGTGAAGTTGGCCTTCCCTATCCATATTCAGGCCTTTGCAGCAACTTTCTCTTCTATTTTACATGACCAGTTTTACTGCATGCAGTCCTAGGATATCTGAAAATATTCCAGCTATATTAACAGTATTTACTTTGGGGTTGGGGAGATAATCGGATAGCACCTTTAACTGGAGATCTATAAATTAGTTTGTGTTTTTTTTTTTATTGTTAATGACAGGTGGCAAATGACAGCTGAAGCAGTTTCAGCCTATATGACTGTTAGAATCCTTTTTGCTTCCACTTCTCAGTTAGTTCTTACAGATTCACGTCAGGTCTGCCTTTATTTAGTCACTTCTTTTGGAAGTGTAAAATAATTTGTTTTACTTGGTGTTTTATCTTTTCTCAGTCCCGTCTCCATTCCCCTACCACCAAGGAGGCAGCAAGTAATGCTTGATTACTGTCTTCTACTTTTTACTGTTCTCTCCAGATTTAGACCTAGTATATCATATCTTCACAGGGTCTAAGTGAGTAGAAGTCTGCTTTTTAAAAGATTCCCTGTGGACCTTTGTACCTGGCTTTTGAAGCATCTCCCGTATCTCCCCCTGGACTCACAGTACAATGGGAGAGATGCTGAGGAATTTTCGGGAAGAGGTAAATTGGAGCCCGTAGTCCATCTGTTCCCAGTGTGTCAGTAGCCGAGCCTTTCCTTGGTCAGGGGTCTCAAAGGGTGTCCCTTTCACCGTATGTAGGAAGACATACATAGCCTGGGAGGAGGGAAGGGGGCAGTGTGAGGGGGGCAGAAAGCAGTCCTTCAGCCCAAGAAGTATGCTAAGATCCCAAAAGGAAGACAGAAATCCCCAAATAATTGGTGATTTTATTTTGTTTTTGGTTGGGAAAAGCCTGGGGTGGGTAAAAGGTCATGGTTTAGTGCTCACCAAGTTATGGATGACGTTGGTCAGGGTCCAGACAACAGGAATGCTGAAGAAGGGGATGCTGAGTAGGACCACATGCAGCAGTCCTACCAAGATGATGTAGGCCAGCCAGATGCCCCGGCTATTCATCACTCGAGTGTTGGGGTTCACTTCGCTGTGTGCCACCCCCACATTCATCCTACCACAGCGGGGGATCAGGCAGGAGTCCAGCTTAATTTCCTCTCAACCCCTCTTTGAGTTTGTTCTTCGAAGTTGTCCCCTGAACAGCCCAAATCCCCCGGACTCTATTGGGAATGAGAGAACTTCCCCATCATGCACAAAGGAAAAACTGAAGACTTGGGGAAAAAAACTTAGAAGGCAAGAAGAGTCCTCTCTACATCTTAGAGACATATTATGGTAATCTTTCTTCTGATCCTTACACTTCAACTGTAACTTGAAGGAGTAAGCATAGGCTGGGTGTGCTTCAAGGAGCAAGGGAAACAGAAGTATGTCACTTTACTTTCCTGAGGAAGTTAATAAGGAACCGTGAAGACATTAGGTACACCCAAAATTCCAGAAGAGGGTCATGGGAAACAATCAAGGAACCACTAAGGAAGGTTGAGGGGGTAAAGCTACCTTTTCTAATGTATTCTAACCCCACCTTTTCCTCGGGGGCTTGCCTCTCCTGTGTCATCTCCTTGGCACGTAAGCACGCAGCATCCTAATTCTTTCTCTCAAGCGTGGGGTGCTGCAAGAATGTGCCCAGGGCTTTTGCACTGAACTAGGAAGGGACGTGAGCTGAGCGTCTCGAGAGATGGAGCCCTAGTCCCGCCTCCAGGGCGGCTATGATGGTCGGAACTTGGCCGTTTTAAAATCGTGCTCGCCCTAAAGTTGATGACGCCTGGTTAAGAAGCAGCTCTGGCCCGCCCTCTACCTAAAATTCCCTAAACCCTAGTGCTGAATCCGCCCCTTGCTCCCCCAGGCTCCCTCTCTCCTTCGTCGGCTCCCCTCAGGGCTGTCGTCTTCGCCCCTCTCTCGGTCTATCGTTCGCCGCCGCTCCACCTCCCCCCACCCCCTTTCGCTTCCCACCATTTTTCCTTAGTACCGCTTCCCAGTCTCCCGTAACCCTACCTGCCAGCTTCGGAAGCCCGTCCAGCTTGGGGCGCGGCGCTTGCTTCTACACCTGCGGTCTCCAGGAAGCAGCGGCCCCGGCCCATCTGCGCTCTCCCTATTGGTGAAGCGGAGTCAGCGTTGCCACCACCCATTGGCTGGCGGTCCGCCACCGGGACGCACAATTGGTCACCATTTCCGTCCTTCGGGATGTGCCGAACCTGCCCTTCTCCAGGTCCCAGCTTTTGAGAGAGGTGGGGAAAGCCGCTAGAGGAGTGAGGGCGACTCCAGCTATTGACTAATGGAAAGAGTTGATGGTAGGAGGCGGGAGTAAAAGCCACAGCGATTGGCCGGCCGTGGCTGTCGGCGCCGAGGCGGGAGCTCCCGGAGGCGGAGGCGGAGGCTGAGGCGGAGGCAGCGGGTGGGGGCCTGGCGGAGTGAAGGGGTACCAAGATGGCGACTGAAACGGTGGAGCTCCATAAGCTGAAGGTACCGTGAGGCGGGGAGGGCCGGGTCGGACTTTTCCGGAGACTGAATTCTGCCGGCTGGTTTGCGCCTTTTCCTTGCAGGTTCTTCCACGTCGTTTTCCGGCTCCCGCCGTAGTTCTGTTCTTTTGTGCCTCCCTTCTTCCCTACTACGCCTTCCCTAATTTCCCATTTCTCTTCACGGTTTTACTGTATCTTTACTTGTTATTCGGCTCCTTCCTCCACTGTGGTGTCGTCCGCCACTTCCCCATCGTGTTGTGTAAGTGCCTTCAACCTGTCCTCTCTTTTCCTTTCTCGTCAGACTGCATTACGTCAGTGGTCCCCTCCTCTTGGACCCGTGCCGGGCCCGGGACCCCTTTTTCTTCCCTGGGTTGATGCTTTCCAGTCTCTTGTACAAAGCTGAGATTCACGGTAGCAGATGATGGCAGCTTCGTGTATTCTGCCTGTCTAGGTCTCAAACTTGATCCAGAAAATGCTTCCCCTCCCTTTTTTTAGGTGGGGTGACGCCCCCGGGGCAAACTTGGAAACCTGAGGAGAGCCCTCCGAAGATGGGCCTCCCCCTTAGAGGCCTGAGGTTTAGGAGACCTTAAGAGGTAGTGAAGGCACAGATACCCCAGGTTGAAAAGTTTTTCGAGTTCTCTCAACGCTGTTCTCCGTCCGCCAGCCTTCCCCCAACCCTGCCCTCCACCACCCAAGAGACAAGTCACTCAGGGCTGTAATATTTTGGGAAAACGTTTCCAAGGTTAGGGTTACTTCTGTCCCACTTCGTATCGCGGACGGACCCTGCATCTCTTGGTCTCACCACTGGGTGACAGTCACAGAAGCCGGTTTAAGTTGTGTCTTGGGAATCTTAATAGCTGTTTCGTGTTTAGATTATTATTTTCCTGGAAGAAAAAAGTAGTTTCTTTTAGGGTGAATTAAGAGAATATCTCGATTAGTTGTACATTTGTGGTTTCACAAGTAGTTTTCCCATCACGTGTTTCGGTCATGTTTTGGTCACATCCCAGGAACCTTTGACAAACCAGGCTGATTTAGGCCAAGCTGAAAACTGATCCTTTAAAGTTTGATGAGCTTTAAAAAAAAAAAAAAAAGTATAAGGAGAATAAGGGCAGAGAGAGGTACTTGTAATCACTTATTAGTTGACACGAATTAGACTTTCTGTGAAAGTTGCTAGGTTTCTTGCTCTTGGATTCTAAGCTGTACTAGTGGGGTTTTGTGTTATCCTGGAGTTACTGTTAACTTGGTGGTGCTGAAGTGTGTAGATTGTATCAGTGGTCTACTAATAGAATGACAAGTAGAAAAAGTTGAGCAACTACCTCCATTATATGTATGCTTACTTGTATAAATTATGTACTACTATAGCGTTATGTATGTTATAAAATATACACAGAAAAGGAATTTTTGAATGAATGGGATAAAAAGGAAATATGAATAGAAGATCTAATACTTTTTTCCTATTAGTTCCAAAATTTTTATTTATTTATTTATTGCTTCATTGGGTCTTCGTTGCTTCGTGGGGGCTTTCTCTAGTTGTGGCGAGCGGGAGCTACTCGTCGTTGTGGTGCGCAGGCTTCTCACTGCGGTGGCTTTTCTTGTTGCGGAGCATGGGCTCTAGGCGCACAGGCTTCAGTAGTTGCAGCACGTGGGTTCAGTAGTTGTGGCGCGTGTGGGCTCAGTAGTTGTGGCGCACAGGCTTATTTGCTCTGTGGCATGTGGGATCTTCCTGGACCAGGGATCAAACCCGTGTCCCCTGCACTGGCAGGCGGACTCTCAACCACTGTGTCACCAAGGAAGTCCCCTTATTAGTTCCATTTTTGAAACCCCTAGAGTAAGTCACCAGCCTTATGAGTTGCCTTTATGGATTTTATGTTGGTTTGTGGAGTTCCACCTTACATAAAAATCTGTATTTGTCAGTTCTATATTAAATTTGATTTTGGGGCTTCCCTGGTGGCGCAGTGGTTAAGAATCCGCCTGCCAATGCAGGGGACACGGGTTCGAACCCTGGCCTGGGAAGATCCCACGTGCCGCGGAGCAACTAAGCCCGTTCGTCATAACTACTGAGCCTGCGCTCTAGAGCCCACGTGCCACAACTGCTGAAGCCCGCACGCCTAGAGCCTGTGCTCCACAGTAAGAGAAGCCACTGCAATGAGAAGCCTGCACACCGCAGCGAAGAGTAGCCCCCGCTCACCGCAACCAGAGAAAGCCCGCACACAGTAACGAAGACCCAACGCAGCCATAAATAAAATAAAAAAATTTATTAAAAAAAAAAAATCTGCCTGCCAGTGCAGGGGACATGGGTTCGAGCCCTGGTCCGGGAAGATCCCACATGCCGTGGAGCCGCTAAGCCCATGTGCCACAACTACTGAGCCTGCGCCACAACTACTGAGCCTGCGCTCTAGAGCCCGTGAGCCAGAACTACTGAGCCCGTGTGCTACAACTACTGAGGCCCGCGTGCCTAGAGCCCGTGCTCCACAACAAGAGAAGCCACCACAATGAGAAGCCTGGTCACCGCAACGAAGAGTAGCCCCCGCTCGCTGCAACCAGTGAAAGCCCGTACACAGCAACGAAGACCCAACGCAGCCAAAAATAAAAATTAATTAATTAATTAATATTAAAAAAAAGAAAAGGTGTATTTAAAAAAAGAAAAAAATTTGATTTTGATTGGATAATGTCCTCTGACCTGATTTCAGGTAGTCTTAGAGAACATGAGGCAGTCCTGACAGCCTAAAAAGGGTTCACTCTTTTAATCATATTTGGTTGTCTTTGCTTTTTCTCTAGAGCACTTCTTAACCTTCTGGAGGTCACAGATATCTTTGAAACTCTGATGAAAAATATGGACCCTTTCCCCAGATAAAGGCATGTACACATACTTTGCATGCGATTTGAGGGGCTTCATCAAATTACCTTGTAGCCCTGAGGAGTCCCTGGACCTCTGGTTAAGAACCCATGCCTTTGATTCTGACTTCCAGGACGGTTAATGTTTGGTTCCACTGTTGCTCTTGATGGTGTGATCCTGACTTTTGGGCTGACCTAGGGTTTATCTCTTTTTTAAAAAAAAACTTTCCATTTTTATAAAGGGAGTTTGGGGCTTTAGCGTGGGGTCTCAGAGGAAAGGAACAGGCTTTGAAGTAGAAGGAAAAATATTATCTATCTGAATTGATATGTAAATCCACATCAACTGCAAATTTCTGAAGATTTTGTAGAAATGGAGTCATTCCAACACAGTTGGAAAGAGAGACTGAATTATGGGTGAAAATGTTCTGAACTGTAATAGTACCAGATTTCCAGTCAGTGTGAGAAAAGGGACTACAGAGGAGAGAACAAGAAGGGTGTACTAGTTTCAGAGTGCTGCGAACAGTGAGACATTGTAATATTGAAGCATAAAGTGCGTATATGTTGGTGTTTGAAGATAGTTTGGAAAGGAAAGTAGGTGAACTGTGTGACTGGAGGTATATTGGAGTGATACTGAAAAGGACTTATAAGTTGTGTAAGGTGTTCGGTTTTTGTCATGTAGGCAGAAAGTGGGGAACCTTTGGAGATTGGAAAGTAGAGCTGATGTGATCAGTTTTTGGTTTTTGTTTTGTTTTGTTTTGTTTTTTTCTTCGTTGCATGGCTTGTGGGATCCTAGTTCCCCCACCAGGGATCGAACCCCGGGCCCTCGGCAGTGAAAGTGTGGAGTCCTAACCACTGGACCGTTAGGGAATTCCCAGTTTGTGTTCTTTTGGCAGTAAGAAGGATGGGGTTTGGAGAGGAAGAAATGTCACCAGCTAGATTTTTATTACAGTAGTCACTCCCCTGCTTAAAATCCTTTAATTATATCCCTGCCAATCTCTCCAGCTTAGTTTCTCACACTCCAGCTACGGTGGCTTTATTTCATTTCTCAGAGTGGCTATTCATTAATTGCTAACATTTACATAGCATTTACTGTGTGGCAAACACTGGTCAAATCTGTTTGTATACATTAATTGATTTAATTCTCATGATAATCCTAAGGCAGTAAGGTAAATGCCTGTGTTGTCCCCATTTAAAACTGAGAAAAAACGGAAGCTCAGAGAGGTTGGATAACTTGCCCTAGGTTGCGCAGGTAATAAGTGGTGGCTCAAATCCAGGCAGTCTGTCTCCAAAATTCCTGTCCTTAATCACTGTGCACAACTGCCTTTCTTTACCTTAGTGCTCAGAACATTTACACATGCTTTTGGCTGCAGTGCCCTTGCCACCCCCATCCCCCATACCTTTGTCTAATTAACTGTTGGTTGCCCTTCAGATATCAGTCAAACATCATTTAACCAAGGAACCCTTAGGTAGGATGGGTTCCATCTATCCGCACACAAGGTCAGACCACTTTTTAAACGCTTTTATAGGACCCTGTACTTCTTTTTTTTTAATCAGTTAAACATTATGTATATGATCATTGATTGCCTTGTTTCCCTACTAGATTGTAAGCTCCATGTGGGCAAGAACTCTTTCTGTTTTGCTTATGATTATTTTCCTGTATCTAAGATAATGCTTGACACACAGTGGGTACTCAGTAACTATTTGTCAAGTGAGTAAGCTTACTAAGACTTGAAATAAGTTCGTGACTTTTAGAGTAGGAATGAATTTGAAAGAAATTTGGAATATAGAATTACAAGCATTTATAGATCAGTTAGATGTGGGAGGAATGAAAGAAGACTCCAAGTAGTGATACCTTTAGTCTAAGTTGGGAGGAGGAGGAGAAGCCAGTTTTTTGCAGGAGAGAAGATAAGTTCAGTTTTGGGTATAAATGTCTTTGAGATATTCACTTGGAGATATCTAGTAGTCATTTGGAAATGTGGGTCTCCTGCTTAAGAGCTGAGAGCTGTCTCCAAAGAAAACATACAGATGGCCAAGAGGCACATGAAAAGCTGCTCACCATCACTAATTATTAGAGAAATGCAAGTCAAAACTACAATGAGGTATCACCTCACAGTGGTTAGAATGGGCATCATCAGAAAATCTACAAACAACAAATGCTGGAGAGGGTGTGGAGAAAAGGGAACTCTCTTACACTGTTGGTGGGAATGTAAATTGATACAGCCACTATGGAGAACAGTATGGAGGTTCCTTAAAAAACTAAAAAAGAATTACCATATGACTCAGCAATCCCACTACTGGGCATATACCCAGAGGAAACCATAATTCAAAAAGACACATGCACCCCAATGTTCATTGCAGCGCTATTTACAATAGCCAGGTCATGGAAGCAACCTAAATGCCTGTCAACAGATGAATGGATAAAGAAGATGTGGTACATATATACAGTGGAATATTACTCAGCCATCAAAAGGAACGAAATTGGGTCATTTGTAGAGATGTGGATGGACCTAGAGACTGTCATACAGAGCGAAGTAAGTCAGAAAGAGAAAAACAAATATCGTATATTAATGCATATATGTGGAATCTAGAAAAATGGTAACAGATGACCGGTTTGCAAGGCAGAAATAGAGACACAGATGTAGAGAACAAATGTATGAACACCAAAGGGGGAAGCGGGGGTGGGCGTGATAGTGGTGGGATGAATTGGGAGATTGGGATTGACATATATACACTAATATGTAAAAATAGATAACTAATAAGAACCTACTGTATAAAAAATAAAAAATAATAAATAAAATTATTTTTTTAAACAGAGCTGAGAGCTGATAATAATGGTTTGGGACTTATTCAAAAATATTTATGAATTGCCTACCATGTGCCAGCTACCATAGGCACTGGAGATACAGCAGTGAACAAAGCAGACAAAATTCTTGCTTTCATGGAGCCTATATATATATATATATATATAAATATATATATATATGTATATATGTATATATGTATATATATAAAAATATATATGTGTGTGTATATATATTTGGAGCTTATATTTTATTAGGGGAAGGTACAATAAATAAGTAAAACTTATAGTATGTCAGATAGTGATTTGTAGAGAAAAATAGGAAGAGGGAGTACAGTGGGAAGAGAAGGGTATTATAATTTTAAACAGGATGACTAGGGGGAAGGCCTCATTGAAAAGGTGTTGTTTAAGCAAAGACTTGAAGGAAGTGAAAGAGTAAGCCTTGTGCAAAGTATTATAAGAGGACCTTAGAGGTGATCATTAGGACTCTGGCTTTTACCCTTAATGAGATAGGAAACCAATGGAGGATTTTTGAATAGAGGAATGACATGTTCTGACTTAAACTGTCAAAGATCACTCTGACTACCTTGTTGAGAATAAACTATAGTGAGGTTCAAGGGCTGAAGAGTTTTTGCAGTGATCTGTATGAAAGAAAGACAAGAGGGATTAGATTCTGGGTATATTTCGAAGGTAGAGCTGACAAGATTTGCCAATAGTTGGATTCTGGGAAGTGAAAAAGCCTTTGGTACAAGTGGAAGGATGAGAAGACCAAAGTCTCCTTAGTGAATGTCTTAGTGAATATCTGTATTTACAGGGTTGGGTGGAAGAAGAGCTAGCAAAGAGGCTGAGGAGGTGAGGTAAGAGGAAAATGGTAAGAGAGATAGTGTGCACATGAAAGCAGTCCTTCATCTTGGTATTTAAAATTGGGCTTGGGACTTCCCTGGTGGCGCAGTGGATAAGGCTCCGCGCTCCCAATGCAGGGAGCCTGGGTTCGATCCCTGGTCAGGGAACTGGGTCCCACGTGCATGCTGCAACTAAGAGTTTGCATGCTGCAACTAAGAGTTTGCATGCTGCAACTAAGGAGCCCGCCTGCTGCAACTAAGACCCGGCGCAACCAAAATAAGTAAATAATAAATAAATATTAAAAACAAACAAACAAACAAACAAACAAACAAACATAAAATTGGGCTTAAATCAGAGAGATCTGAGCTGGCATATTGGCTCCACTGTTTTCTAGCTGGGTGATTTTTTTAGCAAATTATTGAGTCTCTTTGAGCCTCAATTTCTTAATTTATGAAATGCAGTCATAATACCAACCACATAGATGTTTTGAGAACTAAATGAGGAAATGATGTTCAAAGAACTTAGCCTTTTGCCTGTCATGTATTAATACTTGACATTTGAGTTCCTATCATATGAAATGTTTAAATGGTGTAAAATGCCTCTGTCTTCAAAGGTTTACAAACCAGATTGAGAGTTAACAGATGAAAATGATTTGAATCAAAATTCAAGATTAATAAATTAGAAATCACAGGGTGATGAATGATTAATGTCAAATGTATTATGTAGTCAGTTGATCAGTCCTTTCTCTGCTGTTTGGTTAGGTAGCATGAAAAATGCCTTATTAATACTGAGAAATGGGATTTTTAGATATTGAAAATTTAATTTTTAAATAGGTAATTCATGCTCAACCTCATAATATTAAAGGTATAAAAGGGTACATGGTAAAAAGTTTCCCTCCTCAACAAACTTCTTCGCAGATTCAACTAGTGTTAACTTACCTATTTCTTGTCCAGGCATCTTGTATATACACATATGAGTGGTGTGTGTGTGCATGTTATTTTTTACATTAATGTTAGTATCTTATATACAATGTTCTGTAACTTGGCGTTTTTAAGTAGCCTTATTGAGATACAATTCACATACCATACAATTCACTCAGTATACCTTGCTTTTTAAATATTGAGTTGGCCAAAATGTTCCTTCAGTTTTTAAGTAAAAATAAAAGACACATTTTTCATTTTCACCAAGAACTTATTGAACAATGTATTCACTGTTTTGTTCCACTACCTTCTGCCATTTTTCAGGCAAGTTCATAATTCCATCTTCCCAAAACTTCTTATCTTTTTGAGCAAAGAACTGTTCCAGGTGCCTTTTACAGTCTTCCAGGGAATTGAAATTTTTTCCATTAAGAGATTTTGTAAAGACCAAGATAAATAAAAATCCGAAGGTGCAATGTCTGGTGAATATAGTGGATGAATCAGAACTTCCCAGCCAAGCTGTAACAGTTTTTGCCTGGTCATCAAAGAAACATGTGGTCTTGCGTTATCCTGATGGAAGATTATGCGTTTTCTATTGACTAATTCTGGACGCTTTTCGTCGAGTGCTGCTTTCAGTTCGGGAGCAGTACTTGTTGGAATTAATCGTTTCGTTTTCCGGAAGGAGCTCATAATAGAGGACACCCTTCCAATCCCACCATATACACACCATCACCTTCTTTGGATGAAGACCAGCCTTTGGTGTGGTTGGTGGTGGTTCATTTCGCTTGCCCCACGATATCTTCCATTCCACATTATTGTACAGTATCCACTTTTCATTGCATGTCACAATTTGTTTTAAAAATGAAACATTTACATTTTAGTAGAAAATCACATGCAGAAATAAGGTCAAGAAGGTTTTTTCCTGCTTAAGTTATGTGGAACCCAAACATCGAAGCGATTAACATAACTAAGCTGGTGCAAATGTTTTTCAGCTCTTGATTTGGATATTTTGAGTATGCTGACTATCTCCTGCGTTGTATAATGTTGATTGTTCTCAATTAATGTCTTGATTTGATTATTATCAACTTCATCTGGTCTGCCCAACCGTGGAGCATCGTCCAGCGAGAAATCTCCAACACAAAACTTTGCAAACCACTTTTGACACGTTCGATCAGTCACAGCACATTTTCCATACACTGCATAAATCTTTCTTTGCGTTTCAGTTGCGTTTTTACCTTTCTTGAAATAATAAAGCATAATATGCCGAAAGTGTTGCTTTTTTTTGTTCCATCTTCAATATTAAAATGGCTACACAAAAATTCACCAGTTTTGATGTTTTCTTTTAAATGCACACTGATATGACAGCTGTCACAATACAGTCTAACCAAATTGTTTCTAATGAAGTTAAAGACAACTAAGCACTACTAGAGTCATCTTACGGAAAAAAAACTGAACGAACTTTTTGGCCAACACAGTATGTTGTTTTAAAACATTTTAAAGTCAAATGCGTATAAAAATGGGTAAGATTTGGGCTTCCCTGGTGGCACAGTGGTTGCGAGGTTGCCTGCCAATGCAGGGGACACGGGTTCGAGCCCTGGTCTGGGAAGATCCCACATGCTACGGAGCAACTAAATCAGTGTGCCACAACTACTGAGCCTGCGATCTAGAGCCCGCGAGTCACAACTACTGGGCCCACATGCCACAGCTACTGAAGCCTGTGCACCTAGAGACCATGCTTCGCAGAAAGAGAAACCACTGCAGTGAGAAGCCCGTGCACCGAAGCAAAGAGCAGCTCCCGCTTGCCGTGACTAGAGAAAGCCCGCACGTGCAGCAGTGAGACCCAGTGCAACCAAAAATAAATAAATAAAATGAATAAATTTATTTTAAAAAATGGGTAAGATTTGATATTATAAGTTATTTATATATTTATTTATTTGATTGCGCCGGGTCTAGTTGCGGCTCAAGGGCTTCTCAGTTGTTGTGGCATGCGACCTCTTAGTTGCAGGATGCATGTGGGATCTAGTTGCCTGACCAGGAATCAAACCTGAGCCCCCTGCATTGCGAGCACGGAGTCTTAACCACTGCGCCACCAGGGAAGTCCCTATAAATTCTTATTTGAGGCTTTAAAAGTGTTTTGTTTTACTAATGTAATTGTGCCAAAATGAAATGTGTGAAACGACTTCATTTTCAGCTATTTTATTTTCACTCATCTATTTCCCTTTTGAAATAATGTCCCAGTATAGGAGCAGAACCCATAATATAATAATAAAGTAATACAACAGTGTGTAAAAACTATATGTAACATTCGCATTTGACCAGAGAAGGGGACGTGGAGGTGCTGAGAAGACTGCTGAATGAGCCAGAGACCTTAGGTTAGGGACTAGGAGCCAGTGGGGGGCTGAGATTTCAGTGACCAACAGCAATAGCAAGGTCAGTGGTCAGCAGTGGTGGATGCTATCCAAGCTAAACAACCAGTTGTACCAGTCTGTCAGCTTCAAGTCTACCAGATCAGCATCCTGTGCAAAATCCATCACCGACTGTCTGTTTCCCTGTCATCTGGAGGTTTTTGTAAACTTTTGTCCATATCTACACAGTTTTGGGAAGGGAGGAACAACTATTAGAAAGTTGAATTTTGAATTGCCTGAGTATTTACATTCCTTTTCCCTAGGTGGTCTTAATGTTACTTAAACCAGGAGAAGAAAAAAGGAATGGAGTCTTCTGAGGAAGATTAGGAGTTATAGGAAGTAAAGAAATTGTATTGCTTTGTAAACAAACAACACCCTCTAAACATACACACACGCGCACGCACACACACACAGAGTAAATGATATATTTAAAATGTTAGGTGATCTCTAGGCGCCGGGGTTACATAAGACTTTTTTTTTCCTCTGTACTTTTCAGAATTTTCAAACTATTCTGCAGTGAACATAATACTTTTATAACCAACAAAATTCTTAAAAGTGTAACTAAAATCAAAAGACTTGTTCTCCAGGAAACTGAGAAAAAATAAAGTACCAACATGGGAAAGATCAAGATTCTTACTTAAGGTCCATTACTTAAGAAATGGACCTTAGAGATCACTTAGAATCTAGATTCTAGATTAATACTATTCACTGTATCATCTGTAGGCCAGTGCTCATCCATGAACTGTTACTGGGTAATGATGAGATAAGTTTAAAAAAAAAATTGAGTAAGCTTTTAGAAACTTTTATAGCAGTTTGACATCACTGCTACATCCAAGTGTATGACCATTTTTCTAGTAATTGATTTTATTCTTTCTTTACAAAAGTATTGGTCCACAACCTGGTTGGAATGCTATAAAAACTTGGCAGCCCTATCAGTCTAGCTATTTAAAAATATATTGATCTATGAAATGCAGAAATCTGAGAAGCAGTGATTCTGTCTAATTTTGTCTAACCCTTCACCCAGTGTCTGTCTAACACTTACAAAGTGTTAGTAGCTGCCAAGCACTATTGTAAATGCTTTATGAGTATTTGCTGGTTCAATCTTCATAACAACCCTATGCTGTAGGTACTGTTGCATTATCCCCATTTCATAGGAAACTGAGGCACAAAGAGGTTATGTTACTCACCCAAGGTTACACAGCTGTAAGTGGTAAAGCTGGAATTTGAACCCAAGGTAGTCTGACTTCAGAGGCCATGTTATGCTTTGCAGCCACTCCACACTTTTAATGGGTGATTACCTACCATATTTCTCAATAGAGGGTGCTGTTGGCTTGTTGAGTAGAACAGTGTTCCACATAGTATCCCTCCCTGCCTGTCCCACTCACTGAATGCCCAATCAGAAAAAAAAAAAACCCAAAAATTTCCCCTCTCCATTTCCAAATGTTTCCTTGGTTGAAAACCTTCTAGAGCTGACCAGCATATTCCCTTAGTTGTAAAGTTCTATAGGAATCTGCTTTCTAACTTCTACTGGTTGGTCTTAGATCTGTACTTCGAAACTAGTAAAGTCTTTTTTCAGGACAAATATCTATCTGTGCACTGATCTGCATATAGGATTTTTGGAACCTTCCTTTTCTTGGTGGTTCTCCTTGGATCAGCGTGTCATTACGCTCCTTAAAATGAGAATATAGAGCCCAGTAAGGCTATTAATCACTTAATATAGATTCTGGGGCTTCCCTGGTGGCGCAGTGGTTAAGAATCCACCTGCCAACGCAGGGGACATGGGTTCGATCCCTGGTCCGGGAAGATCTCACATGCCGCGGAGCAACTAAGCCCGTGCGCCACAGCTACTGAGCCCACGTGCCGCAACTACTGAAGCCCACGCGCCTAGAGCCCGTGCTCCGCAACAAGAGAAGCCACCACAATGAGAAGCCCGTGTACCACAACGAAGAATAGCCCCCACTCGCCGCAAGCAGAGAAAAGCCTGCGTGCAGCAACAAAGACCCAACGCAGCCAGAAACAATAAATAAAATAATAAAATAAATTAAAAATATATATATATATATAGATTCTGTTTTTTAGTTACCCTTAACCTAGAATTACTTTGGTAACAAATCATGCTGTTAGCCCTCTTTGCACTTGTAATCATCTAAAACCCTGACTGAGGTCTTTATCCTTTGAGTTACTGTTGAGCCAGATCTTGTTCATCTGTTTTTTTAACAATTTAAGTTTTGAATATAAGTGTAGTACTTTATAGGTATACCTTATTTCTTCTAAATTGAGTCTTCATTTTGGCTTATTGTTTTCCCTGAAGAGCCAGCAACACCCCCTGACATCCCCACCCACCCACCTTTAGTTCTGTCAGTAATCCATCAATTCTTCCTCCTTCTGTTGTCTGCAAAGTTGATAAGTATACCTGTGATATCTTTAGTCAAGTTACTGATTTAAAAATCTTCAACTCATGCCATGTCGTGGCATGCCATTACATATTTTTTTCCATTTTGGCAAAGATCCTTTAAGTGATTCATTATTGACATTAAGCTAGCTAACACATCTACCTAATTCTGTGGTGGTCAAACTTGTATGCATGTATATGGTAGATTGCAGTAAAGGATCTGGGATAATAGATATAGTAAGGAAAATCTGCTTTTAGATAATTAGATATTCTACTTAAAAGATTCATTCTTTCCTTATATGAGCTGGTACAGTAATTGTTTGGGAAAGAAAGACCACCCCCCCTCAGAAATAGCTAAAGATTTATGTAATAAATGTATGAATAGATCAGAATTTGATTAAAGTAGGTTTATTCTTCACCATCTGTTAGAAAAGTCCTCTTGCATATTGAATATTGTTAGGGGGAAGCAGATCATGTTTGTGGACCTAGAAGCTTGGTGGGATTAAGACAGTAGTTTTGGGTTGAACTTTCGTTTCTTTTTCTTTCTTGTGAGAACTACCTCTTTTTCTTTTCTCCCCCACCAGGTTCATTCTGTAAATTAAGGAAAAGCTTTATTCTTTTTTCTCAGCTTGCTGAACTAAAGCAGGAGTGTCTTGCTCGTGGTTTGGAGACCAAGGGAATAAAACAAGATCTCATCAACAGGCTCCAGGCATATCTTGAAGAGCATGGTGAGTTCTTTGTGGAGGCAAAGAGTGATGTGAGTGAGGGGATTAATTTTTTTTTAATAGTTTTATTTATTTTATTTATTTATTTTTGGTTGCATTGGGTCTTCATTGCTGCATGCGGGCTTTCTCTAGTTGCGGCGAGTGGGGGGGGCTACTCTTCGTTGCGGTGCACGGGCTTCTTACTGTGGTGGCTTCTCGTTGCAGAGCATGGGCTCTGGGCGCATGGGCTTCATTCAGTAGTTGGGCTCGTGGGCTCTAGAGCGCAGGCTCAGTAGTTGTGGTGCGTGGGCTTAGTTGCTCCGTGGCATGTGAGATCTTCCTGGACCAGGGCTTGAACCCGTGCCCCCTGCATTGGCAGGCAGATTCTTAGCCACTGCGCCACCAGGGAAGCCCGAGAGGATTAATTTTTAGGCTCTGCCATACAGAAGATTTCTTCTTTTCCTTTAGGTTGTTGATGATGTAAGATTTTAATTAACTCGATCAAGAAAACTCTTGTCATCTAAAACAGTGGTTATAATGAGAAGAAATACCCCCCCCTTTTAAAAAGACATTGTAATTTTATTTCAACAAATTATTTTCAAGAAGTATGGGAAAGCAAGCATCAATTAGACTGAGAAGCTGAGATTTGAAGTCTAATTCCTCTTGAGCCAGAAATTTACTAGGTAACTTTGGACAGCCACTGTTTTCATGGCTAAGTGTCTTTTGTGGTCTGTGAAGTGAGACAAGTGTCTCCACCCTTGAAATCCATAAAACCTAAGTAATCTCTGGTCCCTTCTAGCTTCTGACATTCTCTAATTCCACTTTAAAAAACAAAACACTTCATTTAAGGCATAGTATCATCCCTCTCTGATTTAATTTATTCCCTTTTATTCCCATTCCTTTTACCCCAACTCTCTTAGGCAACTATTCTAATGTGTTTGATATATATTTTTTGTCTTTGTCCTTATAAACCGTGGTAGTGTTGTTTGGTCTACATGTAATTTTATGTAATGGCAATGAGGCATAGCCTTACTTTATTGCACACTTTTTTCTCTAAGTACTGTGTTTTTTTAAGATGTAGCGGTCATCTAGTCTATTGATTCTAATTCCTGCATGGTTTTCTATGATGTATAGAATTCACCATGTTTTATTTAGTTCACTCAGTGACTGATTCCTGAACTACTTCTTTCATATTCCCTTATATTCCTGTGTGAGAGTCTTGGGGGTATATACCCAGGAATGGGGTTGCTAATAAATATCTGTTCATAAATGTATAGTTAATATGACTAAACACCACTAAATTGTTTTTCTGAATTACTGTATAAATTTCATCATCAGCACATGAGGGTTCACTGTCCTAACAAGTGGCCTAATTTTTGCTAATCTGTTAGTGGTTTCAATTTACAATCCTCTACTTATTAAAAAGTTTAAACATTTCTTTTGTTCGTGGTTCTTTGGCTTTCTCCTTTGCCCATTTTTCTTTTGGGGTTCTCATCGTTTGCTTGTTAGTTTGCAGGCATATCATATATTCTAGTGACTATTCCCATGTTGGTTTTAGACACAAATATCTTCTTTGACATTTATTTCTTTTTCTGCGGTATCCTTTCCTGGTTTGGGGGGTTTTTTGTACTTTTAAAGAAAACTTATCATCTTAATCTTTTTTTTAATTAATTAATTAATTTTTGGCTGTGTTGGGTCTTCATTGATGGCCGTGAGCTTTCTCTAGTTGCGGCGAGCAGGGGCTACTCTTTCTTGCAGTGGGCAGGCTTCTCATTGCGGTGGCTTCTCTTGTTGCGGAACACGGGCTCTAGGCGCACGGGCTTCAGTAGTTGTGGCACACAGGCTTAGTTGCTCCATGGCATGTGGGATCTTCCTGGACCAGGGCTCGAACCCATGTCCCCTGCGTTGGCAGGCGGATTCTTAACCAGTGCGCCACTAGGGAAGCCCCCTTTCCTAGTTTTGAAAAATAAGTTTTTTGCATAGTACTTGCTTCTGGGTTTTTTGTTTTGTTTTTGTTGTTTTAGAAATTCTTCCCCACCACTAAATTCTGCCACAGTACTTTTTATTAATGTTGTAGTTTGACCTCATCATGTTTAGTTTTTCAGTCCAGCTGGAGTTCAACCTCTTAATTGATGTTAGTTAGGTAGAGAATATAGTTTTTATCTTCTCCATGTGGAGCAAATTTTATGAACATTTCTGCCTTCATTATTGAATTTTATTTTGGGAAAGCAAAATGATTATAATTTTAGCCTAAGTACAGTGATCAAGATGGTTTTGTAGCAGGGCTTGACCTGATTATTTTAATATTCTTTAGCTGAAGAGGAGGCAAATGAAGAAGATGTACTGGGAGATGAAACAGAGGTGAGTTGGAGAGAGTAAGGCTAGTCACTGGCCTGGCAGCGTGCCACTGCCTTGGTCACGTTGCTAAACATCAATCATTAGAGGGCTTCAATGCTAACTCGTTAGGGGAGCATAAAGGGGGAATGAAGGTTCTGAAAGATTGGTTCGTTTTGGAGTTCTCATATTCTTCTGTTGATAGGTATTTACTCTTGATTTATTTTAACCATCTTGTTTCATTTGGTTTTAGGAAGAAGAACCGAAGCCCATAGAACTGCCTGTCAAAGAGGAAGAACCTCCTGAAAAAACTGTTGATGTGTAACTATCCCTTTTTTATAATGAGGACAGAGCAGACGGTTCTGGATTTTTTAGTGTTACACTCTGTTTACCTCTTATACATTCCCATTGGAATGTATACATTCCCATATTTTTGTTTTTAATTTGGTTGCATCGGGTCTTAGTTGTGGCTTGCTTGCTCCTTAGTTGTGGCATGCGAACTCTTAGTTGCGGCATGCATGTGGGATCTAGTTCCCTGACCAGGGATTGAACCCAGGCCCCCTGCACTGGAAGGCAGATTCTTTACCACTGTGCCACCAGGGAAGTCCCCCATTGGCTTTTTCATTTCTCATTAGATCATACATTTTCAGAAAGGTCTTGTTCATTTCAGGTACATGGTCCCAGTGAAGCAAAGTAACTTTGTCTCTGGGTTATGTAATAGATAATTAGGACCAGGAGACTTCGAGCCCAGATAAAGTTTAGTTCTCTTAGCCTTTGTTGTATCACCGTAATAGATGATTCTTTTTCTGTATAGAGAATCATGCACATTTTCTGCATATAAGGAATTTTGTAAGGGAAGAGGGTGCTGAGCAAGGTTATGTCTCAAGTAACACTGTATTCTCTTTTCCTTTTTGATTTACAGTGGGGGAGGGGAGGACAAAGTACTAGAGTGAAAAGTGGATCTTGATTTATTTAAATTATTCCACAAGGTTGATCATAAACATTTTTTATTTGGGGTTTCCCGGCAAATGTCCGGCCATCTTATACTCCAGCATGTTAAGAACAGTTGAGTCCTTTTTAACATTTTTGTTCCTCATAGCTGTATTAATCCATTTAATTATAAAAGACAATAGATGTAAAAAGTCAAAGCAAACAGTACATAGAGGAGTATATAAATTGAAAATTAAGTACCCTTGTCTCAACCCCCACCTGACTTCCCAGAGGTTTTTAATATATTCTTTTGGAATATTTTATATGGTGTGTGTATATGTGCATGTACAGATACATATGTACACCCATGATGCATATTGTCAGTTTCTTGATTTTTTTTCACATATGGAGATCTTTCTATATCATCATATAATGTTTTTATTTAAATATTAGTTATAGGGACTTCCCTGGCGGTCCAGTGGTTAAGACTCCACGCTTCCATTGAAGGGGGCACAGGTTCGATCCCTGGTTGGGGAACTAAGATTGTGCATGCCGCATGGCACGGCCAAAAAAAAATTAGTTATATATAGGCAAGGTTCTAAGTGTTTTACATGTATTCTCATTTAATCATCACGTCAACCCTATGAAATGAGGATAATTATCCTAGTAAGTGGTAGGTCTTTTCTTTTTTAGCCTGTCAGTATGGGATATTACAAGTATATACATAAGTTAGGAGAATAGTAAATAGACCCCCATGAACCCATCACCTAGATTTAGTTGTTATCAACTGAGAATCTTATTCTTTCTGGCAGCTAATAGTACTCCATTCTATGGATGAACAGTAATTTCACCAGTCTCCTGTTGATGGACATTTAAATTATTCATAATTGCAAAAAATACAGTGTATGTCCATATACAACTAATTTTAAATTTATGCAGGTATGTCCAAAGGATAAGTTTCTAGCAATGGATTTTCTGCATTAGAAAAGATGTGCATTTAATGTTTTATTAGATTTTGTCAAATGTTACTGCTTTCTAAAGCCATTTAGTTATCATCCATCATAGGAGGTTTATGTTTAGATATAATGCCTTGAGAAAATGGCCAATGGGATAGCTTTAAAATAGAGATGTTTTGGGGAGTTATGGGGCAAGAAGGAAGATGAAATAAATACAATGATAATTGGCCTGTGTGGGTTAAAAATTATGAAGTTTGAAAATTTGTAGTTTATTTTTATAATATGTAAAATGTGTAATTCCCTTGTTTAGAGGGCTTTAATTTTATCAGTGAATTTCTAAACAAAGAAATTGAAAGTGTGTGTGGGAGGGGTTGTGTTTTTGCTTGTTAGAGGGATAGTAGTGGTTAGACTAAAGTATGTACAGAAAGATTCTGGGTCCCCGTAGCATGGAGAATGTTTTGTATGTGACTATGGGTAGGGGCGAAACTTCTGAGTGAAGAGAAGAAATTTCACATGAGCCCCAGAATATGATGTTATTTATTGCTTGAGCTTAATTGTGCCTGAGGGAGTTGGAACAGAGCTGAGGGAAGCTTCCTCTCTCCGGTTCCCTTTCTGCCATGAAGTGTACTGATGGGAATGTGGAGGAAGTCATTAGCCTGGGGTTTGGTGGAGAGGACTGCTATTTTAATGGCATTGGACTTCAAGTAGAACATTAAACTTCAGTGTCCCTTTCTGCCTGAACAAAACAGAGAGGGTTGGGGAAGGAAAGATGACTGGGAAATGGAAAGAAATCAGAAATTTCTTTAAAAGTCAGAATGTACAGGGCTAATTTAGGTCCTTTGAACATTCAAAAGGAGATCCCCTTGCTTTGTCTTTTGTTTGAGGTTCTCCAAAAAGATACCTCTGTTTCTAGTTTGATTTTTTTCCCCCCTCCTCAAGCCACGGCACTTAATATTGCAGGACTTAGTTATGGTCAGCAGGGGGCTCCCATTGCTTATCTGTCAGTCCAGGGACCTCCAACAAAAGGATGGAGGAGAGAGTAAGTTCCTGTTCCAGAATTGCTTCCTCTGAAAATGCCATTAAACCATTACTACCTTTCAGGGCATCAAATGGGAAAAGTGTCTGGGATATTGGAACAAAAGCCTCCCATGTCTCTAAATGAGGGACCTTAATGAGACTGGTTATGACCCACAGTTTTATGAGAGTTGTTTGGTGGAGGGTTAATGCCCTTCCACTTATCCTGAGTACTTCCGAACTTTGTCTCCCGCCCCCCTGGTCCCCCCTCTTTTGTTTTCTCTTAAACCTTTTGACTAGTAACTTATCATGTTTTCCTAATTCAGACTCCCCTTAGCCTTTTTTCTTCCCACTCCCTTTGGCATTTTTATTTATCCCACTTCGACTGTTCCAGCTGGAGCTACGGTCCCATGGGAGATGTAAGGGATTTGTAAAAGAAGGAAACCAGACCTTGTAGAGCACTCATTAATTGTGATGAAAATTGAGAGCTGGTATTTAAATGAGGGTTGGAGGAATAGTCATTAGTCCAAAAGTACATTTAAAGTTCCTAAAAGTAAATGAAATGATTTCCGGTGTTCTTTGGGCATTTCCCTCAGCTCAGTATATTTAACCAGACTTGTTTCCTTGTTACTTTCTTATACTCTAGCAAAGTAGCTTAGTCTGTTATTTAAACTCTTTTATCAGTAGATGACACTTCAAGGAACTAAAGGTCTAATGGGCTTCATGTTTTTTTGGTCTGAAGGGTGGTAGAGAGATATGGGACAGAGGACATGATTCAGGTGAATTCTTATACACTTCAAAGGTTTTGGTTAGAATATCAGTCTTCTGATTTTAAAAATCCCTTTTCCAGGGCAGCAGAGAAAAAAGTGGTAAAAATTACATCTGAAATACCACAGACTGAGGTAGGTATTCTTTCAGAAGAGCAGTCTATATATATATATATATATATATATATATATTTCTTTCTGTTTCTTACCCTTTATTTTGTCTGTATCATCACTTTAAAATATTTACTCATAGGCAGAAAATCAGTATTGACAGATTTTGGTATTGATACATTTTTCCACCAGCCACACTTGGGAATATATTTGGGCTGGCTTAGTCACCTTTGAGGCCGTAGTCTTTTTGTATAGTATTTTGGTCTTAGTGGTAACTCTTTTTAAGATGTTTATAAACTAAGATTAGAGTTTGAGAGGATTGTACCTTGGAAGAGATGAAAAGTTACAAGGGAAGATGTCACTCTTAAGTTACTACTAGCTAGCTGGTGAGATTGAAATTTCTCTGGATTCTGTCTCAAGATCTCTGAAACTAGGTTCCAGTGAAGATCTGTGGGGTTTTTTTGTACTATTAAAATAGAGATGGCATAGGACAACGCTGCCTCATTCCTAACTGAAAGAGTACAACTAGTGTTGGAACCAAGCTGTTCCTTTGATCCATTTTCAAAGGTCAGTCAAACACAGCTTTTGTCTTCTTGGCTTGATACAGAATGCGGGTTTTATTTTATTCCTTCCCTTTTGTTTTTGAGGACATGAATGTAATAATAGTCTTTTTGTGTTTGCTTTCTGGAAAGGACTGTTGAGTTAAGCCCTGGGATGAATACAACCTGATATCTTCTATGATTGTCAATATAACTCAGTTTGGACCTTAAGAAATTAATCCCTATGTTGTAGAGATACACACCTCTAAATGACTTTTCTCTTAAAAGAAGGAAACCAGAAGTTGAATTTTTCTCTTTCCCTTCTTTTGTCTATTATCACTTAGAGGATGCAGAAGAGAGCTGAACGATTCAATGTACCTGTGAGCTTGGAGAGTAAGAAAGCTGCCAGGGCAGCTAGGTGAGTGTTCCCAGCCTTTTAGACCTGAGATCGTGGTAATATGAAGGTGAGGGAATGTGTTCCTAGGTTTTAAATATAGTTGTTGATTTTAAGTAGAATAGAGGCCTTGCTGGAAAGAAACACTCTCTTGGCTCTATTCAGAACGTATCTGCTGATTGGTTGTAGTAGCTATAGATTGGGTTTTATTATCAAGCAGGGTTTTTGTAATAGGTAAAAGTCAGGAACTGACTGCTACTCCCAGTTCTGATAAGGCTACCTCTTAACTTATTCTCTGGACTCTTGGTGAGAAAAAGAGTCAACTGAACCTCTTTCATGGGGTTGTTAGAATTAGCTAATGATTGCAAGGCTTGAGATCACAAGCAAGAAGTGCCATATGTATACTTGACACGGAGACAGACAACCAGGAGTGTGAACAGCTTCCTAAAATTGAGCTTGTTTTTCTTTCTACAGATTTGGGATTTCTTCAGTTCCATCAAAAGGTAAGAGTACAGAGACTTCTGAGAAAGTTATCTTTATGTTTTTACTTTCTTGGCACAACAGATTCCATTTCTCCAAATTAAGGTAAACTTGTTAGCTCTAGAAGCCTGTAAGAGGTTATTATATCCACCTCTTTGCTCTAGGTAAAACCATGCTTAAGGCTTCCTGGGCAATTTAAAGAAGGTGCTAAAGTTATGAGAGAGTAGGAGGAAGTGCCAACATTTGTTTTCCTTTTCTTGGATCGCTTCAGAGAAGTTTCTAATACCTTCTTTATTCTGATGTCTCAAGTTAGCATGTAATTATTGTGTACCTGTCCAGTGTTATATTGCCTAGTGTGAGTGGCAAAAGGAAAAAAAGAGTCTCTTTTATTTATTTATTTATTTATTTTTCTTTTACCTTCTAGGAATTTACAAGGGAATAATCTTGGGTAAAAGACTTAGCCACAAGGATTATCACAGTGTTATTTATAGTGATCAATAACTGGAAACAATGTAATATACAATAGAGAATTGGTTGAGTAAGTGTGTACCATAGTACAGTTAAAAGACCATGAAGATGTTTAAAATTATACTGAAGAATATTTGTCAGACAGATAAATGGAAAAAGCAAGTTATAAAATATTTGTAGTATGTTCCTATTTTCCAATAAAAGTGCATGTATGGTTAGGAAAAAAGATTAGAGGGATATATACTAAATTGATGACATTCATTGTCTCTGGTTGGTGGAATTTTGAGTGACTTCGTTTTGCTTGTCTGTGTTTTTAAAATTTCTACATTGAATATGTATTTGTAATAAGGGGGAAAAGTTACTCTTTTTATTTTATTTTTATTATTATTTTTAATTTTATTTATTTATTTATTTTTGTCTGCATTGGGGTCCGTTACTGTGCACTGGCTTTCTCTAGTTGTGGTGAGCGGGGGCTACTGCAGTGTGCAGGCTTCTCATTGTAGCGGCTTGTCTTTGTTGTGGAGCACGGGCTCTAGGCGCCTAGGCTTCAGTAGTTGCGGCACGCAGGCTCAGTAGTTGTGGCTCACGGGCTCTAGAGCACAGGCTCAGTAGTTGTGGTGCGCGGGCTTAGTTGCTCTGCGGCATGTGGGATCTTCCCGGACCAGGGATCAAACCCGTGTCCCCTGCATTGGCAGGCGGACTCTTAACCACTGTGCCACCAAGGAAGTCCCTCAGAGACTTTAAATGTAGTCTTCTGATCCAATGCAGTCTTCCTAGTGACCTGTTAGTAGTGTCAAGTTTGTTAAGAAAATGTCCTCCAAAGATCTTGTAGAGTTTTGCTATGCCTTTTAAAAGACCAGCAAGGGACTTCCCTGGTGGTTCAGTGGTTAAGACTCCACCTTCCAATGCAGGGGACGTGGGTTTGATCCCTTAGTTCCCCTGGTCGGGGAACTAAGTCCCACATGCTGCGGGGCAACTAAGCCCTTGCACCACAACTAGAGAGCCCGCTTGCCCCTTAACTACTGAGCTTGTGTGCTCTAGAGACCGTGTGCCACAACTAGAGAAGCCTGCATGCCACAACGAAAGATCCCTCCTGCCACAAATAAGACCCGATGCAGTCAAAAAAGTAAATAAGTAAAAATAAAAAAATAAAAGACCAGCGAAATTCTGGTCACTGTCACTACATGCTTTAGAAACAGAATATTCTCTGATATTTAGTTATATCAAGAGAGAGATAATAGGATTGGTGATGGTACAACAAAAGTTTTTAATATTTATTTATTTATTTGGCTGCACCGAGTCTCAGTTGCGCACACAGGATCTTCGTTGCCACGTGCAGGATCTTTTTAGTTGTGGCATGCAGGATCTTTAATCAAGGCATGTGGGATCTAGTTCCCTGACCAGGGATCGAACCTGGGGGCCCCCCGCATTTGGAGTGCGGAGTTTTAGCCGCTGGACCACTAGGGAAGTCCCAAAAGTTTTTAAAGATATTAAATGGTGCTATTTGAAGAAAGGCAAAAGTTAAAATTAATACTTAGCCTAAAGAGGAAAACTGACCAATAAAATAATGTGTAGGTAACATTCAGTGTTATTCATATAATCCTAGAACTACAGAGTAGCTCTTAAAAGAGTAGAATTTGGCAACATTTAGAAGGAAATACTGTTTTATGAGTGAGAACATAAAAATATGTAACAGTTCCTAGTACACAGGTTATGGTAAAAGTTGAGTCCATACCTGAAAGTTTACAGTGGAAAGTTAGGGAACCAACTACAATATTGAGATTGCTTAAAATAAAATTCTGAAAAGTTTTAAGTAAATAATTATTGACTAGATTGGGGTTGGGCCTACAGGCTAATATACTATTTGCTTCTTAGTGATAATTTCAGGACAGAACATTGGCTTTAAGAAGCCATAATTTTAACTCATTATAATAGTAGCTCTGGTCTTTTGTCCAGATAAGATGTTTTTCTCTTTTTTTAACAGCTTTATTGAGATATAATTCATATATCATACAACTCATCCATTTAAAGTATATAATTCAGTGTTTTTTATATATTCACGGGGTTGTGCAGCTATCATCATAGTCTAATTTTAGGATATACTCATCATCCCCAAAATAAACCCCATACCCATTAGCAGTTTTTCTCATCCACTCCCTCTGCCCCACCCCACCAATCAGCCACTAAGTTTTTTCTATATATGTAAGTTTGCCTTCATATAAATGGTATCATACAATTCATGGTCTTTTGTGACTGGCTTCTTTCACTTAACATAATGTATTCCAGGTTTATCCCTGTTTTAGGATGTATCATTACTTCATTTCTTTTTATTGTTAGATAATATTAGGTTGTACTGATATACCACATTTTATCTACCCCTCAGTTGATGCACATTTGGGTTTTCATTTTGTGGCTACTATGGCTAATGTTGCTGTGAACATTCATATACAAGTTTTCGTGTGGATATATGTTTTCATTTCTCTTGGGTATATACCTAGGAGTAGAATTGCTAGGTCATATGGTAAACTGCATGTTTAACTTTTTGAGGAACTACCAAACTGTTTTCCAAAGTGGCTGTACTGTTTTATGTTCCCAACAACAATGGGTACAGACATGGTTTCTAGATGTAATCTGTGCCTTTTCTTTAACTTCATAAGATAAAGGACATTTGTCCTATATATGATTTCTATGCTGTCTAACTTGATTCAAAGACGTCAACTTCCTTTATGACTTTTAAGAATATTAAATAAAACTTTTTAATTTATTTCTTTAGGCCTGTCATCTGATGCCAAGCCTATGGTAAGAAATCTTTTTTTTTTTTTTTCTTAACCTTGAGAGCCAAATCTTAACTCTGTACAGTTAGTTACGTTAAAGATTTCCTTCTTCTCCCCAGATCAGAGGAAACTGAGATCATATGAGTTTGGTGACTGTTTTCAGTACAGTGTCTTATGTCCTAAATAGAAAGAATTGTTTGAGGTACTGAGAGGTCAGGGAAATTGCTGCATCTTCAAAGTCATTATAAACATCTTCCTTCCTACCACTTCTCTTGAAAAAAAAAGGGTAGATTTTGTTAGCTAGAGGACAATCCATATAACTCTTTGTTTTATGGTACTGGAGTTTTAGGGCCTCATCCAGTGGTTTTGGATAATGTCAAACTCTTAACTACCACAAGAGAATCTGTGGAAGCAACTTATGAGCTCTATTTTGTAGATACTGATAATTTTCAACACTACCTGTCAAATACCAGAGAATAAAGACTAGGATAGTACGCCTTCTGGACCATTATGACTGGTCAGCATGTTTAGAAAATGCAAGCAAATGCTGTGAAATATGTTTAGCTTTATGAAATCCTGCTCTTGGAATTACAGTTTAATAATGTAAGTGAAGGTGAAATGTTTTAGTAGTAGTAGTAGAAGTTAGTAGCAGTAGTAGTAGTAATGATAATGTCCCAAATATCCTTATGATAAGTCTTATATATCAAGGCTTCCAAGAAAAAGGAAGGAAGGAAATTGAGTTGGGTACTGGTAGTAGATTTGTGTTCTGAAGAACGGAGAGCTGCAGTGACAGTTTCTCTTTGCTAGGGCATAGGGTTAAGAACTACTTGCAAAGGCTGTGTATAGGAATTAACAATTTTGGACTGTGAATGATGGACTTGTTTGGAGGTGATGATTTAGACATTTGTTTGCTTTTTCAAGCAGTGTTTGGCCTACTTTGATCTTAAACCCTCCCTAGGCCTTTGCCACCTTTGATGAATGAAAGAGGCAGGGCTGAATCTTTCACTGCATTCCAGGAGAGAACTTTTAATAATTAGTGGCATGGATGAGTGCCACTTAGTTTCCTAATTTGGCACATAGGGCATCTTTGATGTTGTATAGGCTTATTTGAACTCTTAGCTTTAGACCATAGTTTGTGCCTTCTGTGTTGATTTTTTTTTTTAATTTATTTATTTTTGGCTGCATTGGGTCTTCATTGCTGTGCGCGGGCTTTCTCTAGTTGCGGCGAGCGGGGGCTACTCTTCGTTGCGGCACCCAGGCTTTTCATTGTGGTGGCTTCTCTTGTTGTGGAGCACGGGCTCTAGGCGCGCGGGCTTCAGTAGTTGTGGCGCGTGGGTCAGTAGTTGTGGCTTGCAGGCTCTAGGGTGTAGGCTCAGTAGTTGTGGTGCACAGGCTTAGTTGCTCTGCGGCATGTGAAATCTTCCCGGACCAGGGCTCGAACCTGTGTCCCCTGCATTGGCAGGCGGATTCTTAGCTACTGCGCCACCAGGGAAGTCCCTGATTTTTTTTTTAATATTTTTTTTTTCGTATGTTTTTTGTAGGTTAACCTGGATAAGTTAAAGGAAAGAGCTCAAAGATTTGGTTTGAATGTCTCTTCAATCTCCAGAAAGGTAAGGTACTATTTTTGCAACATTAGAGCAGCTTGGGGCTACATAGTTTGGAAATGACTGTCCTAAGAATAAAACTGGCTACTCAGCACTTCATTTAATGCAGTCCTTTGACTATCACATCCTCTCACTGACTATTGATTACATTATGGCTATTGTTAAACAAAGTTAGTTGTTTTTTTCTACAGATTGTTTGCATAGCTTCCATGCTAGCTGTTAGAACAAGATTTATATTTCTCTTTGTTGAGTTCAGTGACGTTACATCTGCTTTAACTTCTGATATAGGCGTAATGGAAATTAAATAATCAGGGGAAGACAGTCCTGTCTGTAGGTCAAAGGTACCTAAAAGTAAAATTTGGAGGTTCTTTGGAACAAAACTGAGAAAATTGTTTCATTCTTTCTGCCCGTCTGCTAACTGATACTGTTTAGTGTAAGCAAGATGACTTTGTTGACACCATGCTGTGGGGAGTGATCAATTCTACAAGGCATTGTTGTGTTTGGAGTTTTGCTAGGCACATTGGAGAAAATGCTAAGGACTTTCCTGTTTGCCTAGAGCCGGTAGTCTCTTAATCTTTGTTTTGTGAGAATGAGAGCATGTTTCTTGGTTGTTCAAGTGGTGGTAGGATTAAGGGAAGACTATTTCAAACCAGAAAAACCATCATTAGGAAAAAAAAAAAATTATTTCCCACTCGAGTATGGAAGCATTTAGCTCTCTAGAAATCCATTAGAAAAAACTTACCTGACGGTAGTTATATTTTTGCTCAGAAAAGAAAAATTGAATATATAAAAGTAAACATTAGTTGTGTCCCTATGAGACTCATAACCTTGCACACAACTGTGCTTCATCTTCCTTCCCTTTGGGTTACATTTTTTGTGTTTACCAGAAATATAACATCATGTCTTTTTGCCCAACTTGATGCTGAGACCATCGGTATTCAGTAGGAGTATTTGGTGGTTTATGTGGAATAAAATAAAGGAGTTGAGAGGTAGGCAGAATATATGATCCTTAAACCACAAGCAGCTTAATAGGGAAGAGTTATTATAAACCAAAAGTCATTTGTGTTTTGCAAGATGGTCAGGGGGAAAGGTGCCTTGGATCCGTGGCCCTTCTTATCATCTATCTCCTTGTTTTGTATATGAGGCCTAGGTATCTGAGAATCTCATCAATAACCACTCCTTTAGGGAATTGTATGAGTTTGTGTGTTGGAGGACGGAGGGAACAAAAGGTACCCACTGAACTGAGAAGGTACCTTGATGTGAAAAATGAGGCAGGCAGCTGCATATATATATAATCAATGGAGTAGTTTATTATAGGGTAACTTACTTACAGGGTAGGATGAGGTAGACGACAATCTGGAAGCATTCACAGCTGCACTCCACACTGCTGAGGGGCCATTGGGCCAATTTTATACTTATAGTTAACCCAGGGTTTGGGGGTACATGCTTGGAAACAGGAAGTGCATTCCCAAGTCAAGATTTGTGAATGGGTAACTAGTCTTGTGGGCGCCGTGAATATATCAGTGAAGGTCTTCATTGTTGTTTAGAGACTAACAGAGTATAGAGGCCACCCAGACCTAATGATCATTAAACAATATCTATTAACTACAGAGCCCTTGATGACAGAGAAGAGATTTACTACACAGTACAGCCCTAGGTAGAGTCAGTGGAAGGACAGGAGGAACTGAATGGACACAAGATGGCATCAGTTATGCCAACAGCCATACATTGTGTGTTCTATCAAAATTAACAAAATTGAACACGATATCTCCTACTACTTAGCTCATAGGGACACATTTCTGAGAGGAATTTGTCTGTCACCCTGTGCTGCCCACCTGAGTTATACAGGGATATCAGTCTTTTCCCTTCTCTTCTCTATATTTGACCTGTTTTCAGCCTCCACAGGAGGCTGAGTAAAACATGAAGAGATACATTTATTGATTTTGAGCAAATTACTAAACTTCTTTGATCCTCATCTATAAAACTGGGAGTAACACCTAACATCATGTTTGTGAAGAATAAATGTATATTTGCAGTTCCCTAACATAATGATACTTTGACCCTCTATAAATTTTATTTTTGTTTTTATGTATTTTTAAATGTTTTTTAAATTTTTTTTATTTAGTTTTTTTTTTTTTTTTGTTTCGTTGGGTCTTTGTTGCTGCGCGCAGGCTTTCTCTAGTTGCGGTGAGCGGGGACTACTTTTTGTTGCAGTGCGTGGGCTTCTCATTGTGGTGCCTTCTCTTGTTGCGGAGGTCGGGCTCTACACGCACGGGCTTCAGCAGTGTGGCACGTGGGCTCAGTAGTTCGGGCTCTCAGGCTCTAGAGTTCAGGCTCAGTAGTTGTGGTGCACGGGCTTAGTTGCTCCCCGGCATGTGGGATCTCCCCGGACCAGGGATCAAACCTGTGTCCCCTGCATTGGCAGATGGATTCTTAACCACTGGGCCACCAGGGACGTCTGGACCCTCAATAAATTTTAGTTTCCTTCCTTGGTTTTCAGTTCTGGTTTTATCACTTTGAGTCAATTAACTTCTGTGTTTCAGTTGATCATTGATAAGATTACAGTTCCCATTTTAAATTCTAAAGAGTTAAAATGAGATAATGGTAATTGGCAGAACTCTAACTATATGAGCTCTGTTCTCTAATAACATTCATTGTCACACATATGTTCTAGAGTAGTGCTTTGCAAATTCTGTGACGAAAGACTAGTTTTTAAAAATTTGCAATTCATTGTCGAGAGGTAACTTTGGCGAAATAAAATAAAAATGTCAAAAAAATGTTAAATTACTTTGGAAGTTTCTAAACACTCTCAATTTCTGGACTTATTTCTAGACTGATAAGCAGTTTGGGGATCAAGCAATAGGAGGCAGACCACATTTTGAGTAGCACTGTACTAGAGTATATACGATTTTTTCCAAGGACCACTTTGCTTGGAGGCTTGTGACTTTCTGAGATGTCCTTTTTGAGTATAGGTTCCGTTTACATTGATCATAAATACTGATTTTCAGAATTATCCTAATTTCAGTGGTTTGTTCTAAGTTGCCTCATAAACCATTAAAATGTTCCTGCTATTTTGCTATCTAGACCACCACTGTTCAGTAGAACCTTCTGTGATGATAGAAATATTCTACAAAATATTGTTCTATTAAATAATCTGTTATCTAATATAGGCATACCTCAGAAATATTTTGGATTCAGTTGCAGACCACCACAGTACAGTGAATATTGCAGTAAAGTGAGTCACAAATAAGCAGTGTACATACCTAAATTGAAAACTACTTTATTGCTAAAATAAAAGTGCTAACCATCATCTGAGCCTTCAGCGAGTTGTGATCATTTTGCCAGTGGAGGGTCTTGCCTCTATGTTGACGGCTGCTGACTGATCAGGTTGCTGAAGGTTGGGGTGGCAGTGGCAGTTTCTTTTCTTTTCTTTCTTCTTTTTTGCCAAAAATGCATTTTTTATTAAAAAAATTCTTGCTTTTAATGTCCTCAAACAACCAATGCAACCAAGTGGCATTCTGAACCTCAGACTGCCAAGTGACTAAGATGCAGCTGAAATAATTGTGTTGTGAAATAATTTATGCTTATTATTTATTTTTAAAAATTCAGCTTTATATACGAAAAAAGATCTGTTTCAGTTACTTCCTAAATTTAGTACAAAATGCAGTGTATAGAAATATTGTATCTATTCCTTGCTCCTGAATGTTACTTTCACATAATTAATAGATTTCCCAAATTACTTTGCATTACATAATCACTTGAAGTAGAATTAAGGATGGGACAGATATATAAATTACATTATAAAATTAATTTAGAACTATATAAAATAAATCATCTTTGTCCAGGAGTTGTACAAAATGAAGGAAATATTATATGTAGTTTAATATTTATGTAGTAAATATAAATCATATGCTGTGTGGAGTTCTAGACAAATGTGTTTCCTAGGCAATTTCTTAAAATAAAACAACAATGAAGTTTGCCACATTGATTGACTGACTCTTCCTTTCACAAATTATTTCTCTGTAACTTGCAGTGCTGTTTGATATCATCTTACCTACAGTAAGTTCTTTCGGAATTGGAGTCAATCCTTTCAAACCTGGCTGCTGCTTTATCAACTAAGTTTATGTAACATTCTAAATTCTTTGTTGTCATTTCAGCAATATTCACAGCATCTTCTCCAGGAGTATATTCCATCTCAAGAAATCACTGTCTTTCCTCATCTGTAAGCAGCTCCTCATCTGTTCAAGTTTTACCATGAATCGTAGCAATTCAGTCCCATCTTCAGGCTCCACTTCTAATTCTAGTTCTTTAGCTGTTTGCACCACATCTGCAGTTACTTCCTCTACGGAAGTCTTGAACCCCTCAAAGTCATCCATGAGGGTTGGAATCAACTCTTTCCAAACTCCTGTTAATGTTGATTTTTTTTTACCTCTTTCCATGAATCACAGATGTTCTCAGTGGCATCCAGAATGGTGAATCCTTTCCAGAAGGTTTTCAATTTGCTTTGCCCAGATCCATCAAAGGAATCACTACGTGTGGCCTTATGAAAAGTATTTCTTAAATAATAAGATTTGAAAGTTGAAATTACTCCTTGATCCGTAGGCCACAGAAGGGATGTTGTGTTAGAAGGAGTGGAAACAACATTAATCTCACTGTACATCTCCATCAGAGCTCTTGGGTGACCAGGTGCATTGTCAGTGAGTAGTAATACTTTGAAAGGAATCTTTTTTTCTGAGCAATATGTCTCCACAGTAGGCTTAAAATATTCAATAAACCATGTTGTAAGCAGACGTGCTGTCATCCAGGCTTTGTTCTTCCATTTATAGAACACAGGCAGAGCCCTAGGATTTTCGGAATGGTAAATGAGCATTAGCTCCAACTTAAAGTCACCAGCTGCATTAACGCTTAACACGGGAGTCAGCCTGTCCTTTGAAGCTTTGAAACCAGGCATTAACCTCTCTTCTCTAGCTGTGAAAGTCCTAGATGGCACCTTCTTCCAATATAAGGCTGTTTCATCTACATTGAAAATCTTTTGTTTGGTGTAGCCACCTTCATTAATTATCTTAACTAGATCTGGACAACTTGCTGCAGCTTCTACATCAGTACTTGCTGCTTCACCTTACACTTTTGTGTTATGGAAGTGGCTTCTTTCCTTAAACCTCAGGAACCAAGCTCTGCTAGCTTCAGACTTTTGCAGCTTTCTCACCTCTCTCAGCAGCCTTCGTAGAATTGAAGAGAGTTAGCGCCTTCCTCTGGATTAGGCTTTGATTTAAGGGAATGTTATGGCTGGTTTGATCTTCTATCCAGACCACTTAAACTTTTTTTCACATTAGCAATAAGGCTGTTGCTCTTCTCTTTCTAATGTTCATTGCAGTAGCACTTTTAATTTCCTTCAAGGACTTTTTCTTTGCATTCACATCTTGGCTAACTGTTTGGTACAAGAGGCCTAGCTTTTGGCCTATCTCAGCTTTTGACATGCCTTTCTAGCTTTTGATTTAAAGTGAGAGATGTACAACTCTTCCTTTCACTTGAACAGTTAAACACCATTGTAGGGTTATTAATTGGCCTCATTTCCATATTGTTGTGTCTCAGGAAATAGGGAGGCTGGAGAAGAGGGAGAGAGATGGGAACGGCCAGTTGGTGGAGCAGTCAGAGCACACACATTTATTGATTAAGTTCTCTGTCTTCTTTGGGCATGTTCTGTGGTGCCCCCAAACAATTACAGTAGTAACATCAAAGATCACTGATCACAAATCACCATAACACATATAATAACAATGATGAAAAAGTTTGAAATGTTGCAAGAATTACCAAAATGTGACACAGACATGAAGTGAGCAAATGCTGTTGGAAAAATGGCTCCAGTAGACTTGCTCAACATGGGGTTGCTGCAGACCTTCAGTTTGTGAAAAGTACAATATCTGTGAAGTACAGTAAGTCGAAGCACAATGAAACAAGGTATGCCTGTACACTAGTCATTAGCCACATGTGGTTATTGATCACCTGAAATGTGATCAGTAGTCACATGCGGCTAATGATCAGTATAGTCACACAATAGCTAGTGTGACTAGGAACTGAATTTTTAATTATTTTAAACCTAAGTAGCCATATGTGTATTGGACAACTCAAGTCCAGCTTATATCTCCCACACAGCTTTCATACTTGGAAGTAGCATAGAAATCCTTTATCAGACCACCTGTTTGGATCACTGTTTCCATAGCCCAGAATTTTTTAGTACTTGTAGAATATAAGCAGTTTCAGAGTGAATTTGTAGGAGGAGAGAAATTGGAGGAAAGGGAATAAGAGATAAGAAGAGGAACTGTTCTTTTTTTCAAGTAACTTTTTTTCTAGAACTTAGTGTTCTAGACCCAATCATGAAATGCAACTGCTGCGTTCTCAGTAAGAGTTGCTTTGTTCGGAGTCCTGTGTTTAACAGTTCTCTATCACCAGAGATGATTTGCTACCTAGTATTTGCTTGGCCAGAGGTTAGTGATATGATTAAATTTGTATTTATGGAACAGCCAGAGCAGCACAATTATGTCCATCTCATCCTGGGGTCCTGGGTTCCAGTATAGCCTCCTCCTGTGTAACTTGGTCATCTGTCTTTAAGTTTACAGTCTCCAGCACAGATTTCATTCAGTTAGATATGGTGCAAATAGTGGAGGTTAATAGGTGATGTGAAGATACCTCTTCTTCATCTTAGTATCCTAAAAGGGGCAATGAGAGAGACCCACTGTCTGTCACCTCATTGCATGGAGTTTGCGTTTGCTTGATCCAGCTTAAGCCCTCATTGCATCATTGTTTCTCATTCAGTAGATTCCGCTACATACCAGTGGATATGATAAAGAGAGAGAATGTGTGAGAGGAGTGAGCCGTAGTGTTTGTGACAGATTTTTTTTTTAACTATCACAATCTGACCATCTCCTCTTCATATTTTAGATATATGGCTTCAGCATATTATAAATTTGAGGGTATCGAATTTCTGCTATTCTTCCTTGGCTAACTTTTGCATGACTGCTCATATATTTCACTTTTCAGCTCCACTAGTATACTGTACACATTAGGCAGTACACAGAAACTTCAAGAAATGTGGCTACCCCCCCAACCATCTTCCCTCTCTCCCCCTGCCCAAGAAAAAGACCTGTCTGTTCATGTTTCCAGCTCAAGTCTCAGTAAATAGAATCCTGTTGGTTTAGGATAATGGGAAGTGACAGGGCAAAGAATGGCACTGGCATTTATAGACATTTTTTACACAAGAGGCTGTAAATTGTCCCCTCCAACTCTTTGGGCTATTTGAGGATAGAATGGCATGCCTTTTCTCCTATAAGCTTCATAGTGACTGTGGACTGAGAAACCTCCCACCCCCTCAAACAAAACAAAACCCAGATAAATAACCTCTGCCTGGTTGGTTCTGATTGATCACCAGCTAAGTTTTCAGTCTTGTGCTTAACTGGTTGTTTTTTTTTTCTTTGTCAGTTTTCCATGCCTCCCAAGAGAAGTAGTGTTTGGGTCAGTCCTCTTGATGAAGGACTTGGCCTGGCACATAAGAAATTCATCTCTAAAAGGAATGGGTAAGGGAAATAGATGGGAAGCCAGCTCAGTTAATATATGATGGTCATAGGACATTAGTTTTGGTAGAAACTGGGTCTGAGCTTAGAGAGGTATTGTTAACTGATGTAGCTAATTTGCATGGATTGGTTTTTTTGTTTGTTTGTTTTCAAACATTGACGCATTTGGGAAAGTGAAACTTGATACTTGAGGAAGTTACAGGAAATCCAGCTAGGTAAGTATTACAAAGAAACGCAAACAAAAACACCAGGCCCAGGCACTAAGCAGAAAACTGAAGTGTGGTTTATACTTTTCTCCCTTCCCGAGACTGTGAGGGGCATGTGTTACTGCTTCTTGATTCTTGATTAGTAGTAGTAAATGTTGACGTTAGTACATCTTCCTTACTTCTCTACTAGGATATTACTGAGTTTTCCCTACTTGTAGTTCTTCATATAGGTAACTATCCTAATGAGTTATCTTAAGGGGCCTGTAAACCCTAAAGGCTACTTTTTCCATGTTCGTGCTTTTTGCCAGTTTTCTTCCCTGATGAATGTTCTGTGATACACAGTGTTAGAATATATTGATAAAAAGGTTGAAAACAAATTAAATATTCCTCCACTGACTATCTTCTTATTGCTGAGGCTGGTAGCTAGAAGAGTCTTGGGTGGCTGCAGTGATTAGTTTCATGAACCTTTCGTATAATTGTATATTTTTGCTCACCATTTGTTGGAGATGGACCACTTCAGAGTGAGAGAGACATTGGACCTATTGTTTTTGAGGAGCTTGTCGCTGAAATGTGTTGCGATATCAAAGAGGAAGCTGGGACAAAGAGTCAGTTCCAAGCACAGGAGGGCACAAGTGTCTTCTGTCATAGCGGTCCCCAACCTTTTTGGCACCAGGGACCAGTTTTGTGGAAGACAATTTTTCCACGGCTGAGGGGGGTGTGGGTGGGGGGAGGGTGGGGGTGGTTCAGGGGGTGATGGGAGCGATGGGGAGCGGCAGATAAAGCTTTGATCGCTAGCCTGCCGCTCACCTCCTGCTGTGCGCCCCGGTTCCTAACAGGCCGTGGACCGGTACTGGTCCGTGGTCCAGGGGTTGGGAACCCCTGTTCTAGCACACAAATTTCATTATGGCTTGTCTCCATTCACTCTCTTCTGGAAGGCCTATTTGTTTCTATCTAGATTCCCTTCCACCATCTGAAATAAATGAAGAATATTTGTTTCTTCCCTTCAGCAGTGGGTTTTGGTACAGAGGTTAGTCAGTGGGATATGGAAAAAAAGGAAGTTCACACTATAGATTTACTTTCTTTTTTTTAAATTGTTTAATTCATTTTTGGCTGTGTTGGGTCTTTGTTGCTGCGCGCGGGCTTTCTCTAGTTGTGGCGAGCGGGGGCTACTCTTCGTTGCGGTGCGTGGGCTTCTCATTGCGGTGGCTTCTCTTGTTGCAGAGCATGGGCTCTAGGTGTGCAGGCTTCAGTAGTTGCAGTGCGCAGGCTCAGTAGTTGTGGCTCGCGGGCTCTAGAGCGCAGGCTCAGTAGTTGTGGCGCACGGGCCTAGTTGCTCCACGGCATGTGGGAATCTTCCTGGACCAGGGCTCGAACCCGTGTCCCCTGCATTGGCAGGCGGATTCTTAACCACTGCGCCACCAGGGAAGCCCCCACAGTATAGATTTAGAAGTTGAGGGAATTCCCTAGTGGCCCAGTCATTAGGATTCTGAGCTTCCACTGCCGGGGGCCCGGGTTCAGTCTCTGATCGGGGAACTAAGATCCTGCAAGCTGCGTGGCATGGCCACGAAAAAAAAATTTGGTCACCAGCCTTCTCAGAGGGTCTATAATTGGGATTTGTTAACTAGTTTAGGCATGTGTATACGAACCTGTTCCAAAGGAAGAACTGTGGGACTATGCATAGGACATTGTCAACGTGGAACTGGAAGGACCTGAGGAACCATAAGCTATGGTGAGGAGTTTGGTAGAATATTTTTTAAAGGGGTAGAAGATTTAGATCCCAGGAAAAGTAGCATGCTGAGTAGGTTTGGGTTCTTTCCAACCACATATATTCAAGCAGCGGTACTTAGGCCAAGGGCAACACTTAATACTCTATTTCCTTTTCTCATGGTGCCCCATGAGACCAAGAAAAATGCAGGTAGTAGGATTGCAGATGGAAAAAACTTCAGTGTAGATCCTCTCAGTCATCGTATTTCATTGATCAAGGGCTTTGGGGGGAAATTTCCCTCCCCTCCTCCTTCATCCTAGATTGTCATTTCCCCCAAAAATGCTTCTTCCACTTGAAAAATTGTATTATTTTAACTTACATTAACCAACAAGAAAAGACGATAAAAACAGGTTATATAGTAGATAGAGATGGCAATTGAGAGTGGCTATCAGAGAAGATGAATTTCAGAAAAGCCAAGACCCAACCCCACATAGTCCTCAGCATTTCTGGGAGCATTTTAAGGCCCAGCTAAAATCTAACCAGTCCTTTAAATCCCCTTCTTAATTCATAATAATTTGAAAATAAATATTTGGCTTTTTTTTTTCCTTCTACCTTCTCCTCTAAGATAAAAACACATACGCTGCTGTTTCTATACCCATCCATTGGAACAAACCTTGAGGGAGTGGTGAAGGAGCTGTTTAAAGAGGAAACAATAGGGAAAACTCTCTGACCTCAGTTTATCCCTTCATCTGGTTCTTCATTTGTCCCTGCTGAGGAACAGAACTTGTCTTTTGTCTGTAACACAAATACATCTTTACCTCCCTCCCTTCCCACTTCCCCCCCACACCCGCTCTTCTCACTCCCTTCTATTATGATTCCAATCAATGATGTCATTATGTGTGCCATTCAACTGCTGTTGAACCACTTGGCTATAGGAATTTGGAAGAGCAAAGAGGCAGAATGGAATTTTTCTCTCCTGCCCAGGGCTGTTGAAAATGTATTCTAATTTCAACTAGAGAAATAGGAATCAGGTTTTTCTTTGCTCAGCTTCTACCCTCCCTCTATACCCTAAACCTCAAACACATACTTTTTACCTGGCTATGGTTGAGAAAAAAGTTGGACAAGAAATGTTAGGAATATAAATTGACCACTTTAGAGGAAAAACTTTAAAAATTGGGGGAAGCAAGAAAACTTTTGGTGCTATATCAGCATTTGTGGCTGGTGTTTTGCCCTGTTCACTGTAAATTGGATCTTTGAGAAGTTTGTGATAGAGGGTTTATACTTCCCTAAGGTACGTGGTTGAGACCACTAGAATCTTGTACCATTTCATTTTATTTTTCTCTCTCTGATTTCATTCATTGAGTTTGAACCTAAAGAACTAGAGGTACAAAAGTTTGTAGTAAGAAAAAAAACTTACTCTCTTTTCTGTTTCCTCTGCTTGATACCCCGCCCCCACTAATGTCTTTGCATTCCTTCTTCTAACATGTCAGAATTGATGACTTTGATAAAAAACAAGTTTTATGCCTCTCTGTGGTCCCCCTTAGTCTTTGCCCCAAGAGTAAACATACCCTGGAAAAGGAGGGGAATACTGCATTCTGTTGAGTCTTTTACTTTTAAATACCTTCAGCTGTTTTTGCCAACCAAGTTCTTGGGGTGGGGTCATTCTCTGAGTGCCAGTTTTTATTTTTATTTATTTTTTAAAAAAAAATTTTTGGCTGTGCTGCACAGCATGTGGGATCTTAGTTCCCCGACCAGGGATTGAACCTGTGCCCCCTGCATTGGAAGCATGGAGTCTTAACCACTGGACTGCCAGGATAGTCCCTGAGTGCCTGTTTTTTAAAAAGTGCCACTCTTAGATTCTTAGCATGTAAGGTTTTTAAAACCCACCTGTAAATCATATCTGATTGTATATCTAGTTGTATGTCTAGTTTTGAGGTGACCGGTAGCTAGCTGGCTCTCTAAGCAGAGCAATATCTGTCCGATCACTCCAGGTACTCTCCCTAGCTATGGTGAAATGTGAGCTAACCCTCTGAATCCAAGTCTATCCATCCTTCAAAATGTGTATGGGAGGAAAAAGTGTGGGGTGTTTTGTTGTTGTTGTTGTTTTGGTTTGTGTTTGTGTTATTAATTTTGGGGGGGGGGTATGAAATTTTGGTGTTCAAACGCTCCTCATGATGTGAGAGCAGTAGCAGTATAGGAATGTTTAAGATGTATTTTAATACTTGAGAGACTAATACTTGAGTAATATTGTTTGTTAGGCTGACATTGATAAGGAGAGGTAACATTTTAAAGAATACATATGGGTTTGGTTCAAGTAAGGTTTAATAATAACGTGATAGTTCATTCTCTTGTGTACTCACTAAAATAGTAAAGTTGCTTTTTATGCCTGAAAGCTGAAGCAGGTCAAATAAAATCCTATAGATTTTGAAGTTGCAGATGGGAATGAGACAGGGCATCAGATCGTGAGATGTTTTATAGGAAGATACTTGGTAGTGATTTTTGCAAACTAGCAAAGTCCTTGTTTTTAATAAAATCTGAGGTCCCTTGTTAAGATCTAGAAAATGTTAACTCCTTTCCTCCCTTCCTTTTCCTTTGCTATTCTTTTCTTATATTTTTAAAGATAGTATTTTAATCCATTTTTACCTTCTCATCCCCAGAGCAGATTGTTAGGACAGATATAGAAATGAATTTTCAGAGGGTTCCACATTTGGATTTTATATCACATATTGAATCTTTAAATCCCTAGCAATGAAGATATCTTACTGAGAAGGAGATTATATTTGAAATGCTTGGTGTCTGGATGTTAGAAAATATTTATTGGGTGAAGAGTTTATTTAGGTAGAGTAGAGGGGGGCAGTTTCAGAATTTTCACTGTCATGCTCATCTTGAGTATGAAATGTTTCAGGAGGAAGAGCAACTGGAAATGAACAGACTCACAGGATGAGAGGTTTTATATGATGGACCTGCTTAGTGCTCTAAATGTACAAGTAAAACACATGAGCCTTAAGACAAAAGCCGTCTGTTCCCCTGTCTGTTCTCTACTTTATTGATACTCTCCCTCTTTCTCTATACCAGTTCTATAGAGAAAAAAAATACCTTTGTGTGCTTGAACCTGGTTGCCTCTTTCTTTTCCCCACATATCTGAGGTGTTCCCGGATCTTGCTTCAGCATGTTCTTCCTGTATTGAACTCCCTTGGTAAAAGAGTTTCTGTTCCTCTATTTGAATTCTAGGAAGGCAGCAAGACAGGTGTGCCTTAGAGCCAGCTGTGATTCCTTAATAGCTTTCTTTTCCCCTTCACATTCCTGCAGCTGAGATAACCTGTTTGTAGGAAGCATAAGCTTTTTTGGAAGGCCCCTAGTGCTTTGGGGGGAAAGTTGGAGTGGAGTAGCAGCCTATTGGGTTTTTGTGAGGGTTTCTTTGTTGTGAGGGTGGGGTGGGGGTTGGTTGGTTGGTTTGTTTTGGTTTTTTGGTCTATACTGTCTCGAAGCTATTTGCAGTATTGTCAACTGTTGCTGCACATAAGGGTCACCAGGGGTCCCTTACAGTTCTCTAGGCTCTTCCTTTTGAGATTCAGATTTATAAGGTTGGGGCGAAGCCAGAAATCTGCGTTTTAAAATATGTTAGGGGAAAAGAATCTGCTTTCCTAGCGCTCATTGTAAATCTCTGAATGCTCAGGTAACTGTTGTCCTTCATTCTCTGTATATTTTGGCTAAGACAGAATTCACCTCCCCTCAGAAGGTTTTAGCTTCCCTCTATTGACTTCTTGACATTTCTGCCAAGCTCTGCATCGCTTATCCTTAAAAGCAGCAGCTTCCTGACGTTTAAGGGAGGGAGGTGGGGACTTTTAATAGAAACTTGGTTTCCAGGGGTCTCAAGTGTGAAGCCTTCATTTCCTCCACCTTCCTTGCTTTGTCCTACAATCAGCTAGAGCAAGACCGAGACGACCTCCTCTGGGGTTGGACAAGCGTGGGGGTTGGGGAAGAAGCTTGATTTGGACAAGAGAGAAGAAGTGATGGGAGCTAGTGACTCAGAAGAGTGTTTGGTTCTGAGCTGACTGTGTACTGGGGCTTCAAATACTGTAAAGATAGGAGATACGGTTCCTGGTAGTCTCTAATTCTGGTGTTGCTTTACAGTTCCTGGCATCCTTCTGGCTCTAGAAGGTTGAATCTGATCTCAACAGTTAAAAGATTGTTGAGAGTAGGTAAGATTGTTGTACTGGGAGGTGTGTTATGTGTATATGTGTGGCGGTATTGGAGTATCTCTTTACTCTGTGTGTGCTAAGATGATGGACGAGACCCTCTGCTAGTCCAGTCCTTCACCTTTAGTCCTGCTTACCACCTCGTGTTCTGTGGTCTGGCTGGCATAAAGGCTGAGGAATAAACATGTTCAAATGAATTTCAGAAACTGGGGCAGGGAGGTGACAGCTGTGTGTTTAAGCATTAAAGTGTTTCTGAGAGAAAAACCATCAGTTGCTGCCATTCACCCTGAGAGTATGAAATTAGAAGCCCACTCACCCTGGAGTGTTTCATAACCTTTACCTCTGGGAAGTCAAGGCCATGTCATTATTAATCTACCATTGCCTGAAAGCCCCCAGGCACTGCTTTTCATCCTGCCATCAGTCACGTGGCAGCGAAAGTCAGGAAAGTCACCAGAAGGCTCCCTGTCTTCCTTTTTGCCTGGCTCTTACCTTACATTCCCTTGGAAAATCAGATTGGCCTGAGAACTATTAACATCTTAGTATGGTAATTCAATTACAAAAGGAGGCAATTATTTGGGTTTGTTTTTTTTTTTTTTTGCAAACTGTGATCATCCATAGCTCACTATCAGCCTCTCTTCCATCACTCCAGGGAAAAGACTTCTGAGAAAATAACTGTTAAAGTAGGATAAATAAAGTGGCATGGTTTAGGTCCTGTTGGGAATATATATGAGACTCTTACACATTGAACAGTGTCGATGTGAGCAATAGCTCAGTCATTAAAACAGCTATAGGAGAAGGGCCAACTCCAACTCAGCAGTACCTAAGCTTCCCTGAAATGTCCCTTTCTACTTGTAAGGATATCTCTGACTGAATTGTTTAGATTGGAATTTCTGCTTCTCATACATAGTGTAAGAAGGAATGATATGAGTGAGCTCGTTGTACTGACCAGAAAAAAATACCTGGCTTGGTTAATTCTTTTGGTCTCCTGTAAGAACAGTGAGGATATCTTTTATTTGAATTCGTAAATACTCTTGCTTTGTGTTTTGGGATTTACTGAGTTCAAATTCCCTGCATAAGCCTGGTTACATTTGGGTCACTGTTTTGTTTCTCCTAGTTTATCTCTGTGATCCAGAGTGGCACTGGTAATAAGATTGAAAAAGGTGAATGCTTGGGCTTCCCTGGTGGCGCAGTAGTTAAGAATCTGCCTGCCAATGCAAGGGACACGGGTTCGAGCCCTGGCCCGGGAAGATCCCACATGCCGCGGAGCAACTACGCCCGTGCACCACAACTACTGAGCCTGTGCTCAAGAGCCTGCAAGCCACAACTACTGAAGCCCGCAAGCCTACAGCCCGTGCTCTGCAACAAGAGAAGCCACTGCAATGAGAAGCCCGCGCACCACAACTGGAGAAAGCCCGCGCACAGCAACAACGACCCAGCACAGCCAAAAATAAAAACAAATAAATAGGACTTCCCTGGTGGCTCAGTGGTTAAGAATCTGCCTGCCAATGCAGGGGACACGGGTTCAAGCCCTGGTCTGGGAAGATCCCACATGCCGCGGAGCAACTAATCTCGTGTGCCACAACTACTGAGCCTGTGCTCTAAGAGAGCCCATGAGCCACAACTACTGAAGCCCATGCGCCTAGAGCCCGTGCTGCACAACAAGAGAAGCCACCACAGTGAGAAGCCTGCAACACCACAACGAAGAGTAGCCCCCGCTTGCCGCAACTAGAGAAAGCCTGCACGCAGCAACAAAGACCCAACGCAGCCAAAAATAAATAAATAAATAAATTTATTTTTTTTAAAAAAACCAAATAAATAAATTAAAAAAAAAAAAGGTGAATACTTTAGCACAGCCCATGGGGTGCTAATTAAATCAAAGTGGACTCCTTTTGGCAGAGCAAATAACCCTAGCACACTAAGCTTGAAGCAGTATTCTTTATTGTATTCAGGATAAAATTAGTAAGTTTTGAAAAATGTTCACCTGAATTTGAATCTTGAAGACACAAGTTGGGTTTGGAAGGTAAAGCTGGAACTCCATTTTGGGTAGAGATATTATTTCATTTATTTTATAAAATTATTTATTTATTTAGGCTGCACCGGGTCTTAGTTGCAGCACATGTGATCCTTAGTTGTGACATGTGGGATCTAGTTCCCTGACCAGGGATCGAACCCGGGCCCCCTGCATTGGGAGCATGGAGTCTTACCCACTGGACCACCAGGGAAGTCCTTGGGTAGAGATTTTATCTATGGTACTCTGCCATAAAAAGAGGCAATCACTTTAGAAAGCATCTGTGATATTCACGCTGCCACTTGTTGCAGCTGATCTTGGGACTTAATTCCTGGCTACAGTGTATATGCCATGGAAACCACTGACAAGAGCCCTTCCTTAATTTAAAATTTCGAGCTGTAACTTCGTACTTCCATTCCCTCTCCTTTTCCTTCTTGGGGCACTGAGGTGTTTTTGGTTTTTTTTTAAATTAATCCCATTGTATTTAGAGAGGAATAAGTTCTTAAAGGACCAGCACCAACCCTGTGACTAACTTTATGTCATCTTGTCTTCTAAGTTTCTACCTCTGGATCTGGGTGTTTGATCTCCATCTCTCGCGCGCGCTCTCTCTCTCTCTCTCTCTCTCTCTCTCTCTCTCCTCTCCTCTCTCCCTCTCTCTCTCCTCCTCCTCTCTCTCTCCCTCTCTTCTCTCTCTCTATCTCCTCTCCTCTCTCTCTCTCTCCTCCCGCTCTCTCTCTCTCTCCGCACCCTTCTCCCTCTCTCTCTCTCCTCCCTCTCTCTCGCTCTCCCTCTCTCTCTCATCCTCGCTCATCTCTCCCTCTCTCTCTCTCTCTCTCTCTCTCTCTCTCTCTCTCTTCGCCGTGCCACACCACACGGCTTGCTGGATCTTAGTTCCCCGAACAGGGATTGAACCACAGGCCTTGGCAGTGAAAGTCCCAAGTCCTAACCACTGGACTGCCAGGAAATTCCCTGATCTCCGTCTCTTGAGCTCACGTTTCTCTCTCACCTCAATACTTCTGGCCTCTCCTTTCTTTTTTTTTAAATTAATTAATTAATTAATTAATTTATTTATTTTTGGCTGGGTTGGATCTTTGTTGCTGCCCACGGGCTTTCTCTAGTTGTGGTGAGCGGGGGCTACTCTTCGTTGCGGTGCGCGGGCTTCTCATTGCAGTGGCTTCTCTTGTTGCGGAACACGGGCTCTAGGCGTGCGGGCTTCAGTAGTTGTGGCTCGTGGGCTCAATAGTTGTGGCTCGCAGGCTCTAGAGTGCAGGCTCAGTAGTTGTGGCGCACGGGCTTAGTTGCTCCGCGGCATGTGGGATCTTCCCGGACCAGGGCTTGAACCCGTGTCCCCTGCATTGGCAGGCGGATTCTTAACCACTGCACCACCAGGGAAGCCCTGGCCTCTCCTTTCTAATAGAAATATTTTCAAAACCACTTGCCAGGGACAGGCCACACATTTTGCTCCAAACTTTATAGCAGTCAGTAGAAAGAGGAAAACACAATTGTACTGTTTACAGTGATTCACAGGGTTCAAAAGGTAAAACTAACAAGTTGCTCAGCAAAAGCATAATTATTTGGGGTCTGGGAATCAGAAAGAAAATTTCCCTATGAGTCCTCATAATGCAGTAATGTAATGAACAGTGGCACACATCTTTATAGTCATTCAGTTGTGAATTCATAAGCCCTATGAGGTTAAAGATTTTTGTCTTATTCATCTCTCTATTCCCAATGCCAGAAAACAGTGCCTGACCCAAAGTAGGCTCTCAGTGGTTATTTGAATGACTAGTGGATGAATGGTTTAATTTTATGGTTTCAGTGTTATTGACCATGTTGATAGAAACTGATGTTGTGTAATTCAGTGAAAGCAATTCCTCAGGGGCCTTTAGAGTACCTGGAATTGGGTCTACAGAGTTAGAGGTCGGATCCTTGCTCAGTTCCCTTGGACATTACCTTATATAGATATCTGTTTTTGTAGTCATTAATTGTTAGGGATGTTGATATCAGTTAAAGCCTGACAGCATAGTTGTTTTTTTTTAGGGTCCCAGAAAGAGAAGATGGTTAATAGTACCTGATGGAGAAGACTGTGGTTTTGCTGAGTTACTGTTCTGCTACACTTTAACCTTAAATCTGATCCTCTTTCCAAATATCATTTGCCTTGCAACTGAAGGGAATTTCCTTGTTGCCTTGGTAGTGTCTGTTTCTTGACAACTTTTGATGACTTCACTTGTAGTGTAGAAGAAGAATGAATGGCATTGTTAGCTTCAAAATTCTGTTGGTGGTCTCAGACTTTGTTTCAAGGACCAGAAGGAAGCAGTAGAAATAATGGCTAACGTTTATTGAATACTTACATGATAGTTCCTATGTACTAAGCACTTTCACACATGTAATTTGAATCTTGGGGCAACCTGGAATGTCTCAGTCTTTTCTTTAAGCAGGTATCATTTTCTTTATATTGTCCAAGGATTTGCCAATGTGAAAAGGAAACGAAGAAAAGTGAATTTTGAAAAGTTGAAGATGTCTTCTGAAAGGTTCAGTTAGGAACTATCTTATTCCATGATGGAAAATACAGTGATAGTGATTCATGGGGGCATTATTAAATATATATCATGCTTTCTGCCCTGTGCTTCTTATACAACCCCTCTCCTCTTTTACACAGTTCTCTTTCTTGTTTTTATCACCAAACTTCTGAAAAGAAAAACAGGGCAGTTATTGGGAGATAGGAGTGAGGATCATGTATGCTGAAGTTATTGGCGTCGGTCAGTTAGTTGGCTTGCTCTTTAAGTCTTGAGTGAGAGAATGAGGGAAGTGAAGTACATGGATCAATCTGAATATCCAGTGCTTGTGTTTAGTCAGTGAGGACAGGTTTCTCTTCTGATTTTGGAGGCAAGTTGTGTGTTTTGAAGAGTTTTCACTTGATAGCAAATAAGGGCGATTCAGATTCCAGCACTATTCTTCCCACACGGGAGCAAGCCTGGGAAGAAAAAAGATTTGTTAGTGGTTGAGGGTTTGTGGGAGGGAAGTGGGGGAGGGATGAAGAAGGGAAAGGTTTGCAAATGCATATGACACTGAGCTAGGGGGGTCAGTGCTGCCTGCAGATGCACAACCCCATTTGTGCACTTGAGCATGGCCTGGGGGAGCATTGGCCTGATGAATGCAGAGGGAGATGCATTTTGATCGAGGTAATTTCCTTCAGATGGGTCTCACCATCCCATGAATCAAAACCTGTCAGCAAGGAGCTAAAGATGGAGTGAAGTTTATTGTACATTTGTTTCCATGCGACACCGTCACGCTAGAAGGATCAAGTGAGAGAGATCATTAGAACTGTGTTGATTTACTGGGCCTGTTGTGCACTTTCCCTGCAGGGCAAGGAGGAAAGAGGCTTTAGGAGGGGAGCTGAGGGGCACTGGGTAGGGAGAGAAGGGCAGGCATGCACAAAATAAATAAAACCCTCGCTGGTCTCTGCGGGTGAGGGGTGGACAGGCTCTTCGTAGGGGTGGGAGGTGGGGGGCATCTGTATTGTTTTTTTCCCCCTAGAGCCCCTGGTATATTTGGAGCAGATGCTCTGCCTAGATCTCCAGGAGAAGGCACCAGAGGATTAAAAAAGGAATCTCAAGGGGAAATCTCTGATACTAGCCTTAGTGGCTAGAGAAATATATCCATCTGACCCCACCCCCCCTTCTTTTCCTCCCTCGTTCTTTCCTCACCTTTGAGCTCAAAAAGAAACAGGAAATTTAATTTAGAAGTCAAACTCCCCATTTTGGGATACGGCGAAGTAGAGAACCAGAGGAAAGGCTCTCCCACACATTCCAAATGGACGTAGGCTTTGTGATGAGATTTGTGAAGGGAATGGCCCCAAGATTTGTGCAGAGAGAATAGCTAGGTTTCAGCAGTAACATCTCCCTCTGTGATGTGAACGTGCTGAAGTATCCCTAGCGCTGAATTGAATGAAAAAAGTAAATAGTGGCAGTTCAGCAGGATATGATCTAGTCCTGCCTATCCCCAAGAAGGGTATGGTATGCTCCTTTTATTTCCCTTAAAGCTGTTTCCTGCTTGGCCTGGAGGCTTAATGAAATGGAGAATTTTTCATCTAGAATCTTCTATAGAGGTTCTCATTTTGAAATCTCCATTTATATCCCTTATTCACTTTTTATCTTAGCGGTGGTAGACAAAATCAGGAAAAGCCTCCTAGTGACTTTGGTAAGGAAAAATATAGTGAGGCCTGTGTTCATTGGAAACCCTAATTCGTTTCATACAGTTCAACAGATGGAATAGCCAGTTAGCCAAGGTTAGAAACAAATTGAGTTGAGAAAATCTTTAGTATGAGACTACTAATTGGAGTCCTAGTTAGTTATGAAGTAGAGGCATATGGTATGGTAAAGGGGGTAGGATCCTTGCATTGACCCAGTCATTTGAGTGACGTAGAAGTTGTTGAAGTAGTTTACAACTACCTTTTTTTTTTTAATTTAATTAATTTATTTATTTTTGGCTGCGTTGGGTCTTCGTTGCTGCGTTCGGGCTTTCTCTAGTTGCGGCGAGTTGTGGCTTCTCATGCTGCGGAGCACGGGCTCTAGGCGCGCGGGCTTCAGTAGTTGTGGTTCGCAGGCTCTAGAGCACAGGCTCAGTAGTTGTGGCGCACAGGCTTAGTTGGTCCGCGGCATGTGGGATCTTCCCGGACCAGGGCTCGAACCTGTGTCGCCTGCATTGGCAGGCGGCTTCTTACCCACTGCGCCACCAGGGAAGCCCTATAACTACTTTTAGCTAAGGATCCTAGTGATCCTTTTTCCCTTGGAAATTAAGCACTACTTCCATTCTGCTACTCTTATTCCAAAGAAGTGCTTATGTAAGATACCTGAGGTTTTGGTAAAGTTAAGAAAGTGGGTTCTCGAGTAAAATGTCTTGGGTTGCATTTCTGGCTCTGCCACTTAACTATTTGTGAGACTTGGGCAAGTTACTTTAAATCTCTCAAAGCCTCAGTTTTCTTGTCTATAAAATGACCTGCTATGTATGTCATAGTACCTGATATGTTTAAGATTGTTAAAACAACTAAATGAGATACTGAATGTAAAGAACTTCATATAGTACCTGGCACATAGTAAGCACCCAAATGTTAGTGGCTATAATAATAATCATTATTATTTTAATTTATGATCATTAAAGACAGGAATACTTTTTTCCTTTGGAACCTGGCTCAGTGTTTTACAGTAGTTTAGATTACATTAATTATGCACCTACTATGGATTTGCTGATGGTTATAATGAAAAAGGCAGAAAAAGTACGTGGGCAGTATTCTATTCTAGTAATACACTGTGATTAAGTGATAACTCGTGTGTAGGATTCTTCAGTCCTTCAATAGCCACCAGCCCTTCTTAGCTTCTTTCTTACTTGCTAGAAGGCAGGTGGCGCAAAAGCAAGAAAATGAACGTTTCTCAAGCTGAAAGAGCCAAAGTAAGACTGAGAAAGTATCCTGACTACTGTGTTCAGAGAGCTGCGCTAGCTAGACAGATTGAACACAGAAGGCTGTATAGCTGCTCTGCTTTTGACCAAGAGGTGGTTCCTGTGGTCGTAGGGACAAACGCAGCTCCATGGTCAGGGTTGAGAGTAAAGGTATTTCAAAAGTTCTTGTGTCTCTGTAGGCCTCTTGGTTGCCTTTCCTTTGACTCTGGTTTTTGGGACACTCAGAGACACAACCTGCCTACGTACGTCAGGAATATGAACTTCTTGGGTTTTTTAAAAAAAAATCCAGCTCAGGAGCACCACACATAAGCTTGCTCAAAAGTTTGTTTAAGCAACTATACCCCAATTTAAAAAAAAAAAAAGTTTGTTTCAACACGTTTGACCTGACCTTATGTTGGTTAACTTTTGTAAATAAAGTCAAAGAAACTGTCCTGGCTCATGATTAGGGTGTTGTGTGGGTATGGAGTAGAGGGTCCCCTGGGATATCTGAGAAGATAGGATCTTTGTCTAGATGTGTCAAGTTCTAGAAAATGCTTTTGGGGGGAGAAAAAACACCCAGGAAGCCCACATACTTTTAGTTGTTTCTAATCCTAGGGCTGGGCTTTTGATTGCTGGTGACAGGGTATGAGGGGAAGGTGGAAAAGGAGAAAATAAGTAACTGTTAAAGTGGGATAAATAAAGTGGCAGGGTTTAGGTCCTCGTGAGAATATAATATATATGAGACTCTGACATTGAACAGTGCTGGATGTGAACAGTAGCTCAGTCTTTAAAATGCTATAGGAGAGGGCTTCCCTGGTGGCGCAGTGGTTGAGAATCTGCCTGCTAATGCAGGGGACACGGGTTCGAGCCCTGGTCTGGGAAGATCCCACATGCCACGGAGCAACTAGGCCTGTGAGCCACAACTACTGAGCCTGCGCGTCTGGAGCCTGTGCTCCACAACAAGAGAGGCCGCGATAGTGAGAGGCCCGCGCACCGCGATGAGGAGTGGCCCCCGCTCGCCACAACTAGAGAAAGCCCTCACACAGAAACGAAGACCCAACACAGCCAAAAATAAATAAATTATTTAAAATGAATAATGCTTTAAAAAGTATATATATGTATGAGAAAAATAAATGCTATAGGAGAATGGCCAGCTCCGATTCATAGTATGCTGGAACATTCTCTCCAATTACAGGGCAGACACCATGAGTCTCTTGGATGCTTGGAAAAGGTCCAGAGCATCTCTGTCAGAGAGATGACTGCAGCTGTTTCCTTACTTCAGAATCATTTCAAACTCCAGAGCCTACTATGACTTTGCTGGGTGTTCATAACACTTAGCTTTCTTTGTAAGTTCTTCAGAAACACCACTCTGGCCCCCTTCCCCTTCCCTTCCTTAGCAAGAAAATGGAACTTGTAAGCAGTGTTCGACAAATAGTTTGGGTGCCTTCTACCAACCTGCTCTCTGCAGGTATTATTAGTAAAGCCTCAGTTTTCCATATCTCTGAACTACAAAAATTTCTTTAGCACAGAAATTTGTTTTATGGGTGTTTCCTACTGTTTTCTTGACTCTCCTTGTCTTATGAATATTGAAGTCTACTTAACATTACGTTTTTAGTCATTCTAGGGACAATATGCCATATGCTAGCTTATTCAGTTTCCTATCTGTTTTTTTCTGTGGGTGTGATCCTTAGTTCTTGACACAAGGTTGGCTAGCATATTGTAGCAAATAAGTTATAATTTCATTCCCATTTATCTTGTGAATGGAGGGATAGCTTGTTTCAGCCCTTTTCTTTGTCCCTGAACAGTCTGAGGATGACGAGAAGCTGAAAAAGAGGAAGGAGCGATTTGGGATTGTCACAAGTTCAGCTGGAACAGGAACCACAGAGGATACAGAGGTAAAATATACCTGGAATGCTTCACAGGACCCTTGAAGGGAAAATGAAGACAAACAAACAGAATGGAGAAACATTGTTATTTCCCTGGCCTACTTCTTAAGTGCCTAAATGACAAGATTTTTGGTACTTTGCTTGATATCTGTTTTCTGGATAAAGTGGCCCCACTTAATTCCATCAGTATACTTAAGTAATTCACTATTAAGAGCCAGTTAACCTAGTAGGAAAGAGCACAAGATTTGGAATCAATTAAGCTTGGATAAGTGACTGTGCCACTTAGTATTACTATATTTCTTACAAGTTATAGTAATTTTCTGAGCCTCAGTTTCATCGTCTGGAAGGTGGAGATAATAAAACCTACCTCGAAGTGGTATTTTAAGCATGAAATGATTCTGTGTAAAATGTCAAGTATTCAGTAAGTAGCAGTGTTTCTGATTATCTGCCAAGCAAATTTCTTTCATCATTTAATGAAGGCCATATCCAACCCAGACACAAATATAGTTGTGCCTAACTCCCTTCTGGAATAGGACAGTGGGCTTAAATGAGACGTTTTTTGTTTTGTTTTATTTGTTTTTTTTTAAATTTTTTGGCCGTGCTCCATGGCATGTGGGTCTTAGTTCCCCGACCAGGGATCGAACCCGCACCCCCTGCATTGGAAGCGCAGCCTTTCCCCCCACCGCAACCCCACTACTTTTTTATTTGGCTGCACTGGTTGGGGGCACATGGGATCTTCGTTGCCACGTGCGGGATCTTTGTTGCGGCATGTGGGATCTTTTAGTTGTGGCATGTGGGCTCTAGTTCCCTGACCAGGGATCGAACCTGGGCCCCCTGCCTTGGGGAGCATAGAGTCTTACCCACTGGACCACCAGGGAAGTCCCTGGAAGCGCAGTCTTAACCACTGGACCGCCAGGGAAGTCCTCAAATGAGACTTCTTGTTCTTATCACTTTATTTACAGATAGTTTCTCAAAATGAAAGAATGGCTTTTTGTTTGTCTGTTTGTTTGTTTAAGACTTGTGTGCATCTATATCCCGGTATTTTCTGGAGTAACATTCATTGAGATTCTGAGCATTGGCAGACTGCTCAGAGCATTGACAGACAATATTGATTTGCTGGTTTGAGAGTATCTATAATGGAGACCAAGCATTAGCAGAGGTGTACATGAACAGTTGAAACAATGAATATGTTTAGGGACTTCCCTGGTGGTCCAGTGGTTAAGACTGCAAGCTCCCAAGGCAGGGGGCCTGGGTTCAATCCCTGGTCAGAGAACTAGATCCCACATGCCGCAACAAAGATCCCACACACGACAGCGAAGATCCCGCGTGCCACAGCCTAGACCCTGCACAGCCTGTTTAGAATTATAGAAATTTCTTAGGTGGTGAGGAATTTGAAATGTTACTTCTTCCATTTAATCCAAATTTACTTCTTTCCATCTACTTCTAGAGATGGCCTCTGAAACTCTATTACCTGACACACTCAAAATCTTTTTTTTATTATTAATTTATTTATTTATTTATTTATTTTTGGCTGCGTTGGGTCTTTGTTCCTGCATGCGGGCTTTCTCTAGTTGTGGTGCGCGGGCTTCTCATTGCGGTGGCTTCTCTTGTTGCGGAGCACGGGCTCCAGGCGTGCGACCTCAGTACTTGTGGCGCACAGGCTTAGTTGCCTCGCGGCATGTGGGGTCTTCCCGGGCCAGGGCTTGAACCTGTGTTCCCTGTATTGGCAGGCGGATTCTTAACCACTGCACCACCAGGGAAACCCTCAAAATCTTATAGTCTCTTTATGAATAAATATCAGAGTCAATCTTGTAATAAACCCTGAAAATTTCAGAATCTGATCAGTTTACATTCTCCATTATGAAAAAACTAAAGGATTTTGTATTCTTCTTTGTGCTACTAATTCAGAATAAAGCATTACCTGTTGTTAAGTAAATGTCTGCTTACTTGCTGACTTGCCAGGATGAGCTAGAAGTAAACTTAGGCTTGTTTTAATTCTAGTTAAAATTACTCCCTCTTTGCCAAGGAAACTGTCATTAGACCAGGCATGCTCACTGAGTTGGTACATTTGACCTCCAAGATAAGGCAGATGAGGATTTTGTTGAGTAGAAAGGAATAGTGGCTTTTATTAGGAGAGTTAGTATGTGTAAGGGAGTAGTAACTTTTGAGGCTGATGGAATTTATATGAACCAGGTGACTTTCATTTGATTCCAAAGAATTGTGTCAGTAATCCAGGTGGAAGTGAGCTTGGCTTGTATGCACTCAGCTTTTCTTTTCTTTTTTTTGTTTTTTGGCCGTGCACAACGCGGCATGTGGGATCTTAGTTTCCCCGACCAGGGATCAAACCCGCACCCACTGCATTGGAAGCGCAGAGTCTTAACCACTGGACCGCCAGGGAAGTCCCACTCAGCTTTTCTTTTTAATATAACTTTAACCTCCTCTGTGAATGGAATTTTAAAAAAGCCCCCTCTTTTCTGGGGGCAGTGGTTAGAGTGAGGACTCAGTAGTGTTTTGTGAGTCACTCCCAGAACAAAAATATCTTTCTCTCTTTCTCTCCCCCACCCATTTTGTGCCCTCTCTCCCACACTGCCTCCCTTAAGAGATCCATGTTGGGGCCTCCCCACCCCCCATTTATTCTGTTGGCATTGAAGATTTATATGCCTCTTGGTGGATTTGGAGGCCGAAGGAATAGTTGCTGATTGGGCCTAACTGCCCAGAAGGGCATCCCCTTCACCTTCTCCATGAAATAGCATTGGTCAACCTTTTGTCCTTTGAAATTTCCCATCTCCCCACTGACTGGAAGACTTTTCCCAGCCTGTTTAAGGATCCATTGTTTCCAGGCTAACTTGCTGTAAGGCTGAGTGGCCCTTTCTCCTTCAGGAATCTTTCCATTTTCTACCACTATTCTCTTCCTCCTCTCCCGCCCCCACCCCCTACTCCCCACAGTCTTCTCCCCTCCTTATTCTCCTTTCCCATCAAACCAGCTCTAACTGGATAACTAGAGAGATTCAGACATTAAATCTCTGGCTGCCAAGCATAAGCCTGGCTTTCCCTCCTTCTTGGACCTTGTGACAGTCCATGTGAGTTTGGATTAAAGCAGCCAGGAACCCAGGCCACTGTTGTCTTGCAATCTAATTTTTTTCTTCTTGCTTCTTCCTTATAGGCAAAGAAGAGGAAAAGAGCAGAGCGCTTTGGGATTGCCTGATGAAAAGCTTTTGATGCTTTCTGTTCTCCAGTGGTTTCCATCTCTTCGACTCTTCCTGGTCACATATATACCTAAATGCACAGTCATGTGCCTAGGTCCTGCCTTGCAGTGAGGGAGCATGTACCCCAGGTACATCCGTGAACTCCAGCAGCAGTTTGACTTACTGCAGTTCCAACTTTAAGGTTTTTGTTGTTGTGTTGTTGTTTTTTAATTATTATTTTGCTTGTTAATAAAAAAAAAAATAGAAAAAAAACAGTGTGTTTTATCAGGTGCTCCTTTGAGTTCTTAGTGCCAGATTAGACCGGATAAGGAGAGCTTCAGGGGCAAATATTATAGTGAATTAGCCATAATGCCTTTATCCTTTAGAAAAGAGAACAAGGAAAAGGATTGAGTATGTCCCTTTAAGCCTATTTATTTACTTCTCTCATACTCACAGGCATCCTTTTACTTCTTTATCCTCCATGAAGAGGCCAGGTTTCACCCTGAATCTTTGCTTCAGCAGGTTGACATGACCCACTGGAATAAGATAGGGAGAACACTGTGGGTTTTAGGAGGTGCAAAGGATATAAACACAAGGACTAGTGATTGGTAGTCTATAATAGAATGGAGTCCAGAGTCCCTCCCTATTCTGGAGTCCGGAAGGGCCCTATTTTCAAGAGTGACTTGTCTGGTTTCAGTCGAAGCCAATATGTGGGATCCTGTTGGTTATGCAGTTCAGGAAAGGAGATTGGCTGGGTACCCCTCAGAGCTAGAAGTATGGGGATTCAGAGTATGACAGGATGTCAGAGGTATTAAGCATTATTACCAGATCACTGGGAACGTAAGCTTTGGACTGGAGGCTTCTATTTTCTAGTCAAGCCTTATGCTAGTTTAGTTTGTCTTCTATTGCAGAAATATACTTTTGCAGTTTTGGTGGCAATGTTTCATAGATACTACTAAAATCCATTTTCCTTGCTGAGCCTCCTATTTAGAAATATTTGGCTCTCCCTAAGCAGGGTTGCTTGTTTGCATTTGAATTTTCATGTAGATCTGAGACCTGCTACTTAATCTTTTTGGACATGTTGGTATAGGGTTTCTCCTCTTAATCTTTACTTCTGTACATCTATATAAGGTTGGGTTTTGTTTGGTTTTCTGATAATAAAGCTTAAGAGCTTGGCACCGTACCTGAAGACTTTGGTCTCATTATCAGATCCCATGTTGCTGTGGTGTAATTCCTCGTTCCCATTTCTATTAACACCTCTGTCTGGTTTTGTAATTAATAGAAAAGTAATGGTTTGATCACCTTCCTAACAAGAATCTCTTTCCACAAAGTCTCCTTGGTTGCTGGAGGACAAGGACCTAAGTTTAGAATGAGGAGATCCAAAGATTGCCCATTTGTTGTGAATTTTGCCCCATTCTGAAACTTTGGAGAAATGAACAAAAAGGAATGCCGGTTAAAGTTCTTCCTCCTATCATCTCTGGCCTATACTGTCTGCCTCCCTTTTCTTCAGGCCCTGATTCTGAGGCTAGCTTTTCCTTTCTCTTACTCTGTCTCTCTGAAAACGGAACCAGAGAGAATTAGTTCAGTTCTGTAGCTTTACAGAGATCATAGATTCAGGAAGGGTTTTCTACCCAAAATAAAAAAGAGGTAGAGGAATAGAGCAGATGCTGATAATGGAGTGGAGCACTAGGTCCTTCAGAAGTTTTCTTTACTTTGTCTCCTTATCCTCTATAATGTTCCAGAAAGGTATTCAGCCTCCCCACCCCCAACCCCTGCCCCCAGGATTCTCTTCCTGAAGCCTAATCAGTCTTTTCCACACTTAAACTCGCTTTCCCCATATCTTTGACACAGTGTTTCTCAATTTGTGTGGATTTTTTACTAGCCCTTTTCATCCCATTCCAGCAGCTGTTCTTATGTTGGTCAGAAGTCTCTCACCTCCAAGCCTGATCACCAGATCCTCCTCTTCCTGTCTCATTGTAATCATTCCACACATACTTTTTGAGTGTGAATAGTTCAGGATGCCTATGTCTTTTTTACTAATTCAGTCTTAAAATAGTAAGTCCCTTGAATGGCAGAACAGGCATCCAAGCTTGCAGTTCTTTATCTGGGATCCAAGTACCCTTCCTTCCTATCCCCTAGTCTCTTTAGTGTAGCTAATCCGAGATCCAGATGTAGTTAGCTGACTTCAGGCTTCTTTTCCCTGTTCTGAAGCTGTGACATTCTCTGCATACCTGGAAGCTCTTAATGAGGGAGTCTATAAAGATGCGGAGGGAACCAGCTCCGTCAGCTGTAAATCTGCACCTTTTTATGGTTCTCTAGGATCATTCTCTTTTTCTCCACCATCACTCTAAACTGCCCTTCCCCCAACCCCAAATCCTGGGAACTTACTTCTGAAGATACAAGGCTAGAAGCTTCTGTGGGGATGAGGGCTATAAGGAAGGAAGATGTGAATAAGAGCAACACTTCTTGGTGTTGAGTCCTGTTGCCATATCTGACATGAGAAACAGATCAGGGGGAAGGAAAGACCTTATATAAGTAAGTGAGAACAGCTATTTTTCCCTGTTCTCTTTTATGAAGGCCCCTGACATTGTCACTCACCTCTGATTATTGGAATCCACCAAACTCTAATGTCCCCCCCTCTCTTGCAACATGTCCACACTCTTCTTGTTTTCCCTTCCAAAGGGACTGAAAAATGTCAGGTTTTACAACTTTTGGGGATCCTTTTTGAGCCCAAAGTACTCCCAGCTTTCTCTTTATTTCTTTTCCTTTCTCAGTTGTCCCAGCCTTTAATTTTTCCACCTCTCAGATCACTTATTAATAGATTAGAGTGAAATATTGTATAGCAACTACTTTGGTGTAATTCCTTGTTCTACCACACTAGCTCAACTGGATCCAAGACCCTGGGCAAATTACTTAATCATTCTTGACTCTTTTTCTAGACTCTGTGCCAATAGCACCCCTATTGTGAAGGTTGCCGTGAGAATTGATATTATCATATTTATGTATGGTGCATAATTTTCTTACCATAGTTTGCAGAGTAATCATTCAGTAACTATTGGCTCTTAATTTTACTAGGTGATTTACAATAGAAGTATTTTCTTTTCCTTGAGTAGGTTCCAGCTAGAGGGTAGGGGTCTGAGTGGACTAGTTTGTAAGTGTGTATGTGTATGCATACCACATATGCAGGTGCATTTGGGGGTTCAGAGAGTGGGAAGAGGTAGAAGGAGTCCCAATTGCTCCCTTACCTCCAGCTCACTGGCAGGAAAGCTGACGTTGTGGCTGGGGGCATTGACTTCCCTGCTTCTGCCTCACTACACACCAGAAGCTCTAAGTGCCACTGCCTGCTGGTTCTTAGCTTGGGGCCCCTGACACAGGCAAAGACAGAGTATAGGTCAGCTTCTCATCCATTAGGTTGCAGGATGTTTGGGGATAAACGTCATCTTGCAGTCTCTTCTGGGTGTCCTCTCAATGTAGGAAACAATGAGCAATGGAGGGGGAGGAACCTATTTTTAGCTCAGGCCAAAAGGTAGGGATAGATGGAGATAAAGCAGTTCATTGGGGAGAGGATACAATATGTAGCACTTCGGTCCTCCCTCAACTTGTAGTTGGTCTGAGGTGTAGCTGGTCTGAGGTGGGGTCAATCTGCTGACAGAACTGACAGGACAGGGAAAGCATGGTGGCACATTGAACCCACATTGTCCCCCATTCTGGATCAGATTGATGTTACAGGAACTTTCCTGTCTTGTTTTCAGTTATAAAGCAAGATTCCTTTGCTACCCCCCCCCCCCTCATGCCCTGGGAAGTATGCTCTAGGTATATGGGCAACATTTTTATAGTAGAATCAAAGAATACGTAAGATGCTTAACCACTCTTGGTACACTGGAAGTTCAAAGTTGGGTTGGTTTGTGGACTTTGTTGAAATTTTGTTGAGGAAACCTAGGGTCAGGGAACTGCAGAATAGGATAGATATTAGCTGAACCATCTCAAGAGGACTTTTAGATCTTCTGTTCTGTGGAGGCTGGGAGAGGGTTTTGTAGTCTTTGGGACTGTTTAGGATCAAGCCTCCAGTGAAGTGTTGTACTAGGTTGCCTTTCTTTCCCATCCTCTGCCCAACCTCCCATGGGCTGCATGTCCCAGCCCTCGTCCCAAATGACCCTAGTGTTCATTGCTTCAAAGACCCCCATCTTCTTAGTCCTTGAGCACAAAGTTTCATTCTCCCTCAGATCCTCTGCTTCCTGGTCTCCAAGGTGTAAACATGGCGCTTGATTAGGGAGAAGAGCTCATCACTGAATTCTAAACTCTTTGACTGCTTTTATTTTTCTTTTTTCAGGTTCAAGTGCTGGATTGTGTCATGTGACCATCCCAAAACTCAGAGCACCCTATGGCCATCTTTGCCCTATGTCACATAACTTGAAAACTGCCTGATGGCCTTTTTGCAATGGTTCCCTCCAGGAAGCCTTGATCTCAGTGAAGAAGTCCTTTCCCGGCATTCCAGTGCCCCTGTCAGCCCCATACTCCTCAGACACCCTTAACAAACAAAGGCAAATCACGCACACGGTGTAACAAATACACAAATAATAATTACACTAATTATGATCAGAGGGGCACTGGCCAGGTCCACACACATCATAAGGTGGGAGAGGGGAGTACTAGTTCCCACTAGGTTGCTGGGCTGTGCCCCCAAGCCTCTTTACCCCATGCCTCTTTGGGGGTGAGGAGGACCAGGGGAATGAGACTTCAACTCATAGATTTATGTTCATAAGAGAAAGACCCTCCCCCAAAGGTCTTTATTTGGTGGCATTAAAGGGGCATATTCTAAGTGTCCCCCAAGTCTAATGCCCCAGCTCTCTAGAATTTGTAGAGGGAAGTCACCTGATGCCTATTGCCCAGCCCCCACCCTGTGCCAAGATCAAGAGACACGGACATTTGCCCTTGGAGGAGGCGTCTTCTGTTCTTCACTTCTCTGTTCCTTTCTTTCCACCAAGGAAATGTGAATGGTGTTGATGGTCACGTGTATCTTGTTCTCCAAGATTGGGGCATAAGGAATGATGAAGAACGGGGCCAGAGAGGAGAGGCTGGGGGTTAGTATAGCTGCTATCTGGGAGGAGGCAAGTTGAGACACTTAACAGCCCTTGCCCATTCCGGTACCGAAATATCTCACTTTTTCACTGTGGGAATGGGAATAAGATGTCAAAACTCACCAACATCACCTTTCCAAGGGTGGCCACATACCTTTGCCCCTTCCACCAGCTGGGCCAGGCAGGAAAGTCATGCTCTTGGGAAGAACAAGCCTTCCAGGTCAGCTCTCCAGCTTGGGCTTACTTTAGTTCAGTACTGTTTGCATCAGACCCACGACTGCTGGCTCTACTTAGAGTGACTATTTTGCTGAAGGTTCTTTCCCCCTCCTCTCCTGACATCCTCTAGGCTCTTGCCGGGAGCCAAGAGGTCTGGAGGTGAGGTATGGCTCAGGAGGTTCTCAGCTCCTTGTCGTCAGGCACTGTCCAGCTGGGAGGCAGAGGGGAACTTGGACTCTGAAGCCTGTGACTCCTCTAAGCCTCACATCTCTTCACCACTACTCTGGTGCCCTGGTTATCTGTCCCACAGCGAGAGGTATTTTATGTCCATAAAGTGCCCGTGGTAAGTGCTCAGAATTCATCTCTTGGCTGTGGCGGGTGCTGCTATTTCTCATTCCATCGAGGGGAAGAAACTGAGGCACAGTGAGTCCAGAGGAGGGTGGGTCAGGATTGTGGGAGGAATGAATAGGCCCAGCTAGTGACCTGGAGTGGCAACCAGTCCCTGCCTGCTTCCTAGCTTCCCAAACCAGGGGGTCTCCATCCTTCCCAACCTCTGCCCTAATTGGCCTTGTCAGGTGCTTTTCCCCACTTGTATTGTCCCCTCCCTGCTGCCAGGTACTGCTAGATTCCAAAAATAAAAGATAAAAATAATTATAGACACTCTGCTCCTTTGTTCTACCCCCTTCCACCCTGAGCTTTGGGGTTGGGGGACTAAAATGTCCCCCTTCCAGAATCCCTTCCACCTTGGTCTGCTGGCTCTATTCCCTAGCCCAGAGCAGTGATTTGGATTCAAATGCCCTGTAACCTTCAGCCTCCTTACAACTCCTTTCTTGACCCCTCCTGACCCTTCCCAGACCTGGGGACTCTGGGCTCTCTCTACTCTTCTTTTTATTGACCTGAAGATAGAGGCTGGGAGCAGAGGCATTCCACAGGCTCTTTGGTCTCTCTCTTGGCTGGGGGGAATTTGGGCATAAGCAGGCCACACCTGTGCCTAAGTCAGTACTGTGAGGGTAGACCTGAGGGTTAAGTTTCGTGGCTCTCATACAGATACTGGATGTTGAGCCCCTCCCTCCCACCCCCCACCCCCCCAGCTCCTAAACCCTAACCTCTTACTGTTTCTGTGACTGCTGGAATTCAGTTCAACCCGTTTGGCTCAGGAAGGTTAAGTAGGGTGATTTTGGGTTGGAAACTTCCATGTGTCAGTCCTCTTGCCCTCTACTCCCATTCTCAACCCTGGAAGCTTTAAACAAGTGCTTAAGTAGGTGAGTATTGAGGAAGAACAGGGTTTGGGAGATAAGGGACAAATAGGGCACAGTGGGCAGGGGCTCATCTATTTCAGTAAAGCCAAATACCAAAAAATGAAAAGTCATAATAAATAAATAAATAAAATTCCCAAATCCTCACTTTTGCCCCTGCCCTCACTTCCCTTCCCCCAGCCACTGCTGGAGGGAGAAAGGGAAGAAGCTAAGAATGGGTTTTGATTTCCTCTCTTACTGAGAATGGTAGTCAGGGGATCTCCCCAGACCATACCAAGCCCCTCACCTTGCCAGTGGAAGAAAGGAGGCTTGGTGTGGGGCTTTCTCAATACTCCATTTCTGTCTCTTTCTCAGGGTTTATCTCTGCCTAGTCTCTGTCTCTTCTGCATCTCTATCCCTTTGCCTTCTTCTCACTGCTGCTCTTTTTGTTCCTGTCTCTATTCCTCTGCACTACCTCTGTCTCTACGTCTCTCTGTCTTCTTGCCAAACCTTCTCACCTCAAACCTCAAAAACTCCCCACCTGACCATGCCCCCTCTTCTTCCCCCTTTCCCCCAAACCCCTCACCCCTGAATTCCCCACCTGCCTCCCTCGGTTGTATTGCACACTGCTTGGGCAGGGAACAAGGTGTGATGTTCATCCGAAGAGGTGGAGGGAGCTCTAGGGCCTGGGGGGAGGGGGTCAGGGCTGGGGGTCTAGGGGTAGGGTCTGCTGGGGAGGCATCCTCTGTCCCCCACCTTAGGAGCAGCCACAGCGATCCACCACCATGCCAGGGATCTTGCCGTAGATAATCTGCTGCTTGTCATTGAAGTAGAGCATGTTGATTGGGGACATCTTGGTGGGGGTACAGCAGGGCCCAGCAGAGCCTCTTGGGTTAGCCTGTTGCACCAAGTGGGTGTGCGGATACTTTTGCATGAACATGTACTCGCACTGGCCGGAGCAGTAGTTGGCCTTGTAGCGTTTAGGTGCGATGATCCAGTCCCAGCCAAAAGCCTCAAAGTCCACAGTGAGGGGGTATCGGCAGCAGCGGGACTCACTTGAGTGCTCATCGCAGTCCAGGCCCAGGTTCCGCCGGGACCGTTTTGTGTTCTCTAGGACTCGAAGCTCCATGAAAGGATGCTGGGGGTGAGGGAGAGGAGAAATAGATGTGATAGAGCCTTGCAGAGCTCTTACTCCCTGTTTCTTCTCACCTGCCCCTCAAAGGGGCATCAGAACAGAGACTATTGATTTCTCAGCTTCTCCAGTGCTCCCATCCCCAGCCCGTCTTTTACCCACTTTTCTTGCCAGCTAGCCACCTCTCCCTCAACTCACCTTCCCCAATTCTCTCTCTTCCGGCAACCTGATCCTCATCAGCCCCTTGGCCCAAGGTCTCAACAACAGCCCATCTTTGTTGTCCCATGAATCTATTTACTCAAATAGATTTACTTCACCCCAAATCTAGTTTTCAACTGTTGCCCCCCTTGGATCTCTGAAAAGTGATAGCACCCCATTACCACCACCTAACTCTCCTCTAGAATCAGCTCCGGGCCCTAGAAAAATAATGCTGGTCCCCAACCCACTTTACGTTTCTGGTCTACCATTTCCAACACCCCACCTCCTCAGGGCCAGGTTATACATATCTGCCAATATCTCAGGCTCCCTGCTCACCAGCCCCTCGGCTCCCGGCCCCAGGGAGGTGACAGCCAGGTCTGTGCCACTGGGATCAAAGGCGTTGATCTCGATGCCCCAGTTGCTCTGTGGCTGGCGGAACCAGCTATGTAGTACTTGCTTGAAGTCGATGCTTTGCCAGTGGCCGGAGCGTGAGTGCAGGTCAATTTTGAGCGAGCGGATACGGATGTGACGCCGGCCTCCGCCCCCTCCCCCTGCGGTCCCTTCCCCAGTTAGGGGTTTCAGTCGCAAGATCTGCAGGTAGACTGTGGCTGGACGGGGCACAGGCCGGAGATAAACCCACAGCTGGGCCTTCAGTACCTTTGTGAACATCACCTTGGGGCTGAAGTGGAAATGGCAGCAGAGAGGGCTGCCATCTGTCTGCACCGCAGGGTCAGCTGATAAGAGAGAAGGGGGCACAGTATCAGCACATGGTGTCTGTGGAGGGGGACGCTGGCAACTCAGACTCCTCAGCCTGTATTTTCCAGTTCTTTACCGTTCTTCCCTGCCTGCCTTCTTGACTACCATGTCACTGGTACCTAGAACAGCAACCCCTGCTCTCCCTGTAAGATAACGGCTCTATCAGGCCTTACTGATCTACACCCCTTCCTTAATCTGTCTGCCCTAATGCAGAGGTTCCTCTCTACCAGATAACCTGCAAAGATAGTTGTTAGGGAATTCTTCCACCTTCAGTCTTCCCTTCCTCCAACTTTTCCTGAACCTTTGATGCTCTCCATAAAAGCCAAAGCTCATATCACACCTGCTGTCCTCAGGTCACCTTGCCCCATTTCTGCTCTGTTTTGTCTGGTGGCCAGGTGGAGGCCGGCACAGCCCCCAAAACAGATGGCCTCAGGGAATGGATAACCCAGGGTCCAGATAGGGATCATGGGCTAAATTTATTCCATGAAGTAAACCAGAATTCAAATCTAGGCTTCTTCCATCATTCCCACCAGAAACAACACACCCAAAAGAATGGAACTACTCAAGCACTCCCCATGCATCTGACTGCTCAGTCCCTTGACCCTGAGAAAAGTTCCCTCAGCTGCTGCTTCCTCATCACCATTAATGCCTCCACTTTTAAGAAAGGGAAGAACTACCTCCGTGTATTTTTTCTCCTACTTTCCCAAAGCATCAGAACTAGTATTCAGCACATCAGATCAACTTTAATCAGTCTTCTCGCCCCTAAGCTTCCTTTGGTTTCTCAGTCCAGTGCCAGTGAGTCTTTACAAAGGTTTAACATCCCAACTTTACATTTTGGCCAATTTCCCCTTGTTTTGGATAATAAACTGACCCTTCTTGAGTTTAAAGTATGATTCTCAATATCTGCCTCTACTTCCATTTCAGCTCCTCTCAGTTCCCCTTTCTAATCTCTTAAATCAGTTGGGAGTGCCCTAAATCATGTTTCTATTGGATATTAATTCTCACTCTAAATAGCCTGAGAAAGAATCGGGAATGAGCTTCCAGAGCCATGTAAGGATGATCAGGAAGTCCAAGCCCTTATGTATCATGCCCAGGTCTGCATAATCATGGAGAATTTATCATCTGTTGTTTCATCAGCACTCCCCCACCCCCATCCTAGGAGAAGGAGGATACTTCAAGTGAGATGGGGAGGAAAGTACTTAAAGATCTTCACATATTCAGGACACAAGACACAAAGTTCCTTTGCAGCTTTCCCTTGGTTCTTTTCCAAAGTCCCAGGGCACTGGTAGTCCAGTTATCCTCCAGCTGGAGCTTCAGTGATAGTGCAGTGGGGTAGGGTTTGGGGAGTGGAGACGGGGGATTAGGAGAGTCCCTGGGGCAGGGTAGCTGCTGGTGAGATGGAGAGTGACAAGCAACAATCCAAATAGCCTGCTATGCCTAATTTCAGTATAGGGATTGTTTTATTTCCCTGCCTGTCTTCACCGTTAGGTACTAATCTCCATGAGAGTAGACACTGTGTCGATGCTGTTTCTGTTTTGCTCACCATTGTAGCATTATTGCCTCCCATAGTACCGGGGCAGTGTTCAGTAAGTGCATGCTGAATGAACTCCCTAAACTCCCAATCTTAAATTATATAAGCAAGTGCCTGAAAGTTCTTCCCGGCATCTAAACACTGTTCTTTGACTACAGTTGAAGTGGGTTTAATCACTGCCTGACTCATTAACCAGTATCTGACCTTATTCACCAAGCTTCTCAGTGATACAGATAATAATCCTTGCTTCATAGGAGTGCTGAGCATTAAATAAAGAATGTGAAAATAGCAGTAGTTTCTCAGTTGGTTTATTGTTAGTTTTCTAAACTCTAAACATATGTCCCTACGTAAGTTGACCCAAGGCTTAGTAATGGGGGACTGGGCTCCAGGGGCCCATCTCTCTAAGTCTTTGGTTCCTTCAGGCAGAGTCCCCCATCCTCACCCCCGGGAATCACCATACACTTCTCCCCCACTGGATATGAGGACAGTTGGTATCACAAGGGGACAGGATGAAGACATTTGGAGAAAGAAAAGGGAAAGGAGAAGAAACAGGGGACTGGAGATGGTGAGGGAGATAAGAATAGAGAAAAGACAGAGATGAAGGCATGTTAGAAGAGATTGACAGAGAAATGGAAAAAAGAAGGAAGAGAGTGGAAGATCACGGTAGGGGGAGAAGAAATAGGTTTGGGAGCTGGAGAACACTGGGAGAGGAGGAGGGATGCAAAAGGAGTGAGTGGGGGTTAAGAAGCTGAAAGGAGGGAAGTAGCTAAGACTAGTGGGGTAGAGATAAAGGATGGAAGGAAACAGAGGGAAGAACAAAGAAGCAGGTAGAGCCACAGAGGGAAACAAGGGGCTTGAGAGAGTCCCCAACACACACACAGGCCCAGCTCCCAAAGGGAGGGGAAGGAGCCACATCTGTGTTGGATTGATCCGGGTTGGTGGCAGGCAGCAGGTCAGGTTTAGTAGGCGGCTCTGTTCTGGAGAGAGGTCATTGCACTATTTTCAGCAAAAGCCCAACCCCCTCTCTGCTCACCACCTCCTCCTCTTCCCTTACGCCCCACTCCCAAACACCAAACACACTTTCCTTACTCCGGCTGGAAGGCCTAGGGGCAGGAGGTTGGACTGAGAGGGCAGGGGCCTCTTGGTGTAGGGAGGAGAGAGAGAAACTGAGGGGCTGGGCTTGGCTCCCAGAAGGGCAAGGGGGCTGGGTTCCCAGGATGAAGGCTGTGGTGGGAGAGCCTGAGAGGGTGGAGGAACTAGGGCAGGCACTGCAGCCTAGGAGAGGTGGGGGCTGGGGTCCAGGGTTGAGGGCTGGGGGAGGGGAGGAAGGGGGAGGGGAGCGGAGGCCATCGCTGCTGACAAACACCTCCCCCGATTAGCAGAGCACAAGTCTCTTATTAAAGCGGGTCCCTGGGGATTAGACTATAAAAGTCTCTTTTTCCTTTTCCCCTCTCTCCCTCCCCGCCCCTCGGCTCCCCCTCCCTCCCTTAAGAGCTCAGCTTGGCTCTTAAAGGGGACGTACAATACCTGGATGGAGACCCAGTTCCCTAGTTATCCAAGTCCGGGGTGGCAGGAGGGTAGAAGCCGAGGTGGGACCCCACCTGCTGGTGTCCTTCCCCGTCCTCCCCAGCCCCTGAGTCTAACCAGCATTTCCCAAACTGTGTGTGCAGTGTCTGTTCACTTCCTGCATCCCCATTACCAGAGCTAACTCTGGGCTCAGGCCTATTGGTTAAGAGATGCTAGGGATAGAATGAGCAAGGGGAAGTCCTCAGCTCCATCACTCATTCTGGAAATCCTCACACACTGCACCACACAGACCAAAGTATCTTTTTCCTCTGCACCCTTCACCTTCTTCCAGCAAACTCTTTTCAGAATCCCTCTACCACTCTCCGTTTCTAACTCTTGCTATCCCTGCCCCCACCCCTGCCCTCAGCCAGTCTCAGACTGACCCTAGCTTCTATAAAGCACAAGCCTTAAGAGCAGAAGGGAGACAGAGGAACTCAAGACCAGATCCTAGGCCTTCCCACCCCCCACCCCAGGTTAGTTTCCTAGTCCTCCGAGTGTTCTTTACAGCCCTGACCGGTACTGTGGAGTTAGGGTCACAGAAAAACTGGTGGCAGTGTGAGGCACTCAGCCTCCCGGATGCACGCCTGGGTTCCTGTGCCTCTCCCTGGGGGGCGGGCCACTAGGACTCCCCTCAGCCCCCAGCTTTTTATGACCCATCTGCCAATAAACCGGTCTCCCCCTCTTCTGTTCAGAGCCATAAAACCAAACAGTTGTGGGGTCGGGGGTGACTTGCCAAACCACTAGGGCATAAGGGAGGGCCTGGCTCCCTAGAGTTGTTGGGATGGGGGAGACCTCAGTGGGGGAGGGGAAAAGGGAGTCATCTGACCTTAGGGGGGAGCTGGGGGGTTTCGGGGGGGGGGACAGTGTTGGCCTGGATTTTCCAGGCCATAAAATTTCAAAGCAGCTCAAGTCTATTAACATGTTCATCTTCCGTTTGGCCAGGGACTAGGATGCCTGGGTCCCCCCCTCCCCCTCCCCTCCCCCCCCATCTATTGCTTTCTTTATCCCCCTAGGTCTTCCTCTCTTGCCTCAAGTCTGGCTGCGGCTAAGGGCACGTGAACATGGGATACAACACTCAGGTTTGAGCTGCCAAATGGGTGCCCTTAGCCCCAGCGCAACGGAGTTGAGTTCTCTGAGTTCGGTTAGTACCAAGAAGGTACAGCTTTCCCGGCCCCTTGGGAGACCTGGTGTCAGAAGGGCTCCCGATGGGACGGGTGCCAGCTGGACTGACGGGAGAGATACAGGGCTCTGGGATCTCATTCCTGGGAGAAGGAGAGGAGCACTAGGTTTTCTGCAGCCCGGGGGGCGCGTTGCGAAGGCCAAGGTGGAAGGGGTGCTGAGGTGGTGCCAGGGCCATTGGGAGGCGGAGAGCACGGCAGCCCGGCTGGGACTGCGGGGGTTCCGAAGCCCCCCGCTCCTGTTCTCCAGCCTCTCCACCAGGGTCCTTCAGGACTGAGTTGCTGTCCCTTCCCCTCTGCTGCAGGGGGACCCCAGCTTCCCCGAAACACCCCCACACACATACACACACACACACACGGGTGGGAAGCCGTATCTCGCAACCCTTTCCGTTTGCCCCCTCACCTCCGGGAGCGGGGCGTGCACACAACTCCGCAGCCCATCTCCACAGCTCGAAAAACTTGTGGAGCAGCCCCCGCCCCCCAATCCATCAAGTTTTCGCAGAAAAGGCTTCCCGGCCGGAGCAACCGGGAGCTCCCCGCTTCGGAGCGGGAGCCGCTCACTTTCCCGAAGCCGGAGTGGGAGCCAGCATCCCACCGCTCATGCCCCGCCTCCCACTTACTCTCCTGGGCCATGCTAATGACAGTCTCGGTGGTGGCGTGGTACTCGTCCTCCTCCAGGAAGTCCTCGGGCTGCAGAGCGTCGCCCTGGAAGTCGTGCAGGTCCAGGATCTGTTGCAGCGGCGGCGCCTTGGGCAGCAGCTGCTTCACCACCTCGCGGCTGATGTTGGGCGCCTCCTTGAGCCGCAGTTTGCTCAAGATCTGCGACTTGATGCTCTCCAGGCGCAGCTCGCGGCTGTGCTGCCGCCACACGCACACGGGGCAGCCGTCGGGCTCGGGCGCCACGGACGGGGCCGGCCGGCTCGAGCGCTCCCCCCCGGCCCCCGCCGCCGCCGCCGCCGCCGCCGCCGCCGCGGGGCCCTCGGCCGCCTCCCCCCGGGGCCGCAGCTCCAGGGCGAGGAGCAGGAAGCCCAGCAGCAGCGGGGCCGCGAGCACCATGCTGGAGGGGAGGGGTGGGAGGACTGGGGGGCGGGGACGCCGGAGTCCCGCGGGGAGGGGGCGGAGGGAGGAGGGAGGGGGGAGGAGGGGGTCCGGGCGGCGCGGGATTGGGGGCTGCCCGGCCGAGGGGGGGCCGGGGGGGCCGGGGGCGGCGGGCGCGCGGGCGGGGCGGGCGGGCGGCCGGGGCGGGCGGCTGGGGGGGCCCGAGCCCGGGCCAGGCCCTTTATAGCCCCGGCCCCCGTGTCGTCAGCGGCCGCGATTGGCTGCGGAGCCAACAAAAGAGGCAGCGCTGTCATCCGAGGCGAGAGAGGGAGCCGGAGAGAGCCGAGGAAAAGAGAGAGAGGGAGGGAGCGAGGGCTCAGAGAGACGGAGAGACAGAGATATTGGGGTGGGGGAGAGGAAAGGAGAGATAGAGAAAGTCAGAGTCAGAGAGACCAAGGAGAGACTGAGAGATAAAGGGGGGAAGACACAGACCAGAGGCACAGAGATAGAGCGGGAGGAAGAGGAGAGAGAGACAAAGAGGGGGGGGGGGAAGAGGGTCAGAGGGGGGAAGACACAGAGAGGAGAGACTTAACTAGAGACAGAGAAGGAAAGTGACAGGCATAACTAGTGGGGGAGTCACGAGACAAAGATAGGGGAGAGAGACTAGAGGGAGGAGAGGGGGTATGGCTAGACAGGGGGAGAGCTGGAGGTCTACAGATCCAGACCACAGGAGGTCAGGGGTGCATAGAGATGGGAACAGGGCAGAGGAGCTGATGGGACGGAGACCAGAACCCTGGGAATGAGAGAGGGAGAGAAATCAGGAGGGGGAGGCGGGGGAGGCCCAGAGACTGGGCAATACCTAGGGAGCCCCTTGGTAGACACAGAGAAGGCAGACACAGAGGATCAGGGGAAGGCAGAGATGGCAAGACAGAGACTCCCGAGGGAAGAAACAGAGACAGCCCAGCGACGAGTCAGCGTTGGTGGGAGCATTGAGAGCACAAGGGGGAGGAGGTGAATTTGAGCCCAGAGGAGCCCCAGCTATCAGAAGTAGCCCAGTACCAGAAGTGGGGAGGGTGTGGAGGGAAGCATCAGGCTGGGCTCATCAGGGGGATCAAGAAGCAAGAGATGGACATGGGGGTTAGTGAGGAAGAATAGGAGAAGAAGAGACCAGGGACAATCTGAGAAGGTGGAGAGGTGGTGGGAAGCCCTGAGACCAGAGGAAGACTTAGAGCTGGGAAGAATGTGTACTTGAAACTGAGGATTGATAAGGGGATAAGGGAGTCAGTAGGCTGGAAAAGGCAGGAAGTGGGGACCACTAGGGGAGGAGTGGGAGGAAACAGGGCCAGAGACCACTGTGCTTGCAGAGGAATCTGGACCTCTGGATTTTTGGATCTGCAGGGTCTTGGAAGTCTGAGAAGGGGCTTGTAGTTGCAGGGGTGAGGATGAGAGGGAGGTCTGCCTTCAGATGCCTTAGTTGGAGAAAGTAAGTCCCAAGGGGAGAAACCCAGATGTAGGACCAGCCCTAGTCTTCAGGTGTAACCCTGGGTACAGCCAGAGGGCAGAGTATAAGAGTGCCAAGGTATTAAAATGCCCCTGAAGTGCTTAACTTCTGGTTCTGGATACCTCTTCCCAGACCTCAGTTTCTTCAGGCTGATTTCTTGAGTCTAAAGCCCTAGAGGTCAATAGACAAATAACCAGTAGATTGAAAATATTTGAGGGGATCAGATCAGATCTTGCTTGTTTCCTGGCACACACAATGTTTACTGAATACGTGGATGAACATCATTGGGCTTCTCAGGCAGAACAGAGAGACATTGGTTTCCGCTTTGCATTAGATGGAGCACTGGGTGTAAGGACAGAGTTGGTCTGGGGAGCTGGAGTGGAATGAGGTTAGAAACTGGGGGTCCAGGTGTGAAGGAAGAAGGTTGGGTAGGGATGAGGAGGACCAAGCTGGGGAGCTTTGAAGAGATGATCCATTCCATGGAGAGCAGGAACTAAGACTGCAGCAGAATGAAAAAAAGCAAAAAAACCAAAAATCTTAGACAGCTGGTTCCCTCCAAGACACGAGCATCTCAACATTTCATCAAGTTTTTTCATCTATAAAATAGGATCACATTGCCTGCCCTCAACTGGCTGTGAGGATTACACAACAATCAATTAATAGTGGCCTTCATGGGCTTCTTTTTCATGATTATTTGCTTTCTTTTCTGATTTCCCAGAGCAGTGATTACCTTCACCACATATTCTGGCGTATCCTGTTCTCCAAAATGTTTCTCTGATGTCATATCCTCAGCAAAATTGCAAACTCCTTGAGAGCAGAGGTGGTGTCACCTCTTTCTCCCTCAGAGGAGGTGGCCCAGCTTTCACTTCCCTACCAAACATGTAGCTAGCGGCAGGTCTATGAGAGATGCAAAGATAAGTAAGACTTGGCCCCCTTTTTCAGGGGCCAGATGCCTCCTTGATATCGCCATCTGGACACACCCTCAAATATCATAGTTTAAATATGGTAAACAGAGAACTTCTCTCCCCTGAACTGTGCCCCCATCCTGCTCTGTTTTGTTTTAGTGAATGACACTCAATCATCCAGGTCAAAAACCTGGATGTAGCCTTCACCCTCTTTCTCTTGATCATTTCCGAATCTTTGCACAAGTTGTTTCCTCTTCTTGAACAACTCCCCTTCCTACCTCCACTCCCTCCCTCCCCCCCCCAATTTACTCTTTCTTCAGGTCTCAGTATAGATGAGATTCTGGACATGTCTTCCAGGAGTCCATTCCTGACTTCCAAGACTAGAGTAGATGCTACTCCTAGCTATACCTGCACCATCCTGTGTGTCACGGAGGTTAATCACATAGCTTCTAAACTCAAACTAGGCTGCCTGGGTTCAAGCCCCAGCTCTCCCCCTTTTCTGGCTGTGTGAACTTGGCTCTATGCCTCAGATTCCTCATCTGTAAGGTGGAGATAACAATACTGTACCTCTTTCATAAAGTTATGAAGATTAACTGCCTGACACACAGTTCTAAATGAGATAATTAGTCATTACTACTACCCAACTTATCAGCCTCACACTGTGAGACCCAAGAGAGCGGGAGCTTTTTTCACCAAAGTATTCCTTAACGGCTTTGAATAAAGAATGAATGAACCCTGCTCACTGGCTCTGGTCAGAGCCAGGTTAGTGAAAGAAAACTGTGTATTTATCGCCATAAGGAGTTATGGGTATCTGCCAAATACTAGAGAGCAAGAGTCTGGAACTTGTGAGACAGAAAGGATTTTCTGCCTCCTGGCTTCCTCCCGCGGGTTACAGGACTGCATTTAATCCAATGAGTGGGCAAGACTTCCATCTGGTGGTCGAATCGGGAATTTCTGCTTGGAGGTGGGTCTAAAACGACTTTTTTTTTTTTTTTTGCATACTTTGTGTATTTTCACTTTAGATTTCTAGTTCAAGAAGTTCTATATCATAATGTATTAAGCCTTGTTTCTCTCTCCACCCCCTCCTAGATCTTGCCTCTTTCCTTGAGTTCCCTCCGGCTCGGTACTGTTGGGTTCCCTTGAGTTGCAGGTAAACCTTGGGAGGTCTCTTTCAGGAGCTTCAGACTTCCAGCTGCCCTAGACCCAGTCCCGAGGAGGGGACCCTGATGGCTTTACTGAAAAGGAATTTGGAGAGATGTGGACATTTAGATCCTTCCTCATCACAACACTAGCTAACCAGGGTTTAGGGCCCCGCCCACTGCCCTGGTCTCCCAGGCAACTGTCTTCCTGCCAAGGGTGCCCCTCTCCCGGTGTTACCCAGGCAACCTTCAGGCCCGCCTCCTTCAAGGTCCTGACTGGTTCATAGCAAATGTGGGTTGGGGTGTAAGGGAGGCACTGAGCTTTGAAGGGTGTGAGCTGCTGGGAGAGAAGCAGGAATGAGGTTTCAAGAGCTGCTGTAGGCAAGAGGTGCTTGTGTAGCCCTGGGTAGAGGGTCCCTTATGTTACATCCTCAGGAAAAGGAACTGCAGGTCCCAGGTGCTGGTCACCAGGGTTCGAGGCCAGAGACACCTGGACCACTTTCAGGGCTGCAGACCCCAGCAAAGGGGAGCCACTGTGAGGAGGAGGGGCTCCTGCTATCCTGCACTGCTACCATGCACTGAAACTGCCTTGTCCATCAGAGCTGGGCTTAGTGGGCAGTAACTCATGACCTCTAATCCCATCTCTTCTTGCTTCGTCCTCCTAAAGACCCTGTTACTAGGGTCAGTGGACTCATTCCCTGGCACTGCAGGTCTTTCCAAGGAGGGGAAAGGCTGGGCCATTGAGAAGCAGCTGGGAAGGGGGGCTTCCCTAGGAGGGGCTTTCCCCTCCTGGCCCTCCCAGCAGGAGCCTCAGGGAATGTGGTGTGGGGAGGCTATTCTGGACTGGGGAGAGTATGTTTGTGGAATGGGCCCCTCCCAGGTCCCTGCCCACAAACCCTGAAGCCCTCAGAGAGAACCTCCCTGTGTAATTACCATCCTCTCCTACACCACTATTCTAAACCCTATAATTATCCTGCCTGTATTGCCTGGCAGGCCTGCTAACCTCTTTAACCCCGAGGCCCTCTAGGAGAAGTTGGAGGTTGGGAAGAGGGAGCCAAAGACTTAGTGTTTTGGAGGGAGGGGGTGGAGATGGGTGGGATACAAGTGGGGAACCCTGAGAATCACTAGGACTCACATCTTCCTCCAGCGCCCCTGCCCCCATCCGCTCCCCCTACTTTCTCAGGGCAGGCCCAGCCCTCTCAGTCCTCGGGTGTGCCCTCTTTCTACCTTCACTCTTGGTCTCCCCAGGCCTGCCCACCTCTTCCTGTCTTTCTTTCCTATTGCTCCTTCTCCAGGCCCGTGGTGGGGTCCTGCTGGGGGCGGTGGCCAAGGCTGGCCCCATGGCCCAACTATGCTGGCAGGAGGCACCACTATTCCAGCTGTTGGTCAAAGAAAAGGAGGGGTCTGAGCACAAAGTCTGCTTCTCCAGGGACTTCAAACCCGTGGTAGATGTGCTGATCCAGCCTCAAGGAACAGAAACCTGGGCTAACCAGCCCGCCCCGCATTGCCTCTTTCTCCTTTCTCGCAGATTCATTTCTTTTTTATTAAAGATTTTTTTTTTTTGATGTGGACCATTTTTTCAAAGTCTTCATTGAACTTGTTACAATATTGCTTCTGTTCCACGTTTTGGTTTTTGGCCGCGAGGCATGTGGGATCCCAGCTCCCCGACCAGGGATGGAGCCCGCACCCCCTGCCCTGGAAGGCAAAGTCTGGACTGCCAGGGAAGTCCCTCTCCCAGATTCTTGTCTGCTCCCTCTCAGGAGAAACCTTAGTCATGCTGACTCTCAGGTGGAGACCACTGCACTCCCGAGCAGGTCCTGGTCCAGAACCACACAGCAGCCGAGCTCCCTGTCCAGGTGGTTCATGGAAGGCCAGGGGCTGCAGCTGCCTGTCCTGCCCAGTCACCAGCTGGGCATCTGGATTGACCCTGTTGTAACAGTGACACGGGCTGGGGGGAGGCTGGGACGGGAGTCAGGCAAGGGTAGGGAGGAGGAGGGGCCAGAGGTCAGGGGCTGGGGGCCGCAGGAGCAGTGAAAGGAATGGGTAAGAATGGGGGCGAGAGCTGAGGATCCAGCCTGGCAGCGGGGTGGGGGTGGGGGTGGTGGGGGTGGGGCTGGAGCTGGAACTCTGGGCCAAGGCCAAGTTGAGTAGGAGGAGCTAAAGGAGGCTGGGTTGTCTCTCCCAACCCTTTCCTTGGCCATCTCAAGTGGGGTGGCGTCCAGATATTTCTCAAAGTGAAATCATCTTAATTCCCATGAGTCTAAAAACAGGGTGTGATCAAGACTTTATCATTCTTAAGGTAACAAAATTGATCCCCTTCATTCTCTTCTGACCCTCACAACTGCCCTGTGAGGTGAGGAAGGGAGTAGTCTCCCTCCTGCCTAAGTGGGAGAAAGCTGAGGCTCAGGGAGGGCGAGAGTTTAGTCCAAGTCACCCACTCACGTGGGGCAGAACATGTCTCTCACCAAGGCTTCTGACCTCAGGGTGCTGCTTGCTGACGGCGAACATGGTGCACCCAGCACCGGAGCTGGTGTGTCAAGACCCTGTTTCTCATCTGCAGGTGGTGCCTGAGTCAGTGGCTTCACCTCTCTGAGCCTTACTTTCCTCACAGTGAGGAGGTAAGCTGACTTTGGCAATGATGATGTTCTCCTGGGTACCACGGCGCGCTGACCTAGTCTTGCCCAGAGTCGGAGTTGGCCGCACAGTGACTGGAGGCCCCTCTCTATGCCCACAGACTCCAACAATCAGAACATCTCCAACCTTGCCCTTGTTTTGATCTAACCCTGCCATCTGGGAGCTGCCATCAGGCACCCATGCCTCCCTCACATCCAAAGCTGGGCCTCTGGATTGAAATCTCAGGCCCCCAATTCAGACCCAACCTCTTGACCTTAAGTCCCAGCATCACCCTTCCTACCTTCCCTAGTGAAGAGATGCACCCTTTTCCTTTCTCTCTCCCATCCCTGTCTCCTCCCCTTCTTTCTCTCCACCCCCTCCTTCATGTCTGTTTCCCCTCTCCTATCCCCCAACCTCTCCCTTGTCTTCCACCCTCCTCTATTTGCTCCTGTATCTCTGTGCCCCTCTCCAACCCTCCTCAACTCTTCCCTCTCTTTCCTCCTCTCCTTCCCCATGCCTCCTGGCTCCTCTACCATGCTCCCCTGCCCCCAAGGGCTTCTGCAGGTAGAAGTTCCCAGTTCACTGGGGCCTCTACTACCAGGGCGCCTGCGTCTTATCTCTGAGCCGGCCCCTCCCAGTGGGGCTCAGGCAGGGGTCCTGCTGAGTGGAGGGGAGAAGGTGTCTGCAGCAGGCGCTGGACTCTGTACGGATCTGAGCTTTGGGAGGCCTTGGGCGCTGGCTACAAGCTACTGTGTGTTGCACTGGGTCTGGCCGATGCCTACATGCTCTCAGATGGCACCACCCTTGCTTGGGACACCTGAGGCCCCCATGCCCTGCTGCTGGCCCTGGTTGGAGAGCTAGAGGGCAGCCTGGCTCTGCTGTGTGGGCAGGGGACAAGCCCACTCCAGCTCACCCACCACCAGCCAGTGCCAGGCGCTGAAGGTACAGAAGCCTGAGCTAATCAGGTGGCTTGGTGGCATTTCTGGACACTAGCACTTGGAGTTGGTGCTGAAAGCTCTGAAGGATGTGATGTGAAGGCCAAGTCTGAGGTCAGCCTCCTCCCCACTCAGAGGTACACAGGATTCTATGCCTACTTCCCAGGCTAGCGGGGTAGGCCATTCTTTTTAAAAAAATTGTGTTAGGGACATAGAGAACAGACTGGTGGTTGCCAAGGGGGAGGGGGTCGGGGGAGGAATGGAGTGCGAGGTTGGGGTTAGCAGATGTAATCTTTTTTTTTTTCACTTTTTTTTTTTGGCCTCATCGAGGCATGTGGGATCTTACTTCCCCGACCAGGGATCAAACCCGTGCCCCCTGCAGTGGAAGCACAAAGTCCTAACCACTGGACCACCAGGGAATTCCCCAAGCTTTTATATATAGAATGGATAAACAACAAGGTCCTACTGTATAGCACAGGGAACTACATTCAATATCTTATGATAAACCATAATGGAAAAGAATATAAAAAAAGAATGTATATATATGTATAACTGAATCACTTTGCTGTACAGCAGTAATTAACACAACTTTGTAAGTCAACTATACTTCAATAAAAAATTGTGTTAAATAAAATTAAAAAAAAATTATGTATACATACACAAAATTTACCCTTTTAACCATTTTTCAAGTGTTCAGCGGCTCTAAGTATATTCACGTGTTGTGCAACTGTCACTACCATCCATCTCCAGAACTTTTCCATCTTCCTAAACAGAAACTGCATACCCAGTGGAACGATAACTCCCTATTCCTCCCAGCCCCCAGCAGCCACCACACTACTCTCTGTCTCTATGAAGGTGACCAGGCATGGACTTTTCTTGCCCTCTCCCTTGCAGCTCCACACAGGTCTGTTCTCCGGGGTTTCCCTGGCCCCATCCTTTCCTATCTTCCTTGGCCCCATTCTTTCTCTCCCATTGCGTGACCAAGCTGCTGCAGTACTCTGCACTGGCCACAGTTTGCTCCCTGCCCTCCCCCTGGCGTTCCTCTAGGAGGGTCCCATTCTCCTGACCTTCACCTCAGCTCCACCCCTGCCTACCTGGATGCCTCCACTCCCCGCTCAGCAGGTGCTTGGGATCCTGCCCTGACATTGCTCTGGAAAAGGCCGCCCCAGCCAGTGGCCTTCTCTGGCATCTCACCTTTCTTTACTATTTGGCGCTTCTGGCCACTGTCCCCTCCTCCTGTCATGGACTTCTCTTTTCTCTTGGCCTCTGAGAGAGAGAGGAAAAAGCACGGGCTTTGGAACCCCCAGAGATATGGGTTCAAATCCTAACACTGCCCTTTACCTGCTTGCACTCTGGGCACATCACTCCCTGTCTCTGAGCCTCAGTTTCCTTATCTCTAAAACAGGACAAATCATACGAACCTCACCGGGTTGTCATGAGGATTAAATGAACTCATGGCTCTAAGTGCCCAGCACAGTGCCTGGCAGAGTGCAGGGGTCCAGCTCTGCAACTTCCTTTCCCTTTCAGCTCCTTTACTCCCCCATGTTCCTTAAACATAAGGGTTTCCCAAAACTCTGTCTCTGTTTTCTTCTCTTGCTCTGGCCTTCACCCATCTATGGATTTAGATATCACTTTTTTTATATATATATATTTTTAAAATTTTATTTATTTTTGGCTGCACTGGGTCTTTGTTGCTGCGTGTGGGCTTTCTCTAGTTGCGGTGAGCGGGGGCTACTCTTCGTTGCGGTGCGTGGGCTTCTCACTGCGGTGGCTTCTCTTGTTGCGGAGCACGGGCTCTAGGCGCACAGGCTTCAGTAGTTGTGGCACGCAGGCTTCAGTAGTTGTGGCTCACGGGCTCTAGAGCGCAGGCTGAGTAGTTGTGGCGCACGGGCTTAGTTGCTCCGCGGCATGTGGGATCTTCCCGGGCCAGGGATCGAACCTGTGTCCCCTGCATTGGCAGGCAGATTCTTAACCACTGCGCCACCAGGGAAGTCCTAGATATCACTTTTTATCTCCAGTCTGACTAGGCCTCCCTCCCAAGTTTCACATCCCCAATTCCAGGTGGGACATCTCCACGCAGCTGCCTCTCGTGTGCCTCCTGCCTTGGGTGACAACCACCTCTCCCCTGGGCGTCCAGGTTTGGAAACTCTGAGTCATCTCAGACTCTTCCCACTTCCTCTCCTGCTCCCACAGGTAAGCAGTCACCCCATTCTTTGATCTTCCCTCTGAAGGGCCTTTCCAAGGATTTTCCCCTCCTTTCCCTGGTTCTGGCCTTCATCAGCTCTCCCTTGGACCATGATGTGCCAGCTACCCTCCAGGCACTCATCCCTCCTTTCACGGTAGGGCCAATCCCAAGAGAGTTCACTCTCTCCCCTCTGCCTCTAGAACACACCCCACACAGCCACTAGGTTCTCAACAGTCCTGTCACCCAGACTGTCTTCTTTTTTTGCTTCATCTATTGTTTTATGAAGTATTCCAAAATAAATTACAGACAGGACATCTCACCGTTAAATATTTTAGTATGCATCTTTAAAAAATAATTTTCCTATATAATCATACTATCATCACGGCTAACAAAATTATTTTCTCATGTCTAATCCTCAGTTTATATTCAGATTTGCCTAGCTGTTCCCAAAATGTCTTTCACAGTCAGTTTGTTCAGGCAAAGATTCAGTCAAAGACCAAGCATTATACGTGGTGGTTAGGTAGCTAAAGTTTCTCCATCTTGACTTCAGACCACCTTCCCCCACTTCCATCTGTCACCACATCCTTCCTCAGCTCTGTGAGCTGGCCAACCCCAATGTGTCATGGACTTTTTTTAAAAAATATTTATTTATTTATTTGTCTGCGCCGGGTCTTAGTTGCGCCATGCATGTGGGATCTAATTCCCTGATCAGGGATCGAACCCGGGTCCCCTGCATTGGGAGCTTGGAGTCTTAACCACTGGACCACCGAAGTCCCCATGGACTTTGAAAAGTACTCCTTTTTTACACTTGGCCCTTTCCTTGTCCCTGGAACGGAGCGACTACCCTTTTATTGTCTAAGGTCACCTGGGAGCGCACCACCCACCTCTGTGAAATCCGTTCTTTTTCTTTCTTCTCTGGGGCAGAGGCACCACCTGTCCTTCCCTCTGAGCTCATCCAGCTGCCACCAGGGGTTTCTGCCTCTGTTCACAGTGTGGGCTCGGTTCTGCCTGCTGGCAGAGGACAGGGCCACCAATTGCCTCACCTCGCTGGCCCTGCGCCCGGCACGTGCCTGGCAGAAACAGATGAATACTCCTTTCTTCAGCATCTTTGCTCCTCCTCCACAGCCTGCCTGCCGTGATAACTGGGAAGCAAAGTCCAGAAGGGGCTTGGTGTGTCTTGCTGGAAGATTGTGATCCTGGAAACTGGTTCTCAGCCCAGCCCAGATCTCCTTCCTTCTGCTCTTACAGTTTCCTTCCTTGTGTACACATACCGAAGGCTCAGGAAACGGTTCTTCAGGCAGGACCAGAAGAACGTAAGGGGTGGGGTCCAGGCCAGGGGGGCAGGGGTGTGGTGGTTGGTTCTGTCCTTTGCTTGTTCACACAGCTCCTTCTGGGACCACCATGGCCCGCAGGGAGGGAGGCAGCTTGAGACCACCCCCTCACCTTCCAGTCCTCTCCTGGCCTTGCCCTCTCGGCTGTCCGCTAGGATGGGATGGGGAAATCCAGGGGATATATGCCATGCCCGCCTTAGTGTCCTCCCCACGCCTCCACCGTTAAACAGGCTGATCCAGGAGGGGTGGGAGCTGACCTCAGCAATCCTCTCCCAGAGGGAGGGACCTGACTCTGACGTGCCATGATTGGGTGGAATGGTGCTGGGAAGGGCTTCCTCCACTTCTCGGCTCACTACTCAGGAGCCCTAGAAAATGGAGAAGGGACTAAGAGAGAGGGACAGGAACACCCACTCTAGGACGCTGGGGGACTCCCAGGGTGTGAGGCTGGGGACTTTCTGAAAGTTTATTCTGCCCCTACCCGATTCCAGAGAGCCAGCAGCGCCCTCTGCTGACTCGGGGAAGGGGTGGAACGGAGTTGGAGCGAGAGGAAGGGAGTGGGCTCTGGGTGGAGGATGCAGGCCTCTTGAAGACCATCTTGTCACCTCGACTCAGCTCTGCCGCCCGGCCGGGCGCTCAGAGAGTAACTTCGGGCCGCTCATCCCTCCTTTGGCTCTCACACGTCTCCTCCGCTTCCCTGAGCCAGAGAGAACCTGGCGGCGCCGGGTCCCGCTCTCCTACCCCGAGGTAGCACCCTTCTGGCGGCGCCAGACGGGCGCCAGGCACCCCGAGGTCCTGCCCTGGGCGTTCTCTCTTTGCGGGGGTGGGCGCTGTCTTACGGGTAGGGGCCACGTGGCCTCGACCGGGCTGGGGGCTCGGCCTTCCCCACGCGGGCTGGGTGACTCAGGCCGCAGCTGTTCCCGCGTCACATGAGGGAGGCTGGGGCCACTCGGCGGGGGGGGGGGCGCTGTGGCTGGAGCCGGGGCGGGGCCGGGCGCCGGGCGGGGCCAGAGCCGGGGGGCGCAGCTAGAGAGCCCCTGAACCGCGGCGGGAGAGCAGCGCACAGCTTCGGGGAGCCAAGGTGAGGCCGCGGGGCTCGCGCCGGTTTCCGCGTGGGGTGGGGAGGGGCTCGCCCCGGGCCTCCGAAGAGCCGCCGCGCTCCCCGCCGCTCCCGAGGCCCTTGCAACTTTGCAAAGTTCCGGAGGCCCGGGGCGGGGGGGCGCCGGCCGCGCTTCTGTTTGGCGGTGGTTAGAACCCAGGGGAAAGGGCCTGGGGGTCGGGCTGGGGCTGAGGACTGTTTTTCGTGACTAGTTGGGTGGGGAGGGGTTGTTTAACGCCTGGGGGCTGGAGGGCCGAGGTTGGGCGTCCGGCCCCGGCCCCTGCCGGCGCCCTGGGTTGGGTCCCAGGCCTCGGAGGCGGCGGGGCGGGGTCCGGGCTGGGCGGCGGGCGCCCCCGCCCCTCTCCTGCGGGGAGAAGAGGGGGCTGGGAGACGTGGATCTGACCGCGGGTTTCCGGGTGGGAGGGGCCGGGAATGGGGGCCCCGCAGGGAAGGTCTCGAGGGCCGGCAGGGAGCTCGGAAGCCGAGATCCCCCCTCGACCGGTTCTGATCCCCCTGTCGTCCCCTCTGCCCCAGGCCAGGCAGCCATGGCGGTGGAAGGAGGAATGAAATGTGTCAAGTTCTTGCTCTACGTTCTTCTGTTGGCCTTTTGCGTGAGTGGGGAGCGGGGACGGTGAGGGCGCGCTGGCAGGGTGCGGGGAGACCTGGCTCCGGAGTGGTGAGGGCTGAGGGGCCAGGAATGAAGGCAGCTGGGGACCAGATGTGGAAGGAAAGCCCGGGGAACGACCGAGGCCAGCGCGGCCGTCCTCTCCTCCTCCAGCTTTTAGGAACTTCTGAGGCTGGTTTGGACCGACAGTGGCCGGCCACCCTCCCCATAACCCCTCCGGGCCCTTCCTGTCTGGTGACCCAATCTCTTGTGATATGGGGCAGTGGGGCAACCAGCCAACCGCCTGATGCTATCGCCACCCTCCTCTCACCCCCTCCACTCCCTCATTCCTCGCCATTCCCTCATCACCCCTCCCCGCTGCTTGGGGTGGGTAAGGGCTCTGCCCACCTCAATTGCTCCCGTCTTGGGCTCCTGGCTGGAGAGGCTACTGTTTGTCCAGGAGGGGGCAGGCTACTTTTACCCCCTTTTCCTCCCTTCTCCTCCCTGGCCTAGTTGGCCTGAGGAACCCTAGTCACAGCTGATGAGGATGTGGTGGGCATTGGAGGATAGTGAGAGAGCAGTTCTGGGAGCCCTAGAGGCCCATAGGAAGAGGCTCAAAGGAAGCACTACTCTTTGTTAGGATTATGTGCCTTGGGGTCAAGGCTTTCTGGGAACTTCTCTTTTTGCTTTTGGTGAGGAGCTGCTTGAAGGAAGGCGTGGTTCCTCCTGACTGCCTTCTCCCAGAGAGCCTTGAACAATTTCCCAGCCCTCACTGTGGGGCAAGGACGCGTCCTCCTTGTCCCCCATAGTCAAAAGTTTCCTGGAGCTGTGAGAATCGGTCTCTCTGGCGCGGGGTTCTGCCTGTGTCCTGGGTGCACCCGCCACCCTCCACCGTGGAGGGCTGATGGGTTGTGGGTCTTCTGAATCCTGACCTGCCCTCCTCCCAGGCCTTTGCAGTGGGGCTGATCGCCGTGGGCATAGGGGCCCAGCTCGTCCTGAATCAGACCATCACCCCGGGGGCCACCCCTGGCTCCCTGTTGCCCGTGGTCATCATCGCAGTGGGTGCCTTCCTCTTCCTGGTGGCCTTCGTGGGCTGCTGTGGAGCCTGCAAGGAGAACTACTGTCTTATGATCACGGTGAGTGGGTGCGGGCCAGCCTGGGTGCCTGGGACTGCAGAAGGGCATTTCTCTGGAGGGGGCTTGTCGGGGTGGGTGGGTGAGGGAAACCTTGGTGAATGTTCCCGAGACCAGCAGGCCCCTCTCACCCAGACTCCAAACGTGACTCCCGTCCTTTGCATCTGCAGTTTGCCATCTTCCTGTCCCTTATCATGCTGGTGGAGGTGGCTGCAGCCATTGCTGGCTATGTGTTTAGAGACAAGGTAAGCAGGGAGTAAGGGGAGGGCCTTGCCTCAGAGGTCTGGATACTCTGGGACCCAGGTGCCCTGAATTCTGGCCTCAACAGTGCTCCTCCCTACTCCCAGGTGATATCAGAATTTAATAAGGATTTCCGGCAGCAGATGCAGAATTATCCCAAAAACAACCACACAGCATTGATCCTGGACAGGATGCAGGAAGACGTGAGTGGGGTTGCTGGGAGCAGGGGTAATGGGGGAGGGAGATTCTCATCTCCATGTTGAAGATGGAGGTTCACCTAACAGCCTTTCCCCCCATATCTTTCCACAGTTTAAGTGCTGCGGGGCGGCTAACTACACAGACTGGGAGAAGATCCTGATCGTGACCAAGCGAGTCCCTGACTCCTGCTGTGTCAATGTCACTCAGGGCTGTGGGATTAATTTCAACATGAAGGATATCCATACTGAGGTAGGGAGGGGGCTGAGATAGTAGGGGACTTGGGGAAGCTGGGAAATGTTTCAGGAGGAAAGAGGGACCCGGGGTGGAGGTGGAGGGGGTTGGGGCTCTGGGAAGTTGGGCGTCAGGGATGGGGAGGGAATTTGGGAATGCTAGGGGTGGGGTGAAAGGTACAGAGGGTGGGGGAGAGACAGGGGGTCCAAGGAAGGTGGGTGGGAAGTTTCTGATGGTGTCTTGTGTGCCTGCCACCCTTCAGGGCTGTGTGGAGAAGATCGGGGGCTGGCTGAGGAGCAAAATGCTGGTGGTGGCTGCAGCAGCCCTGGGCATTGCCTTTGTGGAGGTGAGAGATGCCCTTGAGCATCTGGGATCTAGGGGCAGTGGGAGGGTGCTGAGCAGGAGGTGCTGGCCTGGGGAGGGGAGCCCTGGTTGTGTTTGGGGTCTCTTGGGTGGGTCCTGGGTACCTTGCCTTCCTGACTCCTCTTCACCCCCATCTCTGTCTTTCTTTCTAGGTACTGGGTATCATCTTTGCCTGCTGCCTTGTGAAGAGCATCCGAAGTGGCTATGAGGTGATGTAGGGGGTCTAGTCTCTTCAGCCCCCTCATCCAGGGGAGTGGGTAGTATACTCCAGGTTTTTCAATTAAACGGATTATTTTTTCAGACCGAAAAGAGAGAGAGTCTCAGTTTGTCTTAAAGAGTGATACTTTATCCCTTCCCCCTCCTCATCCATGTTCCTCTCCTCTGCGACCTTGTTCTGTTTGCACCTCTGGAAAGGCAAGCCTATTTTGGGGGGTCTGGGGGAAAGGAGGATTGTGCTGAAGGCGTTCGTTGGGCTGGCAGTGGAAGTGGGGATCCTGAGGAGGCTGAGGCCCACTGCCCTCCCTGTCTCCTAGTCTCGTGCTACCAGGCTCAGTGCTGAAGGGTTTGTGAAGCCATTTCCCACGTCAAAGGGATTCTCTACAAAGGTCCTACCTGGGAGAGACCAGCCCACGTCCACTGTCGACATCTTCTTTCTGGCCTTCTGCCCACTTCTGAGGGCCCAGCAACTCCTTGCCACACTGACCCTCAAGGGGGCCTGGCTCCTTTCAGGATGGTGACAAGTTGCTTTTATACCTGTGTGGCCAGTGTCTATCCTTCTTGACTTATGTTAGATAACAGAAGAATTTAAGAGGGTATTGGCTTTTTTCCCATGAAAACCACCCAGCTTGGCCTTGACCCCTCTTCATCACCTCCCCATGCCCCCATTCCCACTCCAAACACTGAATTTCAACCTTACTCCAGGTAGAAAGGAAACATCCAACAGTGCCCTCTAGTGGCCACCCCTCCAGGTGCAGCTTCAAAGATGCCTTACAGATGCAAGACAATCCCCTTGCGCCCCCCAGTGGGTGCTGGTTGTTTTGCAGGTACTAAATGGGCCAGAGACCCTGGAGGATGTCAGCCTAGGTTAGTTAGGAGTTACATGGGGTCTTCCACTGGGCACCTTCATTTTTGCCCACCTATAGTGCGTTTTGTTTTGTTTTGTTTTGAACAATACACATTTTAATTAATTAATTTTTTATTTTTGGCTCTGTTGGGTCTTCGTTGCTGTGTGCGGGCTTTCTCTAGTTGTGGCGAGCGGGGGCTATTCTTCATTGCGGTGTGCGGGCTTCTCATTGTCATGGCTTCTAGTGTTGCAGAGCATGTGCTCTAGGTGCCCGGGCTTCAGTAGTTGTGGCACGCGGGCTCAGTAGTTGTGGCTCGCGGGCTCTAGAGCGCAGGCTCAGTAGTTGTGGTGCATGGGCTTAGTTGCTCCGTGGCATGTGGGATCTTCCCGGACCAGGGCTCTAACCCGTGTCCCCTGCATTGGCAGACGGATTCTTTACCGCTGTGCCACCAGGGAAGCCCCAGTACACATTTATTGAGTGCCTGTTTTGTACCAGGCAGTGCAGGGTGGGGGACAGAAATAAATCAAAGTCCTTGCCTTGAACAACAACCTCTTGCTGGAGAGCTGGGTTCAGTAGACCGCCTGAGCAGGCTTGGGAAGGACCCAGGTGAGCACAGCATCCACCAGGCTGGCTGGCAGGTAGGAGGCTGGCAGCCAGAGCAGCTTGGCGTCCCAGCCTGGGCTGTAGCGGGTTCTGGGGTGACGGGCAGTCAGGGCATGCTCCAGGCACCTGCTCACCTTGGTCAGGTCCGGGTCACAGATCAGGTTCATGATGCGCTGCTGCACTCTCAGATCTGCAGCCCAGCGGACGGTTGTAATCAGTGTCCCTGTCCCGTTCCAGCCTACCTCAGGCCCTATCTCCTGGGTCCTGGGGCTTGCTGCCCAGTAGAGGTGAGAGGGGTCCTCAGTCCCCTCCCCAGTTTGGGGAGTGGGCAGGTTGCACATGGCCTGGGTGTTCTCCTATGGCATCCCATTCACCCTCACCCCTTCCCTGACTGCCCTACCCACCTCCTCCCAGCAGGCTGGTGCAGGCCTGGCCTTTGTGGCACTCTCATTTCCCTTCATATGCCCCTGCGTGGGCCCATCATCACTCACACTTGGTGAGGAAGGTCTCCCCATAGAGGGCCTGTGTGGCTGGAGGCAGCCGTGCCCAGCAGGCCTGCAGGTTGTCCTCCAGACTTTCCAGGTTTGTCACAGGGGTTCTGAAGAAGCCAGGCTCCACGATAGAGACTCGTACCCCAAAAGGAGCCACGTCCCGCCTGGAGTGGGGGCAGCGGGAGGTTTCTGGGTTCTTGTCTTTATAGGGAGAGGACTTCAGGGACATGGGTAGGGAGGCTAAGATGGGAAAGCATCACAGGGTCACTGGTCATGACAGGAAGGGATATCCCCGCTGCCCTGGGATGAGGGGCAAGTGGGGCAGAGGGAAGGAGGTATTTTTGAGGTTTGTTTTCCTTTGTATTCTCTTCTAGCATCTAGAGCAGGGACCTGCAAACTTCTTAAAGGGCCAGACAGTAAATATTTTTCGCATTGCAGATCTAAAATTAATGATATTATGTAGCTACTTATATAACCATTTACAGTGTCACCATTTAAAAATGTAAAAGCCATTATTAGCTTGTAGGCAGCTGGCGAGATCTGGCCTGAGAACCACAATCTGCCGACTCCTGAACTGGAAGAACACATTCCCTAGATCCCAAAACACAGGGTTGAGCCCCAAGTGCTGGATATGGAGGGTGTAGACTGGTATTTGCTGGGGGAAGGCGGGAGTACTCGGCACAGATTGCAGAAGTCCAAGTATAGAGTATGTGTTCCGTGATGCTGATTGGAAAATTAAAAGACTGAGGCATAGGGACAAAAGTAGATATTGATGTTATCTGCTGAGTGATGGTGACAGAGGAAGACTTCCTTCAGGAGGTGGGCCCAGCTTGGGGGAATCGAACTCTGTTCCTGTGTCATCCTTAAGTCTCCCTTGTGCTCTCGTGGGACTTCGAACATTATTGTCTAAAGATGAGGGGCAGGAGAATGTAATGACCAGGGTCTGTAGGCAAGCAGACCCGGGGAATACGTGCCAGCGCTCCCACTAACTATCATGTGGTCTTGGGTAACTTATGTTACCTAAGGGTGTTAACACCTACCCTTACAGGATTTTTGGGAGAACTGAATGAGAAAGTGTTCAGTAGAGGTACTAGCTCGTGGTAAGTAATAGTTGTTATTAGTAATAATAACATTAATAAGATGAGAGCGGGCTTTTGGGGGCATTTTCTATGTGCCAGGCTCTGTTGGGGCCTCACATGTACCTCACTTTACTCACCCATGAGGCAGGCCTTCTCATCCTGATTTAACAGAGGAGGAACAAACTGGGGAAAAGAGAAGTAACTGCCTAAGGTCACCAAGCTCACATGAGAGAAAGCTGGGATTTGAACCCACAAACTCGAGCCCTAAACTGTCTCTAAGTTTGCACCACGCGCTGTTTTCATCAGCTCTGCAGGGCAGATGCTAATTTGCTTGTTGAGTGGGCTCCCGCTGGACTGGGACCAGGGCCCGGCACCCCTCACCTCAGGCTGTCAGAGAACGCCTCCAGGCCAAACTTGGAGACACAGTAGCCCCCTCCACTGGCTGCCAGGCGGCCCAGGACACTGGTGATGTTGATCACCCGGCCCTGGGCCTGCCGCAGCAGGGGCAGCAGGGCGAGGGTGACCCCGATGGGACCCAGTGTGTTCACATTCAGCACCCGCTGGAAATCCTCCTGTGTCTGCCAAGGTGTGGGCCCGATGATGCCAGCCGTGCCAGCATTATTCACCAGACCAAAAAGCCCTGTGGGGAGGTGAGACAGGCACGGGGTAGGTGAGGCATTCCAACGGCCCCTCTCCTTTCCGGGAGGATCTGAGCCCTGCTCCTCCCCCGCAGCCCCTCTAGCTTCCCACAGCCCCTGCGAGGGCACACCTTACGCCCCGTTCCCGGTGGCCCCCTGCCATACTCACCTGCTTCCCCGACGTGTGTTTCCACCCACTTGGCTGCCTGCCGGACGCTCTGGGGATCTGTGACATCCAGCAGGGTGGTGTGGAGTCGGGAGGAGGCCACCCGCTCGAGGTCCTCTGCCCCTGAGGGGGTCAGGCAGCTGGCCAGGACTCGGAAGCCTCTCTGGTCCAGCCTCAGTGCCAGAAGCCGCCCAAAGCCCGAGTCACAGCCGGTGACAAAGACGAAAGCATCGCTGGCGGGCAGGCTCTGCCGGTCCCTGAGCAACCACAGTGCTGCCCAGAGTGAGACTCCCAGAAGCAGAGGCAGCCACATGGCCGGACCCCACGTGACCTGCAGGTGGCAGCCGAGGCTGGGCAGGGAGACTTGTCTGGCTTACTCTGGTCCACCAGCCCTCGCCCCTCATACCTTCCCCCTAGCTGGAAGTCTCTGGTTTGAGCAGACTAAGAAATTATCTGCTTGGTAGATAACTGGCAAACTACAGTTCATCTAAGTAAAGCGAAGATCTGGGCAGACCCTGTATCTGTGGGTAACAACTAAAACCAGATGAGCTGGGTCCTGTGTGCAGACCCGCCACACAGGAGCAGAGGGATCTTGTTTATCACCTCTTACCTCCTGCTAAACCAGCTGGGCCTTGTTTTTGGAGACACATACGGAGCCCCTGCATTTTAGTCCTGCTGGCTCCAAGCTTGCCGTGTGAGGCTGAGCACCTCACTGTGTCTCTGAACCTGTTTTCTCATCTACCAAGTGGGGCTAACACCCAGCATGCCCACCTGGGACCTGCGGGGGATCAAAGGGGATAAAGTGCGAGGCGGCACATGATAAAGCTTTAGGCTTTGAGTTATCAATACATGAATATCTTGACTGTCTTCTCATAGCCCCCGAGCTCCCAGTACCCTGCTTACCTTCTCAGGGGAAAGCTAGCAGGCACTACAACACCTGAAGTTTCTTCTTTTGCTTTGCTTGAGAAACTTTGCTCCAGGGCTTCCCAGGCTCCCACACTAGCTACCACTGAGGCCAAAGTCCGAGGCAGGTGGACTGGGTGCCAGACGTATTAAGTGCGTGTGGGGCGGGGTGGGGGAGGAGGAGGAGGAGCCAGGGAAGCTGAGGCCTGTGGGTTGAAGCCAGGGCTTGGTACAGGCCAGAAGTGCCCAGTGCCCTGCTTGGCTCTCTTTTCCAGTGGGGCTTCCTGACCACCTCTGTCACAGATTCTTTTTTTTCTTTTTTTCTAAATTTTTGAATTCCACAAGGCTTAGTCTTTTTTTTTTTTTTTTTTTTAATTTAGTTTTTGGCTGCGTCGGGTCTTCGTTGCTGCGCGCGGGCTTCCTCTAGTTGCAGCGAGCGGGGGCTACTCTTCGTTGCGGTGCGCGGGCTTCTCATTGTGGTGGCTTCTCTTGTTGTGGAGCACGGGCTCTAGGTGCCCGGGCTTCAGTAGTTGCAGCTCGCGGGCTCTAGAGCGCAGCCTCAGTAGTTGTGGCACACGGGCTTAGCTGCTCTGCAGCATGTGGGATCTACCCGGACCAGGGCTCGAACCCGTGTCCCCTGCATTGGCAGGCGGATTCTTAACCACTGCGCCACAAGGGAAGTCCTGTCACAGATTCTTAAGAGGAGGGATCTGTCAAGGATGGCAGCTGCCCCTCTCTGTTGGTGACCTTGGACCTGTCATTCCTCCCCCTTCCCTGCCCTGAAGTGCTCCCATGCCCAAGAATTAATCTCCCAACTGGTCCAGACTCATGACACTGCTTAGCACCAGGCTGGGAGAGGCCGTGAGCACGTGGAGAGGCAGAGAGCCAGAGCTGGACCAGGCCTGCTCCCTGTCTTGTTTCTCCTCTGCGGGAAATGGAAGTCCTGGGTTAGGAAGCTTGGGACAGGGCCCCCTGATCTTCTCTGGGGAGGGGTGGGAAACTCCCACCCTCTGCTTACCCAACAGTACCTGCGTCAGGTACCAGGTCCAAGGAGGAGAAGAGAGTTGAGCTTGTAAGAGGAAGCTAGTTCCAGCCTCTACCCAAAAGGTACCATCGCTCAGGGGAAGAGCCTTCGAACCTTCCATTCCTACCCCCCACACTGAGCTAGTAGCTCCTTGAGACAAACACAGAGACATGGAGGCTTGTGTTTTATTCATAGCCTGTCCCCCTCCTTCCTGCCCGCCTGGGGGGAGGTAGGAGGAGTGGGGGAGGGGAGGGCAGTGGGGCTAGGAGGGGGCCGACTGCAGCTGCCCTTTGTAGACGTACTCCAGCGCGGTGGCAATGGTGCGCATGTCCAGCTCGATGCTCCGAGCCCAGTTCTCCACATCCCCGATCTCCTGCAAGGTGGTGGTGGGGTGCGGGAGCCCGGGAGTCAGGGTGGGCGGGGTGTGGCTCTAGGGGATGGATGGGGGCACTTTCATTCCATCCCCTAGAAACGGCTTTGTGTGGACCCACCAGCTGCTTTTACTTCTCTAGCTTCTGTGACACTGGGGCCATAGATTTCTGGGGTTTCTGGGACGATCCCCACTTCCTCCTCAACCCCAGGCCTGAGGTGACCCCGCTGGAGGCAGCCGATGGGGGCGCAGGATGTGGCTGGAGACATAGGGAGCGTGGCCTACCTTGAGCGCCTGGTTGAAGTTCTCCACCATCCCAATCCACTGGCCTGTCTGCTTGGCAAACTGGGCAGCCTGGACCTGTAGGGTCTTCACCTCATGGTCCAGCTTTCTCTGGTTCATGTAGGCCTGGGCCACGCTAGAGGTTGGAGGAGGAAGGAGGTCAACTCGCCCAGCAGGTGGGGAGTGGTATCCAGAACTGATACCCCACTGCCAGAGTGGGAGGCCAGTCAGGAGTCAGGCTGGAGAAAACCGTGTGATTTTGGCCATTCCTGGATGTGAGGCAAATGACTACAAAGTACATGCAAATGAGCCCGGTCCCTTCCTTCCACTCCCAGGATTCCCAGGAGAGCCTAGCTGGGAGCTGACCAGAAACATACCACTTCCTACCCCCAGAGGAGTTCTTGAAGCTGGGTGAGAAAAGGGAGGGTTAACCTGGTGGGGCTGGGGGGTATCACTGAGGAAGAAGCTGGGAGGGAAAAGGGGGCGTGGGGAAGCTTGGGAAATCCAGCGGCAGGGACACATCTGGCAATGGTTGGAAGGCCAGGGATCTGTGCGAGAAGTTGGGAAGGGAAATTGGGCTCCTCCCTGAATCTGGGGTGGGATGGGAGAGCAACCCCCTCCCCAGGAACTCAGGGTCAAGGGAAGATATCCCAAGGGCTGCTTCTTGGCTCTGTCTCTCTCCCGGTCCTTCTCCTCTCGCCCACACAGATGAACGAACACACACACACACACACACTCTCTCTCTCTCTCTCCCTTCTGCTCTAGGCAACAGGTTTTCTTTTCTCCTCGATCACGGTTGCCTGCAGTTACATTACTGCCCCAAGGCTGCTATCCCCACCCACCCACCCCCCCCCCCCGCTCACACCCCCGCCCCCGCAATAACTGTGCAATAACTGTTCCCCCTTGTTGGCTGATAAATCTTTCATTCCCCACCCCAAAGCTCTGGGTCAGCTGAGAGACTCCACATCCGCTGCCCCCACCCACTGGAATCTGTGGGGACTGGAGGGGACAAGGGGACGGGCAGGGGGTGTCCAGAGAGTGGGAAGGACACCTGACAGGGGCTGAGATAGACTGAGCCTTTGTTTTCCTTTCCGGGGAATGAGAGGAGCCGTGGGCAGCAACACAAAACCCTTTCTAATCTGGCTTTGGCTTAGCTGCCCTTTAAGCTGAAAGTGGGGTGGCCCCTAGCAAAGGAAGAGAAGCAGGAGAAGCCTGGGCCAACCACAGAGCAGAGCCCAGGAGGCGCCAATGTGGGAGGGAGGGAAGGCACAGACCCTGTCCCTTCTCTCTGGGAGACAGCTGGGTCACGGTACGGGGTGTGGTAGGAGCTGAAACAGTCATAGCAGGGTGCTCCCAATGCTTCAAGATTCCCCTGGGAGTTCCTGAAATCCTCATTTTCCCTGTTGACCTCTTGCTTTCTCTCATTCACAATGCGTGGAGGGAGAGGCCTGGAGGGAAGGGAGATCAGAGGCCCCAACCACAGCCTTCTCTCCCCCTAATCTTCCTGTGATGAGCAATGAAGGTGACAGTTCCTGCCTGGCTCACTTGGGTGACTCAGTCTCTGAATTCACAACCAAGCTATTCGACTTGCCCTGGGGTGGAAGGCATCATACTGCCTCCTTTCTCCCAACAGATGGCCTGGCTATCAGATCATCATCTCTCCACTTTTCTGGGTCACTCAGGGTCAAGAGACAATGTTCTTTGCTCCTTCCCAAGTCTCTGGTCATTACTGGCATCCTCACTTAGGACCAAAGCAAGGGGTGGTCTCTGGAGACCCAGAAGGAAGGGAAGTGACAGCCTGGCTCTAAGGTGGCTCCTGGCATAGGTTCTGCCCTCACCCTCACCAGTTGTGTCATCTCTTTCCTGCCAGCTGCTCTCCAGGTCTGCCAGAGGGTGGGAGGTGGAGAAGGAGGGGCTGGGAAGCTGTGGTGAAGGACGGTGCTCTCCCTCCCGCTGGAAGTGACAGCTGGACTTGGACGGGTGAAGAGAGGTGGCCAGATGGCATCAAGTTGTGAGCACCAGGGAGGTTATTGTTGGGAAGGGGAAATCTGGCTGCTTTTCCAACCACCGCAGCTGTTCCTCCCTGCCCTTGTTAGGGGTCAGAGCTGGCTCAAGCCTCTCTCCATAAAAGTTAAGCTGGGTGGGGGGAGGATAGGGGAATGAGCGGGACATCTCATCCCCTCAAGAGCAGTCTGAGGGCTAGACCTTGCCAGTGCCTAAACTTGGGGGGGCGGGGTTGGTGTTGATGGGAAGAGGTTCATACCCCACATTGAGGTGATCCACCAAAGCTTCTGTCAGGCAGGTCGCTGCAGTGATAGCCTCTCGCCTCCTCTTCTCTGGGTGGAGGGGGAAAAGGGATTAGACTGGAGACTTGGTTTTCTGAGGGGTGGTGCTTAAGGTTCCCTCACCCATTCATTACTATTCTGCTAGTTGTGGGAACATTTCAACTAATCTCAGAGTGCCAGAGCTGAAAGGACCTTGCAAAACATAAAGCAAGCCCTTTCATTTTAGCGGTGAGGAAACTGGTACCCTGAGAAGGGAAGCGATTCGCCCAGGGACGCTAACGAGTCTGTGGCAGCGCCCAGGACGCCAGACTCTCAGGCACGCTTTTCCCAATGTCTTGGCCTTAGGATTGGTAACTCCGGGATTCCCAGCCCGGATTCAGAAAACAAGGGCCCCACCCCCATTTCGGTGGTTTCAGGCCTCCAAGAATCCCAGCTCTGCCGGGTCCCCAACCCTTCAGGAGCGTTCCTTCCCACTTCCAGGATGAGCGGCTCCCTGGACCAATCGGCACAGCGTTCCGTGACAGAGGGCGGGGCTAGGATGCCGCTGAGACTTAGCGTGGGGGGCGTTGCCGTGGGGGACGGGAGCGCTGCTAGAGACCAGGGCCCGTTGGCAAGAGAACGGAACTCCCCCAAAAGCTCCTCTAATTCCCTCTCCCACATGCCCGTGCCCACTGGCCTGCGCCCTTCCTTGGATTTGGGCCGTTACTCAAGGTCCAGGCTCCGGGCTGAGGCTAGGCCGCGGTGGGAGAGAAAACGGCGGACTGGATATTTGGCTCACCCTGCAGCTCCTTGCGTTCATTCTGCTTGGCCTGGTGTTCTTTCAGCAGGCGGGACAGCATGGTCGCGGCGGGCTGGGGGCAGGGCGCGCCCGGCCCCCTCCGGCTCCCGGAACTGGAACGAGCTGCTCGGCTCCCGCGGGGCCCGGGGTCACGTGGCTGCAGTGTCACGTGAGGCCCGGAACCGCCCTCCTTTTGAGACTTGGGGTGGTAGGTAGTGAGGATCTTGGCTGGGAAGGGAGAGGATAGTAGGGCCAGGTGAGCTCCTGTCTTTATTGGGAGCTCACTTTTGGTGAGTGTGGGAAGAAATTTTCTTTCGTACCCACATTGCAGAACCAGTTTTTAATCTCCTCTGGATCTCAGGCTCCCAGGAGGGTTGTTGTTGCCAGGCTGTCCATCACGGTTCGGTTGTTGCGGGAGCAGAGGCTCCCAGGACTCATTGAAATTCTTTTCCTTCCCTGGCCGTTCCCTCCTGGCAGCTCTGGTCGGTTTTCAGTTGATCCTCAGCTCCTCCCTCTGGGGGGGGAATGCTTTCCTCTCTCTGCCAGCTCTCTCTCTTCTCACCACCCCGCCAAAGTCCCTCAGCTCTGGGTGATCATTGTCGAGAAGAAACATTTTAGGCCCTTCCAGCGGCCTCCTAGGGAGCTTTGCTAATTTGGCTGGCTATGTGTGGTGAATGTGCAATTCCATCTCTGTCCTTTTGTGGTTAGGGAATGCAAACCCCTTTATTTCAGTCTTACCAGCAGAATAAGCTGCTGCCAAAGTAAAAGGTAAATTATATAACACCTCTCTGAACTAAAGAGAAATGCTTCTGGGATTAACCCCAACAAGAAAAAATTATAAACGTCAGCAACATATTCTTGCTATTACAACATTCTTTCTTGGTGCACTGTGCACTGACATGCCGGGTGACTTTGGGCAAGTTGCTTATCCACGCTGGGTGTTGGTTTTCTCCTTAGTAAAATTAGAAGATCGGATTAAATCAGTGGTTCTCAGCCCTGGCTAAACATTAGAATCATCTGGGGAAGTTTTAAAAAATATGCCTTGGTCAGAGACCAATTAACTAGATCTCTGAGGGTGGAGGCCTGGTATAATTATTTTTTAAAAAGTTGTTCAGGTGATCTTTTTTTTTTTTAAATGAATGAATGAATGAATTTTTTTGGCTGTGTTGGGTCTTCGTTGCTGCTCGCGGGCTTTCTCTAGTTGCTGTGAGCGGGGGCTCCTCTTCGTTCTGGTGTGCAGGCTTCTCATTGTGTTGGCTTCTCTTGTTGTGGAGCACAGGCTCTAGGCGCGTGGGCTTCAGTAGTTGTGGCACGTGGGCTTCAGTAGTTGTGGCTCGCGGGCTCTAGAGCACAGGCTCAGTAGTTGTGGCGCACGGGCCTAGTTGCTCCGTGGCATGTGGGATCTTCCTGGACCAGGGCTCGAACCCGTGTCCCCTGCATTGGCAGGTGGATTCTTAACCACTGCGCCACCAGGGAAGCCCTGTTCAGGTGATTCTAATGTGCATCCAAGGTTGAGAATCACTGCACTAAACCATATCTAAGGCTATTTCCAACTTTGGCATTCTCTCACTTTGTGATTCAGTTACATAGTTGGAAATTGATTTTATTACATCTACTTGCAGGGGGAGGAGAAATGGATGCTGATTGATTGATTGATTGATTGACTTATGGCTGCGTTGGGTCTGAGTTGCTGTGCGCGGGCTTTCTCTAGTTGCGGTGAGCGGGGGCTACTTTTCGTTGCGATACGTGGGCTTCTCATTGCGGTGGCTTCTCTTGTTGAGGAGCACGGGATCTAGGTGTGCGGGCTTTAGTAGTGGTTCGTGGGCTAAGAGCGCAGGCTCAATAGTTGTGGCGCACGGGCCTAGTTGCTCCGTGGCATGTGGGATCTTCCTGGACCAGGGCTCGAACCTGTGTCCCCTGCATTGGCAGGCTTCTTAACCACTGCTCCACCAGGGAAGTCCCGCTGATTGATTTAGAATAGAACATTCTTGAATTTTCTGAGTCAAAGTTGAAGATTACTATTAGTTCATTCAACTCTTTGCAGAGTAGCATCTTAAATCCCGGGAGGTGTACAAGTTTCAAAGGATTAGTGAGTGAAATGGTTAAGTGGCAGCATAAAGCAGAACATTAAGTGCCAAAATAAAAACTCTGAATAAAAAGCGTTGGATACTGTGTTTATGTGTTTTTGCTTATATGTGTACTTCTTTAACAACATATCCTGAGTGCTTACCATGTGTGAATCACTTTACGTGTATTGTTTCATTTAATTCCTAGAACAATCATGTGAAGTATAATAACTGTCATCCCCAGTTTGCAGAGGAAGAATCTGCGGTACAGAGCAGTGCAGTAATAGAGCTCATAAGTGGTCTAGCTAGGATACAGATCTGGGCTATCTGATGCCGGAGCTTGAGTGTAACCACTGTACTATACTGTAGAAACCATGGGAGAGAACCCAGGAGGGGGAGGCCCAGAAGCACTTTTGGGGACGGCTCCATGTCTCTTGTCATTATACCTCTCTATGCTTGTGGGGCATCAGTTGGAGGGAATCCTGGTAGTGGGGGGAGTGTTTGGGAAGAGGCTCCGCTCCAGAGAGGAGCTGATCAATAGAAGTGGGAAGAGTGAGAGCATTGCAGGGCAGCCTGGCCCAGTCCTCCCCCACTCTGGCTTTCGCTTCCAACCGCAGTGAGCAAGCAAAATAGAGGCAGACTGGAAGATGCCTTGTGCCTCACTCGCAAAGCTGGGAGAGAAAGGCAGGGGTTGGCAGGGGTGCCAGAGAATGGTGACAAGCGGATCGTGAAACAGAGGGCAGGGGCTAACGAGGGAGGGTTGGTGTTGGGGGTTTCAGTGGTGAGTCTGTGTTGTTAAGATTAGGATGACTCACGGAGAGTGCCAGGCTCATCCTGTATTACCCTCACCCCGTTGGTACAACTGCCTGGCATTTCACAACGGTACAGAGGCTGCCAGGACTCTGCGGACATCAGCCCCGCCCTCCTCTCCCACACACTGGCTGTTCCTTTGCCCTAGAGCTGGGCAGAGGACATGGGTGCCTGTATCTGGGGACTCCAGCTGATCTCTCCAGGGTCATCCTCCACCTACTCTTTTTCTGGGCCCTTGTTGCTCACTGTCTAACCTCAGTGTCTACTGTGGTTGAAACTCAGCTCCACCTGCCTTTGGTAGAGGTGGACACTGGCTGCATGAATATTCGGAGAATGACTTGAAATTTGAAATCTCTTTCTGCCCGCCTCTGCTTACAATTTCTCACTCAGATTATTTTTCTCTTAGAATAAACGAATGCAACTCCATACTCTTTTTGTCCACTCATTTCCCTGTTCTTTTGAGGTCTCTTTCAGATAGCTTTAATTAGCAAGCTCCAAGCTGACTGGCCGGGCCAAGCCTTAGGGCCGGATGCTGCTGAGTCGTTAGGAGTTGGGTGAGGACTGAGGGAGGACATGGTGTGAGTGGAGAAGGCTTCTCATTCTGGGAAATCTGGCTGGGCTTCAAGAGGGGGCCGTTGGTGGTGTGGCCAAGTTCCAAATGTTGGCCTGAAGCCAGTGCTCAAAGAAAAGGGGCCCTCAAGACAGTCTAAATGGCTCACTGTGGGAAGTGACCTCCCAGTCCTTCTCCCCAAGACGCAAGGGGTTTCCCTGGGATCCTCGAAGACCAGAGCGGTCAAGTCATTTCCCCACTGACTGTCCTCAATCATGTTTATATTCTTTCTCTCCCAGCCACTCCCATAGTTCGAACTTTGGTTCCAGCCGGAATTCAGAGGCTAGCAGAAGGATTCCAGTGCTGGAGAAGTGGGTGGGGTGAGAAAGTCCTCATGTATGTTGGGGAGGAAGAGGCTGACCCTGGGACATATGCTCCAAGGCTCTGCTGCCAGATGAGGTACAGGGAGAAGTTAACCCTGCAGTGTGTGTCCTGGAAGTGTCTGCTCCTAAGCTAGAGATGGCAGCTGGGAAATGTGTGATCTGGAGGAGGTGAAAAACAGAGATCCCTGTCAGAGGGGAAGAGGGCTGTTAGAGGGGGGGAGGGGCTGCCAGACAAGGGCCAAAGTCTTTGCTGGGTCTGGAATCCATCAATTTTTAAAAGGTTTTGAAATTATTTTGAAATAGTTGTAGACTCAGAGGAAGCTGCAAAAAAATAGTGCGTGAAATCCTGTGTACCCTTCACCCAGCTTCCCCCAGAGGCGACATCTTATATAACTGTAGCACAATATCAAAACCAGGACGCTGACATAGGTACAATGCTGTTAACTAGCCTACAAGCCTTATTCAAGTTTCCCCAGTTTTTTTTTTTTAACATGCATTCATTTGTGTGTGTGCGTAGTTCTATGCAATCTTTTTTTTTTTTTTAATTTTATAGCTACTTTATTTATTTATTTATTTATTTTTGGCTGTGTTGGGTCTTCGGTTCGTGCGAGGGCTTTCTCTAGTTGCGGCAAGTGGGGGCCACTCTTCATCGCGGTGCGGGGACCGCTCTTCATCGTGGTGCGCGGGCCTTTCACTATCGCGGCCCCTCCCGTTGTGGGGCACAGGCTCCAGATGCGCAGGCTCAGTAATTGTGGCTCACGGGCCCAGCTGCTCCGTGGCATGTGGGATCTTCCCAGACCAGGGCTCGAACCCGTGTCCCCTGCATTAGCAGGCAGATTCTCAACCACTGCACCACCAGGGAAGCCCAGTTCTATGCAATCTTATCCCACGGATAGATTCGATAACCACCACCAAGATCAAGATACAGAACTCTTCATCCCCAGGAAGGAACTCCCTATGCTATCCTTTTATATTCACACCTCCACCTCCCCATCCCTGTCCCCCGGCAATCACCAATCTGTTCTTCATCTCCACAGTTTTGTTATATTAGTGGAAACACATAGTATCAGCATTGGTGTTTTGGTATTGTTTTTTTTTGCCGTGCTGCAGGGCTTGTGGGATCTTAGCTTCCCGACCAGGGATCAAACCCGGGCCCACCGCAGTAAAAGCGTGGGGTTCTAACCACTGGACCACCAGGGAATTCCCAGCATTGGTTTTAGTTTAATGAATTCCCGAACTTTGAACTCAAATACAAAAGTTCTCTGGCAGGTTGTTTATTCGACTATTAAGCTTGTTCCATTCTCTGGATTCCTCTGGCTTCTTCATTCTCCCTTAACCTGAAATACTGCTCCCCACTCCAACAATCTGGATTCACTTCTCCTTTAGGGAAAATCTACACATCTACATTTACTAGGCTGGTCTGGGACTCTCTCATGTTCCCCGCCCTCCCTTTCCCGGCTATTTATAGCCAGGCTAATTTTGGGTGGCCTGTCTCTCTCTCTTCTTTCCTGCTCCTTCCTCCTGTGGTGGGTGAGGTGACTTCTCAAATATTTGGGCAGAGGAGGTCAGAAGCAGATTCTTGGCGTCTGATTTCAGCCTCGGATTTAGCAGGAGCCAGTGGAGTAGAGATGGAGGGAGGCAAGGATTGCAGGTGCAGAGAGAGAGGCAGCTGGGGCTCTGAAGGCATTTTGACCCCGGTCGGATGTTTGGGCTGAGAGTCAGGAGTCCGGGCTCTATCCTGACTTTACTCCTCTGCATTCTCCTATCAGCTCTTCTCCATTGTCTGGGCTCTGAGATAGAAAAGGAATGGAGAGGGCATATCTGGGGGATAATAAAAGTAGGATCTCGGGGCCAGCCTGCTGAATTACCTGGACAGCACCTGTTTAGACGTGTGCTGGTCCCCTGGAGGGGATGGCCACAAGTGTAGTGTCGCAAAAATGGAGGCCCAAACTTTCTTTTTTTTTTTTTTTTAAATTTCTCATTATTATTTTTTGGCTGCATTGGATCTTTATTGCTGCACGTGGGCTTTTCTCTAGTTGTGGCGAGCAGGGGCTACTCCTTGCTGCAGTGTGCAGGCTTCTCATTGTGGTGGCTCTTGTTGTGGAGCACAGGCTCTAGGCAACCAGGCTTCAGTAGTTGTGGCTCGCGGGCTCAGTACTTGCGGCTAATGGGTTCTAGAACACAGGATCAGTAGTTGCGGTGCGCGGGCTCAATTGCTCTGCGGCATGTGGGATCTTCCTGGACCAGGGCTCGAACCCGTGTCCCCTGCACTGGCAGGCGGATTCTTAACCACTGCGCCACGAGGGAAGTCCTAAACTTTCAAATGTATCGTAACTTACACAGGGCAAGGATTGTCCCACTGGGCAGCAGAGTGAGAGCCTATTTAAAAAATTAAAAAAAAAAAATTTTACGTATAATCCTGGAAGAAGAAGTAAGAGAGACAAAGGGAACATGGGAAGAGGAATTAGGGAGAACACATATTGGAGCTTTGAAGACAGGGAGGGAGAACAGAGAGTCTTAAGGATATGATAGTGTTTGGGGGGCAAAGGAAACATTAGAGACATTGAGAAATAGTCTAGAAAGATTCCAAGTGACAGAGACAAGAAGGGGGATAAAGACAGAGCTGGGGATGAGACAAAACCAGAGGGTGAGAGAGAGAAGGGAGAAAAATGGACAGATGGATATACCCAAGACCAACACCCAGTAAGAAAGAGAACTAGGAACGGGATGTGGCAGCAAGTGAGGTTCCAGTTGTGTCAAATTATTTCCTATCTCTCTTCTTGGCCCCATTTCTGGATTAGAGTTATAAATAGCACAGTTGGAAAATGTCCTCCCCCCCCTTTGCCTTTGTCTCAGCCTGGGGGGAAGGGAGAGGCAGAGGGACAAGTCCCTGTGGACATCCCTGGGAAGCCCCACCCCGATCCTGCCTGGGCCAGCGCAGGACCCTGTCCCCTCCAATCCCTTCCCCTTTGGAGGGTAGGAAATGTACGGTTCTGGGAAGGATCTGGAAGCCGGAGACATCTTTCCCATCTCTCTGCCTCTTGGGGCCAATCTCTCACATTTTTGGTCTTCTTTGACAGTCCATGCTTTCCCCCCAGCTTAATTTCCTCTTCCTATATCACCCTCAGTCTTTTCCTTGTTTTCTCCCTTCATTCCATCCTTGTTGATCAAACTCTTACCCTTCTTTCACCATCTCTTTTCTCTTTCAGTTTTCTTTCTACCTGCCTCCTTTGTTCCCCTCCCCAGGCCTGCTGAGTTTTTCTTTCTTCTCGCCAGTCTTTTCCTCTGCTTCTCTGACCGCTGACGATGTATGTGTCTAGCAGAGCCGTTGCCACTGCCGGACTCTGAGAGGTGGGGTGGGATGGGATCGGGTGGGAAATGGTTTGATTTAAACAGCAGGAGAGGTGCTCTGTGTGTCCATGGGGAGAAGGTAGCATTAAGCGACCACACCGGACTCATCTGCATCTTTCTCTCTGCATTTCTCTCTTCCCAGACTGTCCTTTAGCCTCATCCACTTCCCATCTCTTACCCGTCCCGCCCTCCGCCGCTCCTCTTTTTCGGCGCCTTTCTATCCGTATTTCTCACTCCCTCCCCATTCCCAGACGCCGCCTCCACCGCTCTCGGGGTAGGGCAGGAGTGGGGGGAAAGGGAGAGCGCTGGCGGGGGCGGCGCCCGAGGTGGGGTGGGACTGGGAGGGTTCCCACCCGGAGCCACCCTCCTGGGCATCCCTCTGCGACTCCGGCGGCCTCCACCTGCAGCGGGGCCGAGGGGCGGGGCGAGGGCGGGGCCGGGGCGCCACCCGTGGGAGCGGAGGCGGGAGCCGGAGTGGACCAGGGGTTGCGGCCGCTGCAGTTGTCCTGGCTGGTGCTGGGGCGGCGGAGCGGCGGGAGAGGGGTGGCGAGGCGGAAGACTGGGAGACCCCCTGAAGGACCAGCGAGACTCGGAGACCAGAGACCCGCCCCGGGAGACCTGGGACTCGGGGGGCGAGCGGATTTCCTTGCGCTCTTCCAGAGCGCGCGCGGGGGTCGCCCCATGGCAGGGACTCCGGGCCGCGATCCATGGGGGGCCCCTGGGATTTGTTACCTTCTTGGCTCCCTGCTTGCCGGACTGCTCTTCCCAGGGGCTGTCGCCTTCAATCTGGACGTGATGGGCGCCCTGCGCAAGGAGGGCGAGCCAGGGAGCCTCTTCGGCTTCTCTGTGGCTCTGCATCGCCAGTTGCAGCCCGGACCCCAAAGCTGGTGAGTCACCACACCCGCGCAGAATCCCCGTGCCCGAGCCACAGGTGCCCCCCCGGCCCGCCCCATCTCTCAATCTTCCAACCCCATCAAGACTCAGGCTGCCTACAGATAACCCACACCCCAGCCTGGAGCCTTGCCTGTCTTGGGTCTGAGACCCAGGATCTTGCTTTGGGGATAAGTTGGAGAACAAGGTTCTTGTCTTGGCTGGGAGCGATCTCCTTTCAACTTTCACCCCGGCTTGCATTCTTGTTCCAGTCCCAGTGCTTGTGGCTCCCCTCCTTCTGGAAGCTGAACTCCCTCAGGAAGGGAGATTGAGCATTTGGCCTCTGCTTAGGCCAGGAGGAGAGGGAAAGGACAGAGAGGCTGAAGGTGCCATGGAAGGGATGGAGGGTAGACTCCAGAAATAACTTTCTGCCAGGGCATTGCCATGGGATGGAAAGAGAGCATCGGGACGCTGGGCTGCCGCTTCTGTGGCTCAGGACCACAGGAAGGCTGGGAGAGGACCTGGGAGGGTCTGGCAGTCTGCACTAGGTGGCTTGGTGATAGAGGGTGGCAGAAAACAGAGCCTCCAAAGTTGTAGCAGCAGCAGCAGTGAGAGAGATCCAGGAAGGATGCTGGCCAGGCTGTTCCCCTTCCTCCTCCTCAGGAAATTTCCAGCTCCAGGAATCTCAGCAGTGGGGAGAGGCAGGGAGAGTGAGGGGCAGAGGACAATTCTGGTTATTTTCTAATCAGTTCGGGACCCGTAGGAGAAAGACACACTTATGGGGCCTGTGACTGTCATGCTTCCTGTACTATTGGCCCCAGCTCCTTATACGATTTTAAAAAGAGAGGCAGGAAGGGGAAGAAAGCGGCCCACCCCTTCCTGCCAGGGGACTTTTCTCTCCTAGGCCAGTGCCTAAGCCACACTAAGTGTCCATTACTGAGATCAGTGCTGTCCACTGGGACTGTCTTCTCCCCACTGCTATTGGCCTGGGGGCAGAGAGTAGGGACAAGAGCTCATTTCTCTTCCCTGCTCAGGGAGGAGGGGCTAGCTCTGATTCTTCTTCTTCCATTATCCCTGTCATCAGGGAGCGGGGTCAAGCGGTCCCCCAAACTTTGGGAGCAATGGAAAGCTACTGACTTCATCTCTTCTTCAGCCTTCTGTCTACTTCCTCCCTCATCTCTGTCTCCCTCCCTCCCCCCTCCCGCCATGTGCTAGAGTTCTAGGACTGGAGGCCTTTTTAGGACATGCTGAGCTCTCTGAGCTATTTCCAGGCAAATTCTAGGTTATTTTTAATAGCTTGGTCTCCTGTCATTTCCCCCTCGTCTCTGATGGTGGCCCCTAAGCCAAATTGGGGGCCTTCCCAGAGGGGCCTGACCCCCTCACCCTGCTCTTGTTCCAGCAGGGGGCGCTCTGCTGTCTCGTGGCCTGTGAGAGGCCAGATACCTCGCTAAGTCCCTGGCTTTGGGGTTGCAGGTCACCTTCCCCAGCACTCGCTGATCGAAAGACCTCACCAATTTTGATGTCTTTCAATCTGGCCCCAGATGAGACTTTGAAGTGTAACCTTCTTTGCTCTGTGGTTTCAGCCTCTTTTATTTCCATCAGCTGTAATACCATCAACTGTACTACCATATAGAGTTGTTGTGAGCATTGAAAGAGTTGTTAACACATGTAAAATGCTGAGAATAGTGCAAGGCCCACAGTGGGTGCTATGAAAGTGTTGGTACCTTTTTTCTTGTATGGTGATCCACAGAGCTGGAGCGTAGCTTTAGTGCCTTACAGGGAGCCTGGATCCAAAGGCTTGGCTGGAGCACCCCCCGGGCTGAGCCAACCTTCCAGGCCAAGCACCCTCCCCACAGGGCCACCCAGATTGAGAGAGTCAGAGTGGGCCGGACTTGGGTTGGAGCCTGGAGTGAATGGGGAATTGAGAAGTGCAGAGGTACTGGGCTACTCCTTCACCTCCACTTAGCCAGGCTCCCAGGGAGTCCTTTGCTCCTAGCTGCCTTTCTCTCTGCGGTGGCTGCATCTGTGGATACTGTTCTGTCCAGAGGTCTGGGGTGGCTGGGGATCATGGGATGAAGCCAGGAGGGAGTGTGTGGCTGGGGCAGAGGTGGAGGGACTGGAGAGGCTGTGTGTGGGAACTCTTGTTCCAGGTGGGATGGTCTGGTCTGTTCTCCACCAAGTGTGGGGCTGGGCATAGCTATGCACTCAGCTTCTTTCCTCCATATGGACCCCTCCCCTCCTTTCTACTCCCTACTCATGACCTCCAGGGGAGATGTGAGCATTAAACACGACTGTTAGCTTCTCCTGGTGCTTAGTTATGCGCTGACCAGCTGAGACACTGTGTGTCTCTGTGAGTCTGCATAATGTGTGGGTCCAGCAAACACATATGGACACCTCCTAGGGGGCAAATGCAAAGATGAATGAGGCAGCCCCAGTCCTCCAAGGGCTCTCCATCTCTGTGTTTGGAGGTGGGAGCACCATGGACTTGTCTGAAGGTTGGCCATGCCACCTAGTTTCTTTTTCTGCTTGGGTACCCTCCTCTCCTCATCTCTGTCTTCCTTTTCTGAAGGTGGCCAGTCATTGGGTGGAAAAGGCACAGATATTGGAATTAGGCAGATGTGGGTTTGAATTCCAGCATCCAACTAATGTCTCTGAGTGAGTTTCCTCATCTGAAAGAGAAGCAAAGAATCCTCACATAGGATTGTTGTGCAGGTTAAATGAGATAATGCAGGTAACATGCCTAGCCCGGTGCCCGGCACCTAGTAGAGAGTCATAAACGTTAGTTCCTCATATCCCTGGCATCTAGCCTAGGGCCTGACCCATATTAGGTGCTGAATAAATATTACTTCCTTGTCTCACCAGTGCCTGACACAGGGCTTGGCAGATGATAGGTTCTCAATAAATAGTTGTTAACGAATGCCCAGTGTATGCTCTCTTCCCTTCCACTCCCCACCCCCCTCTCTCGTGACATTGGCTCTGACATGGGGTGACAGCTGCTAAGAGACGAGGAGGAGTTGTGGGAAGGGAGACTGGCTCTGTGCCCCATCAGAACTGGCACAGTGCCCCACAGATGCCTGTCTGCAATATTGCCCCACACAGTTTTGGGCCTCATGCCCCAGCAAGGGCGATGGAGGAAAAGAGTGGGGGAGAGAGGCCTTGAGGTTTGTCTTGCTGACGCTTTTGAGTCGCCCTCTGCGAAAAGAAGATCCTTGTAGCCAGCTGGGTGCCAATCACCTCACCTCTCTCTCTCCTTCACTCCTGGCCTGGGGGTCCTCCCCAGGGGACCCAGGCAGCCTCCATTCCCAGCACAGTCCTCCCCTGGGGAAGAAGCCTTGGCTGTGATCATGGAAAATTGTCCTGCCAAGAAAGTTGTAGCTGGGAAAGCGTCTGAGGGGGAGGTAGGAGAGAAGGCTGGGTTGGGGTGGGGCGGGGGGCAGAATGGGGAAAATCATGGATGGGGGAGCAGAAGGAAGGATGGGGAAGGGGATTCAGGATGTATGGGGAGAATGGGGCTAGGATTGGAGACAGAAAGAGAAACTTGCCCCTACCTCCATGCCAGCCGGTGTGATTGATAGAATCCTGGGCTGGCACGGTTACTGGGCGGTGGGTCTTTGATGGATCCCCGATGAGAGGGTGAGGGAGGTGGACCCATATCTAGTCTCTTGCTTGGCCCCGCAAAGCTGGTCCCTGGACCACCTCATGGTGCTGTTACTTTTGCTCCCAGCATTTTTGGCATTTCTTGGAAGGTTTCGACTGAACTGGGGTTGGGAAGGAGGGCAGAGCTTGGGGATGGGGCCAGGGAGTGGGGGGTAGGAAGGGCTGGTCAGGAACAGGTGCTGGGAACAGGCGGTTCTTTCAAACCAGCAGTGCTGGCCAGGCTGCTTGGGTGGCGTGAGCGTGTGTGTGTGTGTGTGTGTGTGTGTGTATCTACTATGTATGTGGTTCTTCATCCAGATAGTATGTGCATGCGTAATGTGATGATTGCACGGCCAAGTGTGTTAATTTGCCCGTATCAGGACATGGGAAAACTGGCTTTTGGCCCTTTGCCTTAGTCCTTCAACACTCTGCCTGGTACCGAGGAGTTGGCCCTGGGCAGCTCTGGGGAGGTGGAGCACTCTGGCCACCAACTCCTGCCCTTGCCCCATCATGCAGGCTGCTGGTGGGCGCTCCCCAGGCTCTGGCCCTGCCTGGGCAGCAGGCGAATCGCACTGGAGGCCTCTTCGCTTGCCCACTGAGCCTGGAAGAGACTGACTGCTACAGAGTGGACATCGACCGGGGAGGTGAGGGCCCTGTGGGGGTGGGGTGGGGGGCACAGGAGGAGGGGAGGGGAGGACTTGGCTTCCTCTTTCCTCCCCTAATTCCCAGTGTCCCGCCTCCAGCTGACGTACAGAAGGAGAGTAAGGAGAACCAGTGGTTGGGAGTCAGTGTTCGGAGCCAGGGACCTGGGGGCAAGATTGTTGTGAGTACCATATCTTTTTTTTTTTTTTGACTTTTAATATTTACTATTTTTATTGAAAAAGGTCATGAAAATTAATTTTTAAAAAGAAGGAAAAACAGTTTGACTCTGTAACAGTAATATAATTGCAATGAGTACCACTTCTTGTCACTTATGCAAGGGTGGTGTGTGTATGTGTGTGTGTGTGTGTATGGTGTGTGCATATGCACAGATGTGCTTACAGAACTCAGGTTGGCAATATGGTATGATGGTCCGCTTCCGGGGACCTCAGAGAGATACAAAAAGGTGTAAGACATGGTCCCTGTCCTTATAAATTTAAAAATGTCTAACCGTTCATCCATCCACTGATTTGTCAAACTCACTGAGAACCTTTTAAACATCAGGCATTGTGCTAGTTACTGAGAGAGGACGTGTAAACTCAGGGAAAAGCCTGGTTCTCAGCTAGCCTCCTGCATAGTTCCAGAGATTCTCATTCTCTCTCTCTGTGTCATCACTAACATGCACAAACAATAATATAAGTCCCTATGGGGCAGAATATGGTTAATGCTAAGTGAGTGGTATGGTCCCCAGTCCATACAAGTTCAAGGGAGGAGTGGAGAGCAAAGACTCCTGCAGGTGGGGTGATTTGAGCCAGGATTTCCAGAATAAGCAACACTTGGAGTGTGGAGAAGGGAGGGAGTTCTTTGCAGACGAGGTGGCAGTGCTTAGAAAGGTTCAGAGGCAGTACCAAGCTGGGCATGTTGCGGATAGTCCCATCTGGCGGGATCGAGGAGACGTGAGTTCTGGGTGCTGGCTTAGTTGTGCTGTGGGTGAAGAAGTGGGTGCAGAGAGGATAGGGCAGGGGATTATATTATATATCTGCCTTACACTGGGCTGGGGGGCGGTGCCCCAGTGATGCTGGCAGATGTGTCTGTGTGTGTGTGCACGCCTGTATGCACCCGCACGCGTGCACCTGTGTGCAAGTGAACCAGTGTCTGCCAAATGTCTGCACACGGGCAGCGTGGCTCAAGCAGGGTCCTGGCCCTCACAGTGGAATGAGCCCCTCTCCTTTGCTCCCACAGACCTGTGCGCACCGATACGAGGCGCGGCAGCGTGTGGACCAGATCCTGGAGACGAGGGACGTGATTGGTCGCTGCTTTGTGCTAAGCCAGGACCTGGCCATCCGCGATGAGCTGGATGGCGGGGAGTGGAAGTTCTGTGAGGGACGCCCCCAGGGCCACGAACAATTTGGGTTCTGCCAGCAGGGCACGGCCGCCGCCTTCTCCCCCGACAGCCACTACCTCCTCTTTGGGGCCCCGGGAACCTATAACTGGAAGGGTGAGTGACTCCCTGGGGAGGGGAGAAGGGAACCAAAATGTCCAGTACCTCAGAGAGGGGGTTGGGGGCAGCATGTGGCCAAGCACGCCCACATGTTCACTGCCGTGGAGCCCTGGGGCCCTGCCACGCTTCTCACCACAGCCACGCCAGCACGCACACGAACGGGGCCATCGCCTCTCCTCCGCATGGCTGAGAGTTCCGCAACATGCTGGCATGAGCTCCCACATGCCCAGCCGGGGCCCGCATGCTCCAACACACCAGCCCACACCTCATCACTCCCATTCCCATCTCCGCACGCTGCCGCTGGCCGGGCTGACACTCGGTGAGTGTGATGCCAAGTCTGGGGGACCCCAGGCAGCTTGGGCCGGGAGGGGGTGGAGATAGGGCTGGAAAGGAGAGGAGGGGCTTCCCTGGGTGCCTGTCTAACTAGCGCCCGGCCTGCGGGTGCTCCTTGCTCCCTGCCCTGGGCACTAACAGGTCTGTCCTTGCAGGCACGGCCAGGGTGGAGCTCTGTGTGCAGGGCTCAGCGGACCTGGCACATCTGGACGACGGGCCCTACGAGGCGGGGGGTGAGAAGGAGCAGGACCCCCGCCTCATCCCGGTCCCTGCCAACAGCTACTTTGGTAGGGACCCCTCCCTGGCCCGGAGCTGCTCTAACCCTCTGCTCCTCTCTTGTCCTCTCTCTCCATGCTCCCATCCTTCCGTCTCTGTCTCTGTCCCTCACTCTCTCTCTGTCTCTGATTCTTATCTCTCTGGTCTGTTTGTCTCTCTCGTATTCTTTCTCCACGTCTTCCTCTTTCTGTTTGCCTCTGTCTCCCCACTCTGTGGCCCCTCCTCTGGATGTCCCTTCCCTGGTGTCTCCCCCGCCCCGCCCCCCGCAGGGTTGCTCTTTGTGACCAACATTGATAGCTCAGACCCTGACCAGCTGGTGTATAAAACTTTGGACCCTGCTGACCGGCTCCCAGGACCAGCCGGAGACTTGGCCCTGAATAGCTACTTAGGTTTGTAAGCTCCCCTCCACGTCCTCCTGGGCCCTGGGGGCTTGGCCTGGCCTCCCCACCTCTCCTGCCCTGCCCCCCAACACGTACCCAGAGAAACACCCACTGGGCCCAGATTACAGACAAGAGCTGAGCCCAGTAACCAGGCCCAAGGAGAAGAGGCCCAGGGGTGAAGCCTCGGGGCTGTGAACGGGGGTCTCCATGGAGGACGATCCAGGTGGGCTGAGGCTGTACTGGGAAGGAAGGAGGCTAGACCTCTGGGGGACTTTCTCTGAGGGATGGATGGTGGGCATGTGCGGAGAAAGGTCCAGCTGTGTTGGTAAGTCCCTCTCCTTTCTCATCCGCATCCTTCCGCAGAAGAGGAGGAAACGAGGCCTGGGAGAAGCTTGCGTGAATCAAGCTCTTCCCCATTTCCCCCGTTTCCTCCTCTCCCGTCCACGTGAAGTCTTCCTCTTCCTGCCAGGATGGTGGGAGTAGGGGGCAAAGAAGGTGCATTGGATGGGATGGGGGCCTCCTGGGTGTGCAGAGAGGAGAGCAGTTCCAGGGAATCATATGGGGGCGCCCTGGCCCAGCTCCTGCCGGCGCCTCAGCCCCCAGCCCAGCGGCCTGGCCTTCTCAGCCATTGCCTTTCTCCTTCCTCCCCAGTCCCTGAGGCTGACCTCATCGCACTTCTTGTGCCAGACCTTAGTCTCTGGGTGGGGAGGGCTTCCGGGCCTCTGGAGGGGAGGAGGAGTGGTCCAGCTGTGGTGGTGATACCTCAGAGGGCACCTCTACCTTTTAGGGAGGGGCAGGGTGGGAGGACCTGTGACCTACCCTGGCTGGGAGTCTGGTGGGGAGAGCTCACTGGTGAGTCGCCCCCATCCAGGTTTCTCCATCGACTCGGGGAAGAGTCTGGTGCGAGCAGAGGAGCTGAGCTTTGTGGCAGGGGCCCCCCGTGCCAACCACAAGGGTGCTGTGGTCATTCTGCGCAAAGACAGCGCCAGTCGCCTGGTGCCTGAAGTTATGCTGTCCGGGGAGCGCCTGACCTCTGGCTTTGGCTACTCGCTGGCGGTGGCTGATCTTAACAATGACGGGTGAGAGTGGGCCGAGGCGGGTGGAGCCTGGGGGAGGCTGGGTCTAGGAGGGGTAAGGGGCCTCTGGCCTTTCCTCCTGACTCCACTGGCTGTCTCCCTCTCTCCATAGCTGGACAGATCTGGTAGTGGGTGCCCCCTACTACTTTGAGCGCCAAGAAGAACTGGGGGGTGCCGTGTATGTGTACATGAACCAGGGGGGTCACTGGGCTGGGGTCTCCCCTCTCCGGCTCTGCGGCTCTCCTGACTCCATGTTCGGGATCAGTCTGGCTGTCCTGGGGGACCTCAACCAAGATGGCTTCCCAGGTGTGAATGGGGACAGGGAAGGCTGGGGAAGGGGGGGAGGGAGGGGTGAGGGGCAGGGGTGCGGAAGTGCCTCTGAGGTCAAGGGGAAGGTCTTCTGAGGGCTCAGGGAGAGGAGCAACCTGGGCTCCTGTCTGAGCTTTACCATTTACCAGCTTTGTGACCTTGGGCAGGTCCCCTTTCTGAGCCAGTGATACCTGCAGAGAGTAGCTGAAAGGATTAAAAATGACATGTGTAAGGTGCCCAGGACTTAGTAGCCTCTCAATAAAATAGAAAACACAGGGTATGGAACTGAGTGACTGAGGGAAAGTAGGGGCCTGGACCTCATGCCTCCCACCTCCAGCCCCCAGGTCTGATTGCCTTTCTCCCACTCCTGCAGACCTTGCTGTAGGGGCTCCCTTCGACGGGGATGGGAAAGTCTTTATCTACCACGGGAGCAGCCTGGGGGTTGTCGTCAAACCTTCCCAGGTGAGGGGAGTGGTGGGGATGAGGGAATGGGTGTCTGGGGGACCTGGGGGGCACAACAGCAGAGGGCGGGGGAGGCAGAGGCTGGGAGGTGATGGGTGGGGAGGCTGATGGTCTGGTCCCGCAGGTGCTGGAGGGCGAGGCTGTGGGCATTAAGAGCTTTGGCTACTCTCTGTCGGGCGGCCTGGATGTGGATGGGAACCGCTACCCGGACCTGCTGGTGGGCTCCCTGGCCGACACTGCCGTGCTCTTCAGGTGAGCCCTCCCTCTCTGCTGGCTTCCCCCTCCCCAAGGCCGGAGCCGCTCTGCAGTGCCAGATCTGCCGCCTCCCCTCTATCCCAGCCTCATGTTCTCATGTTTCCTGTGCCCTGGACTCCCCCTTCCCCAGGGCCAGGCCCGTCCTCCATGTCTCCCACGAGGTCTCTATTCTTCCAAGAAACATCGACCTAGAGCAGCCCAACTGCGCCAGTGGCCACTCGGTCTGGTGAGGCGGGGTCCGAGGGGAGGGTGGAGGGGAGCCTCCAGGGTCCAGTTCTCCCCTGTCTGCCCAGTTTGGGGCTGGGGCTGGGGCAGGAGTGGGCAGGGTTGGGGTGTGGCCTGGGCCTGTCAGCCTTGCCTTTGTCCCCGCAGCATGGACCTCAGGGTCTGTTTCAGCTACATTGCATCGCCCAGCAGCTACAGCCCCGTTGTGGGTGAGTGAGGCCCCTCCACGCCCGCCCCGTTGGGTGTCAGGGTGGGTCACTCCGGGGTGCAGAGAAGAGCCCATTGGAGCTGCTCTGCAGCTCACCGGCCCCTCCTCTCCCACCTGCCACAGCCCTGGATTACACGTTAGATGGGGACACAGACCGGAGGCTCCGGGGCCAGGTGCCCCGTGTGACCTTCCTGAGCCGTGGCCCAGATGACCCCAAGCACCAGGCCTCAGGCACCGTGTGGCTGAAACACCAGCATGACCGAGTCTGTGGAGACACTATGCTTCAGCTTCAGGTGGACTCTGACCCCTTGGCCTCTGAGGGTCATTGTCATCGCATCTTCTCTTTTCCTGGATTCCTCTCATCTTCTTCCCAAACACACTCACACCTCAGTCTAAGATCTCGACTTTTGGGAAGGCTCCCTTTTGGGCCTCTCTTTTACCTGCTGTTTTCTTGCATCTCCTGTCAAGTTCTATACGCCCTGGAGATGGCCATGGCAGGTTCCATCTTCTCGTCTGGTCCCCGAAGCCCTAAATCCTGGCTGTCCTCCCTTCTCCACCCCAGTTGCTCTCCCCCCCCTAGCCCAGTTCTCCGCCTCTCTCCTTCGTCTCCCTGAGCCTCCTTCCAGGTTTCAGGATCTGTCCTAGGTCTGGCTGGGGGCTTTGGGCAGGGCTGGGGTCTGGGGGTTGTTCTTGTATCCACGTCTATCTTTTCCCTTCCCCAGGAGAATGTCAAAGACAAGCTTCGGGCCATCGTGGTGACTCTGTCCTATAGTCTCCAGACCCCTCGGCTCCGGCGACAGGCTCCTGGCCAGGGGCTGCCCCCCGTGGCCCCCATCCTCAATGCCCACCAGCCCAGCACCCAGCGGACAGAGGTGAGCATGCGTTCTGGTTTAGCCCAGGAGAAGAAGCTGGGAGGAACAGGGATCATGACTTCCTCGCCAGTGACATTCATAGCTTGCAAAATTCTTTCATGTTACCCCAGTGGTTCCTCGTATCTCTAGATGCTGTAACAGGTGGACCGCAGATGTAAAATGGCCCAAATTATCATGTGTTCCTAGTCAGAGGGGACAGGCAGTCATTCAGGGGCCCAGGGTGGTGGGGGTCTGCCATGTTCAAATGTGGCCTCCAAGGTCCTCAAGTCACCTCTATCCCCATCAGTTGGAGGGGGGCGGGGAGTTCCTTGTGTGGTTCTTATGGCCAGTCCGGAAGTGATGCCCTTTACTTCTCTTCACGTTCTAAGTCTGGGACTTAGTTACATGCAAGAAAGGCTGAGGAAATGCGGCCTCGCTGTGGACTAGCCTGCTGGTGTCTACCACGGCATCGTAATACTCCCATCATTTTACTGATGAGGGCACAGCTCAGAGTGGTTAGGTGACCAGCTGGGTATCACACAGCTAGGAAGCAGCAGATCTGCGGGTTGAACTCAGGTTGTTTACTCCCGTGATCCTCTACCCTGCCATATGCCTTGGCGATACATTCACCCCCTGGGAATGACCCCCTCTTCAAATCTCTCCCAGATCCACTTTCTGAAGCAAGGCTGTGGTGAAGACAAGGTGTGTCAGAGCAATCTGCAGCTGGTCCACGCCCGGTTCTGCGCCCGTGTCAGCGACACGGAGTTTCAGCCTCTGCCCATGTGAGGGGGAGCGAGGGAGCAGGTGGGGTGGGAAGGCAAGAGATCAAGGGACGGAAGGAAGTCCCCTTGGGAAGGCCAGCAGGAGCGGGGGCTCAGCCTGCAGGGAGAGGGTGGAAGGTGGAAGGTGGGGAGGACCTGCTGAGAGCTCAGAAGTTTGCAGGATGAGGGCAGTGAGGGGCCCACAGGGGCTCCTCTGGCAGAGAGTGACAATCCTTCACCATATAAAAAAAATTATACAGTTCACATACATCTCACTGTTAAGTCTTCACAACCCCATGAAGCAGGAAATATTACTAGTCCCACTTTAGAGATGGAGAACGGAGGCCTAGAGAGGTTAAGTTACTTGCCCAAGGTCAGTAAGTGCTGGAGCTGGGGCCAGAAACAAAGGTCCCCTGACTCCCAGTCTTGACTCTCTTGAGTCTGAGGCTTGGACCGGTGTGTGCGGAGATTTGGGAGAGCCAGGGTGGGAGGAGAGGTTCAGGGAGTCGGGGCAGGCAGCGTGCACTGGCGGGGAGAGGAGGAAGGGAGGGAGAGGCGGGGGCAGGTGTTCAGGTCTTAGAGTGAGTGGGATCTGACCCCCCAGGGATGCGGATGGGACGACAGCCCTGTTTGCACTGAGTGGGCAGCCAGTCATCGGCCTGGAGCTGAAGGTCACCAATCTGCCTTCGGACCCAGCCCAGCCCCAGGCTGATGGGGATGACGCCCATGAAGCCCAGCTCCTGGTCACCCTCCCTGCCTCTCTGCACTATTCAGGAGTCCGGGCCCTGGACCCTGCGGTGAGGACCCGGGGCAGGGCAGGGATGGGGTCTTGGGGGCTCCAGTAACCCAAGCTGATCTCTCCTTCTGTCCCCACTCCAGGAGAAGCCGCTGTGCCTGTCCAATGAGAACGCCTCCCATGTCGAGTGTGAGCTGGGGAACCCCATGAAGAGAGGTGCCCAGGTCGGCATACCTGCCCTTCTCCCTATCCGAGCGGCTCTCTCACCCCTGACCCCTCCTCAAGCCCCTCGCCCTCCCGGACTCTAACCTTGCTCACGCTTTGCCTAGGTCACCTTCTACCTCATCCTTAGCACCTCAGGGATCACCATTGAGACCACAGAGCTGGAGGTGGAGCTGCTGTTGGCCACGTAAGGCTGGCGGGGCAGGGTGGGTGAGGGTGGGGGCAGTGGCTTGAAGTCCACCTAGAAAGGGCTCTGCTGTCCTCACCTGGTCCCTTGGGGCGGGGCCTGTGCCCGCCGCCCACACCTGCCCCTGCCACACGCCAGGATCAGCGAGCAGGAGCTGCAGCCGGTCTCTGCCCGAGCCCGTGTCTTCATCGAGCTGCCACTGTCCATCACGGGGTAAGCCCTGTCCAGGTGGGCACCTCCGCCAGAGGGGTGGGCATCGTTAACCCCAAACCCAGGCCTGGGCTCTGCCTCACCTGGCCTGGCCCTCCATCAGGCCCCAGGCCTCCTCAGCCCCTGTTTTGACCCCTCCTCACCAGGGTGGCCATTCCCCAGCAGCTCTTCTTCTCCGGCGTGGTGCGGGGCGAGAGCGCCATGCAATCTGAGCGAGATGTGGGCAGCAAGGTCAAGTATGAGGTTACGGTAAGCGGCCTGGTGAGGTCCCTCCCTTCTTGGCACAGAGGGGAAGCTGAGACATGTCCCAAGGGCTGTGGCTTTTCTCCCATCTGGCGCCTGGTGGTCCGGCGAGTTCGAGACCTCTCCCAGTTCCTGGGCCTTGGCTGTGTGCAGGTGTTTGTGTTGAGGCCTCAGTTGACCATTTCCTGCTCATTCCTGACTGGACATCCCACCTGCTGGTCTGGGGAGGCCATGAGGGCCCAGGGGCCTCTGCTGGGGGACGGGGACATGGGGGGAGGGCTGATGTCTCTCCCCAGAGCCCTGCCCTTGCTTGGCTGGGGCCTCCCCGCATTTCCTGGTGACATCTCCGGGTTTTCCTGGGTTTGGGGTGGGCAGAGAATGGTGCCTGGATCTCGGATCCTGAGTCTTTGTTGAAGCTATGCTTCCCCGCAGCCCTGTCCCCTCCATCTCTGGGGATTTAGAACCTGTCCTTCGCACTCTCTTGTGCCCACAGGTCTCCAACCAAGGCCAGTCACTCAATACCCTGGGCTCGGCCTTCCTCAACATCATGTGGCCCCACGAGATTGCCAACGGGAAGTGGCTGCTGTATCCCATGCGGGTGGAGCTGGAGGGCGGGCAGGGGCCGGGGCAGAGGGGACTCTGTTCCCCCAGGCCCAACATCCTCCACCTGGTGAGGCTTAGGCGGGGTGGGTGGGGCGGCGGAAGCAGGGTGGGGCGTGGTCAGACTTTGGGAAGGATGCCATGGGGCTGGGGGTCTGTGGCTGGTCGGGGGGCCAGGAGGAGGGTGCTGGGGAGGAGGTGCCACCTGTCCTTGCTGCGTTTGGAGGGACCCTCACTGGGCCCCTCCCCACCTCAGGATGTGGACAGCAGGGACAGGAGGCGGCGGGAGCTGGGGCAGCCGGAGCCGCAGGAGCATCATGAGCAGCCGGAGCCCAGCACATCCTGGTGGCCAGTGTCCTCTGCTGAGAAGAAGAAAAACGTCACCCTGGTGAGGGCGGGGCAGACGTGGCCCAGGCAGGATGGGGTGGGGCACGGGGTATGACAGAGGATGGCGGGGAGAGGGGAGGGCAGGGAGCTTCAGGGTGCCGGGTGGCCTGTCAACAACTGTGATGGTCACGGACACCGGGGGCAAGGTGACAGGGCACTTCACATCACACCTGTGAAGCAGCTGCCGCCGCCGCAGCTCCCCCGTGCCCACCAGGTGTTCACTCCAGAGCAGGGCACTTACCATAGCCCGTTGCCCACGCAGTTGATTCTCCCTGCGTTTGTATGAAAGGTCACATTTTATAGGGGGGTGGTTTTAGCCATCTCTGAGATCTGTTTGTTATCCTTTTGAATTCTTTTAGGACAGAAAGTCAATTTGCATAAGGAAACCTGCTTGATTTTCACAATGTCAAAAAACACTTGAAGGTTTTAAAAGTTCTAATAATTAAATCGATCGTATATTTATGTGATTCATTAAGCCTATCCTTTTCGAGCCCTTTTGCCTCCCCGTTTCCTCCTTGTTTCACACGGTTTTGTTCCTGAGGGGGCTCGCTGAGCAGATTAGCGCAGACTCTGTGTACTGGTCCCTTTTAGGATGGCGCTGGCAGTGAGAGTGGGAGGGGGGACACAGATCGGGGGGTGCTTGGCCTGGTGGCAGAAGGTGAATTCCAGGTGTGGAAAGGATGGGCAATAGAGGCAAAAAGAGGCAAAGAGACCTTGGCAGGGGGAGGGCAGCAGTTGGGCCAGCTCTGGTGGCATCTGTCTGGGAGGAAGTTCCGCTGCCACAGCCCATCCTTCCTGGGGGCCCTCGGCTTCCCTGTCCCCCTGAGAGCATGGTGGAAAGCAAATGAAGGCAGCTCAGGGGTGGTATGAGCTTGTGTAACTGCTGTTTCCCTGTTACATGGATAGTCCTGCTTTCTCCAGGTGACTGATTTCTTCTGAAAGGCCACCCTTTTTGATAAGAACTTTGAAATGGATTCTTTTACTTAAAATGACTTTTAGACAAATTGACCAAGGATTCTTGAATTGCTCGAAAGTGGCCATTCTTCTGTATAGGCGGCGTGATGAATAGAACATTAATTTTTAGGCAAATGGGCCATTAGGTAGGATTGGGCCAAATGGATTTAGGGCAGGCTTGGAAGGAGAAGGGCCTAAGTCCCCTGTCCCCCCAGCAGCTCCTGGGGCATCCTCCTCCTTCAGTGAGTTTGGGTTTCGCAAAGGAGTGCAGCTTTGCCCACTCTGGACCTGGGTTCAAGTATCTGCTCCACCTCTTTCCAGCTTTGCTAGCTGTGTGACCTGAGGCAGGTCACCTGGCCTCTTTGAACTTTAATTTCCTAGTTTGAAAAATGGGGATGATAATAATATGCACCTTGCAGGACAGTTGTGAATTTAAGTGAGATAAGTACCTTGCAGATAGATGCTCAATATATGGGACTGTCATTAGGTAACATAAGCATCTACTGGGGAAGATACTCTGCCTGCCGCTGTCAAGAGACCTCCTCCCTGCTCCCCATGCATTTCAAAGCCAAATAGCCCAGATTTGGGCTAGGCTGCTATTTTGGACCACAGGGTTAGTTTGGGAAGACTTCTTGGAGGAGGGGAGTTTGAAGCCAGGTAAGGAAAATGGGAGAGATATTGAACGAAGAGCCAGGGGAAAATGGGAGCTCACGGAGGGATGGAGGGAAGGCTCTGGGTAGACGGTGTCTGTGTTACCACGTTTGTGAGGGTGCTGGGCTCTGGGCAGCTCAGTGGGCTGGGGCCAAGCAGCTCAGAGCCCTGCCTGTCCTGGTCCCCAGGACTGCACCCGGGGCACGGCCAGCTGCGTGGTGTTCAGCTGCCCTCTCTACAGCTTTGACCGTGCAGCTGTGCTGCATGTCTGGGGCCGCCTCTGGAACAGCACCTTCCTGGAGGTGAGAGTCAGGCTGGGGCGCTGGGCTGGGCATCCTCTTCCCCAACACCTGCCCTGGGGCTCAGTTCTCCTTCTTCCTCCTTCCTGTCCAAATGCAGCACACTCTCAACCCAAGACAGGCAGAAACACCCTCCGTGTTGGGCACCATTCCCTTTACAAACTTCAGGAGCTGGGGGGAGGTGGGGGCATGGGGGCATTTAGGAGGAGGGTCTCCTTCCTTGCTCCCTTAGGAGTACTCGGCTGTGAAGTCCCTGGAAGTGATTGTCCAAGCCAACATCACCGTGAAGTCCTCCATCAAGAACTTGCTGCTCAGAGATGCCTCCACAGTGGTGAGCTGCCGGGCTGGGGAGGTGGAGCAGGGGAAGCTCTTCTGTCCTGTTGCTCCAGCCCTTGTTCCCTTAACCCCTTGCTCCCCAGATCCCAGTGATGGTATACCTGGACCCCGTGGCTGTGGTGGCAGAAGGAGTCCCCTGGTGGGTCATCCTTCTGGCTGTACTGGCCGGGCTGCTGGTGCTGGCGCTGCTGGTGCTGCTCATGTGGAAGGTGAGCCTTGGGGAGGGTGACGCCAGTGGGCGCAGGGCTCCCCTGTCAGGCAGGTGGCCTTTCATGGTGTGGTTCTCTCACTCAGTCTCCCATTTATTCAGCAAATCTGCATTGAGCACTTACCCTGCGTGTACCAGGGTCTCTATCAGGCCCTGGATGTTTCAGAGATAAGTCAGATGTAGATCGTGTTCTCAGGGATTTTATAGTCTAGTTGGGGAGGGGAGTAGTCAAGGACGAGGCAGTGGACTAAGTCAAGAAAGTGCAGTGGGAATTCAGGCGAGGGCAAGCTCGAGAGCTGGTGGCCCTGGAGCTGTGCCTTAGAAGGTGGGGTGGTAGGATCTGGATGTGGGGAGAGGGATGGGTGGGTCTGGGCCTTTCAGAAGGACTATGAGAGGCAAAGTCATGGAGGCAGGGAAGTGTGGTCTGAATTAACTAGAGCATGGCGGGTAAGGCTGGGAAGGAAACTGTGGCCAAGAAAGCCAACCAGTGTGGAGAACTGCCTGCAGGGAACTGTTGCCAGGACTGAACTCGGAACCGCCACATACCAGGCTCTACATGGAACCATTCTCATACACACAGAGTGTAGCCAGAATCACGTGTGCGTCTGGGGCTCCACATTGAAAGCCCGTTCATGCGCGTGTCAGTACAGAGAATCACATCCATCACCAGCGGTCATCCCCTGAACCACATGCCACATCTGGGCTATGTGGAGCCATGCATGCCCTTGGGGCCCTATGGAGAACTGCCCCCCCCTCCCCAGGACCAAGCACACCCTCTGGCAAATGTGAGCCATCAGTGGACCAGGCCTCTGGGCATCCAGACTGTTGGGAACCTTGCCATTCTTAGTGGAGATTGGTGCCTCCGAGAAACTGGCTCCAGAATCTCTGCTTCCTGCTCCCATGGAAGGGGGACAAGGCAGAGGTAGAGGCCCCCATCCTTCCTCAGTCTTCCCATCCTCCACCTCTTCTGCTCCCTTCCTCCCTTCCGTGCCAGTGTGGCTTCTTCCATCGGAACAGCCAGAGCTCATCTTTCCCCACCAACTATCACCGGGCCCGGCTGGCCGTGCAGCCCTCAGCTGCGGAAGCTGGGGGTCCAGGGACCGTGGGGTAATTGTTGTGTGTGAGCATGTGTGTACGCGCGTGTGCGCGCGTGTGTGGGTATGTATGTGAGCGTAGGTCGAGCTCCCAGCATTCAGGGGACCAGGAATGTGCAGGGTGTAGAAAGGAGATTGCATGAGGGTGGTGTGAGTTCCAGGAACTGAGGGGAGGTGGTTGTCAGGGTGAGGTCATAAGGGTGAGTGTGCACAGCCTGGGGCATGCACAAGGGTTGGGTGGGCTCCTGGAGTTGTGAGCACGTGGGGAGTGCAGGGAGGTGCCGTGCATGTCTTTTCTGTGGGCATGAGTGTGCAGAGACACACGTGCAAGGAGGTGCCGTGCAGTCCAGCATGTAGGAGTCCTGGGAAGTCCTGAGTGTGAGTGTGCAAGGGGCACATTTCTGTCTTGGTAGGTAAGGGCCAGCATGTTCATGACTTAGGGAGGGGCCAGGCTACCATATTCACAGAGGAGAGGGCCCACCCTAAGGGCCATGCTGCTCAGTACACAGGGGTTGTGCGTAGGAGGCTTGAGAGGAATCATTCTGGAGTTTGCAGGCTCTAGGAAGCCATGTTTTTCCTCTGCTCTTGTTTGTGTTCTAGGGGATGCTACTGGGTCTCTTAAAAATCTTGGGGGTGTGGAAACCTTTGGGGTCAGCAGTCCTGATGTTCTACCTTCAACCCCCTCTTTCAGGCACCAAGGGAGATGTCCTTGGTCCTGCACCTCAGGCCCCTCCTGGTCTTTCTCTTGCTGCCCATGAGAACCTGGGGACCCAGCACTGACGGTGGCACCTGTGAGGGCTGCTTACTGCACGAGCTGCTGCCCAGCCAGCCCCTTTCTGCTGCTGTTGGTTCTTTCTGTCCCAGGGACGGTGGAGGCAAGAGGCTGGGCTGTGCTGGGCATCTGCTCCAGGGACCTCAGCCCTGCAGCCTCCTCATGTCTGGCCTGCTGTTCTTCCAGATGGGATTCTTCAAGCGAGCGCGGTACCCCGAAGCCACTGTGCCCCAGTACCACGCGGTGAAGATCCCACGGGAAGACCGGCAGCAGTTCAAGGAGGAGAAGACGGGCACCATCCTGAGGAACAACTGGGGCAGCCCCCGGCGGGAGGGCCCCGATGCACACCCCATCCTGGCTGGGGATGGGCACCCGGAGCTGGGCTCTGATGGGCACCCTGTGCCAGGCACTGCCTAGCCTCCTCCTTCCCAGCCTGGCCCATGGGTCCCCTGCACCCCTTCTCCAGAGATGGCTCCTGGGGATGAAGAGGGCAGGCTGGGTTGCTGGTGTCCCATCAGGATTTGGCAGGATCTGTTTCCTCAGGGGCGCAGACCTCTCTCCCCGTGAGGACCACACACCCCCCACCCCAAAACCTCCCCTTAGGATGCTGTGAGATGAGAGGGGTAAATCAGGGATGGGTCGTGGGGGAGGGTGAGGAGGGCAGTGGTGTCCTGGTGCAAAAGTGGGGAGAAGGGACCCTAATCCCTCCCTCTCCCATTCACCCTGTATAATGAGACCCCAAGGACCCATCTCCCTGAAAGTGCCTTAAGCCCAGAGGGTGGGGAGGAGGTTATGTCGCTGACTCAGGGGCTCTTCCCTCCCTAGCTTCCCCTCGCCTCTGACCTTAGTTTGCCGCATCAATCAGTGGATTTTGTCTATTTATTAAAAACTATTTGAGGACAAAACCTCTGGCTTCTTTGCTGAGTCCTGCTCCCTCGTGCCCAGGGTCTCCAGAGAGGACTGGTTCTCTCTGCATCCCCACAGCCCAGGACAAAGGTGGTGGCTGGAGGGAGCCCAGGGGGCCTGGCAGGGATACTGGTGACTTTTGTGACCAGGTCCTGGGGGCACGTGGGTGTGGTCTCAGAAGTGGGGGGAACACGGGGAAGGGATGGGGAGCTGTCCTAGGGGTAGTGGGCAAAAATTGGGAGACCCAGTCCAGGAATTTGCAGTTAAGGATATGACAGGGTATAACTGTTTTCTCCCCGTAGTCAGGATGGGAATAGAGCTTTTTCACTGCACAAGGAAGGGTTGAAGTTAGAGGTTCCCCCTACAGAGGTGGGAGAAGGAGGGGCTTATTTCACCGCCTTTCCCATGATATGGGGGCCAACAGGTAACCACTTGATGGGAGGGGGTTGTCGTTCCATCTGGAGTTCAGAGAACTGGGCATTCTCCAGATCTTTCCAGGTCTCTCTGGTAAGGCAGCAGCCGTCCCCAATGTGTTTCCAGGTGGGCTCTAAAACCTGCTGCCACAGGAAGGCCCAGCTTCCACGCGGCTCAGCCACGTGCTCCCAGAAAAAAAACATTCCTCCCTGGGAGAGAAGAGAGAGCGTCACTTACCTGCTCCATTCCGCAACCTTCCTCTACTCTCACCTCCATCCCGCTGACCAAGCCTGGTCAAAACCTCTTGGTGGAGTGGGAGGTGCTGGCCTGCGAGTTTAGGGCGATCATCCTGCTCTGTGACTTTCTCTGCATGCCCTGGCTCTTACCCCCCCAACTCAAAGCGAGTGTGAAGAGCCTCCTGTGACCTAGGGGCGATGACTGGTGAGACATTTTTAAACAATGACCTGAAGGACAGCGTAGCCGAGGGCAGACAGATGGGGAGGTGGAGAACCAGGAGCAGAGATCTCATTGGATACAGAGATGCTTGCTTTGAGCCCTCTCCCGAGACCAAGACGCATGCGTCCCGGACTTCTCAGCCAGCATCCCAGGGAAAGCTTGCGCTGGACTCCTGAGTAAGCTGGGTTTCCTCCAGCGCTTCCCTCCTCACTGTACCCTCCCTAGGTGATCTCATGCACCCCTGTGCTTGGAATTTACCAGCTGCAAGCTGGTGACTTCCAAATCTAAATCTCCAGGCTACATCTTTTTCTGACCTCCAGATCTGGACTTCCAAGTGCCTCTGGGTTTTCTGCCTGGCCGTCTCCATGGCACCACAGACCTAACAAGCCCAAAACAGGTTTCTCCTATCTTGCAAATGGCACTTCTCTCTACCCTCCCTCACTCCCTCCACCAGTCGCTCACGCCAGAAACCTGGAAATCCTCCTAAACTCCTTTCTGTCCACACCCAGTTCCAAACTTTATGGATTCTACTACCCCTAATACCTCTACTTAGAACACTCTTTTGTTTCCGCTGCTCCCTCCACCCCCTGCTTAATCCCTCAGATCTCAATTTAAACACCACATCCCTAGGTGTCCTTCACCTCTCTTTCCCCCTTTGTTAGGTGGATCACCTGTGTGCTTCCACAGCGCCCTATCCTGCCCCATCCAGGCCCTGGTCATATCTCCTGTTCACCAGCAGGTGGGGGTGGGCGGGTGTCTAATGCACTAGTGCCTGAGATTCCCCATCCTGGGTGCCCTGGACACCGGGGTGCCTGATGCTACGTTTGTTGCCCCATGCCCATACACTTCCCATTCTGCTCACCGGCCTCAGTACTCTCCGAACTTCCTGCAGGACCCTCTTTGGGCTCTGCACCGAGCACAGCACCAAGGTGCTGACCACCACGTCCATGGAGCCATTGGCCAGCTGTCTCATGTCTTCTCCGAAAGCCACCACAAACCGTTCGTATTCAAGATGCCTATTCTTGGCCATACTCTTTGTCAGGAACTTCTCAAAGTGGGGGTTTGGGTCCAGGCAGGTGATCCTGCAGCCAGATGGGTAGAACTGGAAGTTGGCGCCAGTGCCACAGCCCAGCTCCAGTAGGGCCACCTTCCCCGAGGCTCCTGCCAGCCCCTTTATCTGGCTGAAGAGCTCCTGTTTCTTGCCGTCCATCTTGCGGTTGCACTTGACTGTCAGCATGGCCATCAGGTAGGGGAAATAGGTCTTGCACAGGGGCTCCCAGAAGCCCAGCAGAGCCATGAGGTGCAGGGGCAGGGTCAGGAGCAGCACCAGCAGCTGCAGGAGTCGGACCAGGGTGTCCATGGTAGCCTGGCTCTGAGCGGAGCTTCCCCTGGGTGACTGGCCTGTCTCTCTGCTCCGCCGCTGCAGACTCGAGCCTCCTTTCGCCCCGTGATAGGACTTTGTTCCCTGTCTCCTACTTGGCAGTTTCCTCTTTGCCGGGGTGGAGTTGATGTATGAAATCTCTCCAGAGGGCACTGGTCCCAAAAATCCCGTAGGCTCTTCAACCAATTTTATTACGTGGGGCGAAGAAACAGGTGGTGCCAGTGTGTCCTGAGTTCTGGGGCGCTGTGCCCAGTTGAAGAGGTTGGTGTGTGCTGATCGTCTCAGAGAGACGCGGGAAGGGGGAGGGGAGCTACGTCTCAGATCACAGCTTCATGGGGGCCAAATGCCCGGGCAGAGCGGACTCCTTCGGCATGTCCCGGCCTCATTCCGGGCTCAGGTTCTGCTCAGTTTATGCAAACTGGAAATTCTGGTTGGGTGCCCCTGGAACACCCCCAGGGCTTTGTAAACTGTAACATGCCTCTGCCCCAGATAGAAGCCAAACACAGAGAAGAATGTGTCAACCCCGGGGTGGTGGTGGGGGAGGTCACAAAACTTCTCTGCTGGGCAGCAGCACAGGGGCTGCCCCGGCTCCAGCAGCGCCGTGTGGGAGACCTTTTCCTGAGATAGTTCATCCCTGCCTGACTCAGGAATTGTCCCCAGAACTTATCCCTCAGCCCCGCGCTGGCCGGGGCACAGTGGGTTTGACCGGCAGGACAGAGGCAGTGGACTTGGACAGAGCACCCGCCCCAACCAGGAACTTTGTTTAAAGTCGTCCTCCCCCAGAGGCCACCAATGGCCCTGGAAAATGCTCCTTGTGAGACTTGAGGCTATTGGACTTTCCCTCTTGTAGAGTGCCCATGCATAGTGGCCGAAGGAAGTTTTGTTTAGAGAAAAGAAAATCAACATTCATTTTATTGTTGAGTGGTATTCCATTTTATGGAGTTACCATAAATTATTTATCCATCCAGCTGTTGACGGACATTTGGATTGTGTCCAGTTTTTGTCTATTACAAATAGAACTGCTATGAACTTTTATGTCCATGTCTTTGTGTGGATATATGCTTGTATTTCCTGTGTGTAAATACCTGCATGTGGAATGGCTATTTATTCATTTATTTAAAATGTGTAATTATTCTTTTGTTTTGGCGGTATCATTTAATTTTTTTCTTTCTTCTTTTTTGTTTTTTCTGTTGTAGTAAAATACACATAACAAAACTTCACCATTTTAAGTGTACAATTCAGTGGTATTAAATATATTCACACTGTTGTGGACCCATCACCGCCATCCACCCCCATAATTCTTTTTATCTTGTAAAATTGAAACTCTGTATCCATTAAACAGTAACTTTCCATTCTCTCCTCCCCCCACAAGCCCCTGGCAACCACCATTATACTTTCTGTCTTTGTGATTCTATGGGACTGCTCTAAGTACCTCATGTAAGTGAAGTCATACGGTATTTATCTTCCTGTGACTAGCTTATTTCACTTAGCATAATGTCCTCAAGCTTATCCATGTTGTAGCATATTGAAGAACTTCTTCCTTTTTAAGGCTGAATAATATTTTGTTATATGTATACACCACATTTGCTTATCCATTCATCTATCAATGGACACTTGGGTTTCTTCCATGTTTTAGCTACTGTCAATAATGCTGCTATGGGGGACTTCCCTGGTGGTCCAGTGGTTAAGACTCCGTGCTTCCAATGCAGGGGTTGGGGGTTTGATCCCTGGTTGGGGAACTAAGATCCCACATATGGTGCAGCCAAAAGACAAAAAAAGCGGGTGTACAAATATCCCTTTGGGACCCTCCCTGCTTTCAATTCTTTTAAAGGGTATATACCCAGAAGTGGAATTGCTGATCGTATGATAGTCTATCTTTGATTTTTTGAGGAACCACCATGCTGTTTTCCACAGCAGCTGTACCATTTTATATTCCCACCAACAGTGTTCTGTTTACTCCACATCTTTGCCAACAATTGTTGTTTGCTGGGTTTTGTTTTGTTTTGTTTTTGATGGTAGCCGTCTTAATGGGTTTGAGGGACTATCTCATTGTAGTTTTGATTTGCATTTCCCTAGTGATTAGTGATGTTGAGCATCTTTTCATGTGCTTATTGGCCATTCATATATCTTCTCTGGAGAAATGTCTATTCAGGTCTTTTGCCTATTTTTGAATTGGGTTGTTTGTTTTTTGTTGTTGTTGAGTTTTAGGAGTTTTCTATTCTGAATAATAATCTGGTATCATATATGATTTGCAAATGTTTTCCCCCATTCTGTGGGTTGCCTTTTTACTTTGGGGATAGTGTCTTTTGATGTACAAAATTAAAAAAATTTCACAAAGTCCAATTTGTCTATTTTTTCTTTGTTACCTGTGCCTTTGCTGTCTTACCCAAGAAATCATTGCCAAATCCAATGCTGTGAAGTTTTTCCCTGTTTTCTTCTAAGAGGTTTTTTGATTTAGGTTTTACATTTAGGTCCTTAATCCATTTTGAGTTAATCTGTGTGTGTGTGTGTGTGTGTGTGTGTGTAGTGTTCGATAAGGGCTTAACTTCATTCTTTTGCATGTGGATATCCAATTTCCCCAGCACCATTTGTTGAAAAGACTTCCATTTCCCCCATGGAGTGGTCTTGGCACCCTTGTCAAAAATCATTTAACCATGTAACTGAGGGTTTATTTTTGGACTCTATTCTATTCTATTGCTCTATATGTCTGTCTTTACTCCAATACCATACTGTTTTTTGTTTTTGGCCACGCAGCATGTGGGATCTTAGTTCCCCGACCAGGGATTGAACCCATGGCCCTTGCAGTGGAAGTGCAGTGTCTTAACCACTGGACCACCAGGGAATTCCCTATCTAATACCATACTGTTTTTTTTTTTTAATGTAGATTTATTTATTTATTTGGTTGCACCGGGTCTTAGTTGTAGCAGGCATGCTCCTTAGTTGTGGCTCATGGGCTCCTTAGTTGTGGATTACTGGCTCCTTAGTTGTGGCATGCAAACTCTTAGTTGGGGCATGCATGTAGGATCTAGTTCCCTGACCAGGGATCAAACCCAGGCCCCCTGCATTGGGAGCATGGAGTCTTTTTTTTTTTTAATGATTTGCTTATTTATTTATTTATTTATTTATTTATTTATTTATTTATTTATTTTTTATGGCTGTGTTGGGTCTTCGTTGCTGCACACGGACTTTCTGTAGTTGTGGCGAGTGGGGGCTACTCTTTGTTGCAGTGTGTGGGCTTGTCATTGCGGTGGCTTCTCTTGTTGTGGAGCACGGGCTCTAGGCACGTGGGCTTCAGTAGTTGGGGCACACAGGCTCAGTAGTTGGGGCTCACGGGCTCTAGAGCACAGGCTCAGTAGTTGTGGCACACGGGCTTAGTTGCTCTGTGGCATGTGGGATCTTCCCGGACCAGGGCTTGAACCCGTGTCCCCTGCATTGGCAGGCGGATTCTTAACCACCGTGCCACCAGGGAAGTCCCACCAATGTGGATACTTTTAAATTAATATTTCTTGCCTAATTGCTCTGGCTAGAACTTCTAATGCTATGTTGAATAGAAGTGGTGAAAGCGGTCATCCTTTTTTTGTTCCTTATCTTCAAGGAGATTTCAGTCTTTTACTACTGAGTATGATGTTTGCTGTGGGCATTTTATTAGGATTGTATTAAATATATTTTAGAGAGAACTGACATGTCTTTTTATCCAAGAGTATGCTATGTCTTCTCAATTATTCACATCTTCTTTTGTCCCCTCAGCAGTATTTCAAAGATATTGAACATTTCTATTGTCTAGTTATTTTACTTTTTTGGTTAATATAAGAGGGAGTCTGTTCTTCATTGTATCTTCTAATTGGTTGCCATTTGCATATATATATCATCTTTTTTGATTTATGTTTGTTCATTTTCCACCTAGTCATCTTACTAAATTCTCTCATTGTTTATAATAATTGTTTCTATTTAATTATTTGGACTTATTGGGTATAAAATGATCTGTGTAAATAATAATAATTTTACTTCTTTCTTTCCATCCTTCCCAATTTTTATACCTTTTATTTCTTTCTCTTGCTTACTTGTTTTCACTAATGCCTTCAGAACAATGTTAAATAGTAGTATGTACACTAAATTCCTTTCCTTGTTCTTGAAATTAATGGGAATACATCTAATGCTTTCCCACAGGTTATACCTATTTTCTCTCAGGCTTTCACCCACCCTTTTATACTATGCTCTATATTGCTGGGATGAAGAGTCTGCAGACTACAATTACCTGGCTCCCGTGCTTGTGGGTTCTGCCAATAGTAAGCATTCGAGGGAGGTCAGACTGTGGGAGGAAGGGAGCATCTTCCTGCTTTCAGCTGGACAGGATGGCTGTTGTGGGCAGAGGTGGTTGTGTAGCAGCAGTGGAGATGGGTGATTCAAGGCTCCATCAGCCTGAGCCAAAGGCTGCACTTTTTCAGCAATTCCAGTTCTGCCTTCTTTGGCAAATGGAGAACATGTTGTGACAATGGCCACAGCAGACACAGCAGGGGTTTGTGGGATCCAGCCCAAGGGTGCTCTCAGCTTATGATCTCTGGGTATCACCCCTTCTTCCTTCCGCTCGTCCAACCTTCCTAACTTCTCCCTTTAAACCAGTTCTCCACCTTACACTGCTTCTGTTGGAAACTGCTAGAGTGAAACTGCCTGACTGTACCTTGGCTAAGGTACCCATTAAGAATGATGTGGGGCACTTCCCTGGTGGCTCAGTGGTTAAGAATCCGCCTGCCAATGCAGGGGACACGGGTTCGAGCCCTGGTCTGGGAAGATCCTACATGCTGTGGAGCAACTAAGCCCGTGCACCACAACTACTGAGCCTGCGCTCTAGAGCCCGCAAGCCACAACTACTGAGCCTGCATGCCACAACTGCTGAAGCCCACGCACTTAGAGCCTGTGCTCTACAACAAGAGAAGCCACTACAGTGAGAAGCCTGTGCACTGCAATGAAGAGTAGCCCCTGCTCGGTGCAACTAGAGAAAGCCTGCACGCAGCAACGAAGACCCAATGCAGCCAAAAATAAATAAATTAATTAATTAAAATTAAAAAAAAAATAGAATGATGTGGACTTTGGGGTTGAGATAAAAATACTTAATTGTGTTAAATAAGTATTGAGATGAATGTTTCATACCAAATCCTCTGTCCTCAAACCTATTATAACCTCTTTTCTACCCTTACTCTTAATTGATTAATTTATCTCATCTTTTATGATAGAAACTATCAGATGTAAACTTCTTTCTTTTCTATCACAAGACCTACAGATTATCTGAATCTTCTCCCATCCTTCCTGCTTTATTATAATGGAGGCTGTGTTGTTACTCCTGTCCAGGGTTAATCTCTCTATTTTTTTTAAATTAATTAATTAATTAATTAATTAATTTATGGCTGTGTTGGGTCTTCGTTTCTGTGCGAGGGCTTTCTCCAGTTGCGGCAAGTGGGGGCCACTCTTCATGGCGGTGCGCGGGCCTCTCACTATCGCAGCCTCTCTTGTTGCGGAGCACAGGCTCCAGACGCGCAGGCTCAGTAATTGTGGCTCACGGGCCCAGCCACTCTGCGGCATGTGGGATCTTCCCAGACCAGGGCTCGAACCCGTGTCCCTTGCATTGGCAGGCAGATTCTCAACCACTGCACCACCAGGGAAGCCCTATTTAGGTCTCTATTATAGCCCAACCTTTTTTATTACTCATATAACATAACAACTTTATTGAGATATTGAGATAATTCACAATTCACATACTATAAAATTCGTCCGTTTAAATTATGCAATTCAGTGGTTTTAGTATATTTAGAGTTGGGCAACCATCACAACAGTCAATTTTAGAATATTTTCATCACCCCCAAAAGAAACTCTGTGCTTATTAGCAGTCACTCTCTGTTTCTTCCAACTTTCCCATTACCACCAATCTGCCTTCTGTCTCTATGGATTTACCTATTCTGGACATTTCATATAAATGGAGTCATTCTATATGTGGCCTTCCGTGACGGGCTTCTTTCACTTAGCATAATGTTTTCAAGGTTCACCCGTGTTGTAGCATGTATCAATGCTTCATCCTTTTTATGTCCAAATAACATTCCATTGTATGATATACTATAGTTTGTTTATGCATTCATCAGTTGATGTTCGTTTGGGTTGTTTCCACTTTATTGGGTGTTATGAACAATGCTGCTATGGATTCTAATCTTAGTTTTATCTCCTCTTTCTCCTGAATCATTTATCTCTACCCCTTCTTGCATCTTTCAACATACTAATGTACTCTAATACATGTCAGGTTAATAAAACTCAGCTCTCTCTTGACTCCACATCTCCCTTTAGCTAACCTCATTTTATAGATCGACTTCACAGTCATGCTTCTTGAGTCACCTGCTCGTGTTATCTAAATTTCCTCACCTTTCATTAGCTCTTCCACCCCTTCCAACCCATTGCTCTAATAAAAACTGTTCTTATCAAGGCTGTCAATGACCTCCACATTGCCAGATCCAGTGGCTAGTCTCTGCTGTTACCCTTTTATTTTTTTTAACATCTTTATTGGAGTATAATTGCTTTACAATGGTGTGTTAGTTTCTGCTGTATAACAAAGTGAATCAGCTATATGTATACATATATCCCCATATCCCCTCCCTCTTGCCTCTCCCTCCCACCCTCCCCTCTAGGCGGACACAAAGCACCGAGCTGATCTCCCTGTGCTATGAGGCTGCTTCCCACTAGCTATCTATTTTACATTTGGTAGTGTATATATGTCCATGCCACTCTCTCACTTTGTCCCAGCTTCCACTTCCCCCTCCCCGTGTCCTTAAGTCCATTCTCTACATCTGCGTCTTATTCCTGTCCTGCTCCTAGGTTCTTCAGAATCATTTTTTTTCTTTTTTTTTTAGATTCCATATATATGTGTTAGCATATGGTATTTGCTTTTCTCTTTCTGACCCTGTTCTTACCTTATCTGACCCCTTAACAGCTTCAGTTGGCTACTACTTCCTCCTTGAAATATTATCTCCTTTAGGCTGTCCCAACAACAGTCTTCCTTTTTCTATACCATTCCCCAGGTGTTACTTCTCAGACTCCTTTCTCATTTACTCAACCCTCTAAATTTTGTTTCTTTGGATTTGGTCTTGGATCTCCCTTTGTCTACATTCTCTCATTAAGTAATTCCATCCATTTTCATGGTTTTAAACACCATGTATATGCTAATTATTCACATATTTATCTCTTTTGTGCAGATTTTTCCTCTGAGTTTCATTCAGATTTGCATATCCAGTTGTCTACATGACATCTTCCTCAGCATGCCTCCTGGATGTGTCCAACTTAAAGTGTCCAAAATGGGACTTACTATACTCCTTAAATCTCGTGTTCCACTCTGCCCATTCTCTTCATCAGCTCAGTAAATGGCACCATCAGCTGCTCAAGCGAAAACCTAGGACTTAATTTATTCTCCTTCTCCCTTTCAATCTCCCCTCCCCCTCTCCTCTTCTTCCTCCTCCTTCTTCCATCTTATGGTTCTCTCTGAAAACTTTGTATAATGGAAAATTTGAATACATACAAAAGTTAACAGAATAGTACAATGCACCCATGTATACGTCATCCACCTCAACAACTTTTTTTTTCTTTTTGAAACCTTCTGGAATTTTTTCCTAAATTTTAAAAATATTAATTAATTAATTAATTTGGCTGCGCTGGGTCTTAGTTGCGGCGTGTGGGATCGAACCTGGGCCCCCTGCAATGGGAGGGTGGATGGTCCTGGACCACCAGTGCGGTCCCCAGCCCTAACAAACGTTGACCCTTGGTTAGTCCTGCTCTGCCCACGTCTTCATCCACTTTCCCCTCCCACCCCCGAGTATTGTTTTGAAGCAAATCTTTTCAGTTCATCTCTAAATATTTTAGTCTACACCTTTAAAAGATACAAAACAAAAAAATATAACTACAATATTATCACACCTGAAAAAGTATAACGTAATTTTCAGACTCATTTCTTCTTTTTAAAAGGTTTTCAAATTTATTTTAAATAAATAGGTTACAAAGAATAGTAATTATATGTAGAGAACATTTTATAAACAAACACACACACAAACAAACAACCAGTCATGATACACAGTTACAACACCAGCCAAAAGTTCTTCATCAAACATGTTTAAAAGCTGGACTCATTTTTTTTTTTTTTTAAGTATTTGTTTATTTATTTATTTATGGCTGTGTTGGGTCTTCGTCTCTGTGCGAGGGCTTTCTCCAGTTGCGGCAAGCGGGGGCCCCTCTTCATCGCGGTGCGCGGGCCTCTCACTATCGCGGCCTCTCTTGTTGCGGAGCACAGGCTCCAGACGCGCAGGCTCAGTAGTTGTGGCTCACGGGCCTAGTTGCTCCACGGAATGTGGGATCCTCCCAGACCAGGGCTCGAACCCGTGTCCCCTGCATTGGCAGGCAGATTCTCAACCACTGAGCCACCAGGGAAGCCCTCCCCGGCTGTTTTGTGCTCTGCCTGGCGGGTCCCCTGCACCTAGCTCGGCTCACTCCTCTCTTTATTAGATTCACTTCAGGCTCTTCGTTTCCCGGAATGGCTTTCCTGATGAGTCCCTGACGAGATGGGGTTCTAGGCCTCTTTTCCCTCACATTATTTACAGATACTATTATTGTGCTCATCACATTGTGCCGAAGATACCGGTTTACAGATCTGTCTCCCTGTTGAGCCTGTTGAGCACAGGGACGGTCTGATAACTTCCGCTATAGCACCAACACAGTAAAGATCAATAAGGTTTGCAGAATGGATGAGTGCTGTAAAGGAACCAGTGCACGAGTAGTAAACAAAACACACCTATAAGAAACTGTTAAGTGAAACGCAAAGCAGTGCTGCATGTGATTAGTGCAAAATATGCAGCGACAGACTCTAGATTCTGTGGGCTGGAGCATTCTGTGAGGGAATAACTTCTCTTCCCTTGGTGGAGATTAGGGCCATTGTTACTGTGAACTGTGTGTGTGGTTTCTTTGTTTTAAATTTTGCAGAACCACAGTAATTAGTATTCTAGAACCCTGGTCCTCAAAGTGTGTTCCCTGGACCAACGATATTGGCTTCACCGGGGCATTTGTTAGAAATGCAGAGTCTTGGGTTCCACCCCAGACCTACTGAATCTGAATCTGCATTTTGAACAAGGTCCCCCAGGTCATTCATATGAACATCTACATTTTTTTTTTTTGGAATTTTTGAATTTTATTTTATTTATTTTTTTATACAGCAGGTTCTTATACATCTACGTTTGAGAATTTCTGTCTTAAGAAACCACTTTATTGGCTGAAAAGGGGGATGGAGCTTGTGAGTTCAGGGTCCTTGGTCCCTCTGGTTCCTCCAAGAGGCAGTGCTCTGTGGGGCTGCCTGGACATTCCAGAGCTTGATTTCAGGAATGGGTGGTGGCAAAGGCCTCAGTCTAAGCTGTGCCCACATGGGCAGATCTACAGACTCAGTGCCTCACAGGCAGGGTCAGACAGGAGCTGCCTGGGGCCTGGGACTGGGCTTGGCTAAGCAAGCCCAAATGGAGTCCAACCAGGATCAGGCCGGGGCAGGGTGAGGCAGGAGGTAGACTTGGATGGAACTGGTAGGGGAGACAGGCAGAGGCTTAGTCAGTGAGCATTGGTCAAGGCCAGAGGATCAGATGAGACAGTTCCTGGGGTTGGGGCAGGGACCGGGGCTGAGTCCTCAGCTTCGGGAATGAGGAGAGGCTCAGGGTTGGAGTAGGGGTCAGAATGTCTAGTGTAAACATTATTCTCGGCAATCCTAAGCAATATTTTCACCTTCTGAAGGGGTGGCTGTGCTAGAATGCCCGGCTTTATAGTGCAGTTGGCAGACTTTCATCTTAGATATCCTCTGTTCACAAGGACAATTCACAAGGAGCATGAGCGGAGTGGCAAGAAGAGTGTGTGCCCTCCAGCAACCCAGGGTGCTCTTCTTGTTACATATATTTGTTGTGTAACTTCTGCATGCAGCCTCTTATGTTCCCATATAATGCTTTGGTATTTCACAGCAAAAATAATGGAAGCCATCGGATATGAGTTAACATGCCAACTATGATGTTTGTTAAGAAGTACTGAGCTCTCCTTTTTTTCTGTTGTTGTTGTCCTCATCTTGAAATAATATCATTTATTGGATTTTTTACAACTTGCATAAGAAGATGAAGGTACATATCCAAAAGACATGACAATATTAAAGAAGTAACACTCTATAAACAATGATATGCTATATAAAAAGCACTGAACTGTGAGTCAGAAATTCTGCACTTAGTTCCCATTCTACCATTTGCAAGCTACGTAGCCTGTCATTTATCTGAGCCTTAGTTTCTTCCTTTGTTCCATGGGAAAAGTATGTTGTGCCTACCTCTCAGATGAGGCTCAAATGAAATAATGCAAGTGAGAGTGCTTTGTAAACCACTTGCATCATCCAGAGATAAGATATCACTGTATGGTTATTATTATTTTGCCTAGTAAACATCAAGATGTGGAAGATCAGAGCAAAGCTTCAATCAAAGCCAGATAGCTGCTTTTACTGAGCTCTCCTTTTTTCTTCTCTCAGGGGAGAGTGTTGTGGATGGGAACTTGAAGTTTGCACCTGACCTGGGAAGGGATGCGTGACCTAGCAGAGCTAATGCAGGCTTGGGAAGAAGTCACGTGTTCCCTAGCATAGGTTGTCATTTTGTAAGGAATAGAATCCAAATCTTAACATGAGGGGCAATATATTCTTAATGTGAAACCAGATTTTACTGGCTAGAGAAAAATTAATCCTTGCTATGGTGAGGTGTGCTTGTTTTTTAGATAACTTGTGAGGAAATTGGCTACCGCACACAAACCTACTCCATTCATGAAATCAGAGAGTTCCTCCCCACTTTGGATCTGGTAAAATCTGGACAGAGGAAAACGTCTATCAGCATTTGGCTAAAATCTGAAGCTTGAACATGGGTTGAGAAAGAGGAAGAAGAAACCTTTTTATTCTTAAGTCCTGGGTCTTTAAGGACTCCTTTGCTGTGTGATACAGGGATGAGTTAAATAAAGCAGCAGTCTCGTCCTTTTATTCCGGACTGCTCTGTCCAGAGTTCCCTGGCCAGACAGGAAAGAAATGGTGTAAATCTCCATTATAGCACTGGGAGTGATTTTTTTTCACTTCGGGAAGCCTGGAGAGGCAGGAGGATGCTGCCAGAGGCTGCGGTATGGCCATGGATGGGGGAGGATGAACTTCTCCCCACCTCCTTGGGTTTGCTGGGAGGAGGCATCACTTTGACCTACTGAGCTACAGGTGCTCTCCTGGTAAGAGAGAACTTGAGGTTGACTTATCTGAATCCTCACTCCCTTCCTCCCATGGGGAGCAGAGAAATTCCCATTAGGACAGAAAGGAAGGCTCTTGTTATCACGCAGGGAACCAGGAGAGCTTTTTGGCCTGGGCCTTGTATTCATGAAGGCCCTCAAGTATAGATTTTGCTATTATTGCCAATAAGGTCACATTGTCTTTGCATTTATTGATTGTATTTGAAGTTTTGGTTGGTTAAAAATAAACATAAAAAATATACCAATGTTTTATATATACACTACCAAATGTAAAGTAGATAGCTAGTGGGAAGCAGCCACAAAGCACAGGGAGATCAGCTCAGTGCTTTGTGTCCACCTAGAGGGGTGGGATAGGGAGGGTGGGAGGGAGATGCAAGAGGGAGGCGATATGGGGATATATGTATACGTATAGCTGATTCACTTTGCTATACAGCAGCAACTAACACAACATTGTAAAGCAATTATACTCCAATAAAGATGTTAAAAAAAAATATCAATGTTTTAGTAACTCTGTTCTGGCACTTATTCATTTTCTAATATACCCACAGTCTGAAAAATGGAAGAAGACTAGCCCTCTCTCATTCTTTGGGTGGCCTTGCCTGCCACATGCAGTTTGTAGATAGAATGTGAAATCAGTTATGACAGTTGTAGAAAGTTAACTCATGGTTTCGTATGTTCTGAAACAGTGTGAAAACTGCATTTCCCCTTTCAAGAAAGGCACTAAAAACAATGGAAAACCGTGAGTGCCAGTCTTATGGACCAACTTATTAATATCACAGAAAGCTGTGACCTCACTCCACACCCAAGCAACTCCAGTCCTGCTGGGCTCCTGAAGCACTCCCCAAAGAGCAGAACCCCAGAGAATTGTCACTGTTTGACCTTTCTGGAAGATCCCTGGAAAAGCCCCACTCACAGGCCTTGTCTTTATCTGGTCAGTGAGGAAAGCCCTATCATCAGGGCATTGGTCAAATAATCAGTGACAATATTTTAAGATTGAAGCTGCCCAGCGTGGATGGACCTAGAGACTATCATACTAAATGAAGTCAGACAGAGAAAGGCAAATATCATATGATATCACTTATGTGTGGAATCTAAAAAATGAGTATAAATAAATACATCTTCCTTTTATTTTATTTATTTTAAATTTTATTTATTTATTTATTTATTTATGGCTGTGTTGGGTCTTCGTTTCTGTGCAAGGGCTTTCTCTAGTTGCGGTAAGTGGGGGCCACTCTTCATCGCGGTGTGCGGTCTTCTCATTATCGCGGCCTCTCTTGTTGTGGAGCACAGGCTCCAGACGCGCAGGCTCAGTAATTGGGGCTCACGGGCCCAGTTGCTCCGTGGCATGTGGGATCTTCCCAGACCAGGGCTCGAACCCGTGTCCCCTCCATTGGCAGGCAGACTCTCAACCACTGTGCCACCAGGGAAGCCCCATCTTCCTTTTAAAACAACAACAACAACACAACATAGAGCTCATACCAACAATTCCATTCCTAGGTATATACCAAAGAGAACTAAAAACATATTCACTCAAAAATTTGTACGTGGGCTTCCCTGCTGGCGCAGTGGTTAAGAATCTGCCTGCCAATGCAGGGGACATGGGTTCGAGCCCTGGTCCGAGAAGATCCCACATGCTGTGGAGTAACTAAGCCCGCGAGCCACAACTACTGAGCCTGAGCGCCACAACTACTGAAGCCCACGTGCCTAGAGCCCATGCTCTGCAACAAGAGAAGCCACCACAATGAGAAGCCCATGCAAGGAAGAGTAGGCCCTGCTTGCCGCAGCTAGAGAAAGCCCGCGCACAGCAACAGAGACCCAACGCAGCCAAAAATAAATTAAAAAAAAAAAAGTTTGTACGTGTGGGAACTTTACTCAATATTTTGTAATAACCTACAAGGGAAAAGAATCTGAAAAAAAAGATATATATGCATGTATAACTGAATCACTTTGCTGTACACCTGAAACTAACACAACGTAAATCAACTATAATTCAAAAAAAATTGTGAGAGTTTGTTGCAGAGTTATTCATAGTAGCCCCAAAGTGTAAACAACCGAAGTGCCCTTAAACTGATGCGTGGATAAATAAAATATGATATATCCATATAATGGAATATTATTTGGCAACAAAAAGGATATAAACTGATACATGCTACAACATGGACGAACCTTGGAAATGTTACGCTAAGTGAAAGAGGCCTGATACAAAACTCCACATGTTGCATGATTCTATTTATATGAAATATCCAGAAGAAGCAAATCCATTTGAGAGACACTGGGGGGAGGGATGAATGGGAAGTGACCGCTAAGGGGTACAGAGTAACTTTTTGAAGTGATGAAAATGTTCTAAAATTAGGTAGTGGTGGTGGTTACACAACCCTGTGAACATACTAAAACCCACTGAACTGTGCACTTTATTTTTTTTTAAGCTATATATTTTAAAATTATTTATTTATTTGGCTGTGCCACGCGGCATGCAGGATCTTAGTTCCCTGACTAGGCATCGAACCCGGGCCCCAGCAGTGAAAGCGCCGAGTCCTAACCACTGGACCACCAGGGAATTCCCAAGAATTGCGTACTTTAAATGAGTGGATTTTGTATTACGTAAATTAGACCTCAATAAAGCTGTCAAAAATAATAAAAATAAAACCAGATTCCTTTTGTCTCTCCACATTAAAAAGAAAATAGAAGCAATGATTTCTACCCTTGGGTCAGTAGTTCTCAACCGGGGGGGCGGTCTTGTCCCGGAAGGGATATTTGACTAGGTCTGGAGACACTTTGTCACAACTGGGGAAAAGGGTGTTACTGGCATCTAGTGGACAGAGGCCAAGGGTGCTGCTACCCGTCCTACAAGGCAAGAACAGTCAGTCCCTCACAACCAAGAATGACGTGGCCGCAAATGTCAGTCATACCAAGATTGAGAAATCCTGCCCTAGATCAAGGTCCATGAGGACAGAGCTGGGTACATGGTGCGCCCGGTCCCTCCCACAGCTGCCAAGGTCCTTTGGTGCAACGGCATCGCCTGTGTTGAGGGCAGTCGTTAGAATCCATCCCAAGAAACTCCCTTTTAAAGCAATGGTAAGGACGTGAACCACAGTCATCTCTCTAGGGGTGTCCTTGGGAGAGACTTCTGTCTGGTCTTAGTTCCAAGAACAGTTATACTGCCCTGAGTAGTCTATCTCTGTTTTATCTCATGGACACTGTGAACTCTGGAACTGACTGCACTTTCCTTTCTGGGTTGGCTGCTAAACAGTTTTGAGCCAAACTTGTGGCCCAACCTTAGGAAGGGCATAGGTCTTATATTTTGCATTTTAAAGTTTCATTCTTGGCTCTATTTTATATCCGTAACTTTCTTTTTCTTTTTTAAACATTTATTTTCTTTCCCTTTATTTCCTTTGCTCCTACTTTTCCCCTTTTTTTGGTTTGTTTGTTGTGTCTTTGTAAGCTATTTATGCTGGGCAACAAGAAACGAAACACCAAATTAACAAATATAAACAGCGAGTCTCCCCTTAGCTCTGGGATGGAAGTTCATAGGGCAGAGTGGTGGGTAGGTTACAGAAGCATCGTGAGGACTGTGGGCAGGGGCCAATGACCTCCCCAAAGGATGCCCTCGTCCTTGCTCCAGAAGCCTGGCTGGTGGTGAGGGGGCAGGATGTGAGAAAGTAGGGGGATTCTTAGAGGAGGTCAGCTGTTCCTGGGTTGCCGTGTAAGACACTGTGGTCTCTTGATGTTGGAAGTAGCTGGGCTTTCAGAGGACAAGTCACAGATGTGGGGACAGAGCTGGTAAGGGAGGGATTCCCAGCTGGGCAGGAGTGGGTGGTGTATTAGGGTGTCTTGGACCGGGAGCCAGAGATTTGGCTTCTAGGTTTCAAGTCCCAGCTCCACCCTCATTGGCCAAGTGACTTTGCAGTCACGTCGTAGCTCCTTAGTTTTCCGTTTTTGCTAAAACATGGTAGTAATACCTCCTAGGCCTGTCTCTACGGTTGATGCGAGGACCAAATGAGATCATGAAATTGCTGAAGTGCTCTATTCATTGCTAGGTTGCAAACTTTTTCTTTTTATTTATTTATTTACTTATAAAAATTGAAGTATAGTTGATTTACAGTATCATGTTAGTTTCAGATGTACAGCACTGTCATTCAGTTACATACACACACACATATATAACTGAGTATATATATATATATATATATATATATATATATATATATATATATATATATATATATATATTCTTTTTCAGATTCTCTTCCCTTATAGGTTATTACAAAATATTGGGTATAGTTCCCTGTGTTCTTTTTTCTTTCTGTCTTCTTTTTTTTTTAATGTTGAGGGACAAAATTAATTGTTCAGTTATTGTGGCTGTGATTACCATTGTACTTGTGGAGATGTTCTCATTTGAGGTCATTACTGTTGCCAAGGCTCTGGGGTCTGCGGGACTGGGGGGCAGACCTGAGGGAGACTTGGCTGACCCCGAGGAATTAGTTAAAACTTACACAGCAACCCAGAGGAGAAAGTATTTGTTAATCATTAAGTTGCACGTGGATGTACATAAAACACTCCTTAGACTTTCAGAGCTAAAAGGATCTCAGGGGGTTGGAGAGCCAGTCTCCTGCCCCAAGCTCACTCTCTCAGGAGCTCTTAGCACCTGTGAGATCTTCGCTTATCCATTTTCCCCACGAAGTGAAAGCTCAGCCCAGGAGTCAGGAAGTTCTGGGGTTCAGGATACATGGATTTCCTAGACTTACGTGTGTCTTCGTGATCTCTAGGGTGGAGGCCACTACAGTTCTAGTTCCCTGGGTCTAACCTGATGTTTTCAGCTGCAACTTGAGACCCGTTTCATCTTCTAATCTTTGTGGGCTTGGCTGACAGCCACGGATCCCGTTTCTCGTTTTATTATTCTTCAGTTCTTTTTCCCTCTCCTTGTCTCCTCTCATGTCCACCCATCAACCCACACCCCAGATACTGCAGCCAACCAATTTCTACTTTCATCTGAATAAAAATGTTGTTATGAGAAAGGTCACAGGACATGATGAAGAAAGCCCGCTCCTTGCCCTAGAGGCTGGGAGCGGAGGGCCTCCTAAAGCTCCTCTCTACTCAAAGTAGTAACTTTCAAGGTACTTTTCCTTCAATCCCATACTTTCTTCAACCTTGGTATCCTTCGGGTAGCTTTTTTTTTGGTTTTGAAATTTTATTGTCTTCCCAGACCAGGGTGGAAATGGACATGGTGAACTCACCTTCTCCCTCTTCCCTGATTCATGTGACAGAATGCTGACTTTTATTATATACCAGACACTGTGCTAAGTGCTTTTCATACATCATGTTATTTAATTCCTACAACAACCCTATGAGGTAGGAATTATCTTTGTTTTACAGATGAGAAAACCGAGTCTCTGAGAGGTCAGAGTCACACAGCTTGGTGGTGAAACCAGGAGTCCAACCTGGAGAGTGACCAGTGGCAGGCAGCTGAGGTAGAAAGGGCATTGGACTTGGGGTCAGAGGCTTGGGTTTGGATCCTGGCTCGATTACTGACTAATGGGACTTGGGCAAGCCACACCTATCACATGTCCCGGCCTCAGCCTTCTCATCTGCAAAGAGATAATAATAACGCCTGGTTCACTAGGCAGATGATGGGATTTAACTAAAGTGATTATTCAACTAGGGCTAGACTCAGCAGATGCTCGGGCAATGTCCACCGTAGCAGAGCTGCACACGTGTGGCAGGCAGCCCCGCAGCTGGCCCCCAGCCACTCCACCTCCTGGCGCTCAGGCCCTCATGTAATCCCCTGCCCTTGAGTAAACGGACACACCAGGTCCTTGCCACGTTGGGGCTCACAACGTGGCAGATGCCTTTCCTCTGAGCGACTGCGGGAGCGTGAGAGAGAGTGAGCAAGATCACAGGCGTGGTCTTTTGTAACCTGGACCTTTTGGGGCTAAAATTAGGGACTTACTTCTAACTGATTGTGCACAGCAAAAGTAATGGGCTGTTGGGCTTCCCTGGTGGTCCAGTGGTTAAGACTCCACGCTTCCACTGCAGGAGGCTCGGGTTCGATCCCTGGGTGGGGAAGTTCCACCTGTCGCGTAAGGTGCGGCCAAAAAGAAAAAAAAAAAAAAAAAAGCAATGGGCTGTCACTTTTGAGATTGGGTTCCAAAAAGCCTCTGACTTCCACCTTGTTGGCTCACGCTCTCTCACTCTCTCCCTCGCTCACTCACTCGGAGAGAAGGTAGCTGTGCCGCGGTATGAGCTGGAACTGATGGCAAGGAATGGGAAGTACCAGCCAGGGAGCGCCTGAGACCTGCCAGCAGCCCCGGGAGTGAGCCTTGAAAGCAGCCCCTCTCCCAGGGGAGCCTTGGGATAAGGGCAGCCTGGTTGCCATCTTGACCGCAGTCTTATGAGAGCCACAGGCACCCAGCTAAGTCACACTCAGATTTTTCTTTTTTTAAAATGTTTTTACTTTGCAGTTGTCAACCTTCAGATATTTTTTTAAAAAATTTATTTTATTTATTTATTTATCTGGCTGCCTTTGGGTCTTCATCTTTGCGCGCGGGCTTTCTCTAGTTGCAGCAAGCAGGGGCTACTCTTTGTTGCAGTGCTCAGGCTTCTCATTGCAGTGGCTTCTCTTGTTGTGGAGCACGGGATCTAGGCGCACAGGCTTCATTAGTTGCAGCACGCAGGCTCAGTAGTTGTGGCGCACAGGCTTAGTTGCTCCATGGCATGTGGGATCTTCCCAGACCAGGGCTCGAACCCATGTCCCCTGCATTGGCAGGCGGATTCTTAACCACTGTGCCACCAGGGAAGCCCCCCACACTCGGAGTTTTGACTCAGAAACATTGAGTTTATAAATGCTTGTTGTTCTAAGTTACTAAGTTTTGAAATGATACAGCATGGAAGGCTGTGGAGGGGATGTGGTTTTTCTGGGAGAAGCAGAGGAGACTTCTTAGAGGGGGTGTGTCCGTGCTTGGCCTGGAAAGGTGGGCAGGACGCAAACTTGAGGAGAAGAGGAGAAAGGTGCTCAGGCAGGGGAACGGCAAGCAGGTGTATTCCAGGAATGTGAAATCTGGTTTGGCGGAAATCACCTCACCTACCTATGGACCTGATGGAAACATCCTACCTGAGGCGAGAGTGGGCTCTTCCCTGTCAGGCGTGCTTGGCTCCGCCCTTAATTCACTGAATGATCCAGGATGAACCAGATGAGCTTTCCCAGATCTCAGTTTCCTCCTCTGTAGACTGGAGTCTGGACAAGTAGATCCTTAAAGTCCCCTTCCTTTTACCATCTCCTCACCCACAGCTCAGAGAGAGGGGATGACCTGGAACGTGGCTACTCAGAGATTCACCACACGGGGGCAATGTGATACCATTTTGAATATCTCCAGATTTACACTGCTCTTACGGAAAAATGTCTGCCTTTTTGGGTCCATTACCCGGATTCTCTACCACCTCCTTCCTGTTTTTTATTTATAACTATTTTATTTTATTCAAATACTATCTTTTATTTCACTTAAAAATTTTAAAGTGGTAGAGCAAAAATACCTAAGGCAGCCAGGACTTTGGTGTTAAATGAGATTTTAAAGAAGTTCTTAATCTACCTAAAATCTAGTTTCTGAGAATGAAGCAATGCATTCTGTGGTTAAGATTGATTGCAGAAATTTTGCTTCAATCAAGAGAACTTAATATTTTACAGAACTTTACAGGAACTTGCAGAAATGCTCAACATCGTAAATCTGGAAACAACCTAAGTGTTCTTCTCAGAGCCTTTCTAAGACACATATGTCTGAAAAATGTGCACTGACAATCGGAAACATTCACTGTTCACCAAATTGCAAAATTAAACTATTGACAAAAACATTTCCAAAGGCACAAGTAGGCATAATTGGTTGAAAGTAAATCAGATATTTAAAAATACCAAAATATGTTAAAACAAATTCCATCTTTTTCTTTTAATGTTTCATATATGATTTTTTCTTATTGTGTGATCAACGGATCAAAAACACACTTAAAAAACCCACAAAGCAAAGATATCATAGTAGACACTCCAAGTGCATTCCATCCAGAGCGTATTATTGTTAATACTTCGGTGTATATCTGTCTTAACTACCTATGCATCTGTTTATTCATCTAAATATATATTTTATATTGAGAATTTACTGTTTTCTACCTTGCTTTTTATCACTTAATAATACATTGTGAACATCTTTCCATGTAAATAAATTCACTTTTAAAAATAAACATTTTCTTTTAGAGAAAGCCCTCGCACAGAAACGAAGACCCAACACAGCTAAAAATAAATAAATAAATTAAAAAAAAATAGAATAGTTTTACATTGACAGAAAAATTGCAAAGATAATACACATAGCTCTCATATACCCCACCTCCGGTTTCCTTTATTAGTAACATCTTGAATTAGTATGATACATTTGTCACAATTAGTGAACCAATACTGATACATTATTATTACCTAAGATCCATACTTTATTCAGATTTCTTTAGTTTTTGCCTAATGTCCTTTTTCTCTTCCAGGATACTGGTACATTTAGTTGTTATGTCTCCTTAGTTTCTGAGATGTTCCTTGTTTTGGATGACCTTGAAAGTCTGAGGAGTACTGGTCAGATATTTTGTAGCCTGTTCCTGTACTGGAATTTTCTGATGTTTTTCTTATGATGAGACTGGAATTAGGGGTTTTAGGAGGGAAGCCACAGAGGTGATGTTCTGTTCTCATCACATCAGATCAAAGGTAATACACTATCACCTGATTTGACACTGCTGACATTGACCTTGATCACCTGGTTGAAGTGGTGTTTGTCAGGCTACTCCTCTGTAAAGTTACTCTTTTTTCCCCCTTCTTTCCAGAAAGTTCTATGTATAGCCCACACTTAAGGAGTGGGGAATTATGCTTCCCTCCATGAGGGTAGATTATCTACATAAGTTGTTTGAAACTTTTAATAATTAAATATATTACAACCTAAAATAGAAAATGACCCAAATAAACAAGAGACTGCCTTGAATTAGGAGGATCTCATAGAACCCCAAACAGGAGGTGAACCTGTGGCAAAGAAGGCTTCTTTCCTGGCTAAGTGGTATGCATCTTTCTAAGGACTAGAATTTCTCTCTGGTCCTTATTCTTTGAGCCACTGGGACTTGAGGCATCCTCTCTGGTCACCTCTGTCACCCCCTGCTGTCGGGGACGTCATTTACCCCAGCTGAGATCTGTTTCCTATTTCTAACATCTCCCTCAGCAGCTGGGGAGTGGGTTGAACCCCCGGGCTGGGTTGGGAAGTTCTACCAGAAGTCAGAAGTTGCTGTCTCAGCAATTTCTTTTCTCTGAGTATTAGCACTGTTTTACGAAAGGATTTTGAAAAAGTGCTTCCCTTGCTTTCCAGGCGCTGAAAGGAGAAGCCTAGGGACTAATTCTGGGAGCGGGCCACCGGCAGAGGGCAGCCCCTGGGGTAGTGGGCTGAACAGTTCAGCAGGTAGATGTTGGCCAGGGAGCAGGAACACTTGGTTTCTGGGCCCAGCTTACTCAGGTCTCTCTGAGGGACCCTGGATACACCCCAGACTCCTCTACATTGTGGTCTCTCTGTTGTCCTCGGGGTGTGGACTCCAGACCCCAGGCCTGACAGCAGGGAGTTAGAGAGGCTTAGGTGCTGCTTCCTTCTGCCCCATCACCAGGCAGAACTCTCTTCCTCTGACTACTTCAGCTTCCCCGCCTCTGCTCTGGGAATCAGGCTCTGGGGGGAGTGAGCTTCCCTCATGTGCTGCCAGGAGGGCCATCCTGGGGGCCATGGGGACCCACGTGCAGGTAGAAGCCCCACCTGCCTTCTCTCTGAAGCCTTTGATCCCGTGTGTTCTCTTTCTCCCGCGCTTGCTCTCACTCCAGCTCTGCCCCTGCCTCATGCTGGATCCATTTTTCTTCCAGTCTCCTTCTGCCAGCTTTATTTATTCTGACTGCACACCCACCTTTCTGCCCATATCCTCCACCACTTTCTCAAAGGGGAGCTATTCTATCTGTCCCAGCGCTTTGCTCCCAGAACCCAGAACTCTGGTGAGTGAAGCCAACCATCCCCGTGTCTTTCAAGTTCCAGCCTCAAGGAGGGCCTGCTGTCCCGCTCTGCTCCCCTGGTTTCCCTTCTTTCTGTCCTGAGGCGTTTTCTGGGAGGGAAGTGCCAGCAGCCCGGGTGCTGACCCATCTCACTCCTGATCCCTGGGATGTTCTTGTGGACCGTTTCATGCCTTTCCTGTTGCTGCTGGAGCCTCTGTTTTTGCCCAGCTGCCTCCTGTGCTGCTTGAGCTTCCTCCTGGCTCCTTCTCCCAGTTTGGCCTTGGGGACATGGCAGGTGGCAATGTCACAGCGGTAACTAAGTTTGTTTTGCTGGGGCTCTCAGGTTCTGGTTCCCTCCGGGCCCTCTGTTCTGGGGGGTGCTTCTGGTCTACCGGGTCACCTTGCTGGGAAACTCACTGATCACCCTCCTCACACGGGCAGACGCTGCCCTGCACTTGCCCATGCACTTCTTCCTGCGCCACTTCTCTGCAGTGGAGCTCCTCTACACCAAGACCATCGTGCCCAGGATGCTGGCCGACCTCCTCTCCTCCGGCCCCACCATCCCGCCCACCGGCTGCTTCACCCAGCTGTACTTCTCGCTCTCTGTCATCACTGAATGCGGGCTGCTCAAGGCCGTGGCCAATGACCGCTGTGCCGCCGTCTGCCGGCAGCTGTGTCACTCCACCCTGATGAACCAGGGAACGTGTGTGCGCATGGTGGGCACCTCCTACCACGTGGGCATCATCACCGGCACCACTCACTCCATCTTCATCTTCACTTTGCCTTTCCCTGGTGCCAACACCATCCATCACTTCCTGTGTGACATCCCGCCTGTGCTGAGGCTGGCCAGCGTGAGCACCTTCTGGGGTGAAGTGGGCAATCTTGCCCTCACGAGAGCCTTTATCCTGACCCCCTTCTCACTGACTGTAGCCTCCTATGCCCGTATCCTTGCCACCATCCTTGGGGTCGCGACATCCCAGGGACGTCGAAAAATCTTCTCTACCTGTTCCTCCCACCTACTTGTGGTCATGCTCTTTTTTGGGACGGGGACTGTTGCCTACATGAGGCCATGGGCAGGCTCCTCCCAGGACGGGGGCCAGGTCCTTGCCCTCTTCTACACAGCTATCACTCCCATGTTCAACCCTTTGGTCTACACTCTGAGAAACAAGGAGGTCACAGGGGCAATGAGGCGGCTCGTGAAGAGATACGTCTGGAGCCCTTGACCCCCTCAAGTTCTTGGAGATAAGGGCCTGATCCTTGGAGATTTTCAAGGAGGAGGGTGCAGCTGGAGTCCCTGGGTGGTGTGGGTGCCAGCTCGAGGGCCCAGGGCTCTGACCTGCTGCTCAGAGCTCGGCTTCTGGGGCCTGTTCTTACGGCCTTGACCTGACTTGTTTGTAGGTACAAAGCTGGAGAGACATGCACTTGGGGGAGGTTGAGGAGGTGCCCGTTTTGTGCGATGATTGAACAATTCTGGTCTTTCGTGAGGCTCAGGGCGCCTTCCTGGGGCTACGATTCCTGTAGACAGTGCTTCTCCCCCTTCTCCCAGACTCCTCACTGCGAGCCTTTCTCTTTCCCATCAGTCACCTCCGCTACCACATGAGCTCCTTTACTTCAGGTGCGAGGTCTGACCTGGGGTAGGAACAGGGCAGGGAAGAGTTGACCTGGCTTTGGCGGTTCAGGTGCCGAGTCTTGCCTGGTGCTGCTTTAGGTCTGGAAGCATCTGTCTAGTTACATTGTTGTGACTTAAATGTTCTCTCCCGGGATCCCTGAGATGTTGATATTCTCTACTCAGCTTCTTTCTCACCCATGGACTGACTTCCTCTTCATCTCCTCTGATCCTAGGGTAGAAATGCACATACATCTCTAGACTCTGACTCTGATCAGAAGGTCTGGTCTGGCTCCTGGACTCCCACGATGATGCTTTTGTTTCTTGTAAACTGTCCACTATTTCTGCTTGAAGCCACCTTAATTTGCCTGCTGGGAGGATCTAGCACCATTTTACTTTTCTTGGGCAGCCCATTCTTGCTTGTTTATAAACTCTCCTTTAGCAGTAAGCTGCAAGAGGGACAGTGTAATATAAGCAGGAAAATCACTCTCAAGGCACAGTACATGAGGGCCTTTAAAATAGCATTGATTTTCATTTCCAATTTACAAAAGTAACACTGTTAATTGCAGGGAATTTTGCATCCAGAAGAAAAGACAGTAACTATTAATACTTTGGTGTTAATAATGCCCTTGGGAAATTATTGTGGTCTGGTTTCCCTCTGTATATGTATATATACATATTTTTTTTTTTTTTTAAATAATTTATTTATTTATTTATTTTTGGCTGCGTTGGGTCTTCGTTTCTGTGCGAGGGCTTTCTCCAGTTGCGGCGAGCGGGGGCCACTCTTCATCGCGATGCGCGGGCCTCTCACTATCGCGGCCTCTCTTGTTGCGGAGCACAGGCTCCAGACGTGCAGGCTCAGCAGTTGTGGCTCACGGGCCTAGTTGCTCCGCGGCATGTGGGATCCTCCCAGAACCAGGGCTCGAACCCGTGTCCCCTGCATTAGCAGGCAGACTCTCAACCACTGCGCCACCAGGGAAGCCCCCATATTTTTAAGAATTAAAAATATGGGATTATATTGTGTGAATTGCTCACAACTTTTGTTTTCCACTTTATCAAACAATATTGTAACGTTTTACCATATAAGTAGGCTTCTAAAGCATTATTTTAATACCTATATAGTTGGATACTAAAATTTAAAGCAATCTTCTATTATTGGAATTAAATATTTTTGTTATTGCTTTTGCTGAGATAGATACCATTGCAGTTATATCTTTGTATACTTATGCTTTTCAGAGCACAAACTTCTAGAAATGGAATTGCTGAGTCAAAACATATGCACAATTTTAGAGCTTTTGAAACATATTGCCAAATTGCCCTCCAAAAGAATTTTTGTTGTTTTACAGTCCAACTGAGGGCAGTCCAATGTTCAGGGCAAGGAAATGGACTAAGAGTCAGGAAGGGTTAGATAGCCCGGGGAAGAACAGGGTGGGGAAGGAATGGATGTCTAGGATCTTGCAATGCAGAAAAGACCTGATGAGAAGGGCATGAACTCACTTTCCCTCAGTCTATCAAGGACTGGCTGAGACATACTTGGACTGAGAGTGCAACATGAGGCATCAAAGTTAGACTCAAGGAATGACTTCCTGATAGAGTTGGTATCTGAACAAGACAAGGGGAGAGACTTTTTCCTCATGTTCTGAGCTAAGGGTGGAGGCAAGAGGAGGAGGATGTGTTGAAATTGGACTGGCTCAGCCCTAAGTGGCTTCGTGCTTCTTTCACCTGAGGTGGTGACCATCAACTCTGGAGGCTGAGGTCCCCCTATTTTCAGGGACCCCAGACAGAGTTGCCAAAAAAAACCCTGGATGTTCAGTTAAATTTGAATTTCGGATGAACAACAAGTAATTTTTTGGTATAAGTGTGTCCTGTGAAATATTTGGCCAGAAGGATTTAGCACCATTTAATCTTTCTCGAGAAAGCAATATTTGGGACATGCGTACGTTAAAAAATTATTCTTTGTTCATCAGAAAATCAAATTTGATTAGATGTCTTATATTTTTATTTGCTACATCTGGCAACTCTATCCCCAGGTGCTATTCAAGCAGGGCTGGAACTGCAGTTGGAGGTGAGGATCTAAGTAGAAAGCTCTGATCATCTCCATTTAGGAAGAAGGAAGCCACTTGGGAAATAGAGTAATTTCCTCTGACGTGAGTCCTTTGTTTGAGCAGAAACTCACCCTTAGTACTTGTGTGAATGCTGGTCTTCCTGTAAGTGCAAAAGAGGATATGGAAGGCTGGGGATGGAGGAGTCCATGTCTGTCCTTGGGAATAAGGGGCATTAAAGAGTGGAATAGAGTTCCTTAATATATTAGAAAGTCTAGGAGTGGAGAATATGGAGCTGGCTAAGGAAGGTTTACCAGAAGGCTGGTTATAGATAGCACTATGGCACAGTGGTTTAGAGCTTGGCTTTGGTGCTAGAAAGCTCCAAGATCCAATCCTGACTGCCATTTACTATCTGTGAGATCTTGGGAGGTTTCTTAACATTTTTATGCCTTAATTTTTCCTAATGTGTAAAACAATGATTTCCATCATTTCTATGCTTCACAGGATAGTCGTGAGGATAAAATGTAGCCTTCCCAGTCATTCTTTGCTATATGGTCACTTAGCATCATCTGAAATCAACTTATTAGTTTATGGTTTCTCTCCTTTCAATAAAATACTTGTCCTATAAAGGCAGGGATGCTGCCTGTCTTGTTCACTAGTGTATTCCTAGTGCCTAGAATAGTGCCTGGCACGTGGTAGATGTTCAAGAAATGTTTGTTGAATAGATAAATAAATATTAAAAAAACTGCTCAGCACAGTGCATGGCAAATAGTAAAGTGTTAAATAGTTTATTTTGACTACTAGTATGATTGGTACTGCTATCATTTGCATTTCTGTGAACTTCAGTGAAAACTTTCATTGAGGTTTTTAGACATCTTAAAAATTTGGGAACTTTCTTCATTAAAAGAATTTCACTAAAGTTGCTGGAAAATCTAAAATGTATGTTGAAGAGAGGTAAGGGAGAAGCTGTCTGTGGGATTTTGAAGAGAGGGGATTTGGAAATGAGGAAATCCTCATACAAGCTGTGAGTGGGGATAACTCAGAAGGGATCAGATGAGCCATTCCCTATGGGCCTTGGGAGAGAAGGAAAGGGGTAACAAGTGAACAGTTCTGGGGTGGAGAAAAACTGCCTCTGGTGGCTCACAGTGTTGGTAGGAATCCTGGAGAACCAGGCTTAGAAAATCATCAAGAACCAAGAGAAACTCAGAGATCAGAACCACGGTCAAGGTCATACCACAGGGGTGGTCTGGCTAGGATGCTGTTGGCACTGCCACCATTGGTTATTGGTGACTTCTCTGGGGACTTCCCTGGTGGCATAGTTGTTAAGAATCTTCCTGCCCAAAAAAAAAAAAAAAAAGAATCTTCCTGCCAACGCAGGGGACACAGGTTCGAGCTCTGGTCCGGGAAGATCCCACATACCGCAGAGCACTAAGCCCGTGCTCCACAACTACTGAGCCTGCATTCTAGAGCCCGCGTGCCATGACTACTGAAGCCCGCGTGCCACAACTACTGAGTCTGTGCACCTAGAGCCCGTGCTCCACAACAAGAGAAGTCACCGCAATGAGAAGCCTGCATACCGCAACGAAGAGTAGCCCCCGCTCACTGCAACTAGAGAAAGCCCGCGCGCGGCAACAAAGACCCAATGCAGCCAAAAAAAAAAAAAAAAAAAAGTCTTAGGCAGATACATCCACCGGGACTAGCTAAGGTCACAGACCTGTGTCTTGGCTGCCAAGAGTTTAGGGAAAGCCAGTATTTTGGCCTTATTGGCTTCTGTAGAGGAGGGTGGAGTTCTGTTTCCCACAAAGCTCTTAACCACCAAATCAAAGTAAATGACAAGTGAATTCTCAGCAGTGGGGATAAGTGGGTCGGCTGGTGAAGAGAAGCCCCTTTTGTTGAGTTCATACATGGCCTCCTTTCCTGCCATTATGGCTATTCTATTCACAGCCCCATTAAGAATGAATTGGGTGTGATTTGCTGAGGAAAGGGGTAGATGCAAGGTGTCTTTAGGGTGTGCTTGGGCCCCATCTAAATTTAGCACTTCTGCTTGTTGATGAAGTGCTACTAGAAATATCTAATTTTCGGCTGATGGATCAGTTACATCCAATCTATGGTGAGCAGTACAGTTCAATAGTCACCTGGTGTTCAGTGGTCAGGTGTTCAGTATATACTGTTGCCTACAAGGAGCCCGAGAACAGTTTCACAATAAGATACTAATTGTTTGCCCCAAAGGGAAGGCCTTGGCTCTCAAAACCTGGGTTTGGTTCCCAAACCTGGGCTTGCCTCTTGGACTTAACACAGATTTCAGTGCCACTGACACTGAACATCTCAGGGTCTTCTGGGTGGTTCAGAAGGCCCAGATGGCAGAACTGTAGCCTGGACCAGCTAGAGAGCCTTTTCTTGCTCTGGCTTGTAAGACACCTGCTAAGTAGTTTGAAGCAGTACATCCATATGGGCTATGTGTTGTTTCCCAAATCCAGAGACCCATAGGAGGTCTTTTTCTTACCGTAGAGAGAAAAAGGTGAGGCAACTTGTCCTTAACATTTGAGGAGATGTCTTGACATCCCCAGAAAATCTTCACTGAGGTGACAGGTCCCTAAATTTGGTGGGACTTATCTCCTACTCTCTGGTATGAACGTGCATCTAGAGTGCCTGCCATTTGCTTCTCTCCAGGTGCTGTCAGCATAGTCTCATCAATATAATGGGCCATGAGGTGTCCTACAGGATGGTGAGATGATCAAGATGCCTGTGGATTAAATGATGCCATAGAGCTAGAGTTGGTGTAACTCTGAGGCAAGTCGAGAAAGGTGAACTTCTGTCCCTTCCAGGAGAAAGCATACTGATTCTGGACTGTTTTCCACGTAATAAGACAGGGGAAAATGCATTTTCTTATTCAATATTTGCATACGTAGCCCAGGTGAGAAGAAGTGGCTTTCTGGCAGTCCAGGCTATCCTGCTTCTCCTCATCTGTGCCACTAACCTTTTTCCACCTTTCGCTCTGTTTATTTTCCTTAGCTCCTTGTCTGCGCTCATCTTCCCACTTTCTCTAAACTCACATTATCAGAGGGAGAACTAATGGTGTAGAGAGTTAAAGTGTGGGCTCTAGGGTTGGAAACTCAAGTCTGTTATTTCCTAGCTGTGGTACCTAGGGAAAGTAGTTCAACATCTCTGAGCCTTGGTTTCCTCATCTTGTTGCAACTGATATGATAAGAGTCTACTTAGAGGTAGATTTACTGTGAAGCTTAAACTTTTGGGGCTCTTCACTTGCATGGGCTCCTTAAAAGGGCCAGGAAGTTCTAGCAATTGTGGTCCTATGTTCATATATTTTTATAAAAATTGCAAAGTGATATATTTTAACTGCAGTCTGTTGTAACTTCTGTCTCTCTCCTTTATGACTTCCTCTGCCCAATTTCCCCTTGTGATGGGTGCTGTTGAAGTGGCCATGGCAGTTTTTGGATCTAAGGCAAAGTTGAGTTGGGGATAGATAAAGTTTGAGTTTGGTGGGATGGTACCATCTGGGTTTATGTGGTTCACAGTTATTTATTTATTTATTAATTATTAATTAATTAATTAATTATTTTAATTTATGGCTGTGTTGGGTCTTCGTTTCTGTGTGAGGGCTTTCTCCAGTTGTGGCAAGCGGGGGCCACTCTTCATCGCGGTGCGCCGGCCTCTCACTCTCGCGGCCTCTCTTGTTGCAGAGCACAGGCTCCAGACGCGCAGGCTCAGTAGTTGTGGCTCACGGGCCCAGCTGCTCCGCGGCATATGGGATCTTCCCAGACCAGGGCTCGAACTCGTGTTCCCTGCATTGGCAGGCAGACTCTCAACCACTGCACCACCAGGGAAGCCCCCACAGTTATTTTTGAATACAGTTAAGTTATTGCTAGTTGTCCTGATGCAGGAATGACTTCCAGGAATGCGCCGTCTACCCACTGTGCCATAACACTCAGCATTACAACACAGAGTACAGCACCAGATGTATTATGGTAAAAATGTGTCTGATGGTGCCTGGCACCAAAAAAATATGGGAAGTGGAGGAGAAACAAGGTTGGAAATGTATGGATCGAGAAGTTAGTACACGGCAAAAAAACCTTCCAATCATCACATGTGTAATGTTGTAAGCAGGATTTGGTTTTCATCCTCTAAGTAAAAAAATTTCTCTCCTATCAGAAAGGTACTTGATAATGCAGGAACACATATAATTATAAACACACCATTAATTTTCTTCTTTTTTTTAAAAAATGGGAATGGAGTATTTGATTAAATTCAAATGCTTCATTTTAACTGAAATTTGAAAAGATGTTTTGAGTGTTTCAATTAAAAAGTGAGAAATCAAAAACACCTTTAGTTGACTTGGATGTATATGAAGTTACCTGCCTTTGTCATCTTCAGATTTATTTATAAAGGAACTGAGAGAAAACCTAGATGAAAATGATGAAATATGAAACAAAAGCAATAAAGACGAATGATGAAGTTATTCTTATACTGAGAAGTGAATTATAATAGAAATTTCAAATTATATTAAAAACAGTAATCCATTAAGAGGAATAGATTTTGCATGAAGTATAGGCTCTTGGATTACTTGATAATCTATCTCTGACAGATAATATTTTCCAAAGATTGCAGCAGCATTATCTCCCATCCCACATGCACTTTTTCTTTTTCTTTTTCTTTTGGCCACGCTGTGCAGCATGTGGAATCTTAGTTCCCTGACCAGGGATCAAACCTGTGCCCCCTGCAGTGGCAGTGTGGAGTCTTAACCACTGGACCACCACGGAAGTCCCCCACATGCACTGCTGCAATGTGACCTTGTCACTCTCCTATATCAAGAGATGGACTCTAAACCTCCTACTCTTAAATCTGGGCTTGCCTTAGTGACTCACTTATAACCAATGGTGGAAACGATGCTGTGTGACTTCCAGGGTTAGGTCAAAAACCTTGCAGCTTTTGTCTTGGCTCTTGGAATGCTTACTTTGGATGTTTTCTCTTGGAACACTCCTTCTTGGAAACCAGCTGCTATGCTGTGAGGAGCCCAAGCCCCATGGAGAGATCAAGTGTAGGTCAATAAACTCAGTCATTACAGGCTCCCGACATGTGAATGAAGAAACCATTAGATGATTCTGCTCCCAGCTGTTCAAGTCACTTCTAGCTACTGAGTCTTTTCCAGCTGATGACAGAGACATTGTGCAGCAGAGACGAGACATCCTTGGTGTGCTCTGTCTAAATTCTTGACCTACAGAAATTACGAGCACAATAAACTGTCTATTGCTTTATGCCACTTGATTTGGGGTGGTTTGTTATGCGACAATAGTCAACCTGAACACCAGTCAGTTAATGAAGAGGAGTGACTCACATAAACACACTGGGAAAAGATTTAGATGTCCTGCTGATTAGACATAAAATACTGACATCAAAGAAGAAAACAAATTTAATATGGTACTGCAATGGAAACCTTGAGGGCAAACTGGCTAATGAGTGAGGTTCAAAGACTATTTAAGATAATTCATTGCACAAGACAACTTGAAACTTTGGGAAAATTTACAGCTAATATATGAAAGAAACTTGATAGAGGTTTGACTAAATTTGACAATCCTAAAAACTTACACAAAATTACCAAAAGTGAGTGGTGAAGTTAAAAATATATATTTTTTCTAAACTACCAATAAAAGAACAACAAATTTCAATCAACCATGCTAGGGGGAAGACAAATTTTCTTCCTAATTGCTTTGCAGAAAGTGTATTACAAAATCATTGTTCATATGAATATGAAGGCAATCAAAGAGTACACAGCAAAAAACAAGGGAAAAAGAATCATAGAGGTGATCAGGGAGTTAAGTAACAAAAATATATTATTTTTCTGGATCGTATCTCATTTGTGGCATCTGCCAGTTAAAAAAAAATATATAATTTTAACCATTTCTTTTTTCATTTAAAATAAACATTGTACTTAATTTTATATTTGTACTTTTGTCTTATTTTATTAAATAGGGCTCTCTCAAAGGATATAAGCTTTAGGTCCCACATAATTGGGATCCATCCCTGTACCTACCACATAGGGTTTTTTTTTTTTTTTTTTTTTCCACATAGGGTTTTTATGGGAATTACATAAGGTAATCAAGGGGTTAGTATCGTGTTACTACACTGATATAGTATGTATTCAGACAGTCTTAGCTATTACTATTACTATTCATCCTGGCTCCACTCCCTTTTTGTGTTTCCCGTTCAGGCGCTAATCATTTATTTTTTGTCTCAAGTTTCTACCAGCCCACTGCACTGTACTTCTTCTCCCTTCTTTCCAGTGGAGAGTGTGCTAGAATCACCTGGATTCCAGTGACAGCAGTGGGATTTGTAGCTGTCTACATTTGTCTTGTTTTCTGTCTTTCCAGCACCTTTTGAACAGCTCTCTAATGTACGGGAAGTTTTCTGTCTTATGAACCCCCTCTCCCAAAGTAGTAGCCAGAAAACTTGCTTTCCCAGCTACCCTTGCAGCTACGGTGCTGGCATGTGGCTATGGTTCCTCCAGTTGGACTCATCTGCAGGATACTTTGGTTTGGGGCTGAGTAAGGATGCAGAATTTACAGTCCACAGAGCATGTGGGAGAGATGATTGGCTCCTGGGGGCAGCTGTGGTAGAGCTGTGATGTGTTGTCCCGAGTGCCGTCAGTGTGCGCTGGGCAGGGTTGTATGAACCGAGCTCCTGGTGGCAGTAGTGTGGATACTGAGGCTGCCCCTGTGGGGTGTCGAGTGTCATCCTTGCTGCACCGCTGAGGACCCTGGCTCCCTGCCCCCACCTCGGAGGCTCCGTGCACTGCTCAATCTTTGAATAATTCCTCTCTGCTTAAGATGAGCAGAGTGGAATCTATTGTTTGCCACTAGGCACCATTACTGATAAACTGGTTAGTGGTCTCCATGTCTCTTTTTCCTGCCACTATTATCTATTCTTCATACCAGTAGAATGATTTTTTAAAAACTCAAATCTGATCTTGTGACTCAGGATGAGTCCCCAGATTCTAAAGTGACCCCTACATCCTTCATGATTTGTACTGTGTGGAGGTGGGAGCACATCTATTACCCGGCTCCTTGGGTTTTCCACAAGATGGAAGATTTTTTATTCCATTCCCAGAAGAGAACAGGGGTGGAAACAACACCTGCCGTTCCCTCTAGCCCCTCACTCGCTTCTTCAGGGGAGGAGGAGTGAACGTACTGATGATACTGTAGAAAGCATTTCTGCCCAGCGTGGCCTAAGCCTTCCTTAGCTTTCTTCTTTGGCCTGGCCCGCTTGAGGTTGCACACACTCTTTGCCTTTAGCTGGTGAGCTGGGGGCAGGACTGCTTGGAGGGATGTGTGATGTGTACAGATCCTCTGCCTGTTACTGGGGGTAAATGTAGGGAGGAGGAAGCTCATTGTGACCTTGGGTTCAAGACATACCCTCCAAGTCAGCTTGACTAGTAATAAGGCTGATCTTGGGCTTTCTACCTAATTTCAGTGTATTTTCCTAGTTGGTAGAGAACCCAAAAGGGAGAGACGTGTGGTTAACTGGACCTTTTCATACCCCAACAAATTTGGTCACTGCTTGCACCAGTTTCCTCTCTTGTCACTTCCCTGTTGCTCATCATATATCTATATATCTATAATGTCTATTATATATCTATATTTATATAAATTATTACATATTGTAATAATCGCCCTGCAGTTCCTGGAGTGTGCCATGCTCTTTATCACCTCTGGACCTTTGCACATTCTGTTCCCTTTCCTACTTCTTTCCCTTGTTAAGTTATCTTCAGTTAAGATATTTCATCCTCCATGAAACTGTCTCTCTCCCTCCCAGGCTGGATTTGGGACATTTCCCTTGTGCTCCTTACCATACTATTTTTTTTTCTTTTTTTTTGGCCGCAACACATGGCTTTCGGGATCTTAGTTCCCTGACCAGGGACTGAACCTGCACCCCAGCAGTGAAAGCGCAGAGTCCTAACCACTGGACCGCCAGGGAATTCCCTTTACTGTCCTATCTTTGGTACACATCTCATATAAAATTGTAAGATTGTAGTTGACTGTTAATTGGCCTCTCTCCCCCATTAGGTTGTGTTTTATTCCCTTTTGCCCCACATCTCTGGGACATAGTTTGTCACTTGTGTTTTCTGAGTGAGTGTATTAAACTTGAGTTTCCCAACGGGTGTATCATGGCATGCAGGAAGACCACACGGATTGCAGGTGTTCTGTAAGAGAGTGATCCTCTTAGCCCTTGGTTTCTGGATGTGTGGGCTCTTGGAATAGACGGAGACGCCAGGCCCATTGCATCTGGCCATAAGCAGCCTGGCCTGAGACTCCTCAGGGGCAAGCCCCAAAGGAGTGAGGTTTGGTGATACACCCTGAGGTTCCTGCAGCTGCTGAGAAGAATGAGCAGTAGCCACTGCTTGGCCTCGGTGGGAGGAAGGCAGCCCATGATGTGCTCTGCAACCTCCATGCCTACTCCCTGCAGCCAGCTCCGGTGCATCCTGCTGCCCAGTGTGGATGAGGAGCCTGTGGAATTGTGGAGGAGGTGGGCTTCTCTGTGCCCAAGGCACACAGTGAACAGCCCAAGGTGTGGCCCTCAGGGGTAGGAGGGTGAAGAGTCCAAGGGGCATCCTGAGAGTCCAGCTCTCTACTGGTCCTGAATCTTCCTTCAGTTGCTTGTTGATGTTCCCTATCATGGTATCTAAGCCGGCCACACGGAGGCTGTGCTAAAAATGCACACATGTTCTGCATGCATGAAAAGTATGATTGGATATGAAATTCTTCTTCATCATCAACAAGAATTTTCAACATTACCCTTGTCAATGAAAGAAAAGGAAGAGCTAGTAAATAAAAAAAAATATAATTACCTATAATTTAAACTCTTGCAAAATTTTGAATGACCTTGAAAAAGGATTTTACATTTTTTTATCACCCACTTCTGTGAATAGTTTTCTTTTGTGATGACGATATTTATTTTAAGAAATTAATACTTGGGACTTCCCTGGTAGCTCAGTGATTAAGAATCCGTCTGCCAATGCAGGGGACACAGGTTCGAGCCCTGGAAGCTCCTACATGACGCAGAGCAACTAAGCCCGTGTGCCACAACTACTGAGCCCGAGGGCCACAATTACTGATCCCGTGCACCTAGAGCCTGTGCTCTGTAACAAGAGAAGCCACCGAAATAAGAAGCCTGCACACTGCAATGAAGAGTAGCACCTGCTCGCCGCAACTAGAGAAAGCCCACGCACAGCAACGAAGACCCAACGCAGCCATAAATAAATAAATAAATAAATAAATTTATTAAAAAAAGAAATTAATACTTAAAAATCTTGATCAGGAAATCAACTATAGTTGAATTAAAAAATAAATAAAAAATTTTGATCAGGAGGTGTTTAGTCATTTTTCAAGTACAAAAGCTAATACAAAATTTATGTTCACGGAAGCAAGCTCAAGTTTCGTATAAAAATTTAAATATTTTATTTGGAAGTTTTATGTAAAACCAGTATTCAAAAACTTCCATATTGTTGTATATCTTATTTTCCTTATAATTATACAGTAAAAAGAGAGTGCATTGAATTTTTTTCCATCAAGTCCTATCTAGATGCCTCCAAATTCCCTTCAGTTTACTCTGGTGTGCCATTCAAATATTAGCATTTTCTATGTGTGCCATGATGTGAGGAAGGTTAGAAACACTGCATCAAGTCACTTCTTCCAGGGAGCCTTCCAGAAACACTTCTAAACTGTAATCAATCATTAACCAGGGGTAACTCCCAAACATGAGTTGGTCAGTTGAGGAAACGGTTGGTGCTTCCATGAGGGACCAGATGCCACTTCTACATCAGAAACTTGCTGCTGCAGCTTTCTTTGCTGTTGCCAGAGAACAAGGGCAGCTCTCTGCCACTTGTGGGCATTTGCTACTCAAAGTCAGGCATGGGTGCATCCGACTGGTGCAACCGGGTCACATGCCTAGGGGGCTAGGACATGTTCTTAGCTCACAGAGGGTGATGGTTTTTCTCCCTACCAGACTTCTAAAGTGGAGAGTTCCCCAAAGGAGGGAGGGTCAAGTGCTGGGTGGCCACAGTGACTGTTAAGTGTCTACTCTCTAGTTCCCATCCAGGATGGCCTCAGGGTTTCACCCAGTCTGAGATGCCAGAGAAGGAGGTACGGGATCAAGCTTATGACACATGTTGGGATAAGAATAGGGAATCCAGGGAGATGCTCTTGTCCAGTTGGATGTGTTATCACCAGTTAAGGATGATGTCAGAAATCAAGGATGGGGAAAGGCAGGGAAGAATATTCATGTGGAATATTTCAAGGGGGTAACAGTTCCCTCTTTTCTAAAAGGCATCCAGGGAAAATAGATAGCTAGTGGGAAGCAGCCGTATAGCACAGGGAGATCAGCTCAGTGCTTTGTGACCACCTAGATGGGTGGGATAGGGAGGGTGGGAGGGAGACGCAAGAGGGAGGAGATATGGGGATATATGTATATGTATAGCTGATTCACTTTGTTATAAAGCAGAAACTAACACACCATTGTAAAGCAATTATACTGCAATAAAGATGCCAATAAAGATGTTAAAAAAAAAAAAAGGCATCCAGGGCATAAGACTGCAGTGTGTTTCTGGGAGAAAACTAGGTCAAAGGGCCAGGTAAACTCCTCCATGGCCTCTGGGTGGGTCACTTAGTTGGATGTGAAGTTCCTAGACATCTGCCTTCATGACTGACACGGACCTCTGACTACTGGTATAGCCATGGCAATTACCTTGCTCACAGATCCAGAACAACCTCAAAGAGATTAAATGCTCTTCCCCATTGGCAGCATTCCCTTCCATTCTGCCTCATCCTAATAACTCATGCTCTGGTAGTGAGTCTGGGGTGTGGGAGAGGAGGTAAGATATAGATTTATCTTTGTTTTAATGCCAACGCTTTCTGCCAGGAAGCCTAATCTCTGAGGTGCTGCATAGTTTCTGTTAGGCTGGGTTTGAAACCAGCACCTGAGGGCTGGGAGGAGTAGCAGTCAGTGAGTGAGCAGACAACCCCTGAGTCCCATCAGGGTGAGGGGACCTGCCTCTTCACCATGTGCTGCAGGGCCCTTGTCACCTCCTTGTTCCGAAGGGTGTAGATGATGGGGTTGAGCATGGGGGTGATGACCGTGTAGAAGAGGCTGAGGATGCAGTCTGTGGTAACAGAGGAGCCTGCCCGGGGCCAGATGTAGGTGATGCTGGCCGTTCCAAAGAAGGGGAGGACCACGAGCAGGTGGGAGGAACAGGTGGAGAAGACCTTGCGGTGGCTCTGGGTGGAGGCCATTGCCAGGATGGCACCCAAGATGCGGGCGTAAGAAGTGACAATCAGAGAGAAGGGGACGACGATGAAGACCACGGTGGCTGTCATCACAGAGATCACGCTCCTGTGCTTCCTAGCACTTGCCAACCTCAGTACTGGCAGGATGTCACAGAGGAAGTGTGGGATGATTGGGCAGCTGGGGAAAGGCAGGGTGAAGATGAGGAAGGAATGGGTGGTGGCCGTGATGATGCCCATGAGCCAGGAGATGCCCATCATGGCCATGCAGGCCCACCAGCTCATGAGGGTGGAGGAGTTCAGGGACCGGCAGATGGCAGCCTAGCGGTCATAGACCATTCCTGTGAGCAGGCAGCACTCTGAGATGCCCAGGACAATGAAGACATACATCTGGGCTGCATGGCCCCGGAAGAAGATGGTGCAGGGGTGCAGGGAGGCCAGGTCAGTCAGGGTCCTGGGCACGATGTCAGTGGTGTAGAGGAGCTCCACCATGGAGAGGTGGCGCAGGAAGAAGTACATGGGCGAGTGAAGGGTAGGGCTGGCCCATGTGAGAAGGATGATCAGAGAGTTACCCAGCAAGGTGGCCAGGTAGACCAGAAGCACCCTCAGAAGAGGGGGCCCTTAGGTCGGAGAACCCCAGAAGGAGGAATTCAGGCAGAGTCTGATTTACTTTAGCCATCCCTTCAGGCTAGAGCCTATGGTATAGCCAAGAAAGAGACGTTTATATAGAAACAATCAGCAGTTCCTGTAATTTCATAAAGCACCTTTCATACAGTCCCTCTCAAATCAACTGAGGGAGTTAGGGTCTCCACTTTATGGATGAGGCAGGGTTAAATAATTTGCTGGAGGTATGTGGAGGGAGTGGCAGGCATGGACTTGAATCTAGGTCTCTTGAGTCCAGATTCCATGTATTTCTCACTGTTCCCTGTGCTCTGGGTCCTGTGTGCAGGCCTGACTCCAAGGTGTACTCTGGGTCTTTCGACAGGGTAGGGATGGAGTAGCTGCTATGTCCTAGGCCTCTTTGTATTCCCTGGACCAAAACCCCAGCCTGAAAGAAACTATGCAGCCCCCCACAGTGGACTGAGTCAGGGACTGTCCCAAGCCTGTATCTAATGATCACCATGGGGGGCTGTGGATTTAGAATGTCGTGCAATGATGTGAACTGCGTGTGTGATAATGCCCAATTGTATCCCGCTTTGGGGTTCTGCAGAATCTTTTTCATAGATTGTCAGGTTCTGGCACCTGCCTTGTGAGGGGAGTGGGGCAGGGACTGGCCGTGTTGTACTTCACTCTCCTCTTATCTGGGCCCTGTGATCAGCGATACCAGCTGTCCACACTCTGTTCTCCCAGGCCTCCATGCATTTCCATAGAGAAGGCCTCCTGCGGGGAATGTTTCTATGCATTCTATTAAAATCCCACTCATCCTTCAAGCTCAACTCAAGTTCTCCCTCCCCTATGGTAGCATCTCTGCTCCTCATGGTCAGAAATAATTACCCATGGAATTTCAGGGTTAAAAGTAACCTTAAGGGTCATATATTTGAGCATGACAATGCTCGGATGTTATCTACAACATCTTAGAAGGGTGCCGTGTGGTGTCTGTTTGAGCATCTGCAGTCATGGGGGACTCACCATCTATTGGGGTAGCCTTGTCTAGCGTTGGCCTGCTCTGCCTGTAGGAGAAGTCTTGATTATATTGGTCTTGGCTAAATTCTTTGTATTTTATAGAACGTCAAAGCTCTCTTGTACCAGACAGCCTTCAAGTATTTGAGGAAAGCACCTTTGCTGGTACTCTCATGAGACATTACTTTTTAGAGAAGAGTCTCCAGCACTTTTTAGAGAAGAGTCTCCACTGTAAGGTTTTTTTAAAAAAATACATTTATTTATTTTTGGCTGCGTTGGGTCTTCATTGCTGCGCACGGGCTTTCTCTAGTTGCGGCGAGCAGGGGCTCCTCTTCGTTGCGGTGCGCAGGCTTCTCATTGTCATGGCTTCTCTTGCTGTGGAGCTCAGGCTCTAGGCGCAAGGGCTTCAGTAGTTGTGGCACGTGGGCTCAGTAGTTGCGGCTTGCGGACTCTAGAGCTCAGGCTCAGTAGTTGTGGCGTACGGGCTTAGTTGCTCCGCGGCATGTGGGACCTTCCCGGGCCAGGGCTCGAACCCGTGTCCTTTGCATTGGCAGGCAAGTTCTTAACCACTGCGCCACCAGGGAAGCCCTCCACTGTAAGGTTTTGCAGGGCAAGTTGGGGAGGTAGTGAGGGGCTGTCTGTTTTCACAGCTGCTAATGTTTCCCAAGTGCCAGGTCCCTGCCAGGCACTATGCTAGACGGCTTAATATTCATGAAACCTTTGGATCTTCACAATCACACTATGACATAGGAACCTTATTTTCTCCATTTTACAGATGAGCACATGGAAGCCCAGACAGTAACTTTCTCAAAGTCACATACCCAGTAACTGAGAAAGTCTGCGTTCAAATCCAGTCCTGTCTAACTCCAGCTCCTGTGCTCTGGATCACTAAGTTATCAACTGTCTTAGAGGCTAACTGAATCACCAGAACAACTAGCATGGTACCCTGTACATGCCAAGTGTTCAGCTAAACACTTATTAAATGAATGAATGAATCCACTTACAAAGACAGCGGAACTGATGAACAAAAAGATTAAGTTATTTGCTTAAAGTCATGTACTATTTGGACAAAGACAGGAAACTGGCCTTGAGTCTTCTAGAAGTCTGGGTTCCCAAGATTTGCAGAGCTTGTATCACCCCCATTTACCCCATACATGGAGATTAGCCAGCCATCTTCATCTTTAAGCAAAAGGGTCTCAAACTTCTGCCCATTGCTCAGACAATCTCCTCCCCACCCTCACTTTGCTCACTCACCATATTTTTGGCCTTAAGTCATTTACTCTCTAGCTGACACTTAGAGCTTGCTGTGTGCTGGGCGTTGTGCAGTATCTTAGTTGACTTTATAATATCTCTCGTGATAGTTGTTATTCCATCTAACATGTGCATATCCTTTAAGAGTAATTCAGAATAATGAAAATTTCTTCAACAAATATTGCTCACATATTATAGCATAAACAATTCAGAGTCATCCATTTGGCAGGATTTCTGAGACTTCTAATTTTATGAAGTTTTTCTACTTTCATCAGAAGGAAAAAGCCAAACAAATTACATAATGCAAAAGTAATCTTTGGGACCGGATCACCTGACTCAAGAGAAATTTCCCAAATACACAGACCAAAGCATATAATCAGTGTCTACACCCTTTCCTAGATAGCACTATGCATAGTCATTTGGTGTTAATTTTTGAATTTTTAAAAATAATGCTTAGGTAAGACTCAAAAAATAATATTTTCTCAATTTCTATATACAGTTATCACTAGGGAAAAGCAGATGTCAAGTGTTTGTTAATAATTATTGATTGATCTGGCAACATTGACCAATCTGGTGATAAGTATAATAACCCAGAATAGGATTTTGTATACTTACAAATTTTTACCAAATTATATGTGTTTTCAATATACACAATACAATCAGTCCAAGTTACTAACTGCTGAATAAATGCCTTGTAAGGAAGGAAATGACATATAACTATATTCACATCCTACCAGTTAGTTAAGTTCAGAGGCAGTTTATTTCACTGTATAGAGTATAGGACTTGTCCATGAAAAGCTCCCTAGCAGTGCCATCTGGTGGACAGAATTTACAGTGCTTGTATCTGAACATAGTCAAGTCTGAACATTTTTACACTTTAAAAAAAAAATCTGGCGCTTCGTGACATTTTAGCTCTCAAGATAATGTGACATATGCAATTTTATTAAAAGTATTACATTTATTAAAATTATTTAAAAGTTACCCAAAGAAACAGGATCACTCCCTCCCTTGCTTCTTCACTGTTTTATGGGTATATCAAAGAAAGAGTGTGTCACATATGACTCGTTTTTGTCACCTAACTTTATTATTCTCAATAGCATTTATAACTCCCTGGAATCCCTCTCCACAATAACTTATATGCTGCTTAAGAGCGTATCATGGTCATCAGTGATTTCCAAAATATTCAATCCAAGAAGTCCACAGACTTTATCTACATCTTTCAAGAAGCGAGCACCAAATAAATATTTTCAAATAAATAAATAAATAATTCTGTTCAATTTTAAGTGCTACTACATTTGAAAGACCCAGGTAAAATAATAGAGCAAGAACATAAGGGTGGACAGGATTGCTATGTTTGGTCTTGACAGATAAGGTTTGACTGAAGTTGTTAGGGAAGCTGAATATTATACAAGAAACCCAAAGTTATTATCATTACACATGTAAAAGGACAAGAGGTTTAATTTCTTTTTTTTTTTTTAAATTAATTAATTAATTAATTTATTTTTGGCTGTGTTGGGTCTTCGTTTCTGTGCGAGGGCTTTCTCTAGTTGTGGCGAGCGGGGGCCACTCTTCATTGCGGTGCACGGGCCTCTCACTGTTGCGGAGCACAGGCTCCAGATGCGCAGGCTCAGTAGTTGTGGCTCAGGGGCCTAGTTGCTCCGTGGCATGTGGGATCTTCCCAGACCAGGGCTCGAACCCATGTCCCCTGCATTGGCAGGCAGATTCTCAAGCACTGCGCCACCAGGGAAGCCCTGATTTATTCTTAAAGAAGAAAAAGGTAGCTTTTAAAACAATGGGAGGAACTAACAGGAAAGCACCTTTCCTCTTTGTATGAAGAAAATCTTTCTAAGAAGCAGAACCATGTGAAAATGAAATAGACTGCCTTCAAAAATATGAAATTCTCATTTGATTAAACTTATTCAAGTGTATCCTAATTGGTTATTCATTTAGGAAGCATATAGAATGAATTCAGTTTGAACTGTCTGTTAAATTAAATTATTTAAAGCACTTCTCTGACGTAAAAAAAACACAAAACATTATGCATTTTAAAGTGTTAAATAAACACTAAAAGAGGGTACCTAAAATTTAAATATCCATTGTATCACTCCTTCCTGATCCCACCCTCTATCTTTAGGTAGAATATGGTTTCCAATCTTTGGGGGGATTATTTATATGCATTAATGCTATAAGATAGACAACTATAATTAAATATATCATTAATTAATTTCTGTCCCACAATCATCTGATAACCTATCATCAAAACTGAAATTCTCTTATTTCACTAAAAATGATAACAAGAATATTTTTCTACTTTAAGGAAAAGCTTTAAAATTTAAACATTACCTCTTTTTTAAAAAAATAATAAGTCTTCCACCTCTAAATGATATGAGGTTCTGGGAAATGTAAAAGAAACCTTCGAATTATAGCTTAATTATTTAGTGTCTGGAATTAGCCTCAATTGGAAGGTATAAAATGTTTTATTTTTGATGAACAGCTAACATAGTGCCTTGTCTTCCTTTTCAATTATTCTGAAAATATAAGTAGAAAGACTCTACGCATTGTTTTATGTAGATTACAGATTCATCATTTTTACCATTTCACTCTCTTCTTTCATATTTACCAATTTTAATCATCATAGAGAATTCCTCCCCATAATTATCTTCCCAGAGTTATTTTGAACTCTTGGTGGGTGACAGGGAGAAAACTCTTTAAAGATGGCTGAGTATAATAGATGTCTTTGAGAAGATTTGGACAAGGATTTTTTTGGTAGCCATTCCTCAAATCCTGTGCATACGTAATTGTTATTACAGGTTGCTTGTGATATGATTTTGATATTTAGTTGATATCAAATCCTAAATCATGAGTAGTGAAATTAATTTATTATTCTCTTGTGTGGCAGCTCTGGTTAAAAGGACTAGCTGAGAATATTGCTAGAGCATCATATGACAATAGTTTCTAATGTGGTTCAAAGCAACTGCTCAATCTAATCAATCAAACAATAGCCCTGAGATAATATATATAAAATCTATAATCTGTATATGTGACCTTGAAGGGAATACAAATAATAAGTATATTAACTGAGTGAAGTAAAGATTGTAATGTGTTTATCTGATTGACTAATGGAAATATCTTCATTCATTCTCCCAATAATAGCATCTCAGGAGAAATGGTTTAATTGCATCTTACTATTCAAACTGATTTTTAAAATACATATGTAAATATATATATTTAAAATGCCAAGAAATTGGGTAAAATGTTACTTTACATGTGAGTGTTAGAAGAGAAACAGTGATTCAAATTTGTCCATATATAAAGAAAACAGTTTTAGAAAAAGAGTTTTTGTTTTTCCCCAATTTATTCTAGATTATATTTATTAAACCTGATGAATAATATAAGATGGCTATTTCCACTGGAGGAAAAATAACTGTAAATAAATTTTAAACTAACTTCCAGACGTTAAGAAATGTAAAATGAATTTAAACAGGAAGCTACAAATCACTCTTTCAAATAGATTTCTTTAAAAGAAGATGTGGTCAAGGGCAGATATAATTCCCTGTGGAAGGAGTCAGAAAATAATAGTGTTTGAATATGTACTAAAATTACTTTTAACATGTGGACTCTTTGGAAACTACTCCAATAATGCTGACATTCACCCAAGAGATTCTTGTGAGTATGTGTGTGTGCGTGTCTGTGTGTGTATGACAAGTATGAAAACTTAAGTAAACACTTGTCTCTGACTCTATATTTTTAAACATGTAATGTACTACTTAAAGCTATTTCAGCTTATCTTGCCCTGTAATCACCTATTCAGAGATTTCTTAAAGTTCTTTCTCATTTTGTTCTTTGACTAAATTTACTTTTTAATAGGGCCCAATGAGACAGATTAAAATTGTGAGTTATTTTCCATGGGCTTTAAGATAATTCATAGCAGGATGCAAAAGTCTCATTCCCCCAGTGGGAATCATCTGGTTGCCCTGGTATAACCTATAGCTAATTATGGTAAAACAGATCAAATTGTTAGAGGAAGTTTGAGAAATTAGCTACCCTACACCCCAACTGTACTTTGAAACCTGTGGAGTCCCATTTTCTCATTAACCTCAAAGGCATGATTCCAACTCTCTTAGGTATCTCTCTAACTGGCACACTTAACTGTGAAAATGCAGTGTTATTTTAGACATCCACTGGGAATCACACTATTTGGAAATCATCAGAGTCGACTGGCCCCAAACATGCTACCCTGGGGGTGACTTCATCTTTAACTAAAAATATTTGTATAAATATTCTCTAAGGACCAAGGTGATTAATGGCAACAACAGAAGAGTGCTATGTGAGTTTTTGATTGGTCTCCAGGGTTTGCTGCATTAGAGATGTAAATTTCTTTTAACTATGAACTCCAGAAGGCACATTAGACACTTTAAATGAAAAGGATATCTTAGAGGGATTCTGTCCTCTTGCATAATTAAGATGATATTCTCCTCAAAACAAAAAGTTAATCAGAAAATTTCCTTACCAAATATACAAATCCTTAGGATTAGGGGGAATAAAACCTACTTATTAAGAAATATTTTTCTCTTACCTAATCTAGGTTTGGGTAAGGTATTGTGCAAAAAAAATATGGAATTTGGAATAAAGAGAGCTGGATTCTGGTGGTGAATTGGTACCAGTAAGAAACGTGCACATGGACTAGACAGGCTATGTTTTAAGGATTTCTCATTTAAAATTCTCAAGAATTTTATATATCACAGACTATTTTAAAGACGAAGTTTAAAAGTCCATGCAAACTAATGCATACTCCATTTCCTGTTCTATTCCCCTGACTTGAATCATACTTAACACAAACGACCAGATCCCTATCATGTTTTGCAGAAAATAAAACAAACATCTAAAACAAGAGATTTGTCATTACTCACTCTGGTTTCACAATTCTGCTTGTCATGCACAAGATGTCATAGTTAAATGAGTCTTCAGAAATTGCCATGTTTTTCTTCTTCACACTATTTCTTGGTTCAGTCCACAATAGGGAAATAGTAATAAAAATTATCATATAAAAAGCATAACGGCCAGTGTCCTTGTCCCCACAGTGAGCCACAGCCACCTACCACCTCTGCAGGAGACCCTCCAACACAAGGAGGTACTATAAAGGCCTCTGTGACAGTAGTTGAACAATAAGGAAGATGAATTTATAAGCCACAGCATTCTCTGATGGGGAGTAGCCAACAAGTTAGGTCTTAATTTTTGAAGATTGGATGCCTCAATAATATCTGGAGCAGAAGCAAGAAGAACTACAATCCTGCAGCCTGTGGAACAAAAACCACATTCACAGAAAGAAAGACAAGATGAAAAGGCAGAGGGCTATGTACCAGATGAAGGAACAAGATAAACCCCCAGAAAAACAACTAAATGAAGTGGAGATAGGCAACCTTCCAGAAAAATAATTCAGAATAATGACAGTGAAGATGATCCAGGACCTCGGAAAAAGAATGGAGGCAAATATCAAGAAGATGCAAGAATGTTTAACGAAGACCTAGAAGAATTAAAGAACAAACAAACAGAGATGAACAATACAATAACTGAAATGAAAACTACACTAGAAGGAATCAATAGCAGAATAACTGAGGCAGAAGAACAGATAAATGACCTGGAAGACAGAATGGTGGAATTCACTGCTGCAGAACAGACTAAAGAAAAAAGAATGAAAAGAAATGAAGACAGCCTAAGAGACCTCTGGGACAACATTAAACACAACAACATTCGCATTATAGGGGTCCCAGAAGGAGAAGAGAGAGAGAAAGGACCCGAGAAAATATTTGAAGAGATTATAGTCGAAAACTTCCCTAACATGGGAAAGGAAATAGCCACACAAGTCCAGGAAGCACAGAAGAGTCCCAGGCAGGATAAACCCAAGGAGAAACACGCTGAGACACAGAGTAATCAAATTGGCAAAAATTAAAGACAAGGAAAAATTATTGAAAGCAGCAAGGGAAAAATGACAAATAACATACAAGGGAACTCCCAAAAGGTTAACAGCTGATTTCTCAGCAGAAACTCTACAAGCCAGAAAGGAGTGGCACCATATATTTAAATTGATGAAAGGGAAGAACCTACAACCAAGATTACTCTACCTGGCAAGGATCTCATTCACATTCGATGGATAAATCAAAAGCTTTACAGACAAGAAAAAGCTAAGAGAATTCAGCACCACCAAACCAGCTCTACAACAAATGCTAAAGGAACTTCTCTAAGTGGGAAACACAAGAGAAGAAAAGGACCTACAAAAACAAACCCAAAACAATTAAGAAAATGGTCATAGAAACATACATACCAATAAATACCTTAAACATGAATGGATTAAATGCTCCAACCAAAAGACACAGGCTTGCTGAATGGATACAAAAACAAGACCCATATACATGCTGTCTACAAGAGACCCACTTCAGACCTAGGGACACATACAGACTGAAAGTGAGGGGATGGAAAAAGATATTCCATGTAAATGGAAATCAAAAGAAAGCTGGAGTAGCAATACTCATATCAGACAAAATAGACTTTAAAGTAAAGAATGTTACAAGAGACAAGGAAGTACACTACATAATGATCAAGGGATCAATCCAAGAAGAAGATATAACAATTATAAACATATATGCACCCAACATAGGAGCACCTCAATACATAAGACAACTTCTAACAGCTATAAAAGAGGAAATTGACAGTAACACAATAATAGTGGGGGACTTTAACACCTCACTTACACCAATGGACAGATCATCCAAAATGAAAATAAATAAGGAAACAGAAGCTTTAAATGACACAATAGACCAGATAGATTTGATTGATATTTATAGGACATTCCATCCAAAAACAGCAGATTACACTCTCTTCTCAAGTGCGCATGGAACATTCTCCAGGATAGATCACATCTTGGGTCACAAATCAAGCCTCAGTAAATTTAAGAAAATTGAAATCATATCAAGCATCTTTTCTGACCACAACGCTATGAGATTAGAAATGAATAACAGGGAAAAAACCGTAAAAAACACAAACACATGGAGGCTAAACAATACGTTACTAAATAACCAAGAGGTCACTGAAGAAATCAAAGAAGAAATCAAAAAATACCTAGAGACAAATGACAATGAAAACACGACGATCCAAAACCTATGGGATGCAGCAAAAGCAGTTCTAAGAGGGAAGTTTATAGCTATACAAGCCTACCTAAAGAAACAAGAAAAATCTCAAGTAAACAATCTAACCTTACACCTAAAGGAACTAGAGAAAGAAGAACAAACAAAACCCAAAGTTAGCAGAAGGAAAGAAATCATAAAGATCAGAGTGGAAATAAATGAAATAGAAACAAAGAAAACAATAGCAAAGATCAGTAAAACTAAAAGCTGGTTCTTTGAGAAGGTAAACAAAATTGATAAGCCATTAGCCAGACTCATCAAGAAAAAGAGGGAGAGGACTCAAATCAATAAAATTAGGAATGAAAAAGGAGAAGTTACAACAGACACCGCAGAAATACAAAGCATCCTAAGAGACTACTATAAGCAACTCTATGTCAATAAAATGGACAACCTGGAAGAAATGGACAAATTCTTAGAAAGGTATATAAACTTCCAAGACTGAACCAGGAAGAAACAGAAAGTATGAACAGATCAATCACAAGTAATGAAATTGAAACTGTGATTAAAAACCTTCCAACAAACAAAAGCCCAGGACCAGATGGCTTCACAGGCGAATTCTATCAAATATTTAGAGAAGAGCTAACACCTATCTTTCTCAAACTCTTCCAAAATATAGCAGAGGGAGAAACACTCCCAAACTCATTCTATGAGGCCACCATCACCCTGATACCAAAACCAGACAAAGATGCCACAAAAAAAGAAAACTACAGGCCAATATCACTGATGAACATAGATGCAAAAATCCTCAACAACATACTAGCAAACGGAATCCAATGGCACATTATAAGTATCATACACCATGGTCAAGTGGGGTTTATCCCAGGGATGCAAGGATTCTTCAATATAAGCAAATCAATCCATGTGATACACCATGTTAACAAACTGACGGAGAAAAACCATGTGATCATCTCAACAGACGCAGAAAAAGCTTTTGACAAAATTCAACACCCAATTATGATAAAACCCCTCCAGAAAGTAGGCATAGAGGGAACTTACCTCAACATAATAAAGGCCGTATATGACAAACCCACAGCCAACATCCTTCTCAATGGTGAAAAACTGAAACCATTTCCTCTAAGATCAGGAACAAGACAAGGTTGTCCACTCTCACCACTATTATTCAACATAGTTTTGGAAGTTTTAGCCACAGCATTCAGAGAAGAAAAATAAGTAAAAGGAATCCAAATTGGAAAAGAAGAAGTGAAGCTGTCACGGTTTGCAGATGACATGATACTATACATAGAGAATCCTAAAAATGCTACCAGAAAACCACTAGAGCTAATCAATGAATTTGGTAAAGTAGCAGGATACAAAATTAATGCACAGAAATCTCTTGCATTCCTATACACTAATGATGAAAAATCTGAAACAGAAATTAAGGAAACACTCCCATTTATCATTGCAACAAAAAGAATAAAATACCTAGGAATAAACCTACCTAAGGAGACAAAAGACCTGTATGCAGAAAACTATAAGACACTGATGAAAGAAATTAAAGATGATACAAACAGATGGAGAGATACACCATGTTCTTGGATTGGAAGAATCAACATTGTGAAAATGACTATACTACCCAAGCAATCTATAGATTCAATGCAATTCCTAGCAAATTACCAATGGCATTTTTCACAGAACTAGAACAAAAATATTTCACAATTTGTATGGAAGCACAAAAGATCCTGAATAGCCAAAGCAATCTTGATAAAGAAAAATGGACTAGACTATAGTAGTCAGACTATACTACAAAGCTACAGTAATTAAGACAGTATGGTACTGGCACAAAAAAGAAATATGGATCAATGGAACAGGATAGAAAGCCCAGAGATAAACCCATGCATATATGGTCACCTTATGTTTGAAAAAGGAGGCAAGAGTATACAATGGAGAAAAGATAGCCTCTTCAGTAAGTGGTTCTGGGAAAACTGGACAACTACATGTAAAAGAATGAAATTAGAACACTTCCTAAACCATACACACACAAAAAAACTGAAAATGGATTAAAGACCTTTAGCCAGACACTATAAAACTCTTAGAGGAAAACATAGGCAGAACACTCTATGACATAAATCACAGCAAGATCCTTTTTGACCCATCTCCTAGAGGAATGGAAATAAAAACAAAAATAAACAAATGAGACCTAATGAAACTTAAAAGCTTTTGCACAGCAAAGGAAATCATAAACAAGACGAAAAGACAACCCTCAGAATGGGAGAAAATATTTGCAAATGAAGCAACTGACAAAGGATTAATCTCCAAAATTTACAAGCAGCTCATGCAACTCAATATCAAAAAATCAAACAACCCAATCCAAAAATGGGCAGAAGACCTAAATAGACATTTCTCCAACGAAGATATACAGATTGCCAACAAACACATGAAAGAATGCTCAACATCACTAATCATTAGAGAAATGCAAATCAAAACTACAATGAGATATCATCTCACACCGGTCAGAATGGTCATCATCAAAATATCTACAAACAATAAATGGTGGAGAGGGTGTGGAGAAAAGGGAACCCTCTTGCACTGTTGGTGGGAATGTAAATTGATACAGTCACTATGGAGAACAGCATGGAGGTTCCTTAAAAAACTAAAAATAGAACTACCATACGACCCAGCAATCCCACTACTGGGCAGATACCTGAGAAAACCATAATTCAAAAAGAGTCACGTACCACAATGTTCACTGCAGCACTATTTACAATAGCCAGGATATGGAAGCAACCTAAATGTCCCTCGACAGATGAATGGATAAAGAAGATGTGGCACATATATATAATGGAATATTAATCAGCCATGAAAAGAAATGGAATTGAGTTATTTGTAGTCAGGTGGATGGACCTAGGGTCTCTCATACAGAGTGAAGTAAGTGAGAAAGAGAAAAACAAATACCATATGCTAACACATATGTATGAAATCTAAAAAAATAAAAACTGGTTCTGCCGAACCTAGGGGCAGGGCATAATAAAGACACAGATGTAGAGAATGGACTTGAGGACACAGGGAGGGGGAAGGGTAAGCTGGGATGAAGTGAGAGGGTGGCACTGACATATATACATTACCAAATGTCCAATAGATAGCTAGTGGGAAGCAGCCGCATAGCACAGGGAGATCAGCTCGGTGCTTTGTGACCACCTAGGGAGGTCGGATAGGGAGGGTGAGAGGGAGATGCAAGAGGAAGGGTATATGGGGATATATGTATACATATAGCTGATTCACTTTGTTATACAGCAGAAACTAACACAACACTGTAAAGCAATTATACTCCAATAAAGATGTTAAAAAATAAATTAAAAAAAAATAAACGTTTGATAGAATTCACCAGCTTAAAAAAAAAAAAGAAAGAAAGAACGTAGCCAGAGTTTTGGGAGCAATGACTGTGGAGTAGCAGAGATCTAAATAGGACAAATTTCTGAGAAAGAAATACATAGGTGTATGAAGTCTGGAGTCTATTTTAGTGACAACTAACATGCTGATATTTCCCACCACAGTGACCATGTAGATAAGCAAGAAGAATAAAAATAAGAGAATCCGTACTTCTGGAGATGTTCTGAACCCCAGCAGAATAAACTCGGTCACTTCTGAGTAAGTCCTACTCAGCTCATTCTTCATAGCTGAGACTTATCTGAGAAAATGAGTGGATCATCCCGAACCCTACAGAAAGCCTTGTCAACTTTTGGTTCTTCTTTTATTGAAGTATAGTTGATGTACAATATTATATGTTACAGGTGTACAATATAGTGATTCACAATTTTTAAGGTTATAGTCCTTTTATAGTTATTGTAAAACATTGGCTATATTCCCTATGTTGTACAGTATATCCTTGTAACTTATTTTATACATAATAATTTGTATCTCTTACTCTCCTATTCCTATTTTTCTCCTTCCCCCTTCCCTCTCCCCAATGGCTACCACTAGTTTTTTCTCTATATATGTGAGTCTGCTTCTTTTTCGTTATAGTCACTGGTTTGTTGTATTTTTTTAGATTCCACATATAAGTGATATGATGCAGTATTTGTCTTTCTCTGTCTGATTTATTTCACTTAGCATAATACCCTCCAAGGCCATCCACGTTGCTGCAAATGACAGAAAAAAATGCTAATAGAAGATGAGGTTGTCTTGGCACTACATCTGACAGAATAACTTTACTTTTGGAAGTATTAGTACCCAAATATATTATATATAATTTTTCCTAATATATTCAATGTCAATGATATGAGAAATGTGGATGGACAAAGGACATCTGGGACAGTGATGTTATGAGTCATTTTATGCCATTTGTTTAGAGCCTTGGAATCAGATGGACTGAGTCCAAATTTCACCTCTTTCAGTCTAAAAGAATCTAAGATTGTTACCCACATTTTCAATGCCTTGAAGTCCTCTTTTGTGAAATGGGAGGTACTAATAATACCTAACTATAGGATTGTTGTGAGAATAATATGAAACTGAGTATGAAAAGCAATTTTTGCAGTTACTAGAACACCTTAAATGCATAATAAATGTTAGTCAAATAAATCAACAAGCAAACAAGCACCTAAAAAAATTACTTTTGTTTTAGGAATGAGTATCAGCTGAAAACTTAGGTCAATTCCTTTTCCCACCATAAGATGCAGTTAACTTGGTGGTCTTAAAACATTCTGCTATATAAAAGACATTAGGAAACATGCGATTACTGCTTCATGAGGTGGAATGAAGCACCAGTCTTAAAGAAGGTCATCTGAAATGATAGATCAACTCTTACCTCCTACACTAAGCAGACACTCTTCAACCTCTACTGCCTACTCCATTTACTACTTAACTCTGATTGCTAGTAGCTCTGCTCCCTTTTTGGCAGCCAAACTCCAGCACATCTTTTTCCTTTTATTGTCAAGCATTAACATCTCAGATATATGAATTATTCTGTATATATAGAAGCAAACTTTATGGTTGAAGTACAAGATTAACTTTCCTAAGAACTGTTTTTGTCTTTGTATACATTGTTAAACAGAAGACATTAACACAAATACAGAGAGCAAACAAAATCTGTGTTGCACAGGTTTTGCTTTTTGCTTTTTAAAATAACTATCAATGCTTAATATCAAATACTAAAGATGTATGTGGATAAAACATCAATAATTTTCAATATATCTGAAAAATTTAATCCAAGTGGAAAAGAAGAAATTCTATGTTATAAATTTGTGCCCATTACTATCTTTAATTTCTGAAATATCAAAAAAAATCTTCCCATCAAGGAAATTAATATCATATTTGAAGTCACATTTTAATTTGGACATTTTTATAAAATCAAAACTACAATAGAGTCAGAAAAAGTGAAACTAATTTAGCTTCTGTTACTATTTTTTATGAAGTCAAAAATGTCTTATTAGTTAAAACTGTGGCGTTTAATTCACATAAATCTAAGTTTTAATCCATGTCCTGCCACTCATTGGATAAGTAGTCTTGGACAAATTGTTCATATTCCATGAAACTCTGTTTTCTCATCAGCAAAATATGTCTTAGAACATCTATCCTATAAGATGGTATTGAAAGGATTAAATTAAGTGATGTATATAAATTAAATAAAATATGTAGGATCTGGGAAATATAAAGTGCTCATTAAGAGTGGATATATGATTGGGCGATTGGGATTGACATGTATACACTGATGTGTATAAAATTGATGACTAGTAAGAACCTGCAGCATAAAAACAAACAAACAAACAAAACAACTAATACTAAACTTTCATTGGGTTATTTGTATGGAAATATGTTAATATAAATGTTTCAGACATTACATGAAATTTCTAAAAACCTTAAAAAAAAAAAGAGTGGATATATGAGACTGAACAGAAAAAAAATTTTTTTTCTAAATTAAGAAAACTATCTTCAGAAAAAGTTGAGATTTTTAAAAATCAAGTACCTTACTTGAGATCCAGGAGATACCAAAAGAAGCTTCACTGAAGAATTTTAATAGCTCATTATTCCTTTAAAGGAAGCTTTGAAGAAAGTGCAGTTAACTGCAACATGTTCAACAGTATAGATTAGATTTATTCAACTATCTGAGTGAACTCAGTAAGTAGACCTATTTATTTCTAAGTCTCATGTACTTCATTTTTACTTACTAGAATGAAAAGAGAATCCTAGATCGACTCTTCAGTTTGACATCGAGAAATATCCTACTCTTTATATTATGCAAAGACCGAACTAAAAATCCCTCCTACGTATTACCTACCATAATAAGTTCTAAATCCTTTGATCTAGCCATGTAGTTATTCTTACAAACAAGAAAGTAAATTAGAAATATATATATATGTATATATATACCCACACACATATATATAAATGTGTGGTCTTTCTGAAAAGCAAAAAGGGCCCTGGAGGTCAACTAGGTCAGTGTTTGCCAAACTTCCCCATTCCTCAGAATCAGCTGGGGAGGTTTTGTTTTGTTTCGCTTTTAATACTGATTCCTGGATCACACCTCATTCTTAATTAGTCTCAATATTGAAAAGTCTATTGAGACGAGTGCAGGGATCATTCATTTATTTTTGAAGACTCTCAACTGACTCTAATGAAGTCAGTCCCTACTTAGAAGTTTGAGGACCAGTGAATTTGGTCTTCTTCTGGCAGAATAGCAATATTCTCAATCAGAGTCAATCAAAGTTATTATTAATTATAAATATTCTTCTGGAAGGATATTTTTCACCCTTCATTGCATTGTTTTACAAATATCACTTGCAGAAATTTCTGTCTCTGTTCAACACAAACATGTAATAAATATAACTCATTTCTTATTTTTCTGATGCCAGTGGATACCAAAACTAGATCACTAAATGCTGCTTATATAACCAAGTTCACCCCCAATTCCCAGGCATTCCTTTAGTTTCTTTACATTTATACATAGCTAAAATCACTGCTTTTCTACTACTCAGGCAGATTGGAAAAGAAGCTCAATTTGATTTGCAAAATAAAGGAGTCGAATTCTGATTCTGGCCAAGAAAAAGTAAAAGGAACCAGATTTACTCCACTTTCTAAATCAATAACAACAGAGAGTCTCTTTCTCTCACTCTCGCTCTGACTCTCTCTCTCCTCCCTCTCTCCTTCTACCCTCTGATACATATGCCACATAGACACCCATATACATACCAATATATATATATTTTTCAAGACATTGGAGAGTAGGCAGTAAAGGACAGTGATTCCTGAAATGTCTTTAAATGTGGCAAGCCCAATAATTGTCCAAGTTTATTTCACTGAGTAATTCAAAAAATTAAAATTATAGTTAAAAACTGTCCCACAAAGAAAAACTCCAGTTCACTGCTGAATTCTACCAAATACATAAGTAAGACCTTAAAAACAATTCTACATAAACTTTTCCATGGAATTTAAATGAGGGAATACCTCCTAATTTATTCTATGAAGCCAGTAAAAAGTTGGCATTAAACCAGACAGAAACAGAACAAAAGAAGAAAACTACAGGTCAATATCTGCTGTGAACATTAATGCAAAATTTCTAAACAAATATTTAGTAAATTCAATCCAACAAAGGATCAAAGGGATAATACACTATGACCAAGTAGATGTTATCCCAGGAATGCAAAGCTGGTTTAATGTTCAAAAATAATGTAATTTACTATGTTAACAATGTAGAAAGGAGAATATGTACACACGAAACCAGACATTTATTCCTGATAATTCTCAGCAACTTTCCTCAGCCTGATAAAAGGCATCTGTGAAAAATCTAGGGGTAACATCACCCTTAATGATGAAAGTCTGAAAGAGTTTACCTGAAGCTCAGGAACGAGACAAAGAGTTAGAAAATTATAAATATAACTGATATTAGTTTAGCAGAAGCCAGGAGAGTATTCAGCATTATGAACAATTTTGTTGAAAGAAGACTGTACTTTTTCAAATATCACATCATCTAATGACTTTCAATTTAATGTCTGGCGTCGTCTAGTCCCCTCTGGTAACTGTGGGGAATACAAACTGTGGTTCAGACAGCATTTAGTGATAGTATGTCAAACCAAAGTTTTCCCACAACAATTTGCAAAAATAATCAATAAATGGTTTAGAAAAATTTAGAATGATTTGTGTTAAAAACTTCATCACTAGTAGGAAGTTTAGTAAGTATACAAAAGGGACTATTTTTATTATTGATTTATTTATTGATATACAAACACTTATATAAATGATTACTGAACAAGCTGTTAAATATTTTGATTATCACTCATTTTGGTAACCACTAAAGTAACTGAATCATAAGTCAAAACTCTTCCTATAATAAAAACCCCTTGTCAGATGGCAACTCCCATTAGTTCCTGAAAACCTTGAAACAGGGAATAATTTCAGTGTTATACAATCTCCTCTTCAGAATTAAAAAAAGAGGAAAAATCCACCATCTTTTAATGATGTTAAGACAAGCTTGAGTCCAAAATGTGCCATGATTAGTATGAGGAAACCAAATAATGCTGTGTCTTGATGATTAACATATACACAATAATTCTAAATAAAATTCAGTAAAACCCCGTGAAAAGGTATTTTAAAATAAGACAAATTCAGATATAACATAATTGGCAAATATTTTCCATTTTCTGTTCATCCCTTTTTTGAAACAAGGGATGCGATCTTATAGGACTTATTTTTGGTGAGGGAAAGAACTGAAGGAGGGGAGGAAAAACAGGACTGACAATGCCAGAGACAACTTTATCTTGGGAGACAGGGAGGTGTTGGGGGCTTTGCACATTGCTAGCTATTTCCAGCCAACCTCTCCCCCTTAGGACTATATGATGGGGATGGAAACCAAGTAACTAGGAAATAAGTGGAATTCTTAACCGTTCTGGAAGTTCCATTCTATCACAGTACCTAGAATCTTTGCCTTAGATTTAGTCAGAGTTGCCAATAGCCACCAGATGGTGGCAAACTGCAGTTGCATCAAGTGTTTGCTTCTGGAGCAAGAACCCTCCAGGAATCCTGAGCGGTTCTGCACGTCCTTGGCTGGATCATACCATTCTATTTATTTTTTAATCAGTTTCCTCATATTTTATAATTCTTTTTCTTACTAATGTTAACTGTTTAAAGGAATCGAAGTTTTCAGTCAAAGTGAGACTCTAAGCCCTTAGAAAGAGTCACTGAAAATAGGATGTAGTCTTTGTTAAGGACACATTCACTTGCTACTGCAGGAAACAAAAATAAACAAATATGATCCATTTAAAGTGCAACAGAAAAGATGACACAGCATAGAGAAATATATGATTCTCATAAGTGTTACTTGACTTTTAAAAATTAAAATATTTCTATATATGGGCATATAAAGTATATAAGTTAAATATCTATAAAATTATAATGACCTCTATTTCTCATCTGTTAAATGATACAATAATATTTTCTGGAAAAAAATCTGTTACATTCCAAATCATTTGTTTACATATAAGAACAACTGACATATGTGTAATTTTACAAGGCTCGGAGAACAATACTATTTCTAAAAGTAAAAGATGAGTTTTAATAATTTGTTGAATCTTAAAAGTCGAAAGGTAAAAATGTGATACATTTGCTAACTATAGACACAAGTGATGTAATATAGGCTTATACTTCTCAAAGATGGAAACAGCAGAAGTGTTATTTCCTCTAAAACAACGTACAAAAAAGGAACATACATAGAATAAGAAAATATAAAAAATGACAAAAGTGAAGTAAAATAGATTTAACAATGAATGTAAATGAGATATACTACCTTTATTTTAAGAGAATTACATCTGTGACAAAGAAAAGGAAATCTGATTTATAAAAATCTCAGCTATAAGAGATTTCATAGAAAAACTGAAATTCAAAGCATAATATATAATATATTGTGGATGATAAACTACACTGTGGGTAAATATAATAGACTTCTCTTGAGTTTTCTAAATTATGTTTGGTGGTTGAAGAAAAATTATAATACAGTCTTCTGTAGTTCTAAATGTATAATATATAGATCAAATATTTAAGAAAATTCAATTTTAAATAAGAGAGGGTAAACAAACATAAACAGAGAGTAAATTCCTCTATAGAAACATAAGTGATGCATATAATTTAAGCTTATATTTCTCAAAGATGAAAGTGAATGGGTAATTATTTATTTAAAAGCAAAATACAAAAAAAAAGGAACATAGAACAAAGATATTAAAATGGCAAAAGTAAAGAACAATCTTTAGGGTCAATGTAAATGAGATAAATCCCTCCCGTTTCAAAATATGGTGCCTACTATATATGTGGGAGTGGGGGGAAAAGCTGAAGTTTTAAAAAGTCACAGCTATAAAATGCTACATAAAAAAGTTAAAAATCAAAGTTTTAATAAGATACACCATATAAAAAATTTTAAGTCAGCACCATAGTGATGTGAGACGTTCTCTTTGTCTCTCCCCTTCAATCTACAACCAGTAAAACATCCATAATTCAACAAAGGTACCTCTGCCCAGCACACCAGGACACCAGAGAATGCCACACATCTGCACATCTAAAGCGGGGGTGGGCGGGTGGGCTGGAAACACGGAGGAGGCAGAGCCAGGGGATAAGCAGAGTTGGCACATGTGGTCCCAGACCCCCAGCTGAGCTTGTAATCCCAGAGAAGCCGGTGGCTGCAGGGAAGGTGGCACACATGACTCAGGCCTGCAGGATGCAATAGCGACCAGAGCCACAAGAAATCAGGCAACAGCAGAGCCTGCCACCCCACTTCTTTAGAGGCACCCGTGACTCTGGCCCCTTGCCCACAGCAGCGGCACCTGTGAACTCAGCAACTCCAGATGCAGAAGAGGAACCCGTGACCACAGCTTCCCCGAAACTTTTGCCTTCCCCCTGGGGTGGTGGAGCCTGCATCCCAGGAGACCCCGAAGGTAGCAGAGATGCCAGCCATCCCAGAACCCCAGGTGGTGACATTCGCCACAGCAGCAGTAAGGCACCAGTGACCCTGGATGCACAAGCAACAACAGTGAGGGCACCAGGCAAGTACCTCTGGCAGAGGTAGTGGAGGGTGGAAAGTGTCAAATCTCTAATATAACCAGAGGCAGCTCAGGTAAGAGGAACCAAAAACTGGTGCTATAGTACCACCTACTGAAAACAAGAGAAAGACCACTAATTACTAACCTGTTGAATCATTGTAATCAAGTTTTTTTTTTTTTTAAAGCAGCTTTTCCTAAAGAAGAAAGGTGTTCACTACTTCAAATGTACCAGCAGAGAAACAACTCATTAAACACCATGAAAAACCACAGTAACACAGTAGCACGAAATTAAAATGACAATTCTCCAGAAACGAAACTCAAACCACTTCATTTGTTACATAAACACATTTCTGGTTTCAACAGAAACATTTTCCTTTCAAAAGACAGAAATGTAACTAAAACCATCTAAAAGAAAAGAGTTTGCAGAATCTGAGACAGTCTCATGACTGGATATGATTCCTTGTACTCCTTACAGTAGAGTAAACCTTCTACCAACTATGAAATCAAATAATTCATGAATAAACAAAAGTATGAAAAGAAGCAAATATTTGTTTACCAGGAAGTAATTTTGCAACGTGGATTGCATTTCCTCACTGTTTAGATCATGAGTTAAATTTGTTAAAATGAACAAGTACTAGGGAAAAAATGTAGCTTCTCTCTCTCTCTCTTTAGTTCTCTGTACTTTTTTTTATTGATTAGACCAACAAGTATACCCGTGATGGGTCCTGAGAGAAATTCTCTCCTGGGGAGGAAAACCGGAGTAGTGGCCATTCCCTCTGCAAGGGACCTAAATGTCTCTCTGACCAGTAATGTGTTTTCTATCATAATGCAAAAAGAAAAATAAGAAGAAATTATTAATTAGTAAACTCACCCGACCTTTGGAAAACTAGAAGGGCTCCTGGTCCGGCACCTGGCTCAGCTCTTCCGACGCTGCCTGGAGCGAGGAGGAGCTGGCCCCCGGCGTCCGAGAAGGTGGGCCTCGTGCTGGAGCGCGGCGGCCTGATGCTCGATGTGAAGCGGCAGCTGCGGCAGCACCCGCCGGATATCCGCGGCCTCCAGGGCGGGAACTGGAGGCTGCGGGATAAAAACCGGCGGCTGCGCGAGCCTGCTGCTTCCTGGATGACGACCGGCAGAAGGGGCGCAGGCCCGCGCCCTGTGGCAGTCCTTGGGGCGCCACGCAGCCGGCGCCGTGTGGCACGAGGTGGCCTGCGAGCCGCGGAAGCTGCGCGAACTCGAGGCGCACCTGGAGGCCCTGCTGCGCGGGAACGTGGAGCTGCTGTTGCTGGACCGGGAGCGCGGGGCGCGGGCGGCGGCGGCGGCGGCGGCTCCCGCAGCTCCATCGATGGCCAGGCCGGCTTGAGCGGGCCAATGGCGGGCGGCGCGGCGGGAGACATGGGCGACTGCAACAGCCCAGACGCCCACCAGCACTTCCTGGCCCCGCTGCTGCCCCCTGGACCTCACAGGGCCCGCAGACAAGGCCGTCGCCACTCGCATGTCCCTGGACGACCTGTTGGCGCCATCTCACCACCGAAGCATCCCCAACGGCCTGCACGGTAAGGAAGGCACCGGCCGGGCAGCGCGGGTCTCGGGCGCGCAACCCCTTCCCCCACGGGTGGCCGCCACTCTAGAGCCCTCCTCCAGCTGGCGTCCGGCTCTGAGCAGGGAGATCCCGAGCCCACCTGCAGTGGGGCTTTGGGTGGTGATTTTCTGGTTAAGAGATGGAGGCGTGGAATCAGCAGTGGGCCCGGGACCCGCCAGACCCCAGAAAAGTTTCTCTCCGGCGGAGTTATGAGTATTAGAGGCTGGAACTGTGGGGCTGGCTGGAGGCGCCGCATCCCAGCCTGGAAACCCTTGTCCGGGAGCGGGAAGTTTTTCATGGAAAAAACAAACAAAACCAAACCCTAAAAGGCCTTTTGCGCAAAAGTGAAATTTCCCCTCTTATTTGGGACAACAGGCAGCCCCAAACCTGAGCAGCGTTCACGTGTGTGCTGGGGCTGGAATTCCTCCCGGGCTTCTCCGTGCTGCCTGCCCGCTGGGAAGGGGCACAGGCAGCTGGGCCGGAGGACCAGGGCTAAGAGCCTTCCTGGTTGGCTCTTAGTCCTGCCCTTCTCAGGGTCCGGGGACCTTTCTCAACCGAGGCTGTAAGACTTCGCAGAGGAATATGTGCTTGGAATGGATCCTGGCTTTTCGTCTCTGCGTGCCTCAGTTTCCTTCTCTGTAGAATGGAGACGATGATCCTACCTCCTGGATTTGAGGTGGATAAAAGCCTCTGAAGGGATTTGTAAACTGTTGGTCACGTTACGGGAAGCGCCACGGTTGCGGGCGGCCAGGCTGTGTGTGGGAGGACCTTTGGCCTCAGGAAAGCTCGGTTACCGTCTCCCACACCCGTGTGAGTGTCTGGCCCAGGGCAAAGGGCTCTGTAGGAGCGGAGCAGCCGGGCCCCATTTCCCAGCCCTCTGATCAGTAACTCCTCCCTGTTGCCTCGCCCCTCTCCTGCCTCCGTGTCCTTCCACATTTTTAGTGGTTTGGCTCCTGCTTCTGGTGGCAATTGCTGCTGCCTGGATATGTGCCTGAAGGTGGAGATGAAACAGCCCTTTCTGGTTCTCTTTGAAGGCTTTCCTAGTTCAGAGAAAATGTATCTCGTCATCTTAAATGACTGTTCTTCCCCAGAGAGACAGCCTGGGGATGGGGTGGGGACCGGACCCTCTCTGTTTGGTTCGATGGCCAAGTGGCCTCTGCAGGTGCCTTGCCGTGGGGGCGGGGGTCTGTGCCCGGGAAGGTCGGGTGCTAGCCTGGCACAGTTCTTCCTTTACCTTCTCAGTCTGTGAGTTCAGGGCAGGACTAGGATCTGAGGGATATTTTGCTACTGATTAGCAATCTGAGGCTCCAGCTTGGGTTTCTCTTTATAACTCTGTGTACACCCCAACCTCCCAGCACGGGCTCCTTAAGGCCAGTGGGAGTAGCTCAAAGTGAAGTGGTTTAATTTGTTAGGGTTGCATGGTCTGGGAGTGAGGAGTCCCTGTCCCAGCCTCTCTGGCCTCACCTTCTGGGGGGCCTTGTGAGGCTCAGATTTCTGGGCCTCGGTTTCCCCAAGTACAGTATGAAGCAGGGGATTGCAGTAGTCCTGTGGCTAGGAAAGGAACTCTTTATGATTTTCAGCTGTGTCATCGATGACACTTGGCGAGAGTGATTCTCTGCAGGCCACTGAAGTGCCGGAGTGTCAGAGCATATTTGCAGAGAAGTTGTGTCATGTTTTGGACAAGGAGACGCAGACCCTGTCTGGCTCAGGATTTTGCTGCCGCGGTCAATGGTGCAGGAGTTGAGGACTGGGCTCCACCTGAGGTTTCCCACCCCACTAGGCAGTGGGCGGGGTGGAGCTCTGGGGTTTCCTGCAGAATCCACGCTCCCCCAAGTCCCGTGCACGCTCGGAACAAGGCTGCCGCAGATCTTGTGGTGGCACAGCTTTGTGTTGGGGGGAAATAAAAATTCAGCATTATTACCACAAAATTCAGTTACAGGTGGGATTACTGTCATTTTGTTTTGTCTCTTAAAGTCCTATGTGGCCTTGAGATGTTTTCCCAACAATATGAGTAGGATGCCTGGAAACAAGGAGAGGCCCTTCTCTTAGAAACCACTTTTCTGTACTTGGACCTGTAGTTTTAAGGTGAGTGGAAAGCAAGCTGGAGATGAGAAAGCTGACAAGCCTCCGTCTGGGTGCTGGCAAAGCTGGAGTCAAATACCAGGCTGGTGCCTTACGTGCTTGCTCTCAGCTCATCCTCACAGGAACCCTGGAAGGCAGTAGTATTTCTGTTTTACAGCCAAACACGTGGAGGCTCAGAGAGGTCCTGAGCATTTCCTGGAAAAAACCTGAGATTGAAATGTCTCAGTTCCAGTTGCCTGGGGTGGGGGGGGCTCCCATGGGTCCTCTACTGCTCAGGCCATGGGCTGGCTTGCATCTCTGGCTCATTGTCATTTTGGTGGATAATATTAATCAGCAGACACTGGTCACTCCCCATTTCTTGATTCCTGACGGAGGTTTGCCCTCCTTCTCCCATCCTGGGAAGTGTCACTTCCTTATTGGTGACCACTGAGCAAGATGCTTGATAACCCCATTACCCAGAGGGGTCAGGCTGTCTTGTGTTCAAATCTCTACTCTTCCTCTCCTCCTGGGCAAGTTACTTCACTTCCCTGAGCCTCTCTCTGTTCTTCTGTAAAGTGGGGCAAAACCCATAGTGCCCCCTTTATCCATGCAAGGTCTAGGGAGGTCAGGATCTGCACACAGTCGGCCTCAACAGTTGTCAGAATCTTTGTCATCCATATTCCTTCCAAGGCTCCTCACAAAAAAAGATAAGGACCTCTTGGGGTTTTGCCAAACAGACAGCAGTGTTCTCTTTGAAACTCGGTTTGCGGTTTAGACAGACAGATTGCTTCGGTTTGCAACCAAGCCAGTGTCTAGCTGCACCTGCTCATGGTCCGGGGAACAGTGACCCTGTAGTCCTCTCTTGAGGTGCCCTAAAAGTCCTAAGTGGCTGTGGCGGGAGGTGGCCCGTCTGTATTCCGGGCAATCCCTCACAGGGGCTGGGCCTGGTGGATCTGTGAATGCGGATGCAAATGGACCTTTCTCCCAGTTGCTTTTTTTGATAGAGATCTGGGCTGCGCTGCCTAAAGTCTGGATTAGGATGCTCTTCGCTCTAATCCAGCGGGGCAAACTGAGGCAGGCCAACCCCAAACACCAGAAAGTCAGGTATATCACTTTGAACTGATGCGATTTTCAAACAAAAGTATTTTCAACAATTTCTCCCCTCCCCCCTCCCCAATCCTGTAATAAAGAATATTGAATATAGTTACCTGTATGTTACAACAGGACCCTGTTGTTTATCTATTTTATATACAGTAGTTTATATCAGCAAATTAATTGACATTTAAAAATTCATATTTATCATTTATATATCATTTCATTCTATTTAAAATACGTTTATTTTAAAAAAATCATTTCTGGTTAAAAAATATTATTTACTATGGCCTTTTTTTTTTAATATTAGGAGGATTTGTAGTGCTATCCCCTTTTCATTCCTGATACTTGTGATTCAGTGTTGCTGTATTTCCTTTGTTAAGTTGGCTAGGATTTCATACATCTTACTAATCTTTCAAAAACTCAATATTAAGCCATGTAAATATCCTATACTATCTGTATATTTCTTTTTTTTTTTTTTAATTTTTTTTTTTTTTATTCACACACACACACACTGTATTTTATTTTTACAAGACATAAATAGACTGACACCAAGCATTGTACATGGATGACCACAACATAAGCAACAATGATTGCAATTACCAAACATGAAACACACTCATACTATGTCATAATATTGACATTCAGTCCAGTAATCCTCCACTGTAACAGCTCCTTTACTTTGCAGTGAAAATTGATTTGTATCCTCTGAGTCCTTGTGGGATTTTTTTTTTTTTTTAAATTCAGACAGAAAGTCACAAAAATTATACTCATCCTCATCAGTTCACTCAGTCCCATGTAATTAATTTTTTTTTTCATCTTGATCTTTTGTTAGCACTTTTATGAGTTCATCAGTTTTTCATTAGAGTTCTGAAAATGCTGATTCATTCAGTTCAGCAGTACAGTCAGTTACCAGAAACCTGTACTTGTCAGAGTCTTTTCCATGAATTTCTTGAAGATGAAACCCTTTTATAGGAACATATTTGCAAAATCATCAGAGTACACCCAGAACTGTCTGTAAATGACAAAAGACTTAAAAATGACCACGGTTAAAGATTTGATGAAAGTTCATAATAATGCAGTTGACAAGAAAATTAGTTATTTCTGAGATATACATTTTAAAGTAATAACTAGGATTATTACTTATAACATTATACCAGAACATATAAGATTTTTAGAAATTTCATGTAATGTCTGAAACATTTATATTAACATATTTCCATACATTTTTCCATACAAATACAGATATAAGATTTTTAGAAATTTCATGTAATGTCTGAAACATTTATATTAACATATTTCCATACATATTGTATATTTCTATATAACTAATTTTTACCTATATTATTTACCTTCTTTTATTTTATTTTACTTTCTTTGGACTGGCTGTTTTCTCTTTCACGTAATTAAGATAGACAATTAGTCTATTTATGTTCCTGCCTTTCTCCTTTATAACAGTTACTTATAGGGCTTTATTTATCCCACTGAGTACTTCTTTTTCTGCACCCCAGATGTTTAGATATATCATAATTTATTACAGTTTGGTTTAAACTAAATAAAAAGATAGTTTGATTTCCTTTTTATCCATGGACTTTTAGGCAGTGTTTAATTTTTAATGTCCATGCTTTCTAGTTATCTATTTGTTATTCATTTCTATATTACGTTGACCATGATCAAAGAACATATACTGAATGATTTCAGTCTTTGAATTTGTTGAGGGTTCGTCCCACTTATTGTGAATGCCAGTAAGTGTTTCTTGTGTATTTATAATCATTAGCATGTTGTTATTGCTAATGGTATTGTGAGAAGTTTAGGGAATGAGAAAAAGTATATTGGATATACCAAAGCTCCTCTCCAGGTGCTTTTTAGATGGAGATGTTAAGAAGTTAAAATGTCTCCTGCTACTAAGGTTCTTGACGCAGATTTTACTATGCCAATTAGATCCATACAGAGTTAGAATTTGGAAGGGCACAGTGTATTCAGGATCAATGTTCTGTTCATTTTGACTTTTCTACCGGTTAGGAAGTCATGGAAACATGTGGGTTTTTCTCTGAAGTCTTGTTGAACCTCCAACTTCCTAGAGAAGCTATTTTGATGGATAAGAAAGTAGTGACATAGTTTTGCTTCTGTGTATCTGATCCTTGGATCACAGTCAATGGTACTGTGTTTTTAAATCTTACCTACAATGAATGGTAGCCTCTCTTTGTGAATTAATTCTATATTGTTCTAAGAGTCATTACAAGAGTTTCGGCTAGAAGTTCCTCCAGCCTTTCCAAATTTCATGTGCCTCTATTCACCTTAGTTATTAACATTTTCCTGTTTAAAATTCCTAAACTGCTTTCTCTTCCTACACTCTTAATAATACTATATTATAATAAAGAGAAGCTCTAGCCCCATATCATTTTTCAATCTATATACTGAAAAAATTCCAAATAAAGTCTAAAAATAATTTTTAATTAAAAATGGATTTTCTAAAAATAGGATTACAGTTAACTTATGGAAATATTTAGGAAAAATGACATCCTTGTAATATTAGGCTTGTTAAATAGAGTATAATGTCTCTGGTTTTAATCTACCCTTGCAGTCACACAGTAGCTATTAAGGAATTTTAAAATATAAGTCCTGATCTCATAAATATTTTTGCTAGAGATTTAAAAAATAATTTTATTGAATACTATCATTTATTCCATGATATTTTCTAACTGATTAGCATTTAAACATAAGAAAGCATAAAATTAACAAAGCATTATCTGACTTTGAGTTTGTGATTTAGATGGAATTTGTGTACCATGAAATATATATGCATCAAGAAATACAGGAAAACCATGATTTGGAGTGAATTTTTGCCTTTTAAAATCATAGCAAATGTAATTTACTACATAATATTAAATATTTGTTTATATAAAATTTTCTCATATAGTACAGACTTTTCAGTCTGTTTCTCTCTGCCTATCAATTTGGCTGCTGTGACAGTTACCACAAAGTTTTTCTTTGTCGATGTCCTCATGGATAACAGCCCTGGAGCCTGCACTTATGTCTTCATAATTGACTTTATGATTACTTCTCTCCCAGCGGAATCCATTACCGAGGGTGAGCAAAACCTCAATGCTGAAATATCCTGAAGAAGGTTTCACAGGAGTGAAAATAACTAAGGCCCACATAAACACCACTGTTGATACTCTAGCTCATGATCATGGACTCTGGACAACACAAGGTTGCCATGGTCCTTAAATATGCAAGAGTACCCCCATTATCCTTATTTTAAGTGGTACGAAGCATACTAGAATTCAGGAGAGGAACTTTCCTTTCTGTACTTTCCTTAAGTTTACTCACCCTGACTAAAGAGTGAGATCCCTTGAATTGATGCAGCTTTGGTAGAAAGTCATTCACTGCAGTGTAAGGATTGGAATGGTCAACAGATTCTCTCTCTGATTCAAGAAGAGGGCTAAATGATTTTGATATTTTTAATTAAACAATTACTAATGGAAGTTCAATATTTATAATGAGGCAATAAAAATGCATGTATTTGGGGGAGTGGCTTTGATCTGAGAAAATGAACATATATTTGGAAATAGCTTTAGAGAATTTTGTTTTATCTAGTCTTAGCGATTTTTTGATGTTAATAATTTTAACATACCAATAACATCTATTATTATTCTGTTTTCAAAGATGGATACAATTATAATGGAAACTAAATAAATTGAGGTGTAATAACGTTAAAATATTTTAAATATATTTATTACTGTTATTACTGTTGTGTTGTGATTCAGACATGGACTTGGCTATCATAATGACTCAAACACTATCATTGATATTATATGTACTACTCCTGTTTTAGATAATATGGAATATTCCTAATTTAGATTGTATGTAATACTCTTATTTTAGATACACATAATTTTTAACTATAAATATATTAAGAATAGAAATTCAGAATGTGAGTAAAATTACACGAGAAAATATGCTACTTTCTTACTGACTTCCTTGCAAAAATATGATTTAGATAAAATAACCAAAGAACTTCTTTCACTGCTTAATAGAATAACAGTTTCAGAAGCCAGATGATACGTAACCCCAATTCTTGCATCTTCTTGACATAAAAATTCTTTTATATGCAATATCTCATTAAGGTGTAAATAATGTATTTCTACATTTCAGAGAGTATTGATGGTACTAGAATCAAAGCCATAATTTCATTTATTTTGCCTTGTGCCTCTCAGCAGGTTTCTGGCATGGCTGACAGGGGAACAAGCAATCGCTCAGAAGTGACTGACTTCATCCTTGTAGGCTTCAGGGTCCGCCCAGAGCTCCACATTCTCCTCTTCCTGCTATTTCTGCTTGTCTATGCCATGATCCTCCTAGGGAATGTTGGCATGATGGTCATCATTATGACCGATCCCCGGCTGAACACGCCAATGTATTTCTTCCTGGGCAACCTCTCCTTCATTGATCTCTTCTGTTCATCTGTTATTGTACCCAAGGCGATGATCAACTTCTGGTCTGAGAGCAAGTCCATCTCCTTTGCAGGCTGTGTGACGCAGCTCTTTCTCTTTGCCCTCTTCATCGTGACTGAGGGATTTCTCCTGGCAGCCATGGCTTACGACCGCTTCACTGCCATCTGCAGCCCCCTCCTCTACTCTGTCCACACGTCAGCACGTCTCTGTGCTCAGTTGGTGGCTGGTTCCCATTTTTGTGGCTGCATCAGCTCAGTTCTTCAGACCAGCATGACATTTACTTTATCCTTTTGTGCTTCTCGGGCCATTGACCACTTTTACTGTGATACTCGCCCACTTGAGAGACTATCTTGTTCTGACCTCTTCGTCCATAAAGTGGTTTCTTTCTCCTTATCTGGCATCATTATCTTGCCTACCATCATAGTTATTATTGTTTCTTATTTGTATATTGTGTCCACAGTTCTAAAGATACCCTCCCCTGAGGGACGTAAGAAAGCCTTCTCCGCCTGCAGCTCTCACCTGGGAGTCGTGGGTGTACTGTATGGTGCTGTATTTTTTATGTATCTCACTCCTGACAGATATCCTGAGCTGAGTAAAGTGGCCTCATTATGTTACACCCTAGTCACTCCCATGTTGAATCCTTTGATTTACTCTTTGAGAAACAAAGATGTCAAAGAGGCTCTGAGGAAGATCCTGGGGGAAAAGATATTTTTATTTAATTCTATTTGAACAGTAATATAACTGAAAGACCTGGGCATTATAACAACTTGTGGAAACACTGACTCAAAAAAAATGTACCATTGAGCTTAGAAATTTTAATCTTAGAGAGCTTATTTATTTGAATTCCATGAAATTACAGCCAAAGAATACATTTGGACTATATTTTGCCTGGCTGTTGATTTTGGAATGGAGTGACTTTCTCTGTACATCATCTTCATTTTGGGTAAAGATAATGATTGCCATGTAATTTTGCTTTTAGGAAAGTATATTCCAATTTTGCTGCTGACTCTTTGAGGTTATTGGTTGGGATGTATTGTTTATCTTGGGTCAGTTACACGTGTTATGTGGATATGTAGGTAATTGGTAGAGGTAACACAACGTGATGTAATAAGCCAGACAGAACAAAATATCAGATTTCCTGAAGCCATCTTCGTGAAAGCTTAGTGAGAGAATCAGATACTCTGCAGTGCACAGAGTCTGAAGGGTGACATGTAAGTAACTCTTAATTGTCCAGAGGCTAAATGAGTGACACATTTATTTCATGGTTTCTCTGACTTGAATCATTGTTATTTCTCTCCCTCATTTGAATATCTACTAAACTGACAAAGTATTTTTGAAAATTCTCCCTTTTCACATGAAAACTATAATAAAAATAAACAAGAGTAAAGATAATTCATATTTTATTATATATGCATTAGTGAGAATTCATTCATCAAATTAATATTTACTGAATTTTGATGTACTCTTTGTCCTATAAAAATTCCTAGGTAGAAATAATTTCTGTACTTGAGCTCACAATAATTGAGGGGAAAATAGCTGAATAGAGAGCTAGCATTCATATGGTAAACCCAGTGAATAAAGGCATGTATAGAAAATACAAAGAGAGTGCAGCCGCTAAAGATGACTGATCTAAATGATCAGGGTAAACTTTGTAAGTACATTTTAAAACATAAGTGGAATTGAGCAAGGTGAAATAGAAAAGTTTCTGTGCAAAGGAAATTAAATAACTACATGTTAAACTTCCTGAAGTTTAATACCTGATTTTTAGTACACAAGAGAAGGAGTGAGAGATAAGGAAATTCATGGAAATCGTGCAGACCTATATAACAAGAAAAGGAAGATGTCCTTTATTGTGTTGGAAGTGGGGAACCACTGGGGATTTTTTTTAAAGGATATATTGTGTTCAAATTGGAATTTAATAAAAATCACATTGGTAATTTGTGGTTGATAGATATTCATGGAAGAAGTAGATAATCATGGAAAGTGTGTGATTGTCCAAGTAAGAGGTTACAGTGGCTTTAATGATGGCAGTCTTACACGAGACAGTGAAGAGAGGGACTACCTTTAAAACTACAGGTAATCTAAGCTGAATATTGATTGACGGTTGATAAAATGAGAAATGGGTGGAAGTCAATGATGACTTCTAATGTTTGAGCATCTCTCATTGGGGAAATGCTGCCTCACAAAATGAGGAGGAAAATATGAATAATAATAGTTAATCATTAAGAGTTAAGAAAATAAGCTCAAGATTCAGACTGAGCTTTCAAATTCTGGTTTTGCCTATGTGCTCGACAGTCAACTGTCTTGACTTTGCAGTGACTCTGGTTTCTCAGTTTAACGTAAGATTACTAATGTCCAGTGGGCAAAGACCCTATACATGGGATTTAGGTGAGCTGGAACTAAAAACAATTACGAACCACTTTCATTGAAGGTTTGTTCCATTAATAGGGGTGCTGCATGAAAGATTCTGTATTTTACACCCAAAGGAGTGCTAGTATAATATGCCTAAATAACTTAAAGACCACACTGGTCTATAATATTATTACTTCTTTAAATTCATCTTGTGACATCGCATTACATTTATAATTATAGCTGATTGTAGTGTCATAACTAATAAGATTTTCTTAATTTAAATGATAGTGTTCATGGTATTGAATCCTCACTCAGCTGCTGCCACACCAATAACAATTATATTAAAAAGTTTTAGCCTACTTTTAACATTCGGGTTTTTATATAAGAAATATCTATAATAAATTAGTTATTTAATAATAACTTCTTATTTATTATTCTAAATAATAAATATGTATAATTATTATAAATAAGTAAATTGTAAATTTTCCATTTCCTTGTGTAGCTTATCATTTTTTAGGTGAAAATTAAAGCTTCATTCAAAAAAAGATATTTCTGAGTCATTGCTCTAAAACGCAAATCCTTGGATCTAAAAAAAGATCTGCTCATTATTTTTTCCAAAACACTTTATTGAGGAATAATTGGTGTGAAATAAACAGTATGCATTCAAAGTGCACAATTCTGTGAGTTTTGGCTTCAATGAAAACACCACCACATCAAGATACAGAACATTTCCTTCATTTCTCAGAGATTTATTATGCCTCTTTCCAGTCCATGCTCACCTCCAAACCCATTTGCAGATAACCAATGATCTGAATGATATATATTGGAATCATACATTATGTGCTCTTTTCTCTCAGACTTCTTTCACTGAGTAAAATGATTCCGAGATTTATTTATTTTGTCACGTATAAGTAACTCATTCTTTTTATTGCTGAGTAGTATTCCATTTTTCCATTGTACACATATACCAAATTTTGTTTATGCACTCTTAAATAAATGGGCAATTGATATGTGTTCAGTTTTTAGATATTGTAAATAAAGCTGGTATGAATGTTCATATGTATTTGCCTAGACTTGTTTTCCCTTATCTTTGGTAATGTTGAAGATTGAGACGCTTAATTCTTATAATAAATATACGTTTGACTTTTGAAGAGACTACCAGGGAAACATCTGGAAATAAACAATAAACCAAGAAATATTAATGCAATAAAATTTACTAAATCTCAGGAAGAATAGCGAGAATCTATGACATTTGAGCCAGGACCCACTCCCTCCCTGCCCTCTCTCACCCCAGCATAGGACAAAGTGTACTCAGGCAAGTGCAGGCAGGAACATAGAGATCCCTCTGCCCCTAGACCCCAAACAAAGGCTACCATATCCCCTTGAGAGTGGCAGCTGCCAACATTTCTTATCCCCTCCAGCTCCATATTGAAGAAACTCTATTCAAGGCAAGAGTAGCTAAAACGTCTGGTGATCTCTACCCAGCCCCCATTCATAGGGTAAAAGGTCTACCCTAAGCATGCCAGGCCAAGAATACTGGGCCCCAATTGCATCTGCTGCAGTTCCCTCAAAGGACAGAAGCTCTATGCTCAGAAGACCATAGGCTACTGACCTCACTCCGATACTGGCTCCTAAAGCAGGGGTGTCATTCTGAGTGAACTGGTCCACTGTTCCTGCTCCAGTTCCAGAACAGGTGAACACAGGTTTTACCTAGAATGAAAGGTGTACCATAGTAACAGAGGCCTCCACAGCTTTCTCCAAGTGAACTGACTTTATTTGGAAAAAATGTGTGGGAAATTTCAAGCTTAAGTGAACTCCAAAACTTAATAAATATTTCGTGATAAACAATTAAGAGGAGGCTGGTGGCTCCATGAGAGCAAAAAGCTAACTGCAGACCAACTAGAAGGTTATCAGAAAGAACCAAGGAAGGAGGCAGCTAAGAAAGACCCTTCTGGGGTTCAGACAAACCTCAAAGACTCCTTTGCAGTTGTAGCCCTACTACAGCCAGTTGGGTGAGCTCCCTGCTCCCCACTTACCCCTATACTGCAGCCAGGGCCCCATCACGGGTGGTTGTCACACACAGTCCACACAAGGGATGCCCCTTGGCTCTGGTGGCCTGGGGGGATGGCACTTCTAGACCCCGCACATCATCTCCTACACAAGGCCACTCCTTCAAGACCAGGAGAGATAGCTGCTTCACCTGATACACAGAAAAAAACACAAACAGTCAAGCAAACTGAGGAGATAGAAAAATATGTTCCAAATTAAAGAACAAGATAAAAACCTCAGAAAAAAAAAGACCTTAATGAACAGAGATAAGTAATCTACCTGATAAAGAGTTCAAAGTAATGGTCATAAAGATACTGAGAGACCTCAGGAGAAGAAAGGATGAACACAGTGAGAACTTCAACAAAGAGACAAAAAATATAAGAAAGTACCAAACAGTGATCACAGAACTGAAGAATACAATAGCTAAACTGAAAAACACTCTGGAGGGATTCAGAGGCACACTAGATAAGTAGCAACTAGGATCAGTGACCTGTGTCAATGAAAATTCAATTAACAATCAAGTTATGAAGGAGAAAGGTATATTTATTCAAGCCAAACAGGATTAAAATCTGGGAGACAGCCTCTCAGAAAGCTCTGAGAACTGTTCCACCTGTTAGAAGTTAAAAGCACATCAAATGAGATATAGATATTTACATAAAATTCACCAAAGATACATAGTCCAGGTAAGCACGTGCAAGGCAAACAAAAAGTCACTATGACCCCTATAGAGTTGGCAAAGAACTCTGTTCTTTTAAGAAGTTGCACTGCTAGCATCAGAAAACAGGAAGAAGATGATCTTTATGGTCAAGCAGGCATTCCCATCTTTAGGAGCTCTGGTTAATGTGTAATGCAGATGCACACTGCACATTAGGGAGGGAGGGAGGAGGCCAAATAGTTACAGATAGAGAATTTTATGTTTAATTTTTCTTGTCCTGCCTTTAAATATAAATTTTATTTCATCACCTGGAAGACAGGGCAGAAAAAGATCATCCAAAGAAGCAGCAAATACAAACAAACAAAAACCATAAAAAAGAATTAAAAAAAGTGAAGATAGCTTAAGGGACATATGGAACAGCATCGAGCAGAATAACATACACATTCTAGGGGTCCCAGAAGGAAAAGAATGAGAGAAAGGGGAATAAAACTATTTGAAGAAATAATGGCTGAAAATTTCCCTAACCTGGAGAAAAAAACAGACATCCAGGTGCAGGAAGCACAGAGTGCCGGGAAAGATAAATGCAAAGAGATCTACACCAAACACATTAAAATTAAAATGTCAAAAACTAAAGATAAAGAGGGAATCTTAAAAGTAGCAAGTAAAAAGCAACTTGTTACATACAAGGGTGCCCCCGTAAGATGATCAACTGATTTCTTCAGCAGAAACTTTTCAGGACAGAAGAGAATGGCATGACATACACAGAGGGCTGAGAGGAAAAAAATTCCAACCAAGAATAATCTACCTGGTAAGGTTATCATACAGAATTAAAGGAGAGATTAAGGGTTTACCAGACCAGCAAAAGTTAAAGGAATTCATCACCACTAAACTGGACCTACAAGAAGTGTTAAAGTGACTCTTTTAGCTTAATTTCCAAAATATACAAACAGCTCATACAACTCAATAACAACAACAACCACAAAAACCCAATCAAAGAATGGGCGGACAACGTAAACAGACATTTCTCCAAAGAAGACATACAGATGCCCAATAGGCACATGAAAAGATGCTCATCACTGCTAATTATTAGAGAAATGCAAATCAAAACTACAATGAGGTGCCACTTCACACCAGTCAGAATGGCCATTATTAAAAAGTCTGCAAATAACAAACGCTGGAAAGGGTATGGAAGAAAGAGAACCCTCCTACACTGCTGATGGGAATGTACATTGGTGCAGCCACTGTGGAAAACAGTATGGAGGTTCATCAAAAAACTAACATAGAGTTGCCATGTGATCCAGTAATCCCACTCCTGGGCATATATCCAGAGAAAACTCTAATTCAAAAAGATACATCCACCCCTATGTTCACTGCAGCACTATTTGCAATAGCCAAGACATGGAAAAAACCTAAACGTCCATCGACAGACAAATGGAAAGATGTGGTACATATATACAATGGAATATTACTCAGCATAAGAAAATGAAATGATGTCGTTTGCAGCAACATGGATGGGTCTAGAGATTATTATACCAAGTGAAGTCAGAAAGAGAAAGACAAATACCTTATGATATCACTTATGTGTGGAATCTAAAATGTGACTCAAATGGACTTATCTATGAAACAGAAACAGACTCACAGACTTAGAGGACAGACTTGTGGTTGCCAAGGCGGAGGGAGTGGGAAGGAGGTATGGATGGGGAGTTCGGGATTAGCAGATGCAAACTGTTATATATAGAATAGATAAACAACAAGGTCCTACTTTGAAACACAAGGATCTGGCCTTCCTTGGTGGTACAGTGGTTAAGAACCTGCCTGCCAGTTCAGGGGACACGGGTTTGATCCCTGGTCCGGGAAGATCCCACATGCCGCGGAGCAACTAAGCCCGTGTGCCACAACTACTGAGCCTGCATTCTAGAGCCTGCGAGGTACAACTACTGAGCCTGTCTGCCACAACTACTGAAGCCCGTGCGCCTACAGCCCATGTTCCGCAACATAGAGAAGATATCACAATGAGAAGCCCACGCACCATAAGAAAGAGTAGCCCCCACTCGCCACAACTAGAAAAAGCCTGCGTGCAGCAACAAAGACCCAACACAGCCAAAAATAAATAATAAATTAATTAATTTTTAAAAAAAGAAGAAAAACGCAAGGATCTATATTTAATATTCTATAATATAATGGAAAAGAATACGAAAAAGAAAAATAAATAAAGGGACTCCTTTAAACTGAAAAGAAAAAGTACTATTTAGTAAAAAGGAGACATTTGAAAGTAAAAATCTCACTGGTAAAGGCAAATATATAGTAAAAGTAGTGGTTTAACCACTTGTGAAGCTACTATGAAGATTAAAAGACAACATAGTAAAATGAACAGTAACTACAATAATTAGTTGAGGTATACGCAAAATAAAAAGATGTAAAATACAACATCAAAAACATAACACGTGAGGTGAATGAAAATTTATTTAGAGTGCATTCAAGCTTAAGTTGCTGTCAACTTAAAACAGCAACCTTTATTTGCTTTATCTTTATATATATAATATATATATTATATTTTATATAATGCTTACTGAATAAGCTGTTAAATATTTTGATCATCACTCCTTTTGGTAACTACTAAAACAATTGAATCATAAGTCAAAATTCTTTTCATTAAAAAAACACTTTGTCATATGGCAACTCCTGTCAGTTCTTGCAAACCTTGAAAGAGGGAACAATTTCAATGTTATAAGATCTTTTTTTCAGAATTAAAAAAAGGAGAAAAAAATTCCCCGTCTTTTAATGATGTTAAGACAAGCTTGAGTCCAAAATGTGCCATGATTAGTATGAGGAAACCAAATAGTGCTTTGTCTTGATGATGAACATATACACAATAATTCTAAATAAAATTCAATAAAACCCTTTGAAAATGTATCTCAGGACAAATTCAGATATAATATAATTGGCAAATATTTTCTATTTTCTTATTTTTTTTCTTTTCCTTACATGTTTACATTTTCAACGACCAAAAATTTTTTCAATATAAGAGGTAAACATCCTTATTACAGATCATTTGGATAATGTATACAAACATAGATAAACTGAAAGGAGGAAAACCTTATACCTAGTCCTACCACCCAGAAACAACTGTTCAGTTTCTATTTTGATATATTTCATTTGTCTTTTTGTGTGATGCCCAGATATTTATAGATTTTTTTTTCACACACACACACCCCTGTATTTTATTTTTACAAGAGATAAATAAACTGACACCAAGCATTGTAAATGGATGACCACAACAAAAGCAACAATGATTGCAATTACCAAACACAAAACACACTCATACTGTCATAATATTGACATTCAGTCCAGTAATCCTCCACTGTAACAGCTCCTTTACTTTGCAGTGATAATTGATTTGTATATTTTTTGCCTCTGAGTCCTTGTGGGATTTTTTTTTAATGCAAACAGAAAGTTACAAAAATTATAATCATCCTCATCAGTTCACTCAGTCCCATGTAATTAATTTTTTTTTCATCTTGATCTTTTGTTAGCAGTTTTATGAATTCATCAGTTTTCCATTAGAGTTCTGAAAATGCTTATTCATTCAGTTCAGCAGTATAGTCAGTTACCAGAAACCTGTACTTCTCAGAGTCTTTTCCATGAATTCCTTGAAGATGAAACCCTTTTATAGGAACATTTTTGCAAAAGCATCAAAGTACACCCAGAACTGTCTGTAAATGACAAAAGACTTAAAAATAACCATGGTTAAAGATTTAAAGAAAATTCATAATAATGCAATTGATAAGGAAATTTAGTTATTTCTGAGATATACATTCTGTTCATCCCTTTTTTGAAACGGGGATGAGATCTTGCAGGACTCATTTTGGTGAGGGCAAGAACTGAAGGAGGGGAGGAAAAACGGGACTGACAATGCCAGAGGCAACTTTATCTTGGAAGACAAGGAGGTGTTGGGGGCTTTGCACATTGCTAGTTATTTCCAGCCAACCTCCCCGCCTCAGGACTATATGATGGGGATGGAAACCAAGTAACTAGGAAATAATTGGAATTCTTAACCGTTTTGGAAGTTCCATTCTATCACAGTACCTGGAATCTTTGCCTTAGATTTAGTCAGAGTTGACAGTAGCCACCAGATGGCGGCAAACTGCAGCTGCATGAAATGTTTGCTTCTGTAGCAAGAACCCTCCAGGAATCCTGAGCCGTTCTGCACGTCCTTGCCTGGATCATATCATTGACTTCACAATAATTAGGTACTTACTTTTAGGGAAAAAAATATTTTGGAACTCCTTCTATCATATTAAAGTAGAATTTAAAGCATTAGGAAATTGATTCAGCAGTATATAAAGAGCATAAAATATGACGAAGTTGATTATATCCCAGGAATGCAAAGTCGGTTTCATATTAGAAAATCAACTAATGTAGTTCACCACACTCATAGAAAACAGGGGGAAAAATCATTGTATCAACTCAAAAAAGGCATAAAACACACTTGATAATGTAGAGGAGGCAAAAGTTTACCTCTGTCTTTTAGGGTTTTGCCAGTGCCTGATAATTAAATTGACATGAGACAGATTAACAGGAGAAAAGCATACAAATTTATTTAATATGTCTAATGTGACACAGGAGCACTTATAAAGGCATGAAGACCCAAAGAAGTGGCAAATCCTAAATGCTTTATACTAAGTTGAACAAATAGAGTCAATTGTGGAAAAGTAACTAAACTAAGTGGGGAGGCTAAAACAAGTTAAGAATTATTTTAACAAGGTCTGTGTTGTACAGAATTCTCTCAGTCTCAGTTCTCCATCCTGGATGATAAGAGTGTCATGAGAGTTTTATCTCCTGCTTCCAGGAAGAAAAAGAGGAGACTCAGAGACCCTCTTGCACCTGCTCATTTTGTTAAAGTACCTTTAGGTTAAAATAATCCTTATGACAATGTGTCATGTTTGGGGTTGGCATATTCTGTCACCTTCAGTAAAATCAGGGAAATGTGAAGTAAGTATACAATGAGACATCATGACCCATGATTGTGTAAAAAAATTTTTAATGTGATTGCTACCAGCTCTTGACAAAGATGAGAATCAATGTGGCATTTTATATGCTGATGATGGGAATATTATTTGCCAGAACCTGTTTGGAGATGACTTGTTGTTATCTTCTAAAGTTGAGAAATACCCTATGATTCAATCATATTTGTAGACATGATTGTGTATTCAATCATGTCTACAAATAGTTTCATCAAATGCTTACCATATTTTTAACAAAATATTTCTTCTTGCATTCGTATTTTAATTTATGGTAATTGTTCTTTCTGATATGCATATGTTTGAATCTCCATTGATGAGATTTAAAAAGTCACAGCTATAAAAAGCTATATAAAAAATTTTATGTATAACTGATTCACTTTGTTATAAAGCAGAAGCTAACACACCATTGTAAGGCAATTATACTTCAATAAAGATGTTTAAAAAAAAAAAATTTTAAATTAATGTTTTAATAATATATACCGGATAAGATTTTTAAAATAAGTCTAGTGCCATATCGATACTAAATAAAGTAGAATTCAGGCTAATGTAATTATAAATATGACAAAAAATGAATCTATATTAATAAAATATGTAACTAAATGGCATATATTATATAATACAATAAAGCAAAAATTATTGCAATGGACAGAATGACCAAAATAACCCAAGCAATACTTTAACACATTCAGTTTATGATATATCAAGAAAGTAAATGTTAATGAGATGCAAATAAAATTATTAATACATTTTAGTTAACAAATACCTTTACAACATGAAAACCTATAGAGGACAAAACTGTCTCTGATGGACTGAATGTCAATATTATGACATAGTATGAGTGTGTTTCGTGTTTGGTAATTGCAATCATTGTTGCTTTTGTTGTGGTCATCCATTACAATGCTTGGTGTCAGTTTATTTATCTCTTGTAAAAATAAAATACAGTGTGTGTGTGTGTGTGTGTGAAAAAACAAAACAAAACAAAACAAAAAAACCCCAAAAAACTGTGTCTGAGCCACTACCACATAATCTTTACCTCTATGGGCTTTGGAGTCAGAAAGTTCAGGGTCCAGCCCTGGCCTTGGTAGTTACTGGCAATGTGATGTCAAGCATATTACTTAACTCTTCTAAGACACAATTTCTATACTCATAAGACATATTAATATAAATTATACATTTGATATATAATGTTGCCTTCACCATAAGTCTGACTTGAGGAGTAAAGAAATACATGTGTACTTTATACAGTACCTAACATATATAGAAAGTATTTTTCATTAATATCAACTCTGAGAAAGTGCTGATGGAAAGTTTTCAAAACTTGACTCTTTTTCTAGGCAGGCCTCAAATCCATATTTAATTTAAAAATTCTAAGTATTGAATGAAAGTTTAGCAAGTTGAGCTCATATAAAATAAATACACAGTAATTTTTAAAGTTCTTAGTGGTCGAATTATCCATTAGGAAACAAAAGCTAATGAAGATTTTTGTCACAATAGCAACTAATACATGAAATGTATAATAATATGTTTACAGAAAAACTCATGGCTCTCAAATATAGAAACTCTACAACATCGCTAAGTCTTGTAAAAAAGATGATGCCACAAATCAACAAAACAAAAAGAAACATGAAGATACAGAGAACAGATAGTGGTTACCAGGGGGGAACAGGTTGGGGGAGGAGGGTGTAGGATGAAATGGGTAAAGAGTGTCAACTGTATGATGATGGATGGAAACTGAATTTTTGGTGTGAGCATGCTGTAGTGTATAGAAGTAGAAATATAATGCTGTACAAGTGAAACTTATATAATATGTCACAAACCAATGTTGCCTCAATAAAAAACAAATTTAAAAATAGATGATGATCATGGTAATAATAATAGTTGAAGCTACTATTAATTGAAAACTGTCTTGTGCCAGAAGCTTGATTTATAGTATTTTATGTAATCCTTACATCTGCTGAATGAAGTAAGGAAAACTGATAGTGTTCATTCAACCTTAATGCCATTCAAAAATTTCTCAAATCTGTGCTTGGTGGCAGTACAGGGCCCTAAAGCTAGCCTCTCTGATATCAGAAGCAATACTCTTACCCTGTTCTTACAAATGAGGGTTGTAAACAAATCAGTGATTTACTAAATGCAAGTCTGCTAAAATGCAAAGAGGAATTATTTTTAATGCAAAAGAATTCTGAAGTTGACTGAAATAATAAGTAATATTAGCTGAGAAATTTTTAAAAAAGATGTAGCCCTATCAGGCGTTAAATCCTATTGTGCAATAAGCATGCGATACCAGCACAGAGTCAAGCAAATCAATGGAAGAAAACAAAAAATTTGAAATACATCTAGTATGTATAAAATGTACTATATGATCACAACAATAAATTTCATAAACTAAAATAGATTATTTATTAGAAATTTTTATGTAATTTGGGCCCTATTCACTAATATTTTACTAGAAGACCAGTAATTTCTTGATCCTGCCTGGCTGTGCATCCTATCATGAATTATCTGTAGGATTTATTTGCCAGAAGTAACAGTAGCAAATTGGAAACAAGTATAATTTTTTTTTTAGTTGGTGATGTTGAGCATTCTTTCATGTGTTTGTTGGCAATCTGTATATCTTCTTTGGAGAAATGTCTATTTAGGTCTTCTGCCCATTTTTGGATTGGGTTGTTTGTTTTTTTGATATTGAGCTGCATGAGTTGCTTGTATGTTTTGGAGATTAATCCTTTGTCAGTTGCTTCATTTGCAAATATTTTCTCCCATTCTGAGGGTTGTCTTTTTCGTCTTGTTTATGGTTTCCTTTGCTGTGCAAAAGCTTTTAAGTTTCATTAGGTCCCATTTGTTTATTTTTGTTTTTATTTCCATTTCTCTAGGAGGTGGGTCAAAAAGGATCTTGTTGTGATTTATGTCATAGAGTGTTCTGCCTATGATTTCCTCTAAGACTTTGATGGTGTCTGGCCTTACATTTAGGTCTTTAATCCATTTTGAGTTTATTTTTGTGTATGGTGTTAGGGAGTGTTCTAATTACATTCTTTTACATGTAGTGGTCCTGTTTTCCCTGCACCATTTATTGAAGAGGCTGTCTTTTCTCCACTGTATATTCTTGCCTCCTTTATCAAAAATAAGGTGACCATATGTGCGTGGGTTTATCTCTGGGCTTTCTCTCCTGTTCCATTGATCTATATTTCTGTTTTTGTGCCAGTACCATACTTCCTTGATTACTGTAGCTTTGTAGTATAGTCTGAAGTCAGGGAGCCTGATTCCTCCAGCTCCTTTTTCCTTTCTCAAGATTGCTTTGGCTATTCGGGGTCTTTTGTGTTTCCATACAAATTGTGAAATTTTTTGTTCTAGTTCTGTGAAAAATGCCAGTGGTAGTTTGATAGGGATTGCATTGAATCTGTAGATTGCTTTGGGTGGTAGAGTCATTTTCACAATGTTGATTCTTCCAATCCAAGAGCATGGTATATTTCTCCATCTATTTGTATCATCTTTAATTTATTTCATCAGTGTCTTATAATTTTCTGCCTACAGGTCTTTTGTCTCCTTAGGTAGGTTTATTCCTAGATATTTTATTCTTTTTGTTGCAATGGTAAATGAGAGTGTTTTCTTAATTTCACTTTCAGATTTTTCATCATTAGTGTATAGGAATGCAAGAGATTTCTGTGCATTAATTTTGTATCCTGCTACTTTACCAAATTCATTGATCACCTCTAGTAGTTTTCTGGTAGCATCTTTAGGATTCTCTATGTATAGTATCATGTCATCTGCAAACAGTGACAGCTTTACTTCTTCTTTTCCAATTTGGATTCCTTTTATTTCTTTTTCTTCTCTGATTGCTATGGCTAAAACTTCCAAAACTATGTTGAATAATAGTGGTGAGAGTGGGCAACCTTGTCTTGTTCCTGCTCTTAGTGGAAATGGTTTCAGTTTTTCAGCGTTGAGGACAATGTTGGTTGTACGTTTGTCATATATGACCTTTATTATGTTGAGGAAAGTTCCCTCTATGCCTGCTTTCTGGAGGGTTTTTATCATAAATGGGTGTTGAATTTTGTTGAAAGCTTTCTCTGCATCTATTGAGATGATCATATGGCTTTTCTCCTTCAATTATTAGCTCTTGAATTTCTCCAAGATCCATATCTTTTTTTTTTTAATATGTGTTTCCCATGTTTATTTATTTATTATTTTTCAAACATCTTTATTGGAGTATAATTGCTTTACAATGTTGTGTTAGTTTCTGCTGTATAAACTAAGTGAATTCAGCTATACATATACACATTATCCCCATATCCCCTCCCTCTTGCATCTCCCTCCCACCCTCCCTATTCCACCTCTCTAGGTGGTCACAAAGCACTGAGCTGATCTCCCTGTGCTATGCGGCTGCTTCCCACTAGCTATCTATTTTACATTTGGTAGTGTATATATGTCCATGCCACTTTCTCACTTTGTCGCAGCTTACCCTTCCCTCTCCCCGTGTCCTCAAGTCCATTCTCTACAAGATCCATATCTTGAAACACTTTACCCACCTTTTCTTCCATATCCTCAATATCTTTCATGATTTTTTTGGTTGGCTCTGTTGTAAATCACGTGAAGTCATGCACGACATCTGGACAGAGTTTTCTCCAGCAGGAGTTTACTGTTTCAGGCTTGATGGCTTTCACAGCTTTTTCTATAACAATGATGGCATCTTCAATGGTGTAATCCTTTCAGACTTTCATAATGCTCTGTCTGTCGACATTCTCTTCCATAGCATTGACAATCCGTTCCATAGGGTATCACATATAATGAGCCTTAAAGATCCATATGCCCCCTAATCAGGGGGCTTGATGAGGTGGCTGAATTAGAGTGTAGTGTTCAGGGAGCAAGTAGATACCTTTGGTGTTTAACATCATGGGGTTCTGGGTGGCCAGGGACACTGTCTAATATCAAAAAAAAAAAAAGTTTAAGGCAGACCCTTACTGGCAAGGTACTTCCTGACTTTAGGGACAAAGCATCAACTGAACCAGTCCAGAAAAAAAGAGGGTACTTGTCTAGTCCTTCTTGCTGTACAACTAAAAGATTGGCAGCTAGAGTTTATCTCTTCCCTTTAAGACTTGGGGGTGAGTAGTTTTATAGCTAAGGACAGTCCTGATCATAAACCTGAATGCATTTGCACAAAACAGTAGGGTGAGCCTATCCATTCCTGCCTTAAATCCTGGTGCTTGCTTCTCTTCCTTACTAATAAATATCCTTTGTGGCATTTTTCCCCCAGAATAAGGCACTTTTATCTGCTTTAAAAACTGGTTCAGGCAAACATCCTCTCTCCTCAGTGATTTTCTTAATGGCATTTGGGAACTCATCTGCTGCCTCTTGGTCAGCAGAAGCTGCTTCCCCTGTTATCTTGACACTTTTTAAGCCAAACCTCTTTCTAAAATTATCAAACCATCCTTTGCTGGCATCAAATTCTCCAGTTTTAGATCCTCCACCTTCCTTTTGCTTTAAGTTGTAGTGTAATGACTTCACTTTTTCTCAAATCATATCAGAGTCTATAAGATATGGCTTTCTTATAGCAATCCTACACCCAATAAAAGCTGCATTTTTAATATGAGATAAAGTATTTCACAAAAGTGCAAGGTTTTCATGCCTGCTGGCATAGCTACTGCAACAGCTTCACAAATTTCTTTTTCTTTTTTTATAGTAGTCCTTACACTGGATTCATTCATCTTAAAATGGCAGACAGTCATAGCTACAGACCTCAATCTTCAGTACATACTAAGCAATTCAACTTTTTCTTGTAACGTCATGACTATTCTCTGCTTCTTAGGAGCACTTCTGACATCACTAGTGGCATTTCGTAGGAGTCCCTTGGTGTTATTTAAGTTATTCAAGGTATTGCACTAAACATGATGAAAAATACATGAGAACTGGGAAAGATCACTTTTTATTGTGGTACCCAGTTCACTGGAAAGACTAACTGCTCACACGGAGATGATTAGTGTCACATGGTGTTTTTAAGTGGATACTCACAGCATTTGAGCTCAACACAACAGCAACAGGAGGTGGCTACAAAATTATTACAGTAGTACAGTATGTACTACAATCAATTTCCTGTAGTTATGATTTAATACTGCATCTTTATGTTTTTTATATTTCTCTCAACTGAGAATGGTGCCAAGTATGGTCTGTAAGTGTGTGCCTCAGTTTTGATAAATTTTAACTTTTTATAATAGATTTGTGTATATTTTATGGTAGTAAATGATAAAATAGAGTAGTATCTACATACATTTTATGTATTCATGACATACCTAACTTTTTCTTAATTTTTTCAATATTTCTAGGCTACATAGTTCGTCTGCAAGTTTTGTCGCAAATATCAAACAAATTTCTAATACATTTATTGAACAAAAAAATTCGTGTATAAGTGGACCTGCACAGTTTAAACCCGTGTTGTTCAAGGTTCAACTCTATAGTCATATACTACAGTACTGGGGTTAGGGCTTCAAAATATGAGTTTTGAAAAACATAATTCAGCGCATAACACTTTCCTTTTCTTGTCTATTGCATTAGCTAAGACTTACAGCTGGATGTTGAAAAGGTTTTGTAGTGGGGACTTCCTTGCCTTGTTCCTAATCTTAGCAAGAAAGCTTCTGGTTTCTCACCGTTAAATATGATCTTAGCTCTAGGTTTTTGGTAGATGTTACTTTTCAAGTTAAGGAAATTCCCTTCTATTTGTAGTTTGCTAAGAGCTCCTTTACTTTTTATGTGTTTGTATCATCACCACACACATCATTCAAGTTAAAAAAGATGAGACACACCTCTTTTGGTACATTCCCCTCATACTAATCAGTTATTATGTTCTGTGTATTTCACCTGTCATTTTTAAATAAGCCTTTTAAAATTTACATTGGCATACTTCAAGCCCCATCAATAATATAAAGTGATACAGCAGTTTCCCTGACTCCAATCTTATGTCCTTTAAATATATTTTCCATATAACCCTAAGAAGACTTTCCCTGATCACCAACACCCACTCTCAGGCACCCCACCTTGCAATCTCTATGTTTATTGTTCGCTTACAATAAACAATAAAATAAAATCTCCAGATTTTAATTGTCCAAGGATCTGATTCCCACATTAAATTGTAAATTCCCTAAAGAATAAGGTTATTTATACCTGAGCCTACCACAAGACCAGAACATATTACACAGAGAGTAAATAAAATTAATCGAATGAATGAAGATACAGAGACATAGTAAATTTTGGGTCACAGTCTATTTTGATGAATGCCTGACTTCTATACTTTTATTAAAAATTCCTTAAATAATTAATATAGGAAAGAATTATGAAGATCCATTTGAGGGAATGATTGCTCAAAAATGTTTGTATATCTCTGTCCCCCACTTTGGTTCTTTATATTAGGATCCAGCAACAAGCAGGGCCTCAGACACACTCAATATACAATTTCCCAAGTTAATGCCTATAATGAAGATTATTTATTGTTTGTTTCTTCTTATTACTTCTTCTTGATAGAACATGTATAAAATAGTGAAAATTCAACAATGATTGTAAAAAAATGAGTCAACAGAAACCTCAGTTAAATAGAGTTGGAAACTCAGAGAGAGGGGAGCTGTCACGCCCAACAACAAAAACAGAGCCCAGCAGGAAGGACAGAGACACCTCTTCCTTCCTGTCAAGGACCCAGCCAATGAAAAGCCAGGGACCCTTTGTTCACTCTAGCACCCAATCTTTCTTTTTCCTTCTTTAAAAGAGTTCTCCTTCCCTTGCCATTCAGGGGCTTACATGTGTCTTGCCATGGTTGCAGACCCTGAATTGCGGTTCTCTGCTCCTCCCCAGTAAACCCATGTTTGCTGGAGAAATACCTGGCAGTCTATTTGTTTCAGGGGAACATTTCGGTGGCCCATACAGGGACCAGAGAAGACTCCCGACAGTTCTGGGACAGGTGAGCAAACAGGTGCAGTACCCTCATTTGAGCCCATTGTTGCTTACTGTTTTTCTCACCTACCGTGGAGTTTGAATGTGTGGCTTTCTCCTGGATCTGAGCTTTCACCCTCTTTGCATTTGAAGATCTCTAGGCTTTATTTGGGATCTATTTAAAGGTTTTGTCTTTCTGGTTAAGGCGTTGTTCTTTAGGTTAGTACTCATTTGGCACTTTGGTAAGATTTGAGATCAGACTGTTCCACTGAAACTGACTAGCCTTCAGCCTATTCCCTGCAGAACGGGGGCTGCTTCTCCTAAGGTGGCTAGTCTTCAACCCATTCTTTCAGGACCAGGGCTTTTTTTTCTCTAAAATGATGCTGTGTTTTTCATCCTTTGATCTATTCCTTTGGAAGGGCTACACAAGAAGAAGATTCCTCTTCTTCCCTGGCAAAGACTCAGCCAATGAAAAGCCAGGCATTCTGTTCTCTATAGCCCTCCCAACTTCCTCTTCCCTCTATAAAACTGTTTTCCTTCCCTTGACGTGCAGGGACTTGTGTGTGGCTCACCATGATTACAGACTACAAATTGCAATTCTCTGCTGATCCCAAATAAACCCACCTTTGCTAGAGAAATATTTGGCAGTCTTTTTGTTTCAGGTCAACACCATTTAATATGCTAGAGAAACTAGTAATAAAATTGAGAAATATTTTACTTTAAAAAATAAGTTGAACACTTCTGTCAGTGACCAAAATGTGCAAGCAAAGGAGCAATTCCAGAGACTAACATCAGACAAAATAATTGCTTAAACGCTATAATAATATATAAAAATAGTGTTCAGCAGTATGCCATAAAAATAAATAGAAATCAATTCCGTGAAATAAAATGTTATTTGAGATCAGTGTGAAGATTCACCTTGAAAAATGCTTCTCTAATGTCCAGAACATCTCCAATATCCAGGACATTTAAGATTGACAATGTCTCAGATGGAAAAAAAAAGTAATATATGGGAAGGATACATTACCTTAAAAAGCTTTCAATAATATTTTTATGATACTTGGGAGAATAAGTTTCATCGATGGCCAGGAGTACAAAATAATCAGCCACAACATCATTAGTGGAAGAGAAAGAATAATCACAGAATAGTACTTTTCTTCTCCAAAAGTTTGTTTAGAGCCTCTTTGACATCTTTGTTTCTCAAAGAGTAAATCAAAGGATTCAACATGGGAGTGACTAGGGTGTAACATAATGAGGCCACTTTACTCAGCTCAGGATATCTGTCAGGAGTGAGATACATAAAAAATACAGCACCATACAGTACACCCACGACTCCCAGGTGAGAGCTGCAGGTGGCGAAGGCTTTCTTACGTCCCTCAGGGGAGGGTATCTTTAGAACTGTGGACACAATATACAAATAAGAAACAATAATAACTATGATGGTAGGCAAGATAATGATGCCAGATAAGGAGAAAGAAACCACTTTATGGATGAAGAGGTCAGAACAAGATAGTCTCTCAAGTGGGCGAGTATCACAGTAAAAGTGGTCAATGGCCCGAGAAGCACAAAAGGATAAAGTAAATGTCATGCTGGTCTGAAGAACTGAGCTGATGCAGCCACAAAAATAGGAACCAGCCACCAACTGAGCACAGAGACGTGCTGACATGTGGACAGAGTAGAGGAGGGGGCTGCAGATGGCAGTGAAGCGGTCGTAAGCCATGGCTGCCAGGAGAAATCCCTCAGTCACGATGAAGAGGGCAAAGAGAAAGAGCTGCGTCACACAGCCTGCAAAGGAGATGGACTTGCTCTCAGACCAGAAGTTGATCATCGCCTTGGGTACAATAACAGATGAACAGAAGAGATCAATGAAGGAGAGGTTGCCCAGGAAGAAATACATTGGCGTGTTCAGCCGGGGATCGGTCATAATGATGACCATCATGCCAACATTCCCTAGGAGGATCATGGCATAGACAAGCAGAAATAGCAGGAAGAGGAGAATGTGGAGCTCTGGGCGGACCCTGAAGCCTACAAGGATGAAGTCAGTCACTTCTGAGCGATTGCTTGTTCCCCTGTCAGCCATGCCAGAAACCTGCTGAGGGGCACAAGGCAAAATAAACAAATGAACTCTTGGCTTTCATCCTAGCTACAAATAATCTCTTACAGTATTAGTATTCACAAAGCTATTCTAAAATCATTATTTATTTTAACCTTAAAAATTGCAGTGACTTAAATTTAAGCCAACTGCAACGGATGAGGAACCAAAAGGTTAGTTTTATGTCCTAATTCATACAAGTGGTGGAATTAGAGCTTTTTCCTCTGAGTCTAATGCCATGCCTTTTCATCCAAATACCTTTCACATTTGCAAGTATCACTTCTGTATATATTTCCAATTTGTGATTTATGCAACAAATTTAATGTCATGAAACGGTGATTGGGAGAGAGCACAAATATTTCAATAAATGACATTTTTAAGCAATTTTGGTGTCTGGGTTTAGAGATATTAGGGGCTTCAGCTGTCTAGTTTAGGAAAACTTAGCTTGGAGGGCTTAAGTACCAGCAGATACAAAGAAAGTGACTGAATTTTAAGACTACTTAAAAGGTGCAATTACTTTTTGTGGGTAATGGAAACTTTCAATTCCGATGTAAGTTATATACTTACAAAGAAAAAGTTGTGCACAACCAAGCACAAAAATTATTAGCACTTGCATGCTATTTCTCCAGATGAGCCTCAAAACCCCTTTCATAAATACAATCTCCCTGCATTTCCTCAACTGACAGCTCATAGTTTTTAAAGAAAAAGCCTTACACTGACTAGACAGAAGAATTTCTTTAGAAATGGATACTAAACAAAAGATACATATGAAGAAATTTTTGATTGAATTCTTATTTACCCTGGATATAACCTTCACAGCCATCATTAGTTCATTTACTAGACAGCTCAAACAAGATTTTGAGCTCATGGTCCCTCTTTCTCTCCCCTCAGGCCTTTATATGCATGACTCTGCTTAGACAACAATAATAATAGCAAACACTATGTGGCACCTTTTATAGGCTACTTTTCTAAATGCTTTCATAGTAGCTCATTTAATACATACAACAATAATATGAGCTGAGTACTATTATAGTCCCCAGTTTACAGTAAGGAAAATGAGGTACCAAGAAATAATATATGTTGAAAGCCACATACTAGGGTCAGAATTGGAATTTGAAGCCAAGAAACCTGGCTCCAGAATCCATGCTCTTAATCACTGTGTGATATCTATCACCTTTGATAAAGAAATCTGAGAGAAATGTAATATTTTGCCTAAAAAAAGATGACTTCCAGGAAAATGGCATGATGTCTTCTTGATACATTTTTGTTATGCGCGAGCTCCATCAAAAATTAAATATTCAAATAATTATAAAGGAGCAAGATTTTAAAAAGATCATACTTAGGGTCTGAGGAAGTATAAGCTATTTAGGCAGTGAAAAGAAACTAAAGTAGTTGTGAAATCTTTTTTGAAAAATGATATATTTTATTTATATTTCTTTAATCTTGCCTAGGGGCAAGGAAACAGATCATTTTAATTTTTGAGACTTACTCCTATCAAACTCATTCCAATGTTAATAAGTTTATGACTGAAGCCATTTATGCCTGGAAAAGGGAGAGTTTTTCCCAGGGTAGCCAATAGACAAGTAGTCAGTTTGTGATTTATTATTTGTCAAAAACTTACGTTTGAAATTTTACTCTTACCTTATATTGTTGGGTAATTTGTCATATTCTGTAAAAGGAAGCAGCAGAATTCTGATGTTTTTGTCTTGTTATTAATTCTAGAAAGAGTAAACATAAAGTTAATTAATGACTATGTTACAACTACAAGTAATGAAAAATCATTATGTCAAGATAAAATGAACCCCTTCCCCCCCAAAAAAATTTCCAAAGGTGTGTTCATTATCCCAGTTTCATATTCTTCCCATAGAGAAAATAAAGTTATTTTCCCTATTGCTCTATATAAACTACTCTCCTTTCCTTTAGTAGTTGATATTGGAAAATGTTATCGTCCTTTGTAAAAAGAGAAACAAGTGAATTTTCCAAATGATGCTGGGCTAACTCTGAAATATTTCCAGGAATTATATTCTGTAGTTATGCAAAGTGAACCTGAGGAATCAATCTGCAGGATATTCTCTCTCCTGCGTTCTTGGGTGCTTGAACGCTTTTAAGAAGGAAAATAGATTGTCTTAGATATCCAAGTAGAGGCCCTGAATCATCTGGAATCTCTGATAATCTGCCAAAATATCAGCAGCGGTTATTTATAATGGCTTTGGTTTTGACATAACAATGCACATTTTTCAAATAATTACAGCATTGAGGTTCCCCTCACCTTCTGGGAGATAGTCCTCCTGGGAAAGAAAGAAGCATAAATTAGTTATTAAGATATCTAGACTCCAGAGCCAAGGTCCATGAGGGACACAGAGACTCCAGATTTTAAAAAGAAAAGAAGAAAAGAAAGAAAGAAAATGGGAACAAAAAGGAGCCTAAGCCTAATAGGAGTCAAAATACTTACAAGAGCTGTTTTCTTATTGTGAGAATCCTTTGGGAGGGACCAAAACCATCTTTCAGTCTTAATTTCTTCACTGAAAAGGAGCATTTCTATTTATCATTTCAGCAAAGTTTTTGGTAGGCAAATAGAAATAGATATGAAAGGAAATATTATATTATGAAACATAACTTACAGGGAAAATTTGTTCCTATCCATAAAGTTCATTTCATTTTTACTCAAAACTCTCCATATTTATTCTTTAGATACATTGTGTCAATAATAATTGATAATAAAGAGTACAGCAGCATGACTAAGATGTGGGGCAAAGCCCAGTAAGTGCCCCCTAATTGGTTAAGTAAAGGATAGATAATGATTAACTATATCTAAAGATAGGTTCACTTTGTAACTTTAATTGATTCAAAGATGTTTATCCAGATGTCATGTATTAAGTTAATTTCTCAACAGTCATTATATACACTTCAAAATAATTTTTAAACTGTTTTATATCAGTCAATAAAATCCCAATTTGTATTTGACATAAATTAAATTATTAAGCTAACTGCCATAAATACATGTTGTAACATAGTAAGGGAAGGAGAATAGGTAAAAAGGTGGCTCATAAAGGTAAAGGGAAGGAGAATAGGTAAAAAGGTGGCTCATAATGGTGGCTCATAAAGTCCTTATATGTGCAACTGGTTGAAGGCAATAGTTGGTATTTTTCTTTCCATATTCCCCGTGGTCTCAACAATAACCACAGTGTCCAAAAGTTGTTTACCTGGTGCAGTGATGCAAACCTCATTGCTGAAGGATCTGAGCCCTTGTGGTCTTGTCATGTTGAATTGCTGTAGTTGTTCATTCATATTAGTATTAGGAGGCATCCTGGAAAATTCCCTGGGTCACTACCATACTCCTCCTTTTCTCCTTTCTATTAATATCTTTTGCTAATCAGTATCAGTTACCCAAAAGAATACAAAGCATTTTTTTTACCTGTGGTTCAGTGAAATGTATGCCCAGGAGGCAGGAGCAATTGCTGTGTCCCCTAGTAAAATCATCTGTCTGTTGGGTAGTAGGTATTCTAATTCAGCAAAGTCAAACGTCTCAGACAGTGAAGAAAAAACGTTGAGAGTGGGTTAGTAGGTTTTATAGTGGTGGTTGGCATTCCCACTTTGACCCATTGTGGTTGGACCATAGTCTGATTAGGAAAGAAATATCTTCATAAATTGGTTCTGAATGCAGAGCACAGACCATATCCTGGATGACAATAACCCAAGTTTGTAAAGTATTGCCAGCCAATTGGTTCAACAACTGAGTCTTCAGTAAGTGATTCCACCATTCCATAAATTCATCTGACTCTGTTTGACTAGCTGCATGATAATTCTATTGACTTTCATGGGTGTGAGTGCATCACCTTACTTCTCTTCTTGTAAAGTGAGTGCCTTGCACCAAACCACTAGTGCAATATGGCATAATAATGAATAAGACATTTGTTGAGTCCTAATAGGGTATACCAGTATTAGCAGAAGCAATTTGAGCAGAGAATTCCCAAGATGGCAGAATAAGAAGACCCTGAGCTCACCTCCTCTCAGGGGCACATCAAAATTACAACTATTTATGGAACAGCTATTTATAAGTAAAACCAGAACTTACCAGAAAATATCTTCTACAACTAAAGGTATAAAGAAGAAACCACAACGAGAAGGGTAGGAGGGGCAGAGTCTCACTTTAGCCAAGACCCATACTCCAGGGTGACCCACAAACAGGTGGGTGACCTACAAGCAGGAGAATAATTACAATTGCAGAGGTTCTCCCCAAGGAGCGAGGGGTCTGAGGCTCATATCAGGATCCCCAGCACAGGATTCCTGTGCTAGGAAGATGAGAAGATGAGCCTCCAGAAAGCTTGGCTTTGAAGGCCGGGGGTGCTTACTTTCACCTCACAGCAGTCAGAATGGCCATCATTAAAAATCCACAAACAATAAATGCTGGAGAGGGTGTGGAGAAAAGGGAAGCCTCTTACACTGTTGGTGGGAATGGAATTTGGTGCAGCTTCTATGGAAAACAGTACGGAGATTCCTTAAAAAACTAAAAACAGAGTTACCATATGATTGAGCAATCCCACTCCTGGGCATATATCCAGAGAAAACTCTAATTCGAAAAGATACCTGCACCCCAATGCTCACAGCAGCACTATTTACAATAGCCAAGACATAGAAACACCTTAAATGTCCATCAACTGATGAATGGATAAAGATGTGGTATGTGTATACACACACACACACACACACACACAGACACACACACAATGGAATATTACTCAGCCATAAAAAAGAATGAAATAATGCCATTTACAGCAACATGGATGGACCTAGAGATTATCACATTAAGTGAAGTAAGTCAGACAAAGACAAATATCATATGATATCACATATGTGGAATCTAAAAAAAATGATACAAATGAACTTATTTACAAAACAGAAATAGATTCACAGACACAGAAAACAAACTTACGGTTACCAAAGGGGATAGTGGTGGGGAGCAGGGGAGAGATAAATTAGGAGTTTGGGATTAACATATACACACTACTATATATAAAATAGGTAAACAACGAGGACCTACTGTATAGCACAGGGAACTATACTCAGTATCTTGTAATAACCTATAATGGAAAAGAATCTGAAAAAGAATGAATATATATATGTTAAAAAATCTTGTCTCTTTTTCATGAACTGTTTCATGAAATACAAACAGTATAGTGGCTATGTATTGCTTTTTTGCTCTCTGGTTTCCATTTCCCCTTCCTTAATAACACCTAATTTATTTTTGAGGCATTAGGAAATTCCATTTTGATACAGTCTACTGGACTCAATTTAGGTGTCTTATCTTCCCTTGGCAAACAGGCCCATACCAAAGAAAGGCCAATAGAATGCTTCCTCACTGGAATTTGAAGTTTTAGCAGCATAACTCAGAGAATGATAATACTTGAAGTTTATATTTCCAACTTGTGACACTTTTTTTCAGATGGATCCCTGCCAGACCATTCCTATATATCTTGCTTCTTCGTTCTCTGCAATGTATTTGGTCTTACCCTGCTTTAAACATGAAACTTCTGCCTTCCTATCAATTCTGTGTGTTAACCAATACCCTTACCCTTCTAATAAATAACTTTTTGCCTAGGTTACTTAACTAAGTTTCTGTTACTTGTATCCAAAACTTTAAACAAATATTCAAAATCAGTTCCAGGGAATGCATGGATGTAATTGCTTCAGGGAAAACTAGGGTTTGGGCCTAATTGCTTATCTGGCCAAAAATATGATATAAGAAAAAGAAACTTTATTTTATATTAAGAATAGAACCTAGCTAGCTGTTTGCATAATTTGTGGCAAAAATGTCTATAACTTAACCACACGGTTAAATGGAATCATATACCCACTGAAAGCAAGAATCTGATGGACCAATAGAGTTACCTTTATGAGATGTAATTATGGCAAGGGTAATTCAAAGACTGCAACATGCTGTGAGTACTTCTGACAATTTAAAGCAAAAATTGAGGTCAGATTCTTAAATTCTCTTTAGATAGGGAACTTGTCACCATAACAAAATAATCTATATTTTACAGCTGCAGATATGAAATTACAGAAAACTAAACCCAGAGTGTAAAGTTTTGGTTTGCTGAACACAAAGTATGTTGATTCATTCCTTCAGTATCTCTCATACAATTAACTGAGGATTCCTAGGTTTGTAACGTTACTTAAAACGTTTCAAAATTCTGACATTTTGGAAACTCTACCCCAACCACCTTTGCACAAGAAAGCAGACCTACCTCCCTGACAGAGTTATTCCCTGCTCACTTTAAGATGCTGCTACTCCTTTAGCTGGGGAAGTTCCCTTGAAGGAAGAAGTTAATTCCCCTTTCATTCCACTCCTCATTTTCATTTTATGAGCTTGATTATTAGCACCAGAACCCAGCATGCTGAGACATGAATACTGCTCCCAGGCAGATGCAGAATTTGTGGAAGACTGGCTTAAAATTATGAGTGTTTTTTGGATACATATTAGCAAAAATGTTTTGGTGTGAATGAATTTTTAGGGCTCTTTTACTTGAGGGGGAGGAAGATACTGGGCAGAATTCTTACTTATCAAAGCTTTGACAATTAGTGTGCTAGCTCATGTAAATAAGTCAAAGTCTAGTAGTTGGTTGGGTTGATGAATACAATTCATTAACTAATACTGGATATCTCTAAAGGAAGTTAAGACACTAGAACACTTTGGGAAAAGTGTAGAAAAAGAAATTCAATATCTTTAGGAGATAGCAGTGCCAAGGAGGATTAACCATAGAAGTTCTTGTCTCATATATCCTGGTTAGATGCCCCTGAGGTGTCAGAAAATCTTCCCTTCACCAGTGACAAAGCAAGCAGCCAGCAACTTTCAAAGCAGCTGGGATGCTTCTCTCTAAGGATGTTGGTGGCAGACATTAAACTTAAAGTGGCCTTCCTGATATCAGTGAGAATAGAGGAGTGAGAGAGTTCAAACTGTCGCCTCTGACTGAGAGAGCAAAGGGAGATTTGGTTAACATAATAGTAGCAACTCTAGCTTATTAGTCCAAATATATATATTTGTGGTATAGTTATCTCCACCTAAGGTTAGGTAATCATGAAGTATCTAGGAATAAAGAAAGTGGACACTCTTCTGAGAGAGAGAGAGAGATAGAGAGAGAGAAAGAAAGATTAGCTCTCTCCAATCAACAGAAAGCTGACTTGAGCCACCATGATTCAGATCATACCCATCTCCCAATTCTTAGACCTGAGTTGGTTCACAAAGAGTCACTGGAATGAAGAGAAAGCTGGATACTCTTGAGTAAGATATGAACTGAAATCCTTCCAACAAACCTTCTTTAAATATTTGTGTCTAATTTTTGGGTGACCAAACACTGGAGAAAAGTATATGCCCAAACATTTTGTGGACTTTTAGAGCTATTTAGACCCTGTCTCAGAACTATCCAGCAGAGGGACAAAGAGCCTGAAATTTCTTGAAATAAATATTTCTAATAGTGTGATGTTTGACAAGTTTGGATCCTATTTGAAGGTTCTTTGTCTATTTTTCACTCTCTAACTTTCTAGAATGCTGCCTAGGGACTCACTTTCTCCAGCCTTATCATTGTGTATGTGCCACCAGAGCAAAAGAAAATTTTATATATCTAATTATTCATCTTTTGCTTAAGTCATCCAAAGTTCAGTTTTGTGGGTTGCCACTAAAGAAACCTAACTATAAGACATGCAATTGAGGAAACTGATACCCATCATCACAGTGCCAAACAATGTGAATAAATGAATGATTGTTTACAAGTTGATAAGGAAAGAAGAAACTATTTTTAAAATCTAGAAGTCATATTCTGTAAAAGTAAGAAATATAAAAATTAGTCTTTGATTAAAGTTTTGGGGGGGTTGTCTTTTATTTTTACAAATTAGAATAATTAAGAAATGATGTTGACCATCTGTATGTCTTCTTTGGAGAGATGTCTATTTAGGTCTTCTGCCCATTTTTTTGATTGGGTTGTTTGTTTTGATGATATTAAGTTGCATGAGATATCACTTATATATGGAATCTTTTAAAAAAAAAAGGATACAAATGATCTTATTCACAAAACAGAAACAAACTCACAAACTTAGAGAACGAACTTATGGTTACCAGTGGGGAATGGTGGTGGGGAGGGATAGTTAGGGAGTTTGGGATTGTCATGTACACACTGCTATATTGAAAATGGATAACCAACAAGGAACTACTGTATAGCACAGGGAACTCTGCTCAATATTATATAACAACCTAAATGGGAAAAGAATTTGAAAAAGAATTTTAAAGAAAGGAAAAGAAAATCTGTTCTTCAACTAGAAAAAAAAGAAAAGAAAAAGAAAAAAGAAATGATGTTGAAATGGATTCCCTTTTCTGTTTCAGGATACCTTGCTTTTTTTCTTATCCCATCCTTTCCCTCTTCTTCCCCTCCCTCCCTCTCCAGCCCTTAACAGTAAGTAGCTTTGTACTCACTGAGATCACTTATATAATAGCTTATGCACACTCAAAATTTTTTATTGATTTTATGACTTATACTGATATTATGGGATAGGATAAAGTGACATCTCATACTTCACAAGAGTAAGAATAACAGTCCAATACATATTCAAATTTCAACATTTCTGCAATATCTAATCAGTTCAGCTATTCTAATCACCACAACAATTTAAATCTCATAATAAGAGTTAAAATTATCCTAAGGAAACACAAATGGAGCAAGCTTTGGGTGTTTGCCCAACAGATGTTTAATTTACTAATTTTAACTTACATTTGTGAATTTTTGAATTATCATTTGCAATTATGTGAGTCACAGAATCTTAGCATCCTAGCAATAGAAAATATTAGTATAAACGCCCTCACCAAATTTCTGCATCAATACACTAAACATTAGGTAAACATTAACAATCAAAAAAATTAAAGACAAAATACAGCACATGATGTTATAGGACAATCAATATACATGCATGTCCAAAAATTTGTAACCAGGGAAGATGAGACAATGCAGTACAAACAAATTAAGTGTTTGAGACGTCTAATGCAATCTTCAGCCTCTCAAGATCACATCCCTATTGAAACACTTCTCCATGTGGATACAGTTTTCAAGTCCCCTCAAAGTAACGACTTATGATGTACATGATGCAGAATACAATCTTCAGACTCCCTTGGAATGTGACAACGTTTTGTAAGCAATCCATGCATCATTGAAAAGAACCCCAGTTTTGTCAATAAAAGCCAACAGAAGTTTGGTAAGACACTGGGTTGTTCTGATGGAATCTTGATGGCACATGTAACAAGAGAGATATAAATTAGGCACTACTTTTCATATAAGGCCTGTGAACCCAGAAAAAAATTTACCAAGAAAAATGTTTATGACAATTATAAGAAAGTAAGAGAGAGCTTAATTTAACACGTTTGAAAACAATCTGCCTTGATTTTCAGCTTTCCTGGATTTCTTCCAACATCTGGAGTGATTTAAGCAATGCCACTTCTGAGGTTATACACAGGAATACTGTAATCTGTTATGGCTACAAAACAGAAAATATAATCCACAAGACTAAAAACTAAAGCGAATTAATCTAGGCTATATTCTTATTCAATATTTTATTGCCTTTTCCCAATAGTCCTTCATAACCCACACTTGTTAGATACATCAAAGAGTGATATTCTAAGGGTAATAGACATGCAATGGAAATAAGAAAAACCTAAACCTAAAAAGAGTATTTCCAGACTTATAATAATCAATGCCAAAGCTCAGTTTCCCAAGCTGATTTGGATTCGTATTCTACCCTCAAATGATATTTTTCTGAATATCAAGAAAAATGGTAGAGCCACAGGTTTAGGGAGAAGGAGATAAATATAACCTTGACTTATTGTCACTTAGCTTCTCTCTTTATCTATTCAATAAGAATATTTATTTCTCAAATCTCTTATGCTAATAAACATTAACCCATAAAGATGTATGCAGTTGTGCATTCATCATAGGAGACTTTGCTATCTAAACAAAAACAGAAAAATAGAAGACCTAATCAAAGATCCATATTTTACGTTTTCACAATGCCAAGTATACGGACAAAACTGGTAATTATATTTTATTTCTTAGGTTTAGTTCTTGCCTAGAATTTAATGTTATCCAGACTTAGGCATTGTAATTATTTAACTAAGGCATTACTTATATCAACTATAAAGATGATAACTCTGACACGACTTTCTCTAGAACTTGGCTTCCCTTATTAATACCTATCAAATCTGTGGGATGCTGCTTTAACCACCCTTCCCTTCTCAATTGACATCTGATATTTAGGACTAATCACATTTTAAAATTACCCCATATTCAAATAACCCAAACACACTCATACATAGACAGACACACACATGCATGCACACAAACATGTATGTACATTTACATATAATCCAGCTATCCATAGAGGTTATTGTAAAGGATTGTGATATTTTTAACTGAGATTTTCAAACTGACTTTATTTCAACACAGTGCTTTCCTTAATTGCATATTCACTACCAATAATTTGTATTACCCAAAAGATAGAGAACATGAGCTGTAAAACATCATAAATATCATAAAATGTTCTCATCATATGAGAGCAAAGTAGGAAGACTGTGCCATTCACGGAAAACCAAAATGTCATAATTTAAAAATGTCATAATTTAAACCAAATCAATGCAATCTTCCCATGTTTCTTCTTATTTGGCCCCTTTAATTCAACAAAGATCACTGGTTATTTTATCTTTCCTTTTCCTCTTCATCATATACACATGTCCTCACATCTTTGACATGACATCAAAAACAAAACACAGCACTAGCATTTATACTGTCATTTGCATATAAACCAGTTGGGTCACACAGTTTCCAAGTGAATCGTTATACTAGGTATTTTCTAAATTTTACTTAGGCATACAGGGAAGAGAAACAATACAATTTTATACTTCTCCATTTACATACATATTATTACCTGGAGAGTGAGAAATATATCTCTTTAGAAATAGAGCAAAAAAAAAAAAAAAAAAAGAAATACAGCAAATTTTCATGGGTGTCCAGAACTTTCAGATTTAACATTGCCTTGAGGAAAAATGTAAAGTAAATAGTGAAAAGTGAATTTGTAGCATTCTTTATAGGATTATTATTAATGCTGTTGAATAAAACAGTTAGGGTTTTTGGTTTTGCTTTTATTGTTTTTAAAACCTGAGCTTTAAATGCATAAGTCTAGGAGATTCGGAGGACAAAATCAAATGATGCAAGAAACAGTAAGTCAAGTGGAAGTATATTTAGAGTAAAACTTTTTTCTTCCATACGACTTTTCTCATGGCATCTTTAACATCCTTATTTCTTAGAGAGTACAGTAAAGGGTTCAGCATAGGTGTGAATAAAATGTAACATACTGAAGCCACTTTACGAAGTTCTGGGTTATTTGGCGGTGTGAGATAGCCAAAGGAGACAGTCCCATAGAGCAAACTTACAACCCGCAGATGGGAGCTGCAAGTGCAGAAGCCTTTCTTCCTTCCTTCACTGGAGCGGATCTTTAAAACTGTGGACACAATATCATGTAAGATACTACAATAACAACTATTGTGGGCAAATAATGAGGATAGCCAAACTAAGTGACACCATCTTATTGATAAAGACATTGGAACAGGAGATCTTCTCAATTGGGTTTGAATCACAGTAGAAGTGATCATTGACTCGAGAGGCACTGAAAGACATTGGGAATGTTACACTGATTTGAAGAATGGAACTGACCCAGCCACAGAGATAAGAACCAGCCACCAACTGGATACAGAGACTTCTTGACATGCGGACAGTATAGAGGAGCAGGTTGCAGATGGCAGTGAAGTGGTCGTAGGCCATGACTGCCAAGACAAAGGCCTCTGTTACCATGAAAAGTGCATAAAGAAACAGCTGAGCCACACAACCTGCAAAGGATATGGTCTTTTTCTGAGACAGGATGTTGACCATGGCTCTGGGTACAATAACAGTGGAGTAGGAGAGGTCAATGATGGAGAGATTGCCTAGGAAGAAATACATTGGTATGTTTAGCCAGGGATCAGTCACAATGATGCCAATCATACTAAGGTTTCCCAGAAGGACCATCCCATAAACAATCAGGAATAGCAGGAAGAGGAGACAGTGGAGCTCTGGACGGACCCTGATGCTGCAGAATGAAGTCAGTCACTTCCGAATGGTTGTCTCCTCCCTTATCACCCATGGCAAACTTCTGCTTAAAGGCATAAGAGAAAGTCAACAAGTAAAGTTTCTGCTCTTTCTCTACTATCACAAATAACACTTCACATTTAAGGAGACTTTCTAGGGGCTTCCCTGGTGGCGCAGTGGTTAAGAATCTGCCTGCTGATTCAGGAAACGCTAGTTCGAGCCCTGGGCCGGGAAGATCCCACATGCCGTGGAGCGACTAAGTCTGTGCGCCGCAACTACTGAGCCTACACTCTAGAGCCCGCGAGCCATAGCTACTGAGCCTTCACTCTAGAGCCCACGAGCCACAACTACTGAAGCCCTCGTGCCACAACTACTGAAGCCCGTGTGCCTAGAGCCCATGCTCCGCAACAAGAGAAGCCACCACAATGAGAAGCCTGCGCACCGCAAAGAAGAGTAGCCCCCACTTGCCGCAAGTAAAGAAAGCCCACGCACAGCAACGAAGACCCAATGCAGCCAAAAATAAATAAATAAAAATTTTAAAATAAATAAATAAAAAGACTTTATAGTTGACATAATACTTTCATATCCATTATCCCATGAAGCTTACACACATGGCCAAAGGAAAATGAGAGATAGTTTGACTTGCCTAAGGTAACACACCTGGTTAAAAATGGAATTTGGACTCAAGATGAAATATTTTGAATTCAAGTCTAGGGTTAATTACAACACAACATAACTTGACACTTATTTATATCTCTCTACCTTGTCAAATGAGATGTCATCTGTGATTTCATAATATTAAAATCTGATAAACTTGTACTAAGAAAAAGACACTTCCTTAAATTTCAATTTATCATTTAATATTCATCTTTATCTGTAATACTTTGCTTCAATTCAGTAATAAAAAATAAATGAAGGAAAAGGAAGCTAAAAGTACATTCCAAGATAATATGAACTTTCTACCAAAAAGAGCTCTTACAACTGCAAGTACATTACTAAAGAACTAACTGTCATACTTGGAGATCTTTTAAAATGAAATCAGTCTTCAACTTCTGGAACTAGTCTAATTTTATTTAAGTGCAAAAGCAAAATGTGAGTGATACCTTTATATTTTTTATCCTGTGACGTTTATTGATCCTGGTTTTCTCTACATAAATCTGTCAAGACATCCATGTCATCTCAAACTTTTCTAAAGAAGAGAAAAAAAATTGAAGTTTCATTATAAGGAACCAATCAAAAATGTTAACTGTGTAAAAGAATATATTAGATTAGATAGCAAATTTTACTGAACTCTTAATATGATGGTTAGAGCTCAGTAGTTTTAAGAACAAATACATATTGATTTCCTAGGAGCATCCAAATTAACCTGTTTGAATTTGGGTGACCTGTTAAGTAACCAAGACAACTTTGGTTAATTTGAAATATTTCTATTATTTCTCTATGAAACAACACATTCATTGTCAATTAAGTTGTCTAGCAATTAAGGATAATCTTACACATCTTTTCTTCTAGATGGCATTTAAACCAAATGTCATTTATCCTTCCAGAGAGTGGTATGGATAATAAAAACCAGCAAACGATCCACAAAGTGTCTTTACCAAATTAAAATGAATGATATAGTAACAATCAAAATTAGAGAGTATGCTGAGTTTCTTTTTGACTCTCAAAATTCCCTCAGTTGTAAGAGCTTTTATTTTTTGTTCTTCTCTGGTCTGCAGAAATCCCTTGGATCCTAAAGCCTTCATGATCTTCTCTGCTTCTTTCACTTGTTTCTCCCAATAACTTTCTCCAAAAAGGACATGAGGGAATTCCCTGGCAGTCCAGTGGTTAAGACTCCATGCTTTCACTGCTGAGGACCTGGGTTTGATCCCTGGTTGGGGAACTAAGATCTCACAGGCCACGCACTGCGTGGCCAAAAAAAAAAAAAAAAAAAAAAGGACATAAAGTTAATTCATATAAATTCAAATCAAGGGGGGAAATGGCTGAACAAAATAATAATACTATTCTCAGTCTCCATCCTCACTCCACTGCTCTACTACATATTTGAAATCCATTCAAATAATTGTATAGCAGTTTGGTTTTATTAGGGGATGAGGGAATGAATTAAGTTTACAGGTTAACATACATGAAGACAATTATATTTTATTCTGGAACTAATAGAATGACTCTTTTTAGGCATAAAGCTGAAGGGAGCAGTTTCAAGCATCAGCCGTCATGTGTTGGTTTGCAATCAGAAAAAGAAGATTTAGAATAGAAAGCACTTCTGAAACATGCTAAAAACATTTCACAAAACTTCTTTCTGCAAAGAGACACAAGATTAATAGACCTTACACTTTGCTCCTATTTAAAAAGGAGGAGGAGGAGAAGAGGAAGAAGAAGGAGCAGAAGATGGAGAAGGAGAAGAAATTTTGTTCTTAAGCCAAGTCCAATGTTACTTTTTTGATGCTATATCAATAAAAGTAACATATTAATATTTCAAGGATAACCTAACCTAGGATAATATAAGAGTAATATCATTTATATTGCTTTTGTACAAAAGTATAGAATATAGACTAAGAAAAGATTCACCTCTGTTCATAGAATTATAAAGAGTCCATATTAGGCAAGAAATAATAAAAATAGAGACAATGGAGGATTTTTATAATTTTGAATTATTCTAAGAAGTGAAACAAGAGAGAAAAAAAGAGATCATAGAATACACATCATGAGTACTATATTTTAAACATCAGTTATCATATTACCAGTCTGATTTAACCATGATCTTCCTTAAAGCAATGAAATATGAATTATCAGGCTTTACTTTCATCTTGATAATATTTCACTCATGGCACAGCACATTTTGAAATTCAAGAAAAATGTATTTTAATCATATAGAAAATGTTCTTGGCTGCCTTCTAGGTGTTCATTGAAATAATTTTTGAACAGAAGTACTTCAAGATTGCTTGGTAATGCCTCCTTAAAGGTTTATGAAGATCTATTAATTAATTTAAGAGGTGTACACTTGTTAAATCACTATAAATCCAGCTTTGTTTTCACAGAGACTCTAGGATAGCTCATTAACATAAAGATACCTGAGGGACCTTCAAGATGGCAGAGGAGTAAGATGTGGAGATCACCTTCCTCCCCACAAATACATCAAAAATACATCTACATGTGGAACAATTCCTACAGAACACCTACTGAACGCTGGCAGAAGTCCTCAGACTTCCCAAAAGGCAAGAAAATCCCCACATACCTGGGTAGGGCAAAAGAAAAAACAGACAAAAGAATAGGGATGGGACCTGCACCTCAGGGAGGGAGCTGTGAAGGAGGAAAAGTTTCCACACACTAGGAAGCCCTTTCAGTGGTGGAGATGGGGGGTGGGCAGGGGGAAGCTTCAGAGCCACGGAGGAGAGCACAGCAACAGGGGTGCAGAGGGCAAAGCAGAGAGATTCCCGCAAGAGGATTGGTGCCGCCCAGCACTCACCAGCCTGAGAGGCTTGTCTGCTCACCCACCGGGGCGGGTAGGAGCTGGGAGCTGAAGCTCGGGCTTTGGAGGTCAGATCCCAGGGAGAGGACTGGGGTTGGCTGCGTGAAGACAGCCTGAGGGGGCTAGTGAGCCACAGCTAGCTGGGAGGGAGTCTGGGAAAAAGTCTGGACCTGCCTAAGAGGCAAGAGACCATTGTTTCAGGGTGTGTGAGGAGAGAGGATTCCTTCCCCATCTGCCCACAGAAGGCAGAGCACCACCTAAGCGAGCTCTAGAGACGGGCGCAAGCTGCGGTTATCAGCTCGGACGGCGAAGACAGGCATGAACCTCTAAGGCTGCTGCCGCTGCCACCAAGAATCCTGTGTGCAAGCACAAGTCACTATCCACACCACCACCACCACCACCCTGCCCGGGAGCCTGTGCAGCCCACCACTGCCAGGGTCCCAAGATCCAGGGACAACTTCCCCGGGAGAAGACACGGTGCACCTCAGGCTGTTTCAACGTCATGCTGGCCTCTTCCACCTCAGGCTCGCCCCACATTCCAGTTATGACTACTGTACCCCTCCCTCTCCCTGGCCTGAGTGAGCAAGAGCCCCCTAATGAGCCGCTGATTTAACTCCCTCCTGTCTGGGCGGTGAACAGACTCCTCACGGTGGCCTACACACAGAGGCGGGGCCAAAACCAAAGCTGAAACCCAGGAGCTGTGCGAACAAAAAAGAAAGGGAAATTTCTCTGTGCAGCCTGAGGAGCAATGGATTAAATCCCCACAATCAACTGGATGTACCCTGCATCTGTGGAATACCTGAATAAACAACAAATCATCCAAAAATTGAGGCGGTGGACTTTGGGAGCAACTGTAGACTTGGGGTTTGCTGTCTGCAACTGATTTGTTTCTGATTTTTATGTTTATCTTAGTATAGTTTTTAGCGCTTGTTATTGGTGGATTTGTTTATTGGATTGGTTGCTCTCTTTTTTTATTATTATTACTTTCTTATTTTAATAATTAAAAAAATTTTTTTTACTTTAATAAATTTTTTTCTTTCTTTTTTTCTCCCTTTTCTTCTGAGCCGTGTGGCTGACAGGGTCTTGGTGCTCTGGCTTGGTATCAGGCCTGAGCCTCTGAGGTGGGAGAGCCGAGCTCAGGACATTGGACCACCAGAGACCTCCCGGCCCAATGTAATATCAATCGTTTAGAGCTCTCCCAAAAATCTCCGTCTCAATGCTAAGACCCAGCTCCACCCAACAGCCACATATTCCAGTGCTGGATGCCCCATGCCAAACAACTAGCAAGACAGGGACACAACCCCACCCATTAGCACAGAGGCTGCCTAAAATCATACTAAGTTCACAGACACCCCAAAACACACCACCGGACGTGGCCCTGCCCACCTGAAAGAAAAGATCCAGCCCCACCAACCAGAAAGCAGGCACCAGTCCCCTTCACCAGGAAGCCTACACAAGCCACTGAACATACCTTACCCACTGGGGGCAGACACCAAAAACAATGGGAACTATGAACCTGCAGCCTGTGAAAAGGAGACCTCAAACACAGTAAGTTAAACAAAATGAGAAGACAGAGAAATATGCAGCAGATGAAGGAGCAAGGTAAAAACCCACAAGACCAAACAAATGAAGAGGAAATAGGCAGTCTACCTGAAAAAGAATTCAGAGTAACGATAGTAAAGATGATCCAAAATCTTGGAAATAGAATGGAGAAAATACAAGAAACATTTAACAAGGACCTAAAGAATTAAAGAGCAAACAAACAGTGATGAACAACACAGTAAATGAAATTTAAAATTCTCTAGAAGGAATCAATAGCAGAATAACTGAGGCAGAACAACGGATAAGTGACCTGGAAGACAAAATAGTGGAAATAACTACCACAGAGCAGAATAAAGAAAAAAGAATGAAAAGAACTGAGGACAGTCTCAGAGACCTCTGGGACAACATTAAACACACCAACATTCAAATTATAGGGGTCCCAAAAGAAAAAGAGAAAAAGAAAGGGTCTGAGAAAATATTTGAAGAGATTATGCTTGAAAACTTCCCTAACATGGGAAAGGAAATAGTCAATCAAGTCCAGGAAGCGCAAAGAGTCCTATACAGGATAAATCCAAGGAGAAACACGCCAAGACACATATTAATCAAACTATCAAAAATTAAATACAGAGAAAAAATATTAAAAGCAGCAAGGGAAAAGCAACAAATAACATACAAGGGAAACCCCATAAGGTTAACAGCTGATCTTTTGGCAGAAACTCTCCAAGCCAGAAGGGAGTGGCAGGACATATTTAAAGTGATGAAAGGGAAGAACCTACAACCAAGATTACTCTATCCAGCAAGGATCTCATGCAGATTCGACGGAGAAATTAAAACCTTTACAGACAAGCAAAAGTTAAGAGAATTCAGCACCACCAAACCAGCTTTACAACAAATGCTAAAGGAACTTCTCGTTGCAGGAAACACAAGAGAAGGAAAAGACCTACAATAACAAACCCAAATCAATTAAGAAAATGCTAATAGGAACATACATATCGACAGTCACTTTAAATGTAAATGGATTAAATGCTCCAACCAAAAGACATAGACTGGCTGAATGATACAAAAACAAGATCCATATATATGCTGTCTACAAGAGACTCACTTCAGACCTAGGGGCACATACAGACTGAAAGTGAGGGGATGAAAAAAGATATTCCATGCAAATGGAAATCAAAAGAGAGCTGAAGTAGCTATACTCATATCAGATAAAATAGACTTTAAAATAAAGAATGTTACAAGAGACAAGGAAGGACACTACATAATGATCAAGGGATCAATCCAAGAAGAAGATATAACAATTATAAATATATATGCACCCAACATAGGAGCACCTCAATATATAAGGCAACTGCTAACAGTTATAAAACAGGAAATCGACAGTAACACAATAATAGTGGGGGACCTTAACACCTCACTTAAACCAATGGACAGATCATCCAAAATGAAAATAAATAAGGAAACACAAGCTTTAAATGATACATTAAACAAGATGGACTTAATTGATATTTAAAGGACATTCCATCCAAAAACAACAGAATCTTCTCAAATGCTCATGGAACATTCTCCAGGATAGATCATATCTTGGGCCACAAATCAAGCCTTGGTAACTTTAAGAAAATTGAAATCTTACCAAGTATCTTTTCCGACCACAATGCTATGAGACTAGATATCAATAACAGGAAAAAATCTGTAAAAAATACAAACACATGGAGGCTAAACAATACGCTACTAAATAACTAAGAGATCACTGAAGAAATCAAAGAGGAAATAAAAAAATACCTAGAAACAAATGACAATGAAAACACGATGACCCAAAACCTATGGGATGCAGCAAAAGCAGTTCTAAGAGGGAAGTTTATAACAATACAATCCTACCTCAAGAAACAAGAAAAATCTGAAATAAACACCTAACCTTACACCTAAAGCAATTAGAGAAAGAAGAACAAAAAAACCCAAAGTTAGCAGAAGGAAAGAAATCATAAAAATCAGATCAGAAATAAATGAAAAAGAAATGAAGGAAATGATAGTAAAGATCAATAAAACTAAAAGTCGGTTCTTTGAGAAGATAAACAAAATTGATAAATAAAATTAGCCAGACTCATCAAGAAAAAAAGGGAGAAAACTCAAATCAATAGAAATGAAAAAGGAGAAGTAACAACTGACACTGCAGAAACACAAAGAAATACAAAGGATCATGAGAGATTACTACAAGCAACTGCATGCCAATAAAATGACAACCTGGGAGAAGTGGACAAATTCTTAGAAAAGCACAATCTTCCGAGACTGAACCAGGAAGAAATAGAAAATATAAACAGACCCAGTCACAGGTACTGAAATTGAGACTGTGATTAAAAATCTTCCAACAAACAAAAGCCCAGGAACAGATGGCTTCACAGGCTTCACAAATTCTATCAAACATTCAGAGAAGAGCTAACACCTATCCTTCTCAAACTCTCCCAAAATATAGCAGAGGGAGGAACACTCCCAAACTCATTCTACGAGGCCACCATCACCCTGATACCAAAACCAGACAAAGATGTCACAAAAAAAGAAAACTACAGGCCAATATCACTGATGAACATAGATACAAAAATCCTCAACAAAATACTAGCAAACAGAATCCAACAGCACATTGAAAGGATCATACACCATGATCAAGTGGGGTTTATCCCAGGAATGCAAGGATTCTACAATATACGCAAATCAATTAATGTGATACAACATATTAACAAACTGAAGCATAAAAACCATATGATAATCTCAATAGATGCAGAAAAACTTTTGACAAAATTCAACACCCATTTATGATAAAAACTCTCCAGAAAGTGGGCATAGAGGGAACCTACCTCAACATAATAAAGGCCATATATGACACACCCACAGCCAACATTATTCTCAATGGTGAAAAACTGAAACCATTTCCTGTAAGATCAGGAACAAGACAAGGTTGTCCACTCTCACTACTATTATTCAACATAGTTTTGGAAGTTTTAGCCAGAACAATCAGAGAAGAAAAAGAAATAAAAGGAATCCATATCAGAAAAGAAGTTAAACTGTCACTGTTTACAGATGACATGATACTATACATAGAGAATCCTAAAGATGCTACCAGAAAACTACTAGAGCTAATCAATGAATTTGGTAAAGTAGCAGGATACAAAACTAATGCACAAAAATCTCTGGCATTCCTATACACTAACGATGAAAAATCTGAAAGAGAAATTAAGGAAACAATCCCATTTACCACTGCAACAAAAAGAATAAAATACCTAGGAATAAACTTTCCTAAAGAGACAAAACACCTGTATGCAGAAAACTATAAGACACTGATGAAAGAAATTAAAGATGATACAAACAGATGGAGAGATATACCATGTTCTTGGATTGGAAGAATCAATATTGTGAAAATGACTATACTACCCAAAACAATCTACAGATTCAATGCAATCCCTATCAAATTACCAATGGCATTTTTCACAGAAATAGAACAAAAAATTTTACAATTTCTATGGAAACACCAAAGACCCTGAATAGCCAAAGCAATCTTAAGAAAGAAAAATGGAGCTGGAGGAATCAGGCTCCCTGACTTCAGACTATACTACAAAGCTACAATAATCAAGACAGTATGGTACTGGCACAAAAACAGAAATATAGATCAATGGAACAGGATAGAAAGCCCAGAGATAAACCCACACTCATATGGTCACCTTATCTTTGACAAAGTAGGCAAAAATATACAATGGTGAAAAGACAGCCTCTTCAATAAGTGGTGCTGGGAAAACTGGACAGCTACATGTAAAAGAATGAAAGTAGAACAGTGCCTAACACCATACACAAAGGTAAACTCAAAATGGATTAAAGACCTAAATGTAAAGCCAGACATTATAAAACTCTTAGAAAACATAGGCAGAACACTCTATGTGTTCACAGCATGATAAATCACAGCAAGATCCTTTTTGACCCACCTCCTAGAGAAATGGAAATAAAAACAAAAATAAACAAATGGGACCTAATGAAACTTAAAAGCTTTTGCACAACAAAGGAAACCACAAACAAGATGAAAAGACAACCCTCAGAATGGGAGAAAATATTTGCAAATGAAGCAACTGACAAAGGATTAATCTCCAAAATATACAAGCAATTCATGCAGCTCAATATTAAAAAAACAAACAACCAAATCCAAAAATGGGCAGAAGACCTAAATAGATATTTCTCCAAAGAAGATATACAGATTGCCAACAAACACATTAAAGGATGCTCAACATCGCTAATCATTAGAGAAATGCAAATCAAAACTACAATGAAGTGTCACCTCACACTGGTCAGAATGGCCATCATCAAAAAAATCTACAAGCAATAAATTCTGGAGACGGTGTGGAGAAAAGGGAACCCTCTTGCACTGTTGGTGGGAATGTAAATTGATACAGCCACTATGGAGAACAGTATGGAGGTTTCTTAAAAAACTAAAAATAGAACTACCATATGACCCAGCAATCCCACTACTGGACATATACCCTGAGAAAACCATAATTCAAAAAGAGACATGTACCACAATGTTCATTGCAGCAGTATTTACAATAGCCAGGACATGGAAGCAACCTAAGTGTCCATCAACAGATGAATGGATAAAGAAGATGTGGCACATATATGCAATGGAATATTACTCAGCCATAAAAAGAAACAAAATTGAGTTATTTGTAGTGAGGTGGATGGACCTAGAGCCTGTCTTACAGAGTGAAGTAAGTCAGAAAGAGAAAAACAAATACCATATGCTAAGACATGTATATGGAATCTAAAAAAAAAAAAAAGGTTCTGATGAACCTAGGGGCAGGACAGGAATAAAGATGCAGATGTAGAAAATGGACTTGAGGACACGGGGAGGGGGAAGGGTAAGCTGGGACAAAGTGAAAGAGTAGCATTGACATATATACACTACCAAATATAAGATAGATAGCTAGTGGGAAGCAGCTGCATAGCACAGGGAGATCAGCTTGGTGCTTTGTGACCACCTAGAAGGGTGGGATAGGGAGTGTGGGAGGGAGACGCAAGAGGGAGGAGATACGTGGATATATGTATATGTATAGCTGATTCACTTTGTTATAAAGCAGAAACTAACACACCATTGTAAAGCAATTATACTCCAATAAAGATGTTAAAATAATTAAAAACAAATTTCTAATTAATATGATATTAGATGAGATTTATTGATGTATGTTATAGACTTTTTAAATGAATAAACAAGATATATATACGTATATGTAATATATATCAAGATATGTACATATGGCAAACATAATGCTGAATGATGAAAAGAAATTGTTAAATCATATATATGGAAGGGCATAGTTTTCATAAATTGTATTAATTATACATACATATGATACATTTCATAAATGTATTAATTATACTAAATACATTATGTATTATCCGTGGATCTAAATGTTAAGTAGCAGAAGTAAATCTATGCATAAAAGGAGGGTAAAATGCCAGAGGTTTAAGATTTTAGTGATGTAAGTATCACTGTATTGTTTAATTTTAAAAACAGAGAGCTTTGAAGCAAAAACAGAAAATGTTAAATTTGCTAAATTGAGGTTGTTCCTAGATGGCCATATATTACACTGTTTTCAGTACTTTCCACAGTGGTGAAGTATTTTAGTTGTTTTAAAAATTGAAATAGAGATAATGAGAGGTTGTTTCAGGAAAAAGTAATGAGCACAGGCTTACTCTCTGTCCTGACTCCGTGGTCCTTGAGTGACACATGAAATCACTTTTTTCCTTTCTCTCTAGCTGCTAACCCACATGTGATACCGGTCAGAATAAGTTGACATCAGCCAATCCCAAATTCTACCTGCTGACCTAATCTTACACTCCAGCTTACCGCTTACTTCTCTTTTTGTGTTGTAGTTTGGAAGAGTAATTTCACCACATGTTTGGATGAACCATTAAGTGGCCAGCAGCTCTTCCAAACTCAAAAAATCTCCCCACACATATCAACCAATTGCTGTTGACTAAAAACAGCGAATTTTGCTCAAGATGCACGTTTTTTTTTTAAATTTATTTATTTATTTTTGGCTGTGTTGGGTCTTCGTTGCTGTGCGAGGGCTTTCTCCAGTTGTGGCAAGCGGGGGCCACTCTTCATCGCGGTGCGCGGGCCTCTCACCATCGCGGCCTCTCCCGTTGCGGAGCACAGGCTCCAGACGCGCAGGCTCAGCAGCTGTGGCTCACGGGCCTAGTTGCTCTGCGGTATGTGGGATCTTCCCAGACCAGGGCTCGAACCCGTGTCCCCTGCATTGGCAGGCAGACTCTCAACCACTGCGCCACCAGGGAAGCCCTAAGATGCACGTTTTTTTAAGACACAGTGACTTTATACAGAGCAAAACATCAGAGGTGTCTTTTCCTCTGAATGGGAATTGGAGCTCCAAGGACCAAGACCCAGACTTGAAAGAACAGCTACACCGTTCTATCTTCTCCAGAGCTCCACTTCAGCTTCATTAGACTTTGAAGAAGAGAGGTACAAGATAAAAGTAATACAAGCATATACATTTCCAAATATATTTCCAAAGTGCTTAGATCTATACTTTAGTACCTATATTTTTAAAGCAATATTTGTAAAGTACCTATGACAACATAAAAGAGGTACATACTGAAACTGTTCATTATTGTTCATACAATAAATCCTGATTGAGTGCTCACTAGCAGTAAGGCGCTGTGCTAGCAAAGCTCTCTATATAATGGGACATGTGTGCATGGTACTGAACAATGTATTTTCTAAAAACTACTCAGGAAAAAATTGGCTTATGTGTATGACAGAAATACCTTTTATCCTAAGTTTAAGAAATAACTGACTTTAAATCTCATAACTTCATAAAATGGATTCATCTTTTTCATCCAAAAAAAATTCTGTGTATAGATGTGGTACGTGATTACTTATAGGGTCAGTCAGTAGAAACAAGCTCAGCTGTAGAGTATTGCATCCCAAAGCTTCCAAATGCTAAGCAAGTATCTGTATTCCTTTAGGAGAAACCAGTATTAAAATGTAATATCAAATCAGAAATTTTCGAAACGAGTGAATGCGGACAACCCAAAATACCATGTGGTGGTAGCACGTCCCCATGATAACACTGCTTCCACACTGACTTGTCCGTGGTCAGAAAGAAAACCTTGAGTGAGATGTCCCCATTAAATCCTAAGTGTTAACTTTAGGAAGAACTTCAGGATCTATTTAGCCCAAGTTTCCCTTCACCTTCCAAAGAGGAAACCTAATTTCTGAAAAATTAAGGCATTTTTCCAAAGTCAAACAAGCAGTTAGTGGACAGAACTGGGATCAGAACCTTGTCTTCTAGCCCCCAGGGCACACTCCCTAATGGTAAAAAACCTTCATCGTGCCGTTTCTCTACCCCAAAGCCTCCAGATGACGGTTATCGCTAAGAGAAATGATACTATGGAATAAAATACGTAAACTGAGCAGCAAGCAGTTTTTTCGTGGGGACTTCTCCTCCTTCCCTAGTCCCAGCTCCCCCTGACCTAAAGATCTCCTTTTGGTACCTTCCCATTTTCTAACCCCTCCCCACAAAATGGGAGTGATTTGGGTATCAATAGGCTCATTCATTTTTCATATATTTACTTTAAATGTAAAATGAATGGATGTTGCTCAAATTAAGGTAATATTAGGCTATAGAAATAGATAAACCTTTAAGTTGACTTTACAGTCATTCTCCTTCAGGCTAAATGCAGTCATTTAGTCATTCCTAGTCATTCCTAGTTTGCCTGGGCCTGAGGGGTTTCCCAGAATGCAACATTTTTACTGTACATGCTTTAGGGAAGCTCCCACACCAACCTGGTTTATTTTAGAACTCCAGTAAATCAAACCATCTTTATGCTTATTTCTAACAAAACCTAGTCATTTTCTTAAAACTAGAATGTATGTAATAATAGCTAACTTTTGCCAAGTGCTTGCCAATTTCCTGGGATTCTGCTATTTGACTCATAATAACCTTTTTTTAAAAATTTATTTATTTTATTTATTTATTACTTTTGGCTGCTTTGGGTCTTCATTGCTGCACGTGGGCTTTCTCTAGTTACAGCGAGCGGGGGCTACTCTCTTTGTTGCGGTGCGAGGGCTTCTCATTGCGGTGGCTTCTCTTGTTGTGGAGCACGGGCTCTAGGCGCGCGGGCTTCAGTAGTTGTGGCACGCCGGCTCTAGAGCGCAGGGGCAGTAGTTGTGGCGCACAGGCTTCAGTAGTTGTGGCTCGCGGGCTCTAGAGCGCGGGCTCAGCAGTTGCGGCGCACGGGCTTAGTTGCTCCGCGGCGTGTGGGATCTTCCCGGACCAGGGCTTGAACCCGTGTCCCCTGCATTGGCAGGCAGATTCTTAACCCCTGCACCACCAGGGAAGCCCCCATAATAACTTTTTGAGAGAAAATCTTTTATTTTTCTCATGCTTCAAACCAGTGAATTGAGGCTTAAAGAAGATAAGTAATTTAAGATTATACAATTCATAGTGGAAATGCTAGGTTTCAAGCCCAAATCTGTTGGTTCTCAGAGCCTGTGCCCTCATTCACGTCATTACACCATTTCTCATATAGAGGGGATTTTGTTCTGTCTAGAACTTTCTGCATCAGTGGAAATGTTCTATATCTGCTCTGTCCAATAGGGTAGCCCCTGGCCACCTGTGACTACTGAACATTTGAAATATGGCTTATGTGACTGAGAAACATAATTTTAATTTTCCTTCATTTCAATTAATTTAAATTTAAATATCTGTCTGTGACTAGTGGACAGCAAAGGTCTTGGTGTGTTACATCCACATACAGGCAGACCTCAGGGATATTGCAGGTTCAGTTCCAGACCACCACAATATAAATCAAATATCGCAATAAAGCGAGTCACACAAATCTTTTGGTTTCCCAGTGCATATAAAAGTTATGTTTAGGGCTTCCCTGGTGGCGCAGTGGTTGAGAATCTGCCTGCCAATGCAGGGGACGCGGGTTCGAGCCCTGGTCTGGGAAGATCCCACATGCTGCGGAGCAACTGGGCCCGTGAGCCACAACTACTGAGCCTGCGCGTCTGGAGCCTGTGCCCCGCAACGGGAGGCCGCGATAGTGAGAGGCCCGCGCACCGCGATGAAGAGTGGCCCCCGCTCGCCGCAACTGGAGAAAGCCCTCGCACAGAAACGAAGACCCAACACAGCAATCAATCAATCAATCAATCAATCAATCAATCAATCAATCAATCAATAAATAAATAAATAAATAAATAAAGTTATGTTTACATTATAGTGTAGTTGATTAAGTGTGCAATAGCATTATGTCCAAAAAAAAAACCAGTGTACATACCTGAATTTTAAAATATTGCTAAAAGATGCTAACATCATCTGAGCCTCCAGCGAGTAGTAATCTTTACTGGTGCAGCGTCTTGCCCTGATGTTGATGGCTGGTGACTGATTGGGGTGGTAATTGCTGTAAGGTAGGGTGGCTATTGTAACTGCTTACAACAAGACAACAATGAATTTTGCCACATCAATTGACTGTTCCTTTCACAAATGATTTCTCTGTAGCATGCAATACTATTTGATAGCATTTTACCCACAGAAGAATTTCTTTCAAATTTGGAGTTAATCTTCTCAAACCCTGTCGCTGTTTTTTCAACTAAGTTTGCATTATATTCTAAATCCCTTGTTGTCATTTCAACAATCAATTAAGTTTACCATTTATATGGGTGCGGTTCATGGCCCCCTAAAACAATTACAATAGTAACATCAAAGATCACTGATCACAGATCACCAATAACAAATATAATACTAATGGGAAGGTTTGAAATATTTCAAGAATTATAAAAATGAAGATTTTGCTCACGAAGTGAGCAAATGCTCTCGGAAAAATGCTTCCGGTAGACTTGCTCCACTCAGGGTTGCCACAGACCTTCAATGTGTAAAAATTGCAGTATCTTCAAGGTACAATAAAGGGAAGTGCAATAAAACAAGGTGTGTGTGTAATATAATAAAAAGAGAAAGGGCATTAGAGTCAACCGCCAGCTGTGTGGACTAGAGTGACATTTTTAGCTTTAAATCTCTAAGATTCGGTTGACTCATGTATAAAATGAGGATAATTATAATTGCACCAGAGAGTTGTTGTTTTAATGAGATATATAAAATGTTTGGCACTAATAATCACTAAACATGTTTCATTTGCCCCTTAAAGAGCTAAAGGGTTTGGGCAGGAAATTGCATAAGCGCCACTTAGCACTTCTTCCAATGTTTGACAATTCATGTCAGAAAATTCTCCAGTGTCTCTCCCATTGTAGAATAATTTGGGTTCTTTCACTACATTCTCTCTTAGAATTATTGCTGGGTTTAAACTTCTAATGACAAATGTAAAGTACCCCACAGTTATCTCAGTGACCAGAACACAGTAATGTGCAATAATGTTTCTTTTCCCCCTTACCTCCCTTAGGACTTGGAATAATTTGTCTTTTAAACCCCACAAAACATCCTTGATGAAGAAGGTAGGAAAGGGTGGGAGGAATATCCTATCTCTACTTCTCTGAGGTCAAAGGATAATTGAACTCACTTTGGGCTCAGGCATGTTCAAGAAGCTAGTGCTATACTATCTCTACGATCATTTGATATGTGAGTACAGTCGTCCCTCTGTATCCACAGGGAATTTGTTCCAGGACCCCTGCGGATACCAAAATCAGCAGATGCTCAAGTCCCTTATATAAAATGGCATAGTATTTGCATATAACCTACACACATCCTCCCATATACTGTAAATCATCTCTAGACTACTTATAATACCTAATACAATGTAGATGCTATGTAAATAGTTGCTAGCGCGGGGTAAATTCAAGTTTTGCTTTTTGGAACTTTCTGGAATTTTTTTCGAATATTTTTGATCTGCAATTGGTTGAATCCATGGATGCAGAGCCCGCAGATACAGAGGGCCAACTGTATATTAGAATGATTGAAAAACAGTGTGATGAGCCTAATTTCATTCTGACCCTGATTTGTTCTGTGGTCATTTTTCATGTTGTGCCTCAGATTTCCCATCTAGGAAATGGGTAGAATCACCTTAAATCTCCCTCAGAATTATGTTAGGATTAAGATCCTTAATTGTATAAATCCTCCTATTAGTATAATTTACATGTTCATATCACTAATCTCTCATGACCATCTACTACAGCACTATACGTGATGTAAGTTGTAGCTTTTGTAAACCACTTTCATAAACTGTAAAGCACTAAGCACTAATTATAATCATTCTGTAAGGCAGAAAATGTCATCTTCATTTTACCAATCTGGAAATGGATGTTCAACAAATTAAGTGACTTGCCCAAGTCACACTCAAGTGTAATATCGTTGACCAGAAAATCACTGACTTGATCACTGTTTTTCTGAAAAGGACGCTAAAACCAATCCCCAGTGTGTTGAATGAAATTAATAGGTTCAGACTTTCACGAAAGTGATATGATTGGTCCTTCAGAAGAACTTGCCTGAACGAAGTGTTATAAGACACTGGACTCGGCCTGGTGAGGGTGAGATGGATGACTGGTCTCCTGGTGTCACTGCTTCCTCTTCTCCCAGCCTCTTAAAGAGGTAATTAAGGAATGTAGCTCTTCCAAGCTGCTGTTCTCCTCTGCAGCCACTAGGTGGACACCCCGTCTAATCCCGAGGTGCTGGTGTAATAGGCTTAGAAGGTTGAGGATTTCCAGAATTAACGGCCCCAGAGGGAGGGGCTCTTCCCAAGGCTGCACGTGAGTGAACAGCATGGTGATTAAGCCCTGAGATTTAATCACTTGACCAGAGATAAACTGGAAATAAAATCACAGTGGACCCATGTCCTGTCCGTACCCTGGGCATCCTGCCACTTCAGGGCCTTGGCCTAGGCGTTCCCATCTCAGTGGCTCCTTAGCATCCCACCAGCCCTGAAAGTTCAGCGTTCTAGAACTCTAGGCTCACAGCTCAGGTGTCAAGTTAGGGCCTTAGCCTGGGCCAGAGGGAGGTGTTGACCCCTTCCCCAAACCTGTTGAATCAGAAAAGGACCCTATCTGAAGTTACAGAAAGAGGCTGACCAGAAAGAGACAACAGGGACACAGTAACCTGTACAGAGGCTTCTAAAGATGGTAGGAAAAGTGGGAAAATAAGTCTTTGCCCAAGGAAGAAGCTCTTTATTTTGTGCTTGTTTCCTTAGTCCAAGTTTGCGAAAGCCTCTCTATAAGACAACCCCTGGTATTTATACCCCCCTTGGGTCTTTTCTTCTACCTCTTAGGAAGGCCTGATACACGCCCTTCTCAGATTCCCCTTGGTGACTCCTTCCTCAAACTGTTGCTGCTGAGCCATCTGTCACCCCCAGCGCCTGCAGCCCCCTCCAGAAAGCTGAGTCCCAGCAAGCTGTGACCCAGGCCCAGGGACAGGATGCTGCAGTCACGGCAGGATTTCTGCTAACTGGGGAGGGAACAGAGGAAGAAAGAGGCTTGATTTGAACTTCACAAAGTAAAGACTCTAGACATTTGTTTTTAATTCAAATAAACAAATATTTATAAGACAGATTCTGTAAGGCACCCTTTTTAAAGGTTAGTCCCTGCCCCGCAACAATCATAAAGTATGCCCTTAATGAAGGAGTTAGGAAGGACTGTAGAATCTGTAACACTTTATCAATCAATCATACACGTTTAAGATCATTGAATCAAACCCCTTTAACTTTACATTGAATAAATAGAGATCCAAAATTGGAAGACGCAAAGGTACTGAAATTCACACGCACACACACACTATATGTGTGTGTGTATATATATATGTATATATATGTGTATATATATATATATACACACACACATATATATATACATATATAACTTAAAATGTGTATTATCTCTTCTCTGATTAGTAGGAGAGATAATATATTTTTATAGGTATAGGAATCTGGTGAAATGGAGATGGGGGTGAGGATAAGGAGGCCACCCACTGCCCTAATGAGTGTCTGGACTACAGTTGGGAAATTGATAAATGTGGTTTTAAAAAAGTTAATACAAAAACCTGCAAATAACACCAATGAGGTAGGAACTGTCCTGAAGACTTAAAGGAAGGAGCCAAATCCATCTGGCTGATTTCAAGAAATCGGCACAAATCAAGTTCTCTTGGGAGGAGAGAAGTGGGGGAGGGGTAGATGATAAGAATTCCAAGCAACAGCACACATAGGAGCAAAAGCATGTCTAGGAAAGTCCAAAAGCAGAGTCTGCACTAATGGAAAAACAAATGTGGTCTGTTTTGGCAAGTGTATAAAGTTCGTAATCAGAAGTATTTGGGTAAATGATTAGAGTGGTAGATTGAGGCTGTTGGTAGAAGCTTTGAATGACAGACTGTTCTCAGTGTTACTACTTAATTCAATAAGAAATGGGGAATCTCTTATAATTTCTAAAAAAGGAAGTGTTCTAATAAGATGCTATCAAAAATAAACACTAGGCAAACTGAAAAAAAGGGACAGGTTTATTCTGTGTCTAAGAATCAAAGTTTCTCACATCAAATCAAATCAAATCATCAAATCAAATACAAACCTCAGCTGTCTGAGTCTGTCCATTCACTCACCCTCTGATCCAACTCCCAACCCCGGTCATCCACCCATATTGCCCCCTGGAGAGAACACCTGGGCCCTGCGCCTAGCTCAGCCTCAGATTTACACAAATGTCTCAGATTGGCAGGAATATTCCTGATGTCATAATTTCAAAGTTTCTCTAATAAATACATCAATTTGGAATTTTAAAAAATAGTTACATAGTAATTCATGTTTGTTTTCTTTGCAAAAACTTGGGGTAGGGAGGTAAAAAGTAAGGGCTATAGACAAGGTACATTTAACAAAATTTTGAAAGTATAACAAGATGTCTAGGAAATACAGATATAAATATAGATATAGATGGCTAATTGTGAAGCAGTTCTAGTTTAGTTGGAAAGTAATGCAGGATTATTAAAAGCTAATATCCAGCTGAAGTCTAAAAACAATTGTCAAACCTGCAGATGTTTTATCTGCACAACAATAACATTCTGACTCTTTGAACATCACTGAGTAACCAATTTAAAAGAAAAAAAATAATTTTATCCAGCTCTGGCCAGCAGAACAAAAACAAACAAATGACCTGTAACCTTAGATGATGTCCTGTTTGCTTATGTAATTCTTGGTGTAATAGCAAAACCAATGAGGTGTCTCTTTATCCCACTATCATGCTACTATCCTCATATAATTAATATACTAATATTTAGGATAGTTGGATATGAGGTTACCTCTCTCAGTTTTCAGAACCCTAGAAATCTGAAGTTCTCCCCCAAACAAAAGTGTCTGTGATCTAGGCAAGCAATTCTGTTGCTACCCCGTTACCCTTTTCTCCCCTAAGCCACTCTCAGTCCCTTTCTCTCAGACATATGTGAAGGCCTAGAAACTGCCCTCCCCAATCCCTTTCCTTTCTGGAAGAAAATGAATATAAGAGAGCAGAGCTATTCCCCCTGGGGCTCCACATGCCTGATTTCCATAGGAAACAATCCGCGGGACTCTGATCCGATTGTTTTGGTGTAGAGGCTGGGTGAGAGGGCAGTGGAGGTAGCTGGGAAAGGGGCTGCCCACCCTCTAATGAGAGGCAGGACTGCGACGGGGTTCGTGACAGATGGGGTATGAATACCAGACTGGCACCTTGAAAAATTTCTCGTGAGCCTTGGAGGGATGGGAGAGGAGTCCAGGTCTGGGGACAGAACATCAATGGGCCATTTCTGCCTCTGACCCACTCTCCATTTATCAAGGACACCCTCAGCAATCTGTGTCTCCCTAAATCTGATTCAGAGAAAATATACCACCCTAACAGACTGAACAAAAATTCCTCCAGGATACATTGGTTTGTTAAGCAACCTTCTCCAAAATGGACCACTTTGGTCGCATGTCAGGATACCAGCCACTGACATTGAATCTTGCTGCTTCTCTGTGTAAAAATGCCAGTGTCTCCCTATTACCAGTAGGATCAAGTCCAAACACTTTAGGCTGGCACTACTCGGTTACAGTTTACCTGAACTAATCCTTAACCAACCCCCTCCACACGCATCACCACCCACCGATACTACTCACTGATCCCTTAGAACATTCCTTATTCCCAGGACACCTCAATTACTCTCAAGCTTGTCCTTTGCCCAGGCATCCCCATTGCTTGGAATGCTTCTCTCTACTTTTACCCCTTAATGCATAACTTAAATGTCTTTCTAACAGTTTCTGTCTTCTCTCTATACAAATTTCCTTTCCCTGTGTCATGTAGTACTGGATCGATCCTTTCATACTAGCAAATAGCAGATATTTTGTGGCAATGTAATATCTGTCTCTCCCTAGACATCAATGCCCTTGAAGCATGGGGCAGCATCTTACGCTTTTTATTCCAACACTAGATCCTGGAGACACTTTTAATAAGTGCCTATGAACTGGATAATTCCAACACTGCTGCCATGTCTGGTTCTGATGCTTGTTCTGTCTCTTCAAGTTGTGGTTTTTTTTTACCTTTTGGTATTCCTTGCAATTTTTTCTTGATAACCAGACATGTTGTACTGGGTAAACGGAACTGCTGCAGATAGGCCTTTAGTGACGTGGTTGTGAGGTGTGGGGAGAGGAGAAGCATGTGTAGTCCTGTGATCAGGCCTCTGGCTTCTAAGGAGCCTGTGCCTCTGGACTGTGAACTTCTCAAGAGCTTCTCAGTTTTCTTCTCCCTGCCTTAGGTGGACACAACAGCTGGAGATGGCTGGTGTGGGGCATTTCCCACCCTCTCGTCAGTTAGGCTCTGCTGAACTAGTTTCTCCAGAGAGCAGGCCTTGTTAAGAACAGAGCTCTCCAAAGTGTTTCAGAACTGTTCCTCTTCCCCTCCAACTACTTGAAGCATGCAGGGATTTTTTCTCAGATATTTGCTGTGAGAATCTGGTCAAGCTCCTAGAAGTAAATCACAAAACTGTGCCCACCCCCCATGATGGGTCCCCCTGGAGTTTTTAACTCTCAGAGGCGTCCACATGGAGCCTCCAGCAATTCATCATTTACAGGGCAGGTCACCCTGCCCTGCCCCTGCTTCCCACAGAGGTGCCACTTGTGAGCCTCTGCTCTGGTAAACCGGATGACCTGTGTTCTCCTGTCTCTCCAATGTCGGGGGCGGTGGTTTGCCTTGTGTCCTTCCCTCTCTTGTGAATCCGAGAAGAGTTGTTAGTTTTTCAGTCTTCTCAGTTTTTTACTTGTTAGACAGAGTGGCAACTCCCAAGCTCCTTACATGAGGAACCAGAAACTAGAATTCTACCTATGAACTTGCGGTTTTGGATTTCAGCCATTTCTTGAGATTTTAGATGTCTTTGGAGCATAAATTGCATTGCGTTCTCCTTCTTTTTTTTTTTTTTTTTAAATTAATTAATTTATTTATTCATTTCTGGCTGTGTTGGGTCTTCGTTTCTGTGCGAGGGCTTTCTCTAGTTCTGGCAAGCGGGGGCCACTCTTCATCGCGGTGCGCGGGCCTCTCACTATCGCGGCCTCTCTTGTTGCGGAGCACAGGCTCCAGACGCGCAGGCTCAGTAGTTGTGGCTCACGGGCCTAGTTGCTCCGCGGCATGTGGGATCTTCCCAGACCAGGGCTCGAACCCGTGTCCCCTGCATTGGCAGGCAGACTCTCAACCACTGCGCCACCAGGGAAGCCCTCTCCTTCTTTTAAATTCCCTTTACCTCCATGCCAGGTCCACAAAGTATAAGACAGCTTAAGAAATATATTTGCTTACAGACTACTATTTGGTTGGTGCCTTCCATGTGCCAGTTGTTCTACATATATAGCCCTCTCTATTCTCAAAAACCCTCCTGTGAGGGTCATACCTTCTCACAATTTATAGATGAGGAAAACTGAAGCTTAGGGAGGAGCTTGCCCACTGCCACATGAGTAGTAAATATCAGAAGCTGTTGCAGCAAAAATAGAAATGAGACTTTTCTGATAAACAAGGAAAATAAGCAACAATGAACAAGCTGGGGAAACAGCATAAACAGGCCTGAAAGAGTTAAGCAATCTTGGTTATTCTTTAGCTGTTGCTACTAACAAACACTTGTATCTAGACTGGTCCTTCACAAAGCTAAACAAAGCTAATTACTCTCTGATTCCATATGAATTGGACCCTGCACCTGGCATTTTCTCGCTGCATTCTCTTGTAGCAAATCACCCCTTGTAGCTGTTTACATTTCAGAAAGAAGGTCTCACCCAATAACCCAGAGATGAACGGACCCAATTACCAGGCTGCCTTACACCAGCAGTGACTGTTTTAAAATACTGCAAGAAGAAGAAGAATGCAAGACCTTCACCACTTCGATCCTTATCACTTATCCTGGACTGCGAGTTCCACCTATAAGACCCCCTGTAATTCCCCAAGACAGGGGGGCACAGTTCTTGAGGCACTAGCCTGCTGTGTCTTCCCTTCTGCCTGGCAGAAAAATAAAGCCATCTCTCTCTTCCTCCAAAATCTCTGTCTCCGTATTTCTGTACGGCATCAGTGCACAAGAAAGCTGATATTTCGGCAACAAAGCGTCATTGGAGCCCTGGTCTAACTCTAAAGCTTAGCCTAAGAACTTCTATGCATCTCATTAGCTTGCAGATTTACTAAGAAATTTGTTCTGTATGGTCTGCTATTGTGCTTTTCCTATGCCTCAGAGAAAAAGGTAGGAAACAGGAGTATTTCATAGAAGTTTCTGATCCCTTTGGATAATGTGTAATGCAAATTTGAGGGAGAAAATAAATGGGGACAAAATGTTCCACTTTCAGATGAAACTCATTTTCTGCAGATAAGTTATAAGTATTGCAACTTTATGAGATGTTGAAAAAATAGTAGAGGGAAACTGAAAAAGGAAGTACAGTTAACCCTTAAGTAACACGGGTTTGAACTGTGCAGATCTACTTATACGTGGATTTTTTTTCAATGGGTATATTGGAAAATTTTTTGGAGACTGTAACAATTTGAAAAAATTCACAAACTGCATAGCCTATGAATATCAAAAAAAATTTAAATTAGGTATGTCATGAATGCATAAAATATATGTAGATACACATATAACATAGAAAATGCGTGTTAATTGACTGTTTATGTACTGATAAGACTTTCAGTCAACAGTAGGCTATTAGCAATTAAGTTTTGGGAGAGTCAAACGTTATACATGGATTTTCGACTCGCCAGGGTCAGCACCCCTAACTCCAGTGTTGTTCAAGGGTCAACTGTGATTGTACGTAGGGAGTACAGTGAAAAGAACACTGTTATGAGAGTGAATGACCCTGTATATGGCTTTGTCATCCAATATCTAGACCTGGGGTCATGAACACCTTGCTAAATATCTCATATATTCTCCTACTCATCAGTAAAATTGAAGGACTTGAACTAGATGAAATTGTAGTCAATCTAGATATATAATTGCATTAGGTTTTAGTCTATTTTATTCTAGTGTTCTCCATTATATTGTAATGATTTAGGCAGGGGAGCTTAGAAGAGCCTGGCCTATATGTAGTAAGCACTATACAGATAAATTTTGAATGGCTGAAGGCAAACGTAGCAACATTAACGACTGCTCCAAATACATTGTGGGGGCTAGAAGGTAGGACTTATTTTGCTGTTTCCATTCAGACTTAAGAGGAGTAAAGGAACTAATTCCAATTAAAATATTTGGGGTTAGGTATCTAGGAGGAGAGGATGGATAAAAGGTAACTGGGCAGAAAGAACAAAAGTCCAGAAGAAACACAGGAAGTGTGGATTGAAGGAAAATAAATTTTATTTCAGATTTGACAAATACCTGGAGATCCAACGTGTCTGTCCCCACCCCAGCTTCTCAGGATGGAAAAAACCTCACCATATGAAAAGAGAAGGAAACCCCCTCACTCTTGGAGCTTTTGAAAAACAAAGATAAATAAAGGAGGTTAGATCCTCATCTGAGCCCAATTTTTCTGCAAAGCTGGCTGCATTAAATGCTAATCCTTCAGGCCTTAGGGGGCTGCCCCACTCAGTCTATGACCCCTAATCCCCTCTTATAGGTCCCCTAGAGTAAGTGATACTGTGCTAAGTGCCCGGATGGGACCCTGGCCACATCTGGTCCCAGGACCCTCTGCTCTGCATTGAAATAGAAGGATGGATAAACAATTTGGACTTTGTCTTATTCTCCCTTTGAAGGATGCAACCTTATTACCCAAAGTGCTGCGCTCCGACTCAGTTAGTCTGCTAATGTGATTATATGCTAATCTGGGTTTTATTTTGCATCTGATTTTCATGTTATTTGCTTGATTTTAAAATAGAAGCCCTCCCGTGTATGGTTCCCACCCCCTAATACAGTGCATGAATTCTTACTCCCTACATGACCCAGGTGTTCTACAATTCAATTTAGATCGGTCTAATGTGAGAACCTTTGTAAGGACACAGGTCCAGCTCTCTTTTTCGACATTTTATAAACCCTCAAAATATTATTGGTTCAGTCCCTGACACAAATGTGTCCATTGAAAGAAGAAAGAAAAGTTTTAGCCACTTAAAAAAATTCCTCCAAAGAAATCTGGATACATGGTTAATGGATTATGAATGACTCTTATATTGATAGATACATTTTTAATTTTGCTTCTCTGTTTTTAATAATTTTTGACAGTAACAGTAATAAACACAGCAAATATTTAAATAACACTTGCTTTACGGCATAATATTTGCACAAAAAAATCTTTGAGGAAGATACCATTATTATACTTGTTTTAAAAATAAGAAAACTGGGGCTTCCCTGGTGGTGCAGTGGTTGAGAATCTGCCTGCCAATGCAGGGGACACGGGTTCGAGCCCTGGTCTGGGAAGATCCCACGTGCCACGGAGCAACTGGGCCCGTGAGCCACAATTACTGAGCCTGCACGTCTGGAGCCTGTGCTCCGCAACAATAGAGGCCGCGATAGTGAGAGGCCCGCGCACCGCGATGAAGAGTGGCCCCCGCTTGCCAGAACTAGAGAAAGCCCTCGCACAGAAACGAAGACCCAACACAGCCATAAATAAATAAATAAATAAATTAAAATAAAAAATATGTATGTTAAAAAAAAAAAAATAAGAAAACTGAGGCACAGAGAAATTTTGTATGCCCAATATTATGTTACTAGTAAGAGGCAGAACTGGGATAAAGGATGCTTTTATTACTTGTTTAGTGAAAAGTAAAAATAAAATATTTACATATAAAGAATATTGCCACGTTGCCATATAGATGGATGAATACTGAAACAGTTTTGTGACTAAGTTCATGCAGAATTTCAGGAAAGCCATATATTGCAGTGGGACTCCCCAAACTTATACTTTAAATTATAACATTTCAGGTAAGAATAATTATAATTGGGTCAAGGAACAAGGGTCTTCCCTTCCATGCAAATAGCATGGGAAAAAAAACACTTTGCTTTTTAAAATTCACTTTATTTTTTATTTATTTATTTATTTTAAAAAAATTTTATAGCTACTTTATTTATTTATTTATTTATTTTTGGCTGTGTTGGGTCTTCGGTTCGTGCGAGGGCTTTCTCTAGTTGCGGCAAGTGGGGGCCACTCTTCATCGCGGTGCGGGGACCGCTCTTCATCGCGGTGCGCGGGCCTTTCACTATCGCGGCCCCTCCCGTTGCGGGGCACAGGCTCCAGACGCGCAGGCTCAGTAGTTGTGGCTCACGGGCCCAGCTGCTCCGTGGCATGTGGGATCTTCCCAGACCAGGGCTCGAACCCGTGTCCCCTGCATTAGCAGGCAGATTCTCAACCACTGCGCCACCAGGGAAGCCCTCACTTTATTTTTTAACTGGCTTGCTCAGTGTTCCCTTTGGAAAAGGAAATTAAGCAAAGCCGGAAAATAGGGTAGCGAAGATATAAATGAGGACAGAGAAGACAATCTTTCTCAAGTATTTATTCTTGAGAATACATTATTCTTCTCAGTAAGCTTGTATTTAATGAATATTATACATTAATTAAAGATGGGCGCAGGGCAAAGGATATAGAGATTAGTGGGGGGGAAAAATCCCTGAAATCAAAGAGATTTAACACAGTAAAGAAGAAAAATGAGCAAAAACAAGTAGCAAATGTCTCTAATGCAAGGCAAACTAGGATAGATTTCATTGGGAGAATTCCACTGTGTAATGGAGGTTTAGGAGAGAAAAACAGATCACAACTCTCTGAGATTCTTCTAAGGGTACATTCTTAGGAAATGCCAGAAGGCTGGACTGTGAAAGATGGGTACAATTTTGGATTACAGAAATAAAGGAAGGGGACTTCCCTGGTTAAGAATCCGCCGGCCAATGCAGGGGACACGGGTTCAATCCCTGGTCCGGGAAGATCCCACATGCTGTGGAGCAACTAAGCCCGTACACCGTAACTACTGAGCCTGGACTGTAGAGCCCGCGAGCCACAGCTACTGAAGCCCACGCGCGCCTAGAGCCTGCGCTCCACAACAAGAGAAGCCACTGCAATGAGAAGCCCATGCACTGCAACAAAGAGTAGCCCTCACTCACTGCAACTAGAGAAAGCCCGGGCGCAGCAATGAAGACCCAACGCAGCCAAAAATAAATAAATTAAATATATAAATTTTAAAAAAGAAAAAAAGAAATAAAAGAAGAATGAACGTCTCTAAGGCTCTCTGGCAGAATTTGTATGGGTTCCAACAGAATGAGATCTTCCTTGAAATCCAAAGGACAGGCTATTCCATTGCCTAAAGCTTTACCACTTAGGAAGAGAAGAGAGACGGTGAGAGATGAAGATTCAGGAGTCTTAGAAAAGAGAGTCAAAGCCATAAAGATTCTGGGTATACCTGGGCTCTACCTGAGAAATTAGGGTAAGAAAATCAAAGAAAACTTTGTTTCCTCTGGTCTTGTCCTGAAAAAAGACAAAATCTAAAAATACTTTTCTCTACGGTTCTGATGAACCTAGCAGCAGGAGAGGAATAAAGACGCAGACATAGAGAATGGACTTGAGGACACGGGGAGGGGGAAGGGTAAGCTGGGACGAAGTGAGAGAGTGGCATGGACATATATACACTACCAAATGTAAAATAGATAGCTAGTGGGAAGCAGCTGCATAGCACAGGGAGATCAGCTCAGTGCTTTGTGACCACCTAGAGGGGTGGGATAGGGAGGGTGGGAGGGAGACACAAGAGGGAGGGGATATGGGGATACGTGGATACGTATAGCTGATTCACTTTGCTATACAGCAGCAACTAACACAGCATTGTAAAGCAATTATACTCCAATAAAGATGTTAAAAATAAATGAATAAAAATAAAAATACTTTTCTCCCTTAAAAAAAAAATCATTGATATGAATTCTGTTCTTTCCTCACCGTGTTCAATCAGGTTTTGCCCAGCCCCTAACGGCAGGCCCTGCTAGCACAGATGGGGCCTTTCAACCTAGCCCGCATTTCTATTCTCTGGCTAGCAGCAGACTCCAGCCAGCACAAAACTCCCCTCTAGTTGTAATTGAATCCACACTTTTATAGTTCATTACCTCTCTGATACATTAGATTAGGCTGAAGCTGTGGCCAGCCCAGACATCGCCCAGGTTGGAGCACAGAGAACAGAAAAGGGAGAGGACTGAGACAGGAAGAAGATACCTGACAGAATGATCCATCTTTCCTCACAGCCGTTAACACATTTCTCTCCACTCCAGCCTCTCCCAGCTCACGCCCCTGCCCAACACATGCACACATCCACCCTTTAGGGATTAAAGGTTGAGATTCTGTAAAATCAGAGGTGGAAAGAGATGCATGGGACTTAAAGATCATCTAGCCATGGCCATTTTGTTCTACAAATGAGGAAACTGAAGCCCAGATAGGGAAGGAAATTACTCAAGCCAAACAACAGGGAAACCAGGTGTGATGGCCACGGAAATGAGCTACTGGGATCTTCTGCAAAAGAACCTACTGCAGGGAGCACAGCTGGCTGACATCCCTCTAGCTCCACCACCGTGGATGCCATGTTACCCCTGTGGTCTCCCTGTTAATGACTAACCACAAGACAGGCCCTACAATATGCAGGATTCCTCCAACAGGCCGTTTGGGCTCAGGGACTCACCAATAACACCGCCAAAACTTTCTTACAACTATGCTGCACTCTGAGTCTCTTCCTATACAATCCTGCTTCCTTCCCCTCTCCTGTCATAGGTATCAGACCTGCATCGAGATCTGAGGGATTTCTCTTCCTACTCCTGTTCTCTCCCCTGTCCCCTTAATCCTTCATAGGCATTTCTCCCCCCAGAATCTCTTGCTGATCTAATCATATCTTGGCATCTGCTTCTGAAAGATTTCAAATTAACATACTTGGTCTCTTGGTTTACAGTTGAGTGATACCTTCTTCCCCAAGGAAACATAATTATGTATTTACTCAGTGGCACTATCATAAGAAGTCCCCACTATAGACTTGTTTGAACATAATCTTTCCTTCTTTTATAAGTTCTTTCTTGGAGTAAAATTCTCTAGTGAGTCATGAGGGTCTTTAGTTTGTTTTCATTTCCCAGGGTCACATGTGGCATAACTTCAGACAAGTTCTCCCTAGACACAGGTGGAAGCACAGTGGTTGTTAGACCCCTTCCGCCATGGCAGCCTTAAATTATGCGAGAGCAAAAAACAGAGCTCTTGTTGGGTTCTTTTCTGGGACTATTTCAGTCTGCCTATTTGATTCCTTTAAACTCCATATTAACATACTGTCTTCCAAAGAGCACTGTCCTGATTGCAATTATTGGAGGAATTGGGCCAGAATTTAAAGAAAGGATTATTCCTGAACAAATTCTGATGAAAATGGGCTCCCTCAACCTCAGCTGAAAAGATTAACAACTGTCCAATCTCCTACAGCCAGCAAGTCTTCGTAAATAACTCCCAATCTCTCTACTGTGAGTTTATCTGCCAAGGATTAAACTGAGAGGCTGCTCCCAAAACCTGTATTAAAATAACCACAAAATATAGCCCTCCGGTTCCTGGCAGCTGTTGAGTTCGAAGTGCAGGACTTGGAAATCTCTCTCCAGCCGGGTCTGGAGAGATGGGAGTGTGAGGTGGGGTAGGGAGGAGAGTAAGAGGGGTTGCCTGAATTAGAAGGTGTCTGGAGGGTTAGAAGTTGTAATTAATTACTGGATACAATCAGAAAGGTCAGAAAAGCTCTGTCTTTACGTTGTTTTAATGGAAAACATCCCAACATAGTGGAAAGAATAGGAAACTTGTAATCAAAAGACTTGTCTGAGTTCAAAGTCAAAATCAGCCACTTGTCACTTATGCCTAGTTTCTCATCTGAAAAGAAAAATAATACTGACCATGTTACTTGTCTCACACTGAGAATGAGATATGATTCATTTGCTACGTTTTAGGAACTATAACCTGCTTGTGGGGAAAAAAAACCACTGAAATTCACCAATATCTGTTTTTCTCTCCTTACCTAGAATATAAGGTGAAGCTGGGCATATGGTGGCTCAACATCCCTCACAGCTATGCATGGCCGTGTGACTAAGTTCAGGTCACTGGCGTATGTAACGTACAGATCATTCTCCAAGAGCAAGCTTGTGCCCACCTTTTCTTCTCTCTACCCACAACCCCCCACCATCGCTGTCCTTCCTTCTGGCTGGAATGTGACAATGATGGCAGAAGCAAGAGTAACCATCTTAGAGATGAATAAAAGCTGCATGTTTAGAGACTCACAGACATAGAGAACAGACTTGTGGGTGCCAAGGGGGAGGAGGGGTGGGGGAGGGATGGATTGAGAGTTTGGGATTAGCAGATGCAAACTATTAGATATATGTATAACTGAATCACTTTGCTGTGCACCAGAAGCTAACATAACATTGTACATCAACTATACTTCAATAAAATAATTTTTTTTTTTAAGCTGCTCATTTAGGATGGCAGCAAAACGAGAGAAGGATCCTGAGTCCCTGAAAACTGTGTGGTTACCCTACTATTCTTGGTCACACTTCCTAGAATTTTTGTAAAGGAAAAATAACCTTCTATCTTAAGTCACAAATATTTTGGACTTATTTGATACAGTAACTAAAAGCTGATATCCTAACTACTATACCACTCTGTAAGTATAAATTATTTTTTTTCATTAATATTATTCCAGTAGCTGCGTGAGAGCAGGGGTATCTCAAAGCCCTACGATCTACATGATCCTGAAGTAGAGTTCCAAGTTTTAGGCCCTAAGCTCAGCATCTTCCATAAACCAGGACAGTTTTCATTTTCTTTCTAGTTTGATCCAAAGAAAACATTAATAGTATTATTTTGAAATGGCTCTGCATCCTAAGTATATTACAATAGGTGGGGACTGCCAGATTCCTCCACCTCAGTCTTCATCTTAATTAAGCTCTCCAGGGCTTCCTGTTTTCACAAGCGGTTGAGCCCTTTAGTTCGCAAAATCCTCTTCTTTCTTCTCTTATTTAACTACGTGTCTCTTTCCTCTTCCCTCTATCCTCCATTAGCAACAAGCCTTGCAAACATTTCTCCATTTTCTTCTACCTCAATATACTTTTTTAATCTGCTAAATGAATAGCCTCAGTCTGAAACCCTAGGAAATATTTTTCAACTTTATCGTCACTGTTGTTCTTACCAAAAATACACATGCCAGAGTAGTCATGCCTACTAAATAAGACTCTAAGGTTTTAGCCCTAAAATCGGCATCTTAGCAAGCTCTCCTACCCTTCCCTCCACCACTCCGCACAAGCACATACCAAGCAATTCTGATGCGTGCAAAAATTTAACCACTACTGAGCTCTCTGAAAGTTCTCCATAAAATACTTCCCATTTTCCACTATCTAAAATTAAAAATTCTTCTGAACAATCTTAGGGGAAACTACAGCAGTATTAGGACAGGAGGAGAGAGCATCAGAAAAGAAGAATATGTAGTAGAGAAACAGGTTTGATTATGAACAAATTTGAAATTTTTGAGCTCATTGAGTCATATCTAATAACCCTTACATTCAAAAAATCCCTCCTCACACCTAACTTCATTGACTCTTTTGGGAGGTTAAACTTGTTCCTTTGCTGCAGCCATGAAAGCTGATTGAGAACAACAGGTTACTCTTTGGGCCTTAAATGAGTGAAGAGTTACTTTCAGGCCAAGAGATGTGGTGGAGAGAGAGTAGGGATGCCTTCTGGACCTGTCCTCAGAGGCAGATGCTATTTCCTCTGGAAGTACAGCACGTTTGCTGGCAAAGGAAATCTCCCTCCAGGGCAGGCAAGGGAGGACAATAGAGCCACGTCACCACCCACCATCTGTCGTGAAAACAGACACCAGCTGACAGAGAGGGAAGCTCAAAATCCTGCTCCCACACCAACATCAGCAACCTCACTGCCTGACCTCCTGAGATGGGGACCGGGAAAGCCGAGGTAGGGATTAGCCTGCAGGGCCTATAGGGATCAAGTTCGGGGTCACACTGTCCAGATTGCTGCAGTTCTCTCATCAGGCCCTCCAAATCATCAAATCGTCACTCTCATCTGGGAGATGAAGGGGAAAACCATGGCAGATAAGCAGAGATCAGTGTCCTAGAGCCCAGAAAAGCAATCCCATTTCTGTGTGGCCAGTCTGCCCTGTTTCTGGATATCCAAGGCCACAGCGGGACACAGAGACACGGGAAAGGCAACCTTGGATAACTGGCAGCAGAAACAATTTAACATTGTCAAAGCAGCAATCAGACAAAGAATGGAGGGTAGTAAAGGTGGCTTACTAGAGAGTGGGGCGTTCAGAACTGCTTCTGAGGGAAAAGGCTTAGTTTTTCAGTGAATATTTTACACATTATTGTGCAGTGAATAGAGTCAGGAGTCCTAGGTTCTGCTACGACTTAGGTATGGCCAAGGGCAAGTTCCTTCCTTGTTAAAGAGCTAGGTCTCCACTCAAATAAAATTATGAGGTTTGACAAGGAGATCTCAAGGTGACTTCTCTGATTCATGAGTGACACAAGCAAAGGCTCAGGTAGAAATTCCCATAATGCAGAAAATACACTTGAGGGCTCTGAGATAGAGCCACAGACTTCCCAAATCTTAAGAAAATAGAATAATTTCAGCCCCCTCCTCCCAGTACAACAGTGTAACACTTTAAGTTACAAAGCATTCTCTGATCTGTGGGATTAGATCCTCACAATAGACCGGTGAAGGAGCTGGAACAGTTACTGCGGTTCTTGGCTGTCCTAAAGAATGCTTAGAGAAGTTAAGTGACATGGCCAGAGCTACAAAAGGACTTAAAAAGGAGCTGTGTCTAAAAGCCAGCAGGATTGACACTCAAAACAGGGGAAGTTCAACTAAGTCATGGGTTTTATTTGAGACCTTGACAAGACAGCTTTAACTTTCCCATCTGCTTGACTAAAGTTTAGACGGGCTTCTTCCTGACCCTAGGTCCCTGACCTCCATTTTCTTAGTGTTTTCTTTAGAAAACTTGTAACTGTAAATTCTTTTTCTGCCCTCTGAGATGTAAATATAATTTTTAACGGCCGCTTGCCTAGTTTTGCCATCGAATACTGTCTTTCTTAAGGACCTGAAAGCCATCTCTTTGAAATGTAGTCATCAAGGAAGATAGTAGCCCTATTTCCCAGTCCCTGGAAGAAGGTAGGAGCCTTACTTCAGTGGGAGGCTTGCTTGCTCTACGTTGCAAAACTATTTTCTTAGAGATATGAAGAGCTTATTTTTACTTTGGATAAAGCTAATTAGCAAACAGATGGCTTATGACTTCCCCCTAATGTCTCCCTCTACTTTTCCACTAGATCACCCCAGTGTTTAACAACCCTCCCACCCTTTGTTTTAGCAGAATTGAGTTCAGACTGAGTTCTGCCTTTTCTCCTCTATTGCAGTAGCCTCGAATAAAATCTTCCTTGTCTGCTGGACTTTGTCCAATGCAACTGTTGCTTTGACAACCTCTTCAGCACATTTGCTACAGCCCACTCCATTTCTCCTACTTTGAGTTTAAAATTTGCTGTGCAAATCAAACTTATGATTGAACAAACATTTCTTAAACATCTATGATGCATCAGGCATTGATCTAAGTTCTGGCTTGGTTATTTTCTATTACAAAATAAGGTTGCATACAGTTATGGTGGGTATAATCTATGACAGATGCTTTAGAGGTCAGGCCAAGGTTTTCTCCACTTAGCCTCCATCGGCAATGCCTAAGAGCCCACTTAACCAATTGTTTACTGAATTCATAAACTACATATTACTTCTCTGCACCAGATTTTTGCTAGAACCAGAGAAATACAGAGATATGAAAAAATAATAATAAACCATATCTCTGCCTTCACCTTAATCCAAGGAGAGGAACTAAATGCTAAAGGAGTTACAACAACCTTTTCATTAACATCTGGTAGAATTAATTTTGTTCTAAGTGTAGAAGGCTCTGTATACACAACAAGCTGTTCTAAACCCTGTTCCCTAAGGGTTAGGTGAAAACAGAGCACACACACACACACAAAATAAAAACATTAAACTCAGTCTTGGATAGGCCTCAAGTTGTTTGCCTCACAGAGAATTCAGGGACTAGAGTAAGACTTAGAGATGAGCTGAAGGAGTCCTGTGTATAAAATGGGCACAGTGTGGAGAGATAGGGGATGCCCTCCTTTACCAATGACTTTGTAAATATGACCCTTCCACAGAACCCGTGGAAGCTGAAGTTCCTGGGAAGCACTATGTTGATGTCCATGCTGCCACCTCCTAGCTGAAGTTGTAGTTTTAAAGTTAGAGCCAACAGAGCCTACAGGCAATATGAGGATGCAACCTACTGTTCTCTTTTTCCTAATCCAGTTTCTTTGAAAGATCCAACTTCCCTCCTCTCTTGGGTTTCCAAGTGACTGAGAGGAATTTAATTTTAGGAGAATGTGGGAGGAATATTTTACAGCTCCATTAGATTTTTGTGTATACAAAGGTTGTGTTCATCTGTTAAACTTACTTTAAGTAAGCACAAAAGGAGCCAGCAAATAAGAACAAATACGTCCAAATACGAACTTTTTAGCACAGCAAATATTATAAGAATAGAAAGAGAAACAAACAAAATGAAACAAAACAAAGAAATAAACAGGGATCGGGGGTTCTTAAAGAGACACCATTGTATCATCCACAGTGGGAACATGAAATTCTCCAAATTATCCCCAAAACTTACACAGATGCCTTAGGTTTCTACCTCCTACATATGAGGGATAGAAAGACCATGAGATTTTATAACTTGATATTAAAAACCCAGCAGAAGTATCAGATTAGTGGGGAAAATGGCTAAGAACCTAGAAAGACCTATAAGATTAGGTGAAGGTAAAGGTAGGACTGTGGAAGACAGATGGAACTGATTGTTTAGGGGCCAGTAAGCAGGAATATGAGTACAACCATAGGGTAGACTTCAAAAGATCATTCATTTACAGCAGAAAGAACAAGCAAGATGTATATATACATATGCACACTAAGTTTTAAATTGAGTCAAAGTCCCAGAGTGTGTACACAAGTAGAATTGGTGGGTAGGTAAATTATCTATGGATATTCAATTAACAATCATTCAGTTGGCTCCACAGTTCTGGTGGACCTCCTTGGCAGGGTCTAGCAATAGTTCTGGAGCCACAGTGACTATCAGAGGAATGGAGTCCCAGAAAAGAAACTTGATCATTGAGGAACAGAGCAGAAAACTGATGTTCCTAAGAAATTGGGTGCAATACAGAGGTATTTGAAAACTTAGTTTTAAGTATTTTCAATCAGATGACCCCAAACAGAAGAAGTTCCCAACCAGCTTAACTCAATGGAAAACACACACAGAGAGTCCGTTATTGTTCTTGACTGTTACCAGATCTGATTCCAGAGTCTAGCAAGTAGGAAGCCTATGAATGGAAACTAGGTAAACAAAGATGTTCAAGGTAAAAAGGCAGAGAACAAGGTAGGACTTTATGTGAATTAGAAGTGAGGACGTTTGGTTCTAAATCCCCTGACTTTGGGTGATGTTTACTCCTTTCTTTGGATCTCTAAGCCGATTGGTCCTCTTCCAGCTCTGTTACAGGTTTGCATCAAAAGTTTATATGGGCTGTTATCCACAAACAGCCTAGGACTGAGATGACCTGCATGATCTTGTTCAAATCTCTCTTATTCCTAGGCAGAACGCCGTTAAAAAAAAAAAAAAAGTATGTATTATCTAATCTAAATTCAAGAAAAGATGAGAAACTCAGGGGCAAGGTGAAAGAGTTTTACTAGCCAGTTGAACTCAATCAGAGAGGGCTGCTTTACTTAATACAGAAGTCCCCAATTTTATAGGTCCTACTTCAAAGGACTGACCTTCTTTGGAAGATAATTGCCCAGAGACATGTCTCCCAGAGCAAACTTATTCTAATTTATATAAAAGAATGAATTAGGTAACAAAAATGCCCTGAGCTAATGCTATTATTAATTATCAGAATAAATTTGGAAAAATTATGTCCCCTTTCTGGGATTCAGCACTGTAATCTGTAAAATAAAGAGGTTTATAATTAGTTCCTAAGATTCCAATAGAATCAAGATAAATTCTCCTTTATTTTGTTCACCACCGCTGTGAGTCATAACAGCAATAGTTCACCAACTAACTGTTACATGCATTAGTTAAATTAATTGCCATAATAGCCTTTTGAGGGAGGTACTATTATTACACCTATTTTAAAGATGAGAAAATTGAGTCCCAGAAATATTACATAACTTGCTTAAGGTCCAAAAAGAAACAGTAAAGGACAGCTCTAGGATTCAAACCCAAGAGTTCTAATGCCAGAACCCATGACAGCCTCCAAAGTTGATCTCACAGAAATGAGCATCCCTCTGCCCCCAATTTTCTGGTTTTACTAAGTTTTCTGCCTGAATGCGCAGAAAACATTCACAGTGAGTCTAATACTGTCTACTTTGACGTATGTAGAATAAGGTGTGAGTCATGGCTTCACCATAACAGCAGTCACACCTGATCTCACGTCCTCTGTGTCTGTCCAGTCTTATATCTGGTGTGGTACTTTCTATTTGTCAGAGGACTTAGCTGCTTTCTCATTTTATGCTAGCCCTTACCATGAAACACACACACACACACACACACACACATTTTTAAAAGGAAATACATTTTATAGAAGTGAAGCATGTTGGAATTCCTAAATTAAAATATCCTGGTTAAAGTATGAGAACAAAAGGTAAACGTGACAGAAGACACCTAGCATACAGGCTCCGTTAGTAACTGTAGTGCATCCTCGCTGCTGCCTTTACCCTTCACCTTGCTGCCCACATATACTCAGGATCAGCAGGGCCTGCATGGGAAGAGTCCTGGAAACTTCAGTCTAGACACAGCTCTCCCACTCATAACATCTGTGACTCTTGATAAATAACCTAAACTCTCTGTGTCTGTTTTTTTATCCCTAAGGTATCCCCTGACTCTAAACTACTTGGGATGCACGATATGTTCCCCCATGGGAAACCCATGATGGGGATGGGAAGTGGGGTACTATTGCCTGGGGAAGTCATTTTCATATCAGACCTGTGAGGCAGTGGCTTGTCTATAGAAGGGGAGAGATCCAGGATTGAGACCTTAGGCATGGCCAAGGAGAGCTAGAGACCAGGTAAAGATTACCATGGGTCAGAGAGCCCAAACTCCCCAGCCAAAATTGAGTCAGCAATCCTAAACTAGGTAAACTCACAGAAGCTAAGGGAAAATGATTATTGACAGTCAGTAAAGGGGAGAGGAGAAGAAAGTTGGCTATAAGGGTACATAAGACAAAATGACTCCAAAAAACAAATAAGAGGAATCCTAAAGCCATCATTAGAAATAGAGAATAATACAAAGTTCCCTTAAATACTAGACCATTATGTATAGATTGCTTTTGATTTCACACACATACACACACACACACACACACACACACGTAGTCACACACACCCCCTCCCCCCGAGTTATCTGCAATGAGCATTGGATTATAAGTTTTTCTTTTTACATTACACATTTTTGTATTTGAACTGTTTACAATAAAGTGTAAAATCCTAGACCGTAGAAGCCCACACAGTTGTAAGGAAAACTTTAAAATGATCTCAAATCATTATAGTATCAAAAAAAGAAAAAACAAATTATAAAGACTGAACTGAGAAACAAATGTCCAATGATTCAACCAAGATTATAGACCTAATATGTATCAGAACAAGTATTAATTCTAAGGGTACAAACCTCAATTCCACTTCTCTAGGTTTACAAAGAAACAATATGATGATAAAAATCCTTTGAAAAAATGCAAAAGAAATCTACATAGCATTTGGAATAAAGCACCTATAGTTAAGCTTGTTCACAAAAGAATATTATGGCCATAAATATAGACCATAAATGTAGAAAAGAGACTGAGAATGAGCTAAGTTTTGAGAAAGAATATAAATAAAGAAGACACTGCTTGGTGAAGATGTAGTAATGTTAACAAGTATCAGAGAGAAGGCAGAATGCCACTCCTGATGGCTCCACCAAGAACTACAGTCTGGAAAGTAGAGAAAAATAAAAAGTTTGAAGGTGAAATTAAAGTTCATAACAGGAAAAAAGACTATAAGAGAACACTGAGTTGTGTTAAATGAACTCAAGCCTCCAGACCCAGACAAAGTATACATCACGGTGCCAAGTAAAGTTTAAAATCTGACTGGTGAATTGTTCTTCGTAATATTTAAGGAACTTCAGCAATGAGATGATGTTAACACAATCTTCATAAGAAGAACAAATTTTCTGCAGTCTATAGCTAGTGAACTTCACTTTCTAGAACAGTGTTGGAAAATGGATGGCACTGCTCACAGCTCTCTTTTTCTTTTACCCTGTCTTATTCAATATGTTTCTTGGGGCAACTGCTGAGGAAACCAGTTGTGTTTGGGTCTAAGTCTGCAATAACCACTTTTTGTTTTACTAGCCCACTTTTATTTTACTTCAAAGATAATAAAATACAGCCAGGTCTCTGAGGACATTTTTTTCCTAATAGAAAAGTCTACATAATTTAAATAGCAATGGATCAAATTAACACAGTTTATGAAAATGTACGTGTAAAAAAATTCCCAAGTGAAAAAAATAATTCTCCTGATAAAATGAACAAATTACTAGAAGGATAAATTAGGAGTTTGGGATTAACACATACACACTACTATTATAAAATAGATAAACATCAAGGACCTACTGTATATAGCACAGGGAACTCTAGTCAATATCTTTTTTTTTTTTAAATTTTTAATTTTATTTTATTTATTTATGGCTGTGTTGGGTCTTCGTTTCTGTGCGAGGGCTTTCTCTAGTTGCGGCAAGTGGGGGCCACTCTTCATCGCGGTGCGCAGGCCTCTCACTATCACGGCCTCTCTTGTTGCGGAGCACAGGCTCCAGACGCACAGGCTCAGTAATTGTGGCTCATGGGCCTAGCTGCTCCGCGGCATGTGGGATCTTCCCAGACCAGGGCTCGAACCCGTGTCCCCTGCATTGACAGGCAGATTCTCAACCACTGCGCCACGAGGGAAGCCCTCAATATTTTTTAATAACCTGTAATGGAAAAGAACCTGAAAAAGAATAACTATATATATACATTTATATGTACAACTGAATCACTTTGCTGTACACCTGAAACTAACACAACACTGTGAATCAACTATACTTCAATAAAAAAATTCATAAATGAAAAACTTACTATCCTTTATAAACTATAAAGTTATCACAAGCTTTGGTTGAATGTTACTCTGGCAGATACTGTTGGTTGCCTACTCAGTCTTTACTCCCATTTCCCCTTGTTCCCAATCATGTGAGTCTGCCTCAGGGGACACAGAGTTAAAAATACAAGGGTCTAGTCTGTCTTCCAGCTCGGGATGGGTAGATCATCCAATTCTAGCCAATGAAACATAAAAGGAATTCTGCCAGGTAGATTCCTGGATTTTTCTTTTTATGGATTAAAAGAGAAAAAGAAAGTAAAGAAGAGCATTATTCCCTACCCACAACCCATTTCCTTCCAGATTTTGGGTGGAATTTTGGAGGACACAGCACTTAGACCTATGCCAGCCATCCTGTGACCATCCTAGCAACAAAGATTTGATGAAGACAGACCACATGCCAGACATTTTGATTATTGGGGATTAGAGAAGGAGTAGGCCAGAGGGGATAGTGGTTCATCAGTGTCAGGAAACTGATCATTATTTGTGTATGCCTAAAGCCTACAGTGTTCAGTATGGCTGAACATGAAAATAAAGAGCAAGTTTAGCATATGCTTCAGGGGAAAAAAGAAATCACAACTGGTGAGTCAGAAGTTTTAGAATCTGTCTGAAGAATAGAATGTCTCCTTGTTAAAGCAGTTAGAAAAGGAGGATCTATACTGGCTTTGAGAGGATGGATGCAGCCTGTAGTCCTTTCATAAGAAACCTGTTTTTCTCATCCTTACCTAAATGCTTCCCCAGAAGTTTCCCATTTTTTTATTTCCCCCCCCAGAAAAATGTGGATAGGAGGTAGTTTACGTCTTGTAAAGTAAACTCTATAAAAGCTCTGCAAAGCAAATCAATAGCAAAGTTTTCCGGAGAGTAGTACAGTCAATTGGCGTGGTATTCAATACGGATCATGTTCTCTCCCTTTGCCTAGGCCAGGGAAGGCAGCCCCTGTCTCCAGGGAATGAGTTTAGAAACTAGGAACATTGAGAAGGGGGCATTTGATGACGTGCTTTGGAGTATTTTTCCCGTGGCCTATAAGAACACTCATTTGTAGAGGATAATTTCAATTTTTTTCTCTAATATTATTTAGATTTTAATTTACCTAAGTCTTCAGGGGGTGGCTTTAGGAGGAAGATACTCAAGAGTAGAAGAGAGTATAGCCTGTGACAGTTTACATGCTCTCTGATATCAATCTTCAGGAACAGCATCAGGTCATTTCCATGAGTCCCATAAAATGAGAGGTGCCCCATTGCAAAACTGGGATGAGCTGGGAAGAGAACATAATCCTGAGGAATGATTTCTAGGAGGATGATTGCAGAGGGATATGAAGTAATCTCCTCTACCTTCATTTTATACATTTTATACATGTCCTAGAGAAAAAAAAGAGGCCTTTTAGAGGGGAAAAAACTGGCATTTTAGTGATGCTATTGGTTTGATCAGCTCATACACTACAGTGTGCCATCCAGGACAGAAAAGAACTAACCATGTGCCAGAAGAATCATGTGCCAGGCGGTACTCAGGGCTGATAGTTGAATAGCCCATATCCATTGCCTATCTTTCAGAGTTATTGTGAGGGTAAAATAAATAGGAAAGGAGGGAGCATTGCATCAATGAAAAATGTATTTGAATAGAACTAAAAATTAACCATATAATCCATTAATTCAAAAAATACTGTTTAACACCTAATAGGTATCAAATACTGTGAAGATGGCTGGTAATGTCAAACACTGTTGTTAGTTGTTGCTACATACTAATTAACATGGATCATAAGAATCCATCTCTTGCATGCTAGAAATCAAAATGTAATATGAATATTATGGATACAGGCGAGTAGGTTGTTTGGAAGCAGAAGGGCAGCTGGAAACAGCACCACAATCTTTTCTCTGAACCTCAGACATTTTCCCTGATCTAACTAGCTGTCCATCCCTAGTATAAAGATCATCCCTGGCTGCCTAGAAAAGCATCCTTCCCCTTCTCTAGAAGAATGCACAATGATTATTGGGCTAGTCTTCTTTGGTATGGAGGAACAGAGACTCATCCCCCTGCTATTTTCCAATATGGAAACTGAAGCAATGGACAATATGCATACAACCGGCATCACTAATTGTTGATAACAGAAGTTTTAAGAATTAGAAAGCCATGTCAGAATAATTACATATATAAAGGTCTGACTCATTTTAATGAAGCCTCAATGTATAATTACTCTTTTAAAAGAGGAAAATAAGGAAGGTTGGCTTTAGAAGATTCTGCGTTTTAAAATTTTTCCAATACATTAGTCATTCAAGTGACAAATTAACTGCCACTTATTAAAAACATAACTCGGTTTACAAAACTACATTTATCTACAATGTGCTGGTGTAGGAATGGGGAGTATCTGGGAGGAGAGCTATACTTCAAGACCTAAGGGGGTGGCAAGGCATTGGCAGGGGAGCAGCTCCTAGCTGTGAAGGGTTTATATGTCCTCTGACCAGAATCACTAGCTTCCAGCTATCACCTGTCTTTAAAAAACTATTCTCTTGCCCCAGGGACTCAACAAGTTGTCTGTTTCCCAGCTCTGGGAATGATTCAAATGCAAAAGTGGAATCTGAACATTTAACTGCGGAAGCCCCAAGTGAGGCAGCAGCCTTCCCCAGAGAACAAATTATTGAGGAATCACCCTATTAATTGCGTGACTACCTCCTTGAACAAACATGAATATGCAGGTGAGACTAAGACCCCACGGTCCTCTTTGTTGGGAACTGGAAGAGAACCACCGTGCTCAATGTCTCATCTTCTTCATTTCCAGCAGAAACCTCCTTTGTTCACATGCCCCACATCTTAATGAATCAGCCAGAATCCTCTGGTGAAAGAGCGAGGTGAGGAGAAGGATAACTAAGTCTCCAACCAAGACTGAAAGTTTAGAGTTGAATCCCGACTAACGATCTTAATCACACACATTAGTGCCTTGAGGAGGCTTGGAGTGAACAGCTTATAAACCAGACCCACTTCAGGGATTAAATCCATGTTAGTGAGTATCACCTTTGCCAAATACGAAGGCCTACAGACTTCAGAGTGCAGGGTGTAAAGGGTAAGATGAAGGTAGGACAAAATAAAGTGCACAGAGTTTCTATTTAATGGAAAAGCTCTCTTGCTGAGTATGAGTGTCATTTATTACTTGGCATTGGTATCGATGTCATTGGAGGTGAGGATAAGACATGGTTACGAAGAATTTAAATGAGGAAGTGAAAGAATTTTAAAACTGATCTTTCCATACATCTCTCTACCTTCTTAGAGGTCTACTTAATCCAAGCCCATGTAAATAGGAATTTCCTTTTCCTTTCTTGGCATTCAGGAAGATAAACAGTGTTCCCTCTTAAAACTGGGAAAATTCTTCCTAATATATGAACCTCTCTATTCTCCTATTCGGTCTGTGTCCCTGGCATCTGTGTTATCACTAGACCTTAACAATTCCATCAATAAAATTTAATTGAATATTTAATGAACTTAAGTAGAAAATCATGTCATGTAAGACCACAAAAACCAAGCCTTGGTTCTATCACCAACAGGCTGTATAACTATGGGCAAATGATAAGTGCAGAGTCTCAGCTTCCTAATCTGTAAAATGGGGATGATAATATCCCTGCAGTGGGTTATTGTGAGACTCAAGCTAAATGAAGTTATGAGGGTAAACTTCATAACTGGATTATAACTGGTACATAGTATTTAGTTCCTATGTGTCAAGCACTGAACTAGGTTTGTTGGATATACCCCGCATACTACTGTCTACAGTGAGGAAACAGTGGACCCAGGATGTGGCAGAGGAACATCAAGGTGCTTGAAGGGGCCACAGAAGGGAAGAGAGACGCTGGAATTGGGAGAGGCTATCTTGTAAGATTAGCACTGAGTATAGCTTTGAATGACTGAACCAACATTTGATGGTCTCAGAAGATGTGGTAGTGAGAGTTTTGCAGACAGAGGTAACCAAAAACGTTCAGAGTTGGAATCTGGTATTTGGGGACGCTTTCAGCTAATAGTACCTAGGCTAATAGCACACAGGAGGTCTGACTGAGTAAAGATATGCACAAGAGTACAAATAGCCCAGAGGACAGGCCTGAAGTTTTTTCAGAGAAAAAATCAAACTGTTTTCTTTGATTAAGCCTCTACCTGGCCATGCTGACCATTCAGTCTCTAACAGTTCCTGAGAAAGGGGGTTGGAGCTGGTGGGAGGGGGCGGGGAACCTACAGAAGAGGATGGGGGTGGTGACATCAGGCCCGGCTGTTGAGTATTCCAGCACCTGCCAGGGATGCCCCGGGGACACCAGGTCTGCCCTGCTGGGGCCCAGCTGCCACCCGGGCCCTCCTGACATCTAACAATGGGCGGTTGAGAGGTCAGGAGGGAATAGGGCAGGCATGACAATGAGATTCCGATGCTATAGAAAGAGGAACAATTGGGGCAGAGGGAGAGAGAAGCCAAGTGTTTTGGAACTGTGCAGGATTGGGGGCTGGAAGGGGGGAGGCAAATGTGAGGATAAAATTAGAATGACTGGAATTTTATGGGGGTGTCAGGGAACGAGGAAGAGAGAGTCTGTCCTTGATTATTCTGTTCAGAACAGAAGAGGTCAGCTTGGCCAGGGAACAGGCTCCCTTGCTCCTGACCTTGGGGTTGGTCTGTCAGTAGCACTGATCTCCTCTACCACGTGAGTCTGATCTTCTCTCTAGCTCAGTCATTTATTCTTCTGTCCACTCAGTGAGTATGTATTAACTCTTGCCATATATCAAGCTCTTTGCGAGATGCTAGGGACAGAGGTTTGTAATTTATCTTCCTACTATTGATGAGCCAACAGTCTTCAGGGGAGATGGCTTTAGGAGCACAGGAGCACAGCAGAGTGACTTAGATGTTCCATAGAGGTGGAAGGGTAACACTCTGTGGGAGTGAGCAGAGGAGCTATTAGCTCACAGAGCAGGGGAACCTCGTCCAGCCTGGGAGCTGTGTGTGTTAGGAGCAGGATCAAAAAAGCTTCCCGGGGCTCGTGACATCCGAGCTGCATCTTGAATGTAAGTAGGAGTTTGTCAGGCAAAAGACCAAGGGAAGGCAGGGGAGCTGGAAGATCATTCGGCAAAGAGAGAATAAGTTGGTTAGGAATCAACTAGGAAAATAACCTGTCAAATAAGGCCTTGGAGTTTCCAGAGGCTCAGGCTGATGCCAAGGGTAGGTTATTCAGGTGATTTCAAGGCTCAAAACAAAAATTCTAGCTGGAGAACTATCTGGAGAGCTGTTACTTCCCTTGCGTTTGCAAGAAATAGCATCTCCCTTGTCTTTGATCTGCCAATCTCTTTCTTTTATGCAGAGATGCACCATGGATGCTGGTAGAGGACTTCTTCAGAAATATATTTAGGAAAAAAAAAAGTGTTCCTTTGTCTCCATTCATATTTGCTGATAAGACAATAGACATCCAGTGCAGCAAACACTGACTTGGATCAGGTCTTCAGAGAAAACCAGTTAAATATTTGAGTGCACTGCAAATGATGGGCAGCCCAGATTTAGGCTTAAGGGTTGGGAAAGATGTTATGTGGGTGAAAAGCAATTTGGTGTGGGTACAACTGATGGTGAGGAAAGAAACCAGTGCTGCTGGAATGCAAAGAGCTGGAAGAGATGTCGTCTTTCCCTCCAGTGCCTAAACCTAGTACTTTCCTTGGACACTGTTTAGGGTCCAGAGATGGAGACCCCTTTCTTATCAAATGAAGAGTCTAAGTCCTTCACAGCGACTGCTTAGAGTCTTGTGTTGTGATGGATTCTGAGGAAGGTCCAGGTTCAGTAAGAAAGAGAGTCCTGCTTGATTAATGACATCCATATGGGCAGGCATGGAGGAAGTGGTGGAAATCACTTCACATATTTTCCATCCCTGTGTACAAACCCCAAATTTTTAGATGGAAAAAAATAATAACTGAAAATGATAGAGATCTGTCTCCTTAGAGAGATAATATAAATCTGTGCTATCCATTGTATAGGACCTAACCATATGAGGCTATATAAATTTAAATTAATTATACTTAAATAAATTTAAAAATTTAGTTCCTCAGTTTCACCAGCCACATTTCAAGTGCTTGATGTTATAGGACATTTCCCTCATTGCAGACAGTTCTATTGGACAGTGCTGGTAGAGAGTGGTGGATAAAAATGCAAGCTCAGGTGCCAAACCGTTTGGGTTAAATCTCAGATCTGTCACTTGCTTGTTATGTGAACCGGTAGAGCTGCTTTACCCCCTCTGTGCCTCAGATTTTCATCTGTAAAATGCAGACAGTGCTAGCACCGATTTCGTAGTATCGTACTAGGAATCACATTATTTCATATATGTAAAAAATGAAGCACATTGCCTGGCACCTGGTTAGCACTCAATTAATATTAGCTGTTATGATTATTATCTGCTCATGTTTATGCAACAGTCTAGGAGCAGAAATGGTTAGAAAGTTCTTGACCCCCAGTCTAGCTCTCTCCAAAGATCTATCAGCCTGCTGTCAACACTGAGCATCATTTCACATTCAGAGCACCCTTTCCTTGTCACCACAAGCCCCTTATTTCTGTGCAATGGAATGTCCCATTCTGGGAACCCAGGGCATTGCCCCACGCTTATCTCTCCCCCCTTTTGCTTTGCCTGATGCCCACTTTCCCTGGGAATCCAGGCTGCTGAGAACAACTGCAGCTGCTATCCCTGCTTGCAGCTGCTGCCCCAAAACAGGGCAGCATGGTTCAGCGGTGCTCCCTCTCAGGACTGCATTTTTTTCACGTATCCTTGAAAATCTTGTCGGACTGTGCCAACGGTGGACACGGTGTCAGCTGCCCCTTGTCTGTCCCTGATGCTTCTGCTTAGGGACCCTTTGTACTCAGGCTCCAGCTGAGTCACACACTCCAGACTGCCAGCCAGTAATTCCTTCTTATGGCTTCAGTCATCATCCAGTACTACTTGTACCCCCACGGGTCCCCTTTTCTCATTTCTCTGCCTCTTCCTTGGTCTCTCTTTCCATTAGCCCAATGTGATGGAGGTCGCACCTGCGTAGGAGGGAATGATGTTGATAATGATGACTATGACAAAGTACCACTTATTGATCACTAATAATGTGCCAGGCCTCATGATACGTGTAAGGTAATCATTATATTTAATGTCACAGAAATCTTGCAAGATATTGTCATCATTTTGCAAATAAAGATTTTGAAGCTCTAGGAGTTTATGAATCTTGTCCAAAGTCAATTACAGTATGTGGGAAGCCAGGCATTCACGTAGAGTTTGTCCAGATCACAAACCCAAAACAAATCGTGAGAACTCAATGGCTCTGTGAGCTAGAGAAATTGATCCACCCACATCATCGGTAAACCATTTTTTGTTCGCTGTACCTTGTCATTAAAGAAGATATATCCAGGGCTTCCCTGGTGGCACAGTGGTTAAGAATCTGCCTGTCAGCTCAGGGGACAGAGGTTCGAGCCCTGGTCCAGGAAGATCCCACATGCCGTGGAGCAACTAAGCCTGAGTGCCACAACTACTGAGCCTGCATGCCACAACTACTGAAGCCTGCGCATCTAGAGCCCGTGCTCCACAACAAGAGAAGCCACTGCAATGAGAAGCCCGCACACCGCAACGAAGAGTAGCCCCTGTTCGCCGCAACTAGTGAAAGCCCACGCGCAGCAACGAAAACCCAATGCAGCCAAAAATAAATAAATAAAATAAATAAATTTATAAAAAAAAAAAAAAGAAGATATATCCAATGACCAAAGGGAAACTTTCATGTTGTGACATAAGTCTTCTGGTGAATGGGGGGACTTGGGAGACCTGTAGTCTTTGCTCTTCTCCAGAACAATTTATTGTGGTGATATTTCTATTGCTCTGAAGACATGACCAGGGACTGTCTTCAGGGAGGCTTGGTGGAGATCGTGGTGGTGCCCAGCCTTTTGTGCAGCAGGAATCAATACACATGCTCCTACCTGAGGCACAACAGAGGCAGCAGCTGGCTGTTTCCTGAAGTGGACCTACCTCCACAACTCCATGGAGACCCCAGGTCCTCTGGGACAGCATCTAAAAATACTTGAGATGTCCCACTTGAGGAAATTGCTCCCACGCGCCTTTTATCTTGCCTTTATTCTGTTCATTTAGACTTCCTCTCTCTCCTTCCCTTCTCTCTATCTCACTTAGCCTATATGTTGGCCCTTTTTTCTGTTCCTCTGGTTTTGTTTGTTTTTAAAACTCTACTCCTTCAACAGCTTTTATTGGTCTCTGTATTTAACTCCATATTATTTCAACCAGCCTGTCTGGCTTTGTCTAAATAAATTTTTTATAGTCAAGTTTTTGTTCTTTACCATAGTGGACATTGGGGAGACAAAACTCAGGAAATATTTACAGTCTTTTTCATTGACACATCTACTGTGCAAAAATCACTCTGACAACAAGTCATCACTTCCTTCTTATGAGTTGAGCAGACTTGGACATTATCTGAACCTCCTTTTGATCATCTGTAAAATGGAAAAAGAAAAAAAGTTTTTTTCCCAAAGTTGTATGAGTTCATGGGAATGTAAAGTTACCTTCACAATTCCCAGCACGTGTTCACGTGCTCCGAAAAAAGAAATTTGCTTTACCTTCTCCTTACTATAGGGAAAGGACTGCACCGGGAGCAGTGCAAGAGGATAAAACAGCCTCTCTTCTCAAGCTTATAAACGGTAAAGGAGACATAAGTGGAAACAGTTAACTTCACGTGTAGGATCAATTATCATGATTCTCTAAACTTCAAAAAGAAGGAGGCAATAATTAAATAAATATAAAGAAAGAAGGAGGTAATAATATAAATAAAATACATATAAATAAATAAATATAAAATAAAGAAGGTGGTCCTAATTATTATAGGGATATCTGGTAAAGGCTTTATGAAGGACGAATTTCAATTAGGCTTTGAAGGGTAAATACAATTTCAGCAAGTGAAGATGGAGGAGAGAGCACTCTGGAGAAAGGCATTGCCAGGAACAAAGGCAGGGGAGCAACTTCACTTCATGTTGATTAGCGGAGCAGTAATCCAGAGAGGCAACACAGATGTATAGGTAGGAGGGTAAGAAGGTGGGGGGAATGGGGTGATACATATATATATATATATCATTAGTGATATATAAATGTAGACCAAGACCAGTTGTGGTGCACGGGCTTTAAATGTTAGGCTTGGGAAGCTTGGACTTCATTCTATAGTGGTTGAAGAACCAGTGCAGGGTTTTGACCAGAGAAATGACATGGCTGTGGCTTTACTTTAAGGTGGTCAGTCAATCAGGATGGATTCGCGAAGAAAAGAAACATTGCGTGCAAAAAGATTGGAAGTTTAAAAGAACACTATCGCAGGAGTCCAGACAGATAGATTCTGAGGGCCCTAAGTGGGCAGTGAGGGTGAGAATGCGTGAGGGAAGAAGTAAGGAAGGAAACACGGTGAGCGCTTGCACTGCTGCCTTGATCTCTGTATCTCTGACTCTGTCAGCCTCTCTCAGTGGGCCTTCCTGGAGCTCTGACTCTCCCAGATTCTGTTTCTTTCCATACCCATCTATCCTTCCTCTTCCTTCTGGAAACCCAGACATTGTGGGTCAATGCCTTTTCTCAGCGTATTTGCCAGCAGTGAGGGGAAGGCCAAGGTCCTTCCTTCCAGAGCTTCTGTTCAGGTGAGAAAACAGCTTGCCCGGGAGCTGCTTGGAGACAAGGAGACTTTAGAACCTCCTTTCAAGTCTGGCCCATTAGGCAAACCTCTCCCAGCGCTTTTCTCCTTTGCTCCTCCAATCCTGAACAGTTCTGAATCCCCCTGCTCCTCCATCTGTCTGCATGTGTCCTAGATCTCCCTGGGCAGGGATTAGGTAATTGTGCCATTCCCATCAGCATGCCCGGGGGTCTGGCAGGAGGGAAGCCGCCGGCTGGCAACAGTGGGCTGAGCAGGAGCCAGGGGAGCGTCTGCCCCAGGAGTCCCCGAGCAGCTTGCGCCTGTGCCCGGCCCTCTGAGGGCAGCCACGTGCCCGCCTGCCCTGGGTCTGCATCAGCTCAGAGGCCAGCTCTCAGAGGAGGAGAGAGCACTTACCTTTATCCGGCTGCCCCTCCAGGTCCAGCGGGGAACGCTAGAGCCTCCTGCACTTCTTTCCTGCCTCTCTGCCTCGGCCGGCCTCCTCTCTTCCGTGTCTAACCTAGCTCAGTTACTAGTAGCATTATGTTAATGAAGGAAAGACTCAGGCTATAGACTTGCCAAAAAATTTAATGATCCAAAAAGTGTTCCATTTGACTTCAGAGTACATTCAAAGGCGTGTGTGTGTGTGTGTGTGTGTTTTCAACATGTAACAATCTATACGTGTTAAATATATGTACCTTTGCAGGGGAGGGATAAATTAGGAGTTTGCGATTAACATACACATACTACTATATATAAAATAGATACACAACAAGGACCTACTGTATAGCACAGGGGACTATATTCAGTATCTTGTAATAACCTGTAATGGAAAAGAATCTGAAAAAGTATATATATATATATATATATATACACACATACATATATATATATATATAACTGAATCACTTGGCTATACATCTGAAATAACACAACATTGTAAACCAACTATACTTCAATTAAAATATATATATACACATACCTTCAAATATATATGTACATATTATATATATATACCTTGATATGTTTGTTTAAATATAGATACATTAATATGTGTGTGTACACACGCCACACCACACACACACATACACACACACACACACACGCCAAAAACTAGGAATATAAAACTGGCACGGAGAAACAAGCTTCATATGAAATATTTTTCATCAGTCATCTACAACATGAATTATCCATATGGATAACAGAGAACATGCTGTATTTGCAATCAAGTAAACAACATGATCAACATCTTCCTATTCTTTCCCACTTACGGGGCAGAGTAGGGGGGAAGGGCACAACTCTAGGAATAACACAATTTCTCAATTTGATCTTTGATAAGTTTACTTTAGCTAAATGTAGATTACGGGCTTGCCAGACATGTTGTGGTGGTTATCGCTAGAGAATAAGTTCATGGCCTAGAAAATTGCCATCTAAATTGATAAATTGAAGGCACCCAGTTTCTTAAGATAGCTGACTAGTAATTAGGAAACCACACAAAGCACCCCCTTGATTTTATGCTTTGTAGTCCACTTTTTCTTCATCTATTATCTTTTATTCAATCATCATTCACTCTTTTTTTTCAAAATATGTGTAATCGGTCAGAGAAAATGGACATTTACTGCTCATGAAAACATTAAGATGAGAGCAACTTCAGGTTTCTAATGGCACGGTCGTCTTATCCTATGGATGAGAAAACAAAAGCTCAGAGAGTTTATATGACTTGCCATGGTGTCATATTTATTTACACATTTCTACAATGTGTAAATAGGTTTTTACAATATCTGGAACCTCCTTCAAATGGTTTATTTTGAAGACTGACTTAACATTAAGAACTTTACTTTGGGACTTATACCTGGTTTAGATGCCCAATAAACAGCAATTTCTTCTTCCTTTCCTTGAGGCTTTAGCCATTATTTTCTAAAATTTTCTTCAGTTCACATTTAGCAAGTTAATTCATTTACTTAACACACATTTGAGGTATTGGTCAAACATTTTATTTTCTTATGTATTATGACAGCCATAATGGGATTCCTTTGATTTTATGATCAACTACTTCCCTGGTTACTATGCATCTGAACCGGACCTTGGCTACAATTTTCTTTGCTTTATTTCATATTTGTAGTAATTCATTTTAGCCATTTTAGCAAAGCAACTGAGGCTTTGAGGGGTTAATTAATTTAACCAAGGTTATTCAACCAGTAAGTTACCCAAAATTGTCATAATAATCCATTAACCTCATCCCAGAAAATGTGTTTTATTTAACCACAAATAAAGCAGGACTTTACTTATCTAAAACAAGCAAACCAACAAAACATTGTAATCAGATAGTCTTTGACTTAACTTCTAACTAATTGCTTGACCTAGCTAATCAGTAAATGTCTCTGAGTATCAGCTTCCTCCTCTGTTAAACAGCATCTATAATACTTGAACTTCTTGCCTCACCTTGCTGTCAACACTGAATGATAACTGGGTAGAAATGCTTTATTAATGTATACTCTGTCGAACTATAAACTTACAAAGCACAGTCATGTATTCATTTGTGTATTCGCAGCCCTTGGCTTAGTGCCTGGCCCAGAAGAAGTGCTCCGCAACCATTTGCAAAATTGAATTGAAAAGAAATACATAGTACTATGTATTTGTGAGATAATAGTATTCCTTTCCTACATCGTCTTAGGTCAGATGACAGCAAAATGCTACCACAAGTCTTCTTTTAGCTCCAGGCCAATTTCTAGAAAAGAAAGAAAAATACAATGCTTCCTATTTCCCAAATTCAGGAAATTTGCCTTTGAGGATTTCTGTTAAAGGTGTCCCTCTGATGAGTTAGAAAACAGCACATTCCAACGTAAGGAGTACTAGTCAAAAGGCTTGGCTTTTGATATCGGCCCCACTCAATGATCAACTGTATAAATTCAAAGGATCTTTTCTGCTTTCTTGTTCTCAATTTCCTCATCTCTTCCCGTCTACTCCCAATAATAACAATAACAATAACAATAACAATAATAATAGTATATTACTTCCTTTGTGCCAGAACCTGAGATAAACCCTTCATTGGCATTATCATCACTTCTAATTCTCATATCAACTCTATGAATTCGGTGGAATTTTTATGCCCTTTTTGTCAAGAAGGAACTTGAGACACAGAGATGTTAAATAAATTGCCTGGTTAGCTTTGAACTCAGCCCATTAGCTTCAAACCCAAGTCTGTCTGATTCAACCCTCTTAACTAAAGATCTCTATGGACTCCTTAAATAAACCTACTGCAGTCACCATCAGCACTCCCTAGTCATATTATTAGAGACAAAGAGAAAAGTCAGTGTGAGAGTAATCAAAGAATAATGAATAGTAACATGAATGGTAATAAATACCATTTATTAAATATGTGCTTTGGACATGTTATCTCAATTAATTCATCAGAATGACCCTATGAGGAAGTCATTGCTATTATTGCCCTTTTAAATTTGAGGGAACTGAGGGTTTTGCAAGGTAATCAATTTAATAAAGGTTATTCAACTAGTAAGTTACATAACTAAAATATCATTTATTAGATCCTAAAGCCAATGCTTGCAATTAATGCACCAAACTATACTCTGAAGTTAGATAGACAGAAAAAAATAATCTTGAAGATAGACTGCTCCTATGTTGTAAAAGATTTTATTATTTTCATATCGATAATTCCCTGTTAAAGCTTTCTTTCTAAAACTCTAAAGATATATAAGATGACAGCCATGAAATGGATTTAAGCCCTCGGAAAGATGGGCACTTTCAAGAAACAAAGCATTGATCTGTGAGCCAACCTATATCTACGTAGACAACGTACAATTGAAAGCTGAGCTTTTGTCAATGGAAAGAGAGTCTTTTCTCAGGTTCCATTTCAGACCTTGGGTATGGGCCAGCCTGGGTCACAGATACAACAGGGTGCCATATGTCATATGGACAATTTGAGGGGTGTCAGAAAGTACCTCCTCTTCCACCAGCTCTAGCCTTTTGTAGATATGACAACATTATGTACCTACCAGCCAAGCAGCCAAACAACCAAACCTTTTGGATAAATCATCTAGTTCAAATCCTGGCTCTACCATTCACTAGCAGTGTGAGCTTGAACAGGTTACTCTATGCCTTAGCTTCATAATTTGTAAAATGAGGCTGATAACAGTGTCTCCCTTAGAGGGATTGTTTTAGATTGAAGGAATACATGTAAATCACCTAGAAAAGTGACAGTACATAGTAAGCATTTCTAACAGCTAGATGTGATTGTGGCTGGTATCTGGCAGTTTATCTGTATTCCTCTAGAATATTCTTTGCTAAATGTTCTCTTAATAAGCATCAAATGATGCGTACATTATTATTCATTCAGTATTGCAAAAAATTGGAAAAATCCAAATTTTATAATTTAATATCATGCATTATGGTTTTTTTTACTTAAAATGTTAACCAGCTATAACAAAGAATTAAGAAAGTTTGATGATATATGAAACTACTCAAACGTATGTGTTGAAATAAAGTATGCAGAAACGTGTTATATTATGCTACCAAAAACAGAAGAAAAAAGGAGAGGATAATCTAACTTCATATTTGTACCTAATGTACCTAATATTCTCTTATATATGCATAAAAGATCTCTGGTAACTAGTAAACTAAAAATTAAAAAGTGGTTTCTAGTTGGAGAGTGGGTACTGGACAGATGGAGGATGGGGTGGGAGAATGACTTTCATTCTGTAATGTTTGTTTCTTAACTATTTTAAACAAATTCTCTCCCTTGATTAACCAGTAATATTTTATTAAAGTTTATTTTTATCATCATCATCATTATTATTTCTTTGTCATCAGCAGTTTATGCATGTAAAAAGGGACCCTGGAAAATTTTAACTGGAGAAATCTGAAGGAAAAAAATCATGAGCTGGAGCTATTGCCAAAAAACATGCTTCATAATTTTTTGAAGAGTTGGTAGGCTCACCTAAATTTTGGATAATTGTTCATCTTCCTGTGGTCCACCTCTCTGTAAGTCATCTAAGTCACCTGTTTGATGGCTTAGAATGCTCAAAGCCCTAGATTTGTTTTTTTCTCAATTGCATGGTTGATTATGTGAGTAGCAGAGTGCATCTAGGCTTGTAGCTACTTGGTTTGGACCTTTCAAGTCTTCTGTCAAGATCAGTTGAAATATGGGATGTGTAAATCCTCCTGACAGGCCAGCCTGTACTCTGCTGCTGCTCGCATGATTTAGAGTCAAAGAAAATTAATAGGTGAGAGTGAAGAAAAACTTTGAAGACTGACAATGCAACACGATGTCTAAGAAGACTCACAGCTTTATTTCTGCTAGGAAAAGAGGGAAAACTTTTTTTTACAAAATGTTTAAGCAATTGCTTTGCATTATCGGATAAAGTCCCCAGAAGAAAAAGACCATCCGGGGTTGGAGAGTAGGTTCTTTCCAATTACACTGCATTTCCAAATTTTATTCAATTATAAAGTCTCTCTGAACAATCCCACACTGGTTCATGGGTACCATACTCCCCAAAAGCATAAACAACAGATTCCCAAAAAATAACTGGCTCATCTTAGAGTGAAGGAAAAAAATCTAAAAATATTACCTTGCATAGCCATTCAAATTATTGCTGCTTTTTATGAAATTATTATAGATAACTCTCCTTTGCCCTCACCCCAAAACTCAGGAATTTCTAGCAAAATTATGAGCTACTTTCCAAATGAAGTCTTAGGGTGGGTTTGCAAGCACATGTTTAGAACCCAAGGAATTTGCATGGAATGGAGAAATAAATTAAATAAATAATAACTAATAAATAATTCAGACAACATTCATTATCTACAAACTTAAATGCCACAAAATGCTAGCTTCAAGGATAGATCCCCCCATAGCCTCTCAGGAAGGTAAGTGCCAGTATAGACTCAGAAAGCACATAGGAGGGCTTCATAAATCATTTTACTTGTCTATTCCCTCTAGGGCAAATCGTGGTGAGGGGAACCACTTTGGTGGCTTATGGGGTTTAAGAGCTCTCTTCAAGGATACTTTCAAGTGGATTTACAAACCAAGGGTACAAAAACAGCAGGATTAGTGCTGCAAGCAAAATGGAAAGAAAATGACTTAGACTGTAAGGAGATAATAAGAGGGTAAAGAAAGTCAAGATACACAAATAGTTTGGCAGGTTTTAGGGGATAGCTAAGCTGTAGAAAATGACATACTAATCTGCCTTATCAGTTTTATTCATTGGCCCTATTTGTGTACCCTGCCTGCTTCCTAAACTTATCCTCTCTGGCAGCAGCAGGATGTGATCCACTATCATGTAAACCATTTAGGCTTTTGGTTTGCTTTAAATAATTGTCCTGGCAGATTGAACAGGACAGTGAAATTTCTCAGATCACATTTCTCTGGAAAAAAATAAACTTGACAAAATTACTGCTGATATAAAGGAAAGAAGAGTTACATGAAGAAAAATAAACATCCTGCAAATCAGGATAAACCTGTGGTGAAGACATAAATTGGTAAAAGCATTCACTGACCTTGGATTTGATTGCTGCATCTCTAAGTCTGGTCACTTGAAATGTTATCTACAATATGTAATAACATATTTTAGAAGTGAGGAAGAGGTAACAATTAGTGGGAATGAGATAAAGAATTTTATGTATGTTGGAAAAACTCAAGTTTGGTCAATAAATCGATTGGGGCTTGTGCTTCTAGAAAATATGTGTAGACAAAAGCTAGTGGTTTTAACCATTTTTTTCTTAACCAAATGAAATTCATCTTGCCAAGGAAAACCTAGTGGTTTTCCCATGGGCGGGTGTGAGCTGGAGAGAGTCCCCAAACGATGGTTAGGTAGTATCCAACAGCCATTTTATTGCTCTTGAATGTGGCCTGGGTTTTTTGCTGATTCCAATAGAAGTACCTGAGCTTCATCAGAATTTCCAGGGCCCTCAGGTTATGAAGGCCATGAAATGGTCTAGATGACTTCTCCAAGTCCCATTGGTTGTAGGAGTCTGAGGTTTCAGTGACTTGCTTGCCCCACCTCTAGTATTGAAAAAAGTGCTTTTGAAATGTCATCAAGAATCAAGTTGGTATGAGATCTCTATTATGGTTCTCAAATTACTATGGAAGATATGTTCAGCTTTCAGCCCAACAAGAAATAGAGCTAATCTCTTAAAGAACATTATTCACAGTGACAGCCAAGTTAGAATTTTAGCCTCTGGAAGCTACTTTTAGATAAATGCAAAGAAGTCCTATCATCAAGTCCCCGAGAGACACGCAACTGGTGCTCCTTTGGCAATTCCATTTGATCATTCCACGCACGGTGTCCATTTCCTATTACTCCTCAATCCTTCCACTTTCAAGAAGTTTATAGGAGTGATCACCAAAGTCACAGAATTTCAGAACTATGAAGGACTTTAGAAATTATCTAGACTTAGAACAATTGACTGATTTTACCAGTAAGTAAACAGAGGCCAGAAATGAAAAATTAATTGGCATAGATCATTCAGTGAGTTTTTGGCACCACTAAGATAGGATCCAGGGCTTCTGTTCTATTTTCACATGATTGTAAAGAGTCAGATAATTTCACTTTAAGACCCTAAATAAAGGAATCAATACAACATGAGAAGTTGATGAGAAAAGAGAGACAGGTGTAGGAAGGTGTAAACAGACTGGGACTATTTTGTTTGATATGTTTGTTTGATATGTATCTATAGGGTTCCATTAAGGTCACTGAGTCTTCAGCTCAACCATTTGAGTTATGGGAAATGTCTCCACATCTTCCTCTGAAATGCTGGTCTGACTGCCCTAATCAGTGAAGATTGTATTGAGTTGGGCCCCAATGCCATGATGGGGGTAGGAATCATAGGACATATCTATGGGAACATCATAGCGGGGGGTACCAGCCTGAAAGGGAGTTGAATGTACATGCCCTGAGCTTAGACTAGCAGAGGGGTAATGTGGCATGAAACTGTAGGATTTATCCAGGTCAGGGGAGCTATCTTGCTTCAAGGAGAAGTTCCCACTGATGCTCAGGGGTGGAGTAAGTGCGCCCTCATAAGGTGGTGTACTGCAGTCAGGTGGGTGGCTCCCAAAGGATGATTCTCCCAAATTCTTGAATACTGGGGGTTTGAGATTAATAAGATGTGTTTCCATATGGCCATAAGGAGGGCTGGGGAGCCCAGGAGACTGATAGTTGAAGTTGTGGACAGAGATGGCAGAGTCACAAATAGGAGATTTCTCCTCACACTTCTCCAGGAGGACAGACTGAGAGCCCAACTGGAGGCATCCAGCCACCAGGTTGCTTGTGGGCTGAGAGAGCCCTTTACAGAGCATCTCCACAAAGCCCTTCCCTTCAGGTGTCTGTCCAGTTTCTAGGACCTCAGACAACGCCCAAATATAGTTCCTGGCCAGTCTAAGAGTCTCTATCTTGGAGAGCTTTTGGGTCTTAGAGTAGCACGGCATGACCCTCCTCAGGTTGTCCAGGGCATCGTTCAGGCCGTGCATCCGGGTCCGTTCCCTAGCATTAGCCTTGACTCTTCGAGCCCTGAATCTCTCAAGGCGAGCTTTCGTCATCTTCTTTTTCTTGGGACCTCTTCTCTTAGGCTTTTCCCCATCTTCTTCCTCCTCTTCTTCCTCCTCAATACTGTCATGCTCTTCAGCTAAGCTGCCAAGCATCCCATAAGCAGCTGGTCTTCTCTCCTCCTCCTTTATCTCATTCTGAGAAGCCGGACCTTTGTCCATCCAAGATGGTGTGTTCACCAACTCTGTCATCTCCTTGGGTTTCACATAAGTTTTTGCCATTTCCAGACTCTGAAAAAGGAAACAGCAATGGTTAGTGCCTGTGAACATCTGATTTGATTTAAAACTAAATTTTCTTTTTATGTCTTAGACGTAAAGCACAGAATTTGTATTGGAATTCAACTTATAATTATCTAACCCAAGTTCTCCATTCTAAATAACTAATCTAAACTCAGATAAATGCCCAGGATACTCACTTAACTATAGCATTTATAAGAAAATCAACTATAGGAAAAGGAACTTGACTTGATTATTCATTGCAGAGTCAATACCCAACTCTTTTTATTCTCAGGTTCTTTATCTCATGGATATTTTATGTAAAAATAAATGATATACCACTCAAAACATGTTTTTCTTTCTTCCCAGAATTCAGATCATAAAAGGAAATAGCTAAGGTGAGCATATAAATTATCGTCCAAATAGAGAAACTTCTGAAAGGGAAAGAAGATGCTAAAGTAGTTATAATTAAATAATATGTAAACAATAATTGTAATATTGCAAATGTTAAAAGAATATCAAACAATAACATAAGAAAACTGTTATATAACTATACCACAAAATAAGTGAAAAACTGTAATTAGGTCATTCAGACTTTGTACATGTTCTCCAAAGGACTACTCAATCTCTATTTAGAGAGACATACACATCTGACTCATAACATCCCTTGTTTCCTACTGACTCTGCTGGTACACAACATGATCATGAAATATTTCTCTCACCATCACCAGAAGAGCGTTTTGTTTTTCAGTAAGCGCCTTGTGGTCTGTCTAGTGTTAGTGGTGTTAGAGGTGTTAGTAACATGCTGTCTAGAAAGGATCAGGAAAAGAGAGGCGGTCACCACTGGTTATCTTTCAAATCCACCCATACGTTAAAAGTGAGAACTCTTCATTGAACACGCATCTCACACCCTCAGACAAGAATACAGCAGCAGCTCGAATTACAAGCCAGAAGTCTGCCAAACCTATTTAAGATTATTTTAGTGCAACTATTATAAGATTTCATTAAAAATGGAAAATCTGGGACAGATTTTAAACTTCACAGAACATAGTGACTGCAAACATAGCGCAGACTATTTCAGACAAACATGCAAATAGTCTGACTAACTCACTTGCCTAACAGATACTGTTTAGTCAGAATTTTCTATGAAAAATTTGCAATTGTAAAACTTATTTGAAAACCAAAAGAGACTGGTGGTTTAGTCAATATTTTGCATTCAATTCTGGAAGAGCCTGAATTGTTTTGAGATTTGTTGAGAGATTCGTAGGTATACAATTTACCAAATAAAAGTATCTAATAAACTCCATTGGGGCATCCCAGTTCCACCAGCTAGTCTTCGAAATGTTAAACCCTCCGTCACCTTTGTATATCAGAAAGGGGAGAGCATGATAAATGTTTTTTGATCCTTGAGGCTTGAGCCTCAAATCAATGAATGCAGGAATTAGTACATAGCTTTTAAAAATATAAATATATGATTTGACTTGTTTCTGGTAATCTGAGCTTGTTTTCCTTGTAACCTCATTTACCTCCTATAAATAATTAATGTGACTGCATTGCAAAAACAGCCGAGGTTCATGTTAATCAGCACGGAAATCATGTCAGCTTGACTTACTCACTTAATAAGGCTTCCTGGGTAAGCAGCTTGATTGAAAACACACATTGGAACCTATTGGTCAACTGGCTAGCCAGGCCAAGTCAGAAAATCCCACTTTTAATATGGATGATGGAGCTTGTGTGCTGAGCTGCACTTCTAACGCAGGCAGATATCCAGAGGGAGGGTGAAAGACCTAATTAACTTTCTGTTAAAGTAACACAGACCTTTCAGAGGCAGGTGCACTCTGAGGCCAAAGAGGATGGAGTGGGCTTGGGAAACCTAATGTTCCACACGTCATTATAATAACATTTGTGTAGTCTTAGAGCAAAACTTTAAGGGAAAAGGGGATTGTTATGCTCATTTTATAGTCGAGGTCACTGCAGGTCAGGTAAATTAAGTGCTGGAAACGCTAAGACATACAGCAGGTAGAGCAGGACATAACACCAGTTCTTCTGATTCCAAATACTAGGTTTTATGCCTTTTTTCTCCTTTTTATTTTCATCACAGCTATGGGGAAGAAAGAAAGGCACTCTGGCTTCAGGAGATGTGGATCAGTAGAGCAAGTCACCAGGAAACGATCCTCATCCAAAGGGAGGCTAGTTTAAGTGTTCTCTGCTTTTTAACTCTCATATTCCAGGATTCCTTCCTCTTTCAAATTGTTTTCTTGTTGCTTTCATTCATTTATTCCCCTCCTCCTGTTTTACTCTGTTTCCTTCTCCTTTGCCTCTTCCTTCTGTTTCTCTCATCTCCTCTTCATCATCATCATTGTCACTGGGTCGTACGTACATGCATGGAAAGGATAGCAGGAGAGGAAAGGAGAGTCCCCTGAATTGCCCCTGAAACTGAATACCAACCTAGCCTCTGCATTTGAGCTTTTTTATCATCCCCACCTCCGTACCTCTGGACACTAGCCAAGCTCTGTCAATCCTCACGTCTATCACGAAGTGGGATTAAGAGAACAGAGTAGACTACCCTTTGCCTTTAACGCAATGTGATGGTTTCTGTAAGAGTCGAAGAGCTGCTTTCAAATCAGATTTACAGCAGGTATAAAGGAAAAGAACCAAATGACTTTGGCTAAAACAATATAAAAGGCAACCAGTTTTCATCTTTGTTCTCTTACTAACCATGGAAAGGATGTAGATGGCTCCAGTTTAACTTTCTCTTTTCCCATAGGTACTGGTCCATTAGCTCTGAGGGAATCGCATGAATATGTAGTGTAGTTTCAAAAGCATAGAAGCTAGAATAATGCACATTCTAATCCCAATTCTTTTTATTCCTGGTTGTTGGTCTCAAACACATTATATCAGCTCTCTGATCTTTCATTTCCTCTTTGATAAAATAGGGATACAATATATTTTATGTGATTTTGCAAGTCAAAAATATGAGAAAGGGTTTTGTAAACTTTAAATGCTATAAAACACTGTCCATATATTTATTAGTCTTCTGTTTAGTCTTGGGTTTTCTTATCTAACTCATTCACACATTTGCTTATTCAAAAATAAAAATTATTTCTCATGGGTGAATAATAAAAGGAGGCTGTATTAATTACTGTGCCTCTTATCTGTATGGAACCTCCTCTGATTGGCTCAGAAGATCATCTGATAATTGCCTAATAACCTTCCCTTTTCCCCAATGTGGCTAGACAGCACAGACCCTGGAGTCAGATTACCTGAGTTCAAATTTCAGCTCATTTGCTTACTAGGTATGTGACCTTAGGCAAGTTTCATAATCTTTCTGTGCCTCAGTCTCCTCCTCTTTAAAATAGGAATAATCATAGCCCTACCTCACCAGATTATTGTGAGCATAAACTGAACTAATACATTTAAAGACTTTGAATAGTGCCAGACATCATAAATGCCATGTAAGTGTTAGGTGTTTTGTTCCTAAAGTTCACCATGAGTTTTTCTGGCCAAGTGGACAAAATAGGTGTAATTACACTCTATGTTTAATGTTGATTTTATGCCAGTAAGAGCCAATGGCTCCATCTCAACAGCCATTTCAAAAAATTCCCTGATAAACCCACTCCCCCAACCTCCTAATGAAATTAAATATGAAAGCTCCTGTTCTGTTACACAGGATGAGGAAACAGAGCTCTATCAGCTGCCTCTACTGGGTTGACTAAAACTCTTCCACCATATTCCAGAAGGAAGTTAGCCTCTTGCATCCTGTTTTATAACTGGGAGACAGCAGTTGGCTGGACTCTTCCTCAGTCACATGAATTTTCAGGGTCATGAAGTTTCTGGTGGAATACAGACCATGCTTGGCACTTGGACATTTTTCCTTTTGTCTCTGATTAAACAATATTGGGGATAAGATTTTCCTACCAGAATCAGGAGCCAGAGCTCAGAGGAGAAAAATGAAGAGTCTCTCAAATAGAAGTAAAAGCTAGGACTCCTCAAAGATAAAGAAAAAAATCTTTCCTTTGACTTTTTCCACCTAAATATCTTCAATGCATTAAAAAGTTAGCAGAAGAAAAATTAAAAAAGATAAACATCCAGTTTCCGATTTGAGAGTTGAAAGTATGTGTGATGCACTTCTGAGTTGTGATCAAGGAAACCAACTTGGCTCTCTCTAGAACAGGTACCCATTTCTACCATGGATCTCAGCCTGTTAATGAACCAGCTCAGAGGTGTATTGAAAGAAGCATGAAACTGAAACTCTGTTCCATCACTCTCTTACTATATGAGCACAGAAAAATTATTTTAATTATTTTACCCTTGGGGCAAAATGGAAATAATATTTTTGTCTTTCATGTCTCATTTAGAAGCTTTTATGAAAGCAAGTACTTTGTAAAGTTATTATGTAAATGTAAGGGTTGGCAATTGTTTGATAGAAGCTGTATGGGAAAGTCTATAGCACTATTGCACAAAGTATCCTGATACACCATTTTTAGGTTTCCGCAATTCCTAGAAAATAAATTAGCTCTCAAAATATACATGAAGCACATTCCAGTATGACAAAAGTCAATGAGTACTGGCTCTGGAGACACAATACAGGCCCCCCTGCAACCCCCAAACACATTCTGATCCTATAAAGCTCATTTTATTTTTTAATCTTGGAATTTGGATTTCCTTATGTATCTACACTTTATAACAGAATTTTCCCCTTTCTTTAGGATCCTTCTGTGAAATTTTAAGTTTAGCCGATTCTCTCAAATTCAAAATTTTTTTCCACATTTTTTTCATTTTTTAAAAATCTGTTCTAGAAAAAATGTTTGCTGAGGCAATGATTACGGCGACCCAATACTTTCATCACTAGGGCTGAGGTCATTGGGCATTACTACTGTGTGGGGCTGTCCTGGAATTCATCCTACACTTTTACTAATTTTTGAGTTGTTGTGGAGAAGTTTCAATTGATGAATAAGTGAGTAAGGAGCTTTTGCGTGTGTGTCTGTGGTGATTAGACAGTGTCTTTCCTCTTAAAAGCTGATTGCACTAACTTCATCTCCTGATCCTATGACTAAATCCTAAATACAACAGGAAGGGGACTATTCAGCCCAGTTTCTAGGGAATCTAAGGATCAGAGAGACTGAATGCCTTGCTTGGATTTACAAAGTCTTTGCACTGAAGACAGAATGCAGACCAGGGTGCTCATAAGTTGTGCTGCCTGGAAACAGCCATTAGGCTGTTCTGTGCTCTTCCTATTCAAACTTTTACACGCTCCACTTTCCTTGTTGATTAATACCTGTACACACACACACACACACACACACACACACACACACGCACACACCCCTTATCCAGCATAGACATGTCATACTTTAGTTTTCATAGCCTCAGATCCTAATGGTGAACTTTGCAAACAGAAGTTACTCAATCCTTCAGTTTTCCCTCCTTGTTCTTCAGCATTTCATCTCTGGTCCCTCTGTCAAAAAATGAGGGAGGCATTTTACATTTATTATTATTTTTCTGAACACATTTTTAGGGGTGGGTGAATGATGAGAGGCAGAGGAGGCAAAAATATATATGGACAATCTTTCTCTTCTGATTTCCCATCTGAAAGAGCTGAGGAAAAGGAAAGGTCCCACCACTGATGCCAAATGTCTAAGGATTTTTAGCAGAGCAAATGGGGGCAATGGTGAGAATATGCCCCATGGCTTTCCAACATCTTTTCTCATTCCCTTTTCTATTTTCATTTCCCTCCGCACCCCACCCCCTTCACTCTTTGCAGAGCCAAAAAAACTGTAAGCAGAGTGGTGGATTAGGTCAATTCTTTCAACATATTTGGTAAGCCACCTCAGGAAAGCAGTTAAACTTTTTGGTCCTTTTCTTCAGCATTAATAAAATGGAAGAACGGGCTTGACAGCAATGGGAGTATAATTTGTAATCTCTATTTTATAAAAATGATTGAGAGTATCTGGGTTTCACTTTGAGTGACAGGTGCTATGGGAATTAGTGACATTATTACAATTTTAATATCTGTCCCTAAGTGTTCTGACTCTGCTTCTCTATTCAAGTTTCCGAAATCCTGCTCCCTCCTTATTTAGCCCAGAAGAGACTTACCTCACACCAACTACTCCTCTAGGTCTGCAGGAACTACCCACAGAAACTTTAGTAGTCCCCATACCACCCCATCCGCTGGCTCACCTCTGTCAGTGGCAATCCCTGGCGTGAACTCTGTGAATCTGTGTCCTGGAGGAGACTCAGAGAAGCCAAGTCTCCCTGACCATCCAGATCATAGGAAGAGGTGCTTTTAGCGATCCATGTTAAACCCGGCCACTGCCTCTTAAGAATGCCCCCGGGTCTGGTTCCTCTGACTGCTATGTTTTCTACTCCTTCCTTGGAGTTCTGTATGCTCCTCCAGGACGCCTTGGGCTGATGCAGCTGGTTTAGTTGGTCTTCAGTACCTCCTCTCCCTGGTTAGTTCCCTGGAATGGAGCTTTCAGGACCACAGCCTCTGGGCAGCTCCTGCGCTCTGGCCGGAGGCTCGAAGTTGCAGCAGTTTTGATTGCTTTCCCAGCTGTCCAGGGAGGGGTGATACTGCCCGCAGTCTAACTCCTCCCTTTCCACAGCTGAAAGACACGCCCACTTCAAAGGGTTCCTCTGGTCAGGTCCTGCTTAGCCATTCGTTTGTTTGTTTGTTGGTTGGTTGGTTTAAATGGGGATAGAGGTTGGTAGAAGGGGAATATGGGAGGAGAGTTGCTGAAGTTGAGAGGTAATAAGAGCTAATAAGAGCTAATAAGGGCAAATAAAAATATTGGTCCACGTCTGAAGAGTCAAAGAATGAGAAAGATACATGCCCACGACACAACATGACTGTTACCTTACACATGTGGATGGGGGTCTTTGGCTTTAAAACTTCCAAACTCTACAAGTAGAAGGAAGAAGAATCTTTCTCTCCCTTCTTTCTAACCTGTCAAATATTCCCATTTAAAACCCTTTCATTTTAATATAGACAAAGCTATAGCTATATTTATTGTACTGTTCTTTCAACTTTTCTGTTTGTTTGAAATTTTAAAAACAAAAAGCAAATGAATGAAATCTTTTATTCTGAGGACACTTAACTCCCCAAATTACAAATTGGAATTCGCTATTGTTTTTCAAAAATATATCATTAAGCATTCAGGTAGAAAAAGTTCTCCTGATTGGTAATGAACTTGGAAGGAAAGAAGGGTCAAATAATTCCTAAAACTCCTGGGGCATTTTGAAGTAAGATTAAATTGCTAGAAGAGAAAAAAGAAAACTACATCTGGAAAGATTTAAAGAAAATACATGTATATGCTTTATGACAGATAGCTATCTGTGGACCAGGCTACCAAGTCAAAGTGTGGAATCTTCATTGTAGAGATTGTCAGATTTGGAATACTACCTTGTGTAAAAATTTACCAAGATCAAATACATAATTGTGAGTTCTTTTTAAGGTGTAAAGGATTTTGCAATCTTCTAGTGATTCTGAGGAGGGAAGGGAAGGGTGCTTGGATAAGCAATTGGCTGCATGATCTTTAATAGTTCAACTTTACTTCTGGCATCAATTTTCACATCTGTAAAATGACCTAATCACTTAAGTTTTTTCCATCAATAGCAAGACAGGATTCTGGGTCCAAGCTCAACCTCTTTTTGAAATCGACTTGAAGGCAATCCTCCAGGCTTTTTGGAAATCACTTTACCAATGTAAGCACATGTGTGTGATAGAGATGAAGAGCTGTAAATATGCCTTGTTGTAAGGCAATGTGCAAAAGGTTAAAACAAAAGATAGTTTACTGCCAATAAAGTTGAAAGGAATACCTTAGGTTTAAAATAGTTAATTTTTAAAAAAATTCTGATATAGGTGTCATGTGACTCTTGTCCTTCCCAGAAAACCAGAAAATAGAAATTAATACTTTTTTTCAGTTCATGGGAAAACGTCTAAGCTTTTACCAATCTTTTTTGCATCCCTATCCAGGAAATATCCACTCAGCAAAATAAACTTCATTTTCAGAGTCATTAAATTACACATGCTAGGAATGGTGGATTTCTAAAAACCAAATCAGAATCTACGGCTCAGCCAGAGGAGATTTATCTATGGAGTAATTTGTGTTTAGAATACAGCTGCACTGAGTATGTATAGGATGGATCGATCCCCTGTTTGTGCCTTTGAAGCGACCTCCATGGATGTTTGAGAGTTGATGATACTGGCGGTGTTAGGATCCTGCCGGTGAAATGTTCAGAGGGCAGAGAGGAGTAGTGGATTAGCAGAAAGGTGAACATATTGAGACAAAGATGAGGGTGGGGACAGAACATTCTGTGGGGCTCCTTGCTTTCTCTGACAGATGTAAGGGACTGGACACAATAGGATTAGCTCTCAAAACACGTTCGATTGTGTGTAGTGTGTGTGCCTGCGCGTGCAGCCTCGGTAGGGCGTCCAAGAGGGCAAACTCTTAAATTTTCTTTAAGGGTTGCCTTTTTCGGAGGGAGGAGTGGAATCGGTTTCATCAGGGTCACCCTCATCACAGCTCCTGGACGGTTATACGGTTGGCTATTCAACTCGGAGAGAGCAGAAAGGGGCGGGGGTGGGGGAGGGGTGGTGATGCTGTCCGCAGAAGCAAGGGGTGGGGGCTGAATGCAGGGCGGTTGTACAACTTCTCCTCCCCCAACACGGTTCTTGGGCCAGAGGGCCAATCCCCAGCCCTTCCTTCTTTCTCTGCCGCTTTTTGTAAAGCTCTGAGCTAACCTGTTAACAACCATCTGCTGGGCGGAGAAAACGCAACCAGCGCTCAGTTGCGGGCCCACAGGCCTGACGCTGGGAGCCATTGAAGCAGAGAGAAGCGAGGCAACAGGCAGATTTATGGGCAGCAATCTGTTACCTTCCCCCCTCCCCCAAGGCCCCTCTGCCAGGAGACAGCTTGATAATCCATCAACCCCACTAATGAATTAATTAGTATTCCCAGTGATCCCGACCCCCAAAGGGGACCAGCCTGCAGGGCCCCTAAGGGGGCTGGAAACTGCCTTCTTCGACCAGACACTGAGGACCAGGGACCAATGCCTGACATTAGGCCCCAGGGTGCTGAGCTGCAAGCCACATACCCTGTTCTGAAAGATCCCCAGATGTCCTTCCTTCTCACCTTCCCTTGGGAGACGGCTAGCTTTTGCTGAATTAAAACCAACACCACCAACAAACGGAGTCTGGAGCCATAAATTAGGGACTGTGGAGAGTAGGACAGTGAACTTCCAGAAAGTGAGAATTCAGGCTGCCCATATTCCGGGTAAAACTTGAGCAGATCTTAAAGCTATTCTCCAAAGACTAGTACAGGGTTGGGGTGGTCTAGGAATGGGGGCAGAAGGTAAAGGAAGCACAGTCCCTGACCTCAAGAAGCTCAGTGCTCCAGTAGGGAAGTGGTACGGGGTCAAAAAATAATTGTGAAACAGGTTGGAGCAAAGTGATTTGTGACATGACTCTCTACTGAATAAAGACTGGGGTAAAACAGAGGTGTCAGTTGAGTTTCTGAACAGTCTAGAAACTGGGAAATTGAATAACCCTCCCTTACAACTGCAAAGTTCTTCATTCTTTCACACTGTGATGCAGTGGGGTGAAAAAAGCTTGGGAGTAAGGAAACCTGCGTTCTTAAACCTTGTTCTGCCTCTAATTGTGTAGCCATGATGAGTGATCTAAGCTCTCTGGGCCTCATGTCACTAGTCAATAACCAGGTTGGATTATGATCTCTTGGCTTCCGTCCAGCTCTTCCATTCAGCGATGATGACAGTTAAATGTTACAATTCCCCTTCGAGGGTGAATAACACTAGCCCATTCAAAAGTGTGCAGTCTGTGTCCCCAAGTTTTAATAAGGTAACAAATGAAGTTAGTGACAAAAGTGGATCTAGACGACTTCCCTGGTTGTCCAGTGGCTAAGACTCCATGCTCCCAATGTAGGGGGCGTGGGTTTGATCCCTGGTCAGGGAACTAGATCCCACATGCCCCAACTAAGAGTTCACATGCCGCAACTAAAGACCCCGCACACTGCAACTAAAAGATCCTGTATGCCACAATGAAGATCCTGCATGCCACAGCTAAGACCCGGCACAGCCAAATAAATAAATTGTAAAAATTTTAAAAAAAGTGGATCTAGAAACCAAGTAATAGTCTTGGGTGTACCCTATTCTTGGGACTCCCCAGATTCCTTGTCTCTTTTGGGAAGAACACTTGACTCAACCTTCTCCCACACATTCGTTCAAGGCCTGTAGCATCCACAGGGCATACAGAGTGACTCATTCCAACTACAGAAAAGTACTTCCATTCGTTGTAATCTGTTGGGAAATTTCTGCACCTTTGAAAGCTCTGTACCATCTGCCTCCCATATCCTTTTCTCCACATCCTCGCCAACATTTGTTATGTGTAGACCTTTTTGGTAATATCTTATTGTGGTTTTGATTTGCATTTCCTTAATAGTTAGTGATGCTGAACAGCTTTTCATGTACCTATTGGCCATCTGTATGTCTTCTTTGGAAAAATGTCTATTCTGCCCTCCACCCATTTTTAATCTTTTTTTTTTTTTTTTGCTGTTGTTGAGTTGTATAAGTTCTTTATGTATTTTGGATATTAACCCCTTATCAGATATATCATTTGCAAATATCTTCTCCCATTCAGTAGATTGTCTTTTCATTTTGTTGATGGTTTCCTTTGCTGTGCAAAAGTTTTTTTGTTTGACTTAGCCCCATTTGTTTCTTTTTTATTTTGTTTCCCGTGCCTTAGGAGACATATCAGTTATGTTATTGCTAAGACTGATGTCAAAGGGCATACTGCCTATGTTTCCTGGTGTTTTATGGTGTCAGGTCTTACATTCAAGTCTTTAATCCATTTTGAGTTAATTTTTGTGTATGGTGTGAGATAGTGGTCTATTTTCTTTTTCTTTTCTTTTCTTTTTTTTTTTTTGCATGTGGCTGTCTATTTTTCCCAACACCATTTATTGAAGAGACTATCATTTCTCCATTGTATGTTCATTGCTCCTTTATCATAAATTAGTTGTCCATATATGCATGGGTTTATTTCTGGGCTCTCATTTCTGAAATAAAATTTCTCATTCTTAACCAACTTTCAGTATAGTGGCAGAGGTAGAAAATCAAATTATATAAATATATATTTCAAAAACTCTACTTCTCCATGTCTTCCTTTTTTTATATAGTCTACTTTTATTTATTTTGATTTTTTTATTATTTTGGGGGGCCACACTGCGTGGCTTGTGGGATTTTAATTCTCCAACTAGGGATTGAACCCAGGCCCTCAGCAGTGAGAGCACGGAGTCCTAACGACTGGACCACCAGGGAATCCCTCTCCATGTCCAACATAATTACATATGTGCCCAAGGAACCGTGTATGGACTAGAGATGTTCATTGTAGTATTGTTTTGTTGTTTTTTTAAAAATTATTTATTTATTTATTTATGGCTGTGTTGGGTCTTCATTTCTGTGTGAGGGCTTTCTCTAGTTGCGGCAAGTGGGGACCACTCTTCATCGCGGTGCGCGGGCCTCTCACTATCGCGGCCTCTCTTGTTGCGGAGCACAGGCTCCAGACGCGCAGGCTCAGTAATTGTGGTTCACGGGCCCAGTTGCTCCGCGGCATATGGGATCTTCCCAGACCAGGGCTCGAACCCGTGTCCCCTGCATTGGCAGGCAGATTCTCAACCACTGCGCCACCAGGGAAGCCCCTGTAGTATTGTTTTTAATAGCGAAAAAGTACTTTATGAATATGTTACATAACCAATGGTTTAGCCAAATAACGGAATACTATTTAATTTGCATGAGCTGGTGTATATATACTAAAAAGAAATGTACTTTATGTATTAACATGCTGTGGGGGAAAGTGTAAAATGATTTTTAGAAATACAGGTTCAACATGATACACTTAACTTTTTTTTTTATAAACCACTTTATTGAGATAATATATCACACAATTCTCCCATTTAAAGTACACAATTCAATGGTTTTTAGTATATTCACAGACTTGTGCAACCAACACCAGAACCAGTTTTAGAACATTTTCATCAACACAAGAGATAATCCCATCCCCCCATAAGCAGTCATTCCTCATTCCTGTCACCCCAGTCCCTGGTCACCACTGCTCTGCTTTCTGTCTCCATGGATTTACCTCTTTGGGTCATTTCATAGAAATAGAATCATTCAATACGTGGCCTGTCGTGTCTGGCTTCTTTCAGTGAGACCATGCTTTCAAGGTTCAGCCATGCTGTAGTTACACTTAACTTTTAATATGTACACACATACATTAAATAATTGATATACACAAACTGGTAACAGTGAGTCTTCTTTTCAGAATATCTCAGGACTGAGATAAAATAGATTGAGGTCAGGCAGGTATCAAAAAAAGATTTTCTTTTTAGACAAGTATAATGTATTCATATATAACTTGTGAAAGTAAAATTGATGTTAAAACATGCTATCTTTAAAATCCCATTCCCCACTAATAGCCAAACTTATTTTTCTGAAGGATCTTATAGCCGCCCCCCAACCCCAGACTCTGGAGTATATGGTGGTATGACTATTCCATGAAAAGATTGCTTCACTAGTTCCCATCAACTCTGCCCTCATACACTCAGCCCCAGGAACATTTGCCTGGTCTTAGCAGCAAACTTTAAGTTGCATTTAAGAGGCTTCAATCAAGCCCTGAGAAATATCTGGTGGGGGCAGTGGAGGTTTCCTAAGAATCCAACCTTAATTTATACTACTGGAAGAAAACTAGGGTAATGAGATGAATAACACCAAGTCTTCTGGGAGGACCAAGGAAAGCATTGCCCTTGGCAGTCTCAGATCACAGCCAAAGCTCAGTTACTCTAAGTGGACACTGCACCATTACGGAGACAGTCCCCTTGCATCCACAGTAGCTTTCAGTGGTCTGCTCCACTAGGCCAGTGCTCCAATCATGTCACCTCTCCTAAGCATCCATCAATTGAGTGGTGGAAGTCAATGAGAAGAAACTAATTACTAACTGTAGTAATTATAGCTAGTCCCTATGAAACATTTAGCATGTGTTAGAGGCTAAGTGCTTTGCATGTATTATTTTTATCATCACAACAGCTTTATGAGGTATTATTATTATTACTGTTATCTCTGTTTTATAAATAAACTGATCAAATACATAAAGGTTAAATCACTTGCCCAAGGTCACACCGGAAGTGATGGCGTACTAAATGATGGTACTGGGATTTGGATACAAATAGTCCACTACACCATATTGCCTTCCTGAAGCAGATAACTGATAGTTCACTAAGCATCCAGAATCTATCCCCTGGATGCTCCAGGAGGGACACAAAGTAAAATGATTAACAGTGACCTCTCTGCTGTCTCAGACTGAAGCACCTGGCAGAAAGACATTCTCATCTTGTTCCCCATTGTTCAGGACGTGTTCAGAAGAATCATGTTTTGCCCACAATACACTTGCCTGAGATTCAATTTCAGGAGAGACTTTTTAGCGCTACAGCTGATAATGCAATATGAGGAGATGGTTGCATCTTGGTCCCTAGAAGCTCCTACAATAGAAAGGATACTCCTCACTCATCTGGCCTTCTCTGAGCCCCACTCTGTCCCAGATCTCATGCTCTCAGACAGTATTTTATGAATTCAGAGCAGAGAGAATAACCTGTCTTATGAAAATAAAACATAAAACCTTTGAGCCAACCAGAGTGTTGAAAGAAGGCCATTGTGGAAGCTAGCTGTAGAAGCAGGCTGTATACTCACCAGCCGGGAACTCATCTTCCAGGTGGAATTTTCTCTTTCTCCCACTAATTTTAAGGGAAAATACCAAAAGAATACAGGAAACAGACACATAGCCCAGTTCCCAAACTCTGGCATTCTGTTTCTACAATAAATGGTTTGCAACCACAAAAGTCTATCTGAACTTCTCAGACATTTTTCCCTTCCTCCTGCTCTCCTATTCTCTCCTCTAAAATGACCTTTATTTCTTGACACTTCAATTCCTGGTATGAGCTGGGAAGGCAGGGAATCAGGTAACACAGAGAATACATAACTACAGAAGCCCTTTGGGGGTTCAAAGGTGAGTATTTTAAGATACCAGAATTATAGTGTGGGGAAAGGGTAGGAATAAAGGGGGAAACACATTTGCAAAGTGTCTGTACCATACCGTTGTTGCATCAGTAGTCTGCATATATTATCTCCTTTAGAAATACTTACAGCCAGCATTTTCTGAATGTTCACCTTGAATTGAGAGTTTTACCTACATTACTTCATTTAATTGCCACAACTCTTTGGCATGGGAGCTATTGTTATCACTTTTTTTTTAACAGATGAGGAAAATGAGATCCCTTAATTCATGCCTTCAATAAGTATTTGACTGCTTCTTACATGCAATAGACACTGGGGATATAGCAGCAAACAAAACAGAAAGGACAAGTAGCTTGCCCAAGATCACACAGCCAGGAAATGAATGCTGTACTTTGAAAGCCTGCTTATTGCTATGTCCCTTTTGTTTATTTTTATTATTATTTTATCCTTTTAATCCTTAAACACCAGGAGGATGATTTGAATAAAAATGGAATAAGTTAATACTCCACCTCCTCCAAGGAGTCATTTTGGTTAGATAAAGGGAAGTAACAGTCCTAGGTAGTTACCACAAAAGAGGGATTCTCTGTGACAAGTTAAACATCCCACCCTTGCCCTCCCCTCAGACACATACATGTGCACACACACACTCACACAGAGGCAAAACACAACTATAGAGTTACATGCCAATTTATTCCTATCCAGGGTGACCATAAATTCTAGTTTGCTAGTATAGTCGCCATTTGCACCTGATGTAGAACAATTAATACCAGTTAATTATTTTTAGCACTCTTTTCACATTTAAAAATATCCCAGCTTTAATGTACACTGTTTGGTCACCCTACACACACTCTACATTGAAGCTCCAAACTTGCTCATTCCTGGACTTGAGGACCTTAATTCTCCCTGTTCGTTTTAGTTTACTCCACCATCAAAGAGGTAAAGACTCCCACACCTTCCCCAGGCTCAAAAGGATCATGATGAGGGGAGTTGGAGGGGTGTGGAGATATTGGCGGGTGGGGGCTTTATAAATAAAAGATGATGAAAATGAGAATTGAGAAAGGGGAGGTGAGAGAGGAGAGGATAAAAAGCAAAGACAAAGACGAAACCTCTCTCTACCCCATCCAGTGACCCCATGAAAAAATATCCCCAGGCTCAGCCTCTTGATAGCCAGCCCCCACTCCTCCCACCAGATGAATCTAGGAGTTAGAAGCCCAAATCCAGCTTTAAGGGTGGGAGCTGTTTATTCCCCTAGGCTAGAAGGGATTTAACATCTTTAAAGGCTAAATTAAGGCTCTGAATATTTTCCGTGGGTACCAGCTGAGGCCAGGCTAAAACCAACCACTGTGCTTTCCTCTAGGAACCTCCCACAATAATTCATGGGGACAGTTACCACCTATTATTTAGGATGCTGATGGAGTCCTTCTCTAGATATTGCTTCCCCTCTCCCCACCCCAGTTACCCATTGGTGGTCTTGAAAATTTAGTCTTACGTAAATTTGAGAATAATTGAAATGCCCATCCGAGTTCCCTGAGGTCTTGGGATAGTGTGGCTGTATGACCCTCCCTGTCTGTATCTTACCCCTTACCCCCCAACTGTTCCAGATAAACAGTAGCCTCCCAAGACTTGGCTTCCTTTTCCTTTTTCTCTCCCTAACCAGCTCTGCTCCCTCTTCTTCAGGCTCTGAGAGGGTCTCCATTTCACTCTCTCAGCCCCCTCTCTACTGTGTGCCCTCTTCCCCCTCCCATCTTTCCCCTTCTTTAGTGCACATGTTCCTCAATTTGATTTACTTCTGTACATTGTGTAGCTTTGCAACGGTTGGTCCTTAGAGAGCCCTCAAAGGGAGCACTCCATCTGTCAGCCTTTCACCATCCCCTCCCTGGCTTCCAGCCATCACCCCCTCCCCTCCCCCTTCCCCTTCCCAGGGGCAATTTCTAAGGGAGCTGCGGAAGATTTAGGCAAACTTCCCTTACCCCACCTCTTCCCATCTCAGCCCTCACTTGAGGGTTTTCTTTTCCCTGCTTTCCCCCACCCTCACTCAACCTGATTCCCACCATCCCCTCAAGGAAAGCCTTTGAAGTCACAGAAATCAGTGAGAAAGTATGGTCCAGTGAAGTTGCTTTGCCCCCTCTCTCCTACTGGGATGCCTGATGCTGTATAATTAAGACTTGCTGATCTAACACTATCTTGGGTTATCTGTAAATTCAGGATTAGGAACATTGACAGTAGGGAGCAATGGTGTGGAAAATCCCAAACGGCAGATAATCCAAAATTATATCTCATTCAACAAATATCTCTTTGTTCAAATCCTATAAGGTGCTGGAGACACAAATGTGAACGAAATAGGAACACTCCAGGGACTCCAGGGATTCATAGTCTAACGGAGGCTCTTCACACATATGGGTAACTTTAATCAAGGAGAAAGATGTTGAGTGCAAAATGGGCTCTAGGCCTCTAGACGGTGTCTTGTGGCTCAGGGGAATGCTTCCAGTAGGAGGTGGAATTTGAGCTGTGCCTTTAGGCGGACAGACAGACATGGCTTTCATTTGTATTCCCATTAACGCAGCACCAACTGGGAACTGGGCATTTATGTGCATTTTTCTCTGAAGCGCCACATAACCTATTTTATATACTGTGTATAAGTAAACTCACAGGGGTTTATTTTTATTTTTTTAAGTGAAACCCTAAGATGTTTTGTTTTGTTTTGTTTGTGATTGCTGAGGAAAATCAGCAGATTTACTTATTTTACCATTTTTGATGAGGGTTGATAATTCAATAACTTGTTCCTGGTAAATGTGTCGCATGATTGCACTAGCTTTTAAAATTCTGACAGTTTGGAGCCATAGAGAATAAAGAGCAAGCTCATATATACAGAGAGCTCTAAATATCTGCCTCATTTTTTTTCTCCCTTGGCAGAAAATCTAAACTATTTTGTGCATGGGGGAAAAAGAGATAAAATACCCATAGGCAGAGTGAACTTGAATGAGGTTGCCCACTGAGATGGCTTGACCGACGTGATTGGAGCTTATCTGGAAAGAACCACAACAAAACCAAAAAGCCACATTCGTGTTAAGATGCGACTACGATTCTTTGATCTTCCATAATTTCACCTAAAATGATCTATCTAAAGGAAACAATCTCAAATCAGAAATATCTCTGTGTATAAGTAAATTCATCCCTGTGCTATTTATATAAGTTAAAACAGGAAATAACTCAGTTGGGCTCAGCAGAATAACTAATTCAATTTAGGTAAATTTGTGAAATAAAACTAAGCAGCTTTTACCTGGTGTTTACAGCAGATTTTGAAGACATAGAAAAATGGCAGAAAGTAAATAAAAAGAACATAATATACAAAATTTTCTACACAATGTGATCTCAGTTACCTGCAACGTATGCTAAGAACTGAAGACTTTCTACACCCATACGGCTTACTGTAAACATTAACCTGACTTCCCTGTTCAGGAAGCTTTTGCCCAGGAGGGAAATAGTTTCAAATACTTTACTGTTTATTTCAGGAATTCTGCTCAAAAAAAACCCCAAACTTTTAAATGTACATTGAATGATAGTATCAAATGACTGTTTACCATCCAAGACTTCAAAATTCTCACCTCATAATCCTTGCCTTGCTTTCTTTCTCAATCCTAAACTATTATATCATTATCTTTATCTGATCATCTGCACACCTCACATTGAAACTTCCTTCTTTTTTTTTTTCCTTTTTTTTTTTTTTTTTATTTCTGAGATATACATTTTAAAGTAATAACTAGGATTATTACATATAACATTATACCAGAACATATAAGATTTTTAGAAATTTCATGTAATGTCTGAAACATTTATATTAACGTATTTCCATACATATTTCCATACACATACAAATATAAGATTTTTAGAAATTTCATGTAATGTCCGAAACATTTATGAAACTTCCTTCTTAAACTACATCTCCACATTATACGTCGACACCCACCCCCGTCCCTCTATAAAAACAAAACAAAACAAAAAAACTTTCTTAAGACTCTGACAAGATAGTGATCTCCCTTGCCATGGAAAGCAAAAAATTAAGCTTTGCTTTATATAAACAGGCTATTTTGATAGAATTTTGGTGGAATCCAGCATTTTCAAATATTCTAGGAAAAAAAGTCAAGAAAGAAATACAACAGATTTTGGTTATCCCTTAGGCAGTGAGCTGTGTTTGATTTTTATTTTCTTTATTTTTTATAGTAAAAATGTTATGTTTTACCAGTTTAAGATAAGTTATTAGTCAATTGTATAATTTTAATACAGTCCCTTCAGGTTACTTGAGATACATTCCACATCATTAGGGCACAGAGAACATATAATCATTTTGAAAGCAATTCAACATTGTGGTTCAAAACACAGACTTTGAAATCCCAATGCTTTGTAACTTGCATCTATAATTTACTTTTCTGAGTCTATACTAACTCAACTAATACTAATGTCCTGCATCTAACTCTATATGATTATACTCTAAAGCCATCTTTGCAATAAGTGATGATGCCTGAGTATGTATCTTCAGCCCAGACCACCCCCTGGACGCCGGACCCATATACCCGACTGCCAGCTTGATATCACCAAGAGATGACTCAGAGACATCTCAAGCTTAACTTGTCTGAAGCTGAGTGCTTCTCTCTCCCTAAACCTTCTCCTCCAGGCTTCTACATCTCAGTTGCCACTGGCAAAAAATAACCCTCTCTCTGAGGGCTCTGGCCAAAGAACTTAAGGTCATTCCTATGCAGTCTCTTTTTCTTACTTTTCCAATTAATCAACAAAGTTTCGTTGGTCCAACCTTCCAAGTGTATCCAGAATCCCACCAGTTCTTTAAATTGTTAAAAACTCTTTGCAAAACTTTTTGGCAGAATTTACTAAAGCCAAACCCTCTGACTGAGCAATTCCTCTTTTAGGTAAAAACCCAACAGAAATGCCAACATAGTGCGCACTAAAGGACAGGTATACAAATGTTCACAGCAGCATTATTCATAATATCTCCATGGTAAAACAACCCAAATGTCTACCTACGATAGAGTAAAATAAAATGAATAAATGAAGTGCTATACAGTACTGCTACACGTAAAACATGGATGCTTGTCACAAGTATAATGAATGAAAGATTCCAGACACGCAAGCGTGTATACTGTGTGATTCTGTTCATATGAAGTTCACATAGAGTCAAATTAATCTCATGATAGAAGTCAGAGTAGGAGTTACTTTGGGGGAGATAATACTTGGGAAGGGGCACAGAGAGATGCTTCCGAGGTGCTGGTAATGTTTTATATCTTGATCTGGGTGGGTATTACACAAGTAAGTTCACTTTGTTAAAAAAAAAAATCCTTGAGTTCTACATTTACTATGTGTGCATTTTTCTGTATGTATGATACACCACAAATAAAAAGCCTTACAAAAAAAAAAAACAACAAGAATCCCACCAGTTCTGCTGCTACCCTGGTCTGAGTCATCATCATCTCTATCTGGGTTATTGTCATAGTCTCCTGACTGGTCCCCCTGTTCACATCCCTGATCCCTGAGAGTCTGTTCTCAGCATAGCAGTGAAGTGAGAATTATCTCCAGTATTTGCGCAAAAGCGTCTAACAGCTTCACACTTTCCTCATAAAGTCCTTCCAGTGACTTACACATCCTTCCCTCCTCCCTGTCCTATTACCTCTCTGACCTGACCTTGGATCCTCTTTACCTTGCACACGCTCCTCTCCTCCAGGATCCCTGGCTTCTTTGCTTTTCCTCAAATACCCTGATCTTCCCATGCTCCCTCCTTCATCTCCTACAACCCTTATTCATATCCAAATTATATTCAGATTAGATTATTCTACCACCCAACAAATAATTTTCACTCTCTGTTAAAAACCCATTCATTTTTCTAGTGCATGCCACTTCCTTAATGATTTTCCTTCCAAGACTGAATCAGCCTGTCCTTCCAGTAAGTGAAAGAAGCCTTTTTTTTTAAACCTCTATCATAACACTATTGTCATATGCTGCATTATCGCAATCCATGCTGTTTGTTCATTTCTTCTGCACAATGTGTGCTCTCCTCATGTCGACACTTATCTTACTTTCTATGTCTTCTCTGTAGCACAAAACGTAGTACATTTATTACACGTGTTGGGCCGAACTGTGAGCGTTTATCTAAAGAATCCCGCATTATTGGCAGGACGACCTGACATCATTTCATAAACTTTTACTAAGCAGCTAGGATGGTCAGACACTGTTGCAGGCACTAAGGATCTAGTGGAGAATTGGACTGACAAGTTTCTTTCCAATTACATGATATTATTGTTTACATAAAAATGAGAAAATTGTTTAAAAACTAGAAAATTTAATTTCACAAGTGTTCTCAGGAATAATCTCCTGAAGTTTAAAGTCAGGATGTTCTACCTTGGTTGCAACCTGTCCTAGATTCCTCCTGCTATGACAGAAATCCTATTTTTCTCTTCCAGTGAGAGGTTCTTGTTGAAGATTCTTCACTCAAAACAAATATCTTTGTTCCAGGCCTCAAGGAGCTTATGCCTTTAAAATGCTTATAACACTGTACAAGCAATTGAATTAAATATGTTGCAAAGTGTATATGTTCATGGCAAGAGGAAAGAGTGAAGTGAGATGTTAAAGAATGCACCCAGGGAGTTTGTTTAGAATTCAGAAAGGAGAAAGAAGAATGGCTCAAAATAGGGAAAAAGAGGTGGTGAAGTTAGTCCTTCCCTCTCTGTCTTTATCCAGAACCACTCTATCTAGTTCCCCTTGCTTATCTGGGGTGTTTTCCTGTCTTCTGCACCAAATTAGTCTAAGATGTAGGTATCTTTCTGGTGCCCAAGGTGTGTTCCACAGCAGGCGTGTGCGTGTGTGTGTATGTGTAAGAGAGAGACAGGGACAGAGACAGAAAGAGACAGAGAGAGATAGAGAAAGAGCAAATGTGGGTTTACAGAAGGACTTTGGTCTGAAAGAGCTCCTATCCCTGTTCCCTGGGGTTATGGTGACTGGGAACAGAAGCTCCTTGAAGGGCAGGAACACCCTAGAAAAATTTATAAAAGAAAAACAGAACTTCAGTAAAATAAAGCTCATTCACCAGTATGCATCATGCTTAATTATTAGCAATACCTCCTTTTCATTCTCAAAAGTGTCTCAATTTGGACTATACACATATGATTGTCCTACTTTTTGTAGAACATTAGCGGAATAACAGAAAAAGAACAGAGAGAGGCAATATTTGCTTTCAGAGGGGTCCCAAACAAACATAGGCAAAACATGTCAACAAAGTTTAATTAAGAAAAAAAACACTGGCTGGAAGCCAAAGGACTTGGGTTTCAGTTCCGAATTTGTCAATAACTCACCCCGTGGCCTCTAGCAAATCACAGCACCTCTCTGGGCCTCATCTGTGAGTTAAGGGCTATGAACTTTATGATCACTCTTCTCCCATTTCTGATTTAACTTGCTAAGATCACATCAAAAGGACACTGAATAAAGACAAATATCATATGATATCACTTATATGTGGAATCTAAAAATATGATACACATGAACTTATTTACAAAACAGAAATAGACTCACACACATAGAAAACAAACTTATGGTTACCAAAGGGGAAAGGGGGGCAGGGATAAATTAGGAGTTTGGGATTAAAATATACACACTACTATATATAAAATAGATAAACAACAAGGACCTACTGTATAGCACAGGGAACTATGTTCAATATCTTATAATAACCTATGATGGAAAGAAATCTGAAAAAGAATATATATATGTATATATGTATTTCTTCAGTTATATATATATAACTGAATCACTTTGCTGTACACCTGAAACATTGTAAATCAACCGTACTTCAATTAAAAAAAATATGAGCTGCATTATGAAGCCAGGCTTCCTAGAAGAGGTGATGTGGCAGGTTTAATAGCCAGGACTGAGATTAACTTCCTTCTAGACTCTCTCCTCCTCCACACACCTTGCTGTTGGATAACTCATCCTTTGGCTGGGGGATATGTGTGGGGGGGAAGTGGCTGAGAAGATCAGTGGAGGGAGAAGAAGGGCCCTGACAAAGCAGCTGGTCTAGTAAACTGCAGAGGCCTGCAGCATTTTCAGAGTTAGGAAGAAACTAATTATGTGTTCCTCTCCCATATTCTGAAGGCAGTGCCAGTTTATTGAACACTTAACAATTTGTACTGCTTTGCATTTGTTTCTCAGTGTTGTTGTGCTGTAATATTCATTAGCACTTTGTAAGATATTCTCTTGTGGAAATGTATCTGAATTGCTTTTAGTTCATTATAAGCAGACTGTGGGTGTCTGCTCTGATGCCGGTTCTGGGAAAGTGGTTGCAAAGAACTCTTGTGAATCATCTATGCTCTTAAGGAAATGAGAAAGAAAATGATCATGTCCCTAGCCTTTCACGCCATTTTCTAATTTAATGTTTGTGATGATACATTTTATGTGTCAACTTGACTGGGTTAAGGGATGCCCAGATAACCTGTAAAACATTTCTGGGCGTGTCTGTGAGGGTGTTTCTGGGAGATATTAGCATTTGGATCAGTAGACTGAGTAAAGAATATCGTCCTCACCAATGCAGGTGGACATCATCCAGTGTGCTGAGCACCTGAATAGAACAAAAAGGTGCAGGATGGGCCACTTTGCTCTCTCTGCCTGAGCTGGGACATCCATCTTCTCCTGCCCTCAGTTATCGGTGCTCCTGGTTCCTGGGCCTTTAGACTAGGACTCAGATTCATACCATCAGCCTCCTGGTCCTCAGGCCTTTAGACTTGGACTGAATTACACTATCTTCCTTCTTGGTCTCCAGTGTGCAGTCAGTAGATCATGGGACTTCTCGGCCTCCAAAATCAAGTGAGCCAATCGCTGTAATAAATAAATATATATAATTGGTTTTGTTTCTCCAGAGAACCTTGACTGATACAATATTTCCCCAAAAAAGTGGAAAGAAACATGATTTCGTCTTCTGCAGATGAGGACTGAGCAATTAAGAAGAAAGTGAATAACTAAACAATGTACACGTCTGTAAAGTGCCATGGAGGGACTCTTACTCACACTTACCTGACTGCAAGGTTCATAACCTTTTGATCACCCAGTGTGGTTGGGGAGATAGATGAGGCCCATGTGTGAGGAAAAGTATGAAAGGCAGTCTATAAAATATGCATAAGCCCATACAAGGCAATGCTGAAGAAATGGCAGGATCCTCAAGGGCCATGGAATTTCTGACCCAGACCATCTCATTCTGATACAGTCAATTGCTTATTCTGAAGAAGGGTCTTAAAAACAAGTGTCTGGCAGTCCAATCGTTGCCTTGGCCCAAGGTGGACATGCAACTCGCTGACAGCTCAGACTTGTCCTTTGACAAACACTACAAGTACCAGTACGTCACATTACCTAGAGAACTTTCCAAAAAATACCCACTACCCATCTGATGTCTGAAGTAGAGAAGAGTGGAGGAGACTTGGTATCTGAAGAGTTCAGGCTGGGGTCATTACATGATTCATGGGTGAGGACCACCTGTTCTTCTCTTCAGACCACCCCTCCAAAAGATCAACAAAAAAGAAGTATATCTAGGGATCGGCAGTTAAATCTTTCTCAAATTAATGTACATGTATATATAAGATAGTATTCAGTGAATGCTTGAAAGATGTACAAATTATTCATCCATACCTGTGTGTGAGCTATATTCTTCACAGCAACAGGGCTCAGTTAAATGCAAGTAGGTTACTGTAAGGTGTTTAAGATAAATTTTCTTCTAGTCAGTTTTTCTCTTCACATAAGTTTGACTTGATATAAAGCCTGTTTGACTTTACCTGTTACTTTTGTAAAATAAAGTTTGTACATTGCATTTATTTAAGGGTCTGCTTGGCCCACTGTCCCTTTTTGATGATGGTGGTTCATTCCCCCTAAAGTTATAATTAAGGCTTTATCTAAAAACTATAGCTCAACAGTGGAGTTGATTGTGCCAATGGTCAGAGGAGACCTTGTATAGGTTATGTGTGAAGGACATCAGTCCCCTCTAAAGGGCCTGGGACACAACCCCAGTGGGGGACTTCCTTGGTGGCACAGTGGTTAAGAATCTGCCTGCCAATGCAGGGGACACGGGTTCGAGCCCTGGTCTGGGAAGATCCCACATGCTGCGGATCAACTAAGCCCATGCGCCACAACTACTGAGCTTGTGCTCTTGAGCCCTCGAGCCACAACTACCGAGCCCGCGAGCCACAACTACTGAAGCCCTTGCGCCTAGAGCCCATGCTCCTCAACAAGAGAAGCCACCGCAATGAGACGCCCGCGCACCACAACGAAGAGTAGCCCCCGCTCGCCACAACTAGAGAAAGCCTGCATGCAGCAGCAAAGACTCAACGCAGCCAAAAAAAAAAAAAAAAACAAAACCCAGTGGGATGCTTCATTTCAGATGTTGGTGAAGAGACCTAATCAGATCCTTTCTTGGGAAATGCAAACTTAGGGACACGCAGACACTGAGTTAGGAGAGCTCAACTTGTTTCCTTAATTATCCCTTTCTCCCTCTCTGGGCATCACAGTCCTGGCATTCCTGGACTCAGAATAATTGAGCTGCTGCTACCATGTGCTCTCCTGTTACTTTACTTCCCCACATAACCTTATAGTAAACCTGGACTACTAAAGGAGATTTCTGTGAGTCTTCCCTTATTACCTGCCAAGGACCAGTAAATGGCATGAGTCTAGGTATATTACTTGGCCAACAGGGCCTACTCAAAGTCTTCATGCCCTAAACATACCTTACTATCTATCCATTCACTCAGCCCATCTAAGTTCAGCATGCACTGTGTTGCACCAACTGTTGTGCAGAGAACTGGGAACATAGAGATGAATAAGACAGAGTCTGTTTCCTTTGGGATTTGTATCTTATTGGGAAGTCCAGAGATGATGTCCAGGCCCACTCTACTGAAGGAGGGCCATAGGAGTCCATTTCAGCCACAGAGAAAGAGCCATCTGCCACTTGCCTCTTCCTGTATCACACTTACTAACAGCCAAGGGCCCCATTTTTCTGTGGTCAGAGCGGTAAGTCACAAGTCCTTAAGTAAAACACAGCATCTCATTGACACTAGGAAAAAGTCTACACATCTTAGTGCCTGTCACTATCTGATGCAAGCACTTCTCATGTCCATAATTACTACTTTATTTCTGAATATTCTATTCTATAGCTGCAGGAAACTCTTCGCACTTCCCTGGTCTGTTCATGCCCCTTCTATACTTTTATGCCCCTTCTAACGTTATTTCCTCTGGAAGAACATCTTCCCCTAAATCACCATTTTGGCTCACTCTTACTTGATTTTCTGGAATCAAAACTTAGTTCAATCGCACCTCTAGGAAACTTCATGATATACCTAGGAATAGTTAGGTACCTGATGCAAGATGAATTGTGTTCCCTCCAAAAAGGATGTGTTGACATCTTAACCCCTAGTACCTTAGAATGCTACCTTATTAGGAAATTAGGGTCACTGAAGATGTAATTAGTTAAGTTAAAATGAGGTCTTACTGGAGGAGGGTGGGACCCCATCCTGTATGACTGGTGTCCTTATAAGAAGACGGTCGTGTGAAGACAGAGATACACAGGGAGTATGCCATGTGAACACAGAGCATTGGAGTGATGCATATACTGGCTAAGGAATGCCAAAGATTGCTAGCAAAGCACCAGAAGGTAGGAGGAGAAAAAGAAGGATTTTCCCCCACTGGCTTCAAGGGAGCATGGCTTGGCTAACACCTTGATTCTGGACCTCTAGCCTCCAGAACTGTGAGACAATAAATTTCTGCTGTGTTAAGCGGCCCAGCTTTCAGTACTTGGCTGCAGCAGCCTTAGGAAATGAATACAGTGTTCTTCTTCTGTGCTCTCACCACACTCTCCTTTTAAGTATCTGTGTGTCAGTCTATCTTCCTCTAGACTAAATTTCTCAAGGGGAAGGGCTGTCTTATTCACCGATGCTGGATCATTTCTAGAATAGTGCTTGATATAGAAAAGAGCCTGGGAAAATGTGTGCTAAATGAACAAATGAAGGAAGGACGAGGTACAGGAGATTGGTGACTATATGGGAAAGCATCCACGAGCCAGTCAGAGGTTTTTGTTTTGTTTTTTTCTGGTTTTATTTTATTTTTAACAATTCTACCGCCAGAATGTTTGCCTTCAGTTCTTTGGAAATCATAGCTTCCTTCTTAAATGTGCCTCCAAAGGAAATAGTCCCGTATAAGAATAGGACATTCTTTTGTAGGCGGGATTATTACAAGCAAACTTGAAGAGGAAAGTTGATAACAAAGGAAGGGACCCTAACTGAGGGAGCTCAGGTCTTGGAGAGGCAGAGTTGTTCTCCCTGAGCTAAGAAGACATGAATTAGGGGCCCCCAAAGATCTAGAAATAAAACATTATTATACTTCTCAAGACTCATCCTTCTGGCTAATTTTCTTGTCTTACTCCTTATGCTTCCAGGTCCTGAATGTCTGTGCCGTTCTTGCCTCTATATCTCTGATCTCTTCTCTCAGAATTCCTGTCCTAACTGTAATGGTTTTCTTTTATTTTTTTAATAGATTTATTTATTTATCTTTGGCTGCGTTGGGTCTTCGTTGCTGTGCGCGGGCTTTCTCTAGTTGCAGCGAGCGTGGGCTACTCTTCGTTGCGGTGTGCATACTTCTCATTGTGGTGGCTTCTCTTGTTGCAGAGCACAGGCTCTAGGCGTGCGGGCTTCAGTAGTTGTGGTACGCGGGCTTCAGTAGCTGTGGCTCGCGGGCTCTTGAGCGCAGGCTCAGTAGTTGTGGCGCACAGGCTTAGTTGCTCCAGGGCATGTGGGATCTTCCCGGACCAGGGCTCAAACCTGTGTCCCCTGCATTGGCAGGCAGATTCTTAACCACTGCGCCACCAGAGAAGTCCTTTAATGGTTTTCTGAACAACTTTTCAAAACTTCACACAAGGGTCACCTCTTCAATAATGCCTTTGCTGATCCCTATCCCAAGCCTCTGTGCCAGCACTGCATGAGGCACAGATTTCTCAAAGGATCTATCTACCTGCACATGTATACATAGTTAGACCAATCATGAGCCCCTGCTCTTCTTCAAAGCAGGAGTTACGCCTTTCCATACTTTCACATCCATCTCATTATGGGGCGTATGGTAAGTGCACAACAAATGTTAATGGAATGAAGAAATGAAGGACTGGCAAATCTTGTCTCCAGGCAATTTGAAATACTTATTATGTTCCAGCCACGAAGACAAAAGTTGGCGGATAAGCTGTAAAACAGTATTCTGTTAAGGAAAGTAACCTTCTTTTCCACTTGAGACAGAGGTAGAAGAACTCAGCAACAATCATTGCAGGATAAGTGGCAATGAATATTTGGAGAAGAGACTTCGGAGTTGGGAAGAGGGGAAGGACTCATAAAGGTAGGAGTAGAATCTCATTCTTGAGAAGTAGTTCCGTGCCATTCTTTCGTCGTTGGCCTGATGTTGGTGGCCAGGCACAGCTGAGCTAGCCGGCAGGAGGATGGATGGGATTTAGGAAGGTCCTTTGAGTAAAACTCTGTTCTCTCTTTCTGATCTAATCTAATTCCAGGGGCCCAGATTGGATGGGGAAGACAAAACCACCCAGGCAAGAAGAGTCAAATATCCTCAGCAAATATTGGCAGCGCTCATTTACTCCTCATTGGCCCCATACCCCAAAGGTGGGGGAAGAGAATTCCAGGCTGAAAATATAATTAGTCAGCCTGCTGGTTTGGGCTCTAATTTAATCTGGGCAGCTGTGCCAGGAGCCTGTATTAGCATGACACTGGGAGGCGGAGAATATAATTACTGAGCAATAGAGTAGGGGAGGAGAAGTGAGATGGTGTCCAGTTTGTGCCTGTGTTAGAGGATGGGGGGTGCAGGGTGATGTCAGTGGAAAGTGAGGATTCCCCTGGGAGAAGGGACGAGGAAAGAGACTTCTGTCCGTGGATGGACAGTGACTTTAATTTGGCTTTTGAGAAATTATGTGTGTGGAGCACAGAATGTGTGCACGTGTGTTGGTGTGTTTTTTTTTGTGGGGGGGGTGGTGAGCTTGGTAGCTAGCAGCTCGTCCACTCTGCATGACAAAGGTGAGCTTGAGAGTTGATGGATGGGCCTTGTTAGCTAGTGTGGAGGAGAAGGGGACAGGGGACGGGAGTGTTGGAGCAGGTTGTGGTTGAATTCTGGACTGATATTCTCAGATACCTTTTCAGTGGGTCTGTCTAAAAGGGGAAAGCAGAAGGATTTTAAATTTGTACACTGATTATCTCCTCCTTGTCTTAGGCAAAAGAAATGTGATTGAAAAAAATACTTCGTAGGCAATTTCATTTAGACCAAAAATCTACCAGCTACTCATTTTACTTTGAGGATGCCTACTTTGTGCAGAGCTCTGGGTTAAGCAGCTTATACTTTAATGTCTTAAATTGTCCTTTGAAAGCTCAACAAGTTATTTGGTATTATAATTCCCACTTAACAATGGAGGAAACTGAGGCTCAGAGATGTTAATTGCAATACTCACAGTCAGACAGCTAGTAAGTGTTAAAGGTATAATTTAAATCCAGGCCTGTCTGACTCAAAACACTATGCTATTAACCAGCAACCCAAAATAGGTGTTATCCTCTCCATATATATTTGGGGAAACTGAGGCTCGGAGTAGTGACGTAATTTGCATTAGCTCAAAACGTGAGTTAGTATCACAACTGGAAACAGATCTTGGATCTCACACTATGCAGCCTTTTTTGCATAAAGGACATATAAAGGAAAGAAGATATTATTTACCAGGAAAAGAACTGGATGTCTTGAAAAATGTAGAAATAAAAGAACGGTTTTCCTCACCCTCAGCCCAACGTTCTTTTCATCATAAGTAAAAAGTGTGAGAACAAACAGCTAAATTCTTTGCTCACTTACTATGTACTGGGTGATATACTAAGCTTTATATACCCTCTCATTTCACTCCCACTACACCAGAGATGTGCACTATTATTGTCCCACGTTACATGAGAAGACTGAGGCTTCAGGGCTGTGCAGCTCGTCCAAACTCACATCGCTGGTTAATGATGGCAGGGCAGGGATTCAAATCCTGACAGCCCCCCACTCGCTTCATCACTGTCTTCCTGTGAAACACACTTTTCCTTCAAGCATCATCCCGCCCTTCCCTCGGTGTCCAAGCTGGACCTGCCAGGTTTATCTACCCCCATACGGTGACATAAAACTTCAAAACTCCACAGAAATCTTCCTTTATTTCAGTCCTAAGCCAGTTCCCACTCACATTTCAGCTTGTTATTTGGGGGAGTGGGAAGACATATAGATATTTTGGGGGGATCTTTTTCTTTACTCTCAGAGTTAACTTTCCCTGTGGCTTTTAACTTTTCCCCTCCCCTGCAACGTCCTGCAAATTTGTCCTCTGTTCTATATCCTAGGGGCCTCTTGTCTTTTAAGCAAAAATCAGAGGAGAAACCTGGTTCTTCCTTTGCTTTTGTACTTTGAGGTTCTATCACTCCTTCGGCTCTCTTGTTCCCAGGCAAAGATCTCCCCTGGGGGCCTTGAGAGCCACTGGGAGTAAGAAGGGAGAGAAGTCAGCTCTTGCCTCCCGAGGGACGGAAAGAGGGAGGGAGGGAGGGAGGAAGGACAGAGGGAAGCTATGCTCCAGGGACTCTGGACAACCGATTAGCTGGAGGAGATGGCCCTGCCTGCCTGCCCAGTCCTGCTTGCTCAGCTGCTCAGCGTCGGCCCTGCCCCCGAGAGAAGAGTGGTTCTTCTCTAGGGTCCCTGCCAATCTCGTGGGCTCTGGCAAAGGAGCCAAGAAGGACTCAGATGTGTCCTGCATCCCAAAGCCCACAGGCACCACTGGGCAGCTCCACAGCCCACGTCCAGGAAGCCAGAAGAGGCATCTTGATTTCACAGGTCTCCCTACCCCTGAAATCCTCCATCCCGACAGCTTTTACGCCCTATGTTTTCCCCCCTCAGCCCCCCATATCCTCTCCTCCCTCCTCAGAAGAAGGAGGGATGAGCTATAATTAGAAAAATCTTCTGACTGAAAGTCAAAAAGGTTAGTTTTGTCACTAGCTGTGTGAGCAATATCTTCCTCTATAAAATAAGACAAATGGCGTCTGCTCCTTATTGCCCACCATGCTGGGAGGAAAATGCATGTTAAGAATCTGGTTATATCAGTTACTGAGACAATGACAAGTGTTGCTCTTAGTATGGCCATCACAATGAGTGGAGCAGAAGTGACACAGGTTTCATAATCAGACAGACTAGGGATGAAATCCTGGCCTTCTACTGAGACTGCTGGAACTCATTTTCTTCATCTGTACATTAGGAATAATAATGCCTGCCTTGAAGGGTGGCTGTGAGATTTAAGTGAGTAGATGCATAGTGAAACATCTAGAAGAGAGGTAGGTGGATAGTGAGAGCTTAAGAAATGTTTGTCCTCTCCCAGATTCTAATGGCCCCCAAATCCAGCCCAGAGCTGTAGGCTCCTGCAGTTACCACTGTGCTGGTTGTGCCTTGCACAGGGCTGTCTGCCCAAGCGAGCAAATACAACCAAGGTGGGTGCTCTGAGATCAGGCAGCATTGACCTGGAAGAAGGGTATTTTTTCCCCCTGTAATCTGTCAAGGTTGTCATATGCTAGACTCAAGGTTAAAAGGTTTCTTGAAGCAGGTTAGGACTCCAATACCAGAGTTCTAGGCAGAAGAAGGACAACGTACAGGAGTTAAAGATAGTAAAATCACTCTCTCTCTCTCACACACACACATACGCACACACCACACACAACGCGTAATGCACAGACACAGCTCCCAGATTATTTCTAAACATGGTTCTAATTATATCCTACCCTACTCCATATATTTGATATATTTTTGACTCTCCACCTTAAGAAAATATAATACTAAAACTAGTAAGTGAAAGTTGAAAGTTTGATAAGGAATAGGATGTTTACATACTTTCAAAATATTTAAAAGCACTTATTAATTAAATAGGAAAATTATAACTTTACAATAAAAGACAAAACAAAAGGAGAATACTGCCTCGTGTTACCAATAATGGGAAAATTTATGCCACGTGCTTCCTGATGTGATGCACTGAGAAGGATGTTACGTCACTTACGTCATCCTGACCCATGAAAGTTGTCTAACCCAAAGTTAATCACATGCAACTGCAAAAAAACCAACTTGGGGGACACTCTACAGGATAGAAGGACTATACTCTTCCCAAACGTCAAGGTCATGAGAGAGAAATGGAAGTTGAAGAGCAGTTCCAGACAAAAGGAGATGAAAGAGACGTGAAATCTATGTGCCGTGTGTGATTCTGCACATTATGGGGGAAGAAATGAAATTTGAATAAGATCTGTATTAGATAATAGTATTGTATCACTGTCAGATTTCCTGATTTTGATCATTGTACTAGACGTGTAAAAATCAGTAGCTTTGTTTTTAGGTAAAGGGTAAAGGGGCATAACATCTGCAAATTATTCTCACATGGTTCAGAAAAAAAAAGAAACTGTGTGATAAAGAAAAATATTAACCGTTGTCAGTCAGGGTGACAGATGTCCTGGAGTTCTCTTTATTCTTCTTACTCTTCCATAAGTTCGAAATTATTACAAAAGAAAAATTTACGAAATAAAACAAAGTTCAAACCCTGAACCATGACATCCAAGGATTTCTTAGATCTAGCCTCAAACTGTCTTAACAATCTTATGTTCCTCTCGTTCTTCGTCATACAACTCACCTTGCGCTACTTGAGTTTTCCCAAACATAACCTGTATTTTCCACCTTGGTACTTAATGCTCACTCAGATCTGCCAGCATAACCTTCATTTTTTTTCCTCAACCTTTTGAAATCCTATTGAACTTTGACCCAAATAAAAATTTACCCAATCTGAAGAAGAAACCCGCATTTACCCACTTTAGCCCCTAATTCCAGCCAATCTCCTGGGTTAATTCATCATTTTGGGTTAGGTCAACCTTCTGAGCTGTGGGCTAGCTGCTGATGCCACCTAGTAAGTAACCACAACCGGAACTCAGAGAATTGGTATAGGCTGCCACCTGGTGGTCTTTAGGGAAAAAAATTATTTGAAGAATTCATCTGTGAGTACAGAGGTTTGCGGGATGGGAAACGTCAGGACACACAGATTCTGCTTCAAGTCTCATTTAATTCATCTGTGGGTTATCAAATCCACTCTACAGAAGTGGATTTTGAAGACTAGAGTTAATATACATTCATTGTTTTTCCCAGAGTATTTACTCAACAAATGGTAACTAGTATTATTAGAAACAGAAGCTATTATACTGGAAAGAACCTTAAAGACCATTTATTTCTATCTGATCATGTTGTAGTGAAGAATCCTGAAATCCAGGAGAGATGCAGAGCAAAGCCTAAAGGACAGGCTTTTGGACTCCTCATTCTTTTACCAAATGTAGGTCAAAAGAAACAAGTTCAACCTGAGTGCAGCAAAAATGATAGTATGTGATTGTAGAACACTTTGGTTTAAATCTCATTCACACCCACCCTCTCATTTACTCCTACCTTCTAAGCTGGGCCCGGCCAGCTGCTAGGTCCGGGCTTCTAAGGGCAGGAGGGGCTCCAGAGGAGGGAACTGCTTCTCCAGGGAAGGAGGAGGGCAGTTGTGACAGGAGCAGGTGCCTGCGAAAGATGAGATGTTTCCTCCAAGAGGTCTGTTCGAGCAACTCGCCTTTCAAAACTGGGGTGGTTACGCTCCAGTTTTACTTTCTCTTGTGTGTGAATCACTTCCTTTCAGATTTTCTCTCTGTGCTTCTCCCTGGTTCGGCTTCTCTTCTTTCTTCTCCTCACTTCTTCCTCTTTGTTTCTCTCTAACCCTAACAAAGAGAACTCTCCTTGGAGCCGAGACTCCTGCCCAGACCAAGGGCTGGGGTGGATGCTATACGATCTCCCTCTCTGCAGCTCTCCCTCTGATCAGAGGCTGACAGTTGTCCCACTTCCTCTTATCAACTGACACAACGCAGATGAAGCATTTTGACATCTTTCCAGCAATCCTGGTGTGTTGTTCTACCCCCGTCACTGGTGCTGCCCCACCCCCTCCCGTGCCTGCCTGCCCACTCCACCCACCGGGTCTCTGGTCCACTGTGTCTGGGGAGAGCAGTCTCGCTTTGGGGGAATGGACTCAGGGCTTCAGAGCTTCCCTTCCGTAGAGATGAGCGAAGGACGTAGGCTTAGAAAAGAGCCCCCCGCTTCCTCCAATCTGTTTAACTCCTGCCCCGTCCTCACCGGAACCCAAGTTCTTGTGTTCTGCCTCTAAACCCTAACCCCACACTCAAACCCTACATTTTTTCCCCTTATACTAAATCTACAGCAGCCTCCAAATTCTACCTGCTGTTGTGATTTTTCATGCCTATCCTTTTAAGGTTTTAGAGTGCTGGACCTAAAGACCCCAGCTTAAAATGTTTCCCGAATCTGTGAGGTCACTAGCCTGCTGGCATTTGCTCCATCGTTTCTCGAAGGTTCAACCCACCTTAAATGCTCTTTCACCCAAACATTTTGATTGCATTTCAGTCATCCCCCTCGTTCGTTTCCTACCACCAGTTTTACCATTGCTATGAGTGTTGACTTTGTACCAGGTTCCTGGTAGAGAGAGGAACCCTCCTAGAAGCCCTCTTTTCTTCTAGGTAGGGAGACCAAGCTGAAAATTATTCCACATTTCTCATTCCTTAAGTCCACAGGGCTGTCCTAGCCCCCAAAGTCCTCTGACTCCCATCCTGTGAAATCCCCAGATCCCTCGTCCTCCACTGCACTTACACTCACATCCTGTGGACCCCAGGCTCTGTCCTCCTCAAAGAGGTTGTAAAACACTGAGCTTACTACGTGAATCACACTTGAGACCCCAGTGAAATTAAACAACGTGCTTCTAAATTAAACAGCCTTGATCAGATGAAAGCTAGGACATAGGCTTACCAGATAGTCAAACAATCTGTGTTCAGATCATCTGAGTATGATAAAGACAGGAACATCATTATTTAATCTAGAGAAGGCAGAACTGAAATGGCTGTAGTGGAGGACAACTTCCCCATAAGTAATTTTCTTGGGATGCTCCTCCAAAAAAAACCAAAACAAAACAGACTAAGACATTTGGGAAATAGAAACTCCTAAGAGAGTCACAATTCATATCAGCTTGTTAAAAGCTTCGAGAAGTTGTGCCTTAAAGAATCAGGTTTTTCTTTTGTTAACCATGTATTTTCCCAAATAATTTGATCACACAAGAGAGTAAGCCCTCTAGGAGATAGCATTTCATATTGTCTCTCTTTGTATCCCCCTGGATCTAGCTTATCTCTGGAACTTAGAAGGTACCCAATTAAATACAATTTAAATAGAATTGTCATTTCAGATCTCTACAGGAATACCTTCTGCAGAGGCCTGTGACATATCTTTAGTTCTGCTGGACTTGCAACTAGGGAAGAGATAGCAAAACAGAATTAAGAACTTTCCTGCAATTAAGTTGAGTGATTCAGGGGAACGGGTGCGATAGAAAAGTTAGCAAATCGCATTTCTTGGAATCCTGTACTCACAGAGCACAGAAGCAGAGAAAAGGACAAGATGATCTCAGAGGACATTTTCTGGTGTGGAGAAAGTTCAGAAAACTTTCAACTCCTTGACGAGTTGAACCCTCACCTTCTCCCCTAGGGTTCCATCCACGCCCTCTCCCCACTTTTGAGCCTTTGGCACAGGAAGGAGACAAACTCACTCAAACTCCCACGTTGGTAATTTGAAGAGACAGACTCAGTAGAAAACGACTGTTTGCAAACCCGAGGGTGTGGAAAAGAGAAAGCTGAGAACTGAAATGGAAGCATGTCGCTTGCATCTGGGCCTGGGCAGGGGGGCCCAGCTGCTCGGCCCAGAGCAGCGGCTGTGAGCAGCAGCTTCTCCATCCTGGGACAGCCTCGCTGGGCAGCTGTCCTGGCTCTGCCCCAGGTCTGGCTGGGCAGCCTGCCAACTAGCTCTCAATTCTATAGCTTCAGAACTCATGCCCAGCCCCAGCTCATCTGTTTGATGACACCTCAGTGCTCAGAAACTGTTCTAACTTATCAGTGTTATCAGGTTACATGTCTGGAGGATAACATCATTCAAAAGCAATTTTTACTTAGCTTTGCAAAGGCCAACAGGTTGTTTTTCTTTTTCCCTAACGCATTCTCTCTTATCTTCCTAGTGATTTCTTACCAAAGATCTGTCACTTAATATTTTCGTTTCCCGTAATAAACCACACGTGGGTACATGAAAGAAGAGAAAAACAGTGTATGTACATATTATAGGTTTCTAGAACCAAGAGAATCTTAGAAAATATTCCTCTGTTTGTCAGAAGAGGAAACTGATAGCCAGGGAAATTAAGTAATTGTCATATAGCTAGTGTTAAAGCCAGATGGCTTTTTTACTCCCAGTTCAGTGTTTTTACTAAATTTCATAAAGCACTGAGGGAGGCCACCCTAAAATGACAAGCTGGCCATGTGATAAAGTGTTGAACTGAAGAATTGCATGGACAGCAGAGAGCTAACTCAACATCTCAGATGGTTTAAGGGTTTTTATTTTTAACCAGGGAAAAAAAATGAACAAAATCTCCTAAAAACCTCCTGAAATCCTGAACTGCATCTAGCAGAAAAAGGACAATTGGTCAAGGTTTCAGGAAGCCTGTGGAATATACGATCAGAGAACTTGACAGTGTCAACTGAGGCTCTTAACGTTATTAAGGGACAGGGGAAGAGTAGCTGAGGGAGAAATACTCTACAACTGAGGAAGAAGACAGACATAGAAGAATATTCTGGCCTTCTTTGTCCTCCTGGAAATCATATAGCCTTCATCCTAATCTTTCAGCAACAGCTTATAAAGAAGCAAACATTTCTTTAACAAACAAAATCTCTAGAAATTTCCTTGTGAAATGGCTTCTTTAACCAGTAAGGTCACTTTGATGGATACAGGGATATAGCATTTCAATTTATAGATAAATTGAAAACGTTGTATTAAAGAGCCTTAAGAAAATAGCCGCAATTTGTTGAGCATTTGCCGTGAGTTAAGCCCTGGACTAAATACTCTACATTCCTTTTTTCCTAGAGCTTTGCAACCAGTCCTTTAAGAAGATTATGGCCAGGACAGTCATTCCTGTTGCTGACCAGTCCTGTGCCTTCAGAGACGTTCAGCATCTTTGGTCCTTAGGCACTAAATACCAGGAGCAGCTTCCTATCACTCTAAAAATTAAAATGCGCTATAGAGGTGGTATTTCCCTGTCCCCAGCATGTTGAAAATAACTGTTAAGGAAATTAATGAATTTCAGAAACTTAAGGTTAAAAATAATTTTAAGAGTTCCATTAGTTAGTTTTTGTAGTTAATTTGTACAGAAAAAAATAATGTTAAAGAGACCAAGGGAGTGCTAGCACTGGCTTTTTTACTTGTTGATTTTGAGTTAATTCTCAGAAAAGCATATGTTTAGCACCTACTATGTACTGGGAAAATATGTTAGACATTTTTATCCCTACATATAAATGAATGTATTGTGTGTGTCTCTGTGTATTAGAGAGAGACATCAAGAATTATTATTTTAATACTAATCTTTGAAGAAAATAACGTTTAGAGAACCTAATTTGCTGAGCAGAAATTTTATTTAGGCTTCTTTCCACGATACTATAACTATATTGTGAATATCCAATGAAGTTGTCCTACTGGCAATTGGAAATGGAATTTGGGAACATGGTAAAAAGAGATCCAGCTGTAGTTATAGCCATAAATTTGGGGGGGAAAAAGAATGAATATGCGAAAGTCAGTCACAGTTAGCACATCAGAGCTGTGTCTTGTACAATAAATATTATGATAAATATTTATAAGTAAATGACACAGGGAAGGAACCATAATTAGGACCAGGAAAGAAAGATAGGAAATAACTTGAATGGTGCAACATCAAAGAAGAAAAAGTATTAGGAAATATTGGAGAGATAAGGAGAGGTATCGTCAAGGATGCTGAATGCTGGTCAGAGGTGAAAGTGATAGAGGAATGGGAAAAAATTCTAGAGTCTAGTAAGTCTTCTTGGAACTGAAAGCCAATAAATTGAAGACATCTCCAGGGTGTGACAGATTTTGGAAAATCTTTGGAAAGCAATCATTTATTTAAAAAAAGAAATACTTTGAACTGGTTTGAGCATGAAAACAAAACATTAAGAAGTCAACACAGAGAAACAGTTGCTTACAATGGTGCAGTATTTGAAAACAAGCTTCTGGGGAATTTACCAGAGTGTGAAAGAGTTACCAAAACAGATCCACTCTGGCTTAGAGCCCTTTCAAGTGTGTGATGGGGCTGTAAGCATCTTCTCTGAGATAAATGTGAGATAATTTTTGGGAGAGAGCCTTACCATTTTTAGACACCTCTCCTCCTGGAGACAGAAGCTTTATGTGAGGCAGTGGGGTTATCTGAGGCAGTTATATGGTTAGAAGACTTTCCTATACACACATCCTTAAATGAGCTGTACCTTCCCCTTAACAGGAAAAGATCTCCTGTTGTCTTGCATAGACCACGGCAGCTCTGTGATGGGATGGGCTCCCTAGTGGTGAGCTCCGGGGACCGCAGATATTTTGTTCTACAGTCAGTCTGCCGAGCTAAAGAGCAGAGGATGTGGCCAGGGTAGGAGGAGGGGCATTTGTACATATGTGAGCGTATGTGTGTGTGTGTTTTCTCATTTCCGCTTCCCCTTTCAAGCTGGCAACAGCATTTTAATGAAGACAAAGATACAATATGCAATATGATACCTTCTCCCTGTCCTCACCTCCATCCCACCCGGGAAGGGCTGTGCCCATCTCTGAGAACTGCTTTGCCTCAAACTCAGCTCTTTACCAGCGAACAGGTGAGTACAACTTCCACCTCAATTTTAAGACTGTACTGATTTAGGATGGTGCCGGGAGATAGGAGGAAACAAGTCAAAGAAAAATCAGGCTGCGAAGAAAATGGAAATGTCAGGAGAAAAGCTCCCACATCCCTGACTTCAACCTTAAAAAATACATCACTGCGCCTCTTGGAACACGGTCTCTTTATTTTTTTTTTCCTTCCTATTATCAGAGAGGTACTCTTGCTAGGGTCACAGAACATGGGTTCCTTTGACGGCCTGAATTAATATTTAGGAATTTTTCATCCTTCTCACCTGAGAAGTTCCTCTCTGTGTCTTGCTGTCCTCACTTTTGCTTCATTTCAGTCTGATTCTAACTTGGAAAAGTTCTCAAGGAGAAAAGTTTCTTAGCTTCATCTGGGTCCCATTCTAGCATCCATAACTCTGACTCTCGGGAATACCTAGCCAGAATTAATTTTGCTTTTTGTGGGTATGACCACTTTCTTCAAAAGCTGTAGAAGAAAGTTGCTGAGGAGATAACTATAGCAACATATACTAGGGTGAAAGGGGAGGGAGAATTTATACAACTGGACGACACCGGGCCAAATTTACTGGAAGGCTCAAGATCAATAACCACCTGTCAGGTTTGGTGTTCAAGCCGTACATCTCAGAGATGGATCGATGAATATATTGACCACTTAATGACCTGTGTAATCCTGAGGAGGGATGGGGTCTGCTCCTCCAACACACCTGGTCTCAGTGGTAGCCAGGCTGAGCATGTCACCACCTGCATGAGTTTGGGGGAAGGTAGAGGAGTGGAAAGATCCTCTACGCTGGGGTTTTCCCATGCCCTGCTTGATACTGAACCCACCATTGGGTGGAGGAGCAGAGGTGCGTCCCCAGTGTAGAACAAGGACAAGATGAAAGAGCCCCCCAGAACTGATAAGACCCCAAGTGTTTGGAAGAGATCCCCAGTGACTCTGTCTACCACAAATAGCCCTAAATAGAGAGGCAAGGGAACTTTCTAGACAGTACACAGCAGTGCCCAGGATAGGAGGTTGGAGGTTGCAGACTTTCGACTTGTGTGTCCAATCTTCAGTTATTAGGCTTGAGTGATGAGAGCTAAAGATCTGGTCTAATTTTCCTGTAACTTGAAACATTATTAGGAATAAGGTAAGACAGGTTTATTATCTATCTCTACTGAGAATATCAGAGATAACAAGCTAAAGCTATCACAAGAGAGATAGAAAGAGATCTTACAAATGATTTTTTCTTCACGTGCACCCCAAGGAGTTTAGAAACTCTTTACACCCATGCTAAAGACACTTTCTCATAACTCCTTTGCTCTACTGAAACTTAGATGGAGTCCTGTGATTAAGCATAATGTAGTAGCCGTGGAGACCCAATACCATCATTTGGTTAATGATTCATATTCTGTTAGAAAATGGAGAGGAAGTTTGGTCCCAGCCCAGGTGATGATTCACATAGTAAGAGGAAATGATCAGACATCTATCTCCACTTGATAACTGCCAACTGTTCTGTTTACAGCCTAAAGGACAAGACAAAGGTGGGTATTCCAGTACCCACAGTACTGTGTGCCCGGCCCACACATGGGCCTACTGCAAAAAGGCTTAAACACAGATTTTGAGAAGAAGAAAAGAGGGTGTAGATATTGTGAAAGAAAAAGAGGGAAGAATAAACATGAGTATCTGAGGGACAGAGCTTCATTACCAAGGAAATGAGACTGAAGAATTAAAGATAGGAATTCACAGAACTAACTCAGTGATCGAGAAGTCTGCTTATTCTCACTCCTGTTTCTAGACTGAACTACCTGTAAACCAGTCCAGGCAAACTGATATCTCTTATTCTTGATGCCTTGATGATAGCCCATCCAGATGAAAGGATCTAGTGTCTCCCAAAACGGACAGCACGTGATCCCTTTTTTCCAAATGTACAACTTTAATATTTCCTGTAGGAGTTTACAAGGCTCCCATAAAACTCATCCACATCGTGGAGGTAGAAGTAAGTAAGAAAGAGGAGAGAAAAAGTGGCTGTAGATGGTCTTTTTTCGGGATTTATTCAGCTAAACTTATTTGTGGGAGGGAGGGGATGAAAAGAGAGAGGAAACGAGTTACAAAAGTGAATGGGCATTTTTCTTGGTATTATTTATCAAATAGCATCCCTCTTTTCTCCTCAAATCAATTGAACTGCTGCCTTAGACCACAAGAAGTCTCAAAAATGCTGCACTCAGGGTAATTTTTGTTCTGATGATTTCCAAATGGCAGTGACATGGGAGAGGGTTAGAGATGAGCAAGACATTGCCTATCTGTGAAGGAGTGTGAGAGCCTGTTGCAGGGGTTGGGGGTATAGAGAATGGGGGTTAGTCAACCTGGCTTGAGGTGGACTTTGTCCTCGTTGAAAACCGAGAAACTGGCTGTCCTGGGATTTCCCACAACCCCTTGCAAGAGTGGTGATGTCTATCTTGGCTGTGACTGCAGAAAAGATGCATAAGTTGCGGAAGGTCTTACAGGCCTCATCATGGAAACTCCGTTTCCTTTTTCTCTCCTCCCACGCTTGTTTTCACTCTCAGCCCCAATTCACAGGCAGTGCTGGGGTATAGGCACAGTACAGCCAGAAGAGAAGAGAAGTCTGTCTGATACACGTCCCGGGAGGAGGCCCAGCGTGCTCAAGAGAAACCTAAGGTTGGGTCTTGGAAACCAAGAGTGAGGAGGAAGGCTGTGTGATATAAAGGAAGAAAGCACACACCTGGGACTCAGAACTTGTGTGTGTCCTGTTGATAACAGTTAATATTCTATGTGACTTCAGATAAGCCTCTCTCTCTCTTTCTGCCTCTGTCTCTCTCTCTGTGTCAGTTTCCTTCACTGCAAAATGAGCGATCAGGATTAGATGATCTCTCTGATCGCTTTGGGCGTTAAGTAAGAACAGAGGACCCATTTACTGCTTATTTTTTATCTCTTCTTAACAGCGTCATCCTTCTTTCACCATGTGGATTTGATGCACACTTCTGTACCCTGCTGCCCACTCCTTCTCCTTCCTTCTTTCCTTATTCCTGAAAATGTTCCAACTTTAGTGAATGGCTTAGACTGAGGGGAAATTAATAACAATAATAACTATATTTATTAAGCACCTCCTTTATACATCAGGGACTTAGTATGCATTATCTGATTTTTGATTTTTAAACCCCAATAACCCAACAAGTTTGGTACACTATGTTTTATGTTATGTACACTATGTTTATTTGAAGAAACTCAGGTTTAGAGGGGATAAGGAATTTCACTGAGGACACATATGCAGTAAGTAGACAGAACTGTGATTTCAGACAAGCTTTACTCCGATTGCACAGCCCCACACTCTTTCTCCAGTTTTCCTCCTCAAGAGTTGGCCATCCTTCCTAGACCCCTTCAAAATATCCCCACGGTAAGACATCTGTAACTAGAGCTGATATTTGGCAGGTACAGATTGGTAGGCCCATATGGTTGCTAAGATATTAAAATATGTTCATATCAGATTATGATAAATATTCATCATTCCAAGACCGCTGAGTGCCCATCACTAACCCTGCTACCCCAGCTCTTCCCACAAGACTCCCCAGATGGCACCAAAAACTCAGTGCCAAGCTAGCCACGCACTTGTAGGACCCAGTCGCAGCACCGTGACTGGTGTCACCTCTGAGTTGCCTGTGCTATTCCATAACCATTGCTAAATGTTCTGAATGCCACAGCAGTCTAAAAGTAACGTGAAATTCCAGGCAGACTCTCTCCTCTTACCTAGAACCTAGCTGGGCCCTGGCTGCTAAAGCACTCTAAGCCTGAGGAAGGCAAAACTGCTTCATAACCATCTAGTTGGAGTCAAGAAGGAAAACTACACTAATAACCAAACAAAGCAACTCTTCCTTTACTAAGATTGTCACAAAGTCAAGCATAAATTACTTTTGGTTTACCTGCCTCTTCTATACTAGACTATAAAATGGAGAGTTCATCTAGCATGTGAAATAGAGAATCTGCTAACATAGTTTCTCCTTCTTTTATCCTAAATTACATTTATCACTGACACCTGCATGGTGATCTTAGCTTATTCTTTTACTCTATTATTAGTGGAAAGATGATACAACTAGGGTCAGACTAATGTGAGTTTAAATCTCAGCACCACAAGATCCTAAATATATGACCTTGGACTAGTCACATATCTCTCCGAGCTTCAGATAACAATAATTAGCTCCAAGGAGATTGTTGGGATTAAGTGAAGTAGTTTGTGGGACAGTTTTATGGATAAATATAAGGAACTCTATACATCTCAGTTATTATGAGTACCTATTGCTTTGACTTGCCCATGTTTATATAAAGTGAATCTCTGACTACATTCCTTAGAAAAGAGACTGGAAGTAAGTTATGTTCTCGGTGTAGTAATAATCACATACCCATAAAGGTTTTCTCTGCTACTAAAGTTACTGCTTCTGCTGATGATTTTAGTTGGAAGATATTCCTTTCAAAGCTCTGAAACAACTCCCTAGTCTTTTTTTTTTAAATAAATTTATTTTATTTACTTATTTTTGCCTGCATTGGGTCTTCGTTGCTGTGTGCGGGCTTTCTCTAGTTGCGGCGAGCGGGGGCTACTCTTCTTTACGGTGTGAGGGCTTCTCATTGCGGTGGCTTCTCTTGTTGCGGAGCGCGGGCTCTAGGCGCTCGGGCTTCAGTAGTTGTGGCTCGCAGGCTCAGTAGTTGTGGCGCACGGGTTTAGTTGCTCCGCGGCATGTGGGATCTTCCCTGACCAGGGATCAAACGCGTGTACCTTGCATTGGCAGGCGGATTCTTAACCACCACACCACCAGGGAAGCCCGCAGCTCCCTAGTCTTAAACCATTAATGGTGATTCCTCTTGTCTAACTTCAATCATGGCTGCTGCAATTTCTGCTTTGAACTATAACATCCTCAGAAAAAGAATTCTCTCCTACTGTACTTGGTTGTAGTCAGATTCCAGAACACTCAACAGATTGTGGAGAAATATTTTGGGAGTAAATCCCTAGAAAAATGTAGGAAAGAAGAAAAGACAAAGGGCTGAAAATGATAGCAGAGGGGGAAAGGAGGCTTTGGGGTGGTTCAGGCAAGTAGAAACAGAACCAGCGTGGCATTCGTGTTGTTGTTTTTTTGGGGGTAGGGGGGTGGTTAGTGGGAATGTCAGAGAAAATATATCAGCAGGCATCAGACTTTCATCCCCACAGAAGATAGACTAAATGTAATATTATAATCTAAACCAGCATCAAGAAAAATGGTACTCAAGATTCCAGAAGGAACTTTTGACCAGGGAATAAAAACTTACAATGAAAAATTCTGGAAAATATTTTTTTTAGGATAAGAGAAGTTGATAGTTTCAGCTTATAAGTTCAGTCAGATTTGTGTGGCCCTATGTTCTATCAACAAAGGGGTGTCGTGACTCTGCCCCAAGCCTTTTTCCTTTTCATTAGAAGGCATCCAAAATATATACATTAGGATTTGAGACCATGTGGAAAGTCGGGAGCCCCTGGCCTATGATACACACTAGAGGGGGATAATATTTCAGCAGCAGTGTGACTCTTGGTCCTCTGCAGGTACAGTATCTACTGAGACCCTTCTGTTGCAATGTACCATGCACTGGCTTGAGGTAGGATTTAGGGGACGGGTTACAAGCAATGGTGGATAACGGCCAGAAAGGTAGCCACTTACGTCTTGTTGACTGTGGTCTAGGCGCATGTGCTGGGTGCTAGTGGTGGGCAAGAGAAAGGAGATGACTTGAGGAGCCCTTCAAAGTGTAGATAGAATGTGTTTGGGTAGAGAGGAAGGTGGCTGAAACTGGGTAAGCTAAAACAAAGAAGCAGAAAAGTCCAAGAAGTGCTGGGGGTCCTTGAGCTCTCCTGACTGAATCACACTCCTTTGGGCTCCTTCTCAGCCTCCCTCATCCAGGCTCACCACTTTCCTGGGTCACTGAAGGTTTTAAGTCCAAGAACCTCGTAAGTCAGTGTTAATTTGAAAGGGAATTTGTTAAATGGCAAGTAACTCCAGAGGCCACTGGACCGTTTCCTAATTCTTACAGCATCTTTTGTACAGGTATTATTCCTACAAATATTTCAGACTCAATTGGAATAAATTCATAAACATTGGTATTAGAGGCGAACTTTTACAACATTGAGTCCCACCAATTCATTTTTTAGAGGATGAAGTCAATGCCCAAATAGAAAACCTAATTGACTTGCCAGAAGTCAGTTAATTGGACAGAAAGTCTAGAAGAACGCCCAAGACTCCTGACTCCCATTAGCGCTCTTTTCACTGCACCAAACTCCATTGTACATCCAGGTGTGTGTGTGTGTGTTTTTTTTTAATTAATTAATTAATTTATTTATTTTTGGCTGTGTTGGGTCTTTGTTTCTGTGCGAGGGCTTTCTCTAGTTGCGGCGAGCGGGGGCCACTCTTCATCGCGGTGCGCGGGCCTCTCACCATCGCGGCCTCTCTTGTTGCGGAGCACAGGCTCCAGACGCGCAGGCTCAGCAGTTGTGGCTCACGGGCCCAGTAGCTCCGTGGCATGTGGGATCTTCCCAGACCAGGGCTCGAACCCGTGTCCCCTGCATTGGCAGGCAGATTCTCAACCACTGCACCACCAGGGAAGCCCCCAGGTGTGTGTTTTTGTATGACCTGTTTGGAGGAAATATCTCCATGCCCTCTCTCTATCACCAGGGCCCCCCATGCTTTCAAAGGTGCCATCTTGACAGCTGTGTGCGTCCATCCTTCAGTTCTTTCTAACACTCTCACTGCCGATGTGCTCGTCTGATAATCATGTGCCACTTCCTCCAGATTTCCACAAAGAATACCCAGTTTCTCATCCCCAAGCAGCACAGCTTCCCTCTGTTACCACTAACCAGACAATTCTATTTCTCCCGGCCTCCAAATACTGCTGTACTTATAGTGTTCCCACATAATGCCCTGTGAACAGCTCTCTATAACCCACGTGTGGCAGAGATTGGGGAAAATCAGTTAGGTTCTGTTTTAGGCATCAGGGACATAGCAGTGAACAACCCAGACAAAAATCTCTGTCCTTGTGGAGCTTCTATTTTAATCAGAAGAATAAACAATAAATTGGATTAACAAATAAAACATAAAGTATGTTAGTGATAAGAACAATGAAGAAGAAAATCAAGCAGGGAAGGAGGTCAGTGGAAGTGACCAGCATCTGGAGGCTGTGAAAGCCAGGCCTGGCTTCACGGAGAAATTGGTTAAGAGTTGGACTTTCAGGTTAAGTGTGCCAAAGGCTGAGAGGGAAGAAGAGGGAGGGGAAAAACATGGGGAAAGCCTAGGGTTGAACGGGGGATAAGCATTTTCAGGGGGCAGAGGGGAAATGAGCCTGTATGAGTCTGACGTATTTTCAAAGATGTAGGAGGAGTGTGGGATAGATTCGCATCACAGAGGATGCTGAAACCAAAGTAGAGGCCTCCATCACTCATCTCAGTTAGTGAGATTCTGACACTGTGCTAGGCTATAACATCCTCATTGAGAAACTGAGCCCAGAGAAAGGGATTGAATTTGCCAAGGCTATACCATTAGTAAGTGGCAGAATAAATTGTAGGAGTTAAAGGTTCCTTCCTCCCCTCCTTCCTTTCTTCCTTCCTTCCCTTCTTTCTGCCTTCTTCCCTCCCTCCCTTCTTCCCTCCTTCCCTTCCTTCCTTCCTTCCTTCCTTCCTGAATTCCTTTTAAATTCCCCTGATCACCAAATTAGTTCTTCTTATGACCTGAAGATTTCTTGTGATTTAGGTGAGATTCATTTGCTCTGGAAATTAAAGACAATAGGCAAGTCAGCCTTTGATATTTTCTTCCCCGGACTGACTGACACCAACCTATTAAATATTTTGGATGGAGGTGCAGGACTAGGTAAATGCACACTAACAAGGCTTTTTAGACTCTTTCCCTAAATTCTTTATAGTGGCAGTTTCGTCCTCATTTTATCACCTCATAACAGCTCTGGCCAAAGGACAACAAGTTCTCTCTTCTACCCCTCTTTGTGGCTTCACTATACACCACAGACTTCATTCAGTTTAATTTCCCCTCAAAGGCACAGGCAGTGGAGAAAGGGCCGGGTGTCCAGGGTTAATAAAGTTTCATAGTGCCAACTGCTGTCTCTCTTTGGGGGAGAGACATGCCTTAGGCTGGACCTGAAGTAAAAGAATTTAGATCAGACAGCAGTAATTACGTACTATTTTTCTCTGGATGTGTTTTGTCTGTAATAAGCAGAAACATCCAAAACAATTTTATTGCCCTAGGAATGCATTTTATGTTCAGGACTTTCTTTTCAAAAATAGGTATTTTAGTGCCTAAATCGTTGAATGCTTCACTGATGATTTTGTTTTTAAGTGTTTGAGAAGCAGAAGTCTCCGGAAACTGGCACTCTTCTTATTCATTTCCCCCTTTTATTTTTCCTAACTCCAGCAGTTAAAGGTGTAGCCATGAGGATGAAGCGTTTATGGCAGCTCCAGTGACAAGGGCTGGTCCCATCTCCACCTGTTCACTGTGGGGATTGTGAGTGCAGCTGGTGGGGAAGAGGCAGGAGGACAGAGCATAAGCCTGTACAATGACTGTACATTAGCCTCAAGTCTTTTTAAGCTCTATTTGGACAATCGAATGATTCATCCTCTCTGTCTTCCTCTTTGAATAAGTGGCTCGTGCCATCAGAATGTATCTCTTGGAAGAATACAGAGGTGTTGATTAGGCAGTGTTAAATGAAATATTAGCACACTGATGAACTGGATAATTAACTCAGAGCCATGGAGAAACCCAAGCTGACAAATTAGAAAGTGATGATCCTGAAAGTGGTAACTGCTAATTGCTTCAGGCAATGTCTCCTTGTTTTCATTATGGGATTCTCCCCACCCTCATCCCTACCGCTCCCAGAGAAATCCTATGCTAAATAGGAAACAAAACAAAACAAGCCCAGAATGTCTGTAGTTCGACTGACATCCCGGTTGTGAGACCTTAGAAAATCTGTTTAACCTTTGAGATCTGAGACTTAATATATCTTTATGAGGATCAAATAAAGTGAAATTTGCACATTGCAAATTTAAAGATATTTAAATTACAATGGAAGATTCTGGGAGACAAATTTCTTAAGAACTAAAGAAAATGTTTTCTAATACAGCATTTCACCTATCATGAGAAGTAGCAGCTCTTCAAGTCAGAAGCGCTTTCTCAGTGTCCCTTAAATCATATGATATTTCGAGTTTCCAAACTTGGAAGAAGGGATTGCTCAGAGCATCCCTTTTGTTGGAAGATGGAGGAAGAACCAGACATCTCCTCCCTCCTCCGGAACGGGCAGAGGGTTACGCTCCTTTCTGCAGAGCTGGGAAGATGTGGGGACAGCCCTGGGGGTGGTGATTACTGACCAGAGGATGACAGAGCATCACTGTGTTCCAACTCTCAGGACAGCACCCCTGTGGCGGGAGGCCCTGAAGTCTGAACCAGCGCCATGGAGGGCTCTGTGCTGAGCCCCACGTCCTGGGAGAGGCGACGGGCCTGGCTCCGACAGAGCCGCCACTGGCAGACCCAGGTCCTGGAAGAGGAGGCCGCCGCAGCCCTGCAGGATGTCCCAGATCCCGAGCCTTCTGGCCTGGATGATGTTTTCCAGGAAGGTAAGAGGCCATTAGACATCAAACAGACTTGCACGTTGTCTTGTGATATGGAAAATGTGCCACATGCCCAGGTCTGCAGTGTGGGCAGCGGGTTCTGGGTTTAGGTTAGGCCCCCCGCCATGAGGCTTATTTTGACTGGGTTAAATGAGTTTAAGGGAAGATGAGTAACGTAATATGAAGCATGAATTATGTGAGAAGGAAACAGTGTACGATTGGGAAAAAGGAAGAGGCGCACTTTTGCCTTGTCCTGAGCAGCTATCTGTGAGGATCCGAGGCCAGGGTTCTCTATGAATGTTTGGAGTGTTTCTGTGTTGTCTGTGTAACAAGGTTACACACAATCTGGGTGCCTGGACTCTGGCTGCAACTCAGCTGTGTGACGTGACCTTTGGCAAGTCACTCACCGCTCTATGACATGCTTGTCTAATTGAAGTATTAGTACCTGAAATAGTAATAGTACCTTTTCCACATGCCTCTCAGAGCTTCTTTTAGGTTCCAGTGACACTACAGACATAAGAATAAAAAGTAAAAAATAAATTAAAAAATAAATCTTAAGTAAGTGAACCTACCCTCGCTTATTTGGTAGGAAACAAAAAGCGCAAACGCAAAATTGTGCTTTTTTTTTTTCTTTCTGTTTTTTTCTTTTCCTTTTTTTTTTTAAAGAGAAGGATCTATTCCTGTTCCCAAACCTTGGGGTATTTTCCAAGTTTCTGGGAGAAAGGGGGCACAGAGGCAGAGAGAGAAGAAATATCCACTATTTTTATACACCGGTATATTCCTCTTTTATCTTAAAAGTTTTATGGGAAGAAAAAGGAGTCATGAGGTGGCTTATATAATGATAAGTTTGTGGAATGGGATGCATTTCAGGGGGAAGTCTGATTTCCTTCAGTTTCCACAGTGATCTGATGTCTGGCTTTTCTAGGGAATCCAATCAACAAGATTGAAGACTGGCTGCAGGATTGTGGGTAAGTGCTGGCGAGGCAGCTGGACTGAGCGTGGTTGGTGGTCGGATGTGCTAACAGGCTCCGGCTCTTGAGAACTCAGAGAGCAGGGACATGAATTTTAATTGGGCATAATGATTAGAAGTGAGGTTGAAATAAGGGAGAGGGGATTGTAAAAATTTGGGGTGAGTGTGGGGATTGAGGCTATGAATCAAGTGCGTCTCTGGGCTGAGACTAAGTTAGGGTGAGGATCTGGAAGTACAGGCTGGACCTGGTCTAAAACTAAGAAGGATGGAAATGGGTAGCCATAGGGAAGAGCTGGGCTAAATTCCAGATTCCTGCTCCATTGCTTTTCCCTTCAGACTGGAGTTTTACACCGTGTAACAAAAGAGGAGTTAGAAACCTAATTGTTCTTATGGTCAGAGTACTTCTTCATTATGAATCATTATGTTGTTTATTTCTACTGCAGAACACAGGAAGAGGGGCTAAGGGTTTACCCCAGTCATTCAAAGCAGTGACGAATTGGAGCAGGTACTTCAAGGCAAAATGTAGTATCTCTTTCCTGAGAAACACATTAAAATTGGAAACCCTACACCCCCTCTGCCTGTACCATTTTAGGTTCAGTCTACCCAGACACAGAGGGAAAGCTTCTGTGACCTATTTAAGTGTGATCATTTGTGTGATAATGAATTCTCAGAACTTATCACTCCCGCCTACTCTTTATTTCCTCTTCAGAAATGTTTCAAGCTTTATATAGCCTTTCATCTAAACTTGTTTATTAACATATGAATAAACCCATCCTGGCTTATTTGGTAGGAAATAAATAGCACTGCAGAATCCAAGGTTGTTTATTTTAACTCTGCCCTGGGAGGTAAGGCCAGGAAGAATTTATTTTGTGTTTTTGTTGTTTACAAAACATGTTGTCTTTATTGTCATAATCTGGTTCGGAATTTCAAAGTCAATTAAGGGTAATCAAAATATAGGGAAGTAAATGGATGGTGGTAATGTTTGCAGATTTGGGTGTGTGAGAACTGTCCCAGGATTTAAAATGCTTCTCCAGATACGTACAGGAGAACCAGTGGGCTCAGTTACTGTCTTTATCCCATTAACTATTCTTCAGTCTTATCAATTCAAGTCAATAATTATTATTAACTGTGCGTTTATTGACTGTCTGATTGTCTAAATGGCCTAGAGGGGTGCCAAGTAGTTTAAAATATGCTCCTTGACCGCAAACATACTACATTCTAGTTGAAAAGAATAAATTCCCAGAAATACAAGATTGTAAATTCCAGAAATCACCTTTCCCTACCTATATTCTACCAAGATAAACCCTGAACCAAAATTTGTGATGAAAAAGTAGTCTGGTGAGTGAAAAGGCTCCAAGATTTGAGCCTAATTCTTGTGCTAACCATCTGTGTAACCAGCTGTAAGCAAACAGCTGAAATTCTATCTCAGACTCGTCTTCTGTAAAGTGGAGAGCTAGAATAATAAAGTTGCAAAAGATTCTTGTGAGATTTAAATGATATATGTGTACAAGTGCTTTATACTCTGTAGTAATATGTGAGTGGTGTCAGGGAGGAAAGAATATTCCTCTACCCTTCTTTCTAGGTTCTTCTTTAATTCTTTAATCTGAGAATTAAATTGACATGAGACAGATTAACAGGAGAAAATCAAACAAAAGTTTAATAACATGTATACATGGGAGACATCCCGGAGAACTGAGTAACTCACGAAAATGGTGAAACTCTCACCTTAAATACCATCCTCAGCTAAAGACAAAAGATGATAGTGAGGATAGTGGTTTGGGACTTCAAAGGGGGGGAAGGCAATTCACATGGAGATGAAAAGGCAAATGTTTGGTAAACAAATACTTACTGGACTATGTAAAGACAACGGGATACCGAGCAGACTCTGATTTCCAACACACCTAGTTCATATTCTCTAGTGAGATCTCTTTTCCTGTTACCGTCCCTCTATCCAAATTCTTTAGGCAGCTAAGGGAGAAGGTCAAAGTTTCTTCCTGAGTCTTTTGAGCCTTGGTTGTTTTCAGCTTGAAATAATCCACATGCCAAAGAGACATTTCAGGGTGGCAAATTTTGCTCCCCTACATGAAGTTTATAAAGGTGAACTTTATGCTACTTTAAAATTTCACAAAATAAGTCCATCTATCTATTTACCTGGCATCTATCTGTATCCTTTTATTTATCAGAAAAGTGTGTCCAGATATGATACATATCAACTTTAAGACAGTGATTACCTCTAGGAAGGAAGAAAGTTAGGAAGGAAGGGGAGTAAAACTTCTCCTGAAAATATCTAACTATCTGAGGGCCAGTTCTGTCAGTTTTCCCAGAGCACAAAAGTGCCTTCTCCTGATCTTTGCCCTGAAATTCCTTCAAGGTGTATTGTAGGTCAGCGATTGCAGTGGCTAATGACTTGATTCTTGTAGAACTGGATGGTGGGCAACATTCTTCATTTTGCAATCCCTTCCCTTTCAGTCTTAATTTCGACCAAGCTTTGAGAGGCACTTCATGACCAGTTTGTCCCATGGCACTAGGAATGCTTATTCCCAGGTCAGGTGAGGATTTCTTTGATAGGCCACTTAATATGCTATTACTGGACTAGGCCTTGTTAACAGTAGCCAAAAGCCTCTGGACCACCTGTCTTACTGGTCTGTTATGGTCCAGGAAATTGTTTCCTCTTGCTGTTTCTTCCTATATCTAGACTTACACTATCACTATCATTGATCTTATAGAACTACATATTTGATCAATCATTTCAAGTCGCCTAATCATCATTAATTTGATCTGAGGCTCAGTCACACATACGGTAATGCAAGAAAAAATAATCTTGTAAAATAAAATTACAAGTAATATAGCTAGTAACATTAATAGGTCATAAGTAAGTATTGAAGCTAAGAACTTCTATTAGGTGCTGCCCTGTATCTCCCCAGGTCATCTGACCAGTCTGTTCTGCACCAGTCACTATCTTTAAGGGAAATGACATATTGGAATTGTACATAAAGTTCACCAAAGATGTCTGCACGTACAAGGCGAGAGGTGGGTCATCACGACCTCATACATAGGATTGAGAAAGAAATATTATCATCTAGGGCATTACATGGCTGGTGCCAGAAGAAGAAAAATTGATCTCTACGGTTGAGCAGATATTTCTGCCATTGCAGAGGTCTGGTTAATGCACAATGCAGGTGTACAATGCACACCAGAGGGGAGGAAGGAGGCCAAAATGGGCAGGAAAAAAAATTTGTTTAAATTTCTGTCTTGCCTGAAAATGAATTTTTATTTCATCAGTCTCTGCAGGCAGAATCTATGGAAATTGCTGGAAGAAGCTAAAAATAGCCACATGCTTCTTCTCACAGTCCAATCCTCCTCCCTACTCTTTGTTTATGAATTGGGTATACAGGAAGAGCAGTAGCTTGGCTCTTCTATGTCAGACTTGAAATGATGCTAAGGAACCTTTCAGTGCAAATGTGGAGAGAAGCAGCTATGGATCTAGTCTCTAGTTATTGATTTTATGTTCTAAGCAATAACTCATGAAAGGCCTGGGACTTGGATGAGGGACATGAAATTTCAGACCATCATGCTCAGAGGAGCTGAGCATGGATCAACAGATCCAGGCCTATGTCCATACTTGTGTGGTGTATTCCACATACACATAGAAAAGCATACCATCACAAGGGTCAGCCTGAGCTGGTCCTCATATAGAGACTATGGACATGCCTGCTAGGGCACAGCTAGAAAATAGAAATGAAGGATGCACACCCAACAAATATTGTGTTACTAAATTTTGCTTTGGGCAAATAAGGAATTTTATCAGTGGTATTTTTTAATGTAAATTTTATTGAAGTATAACATACATATCAGTAGCATTTTTCTTTTTAATATAAATTGTAGTGCAACTCAATGGATGTAAATTTCAGCTATGCTAGATGAATAAATTCTAGCGACCTGCTGTACAACATAGTGCCTATAGCTAACAATATGGTATTGTGCACTTCAAAATTTGTTAAGAGGGTAAATCTCATATTAAGTGTTCTTACCTCAAAAAAAAAAAAAAATCAAAGGGAAACAAGGATACTCTGGGAGTTGTTGGATGTGTCTGTTAGTTCGATTGGTGATGGATGGTATCACAAGTGTTTACATATGTCCAAGCTCATCAAGTTGCACACATTAAATATGTGCAGTTCCTTGTTTATCAATTATACCTAAATAAAGCTGTATATAAATATACATATAAATGTATACATATAAATATCCATATAAATATAAATATAAAATAATAGCAATATAAATTGTGTTGAAGTATAAAGTATTTACTGAAAAATAAACGAGTCTTAAATATATGGTTCAATGAATTTTCTCAAAGGGAATATAGTGATGAAATCTGAAATAGAACATCACTAGCACTCCAGAAGCTCCTTCTGTCCCCTTCTGTTCACTGCCCTGCTTCCAAGGGTAACCAATACCCTGACTTGTAGCATCAAAGATAAATTTTGTACTTTTTAAACTTTATATAAATAGAATCATACAATATGCACTGTTTTATGTGTCTTTTTTTTGTTCGGCATTATGTTTGTGATGTTCATCCATGTGTTTGCATCCAGCAGTAGCTCATTCTTTTCCATTGTTGTGTAGCATTGTCTATTGATGATGCAATTTATCCATTTTACAATAACTAGAGATTTGGGGGCCTGCCGATTCTGAGTTATTGTAAACATTATTTCTTTTGGTGAACGTATACAGGCATTTCCATTGATTGCATACCTAGAAGTGTAACAGTAGTGTGTTTTATTGTAGTTATAGTAATTGTAGGCTTTAGTAGTTGCATTACTGTGTAGCTACAGCACAAGCATTAAATGCAACAGTAGATCTCAGCATTCTAGTCGTTGACTATATTGTTATCATAGTGTTTTTTAATAGTAATAGGAAATATTAATTTATACTAATATTTGTAATGTTATATATACTAACATGCTTGTAGTATTATAATATATATCTTTATGTAATTATATATTAGGAAGAGAAGTATGTATTTGTAGTTCTAGTTGTGTTTGTTAGAGTTACCCATTCTTAATTACCTTGAGTATCATTCCACATTTTATAGCATATATTGATGTACAGTTTTTCTCATGAGGACATGTAAAAATCCAGATTTTAGACAATATTGTTGACTTTTTCACTATTGAAAGGAAAGTACCAGCAAAAGATGTCTATATGTGTAGGGATTTATTTTGTAAAATTAAACACAGCTCGTTCTACAGGTGTTGAGTCTGTAAGCCCATTTTCATTATTAAACATTTCATGAACTGATACTCCAATAGCCTGAGAGGTGCCTGGATCTCTGGAGACTGATAAAGGAGAAGGCTCGTTTAAGACCAGCTCCAATGGATGCTCTCCAGTCAGTTTCCCTGTTAACTCACTTGAACAACTCTTCTCTATTCCAGCCTCCATTTGAGATTACATTCAAAGCATCATGCGCAACTTCCATTTTTAAAACTTTCAGGAAAGCCAACTATAAAACTCACAACACGTCAGTGTTTGAAGTGAACTAGATAATGATAATATCTAGGCATCTAAATCCCCTTACTTAATATTTGGGAACATAGCAGCAGCCAGGAGCCAGGACTGGAATCCAGGTGCTCTGGTCCCTGTTCAAAGCTTTTTCACAGACAACTTCTGTGAAAGTTGTGAGGGACATGAAATTTTAGAAAGCGAATTTCTTCCTCATTTAAGTTGTTTCTCACTATCATGTATGCTGAATTCCAATTGTTCTTCCTGTGGAGACAGTAAATGTTTGATAAGCTCATATCTCAAAATGTAGAAATGTAATCTCTAATCAAGATGCGGTTCCTGCTGCTTCCTGAAAGACGTGATATTCAGCAGGAACGGGGCTCAGAGAAAAGGAAGGAGGTGTAGGTAGATAAGATGACCTCCTAAAAGTTTTTTCTTGGTTTCAATATTTGTATTTGTGATGGAAAGTTTATGGCACCCAGACCCCTGCTTCTGTAAATATATTTCTCCAGTTTTGCTTCCGTATCTTTCCTATTTCCTAGCTACTGAAGAATCATTGCTAAACTGACTTGGGACACTGTTATCAGCACAATGGCAGCACAGTCTAAAATACAGCACCATGGCAGTTCATGAAGTTTTATGTATATACATATATATGTGTGTGTATCATACTAATAATTTCCTTGGGATGTAAAATTATTTTATGTAAGAAATTGTGGTGTGTGTCTCTGTGTTGGCAAGATCTCTAACAACTCTCAAATCCATTATCTAACAAATCTCAAATCCATTATTCCTGCTTTAACTAATTCTATTTATTATTAATTAGGATGAAAATGAATAAATGTGATGAACAAAAAATAAATAAATAAAATAAAATACAGCACCTTCTGTCTACCTCTATGAATTTGTCAGTCAAATCATCACTCTCCATTTTCTTCAACATAAAAGCAATTTAAATACTACTGACTCTCATTGGAAAATTACGTGAACTTGTGGGAAATATTTGAAGAAAAGCCCTTTCGAAAATGTAGTGATTTAAACCTATGAGATTCTTTTTGGTTTTTAGATACTTTGAAGAAGGGTTTTTTGAGGAAGCCGGACAGCCGATCCACAACGGTAAGTAGAGGCTCTGTTCTTTCTCCTCTTGTTCCTCTACCTTAGACAGAGACACGGCTGTGTGTGTGTGTGTGTGTGTGTGTGTACATGCACATGTGTATGCGTGCGTAAGATGCTATCTTTTCATTGCCTACAGAACGCCTATTAGTGGTCATAAGACAGTCCAGGAGGCCCAGAAGATAGAGTAAGTGTTGGGTCAGAGCCCGCAGGCTGACTAGTCCTCAAAGGTTATCTCCTGTTAGTGGCTGTTCAGCTAACAACCACTGCTATGGAAAACGAGCTTTATAAAATATGTGTGTCGATGTAGAGAACAAACGTATGGACACCAAGGGGGAAAAGTGATGGGGGGGTGGTGGTGGGATGAACTGGGAGATTGGGATTTACATATATACACTAATATATATAAAATGGATAACTAATAAGAACCTGCTGTATAAAAAATAAAATAAAATTCAAAATAAAATAAAATATGTGTGTCTATGTATGTATGTCTATGTGTGAGTGCATACCCCCATGTGCCAATTCTTTGGCAGAGGATTGTGTACATGACTATGTGATATAGGGGACAGGTTAATTATAGGTGAGTTTTTACGCGATTTTTTAAATCAAAATATGAATGTGATTTCTGAGGTAGTATATGTATGGCTGGGGTAGTTTTTCAAACATGTGGATGTATGATGTAATTGTGTGGTTGTAGATGTGTACACAAATGTGTGATTGTGTGTGTGAGTCCAAGCCTGATTTTCTGCAGCCTTTGCCTTATTATTTGACAGGGTGCCCCAGCCATGGAACCAGCTTTGAAGATGACTTGACCCTCGGAGCAGAAGGTAAGTGGCACAGCTCTCTGAGGTTGGGATTGAGGAAGAGGCTATCCACTGGATGAATTAAGGATAGAATGGAAGGGGAGAACTGCAGAAAGAAGCAGCCCATCCCTGGGGTCTTATCTGCAGGGAAAGAGCAATCTCATATGATCTAATGGAAAACTCAGAAAGTGTCACATGCCCAGAAGTACTTCCTCACCAGCCTATCAAGACATCTACTGGTCCATCATTGGAGCTTTCCTTCGGCCCCTGAATATATAAAATCACCATAAAAGTGGCTGCCCAGACATCTTTGAGATGGTTTCCTGTATAGGAAGCCCCAGGCAGCCTGAGTACTGGGTGTAAGAGAGAGACTCCATTGGAGGAAAATAAGGGCTGGGATAAAGGATGGAGGTACCACAACCTACCAGTGTCTTCTGGCACCCGTAGAGACTCAAGTGGTGAGGCAGGAACACTAGCCTGGGGGCCTGAATGACTCTGTCCTCCTCAGGACAGCGAAACTCTTGTCTGGGCACCAGGCATGGTTCAGAAGTTCAGAGGCTTGGGGCCAGTTTTTCTCTGCTGTATTTGTCCAGGTCTGTGTTTGATAATCTTCAGATACTTATATAAAGAACAGAGTTCATGGGATTCAGGGGCCTATAGTAGTGGCAGAGGGGAACAGAGGGGGTTGAGTTTTAAGCTCAGAGGGGCAGCTTAGGTGATTTGCAGTCTCCCTTCTAACTTTTTCTTTGCCTTTCTGTTCCTTGTCCAGCCACACTGTTGGCCGCCAACAGCAAACTCTTCTCCAGGTAAGTGTTCGGTTGAGCCAGGCTGAACGATGTCTCCTTCAGGACCTACTGAACTGGGGTGAGTGTCAGAGTCCAAGAAATTAAAAACAAAGAGCTGAAGATTCACAATAGAGTGTGAGATTTCCAACTAGGAATGAGACCATAGATTGAGTTTTTACAGTAGATGGTTCAAAGGTACCCAGCAGGGAGTGACAATGCCCAGTAGGGCATGTCTAGGAACCAGGGTGCAGACTGCTTACAAGATTAGTATGACTTCAACGTTGATCCCTGCAGGAGTTTCCTGGAGACAGCCCGGCCTGGGCAGCTACTGGATCTTGGCTGCAGTTTGGCTTCCAGCAGCATGACTGGTGGGACCAACAAGACTAGTTCAAGGTAGGTGCCAAGTTTGGCAGGGGGTGTAAGGGTGGGGAAGATGAGAGGTAGAAGAGAATGGAACTAAGAACCATTGCCAGTTTTTTTCTGGGATATACTACTAGAGCTTTTATGTAGTCACATACTTGACAAGCATAACAATATTTGCTTCAAGAATAGTAGGGATGCAGAGGAATCTACTGCTCAGAGCTGGATGCTGTGTGTAAAATACAGGTGTCTCCTCCCCTGCACCTTGTACCCCAGGAGGTGTAGTATTGGTACCATCACAGTTCCTGGACTTATAAGTACTCAGTAAACAATCAATAAATGTATTAATTGATTGATTGGTTGATTGAGGCAATAAAATATTGATTCATAAAGATAATTTTGTACCCCCAAATGCAGGCCAGGCAATGACTGTCTGGAATTTGAAGATGAAGCAGACAAAGAGTTTGCCCCCAGGAGCCCACCAAGCCTATAGGGTGAACAAAATACACACACAAATAACTTTAAAACAAGATGGAAAGTGATGAAAACTAGTGTGCTATAATAAAAATTGTTTGGAATTTGGAGTCAAAGTTTGAATTTGAGACCTTATTAGCTATTAACTATCTTTAGTGATTTGTCTTTACTGAACCTTAGCCCTGGCAACACCCAGTTCAGTTAACACAGAATCTCTGGAGATGAGACTCAAATATCTGCATTAAAAATTTTTTTCGAAGTATATTTGATTTACAGTGCTTCAGGTGTACAGCAAAGTGATTCAGATATATATATAGATATATATATATATATATTCTTTTTCAGATTCTTTCCCATTATAGGTTATTGCAAGATATTGAGTATAGTTCCCTGTGCTGTATAGTAGGTCCTTATTGTTTACTGTTTTATATATAGTAGTGTATATGTGTTAATCGCAAACTCCTAATTTATCTTTCCCCATCCTCTGCTATCGCCTTTGGTAACCTTAAGTTTGTTTTCTATGTCTGTGAGTCTATTTCTGTTTTGTAAATAAGTTCATTGGAATCATTTTTTTAGATTCCACATATAAGTGATATCATATGTTATCTGTCTCTGTCTGACTTACTTCACTTAGTATGATAATTTCTAGATTTATCCATGTTGCTGCAAATGGCATTAGTTCATTCTTTTTTATGGCTGAGTAATCCATTGTATATATATACCACATCTTCTTTATCCATTCATCTGTTGATGGACATTTAAGTTGCTTCCGTGTCTTGGCTGTTGTAAATAGTGCTGCTATGAACAATGGGGTGAATGTATCTTTCGAATTAGAGTTTTCATCTTTTCTGGATATGTGTCCAGGAGTAGGATTGCTGGATCATATGGTAACTCTCTTTTTAGTTTTTTTGAGGAATCTCCATACTGTTCTGCATAGTGACTGCCCAATTTACATTCCCACCAACAGTGTAGGAGGGTTCCCTTTTTTCCACACCCTCTCCAGCATTTATTATTTGTAGGCTTTTTTTTTTTAATTTATTTTTGGCTGTGTTGGGTCTTCATTGCTGCACGTGGGCTTTCTCTGGTTGCGGTGAGTGGGGCTACTCTTCATTGCAGTGTGCAGGCTTCTCATTGCAGTGGCTTCTCTTGTTGTGGAGCACAGGCTCTAGGTGCATGGGCTTCAGTAGTTGCAGCATGCGGGCTCAGTAGTTGTGGCTTATGGGCTCTAGAGTGCAGGCTCGGTAGTTTTGGCGCACGGGCTTAGTTGCTCCACGGCATGTGGGATCTTCCCCTATCAGGGATCAAACGCATGTACCCTGCATTGGCAGGCGGATTCTTAACCACTGCGCCACCAGGGAAGCCCTGTAGACTTTTTGATGATGGCCATTCTGACTGGTGTGAGGTGATACCTCATTGTAGTTTTGATTTTCAATTCTCTAATAATTAGCAATGTTGAGCATCTTTTCATGTGCCTACTGGCCATCTGTATGTTTTCTTTGGGAAAATGTCTATTGAGGTCTTCTGCCCATTTTCTAATTACGTTCTTTGTTTTTTGATATTGAGATGTATGAGCTATTTATACATTTTGGATATCAACCCATTATCAGTCATATCATTTGAAAATATTTTCTCCCATTTAGTAAGTTGTCTTTTCATTCTATCAGTGATTTCCTTTGCTGTGCAAAAGGCTTTAAGTTTAATTAAGTGCCATTTGTCCATTTTAGCTTTTGTTTCCTTTGCCTTACGAGAGAGATCAAAAAAATGTTGCTACAATTTATGTCAAAGAGTATTCTGCTTGTGTTTTCTTCTAGGAGTTTTATGACTTCTGTTCTTATGGAACAGTGTTTACCCATTTTGAGTTTATTTTTTTATACAGGGTGAGAAAATTTTCTAATTCTTTTACATGTAGCTATCCAATTTCCCAGCACCACTTATTAAAGAGACAGTCTTTTCCCCATTGTATACTCTTGCTTCCTTTATCATGCACTATAAGTGCATAGTTTTTTCCTGGGCTCTCTATTCTGTTCCATTGATCTATATATCTGTTTTTGTGCCAGTACCAAACTGTTCTGATGACTATAGCTTTATAACCGGGTCTGAAGTGGACACAAGTCACCTCTTCCCCCCGGGGTGTGCTGGCAGCTATCACCTTAGTGGAAGCTGTGGCTGGAGATGGAGGGGCTAGAGCCAGAGCCTGGTGTGAGCCAGGGCTTATCCTGTGCTCAGTGGCTCACAGCACCCTATCCGGGGCAAGATTGTGTCCTAAGTTGTTGGAGCAGAATTCCTGAGGGTCAGGTCTGAGCTGGTTCCATTCCCTCTGAGTGTGTGCTCTCCTGCATCCCAGCATTGATACCTTCGCCCCAGAGGGGAGCAGGGCTGGAGCAAGAAGGGCCGGGGCAGGTGCCCATTGCAAGCAAGGGCCCATCGGGGAGCGGTCCTGGCACACGAGTCAGAGTTCCAGATCGCTCTCCATCTGCCTCTGCTGGGAGCACCAGTAATGGCTGCCATCGCCCCATTCAGATGTAGCGCCAGGTCCAAGCCAGCTCCATCGCCCACAACTACACACTCTTCTCAGTAATGGCAGCCTTCACCCTAGTGGAGAGCTGCACCATGGAGCAAGAGGGACTAGAGTGGGTGCCCCGTGTGGGTCGCAGGAAGCTGGCCAGAGACAAGGCACTTTCAATCTGCTTCCTCCTCCTTGTCTCAGGGAGTCACGAACAAGTGTGCTGTCTTCACGAGCAGAGTCTAGGGTTCCTGCAGCCCTCCTGTTAGTCCCACTGGTTGTCAAGCCAGCTAATGGGACTCCTCTGCCCAGCATCAGACCCTAGGGCTGGGGTGCCCAATTTGTGGTTTGAACTGCCCACTCCCCAGGGAGGATCGCAGAGCCCATGTAATCCCCCTCTTCCTCTGTGTCCCCTTGCAGGGATGCAGGTCCTGCTGACTGTTTCTCTTCTCTTCCTACCCAATTCCATGTAGATCTTGCTTTACAGCCTTGGCTGTGTAAGAGTGTATCAATCTCCAATGTGTTTTCAGCGAGAATTGCTCCTCATGGAGATGTATTTTTGATCTGTTTGTTGGGGTGGGTGAACTCAGCATCTTCCTTCTCTGCCACCTTGATCTCCCCCCTCCTCGGTGATCTAGTCTTATGCCCACAATTCAGATAAGGAAACTTAGGATCATGAAGATAAAATTGGCAGTTAGGAGGAATGCATGAAAATAGATCCAGGGATTCCAATTATCCAGCTATTACTTGAATAAGATGGTCTCGATTTGGATCAAAAAGCCCAGCATCCTTTCTGAAGAGAGGAACAGTGATTAGTCAAAGCCTCAAATAATTCACAGCTCCCCTACCCACATTGTTGTTTGGAACACATAGTTGGTGAGCTCTAGTGTCACCCAGCTTGGTGCTACCAAGCTTTGGATGTAGACATATGTTGGTGCCATACCGAGAGAGAGACAGAGACAGAGACAGAGAGACAGACAGAGACAGAGAGAAAGTGTTTGGTCTGTAATGCAGGACTTCTGTCCTGAAATTGTGCTGTAAAGGGGCCTACTTCTCAAAAGCAGGTTTGAGCATACCTGTATAGATAAAATTTTATTCTCAGGGTGAGAATAAAATGAGTTTTATGTTCCTTACACACTCATTGCCTGGTTGTTCCACACAGCCACTGGCACAAGCTGGGTAGCAAGTTACAAAGCGCTTGGCAAAAGCCAGCTGTATCATAGTATGTGCAAGTGGGAACTGACAGGTTAATAACACAACCGCAAGGTTTCTTTGCATCTAGACTGCTTTTGATTTTTCAGATCCCTCTCATAGCAAATTTTCATTCGTCTGTTATCACTGTAGTCATGACAGAATCTCGTTCAATTTTTAAACCAGGGAGAGATTGTAATTCCCATGTTTCAGACAGAGAGTTTAGATTCAGAGAAGTGAGAGCTTTTCTCAGTCACAGTGGTAGATGGAGAAATGGCCAGAAAGGTATCTCAGTCTCCTGACACTTTTATTAGATACTCTGGATTACCCTGTGTCTCAAAGCTTTGCTTGTTTACCCAAACCCCCTCTTTGCAGCATCTCAGAGATTCTGGACAAGGTGCAAGAAGATGCAGAAGATGTCCTTTTCAGTCTGGGCTTTGGCCAGGAGGACCACAAAGACACTTCTCGAATTCCTGCCCGATTTTTCACCACCCCCTCTCAGGCCAAAGGCATTGATTTCCAGCTCTTCCTGAAGTCCCAGATGCGGAGGATTGAGATGGAAGACCCGTGCCTCATGCTGGCCAGTGAGTGTTACCACAGATATATGCTCAACTTCTCTCCCAGCCTCCAGTCATTCACAACAGGGATCAGTGGTTCTAAATCCTACTTTCTCTTGGTCAGCTTCACTCGACCCTTTGTCTCTTGTGTCTCTTTCTTCCTATGCTGTCTTCAGTGAAGATAGAGAACTTTGACTTCTGCTTCTCTCTCTTGAAGAAATTGTCTTCAAGAGACCTCATATCACTATTACTTTCTTTAGATCTTCTCTCTTTTAGCTGAATCAAATAGGAACAATGTCTTTAAATCTTGTCCCCATTTTCTATTTCTCAGTTGGAATTATTGAATGTTCCCCATTTATAGCCACTACATTAAAATCATTTCCATTTAGGGCAGTGGTTCTGTTAATTATGTTAAATTGTGCAGGAGTTAATAAAACATTCATATTCATAGGCTTTTCTTCCAGAGAAGGAAGGGCTCAGGAATATTTATTTTAAATAAGCACGCCAATGATTCTTATGTACAATCCTCAGACCACATCTAGAGAAACAATGATTTAAGTTGTCCCAATTCCATACTAAGGAAAGATATGAGAGGGCTTCTCTACCTGGATGAGGGATAAAAGACTCTATTTTTTTCTATATGTTAGAATATATTTCAAATTATATTCTTTTACAGCCCCCCAACATAGTGTTTCTGATAGTGCTGTTTCAGATTCTTTGTAACAGATTCAACTTAAAAACTTGGTAAAACTACGCTTCTGAGCTCCACCTGCTGGAACAAGGATTTTGAGTTGGAGTATTTGCGCAAGCACTTTAGATGATTCTTATGCACACTAAAGATTGAGGATGATTTATTGAATTTATTTTATGTGCCAAGTACATAATTAGTTGTTAAATTCTGGAAGAACAGCAGCTAGGCAAGAGAAACATGATTCTTGCCTTTAGGACACTTACAGCTTAATGAATATATGGTTTATCACAGTGCTTTTTCAACATGGGTGTATGTATGAATTACTGAAGGATATTGTTAAAATGTGTGGGATACAGTCTGAGAGTCTGTATTTACAATAAATTCCCAAGTAATGCCAATGCTACTGGACTACTGGCCACACTTTGAGAAGCAAAGTCTAGCAGAAATGATATAGTCCATCTAAATTTCTCTACCCCTGTCCATTGCCTAGTAATTGCTATCCCTCAAATTTGCTGCTATCAAAGAAGACTTCTATAACCCTAAAGCTTTCTTACTAAGAAAATAATGTTAGTTTTGCCCTTTTTAAGTCATGTTTGTCATCTAAGGCAAACACAGTGATAGAGACCATTGTATACTGACAGCAGAAAGGATATGCTAAATCAAGACACAGAAAAGTTTTTCATCCCATATAGAATTAATTTTTGGACTATTTGGGATAGGGAGTCAAAAAGTCAAGAAGGTCAAGAAAGAGAATCCTGGGTGTCAGAAATCTAAATGGGAGAAACGCTGGTAGAGAAAATGGCACCTTCTTTCTGAATTTTGAGTTTTAGGAAGGCTATTGAAGGGAAAGATTCAAGAAGTAATTTGCTGATGACCCCTAGACTCACCATCTTCAACCCTTGCACTCAGGCAGGTTTAAGCAAGTGCAAACACTGGCCGTCACCGCCGATGCCTTCTTCTGTCTCTACTCCTACGTATCTAAGACCCCTGTCCAAAAGTTCACACCATCCCACATGTTCTGGAATTGCAACCCAACTGATGTGCCATCCGTCAAGATTCTGGCCCCAGAACCTGAACCTCACTCACCCAGAGAGCGCCTCCGGAAAGCCATCTCCAAAATGTGCCTGTACACATGCCCACGAGATAGGCTATCACCACCCGACCACACCCCCAAAAGGAACAGTTTAGACCAGGTGGTGTGGGAAGTGATGGACAGAGTGCGAGGAGAGAAGCTGGTCCTCCAGCAAGACCCTGGGTTTGGGCCAGTCCCACAGGGAGATCCTGTGCCCCCCATCAGGGGTACAAAGCTGCCCATTTCTTCCTGTCCATGTGCCCTCTGCTTTAAAGAGGAAACACAGCAGGGGATGTCCACGTTGCAAGAACCATCAGAAACTCTGGATTCTAACCCCTGTTGCACACATTCTCTGCCCAGGGCAGATCTACAGTGGAGCACAGACCCTGCACAGGTAAAGAGACAGCTGTGGGGTCTGCAAGCCACCAGTAAGGAAGCCCATTTAGCCAAGGATGAGACCTTCTGCAAAAGAAAGAGCAGAGCAAGAAAGAGTCTGTTTCAGAAGAATCCCATGGGCAGGAAGGTGAAATCACTGGACCTGTCCATCATCCAACAGCAATGGAAACAGGGCCAAGAGAGAACAGAACTGCACCGATCTCTAACCCAGCAGCTGCAGGACACTTTGGACTTGGAGGTGAGTGGGTTGAAAGTGAGGGAGAGGCTGGCAGAGAAAGGCTCTGGATTCCTGCCCTTGGGTAAAGGAAATCCAGGCTCCTTTTCCTCGCCAGATATATCAATTCTTGAATTACATTCAGAAACCTTTGGGAATGGGTTAATATACAAGGAGGGAGAAGAAGAAATGAGCCTGGTTTCTTAAGAGTGCCCAGGTTTCTAGCACTATTTTTCTAATTCCTTATCTAATCTGATCTTCATTGAAGTTTCTCATCAAGCACATCTGCCCCTGTCATTTGTGGGATCCACACAAGAGTACAGATAGATGTTACACACTAGGCTAAACACGATTAAATAAAATCTTCTCTTCTACCTTGACAAGTATGTAACCACAAAGTCCTAGAAGTTCAGGTTCAAATCTAGAATTCTCACTCTTAGGACTTCAGTGCTAGAACATGGCAGGGTTCTGCCATGTGGGCAGAGCCCCTCCCTATCCTGTCCCCTTCTCTTCCCATGGCCAGATCTGCCCTGCACCATAAGGGATTTTGCACATACATATGTGAACACCCCAGCCTGCATATACAAATGCCACAAACCCCCTACCCACACATATAACCACCATTAGTCATCACTCAGGCCTGGGAGTGCGTACATTAGGAGAAAGGCTGGTCTTTGAGAGAACAGACACCAGGGAAAGCCAATGCGTTTCCCTGAAACAGGCTTGGGGCCATTTGAATAGCATTTGGGGGGATTCTGGGTATCCAGAGCATGGTCTAGAAGGGGCAGTACAAGATCAAAGTGGACACATCCTCTAGGTCCACCAACTCTTCATCCCATGAGCTCTCTAAAACTCAGAATTCTTCTTGCCTGGGTCTATAGGCAGTACTGCCATCAAGTGCTAGAGTCTCAAGGAAAAGCCCTCAAATCCTTGCCACAAAGAGAAGCCATGGTGATTTGTAGTGTCATTTGCATGTATGTCACCTCTCATTGAATGTAGAGATGTTCCTGCCTTCCTCACTACCAGGCTCCTACCACAAGAGAAGAGGCCAAGGCTCTCAAGTACATTCAGCCTCTTTCCCTTACAGCTATCTGCCATTCTGCACTTTTCTCCAACACTGGCACTGACTGAGTTCTGCCGGGATCTTGGTTACAGGTGCAAAGCAACAGTGAGGAGGAGGAGAGCCGCTGGCCCAGCAGATCCAGAAACCACCACCTCTACCAGACTTTTGCTGGCAAAGACTCAGGAAGTAAGTGAAGTGGATCTCTCTCTCTCTCTCTCTCTCTCTCTCACTCTCTCTCTCTCTCTCTCTCTCGTGTGTGTGTGTGTGTGTGTGTGTGTGTGTGTGTGTGGTTCTCAAACCTCGCTGCACATTGTAAGCACATGGGAAGATTTTTAAAAATACTCACAGTGAAGTGTCCCACATCCTGCCTTCTGATTTAATTGGTATGGCGTGGAGCCCAGGGACTGATTTTTCTGCTTTTAAGCTCCTAGGGTAATTCTATTATGGCTGGATAAATACTTTGCTAGATCAGTGGTTCTCAAACTTTAGCATCAAAATCACCTGGAGAGCTTGTGACACTACGGATGGCTGGGTCCCAACTCCCAGAGTTTCTGATTGAATAGATCTGGACAGGGCCTAGGAATTTGCATTTCTAACAAATTCTCAAGTGATGTCAATGCTGTTGGTCTGGTGATCACAGTCTGAGAACTGTTGTTCGGGGGGAAAATTCTGTATAACCTTAATATTCAAAATGTAGTCTGCAGATCAGTAGTATTAGCATCATTTGGGATTTTGTTAGAAATGTGGAATCCCAGCCCTTCCCCACCCCCGACCTAATGGATCAAATTTTATTAAGATCCTTAGGTGATTTACTTGCACATTGAAGTTTGAGAAGCATTGTAGTTTGCAACAGGTGAAGACCAACCGGATGAAGACCAACCATGGAGATTTATACCCCAGCACCTGCATTTAGCTACTTTCTAATCAGCCCAAATCATGGGACTTAGGCAAGAGTCCTCAATGTATCTTACATCTATGTTCATTTAGGCTCTGAGTTCCATTCTGCAGCTAGGATCTGATGTATATAGCTCTCCTTCCCTCCTCAAAGAAGGACAGTGAATCTCATGTAGGTAGTTATTGCAGCTAAAATGTCTTTCCTCTAGATATGAGTTTCGAGTATTAACTCTTTCAGAGCTTTCCTTTATTTTTTGAAAATTTTGGCTAAAGATTTATTATTTAAACTAAGCAGAAATTAATATCCTGCTATTTCAACTGCCTATCCGCTAGGACCACAGAGAATATGGCATCAGAGGTAATGATTTTTCCAAGATAGGAAGAATTGAAATATTTCTTGAACTAAGTAAATGAATCATCTTGCTTAGGGTTCCCTCCATTTTGAACGTCTCAGTACTATTTACTGCACTTCCTAGTCCAATAGCTTTTTGTTTAACACCAAAATTTCATTGTTACTGGTCCAGAATCACAAAGGTCTTTATGATTCTAACTCCTTTAATTCTAATTATCTGTGGTTTTAGGGTCCTAATCACTCTACTTTCTCTCTTACCCATAACTTTCATCTCCGGATATATAGCTTGTATGTATCAGTCACTCACAAAACAGGTAAATATCAGAAGACAGCAATCTACTATATGTAGTTGAAAAAATTTAAGGTATGGAGTCAAATGACCTACCTCCCACTAGCTCAATAATCTTGCCAAAATCACTTAACTTTGTTTGTTCCTATGAAACCTCACAGAGAGTTTGTGAAGGTAATGTACCACACTGGAATAACTGTTATGATGTTGCTGTTACTGCTGCTGCTGATTTTAGAAAAGGTAATCATGGGCAAAATATTTAGATCAGTGAATCCCAATCTTACAAGCTTTTTAAAAAATTGCTATTTCCTGGACTCCACCTAATAGAATTAAATACAAATCTCTTAGGTTTGGACTTGGGCATTATTGTTTATTCTTCTTCAAAAGTTTCCTAGTGTTAGCAGTTACCTATTTTTGCATAATAAACCACCCAAAATGTAGTGACTTAAAGGAAAACTTAGTTATTATTTCTTGCTATTTCGTGGGTTTACTGGGGGGATTCTTCTGCTTGGTTCATCTGGGTTCACTTATGCAACTGCTTTTGGCTAGTTGACTGGGCTGGCTTAGAAGGTCTAAATGGGCTCACCCTATTGGTGCTAGCCTTGGTGCTGAATCTCGCTGCTGACTGTCAGCCAGGCAGGCACTCTCTCCATGTGGTGAGTCATTCTTCAGTAGTCTAACTTGTCTTTCTTACGTGGATGTTCAGCAAAAACTGAAGTTGCAATGGCTCTTTTTAAGGATATGTTTTAAGTTGTACAATGCCCCCTCTACCGCATGTTATTGCTCAAATCAAAGCACAAAGCCAACCTAGATTCAAAAGGAAGGAAAACAGACTTTACTTTTTTAATAGGAGTGGCAAAGTCACACTGTGAAAAGGCAATGTGGAATGGGAGGGTTGCTGTGGGCATCTTTATAAACAGTCTATCACAGACAGTGATTCTGGCACCCCATGAGGGTTAAGAAAGACTAGTTTAATTAAAGGGCTTTATCCTCACATATTAAAGATGCCCTGAGGCTAAGCTCTCATTCTAAAGCTCATTGAAACTCAGCCACAGCATATGAAATTTGAAAAGGAAATTAACTGCTAAACTTATCAAATTCAAATAGAAAATGTGGAGTATATGCACCACAGCTAGGTTTCCCTGCCAAAAATTTTAATTTATTCTAAAATAGCAAAACAAAGCTTTGCTCAAGTGTTAGTTGTCCAGCAGATGTCAGCCTCGCACAAGAAAATGCCAAGATGTCCAGCAAAGCAGGCTGTGCAGGATCTATATGATTATACCTTTCTAGACAATTCATGCAATACCCAAAACATCAGTTCCTCTCACAAAAGTCCCATCTTTGACTAAAGGTCAGTATACAGAAAGATTGGAATTGAGTTGCCAGGGAGGAAGTTTCTAGGAGTTAAACATTTCAGATAAGCAACTAGATGTAACTAGACTCCATTTTCTGCTAGGGTGATGGGATTTCATTACAGCAGGAGTTACTGTGGTTAGAGATGCTGTATTTCACTTATTCTAAGATGTACATTTTTCTGCACTTGAATATGTCTGAAATAGAATGGGTCTAACAATTGGCAGTGTCAACCAATATACTTGTGTGTGTGTGGGAGTATGTATATATATAAAATACATATACTTGTCTTCTTAATGGAATACAAAAATAATTATGTCTTACAAACAATGATTTATCAGATTCAATGAAACACAGTAACTTTAGAAATTCAATGCACTTAGCCTCTCAGGTAAATGAGGAGGTGATTTTATAGATTTTCCTTTTATGATTCCCCTAGAAAAATGAGAGATCTCTTCTTCTCTGACACAGACTTCAGCTGAGGCAGGGGGTCACAGTGGTTCCCAAATCATTCCAATGTTCTATGAGTTTCTTTAATAATCTTCTCACAAAGCTATAAGCTATCTCTCTCAATCCACTCCTCTATCATCCTTTAAGAGATCACAAGGAGTGGGAAGTAGCTATGAAAACAGCTCAGTACTGCCAAGATTAAAGACTGCATAAGAAACATGGTTAGGGAAATTCACTCACCACTATGAAAGGCAGAACTAGGTGGGACAGTTCCTCAGATCTACTGCCCCTTCCAGGATCTGTAATTATCTCCCAGGATCTCTGTATCTAGTCCCAGGTGTTAATCTACTACTTGTTATCAGGCATAGGAGAGGTGCAAGCATGGATAGGAAGTGGTAGCAGCACCCAGCCAGCAGCTGTGTCTAGTTGTGTGGTCCTCATATTTCACAAAGACACTCACTTGAAGAGGCAAATAGGGGTTGGAACCCAGCTCCACTGAGCTTACTTTCCATAATCTCAAGGGTCTTCTTCTTCTAAGAGGGAGTTTCTTTTTTTCCCCTAATTTATCTATATAAGATGAGCGCCTTTCTGTAATTAGCACAAGGGCACATTTTCTGTTAAAAGAGGATCTTGTTCCCAGCTATCAGCTTTCATCCCTCCCACTCCATCTTTTAGTCTCTTCCAGAGAAGTCTTAATCTTCCTCCAAGTTCCTGGCAAAGAATGACACTCATCCCTCATAATTTGCACCTTGCTCAAGAATTTCAACTTCACGGCCCTTTTATTGGTGCCCTGTTGCTGAAATTTAAATCGTTTGACCTTTACCACATTTATGAGAAGCAGGGCTAAGGAGAACATTTTTATTTTTATTTTGTTGTTGTTGTTGTTTCTTTTACCAGATCTGAGGTAGCACAGCATAATATATATCCTGTTTGTGAAGTGATCATATCTAGAGGTGAGAGGTTTCATTTTATTGTCAACACTGCTAGCAGCAAGTGGGAGAAGAGTCAGGAAGGATTAGGTGGGGAGGCTGGTGCAGAACATAGGATAAAGAAGAAAACTAGTCTGAGATAATCCCAAATGGTGGGTAACTCAACACACTATCTGTTTGTACTTGGTGGAAACTCTGTGAGCCAGGTAGCTACAGACTTGCTCTTTGATGAAAGATTTTGCCATATGATAATATTAACAATAACAAATATATATAGTGCTTATTACATGTCACACACTATCCTTAGCACTTTGTGGGAATTAAATCATTTAATCCTGTGATATAAGTTGTTTTATTGTTCCCCATTTTATAGGTGATGACCCTGGGCACAGTTATTTTTATACCAAAATAAATTCTCAAGAGGAACTATCAGATAGGAAGTGTAGGGAGAGACAAGAACAGGGAGAGGAAAGAGAGAGAGGACTATGAGAATGTGATAATTATTTTTCTGCCTCATTTACAATTCTTACCAAGGTTGTTTTGTGTCTGTGGGGGAAATATAATTAAAAACAAAATCTTCTGCCACCCCAGAATCCCTCTCCAGAAAGGTATAAGAGAAAGAAAAAAGTTTTGTTTTTGAATTAAACCAGAATATGATGTGCATCGCAGGCAAAAGATGTGCTAAAGAGACTGCAGAGACAGAAAGGGATCTTACCCTCTTATATATCCAAGAAGATACAACCCATTACATACATGTTGTCAAAATAAACAATAACTAGTCCTCAAGTAAGAGGACTTGACAGCACCATTTTTCACACATAGTTCATCCTAGATTCACCTGGTAACTGAGGTGGCCAACCATATTAGCTAATTGCCTTTAGCCAAAGGAATAATAAATACCTCTCATGTTTTTATGGCAATTCGTGGTTTTGCAGTTGGAGCCAGGCATCTAAGTTAGACTGGAGACTGGGAGATGGGGGCTCTATGATCCTTGATACATTTCAAAGCAATGGCTTCCATATCCTTGAGAGAGACATTTCTGGTTTGTAAAGGTGTCAAGGGGCTTATTTAGCCTTTAAAAAAGATTTACATACATTTCAAAGAAACAAAGAATTTACAAGTTTCCTAAAGAAACATGTTTTAACCTGCCAGGTGAGTGACCTGCCCCTGTGCACTACTCCCCCATGGCCCTACCAAAGTGGCCAGGTGAGCACAGCCCACACAGGGAATGCTCCTTGAGTCAACCTAGTTCTGATGGCCAATAGGATTGCCTTTCTGGGCTCCACAGGTCTGAAACAATTAGAGAGATAGTTCTTGGCTGGCTACCACCCCCAGGGCACTGCACAGACAGCAGACTGAAACAACCCCCAGTCTTCCCGTGCAAAAGGCCTATTTACTTGTCCTGGAGCATCAGCCTGAGAAGTAGGGTTCAAGTTAACCACACATCTAGATGCTACAGAAGTGTTCTCAGGGAACATTAGCCAGTACTCTCACTTGACTTCACTACAACTCACCAGTACCTCCCAGAAAGGTGCTTATACACTCAACTGGAGCCCAGAATTTTGCAACATTCTCAAAGGGACACCTCCGGGTTCTTGGTCTTGATGCCAGCAGAGTCTACAATTTCAGTCCCACAGGACCGTATATATATTTGCATATCTTAAAAGCTGCTGCCTGAAGGTCTAACTTTCAATCAGCCCAAAACTGAGATCCCTCCTCTAGGACACTCACAGATCATGGCACATTCTCAACAACTGGGACCTACCAAGAATAAATCAGGCTGCTTAGACAAACACAAATGTTTGAGAGGCAACAAGCTAGGGAAAGGTTAAATGATAAGGTTCATCTCCTACACAAGGCCATTCCATCAAGACTGGGAGACCTAGCTATTTCACATAGAAACAAAACAGAGAGTCAAGCAAAAATGAGGAGTCAAAGGAATATGTTTCAAATGAAAGAACAAGATAAAAACCCAGGGAAAAGAAACAAAGAAACCTCAATGAAACGGAGACAAGTAATTTACCTGATAAAGCGTTCAAAGTAATGGTCATTAAAGTGCTCACCAAACACAGGAGAAGAATGGATAAACACAGTGAGAACTTTAAACAAAGTTATAGATAATAAAAGAAAGTAGAAAACAAACCTCACAGGTTTGAAGAATACAATAACTGAACTGAAATGTACACTAGCAGTGTTCAACAGCACTCTAGATGAAGCAGAAGAAAGAATCAGTGATCTGGAAGACATGGCAGTGGAACTCACCCAACAGAGCAGCAAAAAGAAAAAAGAAATTTAAAAAGTGAAGATAGCTTAAAGGACCTATGAGGCAACATCAAGAGGAATAACATTTGAATTGTAGGGGTACCAGAAGGAGAAGAGAGAAAGAAAGGGGCAGAAAACATATTTGAAGAAATAATGGCTGAAAATTTCCCTAACTTGGTGACGGAAACAGACATCTAGATCCAAGAAGCCCGGAGTATTCCACACAAGATGAGCCCAAAGAGAGCCACACCAAGATTATAATTAAAATGTCAAACGTTAAAGATAAAGAGAGAATCTTAAAAATAGCAAGAGAAAAACAACTTGTTATGCAGAAGCTAACCCCCATAAGACTATCAGCCAATTTCTCGCAAAAACTGCGGGCTGGGAGTGGCATGATATATTCAAAGTGCTGAAAGAAATAAACTTCCAACCAACTGATACTCTACCCAGCAAGGTAATCATTTAGAATTGAAAAAAAGATAAAGAACTTTCCAGACAAACAAAAGCTAAAGGAGTTCATCACCACTAAACCAGTCTTGCAGTAAATGTTAAAGAACCTTCATTAAGCTGAAAAAAGGGGGCACTAATTACTAACAAGAGAACATATAAAAGTGAAAGTCTCACTGGTAAAGGTAAATATATATTAAAGGTAGTGGATTAATAACTTATAAATCCAGTACGAAGGTTAAAATACAAAAGCAGTAAAAATAACTAGAACTAAAATAATTAGGTAAGAGGTACACAAAATAAAAAGATGTAAAATGTGACATCAAAAACACAAAATGTGAAACAACAAGGTCCTACTATATAGCAGAGGGAACTATATCCAATCTCCTGGGACAAACCATAATGGAAAAGAATATTTTAAAAGAATGTATAATGTGAAAAACTGAGTCACTTTGCTGTACAGCAGAGATTTGTACAACATTGCAAATCCACTATACTTCAATTAAAAAGCAAAAATAAATTAAAATAAAAAACACAAAATTTGGATGGGGGGGTTAAAATATAGAGTTTTAGAATGCATTCAAACTTAACTTGCTATCAACTTAAATATATCAAAACTCTCAACAAAGTGGGCATAGAGGGAACATGACTCAGCATAATAAAGGCCATATATGACAAGCCCACAGCCAGCATCATACTCAATGGCAAAAAGCTGCAAGCTTTTCCTTTAAGATGAGGAGCAAGGAAAGGATGATCACACTCACCACTTTTATTCAACATAGTACTGAAAGTCCTAGCCAGAGCAATTAGTCAAGAAAAAGAAATAAAAGGCATCCAAATTGGAAAGAAAGAAGTAAAATTGTCACTATTTGCAGATGACATGATTTTATATATGGAAAACCCTAAAGCCTCCTCCAAAAAACTGTGAGAACTAATATATAAATTCAGTAAAGGTGCAGGATACAAATTTTTTTTTAAATTTTTTTTTTAATTAATTAATTTATTTATTTTTTATTTTATGGCTGTGTTGGGTCTTCGTTTCTGTGCGAGGGCTTTCTCTAGTTGTGGCAAGCGGGGGCCACTCTTCATCACGGTGCGCGGGCCTCTCACTATCGCGGCCTCTCTTGTTGAGGAGCACAGGCTCCAGACGCGCAGGCTCAGTAATTGTGGCTCACGGGCCCAGTTGCTCCGCGGCATGTGGGATCTTCCCAGACCAGGGCTCGAACCCGTGTCCCCTGCATTGGCAGGCAGATTCTCAACCACTGCGCCACCAGGGAAGCCCCAGGATACAAAATTGATAAACAAAAATCTGTTGCATTTTTAAACACTAACAATGAGCTATCAGAAAGAGAAATTAAGAAAACAATCCCATTTATAATTGCATCATAAAGTAAATTAAAATACCTAGAATAAATTTAACCTAGGAGGTGAAAGACCTCTACACTGAAAACTATAAGACATTAATGAAAGAATTGAAGAAGACACAAATAAATGGAAAGATATCTTGCACTCATGGAGTAGAAGAATTAATATTATTAAAACTTCCCTACTACCCAAAGCAATGTACAGATTCAGTACAATCGCTTTCAAAATACCAAGGGTATTTTTCACATAAATCAAATACACAATCATAAAATTTATATGGAATCACAAAAGATCCTGAACAGCCAAAGCAATCTTGAGAAAGAAAAACAAAGCTGGAGGCATCACACTCCCCGATTTCAAACTATACTACAAGACTATAGTAATAAAAACAATTTGGCATTGGCATAAAAACAGACACATAGATTGATGCAACAGGTAAGAGAGCCCAGAAATAAACCCACCCGTATATGGTTAACCAATTTACAACAAAGGAGGCAAAAAGATACAGTGAAGAAAGGAGAGTCTCTTCAATAAATGATGTTGAGAAAACTAGACAACCACATGCAAAAGTATGAAACTGGACCACTATCTTACACCATACATAAAAATTAACTCAAAATGGATTAAAGACTTGAATGTAAAACCAGAAACCATAAAAATCCTAGAAAAAAAAAGCGTAGGCAGTAAGCTCCTTAACACTGATCTTAGCAATATTTTTTTTTTGGCTCTGACTCCAGAAACAATGGAAACAAAGCAAAAATAAACACATAGGACTATATCAAACTAAAAAGCTTCTGCACAGTGAAGGAAACCATCAACAAAATAAAAAGGCAACCAACTGAATGGGAGAAGATATTTTCAAATCATATACCCAGTAAGTGGTTAATATCCAAAGTATGTAGGAACTCATATAACTCAATTAATAAGAAAAACAAACAATCTATTTAAAAAATAGGCAGGATCTGAATAGAAGTTTTTCCAAGGAAGACATACAGATCAGGTCAATAGGTACATGAAAAGATGCTCAACATCACTAATGCAAGTCAAAACCACAATGTGATCTCACCTCACACCTGTCAAAATGGTAAAAAAGACAACAAATATCAAGTGTTGGCAAGGATGTGGAAAAAAGAGAACCCTCATGAACTGCTGATGGGAGTGTAAATTGGTGCAGCTGCTATGGAACACAGTATGGCGGTTCCTCAAAACATTAAGATTAGAACTACCAATAATTGCTTTTCTGAGCGTTTATCCAAATAAAATGAAAACACTAATTTGAAAAGATATATGCACCCTTGTGTTCATTGCAGCACTATTTACAATAGCCAAGGTATGGAAACAACCTGTGTCCATCAATGGATAAATGGATAAAGAAGAGGTGGTATATGTATACAATGGAATACTACTCAGCCATTAAAAAAAAAGAAATCTTACCATTTTCAACAACATACATGGACCTCAAGAGTATAAAGACGCAGACCTACTAGAGAATGGACTTAAGGACACGGGGAGGGGGAAGGGTAAGTTGGGACAAAGTGAGAGAGTGGTAGTGTATATATGGACATATAAACACTACCAAATGTAAAATAGATAGCTAGTGGGAAGCAGTTGCATAGCACAGGGAGATCAGCTCGGTGCTTTGTGACCAGCTAGAAGGGTGGGATAGGGAGGGTGGGAGGAAGGGAGATGCAAGAGGGAAGAGATATGGGGATATATGTATATGTATAACTGATTCACTTTGTTATAAAGCAGAAACTAACATACCATTGTAAAGCAATTATACTCCAATAAAAATAAAAAGAGTATTATGCTAAAGGAAATCAGTGTGACAGAGAAGACAAATACCATATGATTGCACTTCTATGTGGAATCTAAAACCAAAACAAACAAACAAAACAAAACTCATACAGAGAACAGATGGGGGTTGCCAGAGGGGTAAAGTGTTGGAGGGTAAGTGAAATGGGTTACGGGGATCAAGAGGTACAAACTTTCAGTTATAAAATAAATAAGCTATGGGGACATAGTATACAGCCTGGATACAGTAGTCAATAATATTGTATTGCAAATTTGAAAGTTGCTAAGAAAGTAAATCTTAAGAGTTCTTATCACCCCCCCACACACACACAAAAGAACCATGCTTTAAGAAAAGGGGGGGTGGAGGCAAAGCCTATTTCTCAACAAGGAAATTTAACTTCTTATTTTGAATCTGTATTTGCCATTACACTTCTTTGCGTCTTTGTTTCTCTTCCTTTGCTTTCCCTTTGTCTGTACTGCCTCATTCTTCTTTGGAACTGTGGAAGGCAGAAGAGTAATTTCTATATGCATAAATAACATAATGTTCATTTTCTGAGTTACACATTTCACATATTCCAATGGATTACCGAGGCTGTATCCAAGGCAGTCACGCCACATGGCTTCATGTGTCAACATTCACATAGACTGTGGTGTAAGCATTGCTCCTGGGGATGTGCAGAGCAGAGGCCCTGGCTCCATCCACACCACCTCACCTAGCCCTTCATGTGAATGGCCTTTAGTGATTATATAACCTTTTTGGAGATATTATCTCACATAAACCTTATAATCACATAGAGAGCAAAAACCGTTTTATGCTTGACAAGGCTCAGAGCAGGAAAATTACTTAGGAAGATTATGTAATTAGTTAGTTAATATCAGAATCAGAGCTGGAACTTAGGTCTCCTGACTCCAAACCAGTGCTGTTTTCATCAGTGCACACTGCCCAGAGTGTGCAGGAGCTCAGACTGTAGCCGTGAATCAGAGCAAGTCTCACTACCTGTACTTGAATCTGACCTTCATTAACTTGTGCCCTAACCCTTTGAGCTAAGCACCAATAACCTCACTACCTTTGTCAACACTGAATTTTGCTTGCCTTCTTATAAACTCACTGGCAAGATGAGTGTTATGCACGTTAAGCAGGAACACTCACAGGCCGCTTGGAGCTCATAGTTTAGTGAAAGACATGATAGGAAAATCCACAATTACTTTGATTTAATTTCATCAAATACCATAGGGACATAGAAAAATGAACTTCCCAGAGGATGACATGTCCAGGTGAATCTGGACAGATGAGTAAAGGTTGAACAGGGGAAAGTTATGGGGGGAGGTAGAAGAAGAAACAAGACATTGATATCCTAGGCAGAGAGAAAACATGTTCAAAGGCAAAGAGGAATGGAATGTCATAATACTGTATCTTCAGAAGCTACACCTGCCTAGTGGTCGAAAGGGAATATGTGGGAGAAGATCAAAATTAAGAATAGGAAAGATAAATAGAAATCAGATTATGAAACAAAGTCTTCTGTGTTATTTTCAGTGTTTTGATTTAGTCTAGGAAGATAGGAAACTACTTAAAATTTTATGAAGGAAGTGACATGATTAGATTTATCTTTTAGAAAGATCATTCTAGCAGAGGTATGGGAGATGGATTAAATAGGGAGCCAGTGGAGTAGGGAAAATCATCTAAGGGTCTACCACAAAAGATAGAGGAGAAATGTAATGACCAGAAGTAAGACAAGAGTGCTGGGAATAGAGAGGAAGGAGAGTGAGATTTTGAGATATTTAATATGTACAATGGCTAAGCCTAAGACCAACCATATTTGTGTTTGTGGGAGAGGGAAGGGATGAGAAAAATAAAGGAACACAGAGAAATTTGCAGGTTTCATCTTAGGTAACTAAGTGAATATTAATGCCCTTTTACTAAGAACAAAATACAGTAGAAGCAACAAGTTGGAAGGCAAATATTTTAAAGTATAAGTTTAAAAAGGCAAAATACTGCTTCAAGAAGGAAGGTGTAGTGTTCAGTAACATATGTCATAAAATATCCACTAGGAAAGACAATGCAACTATACCTTTGGATTTTCCACTAGAAAATGATTAGGAAACTTGATAACAGTATTTTTATTTGTGTGACAGGGCTTTACAATATTAATGTGAAAAATGAATAGGAAATTATGCAAACAAAGTAGGTAAAGGGGTCAAGAGACTCTAAGGAGTGTTTTGTTTTGTTTTGTTTTCTAGGATGTGGAAGTTTTAAGCATGTATATTTGCTGAAGGAAAAGAATCAATAGGGTGGAGAAGGCCATGGTTCAGGAGGGAAGGGAAATGAGGATGTGAGGTCAGCGGAGAGCTGGAATGAGTTGAGATCCAAAGCACTTTTGGAGGGTTTAGCCAGGAACTGAGGTACAGATCTTTGAGTTTAGAGGAAAGGAAAAAGGACAGATGTGAATACAGTTACATTGGTTGTCTGGAGAAGAGGTCAAGAAATATATGCTTACTGGTTTCTCTCTTTTTCCTGTTGGGTCATCATTAAAAGCATGAGGCAGGAAATCTGAGGAGGATCATAAAGATTTGAGATCACCACTATGGAGAAAGGACAAGAATAATATTTATTAATAGAAATATGTATTAATAGTCAAATTGGTGAATAACATCAAGGCTCAGCTCAAGGTGCAGAACATGGATTGGGAATAGTTTTGTCATTTCCTCCAGCAGTGCTCAGCAGTCTATACACTGCTAAAAGCATAGGTATACTTTTATAAGTCTAAACATTAAGAAGTGAACTTTTTCAGGAATCTCATTTCATGGTGAGAAGAGCAGAAAGCCTAAGTCACATGACTCTTTGATGCCATTGCTGCTGCTGCTAATAACTTTAAATATTACTTATAGTAGTGAGAAACATTTCCCCAGGTAGGGTATAAAAGTTTCTACCAATCCAGTACACAAAGTTGTCTCAAAGATGCATGATGTGACAAACAACCCAATCAAAAAATGAGCTGAAGACCTAAATAGACATTTCTCCAAAGAAGACATACAAGTGGCCAACAGGTGCATGAAAAGATGCTCAACATCACTAATTATCAGAGAAATGCAAATCAAAACTACAATGAGGTATCACCTCACACCAGTCGGAATGACCATCATTAAAAAATCCACAAACAATAAATGCTGGAGAGGGTGTGGAGAAAAGGGAACCCTCCTACACTGTTGGTGGGAATGTAAATTGGTGCCGGCACTATGGAGAACAGTATGGAGGTTCTTTTAAAAACTAAAAATAGTGTTACCATATGATCCAGCAATCCCACTCCTGGGCATATATACAGAGAAAACTCTAATTCAAAAAGATACATGCACACCAATGTTCATAGCAGCACTATTTACAATTGCCAAGACATGAAAGCAACCTAAATGTCCACAGACAGATGAATGGATAAAGAAGATATGGTATATATACACAATGAAATATTACTCAGCCATAAAAAGAATGAAATAATGCAATTTGCAGCAACATGGATGGACCTAGAGATTATCGTACTAAGTGAAGTAAGTCAGACAGAGAAAGACAAATATCATATGATATCACTTATATGTGGAATCTAAAAAATGATACAAATGAAATTATTTACAAAATAGAAACAAACTCACAGACATAGAAAAGCGAACTTAATGGTTACCAAAGGGGATAGTGGGCGAGGGGGAGAGATAAATTAGGAGTTTGGGATTAACAGATACACACTACTATATATAAAACAGATAAACAACAAGGTCTTATTGTATGGCACAGGGAATTGTATTCAATATCTTGTAATAACCTATAATGAAAAAGAATATTTGTATGTGTAACTGAATCACTTTGCTGTACACCTGAAACTAACACAACATTGTAAATCAACTATACTTCAATTTTTTAAAAAATGCATGATGTGTTTCTTTTAAATTCCCATTGCAGCCTTTCACCACCACCACAGCACATGCTCTGACAGCAGCGGCTTCATAGAAGAGCCTAACTCCCACCTCCTCTTGCAGGAGGCTGTATGGCCTCCAATACCCAGCTCCTGCTCCCTGGCCCTACAAACTCCTGATCTCAGTAGGAGAAAAGCAGCATGGTACACCGGACAGAAGACCAGAGTAAGAGACTTGGAATCTCCATCCTGATGCTATCATGAACAGCATGCATAGAGACAGACCTTAGGCAGTCACTTCATTTCTCTTTGGTTTTTCTACTCTGTGGGTATTAGAATACATGATCTACATGATAGGGACAGTGGTAACCTGGACAAATACTTAATTTTCTCTCAAGCTTTGACACTGCCTAGGACAGTTAGAAGATTTAAGGATGATCAAATTTCAGGAACAAGGGTTGCTACTGGAATACCCTCAAAGGGCTCAAGCTAAATGAGGAAGCACAAATCCCACTTTCAGACCCTGAAACCTTGGTGCAGCCTACAGTAGGAATCCCCCTGACCCTCTATTCATCCCCCTGTGCTCCCAATTAAATTCCAGGAAGTCTCCCACCATACCGGTGTCTTGTTTTTCTTCTTGAGGCCTCATCCAAGGAGATCCACTTGGAGCCTCCCCACTAAAACCATTTTCTCCCTGTATCCTAAATTTTGGATCTTTATAGGAAAAGAGATGAGCGGGATTCAGAGTCCCTCCTCTTGGCCATTGCAAAAAATTCACAGTATTTTCTGCTGGCAGAAAACAATACAAATAAAAATATGTTTTTAAACCTTGGCATTTTTTAAAAAGAATAAGCAGTTGTGGTTTGTGTCAGAAGGAAAATGTTTTGTCAATAAACAGAGCTTGAACACTGACAGGACTCTACCAGGCCATATGTGGTATAGAGCATTTTAGATACATTCCTTCTCGAAGAAAATTTTAGTAGGGTGGGAGAGGTCACATGCGCGTGCACACTTACAGTAATGTATTACTTGGTTGCCTAATACACTGCAAGATAGTGTATGGTAGACAATTAGAATATTGCCTACCATACCAGTAAACAAAGGATGTCACAGTCATCAGTGACTGCAGCCCTTCAACGTGAGTCGGTGAGCCCTGAGGAAACTCAGGATATGAAAACACAGGATACTGGCCCCAGATAGCCGAGGTGCATATCAAAGGAATGATTTCAGTGAGCCCGTACTCCTGCATCTTCTCATACATAGAAAAACGCTAAATTCCTTAACTTGACATATCTGATTTTCTTTAATTAACAGTAATCTTTTGATGTTCCCGACTACCTGCCCTTTGTTACAAAACTCCTGTGTATCCTAGCTCCCCTCCCTTGCCTCCTCAGAGCGGTACTCTCAGGGTTATTGAGATTCTGCCTCCCAGGCTTGAAGTCCTAAAAATTCCCACCAAATAAAACATAACTCTCAGGGCTTCCCTGGTGGCGCAGTGGTTAAGAATCTGCCTGCCAATGCAGGAGACATGGGTTCGAGCCCTGGTCCCGGAAGATTCCCACATGCCGCAGAGCAACTAAGCCCATGCGCCACAACTACTGAGGCTGTGTGCCACATCTACTGAAGCCCACATGCCTAGAGCCCGTGCTCCACCACAAGAGAAGCCACCGCAATGAGAAGCCCGTGCACTGCAACGAAGAGTAGGCCCCACTCACTGCAACTAAAGAAAAGCCCAGGCACAGCAACGAAGACCCAATGCAGCCAAAAGTAAATAAATAAATTTATTAAAAAAATAATAATAACTCTCAACTTTTAGGTTGTGAATAATTTTTCAGTCGACAATAGCAAAGATCAGGAGAGAGGGATGAGAGAGAAAGGATAACCATGAGTGTTAGAGAAAAAAAAAATCATACCAGATATTATGAGCAAACAGAACTCTATTTTATTTTGATACTATTGCCAGTCATAGAGCATAGGCCAGTCTGGTTGCCTAGCTAGGTGGAAACAAAGGGCTGGAGAGTTTTTAAGAGCTGTAGTGGCAGGCATCTTAGACCATCTCTGTTTGCTAATTGTCCTTACCCAAAGGAAAAGTAAACTTTCTCGTATCTTCTTGACAGGAGATGGTTTTGCAACTTGGAATTAGCCCTCCTCCCCCCACCCCTAAGTTAGGCTCCTACCCTCCCACAGAAACTGGGGAAACTTATCCATTCTTTTCTAGATTCTTTTGCCATATAGGCCATTACAGAGTATTGACTAGAGTTCCCTGTGCTCTACAGTAGGTCCTTATTAGTTATCTGTTTTACATACAGTAGTGTGTATATGTCAATCCCAATCTCCCAATTTATCCCTCCCCATCCTTTCCCCCCCACTGGTAAGCATAAGTTTGTTTTCTACATCTGTGACTCTATTTCTGTTTTGTAAATAAGTTCATTTGTATCATTTTTTAAGATTCTACATATAAGCAATACCATATGATATTTGTCTTTCTCTGTCTGACTTATTTCACTCAGTATGACAATATCTAGCTCCATCCATGTTGCTGCAAATGGCATTATTTCGTTCTTTTTTATGACTGAGTAATATTCCATTTGTGTGTGTCTGTGTGTGTGTGTGTGTATACACACACACAATGGAATATATATATATATATATATATACACACATACCACATCTTCTTTATCCATCCTTCTGTTAATGGACATTTAGGTTGCTTCCATGTCCTGGCTATTGTAAATAGTGCTGCAATGAACACTGGGGTGCATGTATCTTTTCGAATTATGGTTTTCTACAGATATATGCCCAGGAGTGGGACTGCCAGATCATATGATAGCTCTATTTTTAGTTTTTTAAGGAACCTCCATACTGTTCTTCATAGTGGCTTTACCAATTTACATTCCCACCAACAGTGTAGGAGGGTTTCCTTTTCTCCACACCCTCTCCAACATTTATTGTTTGTAGATTTTTTGATGATGGCCATTCTGACTGGTGTGAGGTGATACTTCATTGTGGTTTTGATTTGCATTTCTCTAATAATTAGCAGTGATGAGCATCTTTTCATGTGCCTATTGGCCATCTATATGTCTTCTTTGGAGAAATGTCTATTTAGATCTTCTGCCCATTTTTTGATTGGGTTGTTTGTTTTTTGATATTGAGCTGCGTGAGTTGTTGGTATATTTTGGAGATTAATCCCTAACACCCTTTCAATGCTGATTTCTCTCTGCCACAACTACTCCCACCTCACCCCCATTGCCCTCACTGCCATCCTGGGTCACCTAGGAAACCCAGTGAAAGGAGAGGAGCCAATCTGGGATGTAGGACACCCACAGGAAACAGGCTGCTCATACTTGCAGCCCCACAAGGCAAAGTGACAAGTGTCCATATACAAATTGCAGTTTCTAAGTGAATTCTAAGTATAGGCTGGGAAAGACAGGGTCATTACAGGGAGCTGGTTCAAAGGAAAGTAATGAGGGTGGAAAAGGCTTTAGGAGATGGCTTTCCCGAACTACATGAAGGCCTCTGGAGGCTACTGGGTGGAAGAGTGGGGAGAGGGACCATTGGAATGGGGATGGAGGGACCAGAGGTACTTAGCTCGTTTGGAGAGGGTATAAGCTTTCAGAGTTGCCAAAATCTGAGGATTGGGTGGGTATTTCAAGTTATCCCTTCCCAGGTATCTGACTCTACTTAGATTCACAGCTCCAGAGTGCAATGAGGATATAAACCCTACTTGGGGCCCCAAACATGAAAGCCTATACCCTCATCATTCACTAGCCAGCTGTATGATTTAGGCATGGTGTTTAACCTCCCTAAGTTCTCAACTGTAAAGTAAAGATACTGAGAACTGTCCTGTCTAGTATACTGGATTGGAATAAGCAAAGTAATGGTATAAAAGTGCTTTTAGCACAGCAATGTTTATTCTAGGAAGGATTCTAATGAGACAGAAAGCCCTGACTCACAGCATCAGAATGTCAGTAAAGTGAGGGGTAGGATTAGAATCTAGACACTCACTAACTGTGTTATTTTATTCATGGCTATTGCAATATGGAGAGAGGCCAGAACTAAGCCTGAACTCAACTCTGCTGAAGCAGGAGTGATAGTTTTTAAGGGTGAGAGTGAGCTAATGGAAAAACACCAAAGGACCTTAGGAGGTGGCCATAGGCTATCTGTATTTGCTAACTAGCTTTATCCAAAGGAAAAATCTCTCTCATATCTTTGTGACAGGAGATAGTTTTTCAGCTTAGGGCTAGGCACCCTATGATATTAGGCTCCTACCCTCCCACAGAAACTGGGAGATAAAGGTGCTAATTCTCTTTCGATGATTACATTCCAAAGAGATGGCTCCCACGTCCTTGTAAAAGACAGTTCTGAGTTGTAGAACTGGCAAGAGTGTTTTTCTTTTTTTTTACTTTTTATTATTTTTATTTATTTATTTTTTTTAAACATCTTTATTGGAGTATAATTGCTTTACAATGGTGTGTTGGTTTCTGCTTTATAACAAAGTGAATCAGTTTTACATATACATATGTCCCCATATCTCTTCCCTCTTGCGTCTCCCTCCCTCCCACCTTTTTTACTTTTTAAAATTGAAGTATAGTTGATTTACAATGCTGTGTTAGTTTCAGGTGTACAGCATAATGGTTCAGTTATATATATATATATATACACATTCTTTATATATATTTCAGATTCTTTTCCATTATAGGTTATTACAAAATATAGAATGTAGTTCCCTGTGCTATACAGTAGGTCTTTGTTGGTTATCTATTTTATATATAGTAGTGTGTATAGGTTAATCCCAAGCTCCTACTTTATCCCTCACCCCCTTTCCCCTTTTGTAACCATAAGTTTGTTTTCCACATCTGTAAGTCTGTTTCTGTTTTATAAATAAGTTCATTTGTATCATTTTTTAGATTCCACATATAAGTGATATCATATAATATTTGTCTTTCTCTGTCTAATTACTTCACTTAGTATGATAGTCTCTAGATCCATCCATGTTGCTGCAAATGGCATTATTTCATTCCTTTTTATGGCTATTATTCCACTGTGTGTATATATATATATACACACACACACACCACATCTTCTTTATCCATTCGTCTGTCCATGGACATTTAGGTTTCTTTCATGTCTTGGCTATCGTAAATATAGTGCTGATATGAACATTGGGGAGCATGTTTCTTTTTGAATTAGAGTTTTCATCTTTTCCAGATATATGCCCAGGAGTGGGATTGCTGGATCATATGGCAACTTTATTTTTAGTTTTTTAAGGAACCTCCATACTGTTTTCCACAGTGGCTGCACCAATTTCATTCCCACCAACAGTGTAGGAGGGTTCCCTAGTCTCTACACCCTGTCCAGCATTTATTGTTTGTAAACTTTTTGATGATGACCATTTGACCAGTGTGAGGTGATACCTCATTGTAGTTTTGATTTGCATTTCTCTAATAATTAGTGATGTTGAGCATCTTTTCATGTCCCTCTTGGCCATCTCTATGTCTTCTTTGGAGAAATGTCTATTTAGGTCTTCTGCCCATTTTTCGACTGGGTTGTTTTTTTTTTTTAATATTGGGCTGCATGAGCTGTTTGTATATTTTGGAGATGAATCCTTTGTCGGTCGCATCATTTGCAAATATTTTCTCCCAGTCTGTAGGTTGTCTTTTTGCTTTGCTTATGGTTTCCTTTGCTGTGCAAAAACATAAGTTTGATTAGGTCCCATTTGTTTATTTTTGCTTTTTTTTTCTTTTGCCTTGGGAGACTGACCTAAGAAAACATTGCTACAATTTATGTCAGAGAATGTTTTGCCTATGTTCTCTTCTAGGAATTTTATGGTGTCATGTCTTATATTTAAGTCTTTAAGCCTACAATGGCAAGTTTTCTAAAAAAAATGCTCTAAGAAAATGGAGGTCAGGAGCCTAGAATCAAGAAGAAGCCTGCCTAAAGCTCAGTTAGGTTGAAGGGAACATTAAGGCCATCTTGTTCAATACTAATTATAATAATATTTACTCCATAAGCTTGCTGTGAGCATCAAATGAGTTATTTTCTGGAAGAGCAGAGCAGAGTGCCTGGCACTTATTAATCATGAGCAAAGGGTTTGAAATTACTAATATTATAAATGATATCTGAGATTTCTTCCATTTCTGAGGTTTGTTAATTCTTTAGGACATAATGACTTTAATACAGAAAAACAATATTTTCTCATAAAACAGCTGTAAGTCTCAATTTCCTGGGCATCAGTTTGTATTCTTAGGCAGTTTTCCAAGGTGAACATTTAATCTCCAGTCACTTTCCTGCCCTTGCTCAGCACACATTTGCTGCCTATTCTAACACATTCACAGCCCCTAAGGTCTCAAGACTTCACAGTTTTTATAAACCAAACCAAATTAGTGATGTGACTCTTCTAGGGGTGGAGAGGGCTGATGTTTGGTGCTTATTAATATCTAATGCAAAATGACTATTATATTATCTGCTGGTTGGCATGATCATTTTCCCTGTACCCACCTCTTTGTTAGTGTGAGGATGGGAATTAATAGCATGAGGGTATCTAAGGAAGACCTCTGCTTCATCCATCCTTCCTCAGTCCTGTCTCTATGGGGAAATGTTTCCATAAAGGTCTATAATAAGACATCCGAGCTTGGACAGCAAATGGCTCAAGACAATTCTTTTTTTTTTTTTTTCATGATGTAGCAAGTATGTATTTATAATTATTTATGTTTTCACTTTATTTTTTTTTCACACACACACACTGTATTTTATTTTTACAAGAGATAAATGGACTGACACCAAGCATTGTAAATGGATGACCACAACAAAAGCAACAATGATTGCAATTACCAAACATGAAACACACTCATACTATGTCATAATATTGACATTCAGTCCAGTAATCCTCCACTGTAACAGCTCCTTTACTTTGCAGTGAAAATTGATTTGTATATTCTTTGACAATTCTAATGACACTGTTTTGTAAAGATTTTCTATCCTAAGAAAATTTCTTTCTCAGATGTTTAGTGCATGATAAAGTTACCATTCTTTAATACAACTTTCTCCTTCTGTACATTCCTATGGCTATACTTGGTCACCAGTAAACAATCATATGCAAGCAGATGATTTCTATGCATGAAAGCAAACAGTAAATCATATATATATAAAAGCATTATATTATTTCTTTTCATAAGTTGCAATTTAAGGCACAACTAGTCTCTTTTTATATCCTATACCACTTCCCAAATGTACCTGTTAATTCAACTTTTATACTGTAATCAAAATCAAGGTTACTGTATTTATAGCATTTTAAGAAAAATGCATTGTTCAGCATTTTTCCCTGTGGCCTCTCATTAGTGAGTCAGGATGCAATAACCTTCAGTAGGGTGCCTTCTGATCTTGGTGCATGCAGAAGAAATAGAGGAATGAAGACAGGACTGAGAGTAAGAAATGTTAGCTTGTGCATTGTCATGGCTCTAAACCTGCCTCCTGACCCTGGACAAGTCTCTTTCTCTCGCTCAGCCTCAGAGTCCTCATCAACTCCCTATTACAGCTGTCGAACCCCTTTAATCCATATCCCCCTTTCCTGCCATAATTTTTCTCTACAGAACTTACACTACTTCACATTCTATGTTTACTTACATGTTTATTGCCTCTTTTTCCTTAATAGAATGTGCAGGAAGACACTTATCTGTTTTGTTCACTAATGTCCTTGGGGCTAGAAAACCACCTGATGCATAAGCGTCACTCTGTTTCTTAAATAAACGAACAAATGAGGAATGAGGAGACCAGATTAGATGATCTCAAATCTTAACCATTGAATCTTTGATTTAGTCATGAGGTATTTCACCATTTGGTTTCGTTCCACCTTGTTGCATCCTCATCCTCCCAAATGAACTGTAATAAAATACTTCCACCATCTCATGAACTTAACAATAGCAACAAAGATTTAGGTTAGATGCAAAGCCTTCCTCATACATTCAAATAAATTCTATGTTAGCTCTTACACCAGAAATGGCTCCCAATTTGTTCCTTATATAAAATTTATCTCCCAATATATATTAAAACAGGCACTGGGACCTTCTCTTTATCTGTACACCCAAAGGAAGAAAGTAAGAAATTTGAAAGTAGGGCTTTAGTGGCTATGTAAAGAAACAGTAGGAGGAAAGTCTGGGAATTGTTCCCTCCCCTTGAGGATCTTAATACTTCAGAAGGAAGAAAGAATATTGCTCTACCAGGCAAAAAGTGATCCTGCCTAGATGCAGAGAGATGGGTGAGTGAATTTTCTAAGTTGTCTGTTGCCAAAAGTGCCTTAAAAATAGATTGGACTATTTCAACCTGTCCAGTGGGCATTAGGATGATTTAGCTGAAGAGAGAGCAGATTGAGTGAGAACTGAGTCATTGCTTACATGTGTAAGCCACGTTATTACCTGCAGAGAATGGGGAACAATTGTTCTTCCCTGCTGAAGAATGGGAGGAGAGAAATGAGCTAAGATTTCAGCAGAATGAAGTTAAGACTAAACCCAAGGGGGCACTAACTGTCAGTAATAACCATAAGGCAACATAGCAATGATGACTGAGCAAGATGTTGCAGTGCATTTCTGCTTTGGAACTCCTTGAAAACAAAAACAAACAAAAATTCTTTAAAGAGTTCAAAGGGCTGTGAACTCAGAAAACTTCAAGAATTCATGGCAATTGGGAAATGTCCCTTAAAAATCACATATGCTTGTAGGCAGGGAGAAGTATTGGAAGTGGAAAGGGATAATTAATCCCAGATGACCAATTTTCCAGGTCTTACCCAAGAAAGAAAATTGGTTCCCTTGGTCCCTCAATGTGGCTATATCCCTTTTAGAATGCCTATGAAGGAGCTGAAATATGAGAGTTTTATGGTGCATATGAGAAGCATTGGTTGTTTAAATGTCAAAGGGGACATATTCAAGAGCCAGGGGTCTTCTACTGAGACAAGAACTCTGTGTTTGCAGGTGTTGGCAATTAAGAGGGAAGATGGTGACAAGTAGGAAAGAGAAAGCTCAGCTAAGTCTCATTTGAACACATGCTCAGGCCTCTGTGGTCACACCCACATTCATCCAGAACCTGAAGACATAAATGATCATTAGTTTCATTGCTAATTTTTACTATTGCTACACATAACAATAATTAACTATTGCTCCTAATACAAAAACATTTTCAAGACAAATACCTCTATCACATGCCAGTCACTAGTCTACAGGCTGATGAGTACTTTTTTAAATGCCTTATGTTTGTGCAACTTTGTTCTAATAGAAATGACTTTGTGTCAAAAATCTCAAATGGTCTAAGGTAATAATGGACATGTATTGTCTCATGTGCCCAAGAATTTAGAGATAGAGCTGTCTTCAGTTGAGGCTTGAGTTTATAGCACAAATAATGGGACCAAGCAGTTTATTCTTTCCATTTCTTGCCTCTGCTTCTTTGATAATTGTTCTATTTTCAATTAGTTTTGCCTTTCATAATCCAAAAATGGCTGCCATTCAATCCTGGACTAAATGCTTCTTTGATAATTGTTCTATTTTCAATTAGTTTTGCCTTTCATAATCCAAAAATGGCTGCCATTCAATCCTGGACTAAATGCCATTCAATCCTGGACTAAATGCTTCCTATTCACATGAAGAATAAATCTCTTCCCCCTATTTCAATACAAAAGTTTTTGGCTTCAGTCTGATCGGTTCAACTTAGGTCACTTGCCACTCAACAACTAGGACAACCTAGAAGAAATGGACAAATTCTTAGAAATGTACAATCTCCCAAGACTGAACCAGGAATAAATAGAAAATTTGAAAAGACCAATTACCTGTAATGAAATCAAAGAAGTAAATTAAAAACTTCCAACAAACAAAAATCCAAGACAAGATGGCTTCACAGGTAAATTCTACCAAACATTTAGAAGAGAGTGAACACCTATATCCTTCTCAAACCATTCCAAAAAATTAGGAATAAATCTAACCAAGGAAGTGAAAGACATACACTCTGAAAACTGAAAGACACTGAAGAAGAATATTGAAGATGAAAGAAGTAAATAGAAAGATAGCCCATATTCATGGATTGGAGGAATTAATATTGTTAAAACGTCCCATCTGTCTATCCAAGGCAACTATGTAATGCAATCTCTATCAAAATACCCATGACATTTTTCACAGAATTAAAACAAATAATTCTAAAATTTATATGGAACCAGAAAAGACCCCAAATAGCCAAAGAAATCTTAAGAAAAAAGAACAAAGCTGAAGTTATCACACTCCCTGACTTCAGACTATACTACAAAGCTATAGTCACCAAAACAGTATGGTGCTAGCACTAAAACAGACACATAGATCAATGAAACAAAATAGAGATCCCAGAAATAAATCCACACACATACGGTCAATTAATCTACAACAATGGAGGCAAGAATATACAGTGGAGTAAAGACAGTCTCTTCAATAAATTGTGCTGGGAAAGCTGGACAACTACATATAAAAGACTGAAATCAGAACATTTTCTTACACCATATACAAAAATAAACTCAAAACAGATGAAAAACCTAAATATAAGATCTTAATCATAAAACTTCTAGAAGAAAACATAGGTAGTACACCTTTTGGCATAGGTATAGGCAGTATTATTTTGGATCTGTCTTCCCATGCAAGGGAAAGAAGAACAAAAATAAACAAATGGGACTTAATTGAACTTAAAGCTTTTGCACAATGAAGATAACCATCAACAAAACAAAAAGGCAACTTACTGAATGGGAGAAGATAATTGCCAATGATATGTCTGATAAGGGGTTAATATCCAAAATATATAGAGAACTCATACAACTCAATATCTAAAAAACAAACAACTCAATTAAAAATGGGCAGAGGACCTGAATAGGCATTTTTCCAAAGAAGACATACTGATGGCCAAAAGGCACATGAAAATATGCTCAACATCACTAATTATCAGGGAAATGCAAATCAAAACCACAATGAGATATCACCTCACACCTGTCAGAATGGCTATTGTCAAGAAACAAGAAATAACAGGTGTTGGTGAGGACGTGTAGAAAAGAAATCATAGTACACTGTTGGTGGGAATGTAACTTGGTACAACCACTATGGAAAACAGTATGGAGGTTCCTCAAAAACTTAAAAATAGAACTATCATATGACCCAGCAGTTCCCCTCCTGGGTATACATCTGAGGAAAATGAAAATGCTAATTTTAAAATACAGATACACCACAATATTCATTGCAGCATGATTTACAATAACCAAGATATGGAAGGAACCTAAGTGTTCATCAACAGATGAATGGGTAAAGAAAATGTGATATATATATATGCAGTGGAATATTACTCAGCCATAAAAAGAATGAAATTTTGTCATTTGCAATGCATGGATGGACCTGGAGGGGGACAGAGAAAGACAAATACTGTATGTTTTCACTTACATGTGCAATCTAAAAAATAAAATAAAAAATATAACAAAACAGAAAAAGACTCACAGAAACAGAGAATAAACTAGTGGTTACCATTAGGGACAGAGGTAAGGGGAGGGGTAAAATAGATGAAGGACATTAAAAGGTACAAACTACTAAGTAAAAAATAAATAAGATATAAGGATACAATGTACAGCATAAGAAATATAGCCAATATTTAATAATAACTTATATGGAGTGTAATCTATAAAAATATTGAATCATTATGTTGTGTAACTGAAACTAATATAACATTGTAAATCAATAATACTTCAATTAAAAAAATTCAAAACCCAGTCATGTTTAAAAAGAAAAAAGAAAAATCTCAGGAAACCAGGAATAGAAGAAAAATTTTTCGATCTGATATATAGCATCTACAAAATACTACAACTAATTGTATATGTAATGGAGAAGAATTGAAATCCTTCCCCTAAAATCAGGAATTAGATTTAGTAAGTATTTCTGTTCTTATCACTTCTATTTAATATCATTCTGGATGTCCTAGCCAGTGCAATAGGCAAGAAAAAAAGTTACAGAAATGTAAAAAGCTCAGAAACAATGAAGTAAGCTGAGTTTACATGCAGATGACACAGTTGTATTCATGTATAACTACATATACACACATACACACAAGTCTGCTAGAAACAATAAGTAAATTAAGGAAGGTCATAAGATAGAAAGTCAATATGTAAAAATCAAATGTATTCCACATGTTACCAATGATCAATTGAATAATGAAAATTTTAAAAACAATATTTAAAACAGCATCAAAATATTTAATTGTTTATGAATAAGTTTACTGAAAAATACTTGGCTTCTATAGTGAAAGCTACAAAACTTTGATGAAAGACATCAAATAACCCTAAATAAATGTATGTATATTATATTTATGTCTTAGAAGAAACAATAATGTTAAATATCAATTTATCTATAACTTCATTTCAATCCTAATCAACATTTCAGCAGGCTATTTTGTTAAAGTTGACAAATAGATCCCAAAATGTATGTGACAAAATAAAAAGCATCAGGTAACCAAAACAATCTTGAAAAAGAACAAAGTTTGAAGAATCACACCCCTGACTTCCAAACTTATACAGCTATATTAATCAAATCATGTTGATACTGACATAAATAGAAAAACACATCAATGAAGAAGAATAGAGAGTCTAAAAATAAACTGACATAAGTACAGATAATTGGTTTTGACAAAAATGCTGACTATTCAATAAAGTAAAGTCTTTCAACAAATTATGCTGAATAAACACAGAACTGCCTATATGAGAACAAAAACATGATTCATACCTCATACCATACACAATAATCAAAGATTTAATCATAAATGTTAAAAATATAAATCATCTAGAAGAAAACCAAAAAGTGCATTTTTCTAAACTTAGGAAATGTGAACATTTCTTAGAAAAAAAAACACTAATAGGAAAAAGAAAATCAAAAAACTGGATTTCATCAAAAAACATTGTTTCCTTAATCACTTCTGAGCATTAAGTAGTAGTTCAAGTAGTGTGTTTCAGACACTGAAAAAGTATAAATCATCATTGTAAAAGATTCCTCAGGACTTGCATTGTTTATGTACAATTCCAATACCTTTGCTTACTGCCCATGTACAGGGGAAAGTTTCTTATTGAAATTTGTCCGCTTTGTCATCTTGAAAATATTTATTTCATAGAGTTACTATGAAATTTAAATTACATTATATATGTGAATTCTATACCATGATGCCTGTCATATATTCAGAATCAATATATTTAGAAATTAATCTTACATGAAAGTTGAAGGAGAGGGAAAAAATGAACCAGGAATATGAACACTGTACCTTGACCCAAATGGATTTCCAAATTCCCAGAAATATCCTGAATAAAATTCAAAGCGTTCAACCTCTAGGAAGCTCATTCTAAAGCTCTTTGCCATCTTTGAAAATTCTTTTTAAAAAAACAAAGAATTTCCTGATAAAAAACAAGCGTAAACAGGTACATGACCACGTGGAGGCGTGTACTTTGGTCTTTGCAGTGATATTTCTACTAAACATGAATTTTCCCTATTAAGTGCCAATATTTCAAGAGCTATACATGTAAAATTGGTAACAAGAAGCTGCAAACTCCTCATTCCTCTGATGTCTATCTGTTGATTTGTAAAATCAAAAGTAATTAGATAAAAATGAAAAGAAAATAGGGCTTTCCTCATGATTTCTCCTCAATGCCCCCAAAATATACTGTGAGAATAGAGAATTCAGGGAATCCAGGAGACCCATAAAGAAAGCATTTAGATGGGGTGGTCATACTGCCTATTTTGAGTAAATGAATAGCTGTAGCCGTGGTGGAAGTAGCAATGGTCCTGGTGGCAGCAGCTAAAGCTGAAATTAGAAGGAAACATTCCAAACAAGACATTTGACTCTTCCTCAGGGAACAAAATTTGTGCGACCCAAGCTTGGATGTGCATTTCTCATTCTGAATTCACCTCTGCAAATGTCATCAGTTCTGTCACACCTTTACCCTGGCTACCCACTCTCCTCTTGCCTCATCTTCCTAGCCCTGTCCTTGGTGAGGCAAAAAGAATTTAGGGTTTCCCTGCAAGAACAATGAGCCTGATAGAAGAGACAGGCAAATACTTTCTCTGGGGCAAGAGCACAAAAGACAAAATCCACATGTGTCTCTGTTCACAGGGGCCACTGCTCAGAAGCAACAAGGAAATCCCTGTGGACTGACATTCTGGTACATTCCCACTGAATAACTTAGAACTGAACAGTTTCCATTGCAGCATGAGGAGAAGAAAGGAAAGAATGCTTATTTTTTTCCGTAAAAACACCAAATGGCGGGTGACGCCAGTGCTGTGGGAGGGCCCTGAGGCCCCGGGGGCCCTGGCATGGGAGGCCGCGGTGACTTCCGCGGAGGCTTCGGCAGCGGCGTCCGGGGCCGGGGGCCGGGGTTGCGGTCGGGGCCGGGCCGAGGCCGCGGAGCTCACGGAGGCAAGGCCGAGGACAAGGAGTGGCTCTCCGTCACCAAGCTGGGCCGCCTGGTCAAGGACGTGAAGATCAAGTCCCTGGAGGAGATCTATCTCTTTTCTCTTCCCATCAGGGAATCTGAGATCACTGACATTTTCTTGGGGTCACAAACCCGGCCCCATCACCAGTGCACACTCTAATTTGCAGCTTTTAGTAAAGGAGCCAGGCCCTGAGAGGAAACCAGAAAAGAAACCAAAGCCTGAGGGGCGATCTTGAGAGAAGCATCAAGGACTTGGTCCAAAATCAGGCCCCTTGCAGCTCGTCATACACCACACAAAGTCTGGAAGATTCTGCAGCAGTCCTGGACTGGGATGGGCAAGGACACATGAATGAGTTTCATAAAAACAAGAATTAACTAGACACAGACAAACAAGGGGATAAGATACTGAGCTTATAACAGAGAATAGATGTGATTAGAAGGCCTAGGGTGATATGAGGCCCAGCAGGATTTGGTGTTAGGATCAAAGGTCAGCTCTCATCCAGTTCTTCCAATCAGAGGAGCTGAGGAACACACGGGGCTGCGCAGTGACTGTCCAGCATTAGAAATCTGACTGTGTGTGCAAAGCATGGTGTGCAGACACAGCACGTTTCTACTAGTTACCAATACCTGTGACTTGTCATCCATTATCACAGCTCAGTCTCAAATATCACCTCCTCATCGAAGTCTCCAATGGCTTCCGAATTAAGTAGCCCTCAACTTATGAGTAGATAACTTGATTCTATTTTCATACAATATTTATCACTCCCCGATATTTTCTTGTCTCATTGTTTCTTTGCTCTTGGCTTCTCTGGTTTTCTGTCTCTCTTCAAATAAATGACCTCTAAGAGAACAAAAAACTTAACGTTGTTCAACTCTATTTCACAAGACCTAGAAGAGTGCCAAGCACTGGGTAGGCTCTTGAGAAATGCGAGTTAACTAGATGAATAAATGAATGAGTGAATGAATATAATATAAATACAAATATTAAGCATAAGAGAAAGGAGGAGGACTTTGAGTATCAGAGAGGGAGTATACTGTGAAAAGTAAGGATTAAGCAGGACGTGGATGAGATCTTGCAAGGTTGAACCTCAGGCTATGATTGTGAGTTATGATGTAAAATAGACACAGAAAGGTTAGGAAGGCAGGAATCCCATGAACAGAATTACCTATGGAAGAATTCCAAGGGTGTTTAGGGACAAAGATTCATTATTGTCTCAAATCTCCTAGTCACAGAAATCTGGATATACAGGGTTACACAAAAAACAGAATGCACTTACACATGAAGATACGAGTTCCCCACACCAGTGAACCATAGTCATCACTCAGCTGTACCTGATAAACCTCACAATACTTCCTGTACTCAAAATTCGGGGAAGGTCTTTCACAACTTCCCTGTGTCCTGGTTCATTAATTTACTGTCAGAAAAGATCTCTCCTAAGTACAAATTCCCTCCACCATTGGCTTTTCCTAGTTAAGGAAAAAAACTTCTAATCCTTTCCCTAATTCTCATTCTTTTCCCAATCCAGGCTCATCCCACTCACTGCTTTATATCAGTTCCCTGTAAGTGCTCCATCTTGTTCCCATGAATTTTGAACGGCTGCTCCACGCTGGAAACCGAGAACAAACCACAAAATACCATTTTGCGAAGCTAAGCAATCAGAAGAATGTTATTCCTGTGTTATTACTTTACTTTTTTTTTCTCTGTCTCTCTGGGAGTACCCCACTGTTTCTTCTTCCTTTATTATGGTTTGTTTTCTTTTTCTTTTTCTGAATATCTTTTCTGAATATCTTCCCATATCTTTCTACAAGTCTCTCTGTCTCTCTGGATGTCTTTGTCACACTCAGTTCATCTATAGCTCCCATCAGCCTTTACCCTCATCCAGACTTTGCTAACAAATTGCTTTTATTTTAGTTAGATAAATATTACAGGCTGTGCAACATTCTCAGGCTTCCCAAACTCCCTTCCTGAAAATCTGAAAATAATTACACACCAAGACTGTCCTCGCTGACACGTTGGGAAAACATCCTTCTGAACACTGTGTGAGATTTACCCTGCAATACTTAGATGAGCATCCTTTATTCTCATCCTCAGCCCCCTCAACCTTCACACTTACTCTTGCAATCTTTGAGCATCACATTACCCTCCTGGACATCTGACAGCACTTATTACAAGAGTGTCCTTCCTGACACCTGAGGGCACTATCATTGTGAATATGGGGCCAAGCAGACCTTGAAATACCTTCAGTCCTCCTTCTTCCTGGTCACCTCCCTCTACCCTGACACTTACCTTAGTCTTCCATCATCACACTTGCTGGATATTTACTTTGCACACTGTCAAGTATTTATTCAAAAACCTGATCAAGTTACTTGGACATTCTAATAATTTTTATCTGGAATTACTCTTGAATTATTCAGCACTATTCTCAAAAAAAACGGTGAAAGATTTTGATAAGAGGAATGGATTCTGGGTTGAGAATAATTCATAATGAAACTCAAGGACACATCTTTTCTTTATTTTCTTTTTTTAATTTTTTTATTGAGGTATATTTGATTTACTATATTATATTACTTTCAGGTATACAACAGTGATACAAAATTTTTATAGATTATATTCCATTTACAGTTATAAAATATTGGCTTTATTCCCCATGCTGTACAATATATCCTTGTAGCTTATTTATTTTATAATTAGTAGTGTATACCTCTTAATCCCTTACTTCTATATTACCTCTCCCCACTTTCGTCTCTCAACTGGTAACCCATAGTTTGTTCTCTATATCTGCGAGACTGATTCTTGTTTGTGTAATCACTACTTTGTTTTATTTTTTAGATTCCACATATAACTGATAACATACAGTTTTTGTCTTTCTCTGTCTGACTTATTTCACTAAGCATAATACCCTACAGAACCATCTATGTTGTTGCAAATGGCAAAATTTCATTCTTTTTCTATGGCTGAGTCATATTCCATTGTATATACACCCCATATCTTCTTTATCCACTCATCTGTTGATGGACACTTAGGTTGCTTCCATATCTTGTCTGTTGTAAATAATGCTACTATAAACATTGGGGTGCTTATATCTTTCTGAATTAGTGTTTTAGTTTTCTTCAGATAGATATCCACGAGTGGAATTGCTGGGTCATATATAGTTTTACTTTTAATTTTTGGAGGAACCTCCATACTGTTCTCCATAGTGGCTGTACCAACTTCCATTCCCACCAACAGTGCACAAGAGTTCCCTTTTCTCCACATCCTCACTAACACTTGTTATTTATTGTCATTTTGATAATAGCCATTCTGACGGAAGTGAGGTGATATCTCATTGTGGTTTTGATTTGCATTTCTCAGATGGTTACAGATTTAAGCATGTGTCTTTTCATGTGTCTGTTGGCCATCTGTATTTCTTCCTTAAAAAAAAGTCCAAAACGTATGGACACCAAGGGGGGAAAACCGCAGTGGGGTGGGGATGGTGGTGTGCTGAATTGGGTGATTAGGATTCACATGTATACACTGATGTGTATAAAATTGATGACTAATAAGAACCTGCAGTATAAACAAACAAACAAACAAACAAAACACAACTAATACTAAACTTTCTTTGGGTTATTTGTATGGAAATATGTTAATATAAATGTTTCAGACATTACATGAAATTTCTAAAAATCTTATATGTTCTGGTATAATGTTATAAGTCATAATTCTAGTTATTACTTTAAAATGTATATCTCAGAAATAACTAAATTTCCTTGTCAATTGCATTATTATGAACTTTCATCAAATCTTTAACCATGGTTATTTTTAAGTCTTTTGTCATTTACAGACAGTTCTGGGTGTACTCTGATGCTTTTGCAAAAATGTTCCTATAAAAGGGTTTCATCTTCAAGGAATTCATGGAAAAGACTCTGACAAGTACAGATTTCTGGTAACTGACTATACTGCTGAACTGAATGAATAAGCATTTTCAGAACTCTAATGGAAAACTGATGAATTCATAAAAGTGCTAACAAAAGATCAAGATGAAAAAAAATTAATTACATGGGACTGAGTGAACTGATGAGGATGATTATAATTTTTGTGACTTTCTGTTTGAATAAAAAAAAAAATCCCACAAGGACTCAGAGGCAAAAAATATACAAATCAAATTTCACTGCAAAGTAAAGGAGCTGTTACAGTGGAGGATTACTGGACTGAATGTCAATATTATGACATAGTATGAGTGTGTTTCGTGTTTGGTAATTGCAATCATTGTTGCTTTTGTTGTGGTCATCCATTTACAATGCTTGGTGTCAGTTCATTTATCTCTTGTAAAAATAAAATACATTGTGTGTGTGTGAAAAAACAAAACAGAAAAGAGAATACAGCATTAGAGAAAGTACTCTAAAGAATTACAATGAAGGGGGGGAAAGCTAAATCCACATAATACCTAAGACTAAGATAATCTCTTCTAATCTTTTCCAACTTGCTCAGTGAGAAATGAGAAAGTTCAGCAGAACTTGATTACAAAAGATTCAGTAAGGAAAAAAAAAAAGGTAAAACCGTGCCATGCATTTGCATTCTATCTTAATTTTTTTCTTGCAGTAAGTTTAATATATTGTTAATTGAATCATAAACATACCATAATAAAGTTTTTAAATTGCTTTTTAAAAAAAAAAGTCCATTTAGGTCTTCTGCCGATTTTTAAATGGGATTGGTTTTTGATGTTGCGTTGTATGAGCTTTTTATATATTAGGGATATTAACCCCTTGATGGGCATTTCATTTGCAAATATTGTCTCTCATTCATTAAGTTGTCTGTGTTCTGTCCAAGGTTTACTTCACTGCAAAAAAGCTTTTAAGTTTATATAGGTCCAATTTGTTTATTTTGTTTGTGTTTCCTTTGCCTTAGGAGATGAATTCAAAAAATAATTGCTACAATTTATGTCAAAGAGTGTTCTGCCTGTTTTCTTCTAGGAGTTTTATGGTTTCTGGGCTTATGTTTAGGTCTTTAATCCATTTTGAGTTTACTTTTGTATAGGGTATGGGAAAATGTTCTAATTTCGTTTTTTTCCACGTAGCTGTCCAGTTTTCCCAGCACCACTGTCTTTTCTCCATTGTATATTCTTGCCTCCTTTGTTGAATGTTCATTGACCATAAGTGTGTGAGTTGATTTCTGTGCAATCTGTTCTGTTCCAATGATGTATGTGTCTGTTTGGGTATCAGTGCCATAATGTTTTGATAACTGTAGCTATGTACTGATAGTATAGTCTGAAGTCAGGGAGCATGATCCCTCCAGATCTGTTCTTCCTTCTCAAGATTGTTTTAGCTATTCAGACTTTTTTGGATTTCCATACAAATTTTTAAATTATTTGTTCTAGTTCTGTCAGAAATGTCATGTGTATTTTCACAGGGATTGCATTGAATCTGTAGATTGCCTTAGGTATTATGGTCATTTTAACAGTATTAATTCTTCCATTTTATGATCATGCTATATCTTTCCATCTTTTTTTTTTTTTAATTTATTTTTAATTTTATTTATTTATTTATTTATGGCTGTGTTGGGTCTTCGTTTCTGTGCGAGGGCTTTCTCCAGTTGCGGCAAGCGGGGGCCACTCTTCATCGCGGTGTGCGGGCCTCTCACTATCGCGGCCTCTCTTGTTGCGGAGCACAGGCTCCAGACGCGCAGGCTCAGTAGTTGTGGCTCACGGGCCTAGTTGCTCCGCGGCATGTGGGATCTTCCCAGACCAGGGCTCGAACCCGAGTCCCCTGCATTGGCAGGCAGACTCTCAACCACTGCGCCACCAGGGAAGCCCCTGTTTTTTTTTTTAATGTTACATATTTTAAATTTTTTTTAAAATTTATTTACTTTTAGCTATGTTGGGTCTTCGTTTCTGTGCAAGGGCTTTCTCTAGTTGCGGCAAGTGGGGGCCACTCTTCATCGCGGTGCGCGGGCCTCTCACTATCACGGCCTCTCTTGTTGCGGAGCACAGGCTCCAGACGCGCAGGCTCAGCAATTGTGGCTCACGGGCCTAGTTGCTCCGCGGCATGTGGGATCTTCCCAGACCAGGGCTCGAACCCGTGTCCCCTGCATTGGCAGGCAGATTCTCAACCACTGCACCACCAGGGAAGCCCTATCAAGTACCATTTGTTGAAGAGTTTTTATATTTCCTCATTGAATTGTTTGGCTAGCTTTTCAAAAATCCTTTGATCGTATGTGTGTATCTTTGTAGTAAGTCAGGAATGAGGTACAGTATGTGTTCCAGGTTTATAGTTCAAGATTGCTTTGCCACTTCTAAGTCCTTTGGCATTCCAAGTACATTTTTAAAATATCTTATCAATATTTTAGGAGGGAAAATTTGCTGGGATTTTGATTGGAATTACATTGAATTTACAGTTGAAATTGGGTAAAATTGACATCTTAACAATGGGTCACAGAACCTGAACATCATGTCTCCATTTATTTATGTCTTCTTGATTTCTCCCAGCAATGTTTCATAGTTTTTAGATTAGAAGTCTGCACAACTTTTGTTAAACTTATACCAAATAATTCATCTATTTTGGTGCTATGGTGTGTGGTATTTTAAATTTGATTCTCAAATTATTCATTGCTAGTATGTAGGGAAAATTTAATTTTTATACTAATATTTTATCTGAGATCTTGCTAAATCATTTTAATTTCAGTAGTTCTCCAGTAGTTTCCACAGAATTTTCTACATACACAATCATGTCATCTGCAAATAAAAATAAACCATACTCTAAGGCTTTTATTTGTTTTACTTCTTTCATTGCAGTGGCTAGGACCTCCACTCCAATATTAAATAGAAGAAGTGAGCTTAGATATCCTCAACTTGCTTCTGAGAGTAAGGAGAAAACATTCAGTATTTTGCCATTGAGTTTTGTGGGGGTTTTTTGCCATTGAGTTTTATACTGGGCTTTAGGTTTTTCAAAGATACTCATTATTATTTTAAGGGGTTTCCTTCTAGTCCTAGTCTACTGAAAGTTTATCATAAATATTTGTTGTCTTGTAGCAAATTATATTCACTGCATGTATTGAATTAACTATATGATTTTTCCTCCACAATATGTTAATGTGGTGACTTGAATTGATTGAATTTTGTATTTAATATAACCACATAAAAAAGTGGTAAAGGATCAAAAAGAATAAAATACCTAGGAATAAACCTACCAAAGGAAGCAAAAGACGTGTAATCCAAAAATTATAAAACTGATGAAAGAAATTGAAGACAACAAAAACAGATGAAAAGATACAACATGTTTCTGGATTGGAAGGGTCAATATTGTTAAAATGACCATACTATCCAAGGCAATCTACAGACTCAGTGCAATCCCTATCAAATTACCAATGGCATTTTCCACAAAACTAGTACAAAAAAAATTTACGGGCTTCCCTGGTGGCGCAGTGGTTGAGAACCTGCCTGCCAATGCAGGGGACACGGGTTCGAGCCCTGGTCTGGAAAGATCCCACATGCCGCAGAGCGACTAGGCCCGTGAGCCACAATTGCTGAGCCTGCGCGTCTGGAGCCTCTGCTCCGCAACAAGAGAGGCCGCGATAGTGAGAGGCCCGCGCACCGCGATGAAGAGTGGCCCCCGCTTGCCGCAACTGGAGAAAGCCCTCGCACAGAAACGAAGACTCAACACAGCCATAAATAAATAAATAATTAATTAATTTAAAAAAAATTTACAATTTGTATGGAAACACAAAAGACCCCGAATAGCCAAAGAAATCTTGAAAAGAAAAACAGAGCTGGAGAAATTAGGCTCCCTGACATCAGAATATACTACAAGGCTACAGTCATCAAAACAGTATGGTACTGGCACAAAAACAGACATATAGATCAATGGAACAGGATAAAAAGTCCAGAAATAAACCCATGCACTTTTGGTCAATTAATCTATGACAAAGGAACCAAGAATACACAATGGAGAAAAGACAGTCTCTTCAACAAGTGGTGCTGGGAAAACTGGAGAGTTACATGTAAAAGAATGAAATTAGATATACTGCTATTTTTGTTTATATTTTATTGTTTTCTATAATAAAATGTTTTTTAAAAAAAAGAATGAAATTAGAATATTTTCTAACACCATATACAAAAATAAAATCAAAATGGATTAAAGACCTACATGTAAGACCAGATACTATAAAACTCTTAGAGGAAAACATAGGCAGAACACTCTTTGACATAAATTGCAGCAATATGTTTTTGGATCTATCTCCAAGAGCAATGGAAATAAAAACAAAAATAAACAAATGTGATCTAATGAAACTTAAAAGCTTTTTCATAGCAAAGAAAACCATAAACAAAATGAAAAGACAACCCTCAGAATGGGAGAAAATATTTGCAAATGATGCTACAGACAAGGGATTAATTTCCAATACATACAAATGCTCATACAGCTTAATATCAAAAAATATATAAATGAATCAAAAAATGGGCACACCTAAATAGACATTTCTCCAAAGAAGACATACAGATGGTCGACAGGCACATGAAAAGATGCTCAATATTGCTAATTATTAGACAAATGCAAATCAAAACTAAAATGAGGTATCACCTCACACCAGTCAGAATGGCCATCATTAAAAAGTTTACAAATAATAACTGCTGGAGAGGGTGTGGAGAAAAAGGAACCCTCCTACACTGTTGGGGGAACTGTAAATTTGTGCAGCCACTATGGAGAAGAGTATGGAGGTTCATTACAAAACTAAAACTAGAGCTACCATATGATCCTGCAATCACACTCCTGGGCATATATCTGGAGAAAACTCTAATTTGCACCTCTATGTTTATAGCAGCACTATTTACAATAGCTAAGACATGGAAGCAACCTAAATGTCCATCAACAGATAAATGGATGAAGAAGATGTGGTATATATACACAGTGGATATTAGCCATAAAAAACAATAAAATAATGCTATTTGTAGCAACATGGATGGACCTAGAGATAATCATACTAAGTGAAGTAAGTCAGACAAAGACAAATATCATATATCACTTACATGTGGAATCTAAAAAAATAATAGAAACTTATTTACAAGACAGAAATAGACTCACAGACATAGAAAACAAACTTATGTTTAACAAAAGGGCTAGTGCGGGGGAGGGGGAGAGGAGAGATAAATTAGGAATTTGGGATTAACATACACACCACCATATATAAAATAGATAACCAACAAGAACCTACTGTATAGCACAGGGAACTATATTCAACATCTTGTAATAACCTATAATGGAAAAGAATATGAAAAAGAAGATATGTATATATCCTAAAGTTGGTATAAGATTAAAATTTTTTTAAAATTTTGTTTTTTTGGGCTGCGTTGGGTCTTTGTTGCTGCACACAGGCTTTTCTCTAGTTGTGGTGAGCGGGGGCTACTCTTCGTGTGGTGCACAGGCTTCTCATTGCGGTGGCTTCTTGTTACAGAGCATGGGCTCTAGGCATGTGGGCTTCAGTAGTTGCGGCACACGGGCTCAGTAGTTATGGTGCATGGGCTTAGTTGCTCCGTGGCATGTGGGATCTTCCCAGACCAGGGCTCGAACCCATGCCCCCTGCATTTGCAGGCAGATTCTTAACCACTGCGCCACCAGGGAAGCCCTAAAATAAAATTTTATATGTGAAATGATTAAATGAAATGTATGGCTGACATAGCCATTTCCAGAAATCTGTGCTCATAAATCTATAGATTCTGGGATTATTTACTATAAGTAACCCTAAATCTGGATATCCAGCTAAGGCCATTCTACAAATATGGTCTCTGCTTCTTCGCAATGAATATTCGTCTACTTACCCAACATCCAGCTGATAACAGGATTCCACTGGGTCACCTGCATTCCTTTACTTCCTTGATGGTTTGTCTTCAACAAAAGAAGATTGACCAACTTGGTTATATTGATTAAATAATTAAGCAGCCAGAAAAAAAAAAACAACAAAACTATCATTTCGGGCAGAACGAAACTACCTATAACCTGGGTTCTTAAGGTCTTTTGCATGTTTAGCACACATTTTATATCGCAGATTGTATTATTTAATGCAGATGCTCCATATTTATTACTCTAAGTTTCCAAAGTGCAGCTCTAACTCTGTTCCCTGAGATTTCTCCATTCCTATCTGGATAGTTTTATAAGAGGAAATGAATTTTACTTTTAATGTGGCTTTATTTGAATACTGATAAATTTGTTGAGAAGAGTAGATGTGAAGAGAAGGTAGGCAATCAGGTGAGATGAACTGTGGGCACATTCCAGCCCAGCAGGGCCAAAGGCAGAAAAGGCAACGTGTGCCTATGACTGACCAGCTGGGTGACATCACCAAATATCCCCCACTAGTGAGGCAATTCATGCAAATAAATCTGTAACACACATTAAAAAAAGAGAGAAAGAGAGAGAGATTGTTGACAGTTCCATAGAAGTTTACAGAATGTGGCTCCCTTATTTACTATCTGCCAGGGGAACAACAGTGCCTAATGTCACTGAATTCATAAGAGTCAAAGGATCTGAGTTTTGAGCTCCTAGAGCCCAGTAAATGGGAGAAGATCAACTTTTCTCCAAAAGAATGTCGTGGTCTTTGCAACCCAGCATGGGAGCCTACCACAAGCTGAAAGTTTGACAATGAGAAGAATCCCAAGACTTATTAAATCTTTTTCCAAAAATATGCAATAAGACAGCCTTACTGTGAAAAGAAGGAAGATCAAAATTTTAGTTACAGGCAGTCCAATACAGATCCTTGATCATGTGCCAACATACGGCCAGACAGTGAAATAATATAAAGCAATGTTAGTAACAGCCTCCTCAGAACTTAGACTACTTGAATACAAAACAGTTCTTGGCCATATATGCCATGTGTCCAAAACAGCTACACACGATCTCTGTACATCCATTTCCACTTCTTCACAATTTGCTACTTTTAAAAGTTGGTGTAAGATGAAACTTTTATTTAATATGTGAAATATTTAACATGGTGCCCGGAAGTCTTAGACTAGCAAATATTTATAATAAATCAGTATGCTGGTGGGAAGGGAAGAATAGGTAAACCTGCAAGGCAGGCCTAAATCTTGACCTGCAATAAGATTTAAATATTTCCAATACACCCTGAAAGACTGTCAAAATTATCTGGTCCATACTTCTTCCCTGACAAGTACCCACTATAAAGTCATTTTCTACTTCGTGGGAAATTCTCCAAAGGAAAAGTGAATTGACTGATTATAGCTACCACAAATAGGTACATGGCCAAAGGCTGAACCTTTTTGGTCTTTACCATAAAATTTCTATTAAAGATGAAGTTGGACAGACCTCATGCTAAAGGAAAGAGTAAGTCAAGGTAGTAGCCAATAAGTACATACCTTGTGGTCCCACCAATTTCTGTCTACTTGCTATGGAAAACCAAATGAAAGTAGAGAGCAAGGAAAACACAGGGAATTTCTCATACCTTCTCCTGCCCCAGCATACATAGTCCAGTGTGAAGTGGAGAACCTAGACAATCTAGGAACCACATAAAGACACCCACTCAGAAGGTGGATATTAGCAGGTAGAGAAAGGGCAACCTACTGAATGGGAGAAAATATTTGCCAATGATATGACCGATAAAGGGTTAATATCAAAAATACATAAACAATTCATACAACTCAACATCAGAAAAATGCAACCCAATTAAAAATGGGCAGAAGACCTGAATAGACATTTTTCCAAAGAAGACATACAGATGGCTAACAGGCACATGAAAAGAAAAGATGCTCGACATGGTTAATCATCAGAGAAATGCAAATTAAAACCACAATGAGATATCACCTCACACTTCTAAGAATGGCTATCACTTAAAAGAACACAGGTAACAAATGTTGGCTAGGACGTGGAGAAAAGGGAACCCTTGTACATTGTTGATGGGGATGTAAATTAGTGCAGCCACCTTGGAAAACAGTATGGCAGTTTCTCAAAAAACTAAAAATAGAACTACCATGTCATCAGCAATTTTACTCCTGGGTATATATCCAAAAAAATGAAAACACTAATTCAAAAAGATACATGCACTCCAATGTTCATAGCAGCATTATTTACAAATGCCAAGTTATGGAAGCAACCTAAGTGTTGATCAACAGATGAATAGATAAAGATGTGAGATATACACACACACACACACACACACACACACACACATATGTACAAAGGAATACTACTCGGCCATAAAAAAGAACAAAACTTTGCCATTTTCAGCACCATGGATGGACTTGGAGGGCATTATGCTAAGTGAAATAAGTCCGACAGAGAAAGATAAATATTGTATGATATCACTTATATGTGGAATCTTAAAAATACAACAAATGAGTGAACATTAAAAAAAGCAGGCTCACACATATAGAGGACAAACTAGTGATTACCAGTAGTGGGGAGGGACAATAACGGGATGGGATAGTGGGATGTACAAACTATTTGGTATAAGATAGGTTCAAGGATGTATTGTACAATGCAAGGAGCATAGCCAATATTTTGTGGTTTGGGTTTTTTTTTATTTTTAATTGACATATAGTTGATTTACAATGTTGTGTTAATTTCTGCTGTACAGGAAAGTGATACAGTTACACATATACATACATTCTTTTTTATATTCTTTTCCATTATGGTTTATCATAGGATGTTGAATGTAGTCTCTGTGCTATACAGTAGGACCTTGTTGTTTATCCATTCTATATATAAAAGCTTACATCTGCTAACCCCAACTTCCCACTCCATCTCTTCCCCTACCCCCTACGCCTTGGCAACCACCAGTCTATTCTCTATGTTCATAATTCTGTTTCTGTTTCGTAGATAGGTTCATTTGCATCCTCTTTTAGTTTCCACATATAAGTGACATCATATGGTATTTGTCTTTCTCTTTCTGACTTACTTCACTTAGTACGATAATCTCTAGTTGCATCCATGTTGCTGCAAATGGCATTATTTCATTCTTTTTTATGGCTGAGTAGTATTCCATTGTATATATGTACTACATCTTCTTTATCCATTCATCTTTCGATGGACATTTAGGTTGTTTCCATGTCTTAGCCAATATTTTGTAATAACTATAAATGGAAAGTAACCTTTAAAATTTGTATAAATTTTTTTTTTAATTTTAAAGGAAAAGTTTTCAGAACCATATACCTCACAAAGACTGCCCTTTTTGAAGTTTATTTTTATATTCCTATCAGGAATTTGTATTAAATAACTTTTTTATAACCCTATGAATCTTGCCGGGTTTTCAATCTATAAAGCTTCATACACACCCCAATGAGGTCATATTCCTCCTTGCTCTGAGAAGTTTCCTCTTCAAATTGGAACTTACAGTTTGAAATGTTCTAACCATGGTAATCCACACTAGAATGCACCCTGTGGGCTGTTCTACATGCTAATCCTTCTGTGAACTCCTGTCCTAAAACCCTTCCAACTCCTCTTCTGCCTGAATTCTCATTATTCTAGATTCACTCCTACATCCTCCTTCTTGGAAGCCTTCCTTGACCACACCCACATTGGTTCAGTGAGCTGCCGTCTTATCCTGTTGCATCTTCTGCTTTTCTATTACATTCACTTTTATTATAATCATTCTCTCTCCACATCTAGACTCTGCACTGTTACATCACTCATGTTGCACTATTTTCTTAAAATATAGCACAAAGTCCAGCTAAATACATCGATAAATAGAGGGTGGAAAAGACGAATCAAAAAGGAGGAAAGTAGAAAAGAGAGAGGGGGAAAAGGAGGAAGAAAGGTTAAAAGAATTCATTCAAATGCTACAGTTTCAGGAAAGTAATTGATACCTAAAGGAAGTTCCATATGATTAATTCTCTTCTTTGTTTCTTTCTTGTCTGTCTCTCTCTTTGGAAGGCAAGTTCTATGAGAATAAGAACTTTGTTTACTTTGTCTTGTTCACAGCTATAGCCCCAGGGCTTAGAACTGTGTCACAAATGGGATAGGTACTTGAGGGAAATCAAAGGCACTGACAATAGTATATTGGCATCATGGAGTTCTGATATCAGCTCTGCTACTATAGGGTAATGTCTGGACATGTCATAGAAAAATCTGGAGCTCAGTTTTATCAACTGAAAGAGTTCAATAAAACCTGCCCTGTCAAACTCAAGGAATTTGTTCTGATGAACAAATAAGACAATGGGTGTAAAACTTCTCTGAAAATATTCTACATTCCAGGGTTTCAGAAGTTATGTTGAGAAATTTGGGACAATATTTTGGGAAGTAACGTAGCAGTAGGTACAAAAGCCACACATGAAATGATCCAAAGAATAGATTCAAAGAAAGAAAAAAGTTAAATGCATAAAAGTGCTTATTGCTACATTTCTTAAAATAACCCAAACCTGGAAATAACCCAAATGTCTCACAATAAAATGCATTAAACAAAATGTTGGACTATTTTGTAATCATTAAAACAAGTTTTAAATAACACTGAAAAACAAATAACATGAAAAGAGTATTTATAGTAAAACTAAGTGACAATAAATATAAATCCAATCTTGTCTAGACACAATGAACACAACTATGTAAAATGAGCATGCATGTTAAAGATAAGAAAAAAGTAAAAATAATTGTGTATCAGGAGGATACTTATTGCAAACTAACCTGGACTAAAGCTAATTTCAGCAGAAAAGTTACTTAATACAGTTTATCATTTGGTTCCTAAAATCACTCAAAGGACTGGAGAAACGGATGATGTCGAAGTTTCCAGGAACAATGGCAATACCTCTGCCATAGGGCTGATCTGGTGAGAAAACCACCCCCATAACCACATCTGCGGCAGAGCACTAAATGCTAAGAATTTGACTAAGTAATAGTGAGTGCTACCTATGAAATGTGCTTCTGTGTCAGAATTCAATCCTACAACCACTGCTCTCTTTTTAACCTGGATGCTTCTGCAGGCAATATATGCCAGCAAAATGAAGACTGTTTTCACACATGCTCTTCTCCAGATTAAGGTCTTGTAAAAGTTGCTAAGATTAGCAGAGCTAGTTCACAAAAACTGCCTCCTGGTTGTAGGGGAAGCTGGAAACTGCAGTCCAATTTCAATGTTGGGAGACTATACACAGCATCCTACTTACCTCTAAAAATTAAAAATAAAATAAAATAAATAACATAACATAAAATAAAATGATGTTATAATCTAGATTTTACAAATAGAGAAATTGAAATATGTCTATTTTATAAATTATAGATTGTTTCAGGTTTCCTATAGAGATAATCAGGTCATCCACAAATAATGACATTTTTCTTTCTCCCTTTTCAACTATTTAATCTTTTCTTGCCTTTTCTCATTTTAATGTTCAAGCGAGGAACCTGGTACTAGGCTGAAAACAAATAGTGATAGCAGCATTCTCTGAATTATTCCTGATTTTAAGATAAATGCATTTACTAATTCATGGTTAAGTATGATATTTGCTGTAGGTCATTTGTAAATGACCTTAACTTTTTCATGTTAAGGAAGTTCCCATTTACTTAGCATGATACCCTCTGGTGAAGGGAATTAAGAGGTACGAACTTTCAGTTACAAAATAAATAAGCCATGGGGATGTAATACACTTCATAAGGAATACGGTCAATAATATTGTAATAATTTTGTATAGGGACAAGTGATTACTAGACTTATCACAGTGGTCATTTCATAATGTATATATATGTCAAATCACTATGTAATGCACCTGAAACTAACATACATACAGTTCATTCGTGCATAAGCAACGTCCATCCTTAGAAGGAAATTCACTTCTGATTCCTTCTGGTTCTCCTAAATCCCACAGCACAGCAGAGAGAGCCTAGGGCCATGGGACATGCTATAATCTTTGATTCTATAGATACCCAGCAACCTTTAAATATTCATTTATTACTTATTAACCAAGCTATAATGTCTATGAATCCTTTGGGCTATCATTCAGGTTTTTTTTTTTAACATCTTTATTGGAGTATAATTGCTTTACAATGGTATGTTAGTTTCTGCTTTATAATAAAGTGAATCAGCTATACATATACGTATATTCCCATATCTCCTCCCTCTTGCGTCTCCCTCCCACCCTCCCTATCTATCATTCAGTTTAAAAACATTCAATCCAAAATATCAGAAAATTCAATGTATTAAACATCAAATATCAAGGTAAATGCACCCCATCTAACAATAAGCAGGACAAATTCTGGGAAAGCTCCCTCATTCTTAGGCAGGGGAAACACAAAAATCATAGAAAATAATAATGAAGTAGTTGTTGATTATTATTACAGTTCAGTGGCAATTATTCAAATTGTGAACCTGGGTTAAACATGCCACGACTTAATACTATAAGCAGACGCCAGCTAGATATTCCCGGTTTCATTTATTTTATACCTTAGTCTCACAGTATCACTTGGGAGCTAAACAGAGCCCCTCTCCATTTCTTCTGACAACTGACACCTCACTTCTTCTATGGGAGAAAGTGCTGCTCCAACTGGTCAGATTTCAGGACAAATGTGAAGACATGTTTTTCTGTGAATAAAGGCAATGAGGAAATCTTCACTATGGCTCTTTCTCCTCTAACATTTGTAGGTATAAACTCTTCATCCCATTTGGGTAATAACTTCCAAGATTCAGTCTTAGGCAAGGGAAGGAGGGGACCATTTGGGCTTGGAGTCAAAAAAGATACCCACGGGGCCTAGACCAGTGATCCCTAAACATCTCACTCACAAGCACCCTTAAAATTTTTGGGAAACCTACATACCCTCTCACACATTTTTAAATAGACATTTAGGATTTTTAAAGAAATTATTTAAGTTTAAATAGTTACAAGTGATGTAACTTCCAGCACTTTAAAATACCGACATTTTAAACAAAGCTGTTATTTCACTCTTTTAAAGGTATCCAATGGAATCTAAATGCCATAGCAATTTGACACCCACTATCAAACATTTTTAAGATGAGATGTTTTTAAAGTTAAAAATTTCACAAAATTCCTTTTTCTCCTTAACCTGTATTTATACCCCACTCCTCCACAGAACTTTATCCTAATATATTCTTATGCTTGAAAGTATTTTATGGATTCCTCTATCAAATTCTTCTGCAACACGTATATGTATATTATTTAAATCTTTTCTGTAACCATGAAGTTCCACATGTTGAAAATTTATGTCTGAATTTAGTTATTGTTAAAATTTTAATTTACTCACTATTGATCAAAATAGTACATATAAATTCTAAATCTTGACAAATATCAAACATAAAGATATATTGTTGGAAATGCATTCCATAGATGAACTTTTTCCCAATTAGTTCATGTATCCAAGAATGAATATTACTTAATGCTACAGGGTTCAGCATCAATACTATTTCTATTTTTATTTTTATTTGTGAGCACCAATAAAATTTTTTCAAATAAATTAATTAGTAGAAAAGGATGAAATTTTGTTTTAACAATGTCGCTCAGTTCTTTGAATTCCTTTTAAGTTATGTGTTTAAAAACATCACACAAACATCTATTATCAAAAAAATAATCTATCATATGACAAATATTTAGAAACCACTTGATTTGCAAAATGATTGGCTATTCAGTTATGCAAGTCTTTCACTTTCTCAGCACTGGCACCGTATTTCAAATATCCCTCTGTTTAATGTTCTAGAGTTTTTACACATAAGGTTAACGCATCTGTTCTGCATGAATGAGAAATACGCTTTTCTTTTTTAAAGTAGGAGAAGGGAAACTGTGAAAGAGGAGACGGGAAAGGGAAGCCAGCATGAGTCCTTGATCACAGGCCAGTTTTCAGGCAAGTACATTTTAGGAAAGAATGTGTGGAAATTGAGAATCTGGAAATGTATTCCCTTGAAGCTATCTGTAACTGTATATTTCTAAGGTATGGTCATCCAGTTTTGAGGTTACTAGTCTAACCCAATTTACTAGATATCTCTAACTTAGGAAACAAATGCAAGATAATAATTGATCAATCAGTCTAATTCAACATCTGCTTAATAACTGACCACTAAGTAGCAGGTTGTAAAAATGTACAACAAAGAGTAAGAAGGATACAGTTTGGGCCCTTCCAGAGTGAGGTACAGTAGTTAAAAAGCTATAGAAGGACAAATAGAGATAGGAACATTGGGTGATGATGTCAGGGATTAAAACACAGAGGATGACTGAGCAAGTTCTGAAATCCTCAGTGTGGCAGGAAAGTCTGAAAATGAGGACGATGGAATCTGGTGCAGGTAAATGAAGATGCTGGCTTTGAACATGAAATGCGGGATCACGAACAGCCTCTGCCTGGGGAGGCCACGGAAGAAGCATCCACAGGAGAGAGCCAGGTCTCAGTTAAGGGAAGAAAGCAGGGGAAAGAGGTGTGAAACATGAAGGAATTGCTTAACCACATACCAAAACCTTGTTGCTTTTGCTTTTCTTGATTCCTTTGTAGATTTATCTCCCTAAGGAGCTCTGCTCAGAAGAATGTTGGCTTGACCAAGGCAGAACATTCTTGAGTTTCTCTGGCATTAAAAAAAAAACCTTCTCCTTGGAAGCTATGGCAGCTGCCATAAATGAGAGGACAAGCTTAAATACCCTCGAGGTCCTTCAGGAAATGGAGAAACAGAATGGGCAGGACAGGCTGCAGGCAGTGTGAGCCCATGGTGGTGTCCACAGGTGACACCCACACTAATCTCAGCGTCCAGATGCCTGGACTCCTGGAGCCCGACGAAAGGGGTAAAGCCAGAATCTTAAGTTTCATCAACCGACTCTAAGGGGCAAGAAGGAGGCCTCAGTAAATCCCTGCAGATGCAAGTTAACAATATTAGTGCCTCAGATGCAATTCTTTGAAAAATGAAACATTTTATTTTCCCAGTAGTTGGCTGTGTTTCACTAATAAGTTTTTGATGTAGATGCTGAAAGTGAAAACATAACCAGTACAAGCCCAGGCCCTGCCCAGCTACAGGGGAAGCGACCAGCCTCCACCCAGGCCCTGGGAAAGATTTGCAGGGCTATAACTGAGCAAAACAGAAGGAAATATTCTTGACAGTCAATTTTTCTATGGGACCAAAGGGCAGAATATTCAATTTAGAGACATTATTTCTGTATGGAGGCATGAAAAAGGAAGGAAACCAAAATTGTTCAATAAAGGGCATTTTAAAAAAATTACTGGTATTATATTAAATTTGGGTTGTACTGCCATCTGGCGGTCATTTTTAAAACTGCGTGGTGACAAAACACACCCTGAATCCAAGGGTAAAAATAGGAAGAGGGAAAAAGCAGAGGCAAATTCTTACTGCATTGTATTGGAACTAACTGAATTAAGTTCTACACAATTCAGAAGCTTCTCTGGTAACATCAAAGAAGCTGTATGGTCAATTGCTTTGGTCTCAGGTGGGTATATACGTGATATATCATTGATTTTCCACAGCATCAGCTGTAGTAGAGCCCCAAGCTCTAAAGCCAGGCTGCCAGCATTTGAATCCCAACTTGGGCACTGGAAGACCTTGGGAAAGTTATTTAATTTCTCTTGATCCCCGTTTCCACATCTAAAGAATGAGAATAATAATAGCACCTGATTTAGAGGATACGTTTGAGAATAGCTGATTCATAAATGTAAATTGTTTAGAACAGTGCCTGGCATATGGTAACTGATCAATAAATGTTAACTATTACTTCAAGGAGCTGACCATAGGTTTGTTAAACTCAAAAGAAAAGATAGAGGTGAACAGTTTCCACCCCCCTCTTCACTCTTGCCCAGAAAAGAGGAATATGGTTATGATTGGTTGGATTTCTAACTGGATCCAGTAACCAAGAGACAGAAAATTAGGATATAATCAGGTCTCTCCTGTTAAGTGCTACCAGTTCCATTTCTACTGGTTGTCTCGGATGTGGTTTTGCATCGTCAGAGTCCTTAATGCATAACTTTGGGTTTATGGAGAACCCACTTTAAAAGCCTGCAAAGGCTTCTCATTTCTCACAAGCCCCATGTGATGTGGCCTCCAGCCCCTCCTCTGACCTTATCCAGTCCCACTCTGGCCCTTTCTCACCTCTCTCCAGCCACGGTGGCCTCCTTGCTGTCACTCACCGGAGAGCCATGCTCCACCCAGGACTGGATCACTCCTCCCCAGGTATCCACCAGGCTCCTCCTTCACTTCCTTCAGATCATCTCCCCAGAGAATTCTTCCCCAGTGACACCATCGTAACAAAAAATGTCACATTTCATCTGATGCTGCCTTTTTTCAAAGCACTTAACCATCTGACCTATGATATATTTATATATTTACTTGTTTGATTGTCTGTCTTCCTCCACTAGAATGTAACCTCCATGAGGGCAGGAGTTTTCTTTCACTCACTCCAACAAGGCCAAACACAGACCATTCTCCTTTTGCCTGAACCTGCTGACAAAGCCAGACTCAGAACCACCAACTTCTCATCCCTGCCTCCTAATTGATTAGATAAGATTAGAACCATGTGTCCCTTAAAACTATCGAACCATGGAGGAAAGCATTTCCTGTTCAGATGACCGACTGGACTCCCCCTCCTTTCTCAACTACTTCAACTGTAAATCACCCCATTTGCAACTTGTTTTCCCCTCCTTATATTAATGGCTAAGGCAAAACCACCCTGCTGAGACACTCTGACTTTCAGATCTGGGCATGCTCTTTGCAACGGCCTGAATAGAATCAACCTCCTTACTTCTCTGGCTGTTGTTTATGACACCTCCTATATTTCCATCATATAGAACAGGTTTTGCTTTTTTAAAAATTTTTTATTGAGGTATAGTTGATTTACAATGTTGTATTAGTTCCAGGTTACAGCAAAGTGATTCATATATATATATTCTTTTTCAGATTCTTTTCCCGTATAGGTTATTACAAAATATTGAGCATAGTTCCCTGTGCTATACAGTAGGTCCTTGTTGGTTATCTATTTTATATATAGTAGTGTGTAAATGTTAATCCCAAATTCCTAATTTATTCCTCCCCCTCTTTCCCCTTTATTAACCATAAGTTTGTCTTCTATGTCTGTTTTGTAAATAAGTTCATTTGTATCATTTTTTAGATTCCACATATAAGCAGTATCATATGATATTTGCCTTTCTCTGTCTGGCTTACTTCACTTAGTATGATAACCTCTAGGTCCATCCATGTTGCTGCAAAAAGCATTATTTCATTCTTTTATACGGCTAAGTAATATTAACAGTTTTTGATACACAGTCAGCACTCAATAAAAGTTTGTTGAATGAATGAACTATGGAGAAAAAGTCCTCCAAGAGATCCTGCCCAACTTATTGGAGTTCTGCACTGGAGTTGGCCACCAATAGCCCTAGTTAATCATAAAGAATTGCTTTGATTTTGGCTTTGATTTTGACTTGACTCTGCCTTTGCTTTTGTTTTTCCTCTCTTGTGTACATATAGCCCCTTAGGATCTCTAAGGACTGGAGAAGTGACTGGATTGACATAGGATTCTGGTTTTTCTGGTCCTCCTAGCAAAACAGCATCTCTTTATTTTTTTTTTGAATTTTATTTTATTTATTTTTATACAGCAGGTTCTTATTAGTTATCTATTTTATACATATTAGTGTATATATGTCAGTGGCAATCTCCCAATTCATCCCACCACCCCCCAACCCCCCGCTTTCCCCCCTTGGTGTCCATACGTTTGTTCTCTACATCTGTATCTCTATTTCTGCCTTGCAGATAATAGCTCATTATTTTACCATTCCAAGAAGGTTAACCCAGCTACGAGACAGAAAAGTGAATTTTAAATATTCCAGTAGAGATATGTACATGATGTACATAACAGGTGCTCAGAAGAGAAATGTCTATGTGCAAGGGTATATGTGTCTGTTAAATATCTGACACGGGCCTTTAGGACTCACCCAAACAACTCCTGAGGGCTTGGCACTGGGAATGAGGAGCAGGAAGAAGATGCAAACTGTGGAATCTATAAAAACTAAGGCCTCCTCCTTTGTCTTTGAATCTGCTTTTCAACTTTGGCTTCAGCCTCAGTCTTTAGCTAAATACCTACAACCATTTCTGACATTACTGAGACTCTGATGACCAATGACTATATTATCTCATAAGTACCTTCATAGCTAATAACCTAAAACTATCAGTAATACAAACAGGCTGTGTCATTCAGATGCATTGTTAACTTTCACATAAGCATTCTGTTAGAACAATAAATTCTGCAAGTGTGCAATGAAAGGTTAACTTAGCAGGCTTAGGGTGTTCAGACCCTGCCCATCACAAAGAAAGGGCTGGCCCTTGACTGCCTTCAGAGCAATAACCTCTAAGCCCTTGGAATAGCCTGCCTGCTAAGAGTGTCTTTGACTACCTGGAACTTGGGCCACGCCAAATAGTTTATACTAACAACCTGATTTATGGGGAGCACCTGTTTCTGCTCACCTGGGGCCCTGGGCCACACTGCATCTGTTTGACCTCTGTAGAAGCTAGAGATTAAGGTCAGTCACACAGGTGCTCCATGCCTATATGACTGACCTCCAATATAAACCCTGGACATTGAAGCGCAGGTGAGCTTCCCTGGTTGGCAATAGGTCATTCACGTTGTCACACTGGAGAATTAAGCACTGTCCACGTGACTCCACTGGGAGAGGAATCTTGAAGCTCATGCCTGGTCTTTCCTGGATTCTGCCCTATGCACCATTTTCCTTTCCTGATTTTAATCTGTATACTATTGCTATAATAAACAGTAACCATAAGTACTACCTCTTTTCTGAGTTCTATGAGTCCTTCTAATGAGTCATTAAACCTAAGGGTGGACTTGGGGACCTCTGACACAGCAAGGGTTAACAACAATTGTAAAATCCATTCATTTTATGTATAAAAATAATTCCTAAGGACTTTTAAATAGTTAAATAAATTTAATTATTAATCAATACAAATATGAAGAGCGTACATTCATCTGGCTTCAGCTAGATGATTTAGAAAGAATATAATATCATTTTGTGCCAACAAATATTTATAAAATATACTTTAAATGATAATAAAAGGAAGACTAATCGACCTTCCTCTTGGTAGAATTGTTTGGGATACCAACATAAATGACATTAAGCAAAATAGCCTTTTAGAATCATACTTGGGACTTCCCTGGTAGCACAGTGGTTAAGAATCCACCTGCCAATGCAAGGAACACGGGTTCAATCCCTGGTCCGCGAAGATCCCACATGCCGCGGAGCAACTAAGCCACAACTGCTGAGCCTGCATTCTAGAGCCCACGAGCCACAACTACTGAGCCCACACACCGCAGCTACTGAGCCCACATGCTCTAACTACTGAAGCCCGCGTGCCTAGAGCCCGTGCTCCGCAACAAGAGAAGCCACCACAATGAGAAGCCCACACACCGCAACAAAGAGTAGCCCCCGCTCGCCACAACTAAAGAGAAAGCCCATGCGCAGCAAAAAAGACTCAACGCAGCCAAAAAAAAAGAATCACACTTAATTTTTATTATTTTAATTGCAGCTAAGCATGAGTCTTTCATGAAAAAAGGCTTATTTGGAAATTCTTCACGTCATAGAAGGATGAATTAAAAGCAAAATGTCAACTTCTCCACCTCAACTTTTTGTGCGGGAGAAAAATACCAAAATCGTGTAAGCCCAGGTTCAAGAATCTGTCAGACACATCTACATTCACACACAAACCAGGTTTTTCTAGCACCAGTCAAGCCATAATGAAGAATACAAAGGGTACGAATAAAACAGGAAAATGATAGAGGAATACTTTGTGAAGTATTGGAAAAACACGTTGTGTTCTCACTAATCAAACTTCAAGCCAACAGGCTTTACAAGAATAATTTTAAAAGACGCTGCCTTATAGTTTTGAGTCTGTCAAAGTTAAAAAATTTAACAAAAAGCTTGTTGAAATTATTACTATGGACTGATGACCATTTGCAGTTGTTGAAGAAGGATTTTTGAGATTTTTCTCAAACTTAATCTGAGATACAAAGTTCTTTCTAGAAAATATGCCACTGAATTATATTTTACTAGTGCAACTCGGTGTTCTACGTCAGTATCTCATGTATCAGACACCTGCACAGCAAGGCGAATCTGTGATAACTTCATCTTATTCTCCTTCACTTGCCTTTAGAGAGATTGCTGGAATCACACACCTGTTAGTGAAGAAGCTGGTTGAAGAAATATTTATAAACTGTAAAAGCAATAAGGAAATTCATGCAATTGGAACTGTCAGGCTTGGTTCATGCCCCCCTGTTGTTTATTCAGAAAGTAATAAAGCACAGTGTAATTAGCACAGTCACTGGCTGAAAACAGGGAAATAATGAGCCACTTTCACCATTTTTCCGTCTGTCATAAGAGATACCTTAGAAGTTCTTTGTCATGTAATTATGTTCAAACAAAATGGAATAACAGCTATTACTTGTTCTTAAAAGAGCCAGGACTAACTGAGGAGATGGGAGTGGTAAAGGGCAGAGGAAGAGTGAATGACGAACACCATATTGAATATCTGGATTTTGAAATGCCTTACAAATGTAGAGGGGAAAAAATAACACAGTAAATGCCTGGGTACATTGATGTGAAGCCCGTGAACTCCACCCACTGATTGCGGGTCTGTCTTGTGAGCAGCAGATAACATGCCTGCTCCTTCTTCTCAGGGCTGTGTATCAAGTAACAGCCCGCACTAGGCTTCCCAAAAGCTGTCAGGGCATCCTCATCAGATGAATGGCAAAGACTAAACCTTAAGAATCAGGCAGATGTAGACTGTCCTCACCTCTAACACCAGATTGGGGTGGAAGGTACAGCTGTCATCACAATGAAGAGAGCTGGCTGGAGCAAGAAATGTTAGAACTCTGTAGATGCCTTTTTCACCACTGGACCCCAGAGCACAGAATAGAGCTCCTAATAGTTTTATAAAGGACCACAGGTGAAAGAGCAAGCAAGAAATTAAAGATCTTTGGAAATTAGGAAGGAAAAATTAAGAAAAATTATAAAAAACTTGGAAAGAAGACCAAAAAAATCACTTTGTACCATTTCAAGTTCATACAAGACATTGTCTAACAATCCTGCTTAAGGATCATCTGATTGTCTAGGGAACATAGTTGTCTGACTCTGTTTATTATGGAGTGGGGCCCAGACTCTGTAAAGTCAGATATTACTTTGGAAAAGATAGTGAACTGTGAATGATTTCTGTCCCATAGAAAAGATAACCCCAAAGCTCGAGTCCTGGAAATGAACCAGTTTTGTATTTAATTTTGCAATCTTATTCTACCATTTTTTTCTTTAATTTAACAAATATACTAGTCCCTCCTATCTTGCCGTTTTCCTCATCGACGAGTTAAGTAAATCCTTTATATATTCTCATACTACGTTGTATGAGAGTCATGTTTGTTTGTTTGTTTAACTTTTTGAAAAGTTTGACGGAAGAAAGGAAAGAAGGAAGAAAGGAATTGTCTTTCTTATCAGATTACTCTCGGTAAAGAGTAACCCTTGCACCTTCCTTCCCCTCATTACCTCTCCTCTCCCTTTTCCATTTCTCCTCCATCCACAGGCTCTCTCTAGTAAATCTACCAAACCAATTGAAGAGTAATACAAAAGGCACTTTCTGCCATAACGCTACAGGGCTCCTGAGACCTGCCAATCACCGTAAGGATTCCCACTGCCTAATGGAAGAAGAAGGAAGCACATGGTATAATCCAAAACACGTAACTTCCCCTCTGGGCTGCAGTCACCTCCAGTGTTAAGTGAGGGCATAGAACCAGAGAGGTTCTGCCTAACTGCACCCTACGAGCTCTGGCATTCTCTTGAGCCCCCGATGGGAGCTGAGGCTGGACTGGGGCGGGGACTTTGTGAGAGGGCGCTGGGTCCTGGCCCACCAGGGCTTGCATCAGAGGAGCTCAACTTTCAACTTCTTTAAATACCACAAGTCAGAGTCAGATTTAATTTAAAACAAAGGATATTATAGTGTTTTATTTCCATATATATTTGAAATGTTTATGACATTTAAATACTTCAAATATTACTTTTTAGCATTAGACTTTTCAATGTGGTATAATAATTCCATTTGAATAATGCATTGGATATAGAGGAATTTAATATATGTAGAATATAGACACATCTATACTTAAAATGGCCAGCATCATATTGCTGTTATCATATCTATTGTTACGTAGTATCATAACTGACCTAATAACTGCAACTTGTTCAAAATACTTTACCTTTCTGTGGCATTTATGTACCATTTACATTATTTATGTACTGCCAAAGAACACTGAGTTAACCTCTTTTGCCTGCTTAGAAATGCAATTCATGCCTGATGTTGAAGAAAAGAAAAGCTTGCTTGTGACAAATATCATACGCTGGAGACAATGTACATCACTGGGGACAAATCAAGCCAATATCAGGGACATAGGCCTGCTGTGTAATTGCCAGTCAATTTGCAAAGCAGCCCATCCTCAAATCCCAAGCAATATATCGAGTGCTTTTACTCAAATAAGATGGTCTCGGAGGAAAAAGAGAACACAGCTTTGTTTGTTTGTTAGGCCTCTTGATAGTCAAACTGAATACAAACCATTACTCAAATCTCTTCAACTTGGTTCTTTCGGATGTTGTTGTTGGTTGGTTGGTTGGTTGGTCATTTTAAAAAATGCTGTACGACATGGGTGGACCTAGAGATTATCATACTAAGTGAAGTAAGTCAAACAGAGAAAGGCAAATATCATATGATATCACTTATATGTGGAATCTTAAAAAAAATGATACAAATGAACTTATTTACAGAACAGAAACAAACTCACAGACTTAGAAAACAAACTTATGGTTACTAAAGGGGAAGGTGAGTGGGAGGGATAAATTGGGAGTTTGGGATTAACATGTACACACTATAATGTTTAAAACAGGTAATCAACAAGGACCTACTGTGTAGCACAGGGAACTATACTCAGTATTCTGTAATAACCTAAATGGGAAAAGAATTTGAAAAAGAATAGATACATGTCTATGTATAACTGAATCACTTTACACCTGAAACTAACACAACATTGTCAATCAACTATATTCCAATAAAATTTAAAATTAATTAATTAAAATTTTAAAAATCAAAATAAATGCTGCAGTGGATTTTTTATGATTATATAAAATTGGGGGGAAATGTCAAGATTAGATCCCAAAATACATTTTTTTCTCTCACATAAGCAGAGGTGAACCATCACTGTACTCGGCTCCACAATTACCAGTAAACCAGTTGCCTTCTACCTTGTTACACTACCATCCCAAGATGTGGATTCTACATTGCCTCCTGGTTGAAGATACCTCTTCCACTTCCAGCTCACATGCTTTCATCCTAGCCAGTAAGAAGGAAAAACAAGAAAAAGAAGGGTGCACCCATTCTCCTCTCTAAGGACGATACTCAGCAAATGCACCAGCCTCTTCCATGTACGTACTCTCTCGGCCAGAACATAGCCCTGCGGCCATAATGGCCTCAATGGCAGTTAGAAAATCATCCTTAGGTCCAGCAGCCAAGTACCCAGCTAACATGTGAAGTTTCTGTGGCTGAAGAAGAAGGGAAGGATGGATATTAGTGACTAACTTGCATTCTCTACCATCATCTGTCTTTTTGGCTTTATCTGTGTACATCCTTCCTCTCCCTAAAGGACATGCACACTGGCTCCTCAAAAAAGACAACAGCAAAGTCCCAACCAGTCACAGCTTCCAGATCAGAGTCAGGGATCTCTCTGGGTGATGAACTCTTTCTCAGTTGGGTCTAGATATGGCTCCTTGTGATCCGGTGACCTATAAGCTACAAGACCTCATCTGCTCAGAACACACCCAAGATGCAATGGAGGATTTAGACACAGATTAAATCTACAATTTGGTAAAGAGGAGCAGGGAAAATACACCCCAGTCACTAGTCCATAACAATTAATTAATTCCGTTGTTCTTTGGTAGTAGACTAAGTCCTTATTTTGACCATCCAGCTTCCCCTGGTTCTGGTCTTGAGGAGTAAACTCCCTTTCCTCTGTCTTATCCAGTCTGTCCCTCCTTGCTCATCATCTTCGGTAGCCAAAGCCAACCCTAGAAGCTTTAGAAAACATCGCCTTCTTAGGAGCTATGCAACTTCCCACTGATTGTAGGTTTTGCAGGTGGAAAAATCACGGGCTTTTACAGCCAGGCTCATGGTTTCTTTATAACTATAATTCCTGAAAAACTTAGTAGAGACCTGATCTATTTGTATCTGGTAAGTTCCAGATATCCCACAAGCAAATAACCCACAATCAAAGGGTTTTTTTGTTTTTGTTTTTAATTCAGAAATACATTGTTTATTTAACTAATTTTCTATCGTGCTTCTTTTTTTTTTTAAACATCTTTATTGGAGTATAATTGCTTTACAGTGATGTGTTAGTTTCTGCTTTATAACAAAGTGAATCAGCTATGCATATACATATATCCCTATATCTCCTCCCTCTTGCATCTCCCTCCCACCCTCCCTATCCCACTGTTGGTGGGAATGTAAATTGATACAGCCACTATGGAGAACAGTATGGAGGTTCCCTAAAAAACTAAAAGTAGAACTACCATACGACCCAGCAATCCCACTACTGGGCATATACCCTGAGAAAACCATAATTCAAAAAGAGTCATGTACCACAATGTTCATTGCAGCTCTATTTACAATAGCCAGGACATAGAAGCAACCTAAGCGTCAATCAAAGGGTTTTTAAATCTGAAGACTCTGGTTTGTACTGGCTGGCCTCTCTCCTCTCTATCATGTTAATAGCAGCTATCTACAGGTGCTCAGAATGAAAAAAAATAGTTTTAGCATCAAGGCAGCATCCTTAATCTGATCTTTGCTGTTGCACTGGGCTCTCATTGGCAGAAAACTCTTCCTCGAGGATGCTAAAAAAGGCTTGGGGCCATGGTTTTATCTCCTGCTTCGGCTGTTTCTTCACAGCCACTGACATAACTGCTTCATTTTGGGATATTATAGTGATTATCTTTTCCAAACTTCAAGACTCCAAATTACAGACTTTCAGTCAACTTAAATTAGAGGCCTCAGGCAGAGAGCACCTCCCAAAGCGCTATACCTCCTCCTATCTCGGCTTGCAGACTGATGAGCTCTAGCCTGAATTCATCTCTCTCCCAGGACTTTGACGAAAGTGGCAAGAAGCGACCAACGCACACTGATATGCAATTTCCCATCATTTCCACTAATACCACGCACCCTCAGTGGGCAGGCGGTTAGCTCTCCAATTCTGGCAGTTTCCTTTTTTCAAATGTGTTGCCACTGAATGACAGTAGTGGCAAAATCTTTCACCCTGCAAAATCTGGGCCCTTGCTGCCCACTAGTCAATCACCAAGCCAACATTAATTCCTGTCTGATGTATCCTCCCATTTCCTAGTACCAGAGTATAGATTAGTTACGACTGGATCCAGCAAGAAATAAACAAACAAATAAATAAATAAACAAAGAAACAGTGGCTTAAACATGCTAAACATCTCTCTCTCTCTCTCTCTCTCTCCCTGAAAGTCTACACTTGCCGTAACCAATCCACCATCATAACGAACCCAGGGTTCTTTGACCCTGTTGCTCTACAATCCTGACCATGCATTCTTCATCTCATGGCCCAACATGGCTATTGTAGCCTCAGTTATCAGGCCCACATTACACACAGCAGGAAGGAAAGAAAAGAGAGAAGAAAGGCATGACCCCTCTTTAAAGGAAACTTTTTATAAGTTGCACGACACCTCTTCCGCTTACCTCGCATGGACATATTTAACCACGTGATCACACTTGTCTGAGGTTGAGAAATGTCACTTTTCTTCTGGGTGGCCATGGACTTAGCTAAATTTAGGAGTTCTGATACTGATAAAGAAGAAAGGAATGGATATTGGAAACTCTTAGCATAAGGAGGAATGCTTCTTTCCTGATTTTGCTGTTTCCTCTTGTGTGGATAATGTTCTGCTTGTCTAGTACTCCTGGCCTCGCACAGTGCTCTCACTCACCCTCCTGGGAGTGGGGGAGGGGACTTAATGCGATTTGTGACTTAGAAAAGTATAATGTGGATGCCGAACCTAAATCCTTTCTTTCACCTCTCTCTCAATAGTAAGTTGCTTGGTAGTGTATATATGTCCATATATACACTACCAAACGTAAATAGATAGCTAGTGGGAAGCAACCGCATAGCACAGGGAGATCAGCTCGGTGCTTTGTGACCACCTAGAGGGGTGGGATTGGGAGGGTGGGAGGGAGGGAGATGCAAGAGATATGGGAACATATGTGTATGTATAACTGATTCACTTTGTTATAAAGCAGAAACTAACACACCATTGTAAAGCAATTATACTCCAATAAAGATGTGAAAAAAAAAAAAAGTAAGTTGCTTGCAGAAAATACACAATAAACTCTGGCGCTTCGTGTTCCAAATTTTGTGGAGATATTTCACAACCAGGAGAACCATGAGTGCTGCTCAGTGCTGCCTGGGACTGGGTGTAAATCTGTCTAATCCTGGAGACCAAAACTAGGAAACCCACCTGCCTATATATATATGTCACATATTCGATATCAACTTTACCAATAATAAAGCTAATAATTTTCTCTCTGTATGTCTTACCTCATCTTGCCTATCTCTTAACTGGTTCAGAACCTGGACCTATAATACAACAGTACTATTTATTTGACCCATTTTCAAGGCAGCATAAATAATAGATGTTCATTGTGAAAATTTCAAGCATTGTAAGCGAGAGCGGGGAAGAAATTAAAGATCACCAGAAATCCCAATTCCACCATTTTAGGATTGCCATTATGTTCATTTTTATAACCATATTTCATATTTATCTTTGTGCACATGTGCACATGCATGTATGCATAATTGCACACAAATGGGCTATCATACGGTTTTTATTTTCTCATCATTTTTCTTTTAAAAAGTAACCAATGGAAAAAATCACAGTGGGCAAAGTTAAATAGGCAAGAAAGACTTCATTCAAGGCTATTGCAATAGAGAGAGAGACCAGAACTCAGTCTTAGCTCAAATCTACTGAAACAAAGGCATGTGGGGTTCTTAGTTCTCCAACCAAGGATCAAACCTGTGCCCCCTGCAGTGGAAGCACAGAGTCTTAACCACTGGACCGCCAGGGAAGTCCCAAGAAGTTTGGGTTTTTTTTAATATTTACATCTCAAAGGGGCAGAAAGAACTTGTAATTTTTCCACAACTTACTAACCACACAAGGTCTCACTTTCTTCACCAATAATATGAAGATAATAAGAGTTTATTGTGAGGATTAAGTTATTTAGAAAAGTATTTGCCTAACACATACAAAACAATCAACAATATTAGCTGATTTTTATGGTATCAATAAAACAAGAAACACAACCCAAAAAGTGGACAAAGAATATAAAATTCACAAAAAGGGAAATACAAATGGCTAAAAAGTACTATATGAAGATATTCTAAATGTATTAGCAATCAGAAATATGCAAATTAAAGCAACTAACTGCCTGCCACTTTACCACCATTAATGCGGCAAAAAATTAGAAAAATAGGTAAAAACAAATATTGGTATATTCTGTATTGATGAGGATATGTGGAGAAAGGGAATTTTCATCAGCTGTTCGTGGGGAGCATAAACTGGTTCTAGTATTCCAGGAGAAATCGGGCAGTCCCAGGTGATATTACATATGTATACATCCTATGGCCCAACAATCCAATCCCACACACATTCATAGGGAGACCCGTCTGAGGCTATTCACTGCAATATTGTTCATGATAGCAAGGAGCTGGGACAAAACTGGCTGGAGCATCACTAGTGAAATGGAAAAGTAAATTGTAGGGAGTACCCATTTCATTATGGACTATTCCACAACAGAGAGAAGCAATAAAATTGTATCTTGTCTGTCTATTTACTCAGGAAAAAATTCTAAAAGTGGAATTGCTGGGATAAAAGTATATACATCTTTTTAAAAAGATTTTCAGACACACTGGCAAAATTACAATTGTTCGGCATGGAGTAAATATTCCCAATTTCTCCAAACCCCCCCTCCAAACTTGATTCTCATTTTTCTTTTCCACCCTTGCCAGTCAGATAAGCCAAAGGCAATGTTTCTTTGTTTTAATTCTCATTCCTTTACTCACAAGCAAAGTTAAACATTTCTCAAGGTTATCTGGTCATTTGAATTCTTTTGTGAATTTTTTTATCATATGTTTAGCACAATTTTCTGTTAGATTCTTCAGCTTTCTACTGATTTAGGCGGTGGGCACTTGGCTGTTGACTCGTCTGATAGCCCATGTTTTCACCTGCCACTTCCCGTATTCCTTTTTTTAAAAATTCCTATTGGAGTATAGTTGATTGACAGTGTTGTGTTGGTTCCCATATTCCTTGCTGCCAGCCCACTTGGCCCTATCAAGGATGCAAAGGCAGATGACCACTTCCCGACTTCTTTTCAGTTAGGGGTGGGTAGCCAATGCAGCTGAAAAAAGTCTTAGATGGGGCTTTTAGAGAAGGCTTCCTGTGCCCCCTAATAAAAGGAAATGTTTGTGAGGAGACCCTCATATTCTTCACTATTGTCATGTCTTCATCTTCAGCCATGATAAAGAAGAAAATCCTGCCAATTAAGACAACATGGATGAATCTGGAGGACGTTCTGCTAAGTGAAATAAGCCAGACACAGAAAGACAAATACTGTACAGTATGGTGGAACTCATAAAAGCAGAGACGAGAATAGCGGTTGCCAGGGGCTGGAGGTGGGAAAAATGGAGAGATGATGGTCAAAGTTATAACATGAATAAGTTCTAGGGACCTAATGTACACCATGGTGACTATAGTTAGTAATACTGTATTGTATACCTGAAATTTGCTAAGAGAGTAAATCTTGTGTTCTCACCACAAAAAAATAAATAAATAAATGAAGGTAACTACATGAGGTGATGGATGTAAATTAACTTGATTGTGGTGATCATTTCACAATGTATATGTATATCAAAACATCAAGTCGTACATCTTTAATATATATAACTTTTATTCGTCAATTATACTTCAATAAAGCTGGCATAAATTTTTTTAATTTTAAAGTTAAAGTTTTAAATGGCAATTTAAAAAAAGAAAGAAAAGAAAGCAGGGCAATAGGATGAAGATTAATGGGAGTCAGAGTGGATAACTTTAGCTACAGGAGTCTGGGAAAATGAATTTTGAAAAGAGGCCTAAAAAGTGTAAATAAAAAGAGTAGATATAAGATGAATTCTAGAATCTACTTTATGACATTATGCCTTTGGTTAACAATAACTGTTTGAACACTTTCAAACTTGTTAAGAGGGTAGATCTCACATTAAGTGTTCTTACCACAGTAAAAAAAAAAAAATTAAAATTTTTAAAAAAGAAATTCACAAAAGCAGCACAAAGGCCAATAGATATATGAAAAAAACTTCAACTTCACTGATAGAGAAACACAAATTAAAATAATTAGAAACTACTTTCATATCCATTATATTTGCAAACTTTTTAAAGTCTGATAGTATTGAGTGTTGGAGCAATGGAAACAGATACGTCGTGGGTACCCCCTTTGCAGAGCATTTGGTTGGACCGTTTTTGAGAACAATTTGGCAAAGTGTATTAAAGTTGAACATGGTCATATCACGCAACCCTGCAACTCTAACCCATGGACAAAAGAAGACATGAACCAAAAAATCCTTGTAGTATGGCTAATACAAGAAAGAAATAGAAAACCAAACATCCATCAACAGGGGAATAAGAATATATTGGTTATGCTCATACAATGGGATCCAGGACAGTGGTTTAAATAAATGAACTAGGGGTACACTTATCACCAAAGATAAGTCTCAAAGATATAACGTAGAGTGAAAAGAAAGCAAGTTTCAGAAGGAAACAAAAGTGTGAGACTGTTTATACAAAATTTTAAATCTGTAAAACAATACTTTAGATATTGTTAGTAGATAATACTAACAGAAACATGTTTATGTAACAAAAAAGCTAAAATCGTGAAAGAGAGGAATAAACACTCAATTAATGAGAGTGGCTAGCTCCTGGTGGAAAGGGAGAGGATTCAAGGTTCAGTTGATACTTTGCCGTTCTTTTATTATTATTAAATAATAATACTGTACTGTACTGTACTGTTACAATTTGTAGGTACGTAACACACGTTGTTCAGTATAGTACTCTATTCTTGTACATTTATTTGAAGTGTTTCACCAACTAGGTTAATTGCAATCGGTTTAAATACCTACAAAAAAATTATCAAAAATGAAATCCTTGCAGCCATGCATTTCACACATGAAAAATCTAGCTAACAGTGCCTTCTGCTGCTCCAAATAGGCAATGACCAGCAACTTACAGGAAAAATCAACACTGAAGCCAGAAAGGTCTCCCACACACTTCCTTCCACTCCAACAGGAAGCAGCCTGTGCACCAGAAGTATCACGTTTGGGAATCCACAGAATATGGTAAAAACAGAGTTTTGGGAAATTATTCTCTACAAGGGATTTCTCCCAGGAAAATGAGGAGCCAGTAGCTTGAGGAAAGTTACCTGCAGTGCATAACCTGGAAAGAAGCCTGTCTCGGGACCTCTGTGTGTCAGTGTGTCTAAGGCAACAGAATGCAGAGGAGGGGGTGGCCCAGAAGGGAACACTGACTGAATGAAGGTCAAGGCTAGGATCTGAGCAGCCAGTAGCCTGAGAGAAATCTGATTCAATCCCTTTATTTTCAATGAGGAGTTTGAGCTTTGAAGAGGAAGAGTACCTCTTCCTGGGTTACCCAGTGACTTTGAGCCACATGAAGAAGGGCACCCAGGGAAAGTGGGAACCAGGCACATGGTGGTACTCTATCCTCATGCATGAGCCCTAATCAACCTCCCTGATCGTTTCCATGGAGGCTGCACTCAAGTCCAGTTCATATGCTCCCCTTCCCCACCGTCTTCACCATCACCCACCTCATGTGCATGAGGGGGTTACAACGGAAGTGTCCTCCCAGATTAGCTCAAAACTCAGAACTGCCTAGGGTTTTGCACTAGAAGGACAATCTCCCCAGGGAGAGGCAGCTGGAAAAAAGTAACCTGCCAAAGAGACTTGCCTTGGTGTACATTTCCTATTGCTGCTATAACAAATTACTGCAAATTTAGTGGCTCAAAATCACACAAGTATTACAGTTCTGGAGATCTGATATCTGAAATAGGTCTCACAGGGCTAAAATCAAGGCATCAGCAGGGCTGTATTCCTTCTGGAGGCTAGGGGAGAATCCATTTCCTTGCCTTTTCCAACTTCTGGAGGCTGCCCACATTCCTTGGCTTGTGGCCCCTTTCCTTCGGCAAAGCCAGCAATCACATCACTCCAACCTCTGCTTCACATCTCCTTCTCTGACTCTGACCCTTCTGCCTCCCTCTTTCACTTATAAGGATCCTTATGATTACACTGGACCCACCCAGGTAATCCAGGATAATCTCCCCATCTCAATGTTAGTTGGTTAACAAACTTAATTCCACCTGCAACGTTAATTCCTCCTTGGCATGTAATGTAATATACTGACCAGTTCCAGGGATTAAGACGTGGACATCTGGGAAGAAGGGGTCATTATTCTACCTACCACACTCAGTCACAGCCAGTGCTGACTTGAAGAAAAGCTGCACACTTCAACTCATGTCTCCGCTCCCCCTTAACCTTCCCTGATACTCAATCCTCTCTCTCTCTCTCCCTCTCTCTCTCTTACACACACAAACACACACACACACACACACACACACACACACAAGGTCTAATTTCAGAGCTCAGGGCTGCACTGAAGAGGGACCTGAGTGCCAAGAGGGAATAATTAGCTCTGAGCCTGGGAGGCTTGGAGAAACCACAGAGTAGATGGCTTTTATGCAGGACCTTGAGAATGGGTAGTATTTTGATAAGAGAAGAAAGAGGAAAGAGCATTCCAGGGAGAGGGGGTAAAATAAGTAAGGGCAAGGAGATGGGACCATCCTTGGACTGTTCAGGAATAGTTGAACGTGCAGTGGATAGGAAAGCGGGAAATGAGGCTGAAAAGAAGTTTGAATCGGGTTATGAAGGGCCTGGAGTGTCGATCTGAGTGGGTGTCCTGACTTCTAGTGTCTCCGTATTTCCTCACTGCCCCCTCGTATCGTGAAGGAGGGACTGGAGTTTCAGGAAGGGCTTCCTCCTCTGTCCTTTGTAGACAGGCCCCTGCCCCAAGACCCCAGGAGAACCCAAAGGCAGGAGCGACTACTGTGGTCTCTTCCTACCTGAGCAGGGTATGGATGGGATAACTTCCCTGAGTCCCTTTCCCTCTAACTGTACCTGTATCTGTTATGGAGCTGGTCGCTTTTTTTGTTAATTACTTTTTCAGAATTGGAGGTGGAATGCTGCTTGGAGAAGGGCAGAAGACAGGAGGGATCCAGGGTACATGGCAAGATTGAAGGATTTCTGGACTCAATTGCCACCTAGAGTTCCAGGAATCATAAAAGGGATCTGGAGAAGTTGCTTCATCCATGCTTTATCCCCAGCACTTAACCTCTTCCACCATCCTAATGGGACCACCATGATATTTTGTCCCCTTCACAAGTTTCCACCACTTTTTCTCTTCTCAGGGCTCCCAGGGGCATTCCCACCCCACTCTGCCCCTCCTTTCCCTGCTTACAAGCTCCACACCAACCATTCCTCAAGCCCCTTCCTCCATGCTGCTTTCCCAGATTATCCCCACACTCTCCCAACAGGCCTCTCAAACTTAAAGTGCCCAAGACAGCATTCTCGATTTCCAACACCACCCTCACCAACTGGGTTCCCTCAAAAGTCTTTCTCAATTCAGTCCATAGAAACTCCCATTCTTATAGCTGATCAAGTCAAAAACTGGCATCATCCTGGACTTCTCTCTTGCATGAACGGCAACTAATAATTTTCCAGCAAATTCTGTCATATTTACCAAGAAAACAGTATAGAATCTGACCATCTTCAACCATTTCCTTCACTACCACCTGGTACAAGCCAATATTCTCTCTCCCCTGGATTATTGCAACAGCCTCTTAACTGTGTGGTAGAGGAGACTAATGACCACCCAATATCATCCTCCCCTTCTTCCTCGGTGACAGAAACCTGGACAATATGTGCAACAGGAAAACTATTTCCCAGCTGCCCTTGCAGCCAGATGTGGCCACGTGGCTCAGTTCCGGCCACGTAATCGGAGGAGTTGCATGATACTGCTGCGTAGCTGGTAAGGCGGTCCCTCTGCTTCCACAACCTATTCTCCACCCAGCAGCCAAAATGATCCTTTTAAGATGTAAGTCAGATCACATAGAAAACAAACTTATGGTTACCAAAGGGGATGGGGGGGTGGTCGGTAAATTAAGAGTCTGGGATTAACATATACACACTACTAAATATAAAATAGGCAAACAACGAGGACCTACGGTATAGCACAGGGAACTGTACTCAATATCTTGTAATAACCTATAATGGAAAAGAACCTGAAAAAGAATATATGTATGTATGTATAACTGAATCACTTTGCTGTACACCTGAAAATAACACAACCTTGTAAGTTAATTATACCTCAATTTTTAAAAAATGATGTAAGTCAGATCCAATCACTTCTGCACTCAAAATCCTCCTCCGGCTTTCCCTGTCACTCAGGGTAAAAGCAAAAGTCCTCACAATGGTCTACAAGACGCTAAATGATCTGCACCTCCCACTGCTTCTCTGAATGCATTTCCCACCACTGCCCCTCTTGCTCACTCGACTTCTGCCACGGGGTTTCTTGCTGGTCCCCACCGTGCCAGGATGCTACAGCCTCAGGGCCACTGCCCAGCAAACTCCTCTCTCCCCCACTGTCTTCTGCCACCTTCACTCCCTCCCTTCCTGCAGCTCAGATGTCACTTATCAAAGGCATCTTCCTTAACACCCCGCCCCCAGCGTGGAGTTCTTTATTACGACCTCGGTCATAGTTGTCATCGCCTCTCAGTGTACTGTGTGTCTTTGTTTCTATTCTGTGCCCCCTTCCCCTCCACAAGGATACGGACTCCGTGACTACAAGCACCTTGTCTGTTTGATCACTGCTCTATCCCAGTCAGGGCCCAACTTGGAAAACAAAAATATATCTGATTCTTTAAAAGAGGGAATTTAAAGCAGGGAACAGTTACACAGGTGAGTAAGAGGTTGAGAAACTACCCACAGAACAATGAAAGGAAGAGAAGAGGGTGAAGATACAAGAGACGGTGGGTGAGTGTCAGTGAATTTTGCCCCCCGAGCTCCCAAGGAAGGAGGTAGGATGGGGAACTGGACAGAAAGCCCTCGGAGGGGCCATCCAGCCTCAGGCTTCCAAGCAGAGGGTCAGCAGAGTTGTTCAGGTCCTTCCACAGTGTGTGTCTCTTCCTAACTTGGAGGATGCCTGCTGAATATGCCACACTCAGAGTCTCAGCTCCAGATCACACAGACGGGGGCAGGTGTGCCCAGACACCATGCATCTCACAGGTACAGGTGTTGATTTCTCGCTGCTCAGCCATCCCTTACTAACCCTCCTGGGGCTCCATTCCAACTCCCCTACAACCCCAGCCAGGGAAAGTGGCTTCATGGCCTCCCTCCCTCAGCTGGGTCCATACTTCCCTATCATCAGAGTAGGGAGGTATCTCCCTGAAACCTCAAACCATTCACTCCTGGGGATAGAGGCTGTGTCACACCCCTCAGAAGAATGACCCACCCCATCCCAACCACAGCTTCTCTCCTCTGGCCAGATAAAGCCCACTGCCTTTGGCAGGTCACCTGCTGATACCCAGTTCTATCCTAATTCCCAGGGACCTTGGGAAGCCTTTCGAAGCTGCAGCCACCAGGGTCGACCACAATCTTCTCTCCATGAACCCCAACATGAAGAAGAGGGAGTTTCTCAGGACAGACTTGTGTGTGTGTGTGTGTTGATTAATTTATTTCACAATGTCTTAAATGATGAAATTTATATTCTCAGAGGGGGAAAATATATGTGTTATCAGATTCGAAGTTCAAGTTATGAGCCAGTTCAAACGTCAGTATCACGAACAATAAATCATAGTCAGAGACATGCAAGGTGTCTCCCTTTAAATTGGGATATTAGTGCTACTAAGACAACAAATAATCAGTATCCAGAGAGCAACCTCAGACAGGTCTGTCTGGGAAAGTATAGGACTTTTGATGTTGGCATTCACCAAGAGATGCAAATCCTAATGAAACACTGCCATGACTAGGGGATACTGTGTCCCTTTGTAGTGTGATGCAGAGAAAGTTCCTTTGTGCACTTATTCCTCTCCTGTTCTAAGGACAGACTTTTTATTGTCTCTCCCTCTCTCCCTCTCTCTCTCAGTCTCTCACTCTAGATCTCTCTTAACTTTCTGTCTCTCCAAATCTCTCCCTCTTCCTACTGGTTTCTCTCTTCCCATCTTCCTTTCCATGTGTCTCTACCTCTTTGTGTGTCTCTGCCCCTCCACCCACCAAACCCTTCTCTTCCCTCTCCCCTGATTCATTCAAACGTTCCTTGCCATGAGCATGTATCAATACTATCAGTTCCAAAATCTTCACCCAGAAACCTGAGAATCTGACCCCAGGGCCTCAGCCATGACATTCGGGAGACCATCCTAGGTAACCCTGACAAGGTTCAGACCACCTGGCCAAAAGATCCCTCCCTGGGTTCCATTTCTCCCTCATCCTTCACCTGCCCCCCAAATCCATTGATCCACCTCCTGCTGCCCGAGGGCACTGACTCTGCGTTTTGTCAAATGTTTCCCTGGGTTCCTGCCAGTACCAGCTTGGTATTTACTTTGGCATTGAGGTTGCCCTGCTTCACGCTCCCAAGGTCACGGTGCAAGTGGGCTGGGAAGCGGGGGATAGCAGTAGAGACTGAACCTTGTATGAGAAGCTTTTTCCAAGTCACCTGGGGGCCAACCTCCCCTTGAAAGATGACCCACATGGCTCCAAGCCCTAAGCCCGGAACACCACTCCAGAGAATTGGGAGGCAGCGGAGCGCTGGAAAGCCACGGGATTGGGCCTTCTTCTGATTCAGTCCCTGGCCCTCTCTGCAGGCTCCCTGGGGCTGTGAGGCTGTTTACTTTCCTCCTTCAGGTGCCATCACCTGCCCTGCTCCCTGAGGCACTCCTTCCCCTAAGACTAGCCCTGGGAAGTTACAATTAAATTAAATTAAATTAAATTAAACTAAATTAAACATACGGGACTTCCCTGGTGGCACAGTGGTTAAGAATCCACCTGTCAATGCAGGCGACACGGGTTCGAGCCCTGGTCCAGGAAAATCCCACATGCCGCGGAGCAACTAAGCCTGTGTGCCACAACTACTGAGCCCGTGCGCCACAACTACTGAGGCTGTGCTCTAGAGCCTGCGAGCCACAACTACTGAGCCTGCGCTCTAGAGCCCATGTGCCACAACTACTGAGCCTGTGTGCTACAACTACTGAAGCCCACGTGCCTAGAGTCCGTGCTCCGCAACAAGAGAAGCCACTGCAGTGAGAAGCCTGCGTGCTACAACGAAGAGTAGCACCCGCTCGCTGCAACTAGAGAAAGCCCACGCACAGCAAAGAAGACCCAACGCAGCCAAAATAAATACATAAATAAATGAATAAATAAATAAACATAAAAAATTAAACATACAACTTGTGACAAAGTCACAGACAAAACAGATAGACAATATATACATACCACACACACTCACAATACACACACGTACAACACACACAAACATAGAAGATGCCCACACATTCTCAGACACAACACACATGTGCGCACACACACGCATTCCTGTCCGTGCTGACACCTCAGTGTTTAGCCAATGCATACCCTCTACTTCACACCCGCTGTCCTCAGACTATCGCAGACGCTTCCTCTCTCCCTTCTGGCCTTCCCTCTTACATTACAGGCTAGAGCAACCTCCAATTTTTCTATTGAACTTTAATCAGGATGAGAGGGTGAGAACCCTGCCATGCCCATCTTCCAGACTCAAGAGCTCAGGATCTCTTCAAGATCACTCAGGAAATAAGGGGCAGAACTGGGATTCAAGTCCAGCCACTCTGACCCCAGAACATGTGCTCTGCTGCCTCATATACAGGGTCCTCGCCTTCCCCTGGTGACCACAGCTCACAGGCCATCCCATTCTACCTCCTGCCTCACTAGATGACTGATCCCAAGCTGCCCTGAAAGGATGGGCAGAAATCCGCCCCCATCCTGGGAACTCTCTGACACCCCTCCACCTAGGACCTTGTCAACGACACAGTCTGCTCCCCTCCAACTGCCAAGAGACCCCTTCCTCCCAACACAGAGTCAGCTCTGCAGCACTGGCCCCTGCGAGGCGTCATCGGCCAGGGGCCAGGGGACTCATGGGGAGCCTGGGACAGAGGATGGGGTTGAGGTGCTGAGGCTCAGCGGCAAAACCTTGCTGTGAACACGCATCGTCTACCACCGCCCAGGGAGTCTCCTCACCCTTCGGTGGGACCCTCCCTGTTCTCCCCAGCCCTTCACACGCACACACACGTGCACACACACACACACGCCACCCCTAATACTGACCCCAGAGAGTAAGAAAACTCTACAACCAAAGAGTGACAACTTTCATCCAGGAGCAGACAGTTTTTTGTTTGTTTTGTTTTGTTTTGTCTTGTTGCTAAAAATTACATCCTGAGGACCTCTGACAGTCCTTTTGTCAGAAAGGCGAGGTGCCCCTGGGCAATAAGACAGAGAGAACTAAACTCATCAGGGAGCAGAATGGTACCTGGTACGTGGTAGCTCTCAACAAACACTTGTTTCCTGAATGAGTAAGAAAAAAAGGTGAAAACAATTAGGAGAGGGGGACCTGAGGAGAGAGACAGTAGCCAGGGGCAGTGGAGGAACAGGAAGAGAAGCGCTGTGAGAGGATGAGAGGCCCGAGGAGGAGGTTGGATCGTGGGAGATTCTGTGTCAGCCGTAGCCCGTGAGCATACATTGTGGGTGATTCATCCTCATAAAATTGTTAGTCATCGTGTGATGTCAACCCAAACCTTTAGCAAGAGCCTGTCTCACACAACAGCTTCATGCTGGCGATGCTGGGGCGACTCAGAGAAAGGGGACTAAGTCTTGTGTTTGGGGAGATTCAAAGCCAATAGGATAGCTACTGAGAACAAGATACCAATGGGACTGGCAGTTTTACAGGAAAAGGAAATCACAGGGAGAGTGATCATGAGACCAGAAGCCCCTGGGGCTCCACTGATATTTGGGGGTGTGTGAGCCCAACTTCCCCCATATGTTATTTTTCATGTCATAGAAGGAGATATTAAAGAAAGTTGGAGAACAAGGAGACTCCCAGCCTTAAGATAGATGTAGTTATAAATACCTAACCATAGCATGTATCCAGAGAGCAAAGTTACATGCTTACAGCAAAAGGTAAAACTGGAATAAAGAATTATTCTCTCACCCCAGCTCCACTATACACTAGACATGGCTAATTTGCTTCCCCCTCCCTGCCAGTCTGACAGATATGGGTGGAATGATACCCACCTAAGCCCCTTCCCCTCTAAGTATCTCTGAGTTAAATCCCTTCATGTACCCAGCTGGCTCCTTCCTTGTTGCCAACTCAGAACAGGAAGAAGGAGAGAGAGTGGAATTCTACCCAATACAGAACCAGAGGGAACCAGGGACTGTGGCCATTTGGGGCATTTCAGGACACAATGTCTTCCCAGAGTTCCTGGAGTCTCAGCAGGGAACAGGAACCCTTGTGTCCTTCATACTCCACTGGGCAGCTCTTTTTTCCCCACTCCATGAGCTAACAGAAACACAAAAATTCTGTTTGTCTACATCATTCCCATGAGTGAATTGGCAATTCATGTACCTGGGCTTGCCTCTCTGATGCCTCCAGGGATTAAAGGATGGGTCAGGAGGACTCGGGGTTGGCGAGGACCCAGATCCAATTCAGGTCCCATCAGAACTTTAGAACTGGCCCCAACTGCCAAAAGTAGATCGAGGCAGAGAGCTAAGCCTGTTAGGACTCCGTCTTATCACAGCCTCCTGTAAGAACCATCCCGGGTTTCAGACAGCTGCCTCCACCCCATGTTTATGTCACCTGTCATTTAGAGGGGTCTCCAGATCAGTTCCATGAAGCTGATTTGTCCTGGTTGTGCCCCTCCCCCTCTATATCCAAGACCCACAATCAACAGTCTCTAGCTTGGCAGCCCTAAGTTCCACCTGCCCTCCTTTCTAACTCTGCTTCATAGGTTTCTTCCTTCAGGAAGTCCCATGAAGTGTATTGCTTCCCCCACAACTTCCCAGGAGCTAATGATGCCTCAGTCCCCCCATCCCTGTGGAGCCAAGGAACTTAGCTTCCACGAAGTATGTCCATGACCTTGCTAAGTAAGACCAAGTCCAAGATACACAATGACAAGGTGAGAACAGATTTGTCACCAATAAATTAGAACTTCTACATCTAAGTGGCCTTTGTCCTCTCCAAACTAGTCACTCTCAGAGACAAAGCACTTATATTCCAAAAGAGCATCCAATGATCACTTACATGTAGAATCTAAAAAAGTCAAACTCAGAGGACCAGAGAGCAGAGTCGTGATTACCACAGGCTGGGGGAATTGGGGCTAGATTGGTCAAAGCATACGTATTTCCAGTTATAAGGTTAACAAGTTTGGGGGTCTAATGGCCAACATGGTGATTATAGCTAATAATACTGTATCATATACTTGACTGTTGCTAACAGAGTAGATCTTGAATGTTCTCACCACAAAAAAGCAATGGAATCTATGTGATAGGAGGGAGGTTGGGGTTAATGCTATGGTGGTAATCATTCCACAATATATAAGTATATCAAATCAACACATGGTACACCTCAAACCACCTTAAACTCACATAATGTTATGTGTCAATTATATTTCAATAAATATGGGGGAGCAGGGGGCTAGAGCATTCATTGCTCCAAAAATGCCTGTGAAAACTTCCCTTTTATTTTTTTTTTTTTATTTTTTATTTTTTTTAAATTTTTTTATTTTATTTTATTTTAATTTATGGGTGTGTTGGGTCTTCATTTCTGTGCGAGGGCTTTCTCCAGTTGCGGCAAGTGGGGGCCACTCTTCATCGCGGTGCGCGGGCCTCTCACTATCGCGGCCCCTCCCATTGCAGAGCACAGGCTCCAGACGCGCAGGCTCAGCAATTGTGGCTCACGGGCTTAGTCGCTCCGCGGCATGTGGGATCTTCCCAGACCAGGGCTCGAACCCGTGTCCCCTGCACTGGCAGGCAGATTCTCAACCACTGCGCCAACAGGGAAGCCCAACTTCCCTTTTAAAATGACCTTTAGAAGCTCTTTTGCAGCCCATGCCAGCTAAAAAACCTTGTATTGGTGTCATCAAGCCTTCTTTTCTTTTTTTTTTAATGTTTTAATCTTGTTTTTATTTCTTTTAAAACTTAGATTTTTTAAAATATAGGCAAGGCATACACATGGAATAAAATTTTTTATTTTTTTAATTGAAGTATAGTTGATTTACAATCTTGTGTTAATCACTGCTGTACCACAAAGTGATTCAGTTACACATATATACACATTCTTTTTCAATATTCTTTTCCATTATGGTTATCATAAGATATTGAATATAGTTGTCTGTGCTATACAGTAGGACCTTGGTGCTTATCCCTGGTGTTTATCCATTCTATATATAAAAGCTTACACCTGTCAAGCCCTATTTTCAACCTAAATTTCTCTCCTCATATTTCTTACCATTGGAGCTTAATGTCATTTGACTATTTCCAAACATCAACTCAGCCTTCATAGGACTGTGATATGTCACCTGAGAGTATTCAAAGCCTGGAACATTTATTGTCAGGTGTTTTTCTGGTAAGGCAACTTCTCTGCCTTCTGGTCATACCTGGTGCACTTGACCAAGGTGACTGGTCAGCTTGCATCTACTCAGGGAAACAACTCACTACTGCAATGCCCACAGGGGCTTGGCAGGAGGACCAGTGAAGTCAGTGGCCTGAGTAAGATAACTCACGTAAAGGCAGTTTATACTTGGGTCTTGGAGATGCAAGGTGCCTCCCGCGTTGGGCTAGGAGCTCCTGGGAGGATCTGGGTCATTCCTTCCCGCTGAGTTCTGCGTCCTCCATCCCCCACTCTCTGGGACAGGGCTCTGCACCCAGGGACAAGGACTGCAGAAAGAACATGCAGGACATGAGGACAGTCAGACATACAATCATTAGGACCTTCCACAGGAGGTCCAGGGAGGATAGCCTCTCAAGCCACCCAAACAGAAAGGGATGTGTTTATTAACCATCTCAGGAGAAAACAAGTAACCCTTTCTGGAATAGCCCCTACCTCTCCCATCCTATGCCTTCCCTCTCTGAGCCCATTTGGGATGAACATTAAACTTGGGTCACTTTTTAAAAATTAATGAGAAGGTCTTTACCACCCAGATCCCTGCTTTTCATCCCTGTGAGTACACCCCCTTCAATCTCTGGGCCTCCAACAGGAGAAAGGCAGGGAGGGCTGGAGCTGGAGAGGCATTTCCTGCTGCAAGTTCTGAGTCAGGAACCCTGAAGGCCAGTTTACATCTGAGAAAAGCCTGGTGCAAATAGTGGGACCTGCCCCGTCTGTGTCTTCAATGACCCATCACGGAGAATGAGAGGACCCACCTCTGTCTACACATCCTGCAAACATACACGCTCGCCTGCCGTGCACGTGTACACACACACACACACACACCCCTGATTCCTGTCCTCCCCCTCAGGCTCCCCCATGCCTGTCAAGACCACACACCCTCTTGCTCACTTACATGGAATCCCCGGGCATGCAGCACACCTCCCTCTCCCTCACCTCCCACGTCCAGCCAGCTGCCAAGTCCCGTCTTTACAGACCCTGCAGTGTTTATCCAACACACCCTCTTTCCTCCACTCCCACTGTTCCTGCACTACTATCCCTCTCTTCTAGAGGCTTCCTATTACAGTTTAGATTGATCTCCACATCGTTTACATTAAGCTCAGTATCAGTCCCACACTGTAAACTTCTGCAAGGGAAGAATCTTGTCAAGTTAATTTCTCTTACCCCAGCGCCTAACAGCTGGGCGGAGGACCAGAGAGAATAGTGTAAGGTGGGGTTGGACCGAAAATGTAGGCTGGGGCCTCATCTGTCCAGCAGATATGAGGCATCCCAGAACCAGATCACACAGCTGCTCCTCCCAGCTCCCTCCTGCCAGGTGCCTTGCCTGTACTGGGAGGAAGAAAGGAGATGAGGTTTATACGAAACCTGATAGTAAATTTTCAAGGACAGACCCTTAATAACCAAATGACCAGAAAGTCATGGTATTTGCCAAAGTGCAAGTTAAAGAATAGGAATAGATGATTCGACAAAGCATACGTGGAAGCAATGACTGCAGGAAAGTAAAACTGTTACAACTGTTTCCAAAAGTCAAATCAACCCACAAAAGACCAACGTTTGCCACATGTTGACTCTCAAGGACTGAATCAGGCAGGCATCTTCTGAGGCATCTAGTAAAGATTCAGCTCCATTGCTTTCCGGTCATACATTCCGCCACCAGGCCAAGGTGAAGGGTCAAGGGCATCAGGGGCGTGAAGCAGCGTCACAGGTACTTGGCGGAGAAGAGCAGTCATGTCAATCACAGCAGTCAGGATAAGATGGCCCTCGTAGAGACAGCCTATATCTAAGTCTCGACCCTAATGAGTCAGAGTCACTTCCTCTCTTTGGGGTCTCTGTTACCCCTCCCACTCCCAGGCAAGGTCTGCACAGGCGGGCAGAAGAATGGGAAAAGAAGTTCAGAAAAGCCTGGTAGGTGGAGGATACAGAACTGGGCAAATAGATGGATATTCATCAGCTCTAACAGGACTTCATGGAGAACAGCCCTTCAACAGGACACAGGAGAGGGGAGGAGGCTTCATTTTAACGAGCCCTTCCACAACGCACACAATGGATTCCTTCCTTTCCCTTACATTTAATAACATTGAGACTGGGACCTAGCGTAAAATAGTGGGGGACAATACTACAGCACACAAGCCCATATTCCTTAAACCCGCATTTCTGTGAATAATTTCCTTGTTAACTCCTGGGGTCAGGAGTGAGGCAACTAGAGAAATGGGTCGATAGTAAATAGTGATGTTTAGAAAGACTCTGCTCTGTGGCCATTCTGGTGTTGGTTTTGGAGACCCAATCTCCCCTTACAAAAGACTTGTGCAGATTACAGAGTTTGCAATGGTTGGCTCTAACACTCTGCTGCTAGAGACCATTTGGGTCCTAGAATCAGAGCTCTTCCCTTTATCCACAAGCCACCACCCACCCATACACTACACACACACACACACACACTCATCCACACACACACACTCACACACACCAGTGCACACCCAAACTCAAACCCTCAGACGTGCAACCCTTATCCATTCCCTCACTCCCCTCATCCAGTCAACGGCCAAATCCACACTACCTCTGAATGCTTATCCAGCACATGCCCTTTTCTCCAGCCACTGACCCTAAAGCACATCAGACCTTCATTCTGTCTCTTCTGGATATCCTGCCCTTAGAAACCAGGTAAATCTCAAATTGTTTATTTCAGATTTAATCCCAAACCTGACTGTGGACCCCTTGAGGATAAGAATCTGCCAGACTCTTCTCTCTATAACCAGTGCCCAACAAAAGGTTTTTCCAGTGGGTAAGTGGGGCCCACATCAGTCTATCCTGTCCCACCTCCTACTACCACCCTGCTCCACCCCTCACTGCCAGGAATCTCTTTCTGAACCCTCCTGATCAGAGAACCAACTGACTCTCAGCCCCTCAATTGCTGATGACTTTATTTCCACCTCATACTGAGCCCACTGTCTCCTACAGACCTACCTGACCTTCCTCCCTATATACCAGCCCCTCCAAGAAGCAACCATTCAGACGTGGCAGAGCTGCTCTCCGCCAAGCCAGGTATGGTGACTTCACCTCCCTTCTGACACTTCGCAGGGCCCATCCTAGAGAACCTCAGACAGGCCACACTCCACAAGGCACCATGAAGCCCACAAGAAAGATCCCTGACCCAGACCGGAAAGGAAGAAGATCCAGAGAACTCCAGGAAAAGCTTCAGGTGGAAAGAGATTCCTGATCCGAGCCTTAAAGGATGAGTAGATTTAGACATCTATTAAATCGGGCAAGGGCTCTCAGGTTTAGGGAACAACGTGGGAAAAATGATAACTTAATGGAAAACATTGATCTACTGAGAAACTTTCAAAAAATCTATGTCAAAAGCATAAAGTCCAAATGAGGGCTTGAGAAGTGAAAAAGCTAAAAATGCGGCTGGGCCAGATCATTGAAAGACTATGTTTGCTCGACTGAGTATCCGAGGTTTATCCTTAAAGGCAGTTGAGAGGCTTTGGAAGATTTTAAGCAGAAGTGACAGGATCATATTTGCATTTTAAAAGCTACTCTGGCAGCAGTTGGAGGATGGATCAGACCATCAGAATGTAAACTCGTTGTAAGACGGTTCTTTATCAGGGTGAGATACAATAAGGGCTTGGGCTAAAAGGGTGGCACTAAAAAAATAAAGACAGGGAAAGAATCGAGAATACTCTACAGGGAAGCCCCAAGATTTCTGACTTGGTCATTTGAAAATGTGCTCACACCATTAGGCTGAATGAGAAACACAACAGGGGAAGCAGTTATGGGGGGTCACCAGGAAGATGTACAGACATGTCAGAGAGCTCCCTGGGGAAGAGATGGGAGCCATCAGTAGAAAAGATGGTTGAAGTTATGCAAAGGTCCTGAGCATGGAAAGGAGCTTAGTGTTCATGGAAGGTTCGAGGAGAGAAAGCATTGTGTGAAATAGTTAATTGGGTGAGTGGCGAGCATATTTACTGGAGAAATGTTGTAGGACTGATAGGAGGGGATAGGTACCTGGTGTAGGTTTGCAGTAATAAATTTAAACTAAGACCAGCCCACACGTGATTTTCTCCAACAATGTTCAGCTCAAGAAGTACAGACACCAAGTAGGTGGGGTTGGAATTCTTAGACAGTCATTGCGTATGTGCTTAAGGACTCTCTGCCAGACTCCTCTTTATTTAAACGAACTTATGAACAATTTTACACAGACTGCATTATTGTTTAAATTATTATTTAAATGTCCAGGATAAGCCATACCGGATTATCTCACATTCTCTGAAGGCCCACGAACAACTTTTGCATCCTTCCCAGGTTATTGCAGACCCACTCTCTAGGGGTTTCAGCCTTGGTGGGGGTCTTCACATGGCACTTTAACAATTTATATTAAATTCTTACCACTCTTAAAAAAATGAATCAAATGTTTTCAACATTTGAATCCCCTGAAAGAAGATTAATATGTAGTGGAAAATCTAGCAGAGGATCACTTGCTGTGCAGGTGACTCAAACCATGATCCAAAAATCTAAAAATTCAGGAAAGGTTGAGATTATTGCTTAATATTCTGTGAAACAGGCATGGAGCTGTGTTCCTGAATTCTCCATCCCTTTTGATTTCTGTGAGGTGTGGATTCTGGCAAACAAGGTTTCCCTAAATCCTGCTTTGACTTTTTCCTTTCCACGGGGGTCAGACCTGACAGCTAAGGGCAGCCTTTGTCATGAGAAGTTTCACTACTGTTTTCCTCTTTTTCTGAATAATCAGACAGAAAGGCCTGGAGCAACAAGGCCAGCTCCCAGTGCTATATTTTTAAGAGACCTAGGTGGCCTATCTCTGAAAAAGAAATTGTTTCACGGTATTAAACATTCCAATATATTGATACTGATGACCCGGTAGGGCTCCAGAGGTCCCCAGAAATTGGCAAGCAATGTGATTAAATATCTCTCACCCAGGGAGTTCAAGGTAGACTATTTCTGGAAGACTATTTATTTCCAACAGTTCTAGAGAGCAACCAAAAAAAATTACAGATTAGCAATCACGTAATCTTTTATATTAAGTTATAACACAAGTGCAAGTGTTGACATTGTTAGAATGTAATAGACACCTCTTTCTTCAAACCATACATTTAAAAATAACATAAGCAGAATAATTATTCTGGTTATGTACTCACAGACTTTAACTGTTTCTCAGCCATCTCTGCCTCTAACACCATATGTCACTGGTTTTATTCTGAAGGATATTTTTTCAACAGCATTTTATTTTTTTACTTGTCATTAAAATTGCCAGTGACCATTCCCAAATTTGCATTTTATGATTAACAAATTTGAAATTGTTGACATCTTTAACGCTTTTCTGTAGACCATAATATTTTAAGTGAGAAAATACTCTCTTTACAATTGCTGAAGTACCTGGTAAATTCAGAAAATTCTGCCCAATAGGATACTCTATCCTAAATTTTTCTTTTTGAAATGTGTAAATATTTTGGCCCAGAAATTTTCACAGATAACTATCTTCTAACCTGTTGACAAATATTTTTAGAAGGCAAAAGGAATTGACAAGTAGTCTTTAATTTATGATTCTTTGGCTATTTCACCAGATTGAGATCCTGCAATATCACAGGGCTTCTCAATTTCATCTAACCGGAGAAGAGAATATCAATTTGTTTGTTTAAATATAGAAGCTCTATCAAAACACTCTTCCCACAAGGCTGAGATATTCTAAACTCTCGGAATTAAACCTTGTAAACTGCTTGAGTGCTCATCGTTTGATTCGTTTGATTTTCACTTGCTTTTCTGGAGATAAATTTCAATGTCTCCACAAGCAAACTGTATTTTCCATTGTTGCAATTTACTAAAAGTTTCAAATGCTGAAGTTTTTGGCATGTCATTTAAGGAATATTTTTATTAAATATTTCCAATGAATTTTAAACAAAGTGCACTCACAATTCACAGCTTACTGTTCATGAGTATATACCAGTAATAATTATTCTGCTCATTTTTTAAAACTCTCACACCATTGTAGAACATTTAGGTTGATGACATCAGCTTCCTCATAAATTATCTTAGCTCATACATGTATAATGCACACATATCTATGCTCATACATATCTAACTTACATGTGTATATTTATGTATGTATGTTTATTATGTATATATGTATGTTTACATACATATAAATTATGTATAAGTTTGTAATTTTATATATATTGTAAATTTAATATACATATTTGTAAATTTTTACAACTATAGCTCTGTTTGGATTGGTAGAACATCGTCACTTATTTGGCCTCAGTTATAAATTATATATGCACCACAAGCACATTTCTACTTCATAGTTTTCTTTTTAAATTTTGAAACATTTTTACACAACATTATGATCCTCCAAAAATTTTACTCATATCACCACAAAAACAAATGATTTTATCTTCAAACTTAAACTGTTTAACTAAATTAACATTAGTATTCTCAATAATATAAAATGAACTTCCAGAAGCTTTATTTTGATTCCATGAAATGAATGGGAAAAAAATTGAATTATTGGAATTAATTAATTTTCTACTTGAAGTATCCAATGACACTGATGATATAACATCAGAGAAGCCCACGCACCGCAACGAAGTGTAGCCCGCGCTTGCCGCAAAACTAGAGAAAGCCCACGCGCAGCAATGAAGACTCAACGCAGCCAAAAATAAATAAATTTATTTTAAAAAAATAACAAAAAAACACGTAGCTAGGGAAATCAGGCTATTTGCTGTATATCTATTACAAAACTGATCAGCCTCTCTCTCCCACAAATATCTCACATAACTTCCCAGGTTTCCTACTGACTCTGTCAACATATGCCCTGATTTTTGTTGCACTTCGCAGGTCATTTCACAGACCATTGAACAACTGGCTGACACAGCAAATGGCCAGAAGGAAGAACAGTGTCAAATATTTTTCCCACCACCATGCAAGGCCTGAAGGAAATAACTGTCCCTAACTGTTCCAAGTAGGTACATTATTTTTTATCAGAAGTGCCCTGCATGCAGTCCTTGAAAGGGAGGTGTTAGTCAAACTGCATCTATAAAAGGTAAGAAGGAAAGGTTATCACTAGCTGTCTTTCAGATTTAATCACTCATTTTGAGTACATGGGTTTCTCACACTTCTCAACGAGACCATGGCAGAAATGCACAGCAAAGTTCTACCAAACTATCTCTGTTTATTGTAATGTAGTTATTAATAATCATATTAATACCTTATTAAAATATGTAAATTCCAGGTCACATGCTAACCCAGACTGAACACTGGGAAAAAACAGGCCTAGACTGGGACTGTCCCAGGCAAAGCAGGACATATGGCCACCTTACTTAGTACTTACTTTAAGCATTTTATACTGTCTGCTTCCACCACAGAAAATATAAAATTTCATAGTAATAATCAAATCCCTCAATTTTAAAAAACTATTCAAATAAGGGGTGTTTGCTAAGAATATACCCAAACTAAGATGCCCAAGCAGAATTGCATTAATAGAGCTCAAACGTTTTTTCTCAGTTTCACTGATTAAACTTCTCCACTGAAGGATATCATTGTATTGGTCTCTAGGGGAAGAAGCTCAAGGTCCCTCTTCACTCTTTTTCAAGGAGAGGAAATACTTGGAGGTCAGAGCAGACTGCAGACCCTCATTGAACCTTGTTTTCTAGTTGGGGACAGAGGGGCAGGGCGGGATAAATATCTGTGTACAGTGAAAACCTCTCTCTGGCTCATTTTCCTTTGACACTGATGGCTGTGGATTTCATCTCTCCTGAGTGGAAAATTCCAAGATTTAAATTTGAGCTTAACAAATGGCACATTTTAGGATTCTAAGCCACACAAAACACATTTCCCATATGGACCAATTAAGCTTCCTAAAGTTCTATATTTTGCCTTGAGGCCATAGAGTCAGTCAAATGATTGAATCAATCCAACAAAAAATAAATGTTGAGTGGTTTTTATGTGCCAGACATGTTCCAGATGCCAGGAATTCAACATTGAATAAGAAGTCCTGGTCTTGTTGGAGGAAGAAAGAGTAGAGAAGGTTAGAAAAATAAATCTCTTAGTATATTTCAAAATGGTAAATGCTATGAAAGTGTATTATAGGGTGCAGGTAAAGTATATTAGAACCATGCCTAATCAGAACTTAAAGAATAGGAGAGTACTTCCCAGAGAAAGTGATATAAGATGAAAGATGTAAAAAGCATTACTCAAATATGGGGATTGGAAGTGAAGGGGAAGGTAACATTCCAGAAAAAATGATCGGCATGTGCAAACTCCCAGGAATAAGTGAGACAAGGCTTGCTCAAGGAACTGAAAGAAAATCTACAAGGCTAGGACACAGACTGAGAGGTGAAAAGAGGTTAAAAAAAAAAAAAAGCCAATGAGGTGGTAGGAAGAGGCCAGACCATGAAGGACCCTGTAAACTATGTTTAATTGCTGGGGGATTTGGGGAAGGTTTTTGGTTTTTTTTTTTTTAATTGAAGTATAGTTGATTTACAATGTTGTGTTAGTTTCAGGTGTACAGAAAAGTGATTCAGTTTTATATATATATTTTATATATATATATATATATATATATATACACATTTATATATGTATATATATACACATATGTGTATATATATTCTTTTTCAGATTCTATTCCATTACAGGTTATTACAAGATATTGAATTTAGTTCCCTGTGCTATACAGTAGGACTTTGTTCTTTATCCATTTTATATAAAATAGTGTGTATCTGTTCATCTCAAGCTCCTAATTTATCCCTTTCTGCCCCTTTCCCCTTTGGTAACCATAAATTTGTTTTCTATGTCTGTGAGTCTGTTTCTGTTTTGTAAATAAGTTCATTTGTATCATTTTTAAAGATTCCCCATATAAGTGATATCATATGATATTTGTCTTTCTCTGTCTGACTTACTTCACTTAGTATGATAATCTCTAGGTCCATCCATGTTGCTGCAAATGGCATTATTTCGTTCTTTTTTATGGCTGAGTAAAATTCCATTGTATATATATATACCACATCTTCTTTATCCATTCTTCTGTTGATGGACACGTAGGTAGCTTCCATGGCTTTGCTATTGTAAATAGCACCACTATAAACATTTGGGCACATGTATCTTTTCAAATTAGAGTTTCCTCTGGATATACTCCCAAGAATATGATTGCTAGATCGTATGGTAGCTCTATTTTTAGTTTTTTAAGGAACCTCCATACTGTTCTCCATAGTGGCTGCACCAATTTACATTCCCACCAAGAGTGTAGGAGGGTTCCCTTTTCTCTGCACCCTCTCCAGCATTATTATTTGTAGACTTTTTGAAGATGGCCATTCTGACCGGTGTGAGGTGATACCTCACTGTAGTTTTGATTTGCATTTCTCTAATAATTAGTGATGTTGAGCATCTTTTCATGTGCCTGTTGACCATCTGTGTGTCTTCTTTGGAGAAATGTCTATCTAAGTCTTCAGTCCATTTTTTAATTGTGTTGTTTGTTTGTTTTTGATATGGAGCTGTATGAGCTATTTGTATATTCTGGAGATTAATCCCTTGTCATTCTCATTATTTGCAATTTTTTTTTAAGTGCCAGGAGAAAGTGCAAGAGAGAATGGAGATAACCAACAGAGCAAGATTTCTGAGAAGGCAGAAGATGAGAATTCCGAGCATAGATGAAGGGTTAAGTCTTAGACAAGAGAAGTAAAAACTCTCACACAGTCACTGAAGAAGAGGAGAAAAAGGTGGATGTAAGTACACGTAAGATTGTAGATATTACCAGGAAATGAAAGGAATATATGTCCAAAACCTTCTATTTTCTCTGTGAAGCTGATGGGGTTACCTGGTGTGGGTGAGGCAGGATGTGATGGGTTAGGTGGTCTAAGGAGCTAGAATAAGGTCTACTACAGCTTCTATGGAAATGGGAGACAGCACTGACTAGGAAAGCATTGTGGATTTGCTTGGACAAAGTTGAGCGCCTAGCTGAGATTACACACCAGAAGTTTAAATGTATTATGTTTACAATTTTGTATCTTTTCCTCTCTAGATGTGCTCAATAGCCTGGAATAGGACCAGAGAAAGTAGATAACCAGTTTCTTCAAGGGTCAAAATTTTGCCAGACTTTGTAAAAGTGGGACCAGGGAGGAGTACATATTGGCAGAAGATTTGTCTAAGTTGGCGGACCATGCAATTTAACTTGGAAATGGAAGCAAGTAAAGGCTGGAGTAGGCATACATTAAAAAAAAAAAAAAAAAAGAATCAAAAGGTCAAGGAAGTGAATTTTGAAAAATAGATGTAAAGGAAGTATCAAAATAACACAGTTGGAAGTAAAGGAGACTGTGGTCAGAAGTAGGTGTTTTCAGAAGTGGAGTAGCTCTGAGTGATGACCAGGTCCATACTGAGCATGGGAGTTCAGATGAAAGTCATGATGAGCTCAAGGAACTGGGAACCCAGATTGCTGGGTGGGTCATGCTCATGATCCTTGAAGTTGTCCAGAATCTTGAGACAAAAGAGAAGATGACCATCCAAGGGTCAGTCTTCCATGAAGGAGGGGGAGTGACTGAGAGCTCAGCAGATGAAGTGATGAGGAGGGGTAGACAGATGACCCGGGACTCCTCGGAGGACGAGTTGTTAGTGACACGTCTGGACACTGCTGTGAGTCCAAAGTGATCAACATTGTAGCATCCCGCACTGCTAACCTGAGGAGCACAGCTGTGGGAATGAGTGGGCCACACTTCAGAGAGAAAGGGAGATGCCTGGAGAGCTGTGATTTTCCAGTTGGGATTGCTTCTTTTTACTTTTTAAAAATTGTATTTATTAAACTATAGTTGATTTACAATATTGTGTTAGTTTCAGATTATTTTCCATTATCGGTTATTAGCTTCTTTTTAAATTTAGTTAAATTAATTCTATTTTTATATCTATTAATTCCCTTCTCTTCTTTTTTTCAGGGTATTTGGTTGGCCATTTCCTAGCCACTAAACCTGAATTTATTTTTGCTAAGTATTCATTTCTCATAGAAGCACTAAACACCAGGGATCCTGTAAGAACTCCATTGGCTTCAATCCAGGTAAAAATGTATAGTGTTCATATAACATCCTTTCCAAACAATCATAATTTAAGTTTCAGTTTTCATTTTGACCCAAAAATTATTAAGAAGATTGTTCTTTTACCCCAGTGGTTAGTTTTGTTAATTATTGTCAGTTCCCTTTCATTTTTTTAAGAATTTTATTTATTTATTTATTTATTTTTGGCTGCGTTGGGTCTTTGTTGCTGCGCTCGGGTCTTCTCTAGTTGCAGGGAGTGGGGCTACTCTTCGTTGCGGTGTGCGGTCTTCTCATTGCGGTGGCTTCTCTTGTTGCGGAGCACGGGCTCTAGGTGTGCGGGCTTCAGTAGCTGTGGCACACGGGTTCAGTAGTTGTGGCTTGTGGTCTCTAGAGCGCAGGCTCAGTAGTTGTGGAGCACAGGCTTAGTGCTCCACGACATGTGGGATCTTCCCGGACCAGGGCTCAAACCCACGTCCCCTACTTTGGCAGGCGGATTCTTAACCACTGCACCACCAGGGAAGCCCTCCCTTTCATTTTTAATTTCTAACATATTCTACTATGGTAAGAGAAAGTGCCCTTCATAATTTCTTATTTGGAGAATTAATTCAGATTTTCTTCGGTACATAGTATGTAATCAATTTTGTAAAGGCCTGTGGGTGTTGAAAAAAATGTTTATTCTCTTTTCATTGGGTATAACATTCAAAGCAAGCTTGTCCAAATCCTCTATAAACAAAATTATATTCAGTCCACATAAATCATCACTTCCTGAGACTTCCTACAGAGATCGTGTTTTTGTCAAATATTCTTCATATTTATAACAGTCTCTGCTTTGTTTCAGTGCATGTTCAGTGCATAAATGTTTGTAACTATTTTATCCTCTTGGCGAATTTTACCTTTTTCTATCTATGCTATCTAAGTAACACTTTACATTCCCTTTAATTATTTTGGCCTTGAAATCTATTTTGCCATATATTAATAGTGCCATCCTGTTTACCTAACATTTTTCTAACCATCCCTTTATTTTCAACTTTTGTGTGTCATTTGATTCTTGGTGTGTCTCTTACAAAAGAAATCTATGACTTCAGTTCACTTTCTAACCCTGCCGTTTATTTACTTTGGTTTCTTGTTGTTCTTTAATTCTTTTTTTCACCTTGCCTTCTTAACCTTCACTGGGCCAATCAAAATTTTTGTTGTTGCTCCTCTTTTCCCTCTCCCAGTATGTAAGACTATAACTCAGTTAAGATTCAGTTCGGCTGCATGAAATAGAAACTCCAAAGTAAGCAGCTTAAAGACACAAGAGCTTTTTTTCCAAGCAAAAGAAGTCTAGCGAAAGTCAGTCCACACCAGTCAGTTATACCAGGACTGGAATGGAAGCTCCATTGGCTTCAAGAATCCAGCCACCTTTCCTCTTTCTGCTCTATGGTTCTTACAAAATAACTCCTGTTTCTCAAGGTCATAAGTCAGCTGCTCAGGCTTTAGCCATCATGTACAATTTCCAAACAGTAGAAAGAAAGAAGGCACAAAGGGAAAGGGTCAGCTGAATCAGCTCCTTTTGAGAAGACTTTCTTGACATTTCATACAGCACTCCATTTACATTTACTGATGTGACCACTACTTATTGCAAGCGTGGCTGGGAAATGTCATCTTTTCAGTAGACATATTACCTCCCTAAAGGACATCAGAATTCTATTTCTATGGAAGGAACCAAGAATGGATACTGAGTAGGCAAGTAACACACTGCCACAGCTGCATACTATACTCATTCTATTAGTAAATATATTTCTATTTCTAATGAACCTATTTCAATATTTTTGTATTAATATCAACAATTAATATCCATGACTTTCCCCCTGCAAAAAGTGAGACCTGCATCATGTATAATTTTGTATATAATTTACCCCTTTCTTATTCAGTCTCCAAAATTTTGATGAAATTATCTTTAATTTTATTTCAGATATTGTTAATTTTTGTTGTTATGTAATAATACATAGTAATATTTTGTATATAATTTTATATGGTTATATATTATATATTATTAAAATATACATGTATAATAATATAATAGTAGTCAATATAATAGAGATTATATATTTTAGGAATCATTTCTTAACAATGCTATTAAACACCATGATAAAAACGAGAATTGTTTACACTTAATTATACATTCTGTTGGTTTCTCTGTTTACCAATCTTTGTTGTATATCACGTTCTCCTTCCTTGAAATTGTGCTGTTTGTAGACCAATTTTTTTTTCAAAGAATAAGCATGAGTGATATACCTTCACAGCTCTTTATTTTGCCCTCAGAATATTTAACTGGCTACAGAACTCTAGCTTTAAAAGGTGGCGGCTCTGACCCAGAGTCCATTAGCTTTCTGGGTAGTAGATAGGACACCAGCGCTAATCTGATTTGCTTTCCTTTGTGAGTGACTTTTTTCTCTGTAAAGTAATAAGGTTTTTCTTTACACTTGAAATTCAGAAATTTCAAGCGTGTTTAGATGTGGGTGTCTTCTTTCAGTATTCCTACCTAGCTAACCCTTAGTGGTCACTTTGGATCTAAAGTCTTGAGTATCTGATGCCCTCAGGGAAATTTCCTTGTATTTTTGTAAATTTCTGTCTGTTTTTGACTTTTTGTCTCCCCTGTGTTTTCTTCTCTTTAACTTCCCTTCAATGAATATTTGTTCTCCTGGGAATATCCTCTATATCTCTTAACTTTCCTACCATAATGTCTATTGTCTTTTTGCTTTACATTACAAAAAAAAAAAAAAAAAAAAACCTTAATTTCCAAATCACTGATATATTCTTTAGCCATGTGTTTTCAGTTACTTAGCCCTCCTATTAATTGCTTTCTTTTTAAAATCATAAATCTTTCTTGTTTAGCAATTGGCTCTTCTTCAACAAAATCTGCCCTAGTTTTGTGGATTTAGTATTCACTCAAGGTTTCCTAAGTAATTATAATTCTTGTGTGAAATGAAAAAAAGTTTGCTTCATCAAGAATTAGTTATTCTGTATTTTTGTCTTCGTTCTTCTTTCTTTTTTCCAAACTATTCTTTTTCCGCAAATATTTCGTAATTCTTCGTTTTAAATGAGGCACCTTAAGGCCTTCCTCTCCTAGCAATTTATAATGCTATAAATACCTGGCATAGGTTCCTCCAACTTTCTACATGTTGGTTTCCATCATAGATGGCTCTCCTTCTCCTGGAAGGCCTAAAGGAGCAAACAGGATGAGGATGTTGACAGAAAGGTTTCTTATTAAGGTATGTGGATGTTATGAAAATGGGGTCAGCAGGTAAGCCGGTATTCCTCCTGAAGAACAATCCTTCCTTTCTTTTCTCCTCTGTGACCATCTGAAGATCCAGAGTCACCGCAGGCCCTGGTTCACTCCTCTCTCTGTTTGCTCACTCCAGGGCAAACTCTTCAGTCAGTCACTCTGTAAACATGAGGAGGGGTCAGGGAATGACTAGCCTGGCTATTCCAGTCATTTGCTTATTTATCTTTATGATTATCCCCTTGGTCAGTTTCTCCTTGAGTTTATTGATTCCTGGCTTCAAGGCTCTCCAGGGTCCCTGGGGGAAGAGCAGGTCACATTTCTGGCAGTAGCCCTGTCCTGCTTTTATTTCTGCTTGAGTTTCTCCATCACCTGGTCCCAAAAGTTTTCTTTTTCTTTTAGCTTTTCAACTGGAAAAGTATTTGGTGTTAATTCATTCAACAAATACTAAGTTGAGTTCCTTTTCTGGGCCCTGGAGATAAGGCAGTGAAGTTTTCCAGATTGAAGGAAGCTAAAGAGATATGAAGACCAAATATAATGCATGATCCTAGATTCAATTCTGGAAAGAAAGTCAAGGCACAAAAGAGAAGGTTTTTGTTGTTGCTGGTTATCTTTTGTTGTTATTTGTTCTGCTACAAGGGATATGATTAGGACAATTGACATTATTTGAATGTGGATTACATGGTAGTATTGTATCAGTGTTAATTTTCTGACTTTGATGGGTATACTATGGTTATTTAGATTAATGTCTTTGTTTTTAGGAAATATACACTATTTAAAGGTAATTGGGTGTCATGTCTCAAATGGCTGAAAATAATAAAAATAAGTGAGAGAATGATAAGGTGAATGTGGTAAATTATTAACAATTGGGAAATCTGGGTGAAGGGTATACAGAAGTTTTCTTGTTTATTTGTGTAACTTTTATTGAAGTTTGAAAGTATTTCAGAATAAAAAGTTGACCTTTTTTTATGGAATATGGCAAAGGATGATTAAGATGTTACCTTTCCTACAGATAAATCTGATAGTGGAGAATAAAGCTCATATTTATACAAAAGAAACTTTCTACCACTGGATCCCAGAGTTAAATACAGTTGCCTGTCTACTCACAGATGGTGCTGGGCCACCCCAGGCCATCCCACAGGAGGCCCCCAGTGTGGAGGAGGACAGCAGGACACGTGCGCTCCAAGGGCAGTTTGGGTTCCAAGGGAAAGAGGAGAATAGGTGCTCAGCCCACCACACCTACCCAGTCTCTTCTTCCAAACTCCCCACTCATTTCAAGTCACTTCTGCTTAGGGGTGAAGAGAGGCCATGAGTGTTATGCTTGGAGTTTTCTTAACATGGAAAGAGCCATTCTGAATAGAAGAAAGCTGATATCTCTTCTAGCAACATATGATAAACAGAAGGTTAGTAAGGAAAGTATGTTAAATGAACATATCCCTTGAACCAGCAATTCAACTTCTAAGAAGTCTATCCTTCAAAAATATTCACACATGTACACAAAGAATTCCACTTCGGCATTATTAACATAGAGGTAAATTGGAAACAACCCCCCAAAAAATCTATCAATAGGGAAGTGACTAAATTAAAGAGAGTACATTCATTCTTTGAAATACGAGGCTACCATTTTTTAAGATGAGATAAGGCTGTATGTACTAATAAAATAAGAAAGATGCACAGATGAGAAGTCATCTTAAGACGTTGAGCTGTAAATAAAAATATGGTCCTATTCTTAATTTTTAAGTCTATACATATGTTTGTAAATTGGAAAAAGACTCGGAAGGGCACATAGAAAATTAAAATGGCTTTTTATAGAGAGGAGAGAAGAATTTCAGTAGCAAATGGGAACTTTCACCTTTCCATATTTTCTGAATTTTTATATGAGCATGTACTGCCTTTCAATCTTTAAATAATTAAAATAAAAAATATACTCCATTCAGGTAAGATATGGTTGTATCGTTATTAACATGGAAAAATATTACAATATAGTGTCCATTGAGAAAAGCAGTGTATGTATAGCATGACGAAATTCTTTTGAATGTATCTGTGTCTTTGTATGTAACTGGATGCTTGAATGGGACCTTTTTGTCCTTGTTTTGGCAAAAGAACGCAGGAAGAAAAAAACAAATAATAGGTACCAAGTACCCTCACTTCTAAAGCAAGGTGTTATACCACCTGTGCAGAGCATAGATAGTTCAAAGGATTTTGCCATTCCCCATCACCCATCTCCAGATTCTATGAGACAAACCTCAGAACTCATGGAGCATTTAAAGCCCGTCACTGGGAATTCCTTTGGAGAGGAATGTCAGTGTGCCAGGGAGGAAGAGTGTGCTTCCTCCCTTCATGTTAAACTAGATGAGAGAGGCTTCAATAGAAGCACTTAGGGAGTATGACATGTGTCTTCTGGATCTGAAGGAATGGCGAGTGATATCTATCACTCTTTCTCCTGAAAATTCCAAAAGGAAGAAGCTATCCTGTCACACTGCTCTACACAATGGAATCAAAAGTGTCCAGAAACTGGCAGGGCAAATGGTACATGAGTTTCCCATGGGCCAGAGATAGAGTACACTTGGGAGGAAGGCTCACTAGATCTCCTTGAGATAGACTCTACCAGTAGGACACTCCATGAATTGACACAGGAGAGAGGGGATCAGGGACACAGTGGGGGGCCTTGGCAACCAGGCCAAATGTACTGCATGCTTCCAAGCCAGAAAAGTCCATAAGGGAAGGGAAAGCTTTTAAATGGATGAAAGTTTTGAGTTTTGATATTATAATTCACTTCTTATTTATTGACAGTGTTTGGAAAAGCTATAAAAAACTGTTTGCAGTTTCATCCGGGGGTAGAAAAAATGGTTTTACAGAAAAGCTTTCCAAAGATGGTGGTGAGAAGAATATTGTTTCTCTACTTTGCTCCTACCAGGTCCAGCTTGTTCAGTAAACAATTTACATATATTAACAGTGGCAATATCTGTCACACTGTCGCACGGGCTCATAGGAAGTTTCTCAATGGCTCTGCCTAGTTACCCTTGGTCCAAAGGTGAGGATTTCTCCTCGGGCTCAGCCTCATCATAGATCTGTAAGTACACCACCACCTGCCCAGGGAGGCTTTGGAAGAGTCCAGGATTGTTGAGGACAGTTTTCTACAGGATCAATGGAGCGGATGAGTCCAGTTTAAGGACTGGTTCAGCACTGAGTTCTGACAGGCAGGTCCTCAGCACGGAATCCAAGGACTGTGATTCCTCGTCCTCTCCAACTCCACTCAACCCCTCCTTCTCTCCTCTAGCCCTGCCTTGTCTGGTGTCTGGGAGAGGAACCCCTAGCTCAGCAAGCAAGCAACTGTATCTTTCTGTCTTGAAATTAAGCTGAGATTTAAATCTTTGTATCTGCTCCAGTGTAGTCTGGGGAAAGGAGAGAAATAGAAACGGTCCTTGAGGTACTGGAACAGAACTAGAGGAGATAAAGTCCTGCCATATCTATATGCATATATATATATATATACATATCCCCCCAAAAACCTGAAAAGGTTAACAACAGCTAACTCTCAACGGTGACATTCCAAGTGATTTTTTCATTCTCATTCTTTTTTTTTCCTTTTGACTGTTTTATATATTTTTTATTTTCTAAAATTACTGTATGTATAGAAATGTATATTGTAATTTTAATGGCCTATTTTGGGAAATGTAATGGCCTATATGGGAAAAGAATCTTAAAAAAGAGTGGATATATGTACAACTGATTCACTTTGCTGTACACTTGAAACTAACACAACATTGTAAATCAACTATACTCCAAGAAAATTTTTAAATAATAATAATAATAATACCACATAGGAGTGGAAGCATAGAGATTCAGCATTAAAAAAAGAAACATATCTGAATGTGTAAGCAAGAAAAAATTAACAGTGTTCATCTGCAGGCTCTTTTTCATCAGCATTTAAATATAGTCAAGCCTCTCTTAACTTGGAAAAAACCCTCCCTCAACACCATATCCCTGCCAACACAGATCTGTCACCACCCAGGCCAAACTTCTTGAAAGTGTTTCTACTCCCTGTCCTCGCTTCTTCATTTTGCATTGACCCTTTTATCACCTCACCAGAAGAACTAGCCTCTAATTTCCCTTCTTGGCTACACGTCAAAGGTCAGATGTCCTTCTCACGGTAACTACTGCAGTCACAGATGAGGAGGTGTCCAGGGAGGCCAGACCATCTGCTAATCATCAAAGAAGACATTGCCTTCACCAGGTACATAGGAAATTCAGTACCCTTTCAATGAAGACTAAGAACTATTTTCTTGCTTGGATAACGTGTGATTGAGATTGTTATTTTTTGCTTTTGGAAAACCCATGAGGAGAATAAGTCAAGCCACAAGGTCCAAAGGAGGGAGAACAAATCAAATATTAAGACTATTAATTAATCCCTTAATAGTTGGGCAGGAGCTAGAAGAACATGCATTAAAATATAAACATCTTTAAGGAAAATAAACCAAAATATCCCCATATTGAAATTAGGAATACAAGAGATTGAAACTGAGAGAGATTGAGAGAGGAAGTACAGTGGAGAGTTTAGAGTGAGGACTCTGGAGACGGCTGACCTGGATTCTAAATGCCACCAATGCCACTTATTAACTTGGATAAATTACATAACATCTCTTGCTTTAATTTCCTAATTTGTAAAAACATACAGATGTTAACAGGATTAGATAAGAAAATCAATTTAAAACTCCCAGCACAGGGCTTCCCTGGTGGTGCAGTGGTTAAGAATCTTCCTGCCAACGCAGGGGCACGGGTTCAAGCCCTGGTCCGGGAAGATCCCACATGCCGCGGAGCAACTGAGCCTGCGAGCTACAACTACTGAGCCTGCGTGCCACAACTACTGAAGCCCACGTACCTAGAGCCCGTGCTCCACAACAAGAGAAGCCACCACAATGAGAAGTCCGTGCACCACAATGAAGAGTAGCCCCCGCTCACTGCAGCTAGAGAAAGCCCGCGCACAGCAACAAAGACCCAACGCAGCCAAAAATAAATAAATAAAATAAATAAATTTATAAAAAAAAAAAAACCTCCCAGTACAGTATCTAACACATAGTAGTATTATTTTTGTCATCACTATACCACCAGCCCGAAATCTTTCCTGAATTCCATACATTGAACTGCCTAAATAACATCTTGGATAACACCCAGCCAGCTCAATACAACATTCTGGGAATCGAATTCATTATTTCAATCCACCCTCCAGCCTGTGCTTCCTCCAGTGTTCAACAACCATTTTTAATGATGGATTTGTTCTCTTCATTTTGTTAATCCACATTTTCAAAGATTTTAAATGAACTTGTCTAAGGAAAAATGGTGAATTATTTGTAAAAAAGGAAACTAGTCAGCAAAATCAAATTCTTAAAAGAAATATCAAATAAGGATTAAAGGATTTTTTTCAGAAGGAATGTTAAAGCAGAATCCAGATAAATGGATGCAGGAGTAAATAGAGAGATGAGGAATAGAATAAAAGCATAAAGAAGTTTTGGTAAAAGGTACAAAAGTGATAGAGCAGGTAGAGGGGAGCACAGGATTAAAAGAGAGATTTCTCTACAAAGTAGGAATAAAATAATGTTTGTGGGCTGGGGGAAAACTGCCAGAAGAGGAATAAGTTCAAGTTGCAGAAAAATGTGGGAATAAAATCAAGGGTTTAGGAACAATGCTTTGTCCGCTAAGATTTGGGGGACAGGGGTAAGGGTGTTGAGAGTGAAGGTAGGGGAGGAAGGAGAAAGTATGGAAACAGATGACACTATGTATCAATATGTTTATATGTGTGTATATATGTTTGGGAAATTGGAAAACATGATTTCCCAATATTTGGGTATCAAATGGATAATGAAATGACCTCAGAGAAATACAGATGAATACTCTGAACCAAATGCCAAAGATGTTGATGAATCTAGAGACTAACCAAGAAGTCAGTGGGTAAACAACAATTCAAACACAAAATGAACTCCGAGTCCTAACCAGAACCCCCGGTGGCTTGGTTTAAGTTGGGTCTGGAAATGCGTTCACTTCTTGTCAGATGACTTTCTGCTTCCAAAAACCAGACTCTGTTTCAAAAAAATCTAATTATCTGTCTTGCTGATATTAGATGAAATAGGGAAAAAAGAAATAGACCTGTGTTCAGCAGGCCAAGGATTTCTGAGATAAGAGTGCAGAATAGATCATCTATACGATAATAAAGTCAAGACGGGTGAGATCGGGAATTCCCTGGCAGTCCAGTGGTTAGGATTCAGTGCTTCCACTGCAGGGGGCACGGGTTCGATCCATGGTGAGGGAACTAGGATCCCATATGCCACGTGGCACTGCCTAAATAAATAGCGGATATATGTATATGTATAACAGATTCACTTTGCTGTCCAGCAGAAAGTAACACAACATTGTGGATCAACTACACTCCAATAAAAAATTAAAAAAAAAAGACGGGTGAGATCAGTACTCTGGGCAGGAAGAAGACCGTGGGCAAGGTAGCCTAGGCATGGCCAGGGTTCCCAGAATTCCACCCCGCCTGCCCTGCCTTCTTTCCTGACTTACTAGCTGCTGTCCTAGCAAAGCCCTGCACAAAATATTCTGAAATATAAGACTAGGCAAAGGATCTCAGGACCTCAGGCTCCAGTCCTTCACCCCAACTCCTATGGAATAGGCTCTTTTCCCATTTGTGGAGTTGTCCCAGTCCAACTGTCCTCCGATTGGCTGTCTGAGACATCCAATAAATTCCAGCTTGATGTGAACAGAACTGTACTGAGCTGGACCCGGCTCCCTCTCATGAGCTCCTAAGTTTTCACACAGCCTATACTACAGGGAGTCTTGAGTAATACTTGGATTTAAGGGTAATAATAAATTACACTCTATTTCACCCTCCCTTCCCCACCATGTACCAGACCGACTGAGAAAGTGACAGAGGAGTAAGGCAGTCCCAAAGGAAGAGTGCTGTCGAAGGACAATTGTAGATATATGATCCAGAAGGCACTAGGGAGAGGGCGAACAGATGAGGACGAGAGTATGTCAGCCCCGCTTCCTGATCCCAAGACACAGGTGCTGTGGGGGGAGGACGTGGCTTCATCTCCAGAGGGCTTGGAGGGAATAGAACAAATATTTTCACCATCGTCATCCACTAACCGGTACAGTGCACAGCCTCTGGTCAAGGTAAGTTACCAGATGCTTAAAGGGTTTATCTCACTTAATTCTCACAACAAACCATGAAGGAAACACTACTATAATCTCTGTTCTTGTCTACAGCCATACCACCTTGAACGCGCCCGATCTCGTCAGGCAGATTTCTGAATCAATTTGGGTTATGAAAGAGGAATAGTGTACTACAGTGGAAAGAGCCAGGACGAATAATCAGCCAACCCAAGGTTTAGTGCCAACTTTGTAATTTATTAGCTGGATGACCTGGGAGGGTTATTCTAGGCAAAAGGAGCAGTCAGACAAATTCACAAATTTGAATCAGGGGTAAGATCGCTGAGCTGTCAGAGGAACTGCTCAGAATGGAGATACTAAAGGGGTGCATGGGAGTATGGAAAGGAGAACTTTCTAGAAAAGGACTAGACTTTTTTTAAACCTTTTATTGTAAAACAAAATACAGATACAGAAAATTATCTATACAGAAACTACAAAACATTACTGTTAATATTATATTACTAGTTAATCATTATTAATAAATTAAGGAATAGATCATGTTCATAATGGAAAGACTCAATACTGTAAAGATGTCTATTTTCTCCAAATTATCTATAGAGTCAATGTTATCCCAATAAAAATCCCAGCAAGTTTTTTTTCCTGGAAAGTAAAAAGAATCCTAGTTCTTAAAAACACTAAATGATGGAACAGCCCCGCAATTACTTATTTACATTATACAACAATAATCAGAATAGTTTTTTAAAATGCCTATGCATAGGCTTCCCTGGTGGCACAGTGGTTAAGAATCCGCCTGCCAATGCAGGGGACACGATTTCGATCCCTGGTCCCAGAAGATCCCACATGCCGCAGAGCAACTAAGCCCATGTGCCACAGCTATTCAGCCCACGTGCCACAACTACTGAAGCCCACACGCCTAGAGCCCGCCTAGAGCTGCTCCCCAGCAGGAGAAACCACCACAATGAGAAGCCCGCACACTGCAACTAGAGAAAGCCTGCGCACAGCAATAAAGACCCAACACAGCCAAAAACAAATAAATAAATATATTCATTTTTAAAAAATGCCTATGTACTCTCCTCATTCTTGTAACCCTGTATCTTAACTGACTGAATATATAACCATTTCATGCTATACCCTTCTTTTTAACTCTCATTTTGTTTTAGTTCTACGTGTAGCTGTATTTTTAATGCTTGCCACCATTCCTTATGGTGATACCTCTCTAGTCTCTCTGATTTTCTGAAGCTCATTTTCTAGTAGATTCCTCAGGAAGGGCACATTGATAATGGTGTGTGCCCTTATACTTTAAAGTCAGTTTTGCTGGATATAAAATCCTTAGTTCACATTTTCTTTCCTTGGAGGCTTAAATATGTTACTTCATTTTCTTCTTACACAAAGCATTGCTATCACAAAGTCTGATGATAATCTAATTTTCTTTTCCTTTTAAGTCACTTACTGTTTTTGCCTACATGACCAAAGGCTTTTTATGTCTCTGGAGTCCAACAATTTTACTACATTTTGTCTTCGTATTGGTCATTCTGGGCTGATATTCTCAAGTAGAGGATATGCTCTTTCCATTTGTAGCTTCAAATCTTTCTGATTTCAGGAAAAATTTCTCACAGTAGGATTTTTAATTGTTCTACTCCCTGTCTATGGTTTCTTCTCGAGGGACTTCTATTACGTGTATAATATTTGCCTCTCATCAATATCAGTCACTTGCTCTTGAATCCTCTTTCTTAATTTCTCTTATATTTTTAAAATTTTTCCTACTTTGCACTTCTATTTACCCAAAGCATTACCTGTTGTGTTAATTCACTTATATTCCTTCTAGTTAAGTTCACTCTGAAATAATTTTTTATCTTTTATTTCTCATTCTTTCTGAGTTTGGGCACCTCATTTCGGAGTTCATAATTCTGATTTATGTTGTTCTTTTATGTCTTGAATAATTTTCTTGATGTCTTTTACCTCATTTTTAAATAAAAGGTTACAAGATTTGATCTGTTCTGTGGGTATGTTTTCTTGGCACGCTTTCCTTGTCTGTAGGCATGTTATTCTGGTGTTTTTCCTTTTTTATAAAAAAGCTTTTAGAATATTTGACCTTAATACCTTTCTGTTGCTCATTTTTACATAAAATTCGTATTCTCGGACTTTCAGAAGGAAATGTGATACAGGGTGGCTTTTCTAACTTCACAAGCTCCCTCTTCTGTTGTTTTCACATAGTGTTAAAAAATATATATGGCGGCTTCCTTCTGAGATTTCCCATTCTGTTCCCCTACCTCACCCTTACCTTTTCTTCCCTATATTTTGCCCCTCTTGTCCCTATCCTGCACTATTTTTATTCCATTCCCAGCAGTTTCTCCTCCCTGGAAGGGAGTCCTGATATTTTCACGTCAACAAGGGGTTTCACACCCAGCCAGCAGCCTCTTCAGACTCCCCGCAGGGCCCTGGCACCCACCCACAAATGGAGCGAGGAAAACCCTTCTCACCTTAAGCTGCTGTTCTCAGATTGGCTTGAAATGCCTTCCAGGGAATACCTGTTGGGCATTTAGGGGTTTTTCTGCACTTGAGTTTGCAAGGTTTCCCATCACTTGTCTCTGCTCTCTCCCTTCTAGACACCAATAAACACATTCTCATGTCAGAAGGTGACTTGCCCTCATCCCCTTGCATTTTGGGGTTGTGAGGATATTGTAACCTAATTTTGTTATAATTATTGTTCATTGATTTGGGGATTTTGCCATTTAGTTACTCTGTCTTTAAGTGGGAATTCGGAAAAAATTCTGAATCTATGCTACAGCTGCCCCATTTTCTCAGAATCCCCTAAAAGGGGCTAGTTTTTTAAAAGCCTTAATGCCATGCTAAGGAGTTTAGAATTGATCCTGCAGGTAATGGGCTGACAAAGATTTTTAAAGTGAAAGCTGGCATGACTTGATATGCTTTTTCAAAAGCTCATTCTGGCAGAACCATAGGGGACAGAAAGATTGGAGGCAAGGATACCAGTTGGGAGGTTAGTGTACATAGTTATAGCAGCCTGGACTTAGAAAGTGGCAATGATGATAGATGGAATTTAGAGAGTCGATGTGTCAGTGCCCCTAACAACATGACATGAATATTGCTTGGGCACGCTCCTTCTTAGGGAATATATATCCTTTTATTTTCAGACCCCCTCCCAACAACAACAATAACATTTTTAAATTGAAGAAAAATTTACCCCTTTATATATAATCTAGCCACAATTACACAATTGCCTATCCAGAGTCATCTCCTACTGGCCTCCAGCACATCCTTTCTGTAGACTGAGGGGATACCTCCTCATGACCACCACCACCAATCCCCACTAAGCCCCACTCTCAACTGCCATCGTAGGAATCACCTGCCGCCTCCTCCTTAAGTCAGCCGTATCCTCTGCTTGTCCCCTGAAGCCTCCTCACTCCTCCTGTGGATCTTTCCTTCTTGCACCTGGAGTCTATATTCAACACAACAGAGATCACCTACGAAGTGGCCTCCACTTCATCTTCTCTCCACACTGCTCACCTGCAAGCTCCCTAAAAGCCCAGAACAGTTCACTGGTGTATCCCCCATGGTGTTCAAAGGAAAGAATGCACAACCCAAACAGCCTGGGTTCTTCTCCCAGGGGACCAGACTGCAGAGCTCAGGCCATAACCCCATCCTCCTTCACCCCAGGCCTCACCCAATGCTGAACCTCAGAACCACCTGGAGAGGAGGACACGCTGCCCCACAACCCCAGGTCCTCCAGGACCTCAGTGCCTTGGTTTTTCTCCCATCAGAGACAGCAGGAGGACAGCCCACCTTCCTTTAGTGCATGGTCCTGGTCTCAGGCTTGCTGACCCTCTGTCTACTGGTCTCTCTCTCAAAGATATTCTTGACATTGGATGGCGCTTTGTGGGATTTAGTCAAATAAAGAACAGAGCCTGTGCACAACCAGAAGAGTGATTCAAGACTGCTGCTCAGGACTCAGCACTGCCTGCTTGCAAGTCTCTAGGCACTTGGAAGCAACAGGCCTTACAGGGAGACCTCTGTATTCCAGCAAGGTTAGGGAGGGACAGGAAACCAGCTGGGGCAGGAGCGCCTCTCCTTTGTCCACAGAAGTGGGAACTGAGAAGAGATTTCTGTTTCTTTCCATTATTCATTCATTTGACAAACACACACCAAGTACCTTCCGTGTACAGGGCACTGTGAAATTACAAAAATGAAACAGGCTAGGGCTGGACTGGACTGGATGAGGGGAAATCTGGTTTAAAGGCAGGGGTGGCCTGAGATGACCTCCGGAGGGAAAGGAAGGCCGCGGGGACCGTCAGGCTGCTCCCACAGCACCCTCTGCTGTCCCGGATTTGCTGCAACTGTCAGACAGCGGATCCCCCTGGGATGTGCCTCCCCCAAAGCACTTGCATCCTCGTTCATGAGAGGGCAGCCTCCACGGGACCAGGGAGGGCAGAAAACACACAAAGCTGGCAGGAAACTGTTCTTAATCCAGTGTTTCTCGCAGGCAGAAGTGTCCTGGGCCTGGGGAAAGGAGGAGGGGAGGGTGAGGGGATGCGAACACTGTCAGTCCAAAGCATGGACTCAGCACCCTCCCTGGAAAGGGAACTTTCCACTCAGGCCCGGTTCCAGCCCCCAAGTCTCAGGCAGCCTTGCATCAGCCAGAGAGCGCTGGGAGAGCTGGCAGGGGCCTGAGAGGGGCCTAATGAAATACACTTGCTTTACGCAGGAGGGGGCGGAGGCCAAGGGAGGGGTGGTGGCTTTCCAGAGAGACCCAGCGAGCCAGTGGCAAAGCTGTGAGAAGAATCCAAGTTCTCCCAGCTGTTCGGCAGAAACGTTCCCAGGGAATGACATTCACAGACCAAAGGTAAACATGTGGCCAGAGGCTTCCTGTGGACGTGATATAACCAGGGACCAGAAATGCACAGCTTACAAGCATCAGCTGCGGCAAATGTGAAAAACATGCTAAGACAAAGGGAAGGGAGGTAGGACCAGGTGACTGCTTAACAGATATGGAAACCCAGGCTGTGGCCCTAGAGAAGCCCCCCTCCAGAACCACAGCACACAGTGCCACTTTCTGGCACTGTTATTAAAAACGCATCTCCCCTGCCCTCCATTCATACTTTGTACACTGGGCCGAAGTGAATGGCAATGGCCAGTTAGATCAGATCAGTAAAATAATGAGCCACTGCAGTGATGGCTGGCACTTGACTGAAAAGGTCAAGTGAATCCATCACAATTACCCACGTATTTATCCTGTACCCTCTCCTTCCCTCCACCGCAGGCCAGTGCTGCCATTTGCACACAGGTGGACAGGGAAGGACACTCCTGACTGTAGACGAAGAGAGAACCAACAGCTCTCCCGCCAGCCCTCTCCCCAAGCCCAGCCCATAGCATGTCTGCGCTCTAAAGCCCCCAGAGTCATTGATTCTAGACTGTCTTTCTCCCACCCCGATCAGATTCCCTCCCCTTCTATCCTGGGTGCAAGGGGCATTCAACCCAGACCCTGTTTTAAATAAATGAAGCAATGCATCCTCCTACTCAGCCCCCCCACCTCCACCACACATCTTCCATTTCCAGGAACACTGCCAAGGAAACAGAGGGAGACTCTCAGGAATAGGCTCCCTTGGAGCACCGATTATGATCAATACTGAGTATATAAGGCATTTCACACGCAAGCTGACTACCACCCTATTCATGGGTTGAATTGTGTCCCCCAAAAAGGTCTGTTGCAGTCCTAACCCCTGGTCCCTCAGAATGTGAGCTTACTTGGAAATTGTATCCTTGCAGATGTAATTAGTTAAGGTCATACTGGAGTAGGGTAGACCCAACAAACCAATATGACTGTTGTCCTTAAAAGAAAAGAGGAATTTTGACACAGAAACACACAGAGGAACGGTGACGTGGAGACACACAAGGGTAGCTGGTCATGTGACAACAGAGGCAGGGACTGGAGTGATGCATCTAGAAGACAAGGGAGGCCAACGATCGCCAGCAGACACCGAAGCTTGAAGGGGTCATAAGAAAGGAGACTCCTCCACAGCTTTCGGAGGGAACATGGCCCTGATGACACCTTGATTTTGGACTTCTACCTTCCAGAACTGTGGGACAATAGATTTATGGTTTTTTAAGTCACCCAGTTTATGGTACTTTATTATGGCGGCCCTAGGAAACTAACACACACCCCCATTCCTGGATTCATCCTCCCATCAGGCTACTGGCTTCATCTTCTACCTGGACATTCAGACCCTTTGACACCCATCACCCATTTCTCCCACCTCCCAGCCCCTGGCAACCGCCAATCTACTCTGTTTTGTTCTGTTTCTTTTTAGATTCTCCGTATAAGTGAGATCATACAATATTTGTCTTTGTCTGACGTATTTCACTTAGTGTAATGCCCTCAAGGTCTATCCATGCTGATGCAAATGGCAGGATTTCTTTCTTTCTCATAGCTGAATAATTTTCATATAATATTATAATATATTCATATAGTAAATAATAATATTGATATATATGTCTTAAATTTTCACCACACAGGTTTTTCACTTCCTTGGTTAAATTTATCCCTAGCTATTTTATTCTGTTTGATGCTATTGTAAACGGGATTGTTTTTTAAATTTCTCTTCCTTATAGTTTGTTCTAAAAGAATTTTTAAAAACGAAGTTTTTCAAACGCCTTCGCACATGTTAAAGCTGGCATCTAGAATTTTTTATTCAGGGTTTAAATAATTGCAAAAGTTATATATTAACAACTGACATGTAATCTAACGGCTCACCCCCTCACTGACATCAGATCTTTGTTCAAATACCACTTTTTCAGAGAGGCCTTTCCTGACCAGCCTGTCTGAAATTGCAACTTCCCCCCACATAGTCCCTACTTTATTTTTGTCCTTAACATTTCTTTTTTTTTTTCCAGCTTTTTGAGGTATAGTTAAAATGTAAAAAGTTGCACATATTTCATATATACATTTTGGTGAGTTTGGACACAGGCACAGACCCATGATATCACCACCACAATCAACGTAATAAATATATCCATCACCTCTGAAAGATTTCTTGTGTCTCCTTGCAGTGTGCGTGTGTGTGTGTGTGTGTGTGTGTGTGTGTGTTAAGGAATTTTAGCATGAGGTCTACTCTCTCAGCAAGTTTTTATGGGCACAACGCCATATTGTTAACTATTGATATTATGTTGTACAGCAGATCTCTAGAACTTATTCATCTTGTAGCATTTCTCACTATCTAATATACCATATAATTTACTTATTTGTCTCTTTTCATCACTAGAATTGAAGCACCATGAGGGCAGGGATTTCTGTTATTTTCACTGTTGTATCCCCAGGGCCTAAAACAGATACTAGAGCACAGAGGCATGTTCTATGAATGTTGAATGTTGAATGAATTCACCACTTCCACCTACCTCTCCATTCTCATCCTGTGAAGTTAACGTCTCCATCTTCTTGCTTCGTGCCAGTCTCAGCCTATCAGTAAGCAATGTTGTGGCTGGACCAGCCCTGTGGTTCGTTATTATGATTGCAAGATGCCCCTCAGCAATAACCATCAGGAAACTTTGGGGAGAAAAATTTATTACTTACAGGACCTGGAAATTACACGGCACACCTAGGACCACATATGCATTCATGACAGGGGCAGGGGGTGACGCAGGCCTGGAGTTCTGCTTTTAATTGAGGTCGAGAGTGCGGGTCTCTAGGGTTTTCGAGGGCTCACTATTTATTGGTGAATTTAAAACATAAGAGCCGGAATTTAAAGCATGGAAGAGACAAAACAAGTGGACCAAAAGGCCAGTTATCAAAACCAGCCAAGTTCTCTAAAACAAAGGCACCAGGGAGGTGGCCTGGTTCTTTAGTCCCTGCGCTAGGAATTGTGTTTATTCAGGATAGCCATCTTGAAGTGGATTGCCCTGGCAATAAAAGCTTAAGGTCAGGCACTGCGTTACTGAACCAGGAACTAGATTCCCTTTGCCCAACACACAGCAAGCCAAACGCTGGGACACCAAGAGATTTGCAGCAGAGAAAGGGTTTATTCACAAGGCAGCCAAGTGAGGATAACAGATCTCAAATCTGCCTCCCTGAAGGCAAGGAGCTTGGAATATTTATGGGACAGAGAAGCAGAGTGGGTCTGAGGTATGGGAAATGTGTTTGGAGGCAGGGAAAGGTGAGGTAATCGGTGTTCTGCGCAGGCATATCTGAGTTACATACTTCTTCATGGGATGCGTGTTTAGAAAATAGCTATGTTAGCATGATCTGAGGGTGGAGGTTTTTGGCCCTCTGACGTCAAAAGGTCATGCATTGTACACTTGCACAGGCCCAGTTTGAGGGTCAGGGTCCCAACACAATTCTAAATGTAAGGAGCAGGGAGTAAAGACATATCTACCACTTCTTATCTCTGAAACCAATTGAATGATTACAACAAGAAAAATAAATACAGATGTGTAAATTCCATTTTGGATGAAAATAGAAAGCAGTTACAACCCCAAATAACACTTTCTATGACGAACTTCTGCCAACTCCAGTGAAACTGGAACCAAATTGAGGGAGAATGCTAACAGAGTGTCCCATAATGACAGATCATGGGCAGAGCTGGCAAAGGACAAGTTCGCTGAAGACATGATATACTCAGAAGAGTAAAATCGAGGACACCTTATTTATAACTAGATCCACTAAGTGTATAACGACTGCTCCTGCAAAAAAGAACTGAACACCTAGAAAAGAAAAACATGATCAAAGACAGTGTTTCTTAAAGATAAAGAAAACTTGAATCTGGCTGGGGGGAAGGGGGGGAATGGGGAGTTGTTTAATGGGTATAGAGTCAGTTTTGCAAGAAGAGAAAGTTCTGGAGATGGGTTGCACAACAACATGAATATACTTAGCACTATGGGACTGTACGCTTAAAAATGATTTAGATGGTGTCGCCTGAAAAAAAAATGCACAGCCTAAAAGTTGAGAATTATGTTTTATTCGGCACACTTGCTGAGGACTTAAGCCCAGAAGTCAACCTCTCAGATAGCTCTGAGGGCCTCCTCTGAGGAGGTAGGGGAGGAGCCAGGATATATAGGAGTTTTTGCAAAAAAAAAAAGGTAGTCGGAACATCAAAAGATTACTGTTAAAACAGTAATCTCAGACGCTTAAAACAGACATCTCCAGTTAATAAAGTTAGCACTTTTCTATGTATGGAAAGATTCCTTTGATATGAACCTTAACTGTCTAGGGCCACTATCGTGTTCTTGCCCATCCGGAATCCACTCAGGGTACACTGCTGGGGACAGCTGCAGAGGCTGACAGCTTGCTGGCACGCATCCTGTTTGTCTCCATCCAGTTCCCTCAGGGCTCACCACGGGGGAGGCGGGGCAGAGGCTGCTGTAGTGGCTGATGGCTTGATGGTCACAACACCTTTTGTTTGCTGATATGGCAAGCGGCATTCTTTGTCCACATGGTAAATTCTGTGTTATGTGTATTTTACTATACTTTAAAATTTAAATTAAAAACTAAAAATTGAATCTACAGATTGAAAGGAAAAACTGATTCAAATGATCAATGCTGAGACTGCCAAGTAAAGTTCCTTATCTCAAAGACAAAGAATAATTAGGCATTCAAGCAAAACGATCAAAAACTCCGCTGAGGTAAGGAAAAAAAAAAAAAAATATATATATATATACACATACATATACGTAATCAGGCTGGCTCAGACTTCAACAGAAAGATAGTGGAGAAATCCCTACGTTGTCCTCAGGAGAAGAAAAGTGAGATCCAAGCATTTTGTGCTTAACTATTTTACTGGGCTAAAGGCAACAGACAAATATTTCCAGCATGCAAGAATTCAGGGAATTTCATTCCTATGAACCCTTTCAAAAAAAGTATTAGGCAATAAACTCTAGCCAACCAAGAGAAAACTAGGTAAAAGGATTAGCTGTGAGTGTTAAATCCACTTTAATGCAAGAAAAAGCTAAAAATTGCTGTGGGAATTATGGTTACAAAGCAGAAGGTAAATGTTATAAACTATGAGAATGTAACCAAAGATCAGAATAGGAATGGTAGAGATAGAAGAGAGAGTGGCATTAATATAAGTAGGCAGACTTATACAACTGTTATAGGTGGAGTATCAAAAACTATTTTTAACCTGCTTTAGCAGGTTAGTTAGCAAGTAATAAAGATAAAGGAAATTAGTAGGAAAATTAATAATAATAATAGTATTATCCATGAAAATCAGATGGTGAACAGGAGGGGAGAAAGGAGAAAGTACACTGTTTTTTTAATTGAAGTATAGTTAATTTACAATATGGTGTTAGTTTCAGGTGTACAGCAAAGTGATTCAGTTATATATATATATTTTTCAGATTATTCTCCATTACAGGTTATCACAAGATATTGAATATAATTCCCTGTGCTATATAATAAATCCTTCTTGCTTATCTCTTTTATGTACAGTAGTATCTGTTAATCCCATACTCCTAGTTTATCCCTTCCCTCCCATTCTTTCCCCTTTGGTAACCATGAGTTTGTTTTCTATGTCTGTGAGTCTGTTTGTTTTGTATATAGATTCATTTGCATTATTTTTTTAGATTCCACATATAAGTGATATCATATAAATACTTTTTCTCTGACTTCACTTAGTATGATATTCTCTAGGTCCATCCATGTTGCTGCAAATGGCAATATTTCATTTTTTATGGCTGAGTAATATTCCATTCTACATATATATACCAGAAAGTGCACTATTTTAATCATTGCTAGTAGAGGGAGTCAACTCTAAATAATAAAGCATTGAGTATATCATTTGAAGTTATGGTTATGAAGATAATCAATAGGACTATAAACAAATTATAAATCTTTTCTTTTCTTTTTTTTTTTTTTTTTTAAAGCTATACTCTTACTATTACTCTGTGGGGCCTGGCTTAGCTTGTCTTTGTATACATTCCTAGAAGCAAAGAGAAGTGCATTTCTTTTTTTTTTTTTTCTTTAATTATTAGCACCTTTAATTATTATTTATTTATTTATTTATTTATTTTTTTGGCTGGGTTGGGTCTGCGTTTCTGTGCGAGGGCTTCCTCTAGCTGTGGCAAGCGGGGGCCACTCTTCATCGCAGTGCACGGGCCTCTCACTATCGTGGCCTCTCTTGTTGCAGAGCACAGGCTCCAGACGTGCAGGCTCAGTAGTTGTGGCTCACGGACCTAGTTGCTCCGTGGCATGTGGGATCTTCCCAGACCAGGGCTCGAACCCGTGTCCCCTGCATTAGCAGGCAGATTCTCAACCACTGCGCCACCAGGGAAGCCCCTATAAATCTTTTCTATTACCAGAAGAGCTATACATAAAAGAGGAAAGAGAAACACAAATCATATAGCAAAACACAGATAAAAAAAATATTGTTAAAAAGGGATAGTATTAAGAAGATAAAACTAGTACCAAAACACCTTTCATATGAATAAATAAATAGCACAAATTCATGTATTGAAAGCAAAAGATTCTTAGATTGGATCACAAAGCAAAACCAAACTATAAACAATGGATTAAAAAATATATCAATAACAAAGTAAGTGCTTCATTTTGTCTTCCTTCCAACTTGCCTGCACTCCTGCCTTCCTCCCCAGTAATTCATCACAAAAGCCCGTAGGTAGAGCCCAACAAGGTAGGCATCTGCATGGTCAGGGGATGGGGGATTGCTAGAAAGCTAGAACATGGTGTTGGAACTGGAGTGAGATGAGGAAGGTGTCTGCCCACGGGTACAGGGGGCAGGGAGGAAGTAGTGGCCTGGTATGGGGTGTCAGAGCTCAAGCAGGGTAAGGAGCGGGTCTACATGCTTCAGGGTGACTGAGCCTGAATTCTGTGGTGCCAAACTATATATATATATATACACACACACACATATATATGTATATATACATACTCACACACACACACACACACACACATCTAGCTGCAAAATGTGCATGTGTTATTTATTTGTATCAACACACATCCATACATACATATGTACATAGATGCATACATACATACATACAAATGCCCATTCCCTAGCTTTAACCACCGACATCCCAAGAACAATGAGCATACCTAGAGCCTGTATCTTGGAAGCAGCAACATCCCAAGAACAATGAGCATACCTAGAGCCTGTATCTTGGAAGCAGCGACATCTCAAGAACAATGAGCATACCTAGAGCCTGTATCTTCGTTTCTAAGTACCATTAAGAGAACAAAATTCCTTGAAGAAATGGCTGAGACCAGGGTTGGGGTAGAGAGAGTACATGATGAGCCTGGAATGCCCTGTTGTGCCAGAAAGTTAAAAAATGCTCAAAGAATGATGGAGACATATCAAAAGAATACAGAAGCTCCAAAAGGCTAGCTTAATTCCCTTACTGTCAAATTGTTTCAGACTAACCAAGTTCAGTGGAAAAGAAAAACATTATAAAAGATTATAATTACAATAATAATCATAACAACGATAAATAATGATAGCAACAGGATTATAATTCATTGACTAAATAGAAAGTCATGAGTCCATATTAATACAAATACATGAATAAATAAATGGGGAAGTGAGAAACTCTGCTGTTTTCCTTCCAGCAGAATGGCAGCTAATGAATGGAGAAGGAATGATTGAACTAGAAAATCACTATTTGGCAACCACTACAATAATAAAGAATTCAGCCAAGAAATATCAATGAGTGCAAAACTAACTGGTAAAAGTTTGATGAGGAATAGGATATTTACATAGCCTCAAAGTGCCTTGCCACAAAATACTTATTCATTACAAAGAGGAAAAATAACTCCCCAGAGGAGACACCTAACAGACTTCACATTAATCAGTGATCAAAGTTAACATCACAAAAATAAGACAAATCGAAATTGTGTCCCACCTGATAAAACGTGAATGTGAAGAATACAGTGTCACTTCTTGATATTCCTGACAAAAAAATGCAGAACCTGAATCTAATTATGAGGAAAAATCAGATGAGCCCAAACTGGGGAACATTTTACACAACTGACCTGTAATCTTCAAAAGTGAAAATGCCATGAAAATCAAGGAAAGACTGAGGAACTGTGACAACTAAATGTTCTGCAGAATCTTGGATTAGATCCTTTTGTCATAGAGGACATTACTGGGACAACTGGCAACATTTAAATGGGGCCTGTGGGACTCACAGATACAGAGAACAAACTAATATTTACGGGGTGGAGGGACAATATTGGGGTGGGGGAGTGGGAGGGGCAAACTATTGGTTGTAAGATAGGCTCAAGGATGTATTGTACAACTCGGGGAATATAGCTGATGTTTTATAACTGTAAATGGAAAGTAACCTTTAAAATTGTATAAAAACTTTTAAAAATTAAAAAAGAGATCAATGAAATAAAATAAACGGGACCTGTGGTTTAGACAGTAATCAGGTATTAATAGTATATAAAATGTAAATTTTCTAGGCAACCCTCCTACACTGTTGGTGGGAATGTAAATTGGTTCAGCCACAATGAAGATCAGTATGGAGTTTCCTTAAAAAACTAAAAGTAGAGCTACCATATGATCCAGCAATCCCAATCCTAGGCATATATCCAGAGAAAACCATACGTGGAAAAGATACATGCCCCCCCGTGTTCATAGCAGCACTATGTACAATAGTCAGGACATGGAAGCAACCTAAATGTCCATCAACAGATGAATGGATAAAGAAGATGTGGTACATATATACAATGCAATATTACTCAGCCATAAAAAAAAGAATGAAACAATGCCATTTGCAGCAACATGGATGGACTTAGAAATATCCTACTAAGTGAAGTAAGTCAAAGACAAATATCATATGGTATCACTTATATGTGTAAGCTAAAAAATGATACAAATGAACTTACAAAACAGAAACAGACTCACAGACTTAGAAAACAAACTTCTGGTTATCAAAGGGGAAAGGTGAGAGGAAGGAATAAATTAGGAGGTTGAGATTAACATATACACACTACTTTATATAAAATAGATAATCAACAAGGACCTACTGTATAGCACAGGGAACTCTACTCAATACTCTGTAATAACCTATATGGGAAAGGAATCTGAAAAAGAATGGATATATATATATCTGTATAACTAAATCACTTTGCTGTACACCTGAAACTAACACAACATTGTAAATCAACTATACTCCAATATAAAATTAAAAATTTTTTTTTCATGTTAATTTTCCGATTTTAGTGCTGGTATTGAGGTTATGATGAGGCTGTCCTTGTTTGTCAAAATTACACAAAATTCAATAGAAAAGAAGTCAGAAATATTGAAAGTCAAAGGATGGGCAAAATCACATAGGCAAATTTTTTAAAGGAGAATATTGATCTTAATATCAGATAATATTTATGTCAGTACAAAGACATGAAATGAGACAACGAAGAGTATTTATATGAATAAGGTTTGCAATCCACAATAAAAAAATTTAACAGACACAAATATTTCTGCACCTTCTAAAAGAGCACCAAAACTTGAGGACAGGCAAGATGAGTAGTTGGAGAGGCTCTAATTACCTGTCTCAGTCCCCAAAGGTCAAGTAGAGCAGAAAAGCATGGCTATGGGGTATGTAAGTAACTTAAATAGTAAGATAGAGCTAATTTAATACTCTTGAAAACAGAGACTATTCCTTCACTTCAAAACCTAAAATTAAAAAAATGCATAAAAAATTATATCATGGTAAATAACCACAACAATAATTATGACTAACACTTCTTTAGAACTTAAAAGACATGTCAGGCACTGTTCTAAGCACTTTACAGATTTCAGTTTTTTTAGTCCTCATAACAATTCTATGATGAAACTTGAAACAGAAAATTTGAATAAGGTCACATAGCTGATACAGGGTAAACCAGGATTTGAACTGAGTCAGTCTGACTCCAGAGTCCACACTCTTAGCCAATACTTTAATAAACTCTAAAATGTGGAAGAAACGCAAATGGACATTCTCTAATCATAAAACAATGAAACTAGAACTAGATAATCCCCCTCTAAAAAATTCTTATCCAAATAGGAATTTATAATCTTCTTAAACAACTGTTGTTTTAAAGGGGAAAATAGAAATACTCTGTAATTGCCTCTATGGGAAAAGAATCTAAAAAAGAGCGGAGGGCTTCCCTGGTGGCGCAGTGGTTGGGAATCCGCCTGCCAGTGCAGGGGACACAGTTTCGAGCCCTGGTCCAGGAAGATCCCACGTGCCATGGAGCAACTAAGCCCGTGCACCACAACTACTGAGCCCACGTGCCACAACTACAGAAACCCGCGCGCCTAGAGCCTGTGCTCCACAACAAGAGAAGCCACTGCAATGAGAAGCCCGTGCACCACAACGAAGAGTAACCCCCACTCGCTGCAACTAGAGAAAGCCCGCACGCAGCAACGAAGACCCAATGTAGCCAAAAAATAAAATTAATTAATTAATTAATTAATTAATTAATTTTAAAGTGAAAGATTATTTTGCTTCAATATGTGCAAATAAATTTTTAAACCTGAATAAGATGGATTGTTTTCTAGGAAAATATGCAAGAAATTGATCCTGGAACAGGAATCCTAGAGGTCCTTGGAGATCCCTCTGGACCCTTCCTCTCCTTGCTGAGGAGGAAAATGAGGCCCAGAGAGGCGGAACGGCTGGCCAAGAGCCACACAGTGAAGTAATGGCAGATTGACCCTTGGATGTAGGTGTCCCAACTAAAAGCTAATTTTTTAAAAAACAAAATAGGCTTTTTCAAGTTTATAAGACTCGCTCAGGTTATGTCAAGTGACATTGGGAGGAAGGACGACCAGGAAAGCATCTCAGGAGGCCTAGTGGAGTGCTGTGCAGGGTACAACCGGGGCTGGGCCGTGAGCCCCTCCGGCGGCTCTGGTGACAGTCACCTTGCCCTAAATATCAGCCCAGGACAAGTACTGCACACATAATGACCTCTCTCTGTCTCGCTGGCGTCTCTCTGCCTCTCCTCTCCTCCTCTGCATCTACTGCTTTTACATCCCGTTGAGTTTTCGTTCTCTCCGTCTCACATTCCGAATTCACTGAGAGGGATCTCGTTGACTTGGTTAGGGACCATCCAGTATGGAGCACCGGAAATGGACACGTCTCTCACCCTGGCCTCCTCAGAAGCCACTGCTCTTCCCTATGCCCAGCCTGGTGATGGCTGCCTCTGGATAAGACCCAGACTTCCTCACCAAATAGGAGTGGCCAGAGGAACAGGGTCAACTGACACAAAGTTGGGAACTTGTGTGTCAAGAACCACTGTGACCTCTTTTCTCAGAAGGGAGCTACAGGCCTGGCAGCCGGGCTCCACTCCTGTCCATCTTCTGTCTACCCCTGAACCCTTAAGTACAAAGGACAAGTCTCCGTCTTGAAGGGATAGATGGCGGAGGGTGGAGGCTGGTCTGGAGCCTTGGGGTAGGATTGCCAAGCTTGGCCAGCAAAATACAGAACACCCAGTTAAATGTGAATTTCAGGAAAACAATAAACAACTTTTTAGTTTAAGTATGTCCCATGCATATTTGAGACATACTTATACTAAAAAAAAATTATTCACTGCTTATCTGAATTTCACACTTAACTGAGTGACTCGCATTTTATCTGGCAATCCTACCTGGGAGAGCAGGGATCCAGTCTGTTTTGCTCAGTGTTGAATCTCAGATACACATAATATGCCTGGTATATAGCAGACACTCATACAATTCTTGTTGAAATATTCAATTATTGAAGAAGGCCTCTCAGAGGTCCCTCCCTCCCCTTTAACGGTAAACATATCCCCCAGGGGCCAGCTTTGAACGGACAAATTGACTCATTCAGTTTACCAGACTGGAGCACTTAGCAAGTGTCAGGATCTGTGCTAACTAAATTGAGATTCAGAGATAAACCATGGCTCTTGTCCTCAAAATGGTAATTGACCAGTAGGAGCAATCGATCTAAACAGAGAATTACAATCGAGTGTGATAAATGCTAAACAACAAAGGCCATCAGGCCAGGGCCAGGAAATTTTGCTCACCACCATATCTCCAAAACTTGCAACATGGCAGGCACTCAATAAATAGTAGTGGGATGGAATCACAAAAAGGCGAAGATATGAACAACGTGTCATGGGACCACAGAGGTGCGCAATTAACCAAGAGATTGGTCATGGTGAGAAGGTGGGGTTCACTCCAGGGAGGAGGTATTATTTGAAGTGGATTATGAGGTAGGAACACAGCTGGCAGATGGAGAAGAAAGAACATTCCTGACAGAGGAACAGCTTGAACAGGAATAACACTTCAGTGAGCAGGGAATAATTCAAAGGGCCGAGAGATGAAGTCAGAAAAGTGGAGAGCCTCAAACACATGGCCAAGGAGTGTGGACTTTATCCAATGGATAATGATGGTCATTAGAGACTTTTGAGTAGGGAAGTGACCTGAACTTCAGGGAGTCCTCCAGCAGCAGCACAGAAGATGGACTAGAGTGGAGACAGACTTCAGGCCAGAAGGGCAGTGAGAAACAGTGAGAAATAGCCTAGACTGGAAACGGTGGAGGCCCAAACTTGTGGATTATTAGGGGTATTAGCAAATAAGCCTATAGGGCTGCAGCCGTGTCCTCGAGGACGCTGTGAATGCCCTCCCCTGTCCATGCCCTGTTCCTAAGTGCCCCGGGCCGCAAGAGGAGTGGTGGCCAGTCAGTGGGGGAAACCGGGGAGGAAGGGGAGGCAGGAGGCAGCCCAAGACAAGCTTCCTTCACTTCACAGCCTTGCCTAAGGAGAGAGCAGCACCCGAGCCATCATAGGATTCCGGCCAACCCCCGGGCTCGTCCCTCTTGCTTGCAGAGGGAGGAGAATGCCCCAGCTTGGCTGGCACAGCCCAGAGCTCTCTGTGATCTACAGGTGGGACTTTACCCTCCGTGGGAACCCCACATGCCCAGCAAGTCGTGCTCCCTGCTGAGGACAGGAGATTCCATCACGGGGCGGGTAGCAGCCCTCACCTTCCTGGACATGATCCAAAAAACAGGTTCCAGAGAGATCTTCGAAACCTCCAGAGAGGAGGGCACAGGAAGTCAACTAGTTCAGTCCTAGGCCCAGAAGCAGGCCTAGGACGTTTGAACATAAACCCCCTCCTAATTTCAAAAGTAACAAAGAACAAAATTTAAATACACTTTCTTTTAAAGTAAAATACAAGGAAATGAAAGTCCAAAATTCTTCTCTTTCCAATTTCTTATTCTGCTCCAGGAGGTCTCACTCCAAAGGAATCTGGTTTTGTCCATTTGCCTAGACATACCTGTTCCTAAAGATTATCCATTTCCAGGCTTCCCTGGTGGCACAGTGGTTAAGAAGCCGCCTGCCAATGCAGGGGACACGGGTTCAAGCCCTAGTCCAGGAAGATCCCACATGCCGCGGAGCAACTAAGCCCATGCACAACTACTGAGCCTGTGAGCCACAACTACTGAGCCCGTGAGCCACAACTACTGAAGCCCACGTGCCTAGAGCCCGTACTCTGCAACAGGAGAAGCCACCACATTGAGAAGTCCATGCACCGCAATGAAGAGTAGTCCCCGCTCACCGCAACCAGAGAAAAGCCAGCACACAGCAACGAAGACCCAACGCAGCCAAAAATAAAGAAATAAATTAAAAAAAAAAAAAAAGAAGATTATCCATTTCCCGCAAGGTCACTTCTCTGTTTCCCCCAACCGGCTGCCAAGTCTCTGGCTGGGCCTCCCCACCTGAGAAAACTCTGACCTCTTGGGATGGGCTAGAGAGAGTGTTCTTTCTGCTGCTCCAGCTGTTTGGTGGAATAAGGTCTGATGTGAAGGGAAAGGTTGGGTACACACGCTCTCCCTATAACGTTAGCTTCCCAAAGTGTGGGGAGTGGTTAGGGACCTGTGTCTCCATCCTCTCCCTGGCCTGGGGGGAGCCGCATCTCCAGACCTCTAAGGTGTGACAGTAGGAGGGAGGGTGGTGAGACTGCAAACCTCCTGAGGATGAGGAGGGTGGAGAGCCAGGAGCATGGGGAGTGTCCCCTTGGGGTCAGGAAAAAGGCTCTTATGCCTAGAGGCAGGGGGCCAGCTGCATCCTGGTCTTTTCCCCCGATGAAATGTGAGCAGTTCCTCCAGCACCTCCAACGCTGACTTAGTCCACCCCCAAGTAGCTCCTGGGTTCTGCTTTTTCAAAGCCAGCGTAACTGGGACACAGAATACTATGGCACCAGCTCCATATCACAAAACTTAGAAGCACAAGCATTTTCTCAGGCTCCAGGGCAATTATGTGCCCAGAACCTAGTGCATGGCTTTTTCTGGGGTTCTTTTGCCAGCGGAGGATGGGGGCCAAGAAACGCTTAATGGGGGTTCAAGGTGCAAGAGAAAGATGTTGTGGAGATGCCTCATGAGTGTATACTTCATGGAGGGTCTCCAGTGCTGCTTCGGCTGCTGCTTGGGGAAGAGCCTGTCTCATCCATGCTCCCCTTGAATGTGACCTTCAGTGGGCAGCTCATGGCAGCACAGGGGCTGGAAGGTGGCTCACTCAGCCAGGGCAGAATGCAGTTGAAACACAAGAGGTGATGGCCAGGCATCTCCATGACAGTCTCCTCCTGACACGTGGGGGCACTGAACTCAGCCAATCAAGTTGCCAGTGCCAGCACTGTGCCATAGCAGAAACTCAGTGGTACCCAAGAGAAGAGCACCTCACCAGGATGCTCTCAGTCAGTGCCAGCTTTTTCCCAACATGTGAACTTAAACCTCAACTGGGAGAAACCTCCCTCGGAGAGGTTGATTTGGGCATTGTTTACCATGGGGTGAGGGCCAGGGCATGCTTACTATCTCTTCTCTCAAAGAGGGGCCTTTAAGACACTTCTGGGGCTTCCCTGGTGGCGCAGTGGTTAAGAATCCGCCTGCCAATGCAGGGGACATGGGTTTGAGCCCTGGTCCGCCAAGATCCCACATGCCGCGGAGCAACTAAGCCCGTGCGTCACAACTACTGAGCCTGCGCTCTAGAGCCCATGAGCCACAACTACTGAGTCTACATGCCACAACTACTGAAGCCCACGCGCCTAGAGCCCGTGCTCCGCAACAAGAGAAGCCACCGCAATGAGAGGCCTGCGCACCGCAAGGAAGAGTAGCCCCCGCTCGCTGCAACTAGAAAAAAGAAAGCCTGCGCACAGCAACGAAGACCCAACGCAGCCAAAATTAATTAATTAATTAATTAATTAATTTTTAAAAAGACACTTCTGTCATCTTGCGATACGTAGAAATTTAAAATAATGCTGCCAATAGTACTAATTTAACTCAGATGGGACTAGAGCTATTTCTTTCCTGTATGAATTCCCCTTAGTGTGCGTTTCATCTTCTCAGTAACTATGTGGAGGGTCAGTCCTGACTCTACAAATTCCTGGGCTTGGCCCCTCAGGATGTGAGCAATACACACACACACACACACACGCACGCACACGCACACACGCCCAAATAACTGTGACCCTTTGAAACTTATATAACAACACTCACGGTGCTCCACCTGGTCCTTTCTTCCCTCATGCTGGGCAAGCAACTGTCTACACTAGTTTCCCGGGTCCACACTCCCTCTAGCGGCCTCTCTCCTCTTTGCATCGTTGTTAAATCTGCCCATTCATCCTCCCTGATCTTGAAATGAATAAACATTTTGCTCTTTTCTAGTTCTGTCCTTAAAAGCATTTAGGTGTGGAAACTTCCTTTTTCTCTTCAAACATCTCAAGCACGCCCTCTAAAAACTCAAACTATTTCCCAAGAAAATCTTACCTTTTCCCCCAGCTTGAACAACAGAACTTCCTTCTTTTTCTCTTTCCCTTTCTTGATGACTTTTCTCACCACAAGACCAAGACTTGTATCTCTCATGGACCCCATGCCTCCTTGACAGCCTGAGTAAGTCTGCTTTCTAGAGACAGAATGTTCCAGGTACAAGACTTGTTCGTTTCTCTCTTATCTTTCAGGTTTGCGATAATTCCAAATTGAGTTTTCTCCACTTTCACGCACATTGGCATTTCCTCCATTTAAGGGGTCCTGGTCCTTTTTATTGGTATGAAGTCCACCACACCTCTGTGGTTAATCCCACAGCAGGCGTCTGAAATATACAACTTCTGAAATAGGCAGGGCTTGCTTTATAAAGGTACAACCCGAAGCCAACTTGAGACTGTGTAGCAGGAAATAATTCTAGGAATCTATGGACAGTCCATAAATAAAATCCCTCCATGGTTCCTTCTGTGACCCTCAGTGAAGTTCATAACAAAATAGACAATCAGGATCTGGGACAGCCAACCTAGCCTCACTTACTAAAGATTAGCACAAATAATCTGAAGCCAAAATTTAAGTCTTGTGCTCTGTACCCACGTGGAACTGGGGTAATTTCATTCAGTCTTCAACAGTACCTATAAGGCTGCAGGTCAGAGGTAACTTCAAAGCCTTTTACCTTTTAAAATCCACTGTACTGTGTCTCCCAAGGCTAGTCCTTGATTTTATCATCAAGGCTCCAGAAGGGAGCCTCCCCACCTCTGAATCCGGCCAATGGAGAAAGCGCCCAGAGAACAGAGGGCAAAAAGGAGACAAAGTATCAGTTTCATTAATGACCGGATCAGCTCCAGACAACCCACAGCACTCTGACCTCCCTGGCAAGCTGAGCTGGAGAATACAATTGAGACACGAGTCCAAAAGGGGCCTCCTCTCTTTCCTGCCTGCCTGCAACTAAACAGAGAGGGAAACAGCAGACATCCCCCAGTGGAGAGGAGGCGAGGGGAAGCCTGTCCAAGTGTGTATGTTTGCATCAGGAGAGGGTAGCAGAGGAGGAGGATGTTATTTGGGAACATTCCCGTTCGTGCATTAACTCCGCTTCCTGGTGAAACATGGTCCAAGAAATGTTCTGCCTCACCAGCTGCCATAGCATCTCGCCCAGCAGTCACCCAGAATAGGAGACCCTTTCATCTTGTATTACTTTTCTTTTTTTGTAATTGAAGTATAGTTGATTTACAATGTTGTACTAGTTTCAGTTTCTGGCGTACAGCAAACCATTATGGTTTTTCACAGGATGTTGAATACAGTTCCGTGTGCTATACAGTAGGACCTTGTTTATCTATTTTATATATAGTAGTTTGTATCTGCTAATCCCAAACTCCTAATTTATCCCTCCCCCATCCGCTTTCCGCTTTAGTAACCATAAATTTGTTTTCTATGTCTGTGAATCTGCTTCTGTTTTGTAAATAAGTTCCTTTGTATCATATTTTAGATTCCACATATAAGTGATACCATATGGTATTTGTCTTTCTCTTTCTGACTTCACTAGGTCCATCCATGTTGCTGCAAATGGCATTATTTCATTCTTTTTTATGGCTAATATTCCATTGTGTATATATATACCACATCTTCTTTATCCCTTCATCTGGCCGTGGACATTTAGGTTGCTTCCTTGTCTTGGCTATTGTAAATAGTGTTGCTATAAACAGTGGGGTGCATGTATCGTTTTGAATTAGAATTTTCTCTGGATGTATGCCCAGGAGTGGAATTGCCAGATCGCATGGTAGCTCTATTTTTAATCTTTTAAGGAATCGCCATACCGTTTTCCATAGTGGCTGCACCAACTTATTGTACATTCCCACCAACAGTGTAGGAGGGTTCCCTTTTCCTCACACCCTCTCCAGCATTTGTTATTTATAGACTTTTTGATGATGGCCATTCTGAGTGGTGTAAGGTGATACCTCATTGTAGTTTTGATTTGCATTTCTCTAATAATTAGTGATGTTGAACATCTTTTCATGTGCCTACTGGCCATCTGTATGTCTTCTTTGGAGAAATGTCTATTTAGGTCTTCTGCCCATTTTTTGACTGGGTTGTTAGTTTTTTTGTTATTGAGTTGTATGGACTGTTTGTATATTTTGGAAATTAAGCCCTTGTCGGTCGCATCATTTGCAAATATTTTCTCCCATTCCATAGGTTGTCTTTTCATTTTATTTACAGTTCCCTTTGCTATGGAAAAGTTTATACGTTTGATTAGGTTCCATTTGGTTTGGGTTTTCTTGTTTGTTTGTTTGTTTGTATTTTGCTTTTATTTCTATGGCCTTGGGAGACTGACCTGAGAAAACATTGCTACGATTTATGTCAGAGGGTGTTTTGCCTATGTTCTCTTCTAGGAGTTTTATGGTGTCATGTCTTATATTTTAAGTCTTTAAGCCATTTTGAGTTTATTTTTGTGTATGGTGTGAGGGAGTTGTATTAGTTTTCTAATTACAATTTCTAATTACAAATTACCACAAATGTACTGGCTTAAAACAACACAAATTTATTATCTTGTAGTTCTGGAGTTCAGAAGTCTAAGATGGGTCTCACTTAGGCTAAAACCAAGATGTCAGCAGGAACACAGTCCTTTTTGAAGGCTCTAGGGGAGAATCCATTTTTGTGACCTTTTCAGCTTCTAGAGGTCACCCACATTCCTAGGCTCATGGCCCCATTCTCTCACTTTCAAACCCAGCAACATCCAGCCACGTTCTCACTTTGCTATCAATCTGTTTCTCTCTTCTGAATCCCTCTTCCACACTTAAGGATCCTTGAGATTTCATTGGACCAAACCAGATAATCTAGGGTAATCTCCCTATTTTAAACCAGTTGATCAGCAACGTTAATTCCATCCAAATCCTTATTTCCCCTTTGCCACATAATCTAATATATTCACAGGCTCTGAGGATTAGGACATGGACATCTTTGAGGTTTTTTTGTGTTTTGTTTTTTTTGGGGGGGTGGTTTGGCCTCACCGCATGGCATGTGCTATTTCCCCGACTGGGGAATTGAACCCGCACCTCCCTGCAGTGGAAGTCTTAACCACTAGACCACCAGGGAAGCCCCATGCGTTGTTTTTTGGGTTTGTTTGGGGGTTTTTTTGACATGGACATCTTTGGGGGCCATTACTCTGCTACCACACATCTCCTGCTCCTATGGGATTGGCCACTACTCACACCCCCTAGTTCTTGGTACCACAGGAATTGGTTACCCCAACCAGGGGTCCCAACCATCCAGCTAGATGCTCAGGTCTTTATCCTATCCCAACTGCTCTTAGAGGAAGATGGTCAACTGAGTCCCTCTTGTCAAGCCTGTTCTGTTTTCCTCAGTCATCACCGGAACCAAACCATAGCCTCTGGGACCCTATTATCCAGACGCCCATCTCCATTTGACTCTGTCTGTCCCTAATCCAACCCAGTCCTCTGCCTCTCTCTCCCAAACCCTTTTACTGTGCCCTCTAGAATTGCTGATCTGTGATCAGCAAACTCCTTGAAATTGCCAATGTCTTGTTTTGAATGTTCTCTCAATTGCCTGATCTTAAGTGACATTTTAATATTTCCTAAGAATCCCACGGTGCCTACAAGACTCCCAAGTGGAAGCCGCTGTCTCCCTTAGCACCATTAACCTCAGAGCCAGAAGGTGGGAAGGGACGTCCTCCTTGCTCCCCATCTCTGCTTCTGCCCCACTGCCCCTCATTGACTGACAACCTCAGCACTTGGTCTTCCTCTCCCCACCTGCTCCTCTCCCCATTCCTGATGTTCAACATTCACACAGATGACCTCTCATCTGCTCTGGCTTCTCAGCCCTTGACTTTTGTACCTCAGGCTACTCTTTGCTACAGTAACCTCCTAAATCTCCAGTTCAAGAATCCCATCCTCCGTCTACAACCTCCTGACCTTTCATCTCCTTTGCTCTCGAAGTCCAGCTGTAACAACTCTTTCACCTTGTCCGGACCTCCAATCTACTGACTCTGCTATTGTTTCCATGTAACTAATGACTACATTTCCCAGGCTTCCTTGCAGCTAGATGTGGCCATGTGACTAGACTGTGGCCAGTAGGATATGAGCAAATATGATAAGGGCAGTTATGGGTGAGATCCTTGATAGAAGAGGAGTGTGTCCTCCCCTTCTCTTTGCTCCCCTTCCCACTGATGGGAATGAGATGAAGAGGTGGGAGCTGGAGCAGCCATCGTAGGCCACTAAATGGAAGCCACATATTAAAAAAAAAGTTGAGGGACTTCCCTCGTGGCACAGTGGTTAAGAATCCACCTGCCAATGCAGGGGACACAGGTTTGATCCCTGGTCTGAAAGATCCCACGTGCTGCGGAGCAACTAAGTCTGTGCGCCACAACTACTGAGCCCACGTGCCGCAAATACTGAACTCCCACGCCTAGAGCCCATACTCCACAACAAGAGACGCCACCGCAATGAGAAGCCCGTGCCCCGCAACGAAGAGTAGCCCCCGCTCGCCACAACTAGAGAAAGCCAGTGAGTGGCAACGAAGACCCAACACAGCCAAAAATAAATAAATAAAATAATTAGTTAATTTTTTAAAAGTCGCAAAATAGAAAAAGCCTGAGTCTTGAATATTGTGGAGCCACCATAGTACCCCTGTTTAACTTCTGTTAAAGCTGCAGTATTATGACCTTATTACTGCATCTGAACTGGTATCTTAATATACTTGTCCACTTCATCTTGCTAGCTCACTAAATATAACCTCCATATAATCAATTATTCAAGCCAAAACCCTGAGTCAGTCTTGATTTGTGCTTTTCCCTCAATGCCCACATTAATAAGGCCTTGAACTCTACCTCCAGAGTATATCTTGACTTCCTCCCTCTCTCCCGTCTCCCTAGTTCCACCACCATGATTCATCACTCAGATGTCTTCAGTGACCTCCTGACTAACCTCTCTGCCTCTACTCCTACCCCTTCCAAACCACCCTCCATTCAGCATTTAGACAAGTGATATTTTTAAGGTGTATATGATGTCACGTCAGCCAGTCTGCTGCTTAAACCCTTAGGTGTTTTCCAGTTGCACATCATGTAGAATCCAACCCCTTTCCCAGGGCCTACAGGTTCCAGCCTATATCCCCCCAACCTCTCACGCTCCACTCTCCTGCTCAGTACCTCATGGCCACGCTGGCACCCTTCATGGTCCTGGGACACACAGCGTCGTTCCCAGCTCAGGGCTTTCCTCCTCAGGGCTGTTCCCTCTGCTTAGAACCCCATTCCTCTTGCTCTTTGCTTAGCTGACTCCCGCTCATCCTTCAGGTCTCAGCTCAAATGTCTCTTTTCAGACAGAGCTTCCCTGGCCACCCCATTCAGTGCTTAGCCCCACCTCCTTTCCCATCCGTTACTTCTGTCACCTCACTCTCTTTATTCCCTCATTGTACTTACCATGGTCTGAAATTATCTTATTTATACACTTGTTTACTTGTGTATATGCTTTCTACCTCAGAAAAATGTGAGCTCCATGAAACCTGGGAACTTGTCAATCATTAGTATTCACCATTTTCTCCCTGGTGCCTTGAACAATAATAACTGGGCAAACAGAGTTCAATGAATGAAGTCGAATTGAATTCATGCGTGAATTGAATGAAGGAATGAATGAATGGTGAAATTAGCTACTCCTTTCCTAGGAAGGAGCAAGTAAGGGACAGAGAGAAACAAGAAGGGTTCACTCAGATGCCCACCCCCTGCGGAAGAAGGGAGCAAAGTCCTCTCCTCTAATGGAAAGGGGCACAGGGAGGGGGCAGCAGAAAAGGGTCTCCCTTCCTCGGAGTGGTTGGGAAGAAAAGATCCTGGGAAGGGCTGAGAAGCCTTTGCTCAAAGGCCCTGTGCTCTCTTCCCCAGCCTCTACAAGGTTTACGCAGAGATGAGGAGACCACATTCCCAGAGAACAGGTACATCGTCAGAGGTTCAGGCACTGCACTGCAGAAGCCTGAGGTTGTGTCTCGGAAAGGGCTTCTCAACACATGCACAGGGAGGGGGGGCCCCGGAATTGGGAATTTCTTTTATTGGGGGTGAGAGAAGGGTATTTAAAAAGAATATTCCCCACCACTCCCCGACTTCCTACACAGAATACGGAACTCCATCACGTGGAGGGAAGAGGAGGGACGGGACAACCTCCACGGAGCTTCCTGCTTGCGCCCCCTCACCCGAGGAGACAGGAAAGCTAAGGCCTCCGGTCATCTGGCCTTGGACCAGGACAGACACTGGTTCTCTCCACTGCTGGTTCCATCTCCCCTGTTCCAGGGGCCCTTCTCCTCCAAGGGAAATCACAGAATCTTCCATTCATAGACACTGATGCACAGTTTCAGAACAACCCAGGATCCCAGAGAACTGAGTTAGGAAGAGTCATTAAAGGTCCAGCTTTGGGCCTAATGTAAGGAGCTCCCAGACAGCCTCTGGGTACTTCAGAGACCGAGCTCTCCTTACACATAATGCAGCCTTTCCCAGGCTTAGGCAGCTCTGATTATAAGAGGTTCTTCCTCCCAGCCAGCCCAAATCTGTCTTCTTCACACCAGCGTTGCTAGTTCAGTCTGGTGGACCAGCACGGATGAGCTGGTTGTTCCCATGTGACAACCTTTGAAACATACGAAGGCAATTATTCTAATAATAAATGCTGCCATTCGATGAATGCTTACCAGGCACTGTGCTAAGCATTTTATGTATATTATCTCATTCAATCCTTGCAGCATCCCTAACATGTAAGAATTATTATTCCCATTCTGGGGATTAGGAAATAAACTTGAGAAGTAAAGCCATCAGCCCAGGGTCACCCAGGTATTGGAAGAATCAGGATTTGTTCCAAGACCCGTCTGACTCCATCCAAAGCCCATGTCCTCACTTCTCCTGTTATGCAAGATCACCCATCCCTAACAGAGTCGTCTTTAATCCTGGCTAGACAACACCAAATCCTTCAAGCGTTTCTTCTCTGAGAAGCTCAAGGCGCCCATCTCCCCATTTTCTCCGATAACTTCCAAGATCAATAAAATCCTCGCGTCATCTAGGCTCAGACCCTCTTCCTGGAGACTGGAGAATGGAAAAGGAAGCTCTGCTTCTGGGACAGCAGAAAATGGAGTCTTCCCAAAGTTCCCCCACTGGGCCCCAGTCTCCCCTCAGTCCTCAAACACAGCCCTGACGGCCCACCAGCTTCTGCTACCCTCACCTCCCTTATCACCTGTCAACTTCCTTGTCCCCCAGGATTTGTCCATCTGGCTCCCCCTTATCTCACGCCTCTTCTTCCCCAAAGTCCTACTCATCCTTAAACAAACCCAACTCCAACTCCCCCTCCTCCATGAAGTCTTCTCCAGCTCCTGCTCCTTCCTCAGTGCTCCCAAAGCCCTTATTTCTTCTTTTTGCGGCTTTATTGAGATATAACTGACATACAACATTGTATGAATTTAAGGTGTACAATGTAGTGATTTGATATATGTATATTTTGTGAAGTAATTACCACAATAAGTTTAGTTAGCAGGTCCATCACCTCACATAGTTACAATTGTGTGTGTGTGTGATAACTTGTAAGATCAACTCTCTTAGCAATTTGCAAATATACAATACAGTATTAACTATAGTCACCATGCTGTATGTTACATCCCCAGAACTTATTTATCTTATAACTGGAAGTTTGCACCTTTTGACCCCCTTCACCCATTTTCCCCACCCCCACTCCGGCAACCATCAGCCTGCTCTCTGGTTCTAGGGGTTTGATACAAAGCCCTTTTTTCTGCCTCTGTAGCGGAAGTTGCTATTTTGCATTCCATCACATCTGTTCACAGCACTGGTTAGGCTTCTCCAGGGCAGAAAGTGTGGCTTTTTAATTTATTAATTAATTAATTTGTTTGTTTGTTTGTTTTTGGCTGTGTTGGGTCTTCGTTGCTGCGCGCGGGCTTTCTCTAGTTGCGGCGAGCAGGTGCTACTTTTCGTTGCGGTGCACGGGCTTCTCATTGCGGTGGCTTCTCTTGCTGTGGAGCACGGGCCCTAGGCACACGGGCTCAGTAGCTGTGGCCCGCAGGCTCCAGAGGACAGACAGCAGTTGTGGCGCACGGGCTTAGTTGCTCCACGGCATGTGGGATCTTCCCGGACCAGGGATCGAACCCGTGTCCCCTGCATTGGCAGGTGGATTCTTAACCACTGCGCCACCAGGGAAGCCCGGAAAGTGTGGCTTTAATGTCCAAGCCCATTACAGTGTAGGTGTTTGGTAACTGGCTGTTACTGTCAAATGCAGACTGACATCTTTGATCCTTCAATTAGAAGAATGGTGGTTAGACTGCAGAAAGTCAGAAAGCAGGATCAACATTGAAGAGCCGCTTGAGATACCGGGAGAGCTGAGCCCCTCCACGTGACCCAGCACCTGGGCGCCACCTGGTCTCTGGGAATTGAATAAAACAATCCAGTTCCATGAGTCCAAGGAAGGAAACAGGGTTTGAAGCAGGATCTGCTGCCCTCTGGTGGCCGTTCCACCTCAGGGCCGTTCACTTGATGTCCTCCCTTTCTCCACACAAAGATGCTGGTATGAATTTAAAACCTGATGCCTCTCTCTCCCGGCACAATCATAACTGTCCCAGATGCTTTTGTAACAGAATATTAAAATTAGAATTTCAAGTGGGCACCAAGATACAATAGATGGAATTTCAAAGAGAGGCTCCAAATCATCATAGGAAGAATTTCAATAGAAGTGTTTAAGAGCTAGTTTCTGACCCCCTCAGCCAGATCAAGGAGACAGAAAGGCATCATTATAGAGAGAGAAGGTGTTAGCGAGACAGTAACAAGGAAGGGATGGGGTTAAACCAGAGTATGTCATATCTTGCAGAAGTAGAGTACCAGGCAATAAGAGAAAGCATAACACGCCCTGGACAAGCTTACGGTAAGAACCAGAGCAAACATTTCAGAACCCCTCTCTGTTCTCTTTACTGATGATTTGAAGAAAGGTGAACTATGGCCTCCTAGGTCTTCATGTGGAAAGAATCGGTCTCAATAATTAATGATTTTAAAAAGAAAAAAGAATGCAGAAACTATTATCAGAAAATGAAGCAACCATAGCAAAGATAATAAATCAATCTTAAAGACACCCAGTTCTCTTTCAAAGGTAAAGATCAGCCTGAAGCACATTCTTGAGCTGTTCTGTAGGATCCAAACCCCCTCAACCACTCAACCACCAGATTCACTGGAGCCCAGGGAATGACAATACTGACCTTTGCTGACCCTTGTGACTTCACTCAACGAGGTGCCTGGATTTTGTCAGCCTAGAGTGCCCTTTGCCTCATATCAATGCTAAAATCTCCACTCCAAGGGCAGGGATTGCCACTATTTTGGAACGCACAACATATGTTTGAACGTGTCATACTGCACAAGCGCGTCTGGAACTCCACCTCTACGTGGAAGGTCACACTCGCCCGTTCATGAATACGCATGCACCTTTAGCTTAAAACTTCCCTGATCCTGATGTTTTGGGAGACAAGGCTTTGAGAGCTATCTCCCTGTCTCCTTACTTGTCACAAGTAATAAATGTTTCTGCTTTAATCAAAAGTACTTGGCGTGTTCATTGGCTAAGCACCCCAAGCGATGGACCCATTGCGTCCAGTAACAAAGGGAGGATTTTGCAAGGAGGAAATGCATGGAGGAAGCTGTGCTGTGAGCCCCATCCCCTCTCTCCCAAGGAAGGGAAGGGGGCCTGCCCCCTTGCAGCAAACCTAGTGGATGCTGGCACGGGTTACCCCAAGAGCTGAATACGTGACCCCTAGAGTGGGGAGCAGCATGTCCTGGGGCCTGAATGCCTCCCAGAAGTTTAGGAGAGACAAGCACCAGGGGACCGCTTGTAGGCAGGCTGACTGAGCTGGCGCTCTGGGACAGCCTGGGCTCCCAGAGTTTGCCTGGCAAAGGGAGAACCAACTACGGGTCCTGGGGGAGAAACAGGTGTATCCCCATGCATCCATCTTGGGTGCTGTCCAATAGGGCTTCCTCAAGGGATAAAGAGACCCCAGCAGCTGAGGAAGGAGGCTCAAGTTCCTGGGATAAGGAAACACAGGTGAACGGAGCAGATGGGAAAGCTCTGAGGAGCCAGGAGAGCACCCATGGGAGAATGGTCACCAGAGAACATCAGAGAGGAAGGGCGAGGACACTGCCAGCTGAGGGAGGAGGCGGCTGAGTGCCAAAGGGTGTGAAAACTCACCTACCCCTTCCTGCCTGCTCTGCACCAGCCCCACTGGGCAGGGCTGGGTGGGGAGGCGGGAGGGAGAAGAGAAGCCAGCCACCCACCCCTTTCCCGGCTCCAGCTGAAGCAGGGCCCAGCAGACCACAGAAGAGTGATGTTAAATAGAATATTATGCTTAGTGAAACAAGTCAGAGGACAACAAATACTAAACGATATCACTGCTATTTGGAATCTAAAAATGATACAAATGAACCTGTATACAAAACAGAAACAGACTCAGACATTGAGAACAGACTCATGGCTACCAAAGGGGAGAGGAAGGGAGAGAGGGACAAATTAGCAGTATGGGATTAACAGATACACACTGCTCTACATAAAATAGATAAGCAACAAGGATGCACTGTATAGCACAGGGAATTATGTCCAGTATCTTGTAATAACCTATAATAGAATGTAATCTGTAAAAAAAACCAAAAAACTGAATCACTATGCTGTACGCCTGAAACTAATGCAATATTGTAAATCAACTAGACTTCAATTAAAAAAAAAAAAAAAAGACTAAGAATAACAAGCCAAAAAAAAAAAAAACAGTTTTAGGTTTTGGTTCATACTTTGGCCTGGTCATTCTAATTTCTGAATTGAGCCTGTCTCTTATCTAAGAGTGAGCAGAATAGTTAAGAGGCTTTCCTGGGTTTTCTCCCAGGAGCAAGAGAATAAATTCTCCCTGCCCACTGGCCCAATAAAGTATAAAGGATTGCATCATGAAATCAAACTTATCAGGTAATCAAAATGCAACTTTATTCTTTTATTACATGGAAAGTTGTGGTTGTCATATAATATATAGTATATAATATACACAATAACATGTAAAATATGCAATACAGAATATGTACGATATACAATGTATAATGTAATGGGAGTTACACTCTCCCCTCCAATGGGACTAAATTACAGGGACCCAGGATTTTCCCTTCAAGGTCCCCTCAGCCTTCTTGACTCCAATCTAGAACAGCCCTACTCCCATCCCTTTGCCTCTGTACCACCAGTAGCCTTTCTTTCTAGGCCTCTTGAGACCCAGTCCAACCCCACCTACGGGTCCTGAGCACTTCCTCTACTTCTGGGGGAGGGGGAGGGACCCAGAGCCTTGGTCTCCTGTACCAGCCCTGGCACAGCCTTCTAGAGTACTCACCACCTCGCTGACCCGCCAGGCAATCTCACTCTCTGTAGCGGGCCAAAGAGTGTCTCAAAAAAATTCACGTCCACCCAGAACCTCAGAATGTGACCTTATTTGGAAATAGGGTCTTTGCAGATGTAATTAATTAAGGATCTTGAGATGAAATTATCCTGGATTTAGGGTGGGTGCTAAATCCAATGACTGATGTCTTTACAGGAAGAGGAGAGAGGACACAGAGAGCACACAAGAGGGAAGAAAGCCATGTGAAGACAGAGGCAGGGACTGGAGTTATGCTGCCACAAACCCAGGAACACCTGGGGCCATCAGAAGCTGAGAGAGAAGGAAGGATTGTCCCCTAGAGCCTTCAGAGGGAGCATGGCCCTGCTGAAACCTTGATTTCAGACTCAGCCTCCAGAACTGTAAGAGAATAAACCCCTATCGTTTTAAGCCACCCAGTTAGTGGTACTTTGTTACAGCAGCCCTAGGAACTAATACACCATCTCCCCCTGTCCTTCCGGCTATAGCAGTATTCAATGGCCAACCCCCGGCAAGAGGAATGCCAAGGCTTGGGCTGGGGCCCAGTGCCCTCTGCCAAGCTTGGTAGGAGTGGGGGAGGAGGATGGGCTGTGACTTTCAAATGACCTTTCTCCATCCACTCTCCCCTGCTGAGCAGCCCCGGGAGAAAACCAGGCATCTGCTCCCCGGCCACCTACCGTCAACAATGCACCCAGAGCCCAGGGGGCCCTTCCCTCCGACTCCCAGTAACCTACCTCAGTCCCGTCCTGTGGCTGGGGAATTTTCCATCCCACCCCCAAGTCAAAGTCAGTAGATTTAATCATTAACAGGGCGGGTGTTAATTAGCAGGGTAGGGTGATCATCCATGCTGATGAGGACACAGCTGGCCGTCAAGAACAGCTGACCAGACAAGGGTGGGAAGAGCAGAATCCGGCTAAAAAGGGGCAGGGGGTGTTCTGCAGACTCCCTCCCAATGCTGAAAGTTTTGAAGCCCCCATTTCTTCGTCCCTGCCTTTTCCAGAGTCAAAGGAGAAAACATTAGCTAAGATGATCTCCTCTTTACTTGTGTTCCTTTCACAAGAGCTTGATGGGTGCCAGGCACTGAGCTAGGCGCTCTGTGGACATCACCTTATCCCACCTTCACTAGGATAGTAGAGATACCAGTTAGTTACAGATAAAGAAACCAAGGGTCAGAGAAGTTAAACATCTTGCCCAAAGTGGCAGAGCTAAGATTTGAACCCAGGAGACGGTTATCTGAGCAATCAGAGGTCATATTGACCTTCCTCCTTCCCTGATGCACCTCATTCTTGTACTTTCACTTTGCAGTATTTGTCATTTATAATTACCTAGTTACCCTACTCCACCCAGAGCCCTGCTAGGCTGTAAGATGCCAGCGGACAGAGACTGTACTTGTTTTGTGCTCCACTGTATCCCCAGTGCTTAGCACAATGTCTGGCACATATAAATACCTGATAAAGATTGGTTGGAAGTATAAATTCAACCTGTTAGAGAGCTGGGGTGGAAGGCGAGGGATTGGGTCTTCTAGACTAGTGATGATCACAGGGTTAAAATGCATTCCAAGAGGTCCTCTGGTCTATGCCCCTGCTTCAGGTTCAGCCGTTGCCTCCAAATCTGGCTTATTGGGGAAAACATTGGCATGGGTTCAAGTCCTTGGGAGAGCTGCTTCCTCTCTCTTGGCCACAGTTTCCCCTCTCTAGCTCAAGGAGGTTGGGTTGACTGATCTTTACGTCTCTTCCACCTCTACCAGTTTGTGGTTCAAGAAGAGGCAAAGTATTTTGGAAATGAGCATCCCCTCGGTTTGAATCACCAGCTCTGGCCCCATTCCCAACAGTGCCAGCTGCAAGGGGGTGTGCACCCAAGCCTGGCAGAATCACAGCAATGGGTTTTTTCGCAGGCAGACCAGGACTCATGCAGCTGGAGGAGGCTGGGCCTTCCAAGTCATCCCCTGAGAGGCCACACACCTACTCCAACGGTGCTGCTGGGGCTCACAAGAAGTTCTGGAAACTTCTCTTGCAGAGATGGCTTCTAGATGGGCTTTGGAGCCCCAGGGGGCAGACAGCCGCACTGCAGGATACCCACACCTCAGTTCTAGATCCAGTTCTGCTCCTCACCTGGTTTCCTTCCTTCTTCACAAGGCACAACCCCTAAAGACTCTCACTCATTTCCAGAAGAGCAAAGCCACCCCAAATGACAAAGATTCGCTCCCCAGTAAGGATTTTTCAGAGCAGATGCCACCAGTTCTGAGATGATTCCAAAAGAGTTTCCAGAAATGTTTGAGAAACTGCAGCAAATTGGTAGGAGCATATGGCTTCCCAGGGGACCACTTGGATAGGGTCATTACTCCTCTGGGTGTATAAAGTCCTCAGAGCTGAATGCGTGGAAAGTGCTCATGCATCATGTTTTCTTTTCTTTTTTTTTTTTTTTTGAATTTTATTTTACATCATGTTTTCAACAGGCAGGAGTTTAGCCCTGCCACACTGGCCAGCAGGGAGACGCAAAGGTAGAGGTAAGGGCTTGGCCTCCTGGGTTCTAGTCATAATTCCTGCCCTCCTTCCTGGTTGGGCGTGGGGATTAGTGAATTAATGCAGGAGAAGGTTAGTGGAGGGTGAGGATGACAGACAAATAAAAGCAGAAATGCTGAGAGCCACAAAGAGCAGCCACATGAAGCCAGAGTCCAGCTTGGAGAGTAGGGGCGGGTGCGAGCTGGGAAGCAATTGCATCACCGAGTCACATCCCTGTAACCTTAAATATTTCATGGACCCAGAAGTACACCACGTGGAACAGCTGCCGCTCCTCCGGTAGGGCCGGGACTGCGGCAGGGACGTGAACGCTTGCACACACACAAGCACACCTTGCACAGACACGTGCAAGCCAGGGAAGGGCTGGGACGGGGCAGGCTCCCCTCTTACTCATTCTAGGAAGGGCTCCAAGAGCAGGCATTGCGACTCCCAGCCTCATGTGCAAGCGACCCACGTCTCCTTCCACCTACAAGCCCAACAGACACCACAGTCACCCACCCAGCTCCGGGCATAAAAAAGTTCAAAACGACATCACAGGCCTTCACAGACAGACCCCTTCCAGCTTGTGCAGCAACCCCAGGACCAGAGGCTGCAACCAGCCACACTCCCCTCCCCGCTACCCATAAACGTTTTGCCCACTCACCCCCAGGCGCCTCCCAAGCCAGAACCAGGAGCTGCCTGTCCTCCCTCCCCGCTCTCTCCTCTCCTCTGCCTCTACCGCAGCACTGGCTGCTCCCAGGAACCCTTGTCCTACACAGCCCCCATCAGCCATCTCTCCAAAGCCTGAGCGCTCTGGGCCCTCTCCTGACCTGGAGCTTTCAGCGGAAGGGAGTCTGAGAATCTGGAGCTTGAGAAGGGAAACGGAAGGGTGGATGTGAGGCTTTGGGAGGAATTTCCATGACCAAACCCAAGTTTGAAGGGAACACGGCAAACTGGGTGACCGGGGTGGGTGTGGAGGGTCTTCTTTTGAGAACCTGGAAAGGTGACTCCCGTAACTCTGCTGTCCTGCCAGAAGATAACGCGACAGTAGTAACAGCAGCTATCAATTAATTGAGGGCCTTCTATGTGCCAGGTGCCTTACCTCCTATGATACTCAACCTTATCAGTTAGGGACAATTCTGCCCATTTTACAAATGTGGAAATCAAGCCTCAGCGAGGGGCATCTGAGTCCCCAGAGACAGGGGTGTGGGAATCCTGGCTTCAAGTTCCAGGTTCCAGGGTCCTGGTGGAATGGGGTAGGGGAGGGACAAGTCACCTATTTAAAGGACACCCTGGACCCTGCTCTGTGTATGTGTAGTTAGGAGATGGGTGAGCGGAGGGAAAGCCAGAGAGAGCACCTGGGTCCTATTGGTTCCCCTTGTCCCCCACCCTAACCTTATCCTCTTGGCTTCAGTGCCTTCATACACCCTCCTTCCAATGTCACCTGGGAGGAGGGGAGCAACTGGAAGGGAGGGATCTGTGGATCCAACCAGCTGTTATCCAGACTGGCCCTGCTACCTCAAAGAGAGCACAAGGGGACCATGCACGTGTAGGCTGGGTGTAGGAGGTCATTCCTAGAGTCCAAGTGATAGCAAAACAGGGGTGAATTAACAGCAGATAGAGGTCTGGCTGGCCCACTGGGTCCCTATAACCCCAGCCTTGCCCTGAGAAAAGTGAGCCAGGCCTGTTTTGTGTAAAGGGATACAGTTAGGGGTAAGGGCAGGGGAGGTTATTTTGGGAGGTAAGACGGAAAGGGGCAATGTGAAATCCAGGCCAAGGAAGGGCTGCCTGGAAGAGGAGGCAACTGAGGATTTAGGCTGACCACTTAGAGGAGAGGATGATCCCAGGGTTCCCAGAGAACCAGGCATCAATCTGTATGGAACGTGCCAGTTGCTCAGTTTAAGACTAAAGAAACAGATCTCTGGCCCTGGCCTCTGCCCAGCCCCTCCCTCAGAACTCCCTGTGCCCATTTCTTCTCCTCCCCCAAAGATGCATCCAGCCCTGCCCCTCCTCAGTGCCCAGCACCTCTCCTCCCTCTACCCAGTGGCCCCCAGCCCCTGGCAGAGTGCCCACCAGCTCCGGTGAATATCCTATCTCCCTCACTCACTAGTATTGACATCTTGGTCCTACACCAAACTAGTAAGTTCTTCACACAGTCTCACCTCCATCCCTTCAGTTACAGCAGATCCTTTTCATTATTCTGCCAATAGTGGAACCGGAAACCAACCCCATCTATAAACAAGCCACCCCACCAAAGGTGTTTCCCTCCATCCCCGGGGAGCATTCTCCCCTGGCAGGCCTTTCACCTGCTTTACATCCCCAGAATTTAGTAAGCAAGAGGAGAAACCTATTTCACAAGCATTACTGGCTCCCCACCTCCATTTCTCCTTCTGCTGAGTCCCAGATGGTCCTGCTCCCTGAGCCCTCCACCCACTGCCATCAGCACTTCAAGACAGAGGCTCTGGATACCCTCTAAGGTCTTCTGTTCCCCCTCTCGCTGCACAGTGAACCCAGACCTGTGCCCAGACCCCACGCCTCCCCTCCAAGTTTCCACCTCCGCTCTAGCGGTTTCCTCTCAGTGGAAAGTCCCTCTCCTGGTCTAACTTTAATCCCTCCTGCTGCAAGCCTAGATCCCCTTTCTTTCTTTTCTCTATGAGGCGACCCCTTTAAGATCAGAAAGGAAATCTTCCTCTAGCGTTTGCAGTCTCCTCTCTGGCAGCGCCCTTCCACATTCCCAGCCCCTCAATTCTGCCCCAGCCTGGAGAAGTTCTTCGTGGCCGCTCCCCACCTCCACTCCCCGCCCAGAACTCTGAGGATCCCCGGATACCCATCCGGGTTGTGTCCACTGCGACCGGGACCCAGGTTCGCCCGCCAGCGGGGCGGTGACCCCCGCCAGCCGGCGGCGCAGCCACCACGGGGTTAAGGCTCCGGGCGTGGGGAAGGGGAGGGGGCCGGGAGGGGCGGGTGCCGAGCCAATCGGCGGCCGCGGAGTCCCCGGGGCCGCGAGCCGGGAGCGCTGAGCCGGGAGCCTAGAGCCAAGCGCGCCGGGCTGGGGCCGGGCCGGAGCGGAGCGAAGAGGGAGCGCTCCCGCCCCAGCCCCGAGTCCGCCGCCTGCCCGCCCGCCGCCGCCGCCGCCGGCCCAGCGGCCGCCGCCCCAGCCATGGAGCAAGACCACAGCCCCCGGAAGATCCAGTTCACCGTCCCGCTGCTAGAGCCGCACCTTGACCCTGAGGCGGCGGAGCAGGTGCGGAGCGGGGCGGGGCGGCAGGGAACTCGCCCCACAGAGGACGAGGGACCCCCGGACTGTGCGATCCGAGACCCCCGCTCAGTCCTCCCTTAGCGGTGCGCCCCTGCGAGCGCCGGCGCGCTGTTTGGGGGGGTCTTCTCTCCCCTCCCCCACCGTGGAAGCCCCGTCTCCCCGTCTGTGCTTCTTCGAGACGGACTGAAGGACGAGCGCCTGCCCTCGAAGCCGGTCCCCGCGAGAGTCGCTCCCTGCCTCCCCAGCCCTGGGGGAGGGGGCTTGCCTGAGGACACGACCCCTCCCCCCTTCGCCAGTCTTTCATCCCCCACCCAGTCAACCCCCCCCCCAGAGTTTCTGAGCTCGGTAGGGGCGCCCAAAGGTGTCGGAGGGCCTAAGGGAGAGGGCAGGTAATGGAGGGAGTTGAAAGAGGAGAAAGAGCCCCCCCAGCCCTCTCCTAATTGGGGGCGACCCTGCCGGACCCCAGAGGGTGAGAACAAGAAGGGGCTGAGGAAAACTGCGAGGGCCGGGCTTGGGGGAGAGGAGTGGTCGTGTCTGCAGGCTGACTCCGCCGCGCTCTGCAGGTCTGGACACTGGGTCCTTATTCCCATCTCCTGCCCTTTGGATCGGTAATGGAGGGGGGGCGGGAAGGGGAGGGCATGGAGAGAATGGCCCTGGGGAGCGCGAAACGAGGGCTTTCTCGGGGCTGGGGTCCTAGCTGGGCGTGGGCAAGGGAGAAGCACTGTGCTGGCCTGGGCTCAAGGGGTGGGAGTCCAGGGCCCTGGCCCAGCCTCCCGGCCTGGCCTATTTTTAGCTCCGAGCAGCCTGGCAGAGGCGGCAGTGTATGAGACTGTGTGAGCAAGTGTGTGTATCAGGGAGAGTGAGCATGTGCGTGGAGACGGTGACCACCCGTGGTCGCTACTACCGCCCATTTGCCAAAGATTTGCTCATTTGCTCATTGCTCCATCTCTTTTCGCATTCTCTATCCATTTGCCTAGACATCCCTGTTCCTAAAGACTATCCATTTCCCGCAAGGTCACTTCTCTGTTTCCCCCAACCGGCTGCCAAGTCTCTGGCTGGGCCTCCCCACCTGAGAAAACTCTGACCTCTTGGGATGGGCTGGAGAGAGTGTTCTTTCTGCTGTTCCAGCTGTTTGGTGGAATAAGGTCTGATGTGAAGGGAAAGGTTGGGTACACACGCTCTCCTTATAATGTTAGCTTCCCAAAGTGTGGGGAGGGGTTAGGGACCTGTGTCTCCATCCTCTCCCTGGCCTGTGGGGGGAGCCGGATCTCCAGACCTCTAAGGTGTGACAGTAGGAGGGAGGGTGGTAAGACTGCAAACCTCCTGAGGATAAGGAGGGTGGAGAGCCAGGAGCATGGGAAGCGTCCCCTTGGGGTCAGGAAAAAGGCTCTTATGCCTAGAGGCAGTGGGCTGGCTAAGATAACCTCAGACCCAGGGAAAATGGCCCAGGAGTGTGAGCTACGGGCTCAGGGGTGAGGTTCCAAGCAGAAATGCCTTCCACTGGCACAGCCAGTGCTCACTGCCTGACGCCTGCCTCTGTTTGGTGTTAGATGTGGCAGGTGTAGGTGTGTGTTGGGGGAGGGCAGGCCAGCTGGCCCAGGGCTCTGGGGAGCAGGGGAGGAGGATGAGGCAGTGCTATAGAGCCAGAGAGAAAAAGAGCTGGGACTTCAGCCTGCTTTTCTCTCATCTTCAGAAATCTGTGACTGCTCAGCCTGAAATTCTACCTGCAGTCTAACTTCAGCCCCCCCTTGCTGTGTTATCCAAGTGTGTAGGCAAAAAGCTCCAGGCTTGGCAGGAACACCTAACCCAGACTGACATGAGAGGGCGGCAGGGGTTGGAAACTCTGAGTTATGGAGCACAGAGTGGCAGGCGATGGAGGGGTGCCCACAACTACCAGGTCCTTGGCATAACTGGTTTGGAAAGAAATCAAAGGCAAAGGCACCAAATGTCCTTGAGAACTAGGATTTGCAATCGGGGCAAGGAAAATAAGAGACCGCCTACTCATTTGCTAGTAGTTCAGGTGCCTGGGAGGTACTTCAGGAAGTCTAACTTTACTGCCTCCTGCTGTAGGACATCAAAATTCTCAAGGAGTCTGAGTGCTTAGAAATCTTGTCCAAGGCAAGGAAATTGGTTAAGGGACCTGTCCAAGATCACAGAGCCCTGCTGCCCTCTCAGAGGCCCTTTCTGTCAAACTTGCAGACTCCTTCTCAGGCTCCCAACCCCCATTAATCCCCACCCCCACCGCACCCTCTCCCTGTCTCAGCTCCCCTCCCCCAGGGCAGGAAAGAAATAGAGAGGAGTCCTCTCTTAGGAGAAGGATGGCCTCACCCCACATGCACGAAGCACACTTGCCCACCTGCTGGCCCCCAGCACGTTTGCACCAGGAATAGCCAGCGACGGACTCACAAATAATGTCTATGCAGTGCATGCTTGTATGCACACACAAACACACACACTGAACTGGTATTGCCAGGGACCTTGAAATGCCACCAAAAACAGATACTGCTGGATTCTCCTAAGAAAACAGTGCCTACCCCAACCTACCCCCATTCTACGTACCCATTTCTTCTCTGAGGAGTCCTTCTCTCAGATTAACCCTGCCCCCAGCTAGGGCTGATACCCACTTTCTGCCCTGGAGGGAGCTGCAGGGACTCCAACCCCACGGTACCCTTCACTTTCAAGCCTCCAGAGTAACGGAAAAAACTACGTGTCCCAAGAGTCCTTGGACTGACTTCAACAACAGTCAACTTTATTGGCAGCAAGACAAAAGAACAGAGGCGGGGAAAGGGGGCTCAGAGGCCCAGCAGTCAATCCGCTCTTATCTGTTACTTCCTTAGAATGGGACCCCAGAGCCCAGGATAAGACTTTTCAGCTTAGCTTTAGTCCCTGACCAGGGTCCTGCCTCACGCTTCTCCTCATGTTATATACCATGACAAGGATTTCTCCAGGCCGTATTTCCTGACAAATCAGAAAGGCAGTGTGTACAAGGATAGGGAGGAGATGAGGGAGGGAGGGGCATGGGCCAGGTGAAGGCACGTTCAGACCTACCTTCTCTGTGCTGTCCTCCCAGGCTGGGTGGGGATCGAGGGGCGCTCTCCGCAGGTGCTGGCCCATGACAGGTTCATGTGCGTTTGGGGAGTGGGCTGGGAGACTAAGGGGAAAGCTTTGTGCCCTCTCGGGTTATTTCTGACCATTGATCCAGGATGGACGGAAGGACAGCAGGCCAGAGATTGATGCATTAGCACAGATATAGCTGCTGAGATGGAGAGCTGGGGCCAGGACCCAGGGAGATGCGGAGACAGAAAGGGGGTTGGGGGAAGCAGGGAGTGGAGGTGGTCTTCTGGGTCCCCAGGGCAGAGGGACGGGCCCAAGAACATCCACCTGGAGACCGTGGGATCAGTGTAACGTGGCACTTTTTGAGGTGTGCTAAGTGGGCGGCCTGGATTATGTTGCTGAGTGTGCGCGGGGCTGTGATGCTTCCACGTGTACTTGACCTCTTCCCTCAGATCCGGAGGCGCCGCCCCACCCCTGCCACACTCGTGCTGACCAGTGACCAGTCATCCCCAGGTAACCCCAGGATGGGTCGCTGAAGGGAGTGGGGGCTGCTGAAGACAGCTGGGTCCCAGTGAGAGAAGGTGGGTGCTAGACAGGAGGGCACATCTGAGGAGCCCGCGGTCTCCTCAGTCCTGGAGGCAGGGAAGTGGTGGCTGGGTTAGCAGGAGGATTTCCTCTGCTTTGGAAAGACAGAGCAGTGCTAGGAAGGAGACAACCTGGTTCCTAAGCCCCCCAGGAGTTGGGGTGGTCAACGGAGTGTTGGTTGCTGTGGCAACAGCCTTCCAGGTTTCTCCAGCAACTGAGAGGCTGCTGCCCCCACCGCCAGAGGCGGTGACAGCTGTGAGGGGGAGGGACCGTCGCCATCAGCTATTCTCATGGCCCCCAGAGGGGAAGGGGAAGGTTAGAAACAGCTCAGGGAGCAGCTGGCATTCTGGTCACCAGTGTCTCCATCAAGGTCTGGGGAGAGAACAAGGTCTCAGAGAATGTCAGGGGCGCTGGCGAGAGAGTGGAAGAGAGGTAGTGATGGTAATGAGTCGGACTGGAATTCAGGATACCTGAGTCTCCAACTTTCCTCCAACTACTAAAAAGGACTGTCCTGGGCCCTGCACAGGATAAGTTTGCTGTTCTCTATCCGGTGTTCCCTCCTAGGCATGTTTCAGTTCTGGATCGGGGGTGGGGGGCTGATTGGAAGGAGACAGGGAGGAAAAGAACAAAAGGACCACAAATCCTGCCTTCGAGAACCTCCAGGTCTGAGGCAAGGATGTAGATGCAGACTGACCACAGAGGCAAGGACACGACTAGAAGCAGGAGGTAAAGCCAGCCAGCAGAGCAGGAAGGAGCTGGAGGGAAGAGGCCGGGGACAGCCACCATCAGGGCCAGCTTCCTAGGGGCAGATGTGAGGGACGGATCAGGAAGGAGGTGATTGCAGAGACTCCTCCCCTTGGGAAGTCAGTCTGCGGGACCCCCTGGATTTCCCATCCTCATCACTTTCTCCTTTCCCTCCTTCCCTCAGAGGTGGATGAAGACCGGGTCCCCAACCCTCATCTCAAGGTGAGCTGGCCCCTCCCGCTCAGCCCAGCACAGAGAACCCCCAGACTCATTAGAAAATTATTACTCAACGCCCCCATCTGTAGGACCTTTTGTCTCCCTCTTTCTTGTACCCCCCCCCACATGTTCTTGAGTGGATGTACACACATGGTCCTCTACGTTCTCCCACACACCGTCTCCTTGCTCACCATCATGGGGGTGGGGGCCGAGGAAGCAGGGGTTTTCTTCCCCCACTTGCTAAAGCCCACACCTACCCCCAGTCTCCAGTCCCAAAGCACGGCACGGCAGGGAGGAGGGCGAGAAGGGCGGACGCCCACCTGTGCTCTGTGCCCTTCACAGTCCACTTTGTCCATGTCTCCACGGCAACAGAAGAAGGTGACGAGGACCACACCCACAATGAAAGGTTCGGAAGACCCTTCCCCGCTATGCCTGATGCTGAGCAGTGGCCGGGATGACCCCTTTGGAAGGAGTCCTTGGGAAGTCATTAAATCTGCCTTTATTAAAGGAGAGCTGTTGCTGGACCACGCGGGGCTGCATTCCAGCTCTGCCACCCACTAGCTGGGTGGCCTTGGAGAACCTGCTTAACCTACAGGGGCCCTGAATACTACCTCACTTTGGCAGTTAAATAAAGTATGTGAACTCACCCGGCATAGTGCACAGCACAGAGGAGGTACTCAAATATTTCTTGAATCTAAATTGAGTCTTTTCTCCTGACCCCAAAGGAGACCAGGTATCCCAGCAAGTCAGGAGGATCTTTTGATCTTAAAGGCTCTTCCTTTCCCCTCCCTTACCTTTGAAAAAAGTACATTTTATTGTCTAGCTTTAGTCCCTCCTTATTGCCCAGCAGATGTCCCTCCTTGTTCAATCTCAGACAGGAAAGTCAAACCACACGGGCAGTGTGTGCTGGCCCTCTAGTGGGGCTGTCAAATCTGAGGGTCCATGGAGGAGACTGGGCAGTCACGTCCATTGCTCTCTCCCTTTCTCTTCGCCCTCAGAGCTCCAGATGATGGTTGAACATCACCTGGGGCAACAGCAGCAGGGTGAGGAGCCTGAAGGAGCCGCTGAGAGCACAGGGACACAGGAGTCCTGCCCACCTGGGATCAGAGACACAGCAGCGGAGTCGCGGCTGGGCACCTCTGGGAAAGCACACAGTACGTTCAGGCTGGGGAGGGACCAACCCCAGGGGAGGCCAGCCTTACCCGTTGTGGGGAGGGGCCTAGCAGTAGCCAGAAACTGTCTTGAGAGTATGGATTTTTTGCATGAACGGTGTGTGTTTGCATCTCTTCATCTTTCTTTACTGAATGACACCATCCCCTCCCAACTTGGACTGCAGAGCTCCCTATTGTATCGGGGGAGCCCGCCGGAATGGGAGCAGCCTTCACGGGCTGGAATCCTGGCTCTGCCACTTTATCAGCCCAGAGGTCTTGAGCAACTTAACTTCAATCCGTAAAGTGACAATGATGGCGCCTACTGCATTGGGCTGTTTGTGAAAATTCAATGAGACTGGTCCTTAGCCCAGCAGCAAACACAAAGTATGCAAGAAATGGAACCTGCATGTCCATGAGTCCTTATCCCAGATGTGGGCCAGAAGTCAGAATTTTTCCAGTTTTATGAAGGTGACACGGTATATATACCATATGTTCCATAATACCCCCAGCAGAGCCCCCTGTAATCAAACACATGAATATTTCTGCAGGGACATGAATGGTCACACTAAGTGGGATAAATAGGCTCTCAAAAGCTCATCTCTGTTCAGGTCAGGTTTAGCCACACTTTGAGATCATACCCAAAATTTTAAGCTTTTTTTTAGAGGGTTTTTTTTTTCGATTTCCGATTGCAGATTTTTTAAAAATAGTGAACCTAAGTAGTCATTGTGACCAGAGAAAACCCTGTTAGTCTTGCCCCGTTGCCCTCCGCTTGGTCTTGGGCTCCTCTCAGGGGTCGTTGAAGTATGGGCTACGGTGAGCAGAAACAGCTCCCTCTCTCCAAGCCCTCCTGAGTACTACCTGTCCCTCCCACCACCTGTTCTCCCTCCTCAGAGCCTGCAGAATCCATCCCTAACACTCAGGAGAGGGGCAGTGAGAAACCCAGCACAGAGGAACCCTCAACCCGTAGACCACCATTGGATTCCCAGGGAGCCAGTTCGGTAAGACCCCAGGGCTGGGCTGCCCGGTCTGCAGGAGAGCAGGCTGTGTGGAGAGGGTGAGGGCTAAGATCTGGAGTCAAGGAAAAGGGGGACAAAGGACCAGCTTCAGTCACTGAAAAGCTGTCCTCTGTGGCCAGAGGATTTGCATCTCCCCGGAAGGACAAAGAGAAATGGGATAAAAATGCAGCAGGAGGGATTGAGGTTAGACTCTGTCTGAGGATTTCTGGCTCCTGGAATGGGTGATGGAAGTAGACCATGGATTTTCTGATAAAGGGCATTTGGAACCCAAAGGAAGATCCTCACCTGTCCAGGCTGGTGAGCAGTGGTCCTGCCTGGAGTGGAGACACTGATGAAATAACCCCGTGAGCTCTGATTTTACAGTCTCCCCTCCCCTGTGTAGACTGGACACAGGGCCAGGGACTGGTGTCAGACATTAGAAGTTAGATGCCTAACGGGATGGTTGGGCACACCAGCAGGGGAGGGGACAATAGGACCTCAGGCCTCTCACTCACCTTCTCTTTCTACCTGCTTCCCTCGCAACAGGTCTGAGAGTGAAGGAGGTATCTTGGAATCAAGACTGCAGTTGGGAATGCACGGACACTGGATTTATTTCTTATTTCTTCACTTTTGGGGAAAATCTCTTGTTTTTAAAAGTGATAAATTTAGTGTTAAGTCCTTGGTATTTTCCTTCTTTCCCAACTTGGAGAATCTGTTCTCCCTCCCGTCTTGTCCTGCCCTCTCTATAGCCCCCCTCCCTCTTGCCCAGCTGCCTCCAGGAAGGAGGAAATAAGGAAGCTGGGCAGGAGCCTTGAGAAGGGAGGATTTTTTCCCCCAGCCTTGCCCTGACTTGCTAGGGGAAGAGAGCTGAGGGTCAGATAGGTAGGAGGACTGACTTCCGGGGTACCAAGAAGGAAGGATGGCCCCCGGCTCTCTTCATATTGAGGAAAAGATACAACCACCTGGCAGGGCTGCCCTGAAGCCTTGGGGCCCTAAGGCCCGGCTGGCTGCGACGCTGCTTTGGGCGCCATCTGCTGAACAAAGCCGGGAACTGCACCCTGGCACTTGGCCCATGGGAAAGAGGCGGGGCGTTGCGTGGACGCCTCCCTGCCTGCCCTCCAAGCCTCAGTGAGTCCCAAGCTGCAGGATGTGTTCCCTCTCCAGCTGTGCGGAGACCACCACCCAGATTCCAACCTGTTAGCCAAGCTAGATTGAGGACACAGTGGCTATTCACGAAGAGGCCCTTGCTGGGAACTGGAAAGGTCACCTCTCCCCCTTGTCCGAGACACCGAGGGGCCAGGGTAAACGGCAAAAGCTGAGCAGAAGTAAAGAACCTTCCTCAGACCCCACAGCCAGGCCTCTCCTGTCTACTGCTTTTGATTTTTCCAGGCAGTGGAGGGGAGAGGGGAGGAGGGAAGGCAAGATTCACCCCTCTTTACTGAAGAAGTAGTGTGATGGAGAGAAAAAAGAACTTCAGAAGTGTAAGGTCCCCTTCTGCCACCCTTGCTGTGCACCTCAGGCAAGACCTCACCTCTCTGGGCCTCCATATATAACAGGATGAACACCGCACCAGGGTTTCATCAGCTTGAAGAGACAATGCACGTGAAGATGCCCAGTGCACTTTCACCCGGCAAACAACACACACAGCCAGGCCAGGTCTCCCTTCTTTATTGATCTCTGGCTATAGCAGGATTCTGGGAGACCAAGGGCGCGGGTGAGTCACATGCGTCTCTGCCGCACTCAGGGTGGGGTAGGAGGGACAAGTGGCAGGTGGCAGGTCTAAGAGACCATGGATATGACTTCACAGGAACAGGGCCCACTGTACAAATGCGTGGTTGGTACAAGACAGGAGGAGGGCAGTCACCTGGACTTGGGCCCTTCCTGGGACAAAGCGGGGTGAGAGGAGCCTGAGGAGAGGAAGGGGCAGGCGCCTGGCTGGGCTCTCTCCAGAGGACACGAGAGCAGCAGCCCTGAGCCCCTGCCCGTCTGCCTTCCACCCGCCACTCCCCACTTGTCCTGGGGAGGGGCCTCTTGGGCCGGGGCTAGGAGGGGGAGGGACCCTCTCTGTCAGCAGCACAGGATTACTGGGTTTCACCTCACCCTCCCCATGCGCCCTTGACCCCAACCCAGCTCTCCCGCCTGTGCTCATAGGATGTATCCTGAAGGTGCTTTGCTGGGGAGACTTCAAAGCACTTTACAGACATTGGTCGGATGGGAGCCTCCCAGCCCCAGGGGAGAGGAAGGAGGCAAAGGGTTCAGGACTCAGCCAGGGCAGGTGACAAGCCCCAGGGGCCTAGACCAGTCCCGAGTCCTTGGGGACCCCAGGAAAGGCCTCCTCTCAGCCCCTGGTGGCAATGGCTCCTCTTCCCCCGGTCACCATTTCAGAATGGGAGAGAGGGAAGATTGCAGGGTCTGGGCTGGGGATGGGACTGAAGCAGTGCAGGTCTGGGGTAAAGAGGATGCCCCCCATTCCCAGGCCCTAGAAAGGTACCATGCCCTGAAGGAGCCCACTCCCCTACCCTCACATAGGGCTCTGAAAACCCCCAGCTTCCTATCCTATTCCAGCCCTTCCCAGGGGAGGAAAAGGGGGACCCAGACCTGCCAGCTAAGATCTGGGGTGGGGGCTGAGGAAACCCCCAAAATGTATTGCTTAGAAACTTGGAGGCAAAAAGGATGGGGGAGGACCCAGGGGGCTGGCATCTCCAACCCTCCCCCCCAGGCCCTGGGAAGCCTCCAGGAAGCTCCCCTCCAGCCGATCATCTGGTCATAGGGAGAGTCCAGAGGCAGGGGGGATGGACACAGTGACCACTGGGAGCCTGAAGCTCCCCAGTCTTGCCGCCGGGAGATTAAAGTGCGCCCCAGTGGGTGTCGGATGGGGACAGGCCCTTTCCCCAATCCCGCAATCTCTGGCATTTGTCCTTCGGGTGGGTTGTCTGTTCCTCGACGTCCATGCTCCCTTGGAGCAGATGGGGGAGCCAGTCCCGATGGATGGTGCTGATGACATCGAACACTTCGGACCCGGTGAGGACCTGGAGGAAGAGGAGACACCTCGGTGCTCTGATCTCCGCCTTCATCTCCAGCCTGACTTACCTTCCTCGGGTCCCACCGGATCCCCACTCAGTCCCGCTTACAGTTGAGCAAAAAATGCCCTGCAGAAGGAGCTCAGCCAGGGCGCGAGCAGGGCTGGATTGAAAGTCATGCCCAGCTGACCTCCCGGAGCCTTGGGCCCTGACTGCTGCCTCTCCCCAAGCCCTCACAAAGGAGCTGCTCAGCCCCACTCCCCTCCTCCTGCAGGTGGGCGGACTCTGCTCTGCACTCAGGCCCCGGCTCGGGTCTGTGTGTTCACTTCCTCCATATCCCCGCTGGGAAAGAGGGAAGGACCGCCTTGCATCCACTGAACCCCAGAGATGACCCTTCAAAGAGGCCTGTGGGACATCCCGCTGGCCCGACTCCCTGCAGAACCTTAAGCCCTTCCCCGTGCACCGCGACAGGCTCACCTGGGCCAGCCCCCGGCTAGTCCAGATTCCCGTTCTGGCTGTGCTCATCGTCGCCAGGGGAGGCTGAGGCCTCTTCCTCACAGGGGGACAGCTCGTCAATGGACATCTGGTTGGTGACGCCTACAAAGGGGCATGAGGGAAGCTGGGACCAGACCAAGCAGTATATTTCCCCCAACCCCAAGGAATATGTGGAGACAAGTAAGGGATTCTCACACATCCCCCGTCCTTGGAGCTGAGCTATGTTCAACCCATGCCCACCCGGGAAGAGCCTCTCCAAGCTTGCTAAAATGCACAGCCCTCAACTCCCACGTTAAGGAAGAGATGTCCCAGCCAGGGCCACCAGGTTACCACATCCACAGGGCACCACTGACAGACCGCAATGTGCATGGGGTCCCTCGGGTCGTGGCATGTGGCTGTCCCTATCTTCTCTCAAGTCCGCATTCTAGAACAGTCCAGGCCAGTCAGCCAGTCAGTCGTTCCTGGGGTCTTACTGCAGCCTAGTCAGTTCCCTTCCCAACTCAGGGAGGGAGTCAGACAAAGGGTTGCTTGACGGGCTTAAGGAAAAGGGACCCGCTACTGCTGCATCAGCCGCCCTCCCCGCAAGGCCTCATCCTCCCAATGGACCCACCGCTTGCCGCCCGTTCCTTCCATTTCTGCTTGTTCTCCTGAATGTATTTGGTCCAGGTAGAGCGGAAGCTGACCACGTCGGGGTTGGGGTCTCCCACTTCCACATCCAGAGAAGGCTGGCGCCACTGGAAGCTAAAAGCCGGACCCCCAACATTGCAGAGGTCAGGCCCTGCCCACCCCAGAGCCATCTTCACAGCCCTCGGAGTAGAGGGGATGGAAGACCAGGAGGCTCAGGGAGCCTCATCCTTCTCTTTTCCCTCTGCTAGGCACCCGCAGTCCCCATCCCTCTCCACACCTTCCCTCCTACTAGAAGGAAAATAAAAGCAGATTAGCAGAAAGGCAATAAAGACAGATCTAATGGGAGAGATATAAATATGGCGGAGGGAACACAGGTGCAGACCACACTCCCTGCCCCCCATCCTTCCGCCCCTGTGTGTGACTCGCAGTAGAGGGGCTCCCACTTTTGGGGTCGCCTACTTCTCCACGCCCGCCATGCCTGTACCTCCTCCCTGGGAGTCGGTGCTCTCTGTGGGTCCCCGGCTGCTGCGGCCACCCTCACCTGGGCTGGGTTTTAGACTTGGAGTCTTCATCCCCCATGGGCTGGACACTCTTCTCGGCCACATCAGTCAGCACAGAGAACGTGGGTTCCACGATGAAGTCAATGAAACCTGCAGTGCAGGGGTAACACAATGGAGCCATCTGACCTGGGGGACTGGGCAGAGGATACTGCCAGCACAGCTGTGCCCCCGGCTGCATGTAAAACAGGGTCACCTGGGGCTGAAAAGTTCCTGGTGGGGGCAGCCTTTGTGATGATGTCTTCGCGACCCCAGAGAACTCCACCCCAGGACCCCATGCTCTAGCACAGCGGGCTTGCCACTACGGGAAGAATGGCTTTGAAGGATGTGGACTTGGAGAGGTCCTGACCCGGCCCAGCCAGCATCCTTTAGCCTTCGCCACTCTCTCCTCCCTGCGGGAAGGGACACTCACCAATCTGGGACTGTGCCACGAGAGTGGAAGTGCGGTCACAGAGCGGAGAAAAGGGCAGGCCCAGCTCTGCCTCTTTGTCACCCTGGGGGAGCAGACAGGGCGGGGAAGCACCTCAGTCTACCAGATCGAGGTGCAGCTGGGGGTAGAAGGGGCTGCCGGGGGAGAAGAGGGATCTGTGTGCCTTTGACCTGGAAATGAGTGGCATGCAAATGCCACTGCCAGCAATTACTGTTAAGCTTTTCGGAGATGACATTGTATCCCATGGGTTTGGGATCAGGTTGGCAGCGGCAGGCCACTGAATGAGGAGCTGGAGTAGGAACAGGGAACTTGGAGAACAGAGGGGAGAGAAGGCCCCATGGCGGGGGGGGTGCGGGGGCGGGCAAAGAGGCCTCATACCTGGCGGAAGAATTCCTCCATGAGGGCCTTGGTCCAGCGGCTGTGAACCGACCACTGCTTGGTTGGGTGGCTGATGTCAGCAGCATGGAGCAGTAGAGACAGGGCCTTGGACTTATCAATCCTGTTGGGGCAGATGGCAAGGGGAGGGAGACTGATATTTTAGGAAAAGGAAGCCTGGACCATTCCTAACTTCCCATCACATGCCCTCTCTCAGATCAAACTTCAAACACCCTGTGAGGCTAGACACACACACACACAAACACACACACACACACACACACACACACACACACACACACACATTTACATAGGTATAGGAAGCAGCCCAGGCTTTCAGAATCAAAGGGCCTGGGTTCGAATCCCCACTATACCTATCACACACTAGCTGTGTGATGAAGAGCAGGTTACTTAAAATTTACATATTTCATTCTCCTCAATCCTAAGTGGAAATAATAACAGAATCTGCCACATAGAGTTGTTCTGAGAATTAAATGACATACAGCATATAAGTATTTAGAAGAGTGTCTGGCACCTAATAAGTGCTCGGTAGATGTAATCTATAATTATTATTATTATAATTATTATTATTATTTCCCAACAATGACACACTCTGACACTGCACACTCTCCCACACACAGACACCATACATTAACACACACCTTCAGGACACACAAACACAGTCTGTTCTCCCTTACATTTATATACTCCCACCCACTTTTAAGCAACATTAGATGTAATTATGGCATTTCTTCTGTGCTTTTTTTTTTTTTAACCTCACATGACTCTCCCAATAGCCCTATTAGAGTAGGAACTAGTGGCAAGCTATTGTGGAGGGAGGCATTACATTTTCACATTTCACAGATACAGAAATGAGTCCAAAGAGTTGAATGCTTTTCCATTACATTCCAGAGTAAGCCTGACCTGAAGCTGCCCTGAGAACGCCCATCTCAGACCCCCAGCCCAAGCGCTCTCCAATAGACCGGCTGCCTGGGCTGTACACAAACCCAGAGCCACGTGCACACACATCACATACACGAGATACACTCAGATAGCTGGAGCCAGGAGAGTTTCTATATCCAGGTAAAGACTTGTCACACCCTTTACCCATGTGGATGCCCCCCCCCAATTCACACACCCCTCACTCTGGCCTATGCCCAGCCACACCCCACCATATCTCACCTTTCCAGCTGCTGCAAGGCTGTCTTCATGGACTTCACTTGCTGGAAATGGCAGGACATGTCTGTGGCCAACACCATCTCAATGACCAGGGCCCGCAGCTCTCTGAAAGGACAGAACCCAAGTATTGATCAGCACTGCTACGCAGGAGTTCCGGGAAGTGGGAAAAGAGGGTTGGGGTGAGGGGGTCTCTAGGGATGCCCACTCCTGGCTTCTGCTCACACGAACTCATCCTTGGTGAGGTTGATGAAAATGTTCATCTCGTCGTCCTGCATCATTCGGAAAACAGAGCTGATGTGGTGATTCTCCAGCACGGAGCGATCATTGTACAGGATGGCGCATTCTGACCTGCAAAGCCCAAGTCACCGTGTCCGGCCCTCTGCACCTCCACTTGGCCCCTCCTGCCCCTGCCACGTCCCCATCCCTCACTTGGTCTGGATGTGGAAGCTGTTGGTAGTGCCGGTGTGCTCATAGTCGTGGATGGCTGCAGCAAAGATGATGGCCAGGACCTCGATCTCCGACAGGCAGTGCTGGGAGAAAGAGACAGACGATGAGAGGGGGCGGACCCCCTGCCGGCCCCTGCCCAAAGACCTCCACACACAGGCAGGACCGCTCAGCCCAGCCCTTCCATTCTTCGAGGCCAGCTCTTGAGCTAATGCAGCCACGTTTCTCAGCTCCCGGAATGGCCAAAGACCTTCCTCCATCCCAACCAGCAACATTCCCATCACATGCCGGCACATATCCCCAGCGCTGCCCATGAAGTTACGGTCCACCCAGGAACACTCTAGAGTGAGTAAGCCCAATCTGACTCTGTAAAGACTTTGGGATGCCAAAGGAGAGGAACCAAAGAGAGAAAAAAGGAAATGGGAGTAAAGTCTAGACTTCCCAGTTCTGCAGCCATAAGACCATAAGTCACAGAAGAGTGATTTCCAGGGCACCTACCACCATCCCCGTGCGGAGCAAGAAGCAATGGACCGTCTGGGTAACGTCAGCTGCATGTATCTGGTTATGGTAAGGGTTCTTGTACTTCCCATAGCCTGTCTCCAAGGCATCCAGGAAAGTCATCAAAAACACAGTGGGAATCTGCAGTAGGACAGAGGAAATCGAGATTTGTGGAGGATGTGCGGGAATGGCAGCGGCCGAAGACGGAGGTCAGCAAGGCCCTTTCCTTGGAAGGCAACAGGGCATAGGAGAGCGCTGGCTCCGGAGTCGGGTGAACCCGGGTTCACATCCTGGCTCTACCACCTGCTGGCTGTGTGACCTTGAGCAAGTCACGTGCCTTCCTGTGCCTCAGATGCTTAACTGCAGAATGAAGATAATACCACCTACCTTGAATTTAACGAGATAAGCACAAGGCACTTAGTAAGTGTTCTCTAGAGAGTAGCTATAATTATTATTATTTCCCTGGAGATTTTTAAGAAGAGGAAAGAAAGTTTCCCTCCTACCTTCCAACCACTTCACCCCATCCCCAAGCCAATACACTGGAGAGGGGCTCAGAAGCAAACAAAAGAATAAGATGACCCGGAGAGGCCCCTCTAGCCAGATGTGGATCAACCCCCTCCTCTGAGAAGCCTTTCCCCACCCTTCGACCAACACACACACACACACACCCAAGCACCAGGAGCCAGAGCTCTGTCGGGCCGTGGGCTACTCAATCCTGTCTCGGTCTCTGCATATGCCCTGGGGTACGTTTGCTTCCTTCAAAGGCCCAAGGTTCCCAGAGGGCAGGGCTGGTGTCTGTACCTGTCCCTAGATCTCTGAGGCTGCGAGGAGAGCGGGGTTCAGGACTTGAGGAAGCTTCTGTAGAGATGCACAGTAGTGACGAGACAACAGAGGATGTGCCACTAGTCAGTCAGACCCTAACATCCCCCGCCCCAACCCCTGGAGGGCTGTGCCCCAAATTCAGGGAATTTTAAAGGACTGTTTCCATGACAACCGCCCTTGCTTTTGCGTTGCCATGGTGTCCCTGGAGGAAGGGAAGGGAAGGGGAGGAGCATGGGAGGGGCTGGGTGCCCAGGAAGGGAAGGTGGAGCTTGAAAAGGGCGGCTCCAAGGGGTTCTCTACTACTAGAGCAAGAAGGCTCCTCTCTCTCTAACTGCCTTGGAGCAAGGTGGGCTGGGGCTAGGCCAAACCCAACGTGATGCAGTTACTCTCGGAGTTCCCCGAACCAGTCCTGCCGGATGAGGAAGCACCCGTAGGAGAACTTGGTGTCTGCAGTAAGCCTGAGAACCAGTCTGGAGAAACATGAGCTGGGAAAAGTCTTAGGAAAAATAAGAGCCTGCTGTTCTCCGTCCTGGAGAGGGCAGGATTGGAAAGAAGAAGAAAACGCAACTGCGGAAGAACAGGGCTCAGGGAGGCACTGAAGAAACTCTCAGCTGAGCATCTCAGGGAAGTTCTGGAAACCCCTTGGGAGTTGTAAAGGGAGGAGCCAAGGGTCAAGGAAAGGCTCTCAAACACCAACAGTCTGTTATAGTGGAGTGGAGGCACAGGTGGCCGGGTGGCCTTCCAGAGCCCTCTGGGAGGGGCCCTCCGGCTGGACTCCTTTGACCCCCCCCAAACCCCTCAGAACACATATGCTCTCCTCCACCCTAACGCCTATTGTCACCCCCACCCGAGTGCTCACCAAATATCCCCATGGCGACTCCTCAGCCCCCCTCACCCTCCACTTCCAAGTGTGGTTTTTCCACATGCAAGTGATTTTTTACCAGACCCTGTTCCCAAAAGACGCTCCCTCCTGGCACAGGATCTGAAGAGGACGTTAATCCTGTACACTTCCTGGCCAGCCAAGCTGAATGGAGCAAACGGAGTTCACACCCTCCCTCCCCTCCTACAGCCCCACCTAGCCTTGCCAAGAGCTGACCCTCTCCCTAAAATCCCTCGGACAGAGACTAGAGCTGGAGGGGGAGGGGAGGGAGAGGCCCCCCCTCCCCGGAAACAAATGGAGAGACGCTTGTCCTGCAGGGCACCAGCTGAGAGCATCTGGCCTCTAAGCCTCCAGCGTCCATGGGCAGGGGCAGGAGGGCTGAAACAGGGAGCTGAACTTGCAGCCAGCCTGGAGAGGACAAGTTAGGGGACAAAGCAAAGGGCGAGAGTGCAGAATCCTAGGCTGGACAGTTGCAGGGCTAGAATCTTCCCCTAGAAAGCAATACATGAAGCCAGAGGCTGGGACTGCAGCAAGTGAAGGAAAGGCTAGACCGGGGTGTGCACGGGGCGACGTCCCTGACAGTGAGACGGAGCCAGGGAGCCTGTGGAACCTGCTGCTTGTTGGGACTCTTTGAGAACAGGGTGGTGGGAGTGGAGAATCCTACCCAGAGGCAGGGATAGGATGCTGCCCGACCTTAAAGCGGCTGATGAGGTTGTGCCGAGTCAGCAACTCAAAAACAATGGTCCTCAGGGCGTGGTCATCAGCTGCCCGGTTCAAGGAAAAGACATCAAAGCACCAGAGATCCAGGTTCTGTGGAGAAACAAGGAACTAGGCAGGGAGACTCCCAAGGGGGACATCCCCTGCAGCAGCAAGGGCTGCAGGTAGACTTCAAGGAGGACTTCCCAATGGTTACAGAGGCTTGGGAAGCAGGAAAACAAAGCAGTGGTAAATAGGCCTCTTTCTTCCCAGATATCATGCAGTATGGGAGTGACAAGAAGTCAGGCGTGTGCCTCTTGAGTGGGGAAAAGTTGTTTTGAGGAATATGGAAACAACAGTTAAAAGGGAAGGCAAAAATCATCCCGTAAAGAGTCTGAAAGTCCCAAGGACTCTTCCACCCCCGCAAGCTTCTCCTCTTGCCTGAAACCCCCGGGATCACCTTGAGACAGTTGAGGACCGCAGTGGAATAGGTGGGGCCCACAGAGGTGTACGTTCTCCGGAACATCCTGAGGGAGAAGAACGGAAAGGAGCCCAGGTGTGAGGTCTGGGAGTGGGGTCGGATCAGGCGGGGCTGTGCGGATAGGCCGTGGGCATGCGGGGCTGGTGGTACAGTGGGGTCCTGGAAGACGAGGGTGGCTGGGAACGAGGGACACAGCGAGGGGTAGAAGCGGGCAGGGCGTGGGTGAGCCTCACCGTTCCACGAAGATCCCAGCCTGCACCGCGTGCACGATGCTCCGGAACTTGGGCTTCTCCTCTGCTCGGCGGCCTTTGGCCCGGGCCTGCTGGGTGAAGGTGGAGGCCAGCCAGTCCCGCACCTCTGAAGGCACCGCGTCAGACCGCAGCTCCTGCAGCTCATCCTCCGTGTCCAAGATTTGCCTGAGGCCCCAGAAGGGGAGTCACAGAGGAAAGACGGCAGGTGCTTCCGCAGCCTAGAGGCCTGGGCCCAGCCACACCTTGGAAACTCTCACACCAGCTCTCTCCCTTCTCTGACCCTCCCTTCCCTTTCTTTTGCTAAGTCTTTTTACTTCTGTTTCTCTATCTGATGTCTCCAATAATGAAACAGGTCACTATGCAAGGTAGTGAGCACCCCAACTCTGGAAGTATTCAAGCAGACAGTGGAATGGATACCACCCGTCGAGGATGCTACAGACCAGCAGCACTGTCCTCCAGAAATAAAATGCAAGCCACGTATAAGTTACTTTAAATTGTCTAGTAGCCACATTCAAAGGTTAAAAAAACAGGTGAAATCTATTTTAACGATAACGTTTCTTTAACCTAATACACACAAAGTACTATCATTCCAATGTGGAATCAATATAAAAATATTAATGAGATCGTTGACATTCTCTTTTCAAAATCTTGTGAAATCCAGCATGTATTTTACATACACACACATCTCAATTCACACTTGCCAGGTTTCAAGCCCCACAGCCATGTGTGACCAGTGGCTCCCACCCTGGGCGTGCAGGTCTGGAAGGCCTCCGCACTGGGAAGAAGGTTAGGACTAGATGAGCTTCAAGGTTCCTTCCGGCTCTGGAACAGTGTTCTCTTCTTGATGTCTGTGTTTGTCTCTGTCGCTGCAACTCTATGCCTGTACCTCTGCCGATATTTCTACTTATAGATCTATCTGCCCTCCCGCCCCTCCTCCCTGCTTTGGCTGGGTCAGGTTTCTGTCTGACTCCCCGGCCCTCCCTGAATCACTGTCTCTGTCTGGTATCTTTCTCCTCTGTGTGTGGGTTTCTCCCCGCAGCCCCATGTCACCACTCTCACCGCGTCTCATTTATGTAGACGGCCTCCAGCAGGGAAGCTGTGTACTCCAGGTTTTTCTTCAGCTCCTCAATGTTTACCTCCCCATTCTCCAACTGCTTCACCATGTAGCGCAGCCTGTAGGGGCCCGGGTACAGATAACCTGCTTAGGCACTGCCACCTTGTCAAGAGAACAGGATACCTCTAATAGGATGCATTTTACAGAAACAGCCTCAGTCTTCCATAACCCATTAATCTTTCTAATAGAATAACAGCAGCTGGGCTTCCCTGGTGGCACAGTGGTTAAGAATCTGCCTGCCAATGCAGGGGACACAGGTTCGATCCCTGGTCTGGGAAGATCCCACATGCCGCGGAGTAGCTAAGCCCATGCGCCAAAACTACTGAGCCTGCGCTCTAGAGCCTGCAAGCCACAACTACTGAGCCCACGTGCCACAACTACTGAAGCCTGCGTGTCTAGAGCCCGTGCTTCCCAACAAGAGAAGCCACGACAATGAGAAGCCCGCGCACCGCAACGAAGACCCAACAGAGCCAAAAATAAATAAATAAGTAAATTTATTTTTTAAAAAAAAGAAAAAGAATCCGCCTGCCATGCAGGGGACACGGGTTCGATCCCTGGTCCAGGAAGATCCCACATGCTGTGGAGCAACTAAGCCCATGCGCCACAACTACTGAGCCCGCGTGCCACAACTACTGAAGCCCGTGCACCTAGAGCCCGTGCTCCGCAACAAGAGAAGCCACCACACTGAGAAGCCCATGCACCGCAACGAAGAGTAGCCCCCGCTCGCTGCAACTAGAGAAAGCCCACGTGCCGCAACAAAGACCCAACGCAGCCAAAAATAAATGAACAAATTAATTAATTTTTTAAAAAAATTAAAAAAAGAACAGCAGCTAATGTTTTTCATCACAGGCCATTGCCACTGCCTGTACTAAGTTTACCTAGCCCCCAAAGTTAAATCTCGGGCTCTTCCACGGTCCCCATCCCCCTCTGACCTCTCAACACCCCCCTTTTAGTCAGTGTTTCCTGAAAACTCTTGTTTAGATTGCCCAGGGCCCAGCAGAATTAGGCAGGTACAAGCTCCCAGGGTGATGTTTTGGGGATGCGCTGTTTCATAGTCTGAATAACCAAGAGCTGAAACTGCTTATTTCCCCCTAAGAGAGGGCTTTGGGATCAACAGTCATCAAAAGAGCCCCAGCATTCTTTCATTATGTCTTTTGGTCTTGGCGGGGAGGGGGTACATGTCCACAGCCCCTCTGTCCCTGGCAGGGATGGCGAAGACACAGAACAAAGACCAATCTGAATGCTTTCGCCTGGCCTCACTCCACCCTGGCAGAGCTAATCGATTATGATTCCAGAATCCATCAACCAGGACAAAGCAGGGTTAACCCCTGCCTCCCCAGTGCCACTCCAGAGAGAACCTCTGGCCAAGGGTGACTGTACCCATCCCCTACCTCTGCCCCGTGGCAGCTTCCCACAGAGCCAAAGTGGGGAGGGTGGGGTTGGAGGTCTCACTTACTGGATGCTTTGCCTGAAGGAACAATCCCTCATATTTTGCACTCATGAATTCCGGGGGATTAACAGGGAGTCTTCTTAAAAGTCCGGTTTGTGACTGCCTGAGTCCAGCCCAGGCAGTCACAAAGCAAACAGAGCTCTCTGACTTTAGATGGTGATTTTAAAGAAAGCAATGAAATATTCCCCTCTGGCTCCTTCCCCCAGCCCTGCCCCACCCCATCCCACCTAAAACCAAGGTGGTGTGAAATGGTGGCCAGCACAGTTCCCCACTGAGAGGGGCTTCAGAAACCCAAGGTCACCCTATGAGTCAGGGAGGAGAAGAGAATGAGTCAGGGACTGGAGGCTGAAATTAGCATCGATTCCCAGGGATGCCGGGGGAGGGAGAACAATGGCATTCCTGAACAGAAGCAGCTCTAGAATCCCGGGGTCTCAGCAGCTTTGGAATAGGGGCGTCCAGAATAGCCAGCCCCAGGAAGCGTCACTGGCCAACTCTCACCTCAGGAACCAGCAGTCCTGGCCAAAGACAGGTCTGAATGAAAATGGGGCAGAAGGGAAAGGGGAAAAATGGGTGGGGAAAGAAGTTGGAGGGTGACGCTCCAGCCTCCTCGGTGGGCTATCTTCAAATATCACTTCCAGCCTTCCTGCTGCACCATCTCCATGTGGAAAGAGCAGGTAGTTCAATAAGGAAGAGTCCGGGTTCAGTAAAGCTCAGTCCCAGCTCAGGCTTCATTAGGGAGGAGGAATAGAGGCTGACAACATAAAAGGCTTTCCAGGGGGCTTCCCTGGTGGTGCAGTGGTTAAGAATCCGCCTGCCGATGCAGGGGACACGGGTTCAAGCCCTGGTCTGGGAAGATCCCACATGCCGCGGAGCAACTAAGCCCGTGCACCGCAACTACTGAGCCTGCACTCTAGAGCCCGCGAGCCACAAGTACTGAAGCCTACACGCCTAGGGCCCGTGCTCTGCAACAAGAGAAGCCACTGCAATGAGAAGCCCACGCACCGCAACGAAGAGTAGCCCCCCACTCGCCGCAACTAGAGAATGCCCGCGCGCAGCAATGAAGACCCAACGCAGCCATAAATTAATTAGTTAATTAATTAAATTAAAAAAAAAAAAAGGCTTTCCAGCCAATGGGCTGGAAAGGAGCAACTGACAGCTGACCAGAGATCACAGAGGAAAGAGGTACACTCTGCCATTGGGGCACACGGCTTCCCTCTCCTGGTCAGTCCCCATGGCCAGGGACCCTCAACTCTGGGGACGCACAACCCAGGAAGAAAAAAAGGCCTCTGGTCCCATCTCTTCCCAATCCCAGCCCCAGTCTTCCATTTCCATCAGCCCCTTTTACAGCGGAAAACTCTGCCCACTAGGGGTCAATGCCCACCACCAAAGTTCTTCTTTCTTGAGCCACCTAGGGAAACACACATCCCAGCACAAGCTCCCAAGTGAACAGCCAAGCCCATGGGTGCTCATTTGCATGTATTTGCATAATCTCTGACAATGCTGCCAGCTCTACATTCTAAAAAGGGCTTTCTCCTACATTACCTCCTTTTGTCTTCACAATGGGCCTAGAGGGAGGGAGAGAGGGAGGCGGGAAGGCAGTGCTGCCCCGATTTCCAATGCAGAAACCCAGGCTCCCAGCACAACTCTGGGAGGCAGGACTCCTGGATGCAGACCTTTCACTTCCTGGCTCTGAGTCCTGGGCAAGTCACTAATTCTTCATCAGTGTCTATCAAAGTGTGGCCTGTAGACCACTGCATCTGAATCACCTGGGATACTTGTGAAAATTTTAGATTCTGGGCCTCACTGCACACCTATTGAACCAGAATTTCTGAAGTTTGGGTCCAGGGATCTGCATTTTTAACAAACATCTCAGATAATTCTCATTCACACTAAAGTTTGAGAAACTTTATTTTCAAGCTTCAATTCCTTCATCCGTTAAATAGTGAGGATAATAGTAAACCACCTGTTAATAAGAGGATTAAATGAAAGAATGTATGTGAAAGGCCTGGCATATAAAATGAGGCTCTTTAAACATGATTTGAATTGGAATTAACTGACCAGCATCATGCTGGCCCAGCTCACGCCTCACTCCCTTCAAGTCCAACAAGCGCCTGCTTTCTTGATCCCAAGTCCAGATGGAGAAGAGTGAGCCTAGTTTGGATGGAGGCTGGTAATTAGGAAGCCCCCTAACAGAGGAAATGAGAGGATGATAATGACCATGATCTCTCCTTTATCATTACAAACCTGACTTGAGCCTCACAATCTCCTTATGGGGGAGGTTATAAGACTCGTCCAAGGTCACACAACTTGTCAGTCTCACTCAGGTCGGCAAGCCTACAACTCACTCTACTGGAGCCTAACTGTGTCCCAAACACCAAAAGCGAGGCTGGACCCCACTGCATCACAGCTCCTTCAGGGTCAGTCGTCCATCCTTCCTGGGGTGATGGTGTCTGCAGACACCATCAGACCCCCAGGAAACTGGGGGTGTCTTGACGGCACTGACAGTGACTTTTCTATCCTGGCAGCTGCGCCCAGAGCACATAGTACATGCTCGGTAAATGTTCATTAAACAATAAAAGCGAAAGGGAGCAGATTAATCAGGTCGGGGGCTATCTGCCAGCACTCCCAGTTGAGATCTCAGGGCTTGGGGAGCAGAGTGCGGTTGTAGGCTGGCTTTCAACACACCCCTCCCTCCAAGTTCCTCCCATCTCCACCTCTCGATGTTGTCCAGGAGCTCTTTTACAGCTCCTGTTGAAATCTGAACCCAACATGATCCAGACACCAGAAGGAGGGGGGGAGGGAGGAAAAGAAAGATTAAAGAATAAATTTGCCAAATGGGGAGGCCAAGGAAGGGACCTGGACTCGGGCAGCTGGAAGGATCCAGGTGCTGAACTTCTCCCTCCTGAAGTTACATAACTCTCCCCACGTGTCTCTCCACGACACTTCCTGGCCTGGCGGGGAGCCTCTCTGATTCTAATGCCCTTCTGAGTTAGGATCTCCACAGACCCACCCAAAGTCCACACCTTGGCATTCATCTGCTTGGACGAGCAGGATGCTCACCCCTGTCCCGTCCTCGTCCAGACCTAAGGAAACCTGCAAGCTTCCCAACAGCCCTTCCACTCCACTCCTAGCCCTGGTTCACCACCACCACTTCTTTCTCCTTTATCTTCAGTCCCCATACCACGATGGGAAAGCCTCAGGTCCTGACTGCTGGAGGCCCCAGTCTCTCCCAGCTCTAGGCAGCCAGCTGGAAAAGGCAGCTCTGAATAGTAATAATCCCAACGCCCCAGAAGAGTGCAGCTTCCCCAGCCCCCATGGGATGATCTGATGATTTCCAAAATCCCCTGCCACTACTTCCAGCACCCACACTCCCTGAAAGATCACTGTAAGTAGGGGGCTTAGGACAGGGCAGCCTCAAGCTAAGAGGCTGGGAGTTGAGAGAAGAATCCTATTTCCCTCTGGAGGTTTTAAGACCAGATGAGGAGATATTGGAGGAATATGAGGTCCTAAATGATGCTGGGGGGTCACGAAGGAGAGAAAGAGGGGAAACACTGCTAAGTCACCTGCCACTGCTAACACACACACACATAGCATATGGGGCTGTCAAGTCTTGATCCCTCCCCTCCACCAAACTACAACTGGTAGACCCACAGCAGCCTGTCCTCCTCCCCCCATCTCCCTTCCTCATCCCTGGCGCCTACCTGAGGATGGGGCCTTGGAGGTGACGCCTCGGCACCGGAACAGGGCTTGCCATGGGAATCAAAGTTTCCTACTTCAGAGCATCAAAATGCTGCCCCCGGGCCCCCTGGGCCCCTGAGGGGAATGGCTCCCTCTTGGGTCCCTGACTTCCTCCTCCAGGTCTCAGCAAAAGTGACTGACCAGAGAGAATTTGGGGGAGGGGAACAGGAGGAGCCTGGCTGGGGGAAGGAGTGATGAGGCAGAGACCCAGCCCACAGCAAGTGGGTGAGAGGCCGCAGGAAAAGTTTCACATCTGAATCAGACTGAAAACAAGAATCTGTTCTCAGAAGAATCCCAGAAAGGACAGAAATAGTACAGGCCAGCCCCTTGCTCTGAGGAGGTGGGGCTCCTCTTTGGGGAGAAGGAAAGGGTTAGCAGGAGGCTTAAGGGTGCAGGGACAGGGAACCATCCTGAATTTGTCCATGAGAGGAAGTCTGTAGTGAAGGGAAAGGGCTCTGCAAGAGCCCCTCAGCGAGGCTAAGGCAGATTCGGCTCCCTCCCAGGGTCTTTTTCCCCGGGGCCATTCTTCAAAATGAGCTTTAACCCACCTGAAAGGATGGAAGCAAGACCGGAAGAGAACTAGAAACTGCAGGAGAGGGGCTCGCTAAAGCTAGGGATCCGGGGATCCTTACCCAGAGATCCGCTCAACAGGGAGGGAAGCCCCCGCCCAAGTAGTGGCTGAAAGTCAGAAGGACTTGCTCATCGAAACCGAGAGGCTGGGCAAGTTTCTTTAATACTCCCAGCCCCAGTTTCCTCATCTGTAAAACGGGGACTGGGGAATAACCGTGAATTAACTGGAGAGAGGTCAGTCCAGCCCAGAGGGAGAAGAGAAGTGATGGGATAGCCTAGAAAGTGTCTGGGAACCAAGACCTCTCTTCCTCCTCCTGGCTTTGCTCTCGCTCAGGTTAGGAAGACAAGAGCCCGGCCTCTGCGGCGCGAAGTGGACATGCGTATACAGCTCCAGCCCGCCTCCGGATTGGCTGTGGGGTGACGTCACCAATACAAGTGCATTGGGGTCGCGATTGGTCAGCGGAGGGGCGAGGCGGGGCTAAGGAGGAGAGCCGGAGTGAAGCCAAACGCAGCGGGGGAAGAGAGTTCCGCTCGATTACAGTCTCCTTAATCTACGGCCTAGGGCTGGGGGTAACGTGGGGATGAGGAAAAGCGACTAGAGGGGATGAGTATGACTGGAGAAAGAGAAAAGAATAGAAACGGGCCAAGAACCAGGATTTTATGATGAGAAGTCTTGCTCCAACCCCGCACACACCTCGCCTCGCACCCCTCCCCACCAGAAGGAGGGAGAAATTAAAATACCTTGTCACTGTGCCATAGCCTTGAAGGCTTATAAACAAATGAAGTTTGGGAAATTACTGGGACCAGCGGAAATGGGCTTCAGCAGCAACAAGAAGCAGCAATGCAGGTTAAATGTCTACAAAGTTGTGTTCTAGTAAACTCCTGGTAGCCATGCAGCGCGGCCGCTGCGCTAGGTAGTGTTTTTAGAGAGAAAGGACTAGACCCAGAGTCAGAGACCTAGAACTGCCACCCAGGGGATGAGGGACAAGTTATTCAGCCTGCTCCGTAGACAAGCTCGCTTGGAGAGATACAGATGGGGTGGGAGTGGGGCCAGGTGGTACACCAGCAAACACCAACCCAAGTCAGCTTCCCTCCCTCACCTGACTCCAGGTCCAGCCCCCCTGAGCCAAGTAGGCACTAACCTCAACCATCCTACTGAAAGGTAGAGATTTTTTAGACTAGAAAAGCTCTAGAGAGGATGTCTTGTCCATCCCTCTGCTCTCTTGCCCAGTAGAACCAAAGATGGTTGTACAAATAACGGCTTACCACATCACCCCACGTGCATACATGCTGCATCATCCCAGCGTGCACCTCGTACATGCTCATCCCAGCCTATTATCAACTGTTCCTAATTAGAAAGGATATTGATCAACCACCATCCCTTCCTGGGAAAAAAAATTTCACACGTATCCACTCACCCACACATATACACACATGCCACACTCTACCTCTGTCTGAGCTAAGGAGACTGTTCCCTGGATGGGAGGCAGGGCATAGATGTGATGATCCCAGCATGAATTTTCCTTCAGCCCTTAAATGTAGTTTTAAAATAGCAAGGAGCCCAACTATAATGCCTCCCTCCCCGGTCCATCCCCACCATTCCCCACCTGCACTGAAGAACAGGAGCTGGAATAGGGGATGAGCAAAGCATAGGAGACTCTGCCTGTGGTCAGAGAAGAGGGGTGTAAGGGGGAGTGGGTGGAGGGGTGCTGGGGAAGGGATTACCTGGCTGATCTAAAGGCTCCAAAATCTCAGAAATTGAAAAAAATCAAGGAAATCATCTAAATCCAATAGAAAAAGGATATGAATTAAAATCAGGAGATTTTTGCCTGGACTTTAGCACTATGTGTGACCTTGGACAAGACACCCTGGGCTCCAGTTTCCTTGTCTGTAAAATGGGTAAATACACGCTTCATAGAATTCTCACAAGGATCAAACGAGATCATATGAGAGCACCCTGGGAACTATAAAGTGATGCATAAATGCAAAAGATTACTATTTAGTTTTTATTTTAGTTAGTTCATTACAAGTCCTCCATGAACAAAGTCCCCTGTGCCCACCCTTGTACCCAGGGCCCCTGATGTGGAAAAGCCCAGTCTCCCCGCCACCACCATTCCAGATGTCTGGGTCTCCTCCCTGGCTCCTTATTCCAGGGACCAGGGAATCAGCGGAAGCGGAAGCTGGGGACATGCAGAGCATGGAGCTCCAGAAACCAGGAACAACCAGATCCCCACCTTACCCAAGCACTGCCGCTCCCCTCACTCCCCTGGCTTCCCACTGCTATGAAGGCAGCCCCAGTTCTGGCAGCTGGCTGGGCACAGTGGCGGGGGTGGCTCCAGAGGTAAAAATAGCCCCCCTCCCCCCCCGTGACAGAGCTGGGGTGCCATCCCGGGAGGCGGCAGGCCTCAGGTTGACATGGCAGCGGTGGTGAGAGATCTCCAGGTACTGGACAGAGGAGCTGGATGGAGGGAGGGTCGAGGGAGAATTGGGCAGGGCCTGGGGAAGGCTGGTGGGTAGTGGGGGAAGGACAGGAGCCAGGAGAGTGGAGGGAGATGAGGGAGAGGGGCAGGAGGTATTAAGGGGGCAGGGAAAGAAAGAAAGGACACTTGAAAAGTGCTGCTGCAGAAGGTCTGGGAAACACTGAAGAAGAGGGGGACGAGTCGGCTCACATCCTGCGTGTGGCTGAAAGCAACTCCCCCTCTGCCTCCTGACCAGACGCCCTTTCTAACACGTGTTCCTAGCAATGGCCCAGCACAGCTCAGATCAGCTGAGGCGGGGGTAATCTAAGCAGCTGGAGCCTTAGCCCAGACTAATAAGGACCCAGATACCCCAGCTGCCTGCCCAGCACACAAGTGAGTCACGTCTCCCTCAGGCTTCAGCCCTTGAAAGAGGGAGGAAATAGGAGGGGTGGGCAAGAAGGTCAGAGGAAGGCTAACCAGAGAGGAGGCTCCCAGGACCCAGCCCAGAAGACCTCTGTCTCTGGTTCACTTGCTCACTCCTCCTCGCCCTCCCTGCACTATTTAATTCTGCTCATTAACCACCTCCGCATGGACCACCCCACCGGCCCTCCAAACCACATCCCAACAGATGTTCCCAGCAGATGCCCTGCTTCCAGGGGACCTAACAGATGTTGAAGGTGGCCTTGGATGGGAGAGTGAGTTGGAAGCTTGGCAAGGTACTGACTGCCAGTGTGATGGGAGCAGCTCTAGATTGTGAATCAGCAGGATTTGAGTCTGGCCTCAGCCCTGCCCCCACCTCACCAACTGTTTCTGGGCCTCAGTTTCCCCCTCTGTAACACATTATGGTTCTCAGAGTCACTGCCTGGGTTGGAGGCACTAGGGAAGTAGGGTGCCTGGGTCTCGAGTCCCTGGTTGGAGTTTATCTTTCTGACTGGTTCACTGCTTCCCCCAACTTAGCCCTAACCTGATGCTTTAAAGGAGGAGGGTGGCTTTCTTCTTTACCTTAGGAAGGTTACATTCTAACCTCCATGAACTTTCCAGGAAGTTCTCCTGCATATCTATCTTCAGTCCATCTCGCTGCAATGAAAACAACAGCATTTTCTTGGCATTTCAGAGAAGAACAGAAAGGAAGAGAATGGGCAGGACGAAGAAGTCTTTGGGGTGAGTCTGGTGCAATTTGATTTATTATATTTCTTTCAGATTGGAATTTCTAAAGCTACTGCTTGTAGAGAGACGGTTGGAGCCTGATGACACTGTTGGCATGTGTGCTCACTCAACCCAGGCCCCGAGAAGTTTCCAAACAAGGTGGGCGCAGAGGAGAGAACTAGGCAGATGGTGCCAAGTTAGATGATCAAGAGATGATAAACAGGGGAGCGGAGAAGCCAAGGAATAGGAAGGAAAGAAGCTTCTCTAGTCCCCAGGTCCTGCCTGCCAGAGAATCATTAAGCCCCCTGGAAGCCAAGCTCCCTTCCCAACCTAAATGGTGCCAACACCAGCTGGCAGGCTAATCCCACTGCAGCCACTGTAATTATTTGCAAGTCTGACTTCTCATTGCAGCTGCGGAATCAACTGACCTGGGGGCCTGGCTGGATCCAACAGTACCACCTGAGTACCCCCTTTCTAGCTTTTCTCCCAGCCCTGAGCCCCCAGGCCTCTCCCTGGATATGCCCTTTCTCCCCTAAGCCTGCTTCTGCACCAAAACCCCATCCCAGCTCCCTCAGTGGACCTCTGCCAGGTCTGGGATGCTGAAGTCATATCCTAACCTGCTGTTTTCTTCCCAGAGAGGGAGAAGATGCCGCTGGAACTGAGGGGAGAGGAGCAGCTGCAGGGCTGGGGACATGGGAGACAGAGGGGCAAGAGCACCGGCACTAGGGGCCTTCCTGCAGTGAGTGGATCACAGCTCGCTTTTCTCCTTCTCCCTTCTCAGTAGTCCTTCTTCCCCTTCAAGTCCCATCTTTGCCCCACTCACTATTCCCAGGATTCTCCCCCAGTTCTCGGGGACCATTAAGTCTTCCTCCCTTAGGGGACAATCTCATTATATAACAACTGGGAGACCAGTCTCCCAGTGGTCTCACCTGCAGCCCACCTGCTGCCCTGGTTCTGTCCCTCTTTCTCTGCTGCTATCCTGAAGAGAGTTGGAAAATAGCTACTCAACTTCCATACCTGCGAAAATCAGCCCCCTGAGATCCAAAGGCAATTACCTGGCTTCCTCCCCAGAGGAGCTGGGAGGATGAGGTCACTGAGAAGGCGAAAGAAAGGCCTTGCAGAATACAGGAGTTGAGGCTGGGCTCATAAGGCGGCCCCAAAGGGTGCCTGCAGCAAACTTGCCCTGAACCATCACTGCAACAACGCCTGAGCTTGGGGAAGCCGGCGGGGGAGGGGTGGGGTCCTGGCTCCTGACCAGGAGAGAGAGGAAGAGGGACAAGAGAGGAGAGCAAAATAGAGCCCAGCAGAGACAGAGAAATAAGAAAGAGATGGGAACAAAGGAGGGAAGGGGCAGAGGAAAGGCTGCAGGAAGAATCAAAAAAGAGGAAAGCAGAGGGAGCAGAGAAGCTGCAAACAAATCCCTGATGATCCCCTTAAAGACTCAACAAAGAGGGAAAGATCTGTTTCAAGGTTCCCGGCTCCTCCATCCCAGTCTGATGGGAATAGCCAAAAAAATAAAGAGGAGAAAATGAGACACAACCCCTCACTGCATTGACTTCAGGAGCTCCCTGGACTGGGGGCGGGTGGAAAGGATCTAGAGACATCCAAGCTTCCTGAGTCTGTCTGTCACCTGGCCTTCCAGTCCGATAGCGTCATCCCCAACCTACTTCACCCTCCTCCTGGCAAAAGTGATAAGTGGCAACCTCAAACGTGGGATCTCCTCTGTCTTTTTTAACCGGCCTCCTGGGGCTCCCGGGCAAGCAGAGTGCTTTTGGGTTCTAAGGGACTTTAGAGATTCTCTAGAATAGGATGTGTCATACCTGGTCATATCACCCCCAGGCCTAGAGATTTAGGATAAATGCCAGAGGGGAATTCCTCCAATGCTCACGGAACTCACCAATGCGGTCCCTAGGCTCCCCACACCCACCAAAACTTAAAGTTGCTCCATCCACTTCTACTTTGACCAATTGGAAAGAGATGACAAGGAGTAAGTTTCTCTCTTTTCTTTTGACCTCAGGGGCCCACACCCTTTGTGGGACAGCCCTCTTCCCACCCCACCCAGCCTTCTATTCTCTAAGCTCAGTCACCTGCCTTACCCCCTCCAGACAACCACTCATCAGCAAGACTCTTCCAAATCAGGTCCCAGACACCAGGACTCGAACCTATTAAGTCATTCATATTCCTGCCTCTTGAGTCTTTATTTTCTCCCCATCCAAGCCAATGGCCACCCATTTATTCCCATTCCGCTGCCTCTTCACACAGCAAGCTTTCCCATGCTGAAAGAACTTCAGACTTTATCATTTAACAGCCACTTTCATATGGACGCTACCAAATAAAGAACAGAGACGCAGAGATTATGTGACTTCAAGATCATGCAGCTAATACTTGGCAGAGTGGAAACAAGAACTCAGGCTCAAGTCTCCCAACATTCCCTCTGCTCTTCCACTGCCACCACTCTGGTCCCCGGTCCCCTCCAGCCACCTGTTCTGACCAGAGGTTTGTGAAGTTCTCCCCTTGGTCTAAATTTGAGTTCCCGTATCTCTGCACCTCCCCCTCACCTTACTGCAGGTGTTTTCCACCCTCTACCATCGAGAGATGCCTCATTCAAGACAAAGCTGGTGGGGGCAATAGCTGCCTCCTTCAAGACAATAGAGGGGGATATAAAACCCAGGGAGGAGAGATTCCCTTTGCCATGGTTGGATATAAAGGAAGAAGGGCCAATCCAGGGAGGAAGGCACTAAAAATCATTCCCGCCGAGGCCTGGGAGAAATGATGCTCCTTTTTCTCCAGAGGTCCAGGGAGCCAGTTTATCCTGCAATCTTCATGGAAACTCCACAGCCATATGTAGAGAAAGGACAGCAGCACAGTTTTCAAAACTGGTAAGAGCCACAGAAGATCAGTCCATGGGGCATATACAAAATGAAGACAAAAGGTGGGATAAATCAGTGAGGCACCCAGCCCAGTCCCTGGGCTTCTCCCTCCTGTGCATTCGATCTCCCCAGGATTGTCCAAAATTTCGGTGTGTCACTAACACATACACCAGATCACACATACATATTATCCCATTACCTATACACACACTCACGTACACACGTACATCATCTCATTCACACATAGGACAATTTCAGGTATTCAGGTAAGCGCGTGTTTATTATCCCAACATATTTATTATCACACATGCCATTTATAAACATAAAAACAGACATCGTCATGGAGCTCACACTCCACCAAATGTCCTTGTCACGCACATCAACCTTTACCCAGATTCATATGTATACACGTCAGGCATTCACAATTTCATCCTGATACGTCTCGTTCATATATCCAGATTGTTTCTGTATCCTCTCTGTAACTCCTTCAGTTCCAGGCTTTGTTCTGAGGTCCTCAAAAGAGAGGACCACACCTTTTGTACATCACCCTCTAAAAGCAACAACAAAAACAACCTCTCCCTTTCTTCCATCCCCATGCCTACTCCCCTCACCCCCTACACACAGGAACACACGCAGCACAGAATCAGAGACAGAACTGGGCTCTCTGACATATACAGGTATATTCATTCATTCATTTGTTCATTCCTTTATTTAAGAGCAATTTTTGAGTGCCTATTATGTTCTGGGTCCCACACTAGACTCTGATGAAACAAAGATGGGCAAAAATAATCCCCAACTGGGTCCTTGCTCCAGGTCCCCTGAAATGACCTTGAACCACAGCTTAGGACATTGGGTCTACACCATGGGAGCCTGAGTGTACACCATGTGGAGAAAGGAGAAGAGAAAGGGATTGTGTCTATACTATCCCAAGGAAGAGGGAAGTTCTGTCTGTAAAATTCCAGGAGGAACTGGAGCAGAGAGAAGAGAGTGATGCTTGTACTATCCTGGGAGAGAGAGAGAGAGAGATCATATATGTGCTTTTCCTGTGTAGGTAACCCCCCACAGGAAAATATGAGGCAGATACCAGAATGGTTGAATTTTACCATTTGGATGGGTGTGGCAAAAACGAGGGGTAGGGTGCCTTCTCTACTCTCCACTCCATCTGTTGGAGTTGGTCCATATTACAAGCTCCACAGAATCAGGAACTGAGTCCATTTTGTCCACCACTATATCCCCAGCATCCAGCACATCACCTGCCCCACAGGGGGCACTCAATTAATAGTTGTTAAATGAATGAATGAGCTAAGGATGGCAAACCAATCTCTGCTCATAGCTTTTCTTGTTTCACAAAAGACACCAAAAACCCTTTCAACTTCTACTGGCCCTTCCCCCACACTCCTCAAGGTCCTCTGGTCTCAGAGAAGGGTGGGCAGGCAAGTCCAGTCCTCCATCTTAAGGTTAGAGATGCTGAAACTCATCTGGCCAACCCATCATCCCTGAACTGCCTGTCTCAGCCTCTCTCATGCCTCAGCCTATTAGTCTGCTTAGGTAGGGAAATCTTCCTGCTAGGTAGAGGTGAAATCCCACACTTAGAGACTCTCCAGCTAATATGCTCCAGATTCTGAATTTAGCTTTGGCAGAGTGCTAGTACGGGAAACAGAATTCCTGGATGCCCTTCCCAAGAAGAAATTGCCCTGGACAATTATATTCCTATGGGCTTTTTTAACCAGAGGAAAAAACACCAGGCCCAGGTTCCCTAAAGAGAATCTTGATGTCCCAGATTAGAAATTAAAAGGGTCGTAGGGGTGGGGGAGATAGGATATGCTGAGCATGGGAATCTATATATTCCATCTGTCTTCATTTCTGTTCCGTATCTAGTCCTGAGATGATCACGTCCATCTACCTCTTTCCAGACTAAATAGCCCCTTCCCACCCAGGCCTATTTGGGGACAGTGGTGACTGGGGGTGAGGGTGAGGGTTCTATTTCCATTTAAAGGAGGAAATGCCCTCTTTGCTCACCTCTTCAGAAACCACTCGACCCTGAGAGTTGTTTCCCTCTCCTACCCAGCAAAAGTCCTAAATCCTTTTATTTCCCTTCATCTGACTGGCAAAGCGCACACACACACACACACACACTCTCAATATTCAAACAGGGCCAAATCTAGTAAGCTATCAACTTGGGATCTAACTTGATATCAAGATCTGCCTCTGCTTTGAAAAAGTGAGACTGGGAGTCTATTCCTGGTAATTAACATTGAGGAGATGGTACTTTTCTGGGTAAGTTATTACGTGTAGCTAGCACTCTTAAGGACCAGATTGCTGAAGTGAGTGAAAACCAGAAGTCTCATCAATAAGATTAGTGATCCTCGTCCACAGTGACCTCCTGTAAGGACACCTCAGCCAACACACTCTGTAGGAGCAGCTGCCTCTACTCCCTCCTTTCCCTGGGTTTCAGTGCCTCCTTGTGAGGGTCCTCTTCTCTTGCCATTGACCACTTCTCACATTAAAGGAAGAAATAGCAATTTGCTTCCAGAAAAGACCTGTGGTTAGAAAGGTGTGGGAGAGAGTGAAATGGTAGAACCTGCTCATTTGCAGCGTCCCTTACCTGGAACGGAGGCAAGGGAAGTACATGATGAGCCACTAGTGCTGTGGGGAAGCATCCTGGGACACCTTGAATTCTGCCACTTATAGACCCTGTGGGCCCTTCTTTGCCTTTTGACCACTTCCCTACCTACCCTTCTTCCCAGCTTAGTTCCTGTTAACAGAGCAGTGTTTTCTGTCAAGAATCACCTGGGGCTCCTCCCAACAAAAATCAGTTCAATCCGGTTTTCCATTTCTTCATCCCAGAACCTCATTCCAAGGCTGCAGTTCATGGAGCCCGCAAATTGCATTGGTCAGAGACAGCAAAGGAGGGGACCAAGAAGCACATTTGGATTCCACTATGGCACATTTGTTGCCCACTATGCCTCCATTCTCCCTAAGGCCTCTCTAAGCAGCTAATGTGTAAATCAGACCCACGGGCCCAATATAAAGGCGTCATCTTATCACCACAGGTGAATGCTTTTTAAAAAAACACAATCATAAACATCTATCCATATTCTACCCCCATCTCTCCCTCTGCCGGAGCCCAGAAATGGAAAACTTAAGTGCTCACCATTGAGAATGCTGGGGAGGAACTGGGTTTGGAGGCTGTGTTTCCTGTATTTCCTCACCAAACATCTGCAGCCTCTTTCCTAGGGCCATGGAAAGTCTTAGCAGGGAGAGGAGCACTTCCCTAGCTCTGGTTAAGAATCAACAGACTGCGGAGATTACCCGATGGCAGCTGACAGGGAGATAAACATGATGCATGGCTTGTCTTTGACCCAATCCTCTCCTTCTCTGATGAGCAGGAAGAAAAGTTCCTTTCCTTCCCTGGAACTGGAGTATGGGACACCGGAGTCCTCCCCTTTCCCATTTATTCCTCCCCACATGCCCTCTTCCTGCAACAATAAGATGCCTAAATGTGCTTGGAGATCCTTGGGAGACCCTACAGCAACAAAAAGGTTTTGACAGTTACCTTGCCCCTGTCAACAAATCTCTCTTCACCACCACCCCAGCTCCCAGGTAGGGGCTCCACCCCTCCTCCTCCAGATCCCAGGTCGGGGTTCCACCCCTTCTCTAGATCCCAGATGGGTCCCCCATTATTAATATTCAGAGAGGTGAGCAGCTCAGGTATGGGGTGCCCCGCCCCCGCCCATCCCCTCCGCCCCCCACCCCGTTGGATGCAGGAGGCGGAAACCACCAATCCCAGTCGAGATACATATGACCCACAGGTTAGCACAAGTATCCCCATGCAGTAGATCTGCAACTGTGTGCAATCACTCTACACACATCTCTGTGACCCTGGGACAGTCATGCACACACGTGTGATGTGTCTCACATCTGCACACCCCTGCACATGGATACGTGTGAGTCAGCCTGGCACCTCCTGAATGCTGCCTGTCCGCGGCCCTGCCACACCGCAAATATTGTGCTGCCTCTCTGCGCTGCATGTGTCACCCGGGGGGTCCGCAGGCACATCGTTAGCTCTGCAACTCCTAAACCCGCTCCAACCGGCCGGCCTGCTCCGCACATGCCTTGCACATGTGGTCTGGCCACGCGTGTCAGGGCAGCTTATTTCCTCTCACCTGCCAACATGTGTGCCCGAGAGAATCCAGCGGCCCGGCTCCGGCTATCCCCCGCCTTTCCAGGCTCCCTAAGATCCCTTCCCCCCAACTCCCCTCCCCGGGGACTCACAGAGACCGAAGCTTAATCCACATCTTCTTGCTGGGGGCTGACTTCAGCTCCAGGTCTGACGGGCAGTCCGACTGCAGCATCTCGGGAGGGCTGCTGGGGGACAGCTCCATGCTCAGCCTCTGTCTACGGAACAGAGGGAGGAGACAGCCCCGCGGCTCAGCCTCAGCCGCTAGCCGGGAGACCCGCGCCCTCCATCCCAGCCCCTTCCCACCTGCGGCTGGCGGGGACCAGCCAGGCCGGTGTCTCTAGGCTCGGCCCAAGCTGGCAGAGCTGCAGTTCCTGAGGCTCCTCCTCTCCCGCTGCCCAGCCGAGCTCTGGGCTCCCAGTCCAAGCCCTCCGCGCCGCCGCCGCCGCCGCCGCGCGCTGCCGGAGCCGCCTCCTCGCCTCTCTCCTCCTCCCCGGGCCGGCTTCCCCTCCCTTTCCCCCCCTCCCTTCTCCTCTGCCTGCGCGCTCGTCTCTCACTCCTCTCAGCCTCTCCTCCCCCTCCCAGAGGAACGCTTGGCAGCCTGGGGCACACACAGCCGGCAGCGCCCAAAGGCGAGTGCACGCACGCTGGCGCCGGGTGCGGGAGGCTGCGTGTGCCCCACGCGGGTGGATGTGAGTGCGTGTTCACGGAGTGCAGCGCAGGCGGCGGGCGGCAGGACTTCGCTCTGGACGGTGCTGTGGGTTCCCTGGGTGTGTGTTTTGAGTTTCTGTGTGTGTGCGTGCCGTTTCAGAGCCGCCGGTGCGTCCCAGGCGTGAAGGAGGGGTCGGGACGAGTCCACAGCTCTGTGCCTGGGGTCCTGTGCACTCGCTGAGTGAGGCCACCCACCACCAGCACCCAGCCCCAGACCAGACCCTGGCATGTGTGGTCCTGCCTTTGAAGCGAGAAGTCCAGCGTCTGCTCTGAGTGGCCACGGTCGCCCACTCCTCTGCCCCCGTTCCCTCAGCGCGGTCTTCCTGACACGCACCCATCATGTGGCCTTCCCCCGGTGCCTCTCACTACCCACCTGGCGGGTGGGAGTTTCTCCTAAGCTTAAAGCTTTCCAGAGAGAATTCACAAGAGCAGGCCGCACCCCATCTTCATTTGGCTATAGATAACTCCATAAGAGCCAGGAAATCATTCCTATCTCATCTCAACCCCTGCTGTAGCTTTCCAGTTTATTTCCTCTTATTCTGTCTTCTGTGAAAGAAATCTAATGGCTAAGGGCCCAACACAAAACAGTTTAGCTGCTTAAAGCATCTGTAGAATGTATGATCTGGAATTTGAACTCAAGACTTGTAACAGGGCAAAGCCTCTTCCATCAAATTGAGTCCTACCTGGAACTCTGGCAGGAACCACCTTAGGATTCCTTAAACTTCTCCTCCTTAATGACCACCTACTTTGGCATCGGGGAAAATCCTATATAAACAGAAAGTGGAGATGTATTCACTAACGAATCCATGATCCCAGAATGTGAGTTTAATTTCAAGAACTCTGGAGGTTGGAAGGAGGGGTGATAAGGAAAAGATATGTACTCCATTCTAAATATCGGGTGGAAGCTCCCCTCTTCCCAAGCAATGGAGGAGAAAAGAACAGAAGTGGCAGCGTGAAGAGTCCCAACATAAAATGATTGCCTTCTAGGCAATTAGGTTAGGTCAGGCCTTCAGACCTGACAGGACAGAGAAGTATCAGCAGAACCAGCTCCCAGGAAATACAGAGGCAGAAGGAGAGAGCAAAGTCAGAGATGCAGAAAAAAGCAGAAAGAATACTGAGACTTCAGCCTCTCTGGCCGTCTAACTTCAGCACACACCGTTTCCCCTCCTGGCCAGTGGAACTGTCCCAGCCAAGACATAGATGCCTCTGAGATCTGACTCCTACACAATCCAGCTCTCAAAACTTGAGAGCAATCACCTTCCTTATCAACTGAAAAAGAATGGGCTGGAAACCATAATTCTTTTTTTTTTTCTTTTTTTTTTCTTTTTTTTTGGCTGCATTAGGGGTCTTTGTTGCTGCGCATGGGCTTTCTCTAGTTGTGGCAAGCGGGGGCTACTCTTTGTTGCGTTGCGCTGGCTTCTCATTGAGGTGGCTTCTCTTGTTGCGGAGCATGGGCTCTAGGCGTGCAGGCTTCAGTAGTTGTGGCTCACGGGCTCTAGAGCACAGGCTCAGTAGTTGTGGCACACGGGCTTAGTTGCTCCACGGCATGTGGGATCTTCCCGGACCAGGGCTCGAACCCATGTCCCTTGCATTGGCAGGCAGATTCCTAACCACTGCGCCACCAGGGAAGTCCTGGAAACTATAATTCAAAAGAACTGCAAAATAAGATTACAGCTAAAGAGCTCTAATTAGGAAAGTAGGATTAGAGCTAAGGAGCTCCCCAAATTAGGCAGGTATTTCAAGTAGAAGAGGTGGGAAAGAGGCAGGAGATGTACTTCCCGAGGGATCTCTCAACGTTTCTTGTCAACACAGTGGCATATCCCATCCCTGCCCTCTCAGGCTCCCAGGTCCTAACCCAGTTTAAGAAAAGGAAAATTCACTCACACACACACACACACACACACACACAAATTATTCATGAAAGATACTTCAGAGTCCATCTAGTCTCATCCCATCCATTTAACAAATGAGAAACTAAGCCCAGAAAAAGTATGTGGTCCCACAGAGTCAGTGACAAAGCCAGGGCCAAGTCTCCTAAACTGTTTCTAGTGCTTTTCTGTTCTGTGGCTCTCTTTCTCTTTCTTTATCCCCGGCTCTGGCATTTAACCTCAACCTCATCCCTCTTGTTTCAATCCAATCCCATTTCTGCCTTACCCTACCTCTAGAGAGGTAAGAACAGGGTATGTCCGCTGCATTCATAGGTTCAAAAGACCACCACCGTTCTTCTCTCCCTGTCTTTTCCCCTTGTCCTCCACCCCCAGCTTTCCCAGGCTCCTTCTGCCCAATCTCATCCCTCTCTTTTTCAGCTTCCAAACTGCCTCTGCCCCAGAGACCCTGCCTCCTCACTCCCCTAACCCCAGCCGACAAGCTTTGAGTTTGATAGAGACCAAAAAAAAAACGATGCTTTGGCAGCGGGTGGCGGTGATGGCTGGATGTGATCTGCCTCCTACAGGAATGCTATTTAAAGGGGCAGCCTCACAATCCTCTCCCTCCAAAGTGACAAGAGAAAAGCCTGCTCCTCAATCTCTCCAGAGCTGCAAACTCAGCTCAAGTTAACTTCTGAATTCCTCAAACTGCACCCTGGCCTGCTGCTTCTGCTTCCTAGTTAGGTGGGAGGGAGAGCACTTGACAACTCATCGAGGTGTGGGGGCTGAGGGGGGATTCATCCTCATCTTCTTTGATGACAGGTACTTAGGAGGAGCAGGAGGCCCTGTGGGGTGGAAGACTGGAAGAACACTCGTCCCCCAACCGCGTGAGTGCATTTCACCCAGATGCCAGCTTCTTCTCAAAGTCAAACTTTGTTGGAGGAGAACTGATCTAGGCAAGAGGATCTAAGGTGAGGGAAGTCTTGTCCCTAGCGGGGACCTCCTTCCCTTCTGGGTCCCCGTGTGCAAACCACATTTGTTCTTTTCCTCCCAGGCAAAGTGCCAAAGGGTGAGATCCCCTCGGCCAGGCCCCGGCACCCCCTGCACATGAAGGCTGCCCTCACCCACCCACTGGACTGAACAGCGTAGTGGGGGAAGCACTGTTTTTACTGCCCAAAGGAACGGAAGCTCCTCTGCAAGCATCTCGCCCCGGGTCTGGTGGGAGGGATAATTCTATCTCATTGCCGCAAACAAGTTAATGGAGATTTTAATGAAAACACTGCACTGATGAAAATGCTGAGGCTAGAACCTACTCTCTGCCTGTGAGACAAAACAATCGGGGTCAGAATTTCTCCTTGATAATTCATTCTGCAGTTCCTTTTAGGCCTACATAAAGCGAGCTGGGGATCTGAGAGCAGAAAGCAGTTCATCGTTGATTGCATCCCAGACTGTAAGAGGTCAGAGACCCTCCTGGCCAAGGAAGTAAACTGCCTAAAATGCCTATGGGTCCTGTTACCTCATCTGTCCTCCACCTCTAGACAGTCACCTTTTGTTTCAGGTGGTAAAGGCCATATCTCCTCACCTTCTCCTGTTTTTGCTCATTCTAAGGTCTCTGGATTCTAACAACTAAGTCTTCCCAGATGAAGAGGCAGTCGGGGCAGGTAGAAAAGGTCTAGGACTGAATGTCATATTTGGGTCCCAGTTCCAGATGTACTGCTAAACATGTGACCTTCATTAAGTCATTTAACATCTCTGAATCTGATTACTGGCCTGAAATAGGGAAGCCTTCCCTGGCTACCTTGCAGAATTGTCTTAAGGATGTGAGAGCACTTTGAAAATTTTTATGTGGTAGAGAAGTGTGTGTGTGTGATTATATGTTTATAAAAAGATATTATGTCATTATTACAGATATTATGTCTACCCTCTATTCCCCTGCAGCAACTTGTCTTGCTGTTCTCCTTTAGAAAAGGAGGACAGATTTGTGTTGCCAGGGGTTAGGGAAGGGGAAGGGGGTTGCAGGAGGGACATAAAAGAACAATATGAGGGGTTCCTTTTTTTAATATTTATTTATTTATTTATTTGGTTGCATCGGGTCTTAGATGTGGCATGTGGGCTCTTCTTTGCGGTGTGTGGGCTTCTCTCTTGCTGTGGCACGTGGGGCTCAGTAGTTGTGGCACACAGGCTCTCTAGTTGTGGTGTGCGGGCTCTAGAGTTCATGGGCTTAGTTGCCCCGTGGCATGTGGGATCTTAGTTCCCCGACCAGGGATCGAACCCGCGTCCCCTGCACTGGAGGGCAGATTCTTAACCACTGGGCCACAAGCGAAGTCCCTGAGGGGGTTCTTGCAGTGATAAAACTGTCCTATGTCTTGACCATGGTGGCGGATGCGTGAACCTACATGTGATAAAGCTGTACAGAGCTAAATACACACAATGAAACGAGTATTGGGATTGATAAAGTGCTGTTGGCAACTTGTGATTAAAAAAAAGATGTAGGGCTTCCCTGGTGGCGCAGTGGTTGAGAATCTGCCTGCCAATGCAGGGGACACGGGTTCGAGCCCTGGTCTGGGAAGATCCCACATGCCGCGGAGCAACTAGGCCCGTGAGCCACAACTACTGAGCCTGCGCTCCGCAACAAGAGAGGCCGCGACAGTGAGAGGCGCGCGCACCGCGATGAAGAGTGACCCCAGCTGGCCGCAACTGGAGAAAGCCCTCGCACAGAAACGAAGACCCAACACAGCCATAAGTAAATAAATTAATTAATTAATTTAAAAAAAAAAAAGAAGATGTAAACATGAAAAAAAATTCCTGGTTATGATGGCATAGTATAGTTTTGCAAGATGTTACCTTTGAGGAAAACTGGTAAAGGTACATAGGATCACTCTGTATTATTTCTTACAAGTGCATGTGGATTAACTATCTCAATAAATATTTTAATTAAAAAAAAGTTATTATGTCTACCCTCTATTTCCCTGCAGCAACTTGTCTTGCTGTCCTCTGGGAGGCTCCTCTTAGCGATTCCACATGTATGTGGAAAAAGGATCTCCCAGCTCCTCAACGAGAAGATCCCAGCAGAGATACAAGAGGGAAAGGGTAGTTGCTCAGATATTTCTGAGCTTTCTCTTCCTCATCAACTTTGCCGTCAGTCTCAGTAGGCCTGACCGCGAATCACTCCTTAGAACATAATGTCCTTTCCATAGCACAGAAGGACAATTCACTGATGCACGAAGCAGGACCCTCTGATGCTTCTATCCTAAAGAGTAGACAACTGTTGCTAAGAAAAACCTGTGTATTGATTATGGCTGCCAAGTTTAATGAGTATTGACTAAGCCTGGGTCTCGAGAAATAAAGATCAAACACACAAATATCTAAAAATAGCTAACAAATAGCTTTAATGAACTCCCATGGATTTCCTGAAAACCAAAAATCGCTTCCCTTTTATCATGGAAGTATAGACATGACCCTAATTAATCAATTAGTTAATTATATTTGCCCATTCCAACCACTCTAGACTTGTGACATATATGATCTGTTGCTCCAGTCCTCCCTGGCACTGGGTGCACAGAAGTGCTGGATGGGGGCCACTGTTTCCTGCCACGGAGTTAACTAAACCTAGTTTAGTGCTATCTTGAATGCCCTGGGCTTTGTGACACTTAAATTCTAATTAGTGCAGAAAAGGGCTAAGCTGAAACAGCTTGTACTCCCTCAAGTATACCTACTCTCAGGGCCCTGTAACCTAATGAGGTCTATGAAATTTAAGATCTAGAAGAGAAATCCCTGCCTGGAGCAACAGCTGTACCCAGGATGACAAGGGGATTTGGGTTAAGTTAGTCCCTCCAAACAGGGGGGAGAATACCCCCAAATGCTATGTGACAGAAACTCACATGACACTGGTCCAATTAGTTGTCCTGTGACCTACAATTAATCTAGACTGACCCTCTGCTCTGGGTTGTGGCGATGTCAAGGAAAAGCAGGAGGGGTTAAAGTTAAACAGATGAGAGGACTTAACTGGTTACCTACAAGGTGTGGTAGGGCAGGTGAGGGGGGTTTGGGGCAGTGAAAATCTCTCAAGAGCACTTCCTCATTGCCCTTGCAGGCTGCAGAGCTGGAAGCAGAGCAAGAGACTCACGGCTCCTACAAGAGCTCCCACAAGGGAAAAAGGGGTTCCTTTCCTACTACTTTGCAGTAGGGGCAGGCCGAACGCTTGCTGAACACATTTAGAAAAGGAAGAGAGGAGATAATCATCCTAATGAATGTGCAGGAGACAGAAGCAGCTCCAGTGGGAGGATTATAGGCTCATTATGGTTTAATATGATGATTGATCATCTCTGCCTGCCAGCTTATCCTATAATAGTGATGAAGGTCGAAGAGACCCATGCCAGTCAGAGCTCAAGCTCTAGTCCCCAGAAGACAGAAAACATACTTGTGTGTCAAGATTTTTTCATTGTAAAAATTCATACCCGTGGCCCCAATCCCCTAACTTTTTTCCATTAAAAAATCCTCCACTCCCCGCCCCAGTGGGCCCCACTTCTCTATGATATCTCAGCCCTGGGCTGCTCCCCCATATTCCTCTTCACCAACTCCGGCTGATCCTCTCTCTAGTGACCCCACCCCATTCCCACCCTTTGAGAAAATAGCCACAGTTTCCAGTGCAGCATGGGCTGAGGTAGGTCCAAGGGGCCCTTCAGTGGGTACTGGCCGACACTCGGTTCAGGTGGAAGGCCCGGGATACCTCCCGATAGGCATTTCGAAGCAGGACATATGGGAAACAGCACTCCAGCATGTCCAGGGTCAGGAAGGAGGATTCCTCCACCACCTGGAAGAGAAAGGGCCAAGACAGATGAGGACCCCAGGTAGGGCATACCTCAGTGACACTCTGTTCCTCTTCATTCAGTTCCCTGGGTCCTCTGGGGTGCTTAGAGTTACAAGTGAATGGGGTTCCCAAGGCACTCTCCCCCCCCCCCCCGTTCCTCCCACACTTCATTCCACTCTAGGAAAGCAATGTGGCCTCTTCAGCTCCATTATAATGGCCTCTGTGCCCCTCCTCAGGGTTATATAAAGAGCTCAGAAGCAGAAAGCAGGAAAGAATCACTTCTCCAGCAACGGAAAAGCTCCCATTCTCTCCCATTCTGGATGCTAAAATACGTGGGTGAACAGCACAGATGCAGGTAAGGATGGATGAAAGAGCTGACGACAAAGCTCTGCAGAGAAAGAAACAGTTGCCACTACAGGCCAAGAAAGAGGGGTCTGGAATCCACACGGGTCCTCTTGTGCTGGGCCTCAGTCTCCTCCCTCCCTTAGTGCAGTGCTTGGGGAACAGCAAGGATGCTGCATAAAGGAGCAGGCATGATTAATTAGTTTAATTAGAAGCCTGTGTGCTGCGGTAATCCCTGCAGCCCGCAGAGCCAAGCGGAATGATAGATGGAGATACCTGGGTAAGACGGAGGGAAGCGGGGCAGGGGGATAGTAGCGAAGAGCAGCACAGCCTAGCGTTGGGCCAGAGGACCCTCTTCCCTAAGGAAGGAACAGGGTGTCTTTCCTTCGGTACTCTCCTCACCCAGAGGGCCCCCTTCCCTAAGGAAGGAACAGGGTGTCTTTCCTTCGGTACTCTCCTCACCCAAGAGGTTGTGGGACTAAAAACACACTCTGGAGAGAAGTGTCCCATATCCTCTGGCAGTTCACACAGATGGGCCTTCCCAATATGTCTGGTGTTTCAAGTCCTGAAAATTCACTCAGGGAAGAGAATCTACCGTCTCTACTCTAACATGTCTCTCTCCTTGAAGCCCTTTCAAGTTTTAAAATTTGTAAGATACTGCAGTTCTCAAACCATGCACACACAATACACACAACAGCCTCAGAAGAGCAGACACCACAGGCTGAAGGAAAGGAAATCTGCCCGTAAAACTGTAGCTCTGATCTTGGGCTGGATGACAGAAAGAATTTCTTGCTACACACAAGACTTTCAAACCTTAAGCCAGGAGAGAGGTACGATCTCTTTTCCAGGACATGACCCTTGGGTACGGGGAAATGAGTGGTGGCTTCAAGAAGGATCCACTCGCCCAAGACTTCTAATCTCCGCTCTATTAAGCACAGAAAATCACAGGGCTCCTAACTGGAGGAAATTCATGGTAGTGGAAACAGCCCTAGAGTGAAGGCCAAGAAATGGGTTCTAGTCCCAAATCTGCCCATATATTCTGGGGGAGACCTTGGATGTCATCTTTCCCTCCCTCTCACCTATGAATTGTGAGGACTGGACTAACTGCCAGCATCTGATCTGGTTCTGACATCTAGGATTCCATGATTCTATGAGAGAGTCATTCCTTCCCCTGTGACACCCAAGCCAGGAGCAATCTGACAACAGTGGGGGTGGGCACTGCCCAGGCTTGACTGCCAAGACAGAACGACCCCACGGAGAGAAGTGCCTGCCCAGGATTTGGGGCTACATGAGTAGCCTCTTAACTCAGAATACAGCTCCTTCCCTTCAGTCACTTCCAATTTCTCTGTGGAACCATTTGCATTTAAATTGCTTTGCAGCAGCTAGGCCCTCTGTCTCTTCCCTCCTACAAAAAGTGCCTGGTCCTAGCTCTGTTCCAGCCACTCCGCAGGCCTGTGATGCCATAAGAGGCAGACAGCTTCCCACACTTTGGGGCGGGGGGAGGGGGGGCTCAAAGCAGAGGGAGGAGACAGCACTGAGCGGCAATACAGCATCACCTCCAGCCTCACAGAGGTGAAAACTGCCCAAGGGAATGAACAGGCGTGCCTAAATCATCCAGAAACTAAACTAAGCAGCGGAGAGAGGGGACTAACATTTATTTAGCCTCTCTTATGTACTAGGCACTTTTATATATACCGTCTCATGAATCCTTGCCCCTCTATCATAAAGATAATTGCCCACTTTCATGGCTGAGGAATCAGTCTCGGAAAGGTTACTTAACTTGCCCTAGGTCCCACTGCTCTGAAGACTGTGCTCTATCTAGCATACTACACTTGCCTTCCCTCTGCCCTCCTTTGCCTCCTGTGCCTTCTCACCCCTCACCTCACCCCACCCCCACCCTCAGGTCCATTCTCTTCTCTTCTCCATCATAATCCTTAATCAGCCCAACCTAGGCCTTTTTCAAGCTGGAGAAACTGAGACACAGATACCACTCAATGCCTGTGTATTTAAAGAAGGAGACCCAGAGGGAGTTCCAGGCTTGCCTACCCCTAATATTTGTCGGCCTGGCCAAGAGTACAAATGGAAGCCCAGATACCATATGACTAAATAAATCAGACAAACTATTCTTCCTTGTGACCTTTGCAATATGTAGTCGTCTTTCAATATTCATGGGGTACTGGCAGGGGATTTGTTCTAGGACCACCCCTGGAACTAATTCAGGGGATTCAGATACCAGAATCTGTAGATGCGCAAGTTACTTATATAAAATGGCATAGTACTTGCATATAACCTACAATATCTTCCCATACACTTAAATCATCTCTAGATTACTTATAATACCTAATACAATGTAAATGCTTAAATAGTTGCTGGTGTGGGCAAACTGAAGTTTTGCTTTATGGAACTTCCTGGAATTTTTTTTTAATATTTTCAATCCACGGTTGGTTGAATCCATGGCTGAGAACCTGTGGATATGGAGGGCTGAGTGTACCTTTACAATTTCATGGAAGACAGGTTTGAATTAAGAATTCTTAGACCCCCCAGAGTTCTGCACCAGAATAGGGGGAAGAGAGGGAATCAGCCTCCAGCCTGGCCCCCTTCTCCTCCCAGCCCCAGTGTGGGGGATCTGTATACACACATACACTTCCTGTCTGCACATCTAAACTCCAGCCATACATTCCGTGGGCTCTAGAGCACAGTCTGCCTCAGTAGGATGGACTTGAAGAAGCTCAGCACAAGCCCTACAAGTGGGCTGGAGCTGCTTAGCAGAGAATTCTGAGGCCCTAGAAATCTTTAGTGGGGGCTTCAAGGTGGGGCACAGGCTCCAGGTGGGCATGTCCTCTCCCTGTAGGCCAGAGGGGGGCCACTTAAACCCAGGGCCCCAGACAGGAGCCCCTGCTGTCCACGTCTAAGTGCAGCACTAACCAAGGGAATCAAACTTTAGAGCAAAAGAGTAAGCATGTTGAAGAGGGAAACAGGGTCAAGAGGAAAAGATTTTTTAAAAGTTAATTGGGTCAGAGTTCCCAGAACTTTCTGCCAAAGTAGGGGAAAGGCCACAGCTTGGGAAGACAGAAGAGACAGCAGGAGCTGTCTGATTCATGGCCCACCTGGCTCCCTGCCTTACAGCTTTTCAGCTAAAATCCCATCCCTCCTCTGAGCCCCCATCCCCCTCCCCCAGTTCAGCTGTGTGCTACTCAGCACCTTCTTCATGGTACTCTTAAGAACAAGAAATACAGCGGTAGGAAGTGGTCAAGTAAAACCAAACATGTACTGGACAGATAGTTATGGATGAGGGACACAGCTGCCCCACCACGTCAGACTCAAGAACACTGCAGGGAAAGGGGCCCAGTTAGCTAGGGGCTGGGAAGACCCTGTCCTGCAGAGAAGTCCTCGAAGACTCTACTACCTTGGGATTACAGGACAAGTCTAGAATGTTAGCCAGAATGTAAGGCCTAGACCTCCTCAGGCAGAATTAAGTTCTTAGTTAATGCTTTTGGGTGATAACAATGGCTGGGAGCCAAGGACCCTAAAGAGGAACCTCCTTCTGGCCCTTCCTCTAAGACCAACTTACACCAGATACATACCAAGCGCATGAGCAGAGAAATGGATTCCCGATTTCTGGTTTTAAGCTTGTCAGTCTCCTGGCCCAGCTGCAGGAGGCTGACGGAAGCTACCTGTAAGGGAAGAATTTGTAAGGAAGCAGATTTTTATGGTCAGAGTAGGACAGCCTCAGACTACAGAAGTCAACAAAAGATCAAGGAGGTGAGTTAAAAAGTGCCAGGATGTTCCTGGAGGCTCAGGGTGGGCAAGCGGCAAATCCCCCGGGTTTCAGAGATGCACACTGCCTCTAAACTAGCCAGTGCAGACAACAGGAGCTTGCTGGGGATGCCGGAGGAGAGGCTGCAAGGGGCGAAGAAAGAACCTGCAGCAGAGGCAGGTAATACTGTATGCCAGGAGATTAATCTCTTTTCCTAGGCGGCCTCCAGACACCACTGTCGTCAGACTGTTTACAGCTGACTCCCCACCCGACCAGAGACAGAGCTGGGCCTCTGATTCAGACACAGTGTTCTTGGTATTCTCCTCCTGTCAACTCCCAAATGGCTGTCCTCTTCGTTCACCTTCAGGCCCCCAACAGATCAAAGAGGGAGAAAGAAATGTCACTAATTGCATCCCAGGCCCAGGTTACCTGTATTTAGCAAACAAAGAGGGTAAAAGGGGAAAGGTGGCGGGGGTGGGGGGTGGGGGGGTGGGGGGGGTGTCGGGTGATTCCCTTCTCACTCCATCTTAGAGATCTGGTATGAATCCTCTTTCTATCCAAGATGCTCAGAGCCCATTTTGTGTGGCCTGTTGTCCCAGTTTAAATAGAGACCCTCTCACTAAGCTTCCAAGTCCCTGGCATGTACTTCTCAGGTCAAGAGTGTGATTCCCTAGAGCATATGATCTACTGTTTCCTCCTAAAAGGAGACAGATAAGGACCTAGTTTTTAAATCAGGACCATGCTTTGCAAAAGAATAAGCTCCCTATTGCTGAGAATGCTCAAGCAGGCAGTGGGTACTGGACCATGTTTCAGAAGTGTATGGAGGGGATCCCTCCATGGAGTATTTAGAATGGGAAGCTCTGGGGCCTCTTTGAACAAAGGAAAGAGATTACTTATTCTGTGATTTTCCAGAGGCAAAACTTAGATCAATAATGATAGCTACAGGGAGTCAAACTTTGGCTAAAAAAAATTTTAACAATTTTTTTCAAACAAATTGGACATAACCTATAGTAAAATCAGCTGCTTGATTGTAAGTTCCAGTCCCTAGAAATCTAGACCAGTGATTCTCAAAGTAAGATCACAGGATGGGCAGCACCAACGTTACCCGGGAACTTGTTGAAAATGCAAAATTTCCAGCCCCACCTCTAATCTACTGAATCAGAAATTCTCCAGGTGATTCTGACTTACAATGAAGTTTGAGAATTTGAAAAAAGCTTGACTTTTTATCAGTATTAGAGTTGAAAAGGGCCTTATAAAACTCAGCGTCTCTCCAACTTCACTGTGCATCTGGTCTCCTGGAGACCTTGTTAAAAACAGAGGCCTTGACTCACCCTAGAATGTTCTAATTCAGTAGGTCTGGTGTAAGGATCAGAAATCTGTATTTTAACAAATTCCTCAGGATAATGTAATGCACACCAAGGTAGTGAATCATGGATTCAGTTTAATCTTTCTATTTAATAAATGGGAAAACTGAGGCCCCAAAAGTTTGGGTCTTCAGAGATCACACAACTGCTTAGTGGCAGATCCAAAACTAGAACTCAGATTTGCTAACTCTTAGTCCAATGCTCCTTCCAAGTATTTGGGCAGAGGCTGAAATACCAGCTGTTAGAGAATCTAGAAGAAACCCCTGCCTTTCACAAAGTGGCCTCTCACTACTTAATGAATAGGATGGGAGGTTAGGCTCCAAGGCCTGCTCAACAATAACTGTCTATGGATTTAAGTCAAACCAATTCCCACCAGACTTTGCAATCGTCCATTCCTTATAACGTATACCCACTCACCACCAGAAATTCCTTGAGGTGAGTTTCAATGTTCTTGTTGTAGAGGGTGAAGAGGGCAGCAGACACCTGGATGATGGCTTTGGTCAAGCAGTGAATATTGTTGCTGTAACCTAGGTTATTATTGACAAAGAGGGAGAGAAAGGAAAGGAAAGTGAGCCACCCCAGGCGACCCCAGCTGGTAACTTCTCGTTTTTTCAGGCTGGGCCATCCCTATTTGACACCAAAAGGACTGGAAGGCATTTGAGGATTAGGAGAAGGATATTCCTATGTAATTTCACTGGAATTGAATTTTAGGGATAGTTCATTCTCGAGTGCTTTTTGAAACAGAACTTTACATCTGAGTCAGAAGTCTGTGTTTTCCAGATAAATGTCTCCGTCTCATCTCCCGACCCCAGGACACTAACCTAAACTGCACTGGTCCCTCAAACCTACTCCTGGGCTTCCCTGGTGGCGCAGTGGTTGAGAATCTGCCTGCCAATGCAGGGCACATGGGTTCGAGCCCTGGTCTGGGAAGATCCCACATGCCGCGGAGCAACTGGGCGCGTGAGCCACAACTACTGAGCCTGCACGTCTGGAGCCTGTGCTCCGCAACGGGAGAGGTCGCGATAGTGAGAGGCCCGCGCACCGCGATGAGGGGTGGCCCCCGCTCGCCGCAACTGGAGAAAGCCCTCGCACAGAAACGAAGACCCAACACAGCCATAAATAAATAAATAAATAAATAAATTTATTTAAAAAAACAAACAAACCAACCTACTCCTTACTTACCATCCTTCTCAATGCTATAGAAGGAAGCTGGGTCCATGGCAAGGAGGGGGAGGGAAACGGCAAGAAAGATCAAGAGCAGGCAGGCCACCTTATATTCTTCCTCAGGGGATGACGTATCTGGAAAGAAGGAAAAAGGAAAAGAGAGTAAGGTCAGCAAACAGGAGTTTTCTGCCATGGGGTCCTACTTCGCAGAATTACTAGGAGGATCACATGAGAAAATATCTGTGAAAATTACTTGCAGAGCACTATAGGCAAGTCATGACTGCGGCAGGGGACAGTACTAGCCTCCGCTGATGGCGAGAGGCCTGAGCCCTGGAGGCCTCCCCTGGTGACTGAGCACAGCTCTTGGCAAAGGGCTCTGCTGACACGCAGTCTGAGGGCACTCTGTCAGCTGCCTGATGGGGTACAGAGGCAGGAAGGAGAGGAAAGAGTCTCACCAAAACCGAGAGAGAAGAGGGAGAGCCAGTCTGGCAATTTTAAAAGGGCTTACTACCAGCCCCCTGATTCCATCCTATTCTGAGTGTGTACAAGTACGAATGTGCTAATCCGAGGAAATGTGTAATGGAAAGATAAGAGACAAGTGTGAGTCCAGGGGAGGAAGTGCATGGTGTCAAGGTGATTTTAGGGGAGGGGAGAGCACAAGATCATTCTGGGGAACTTGGATGCTATACCACACAACTTAGTATGAATTCACGTCTACTGTGTATTGTTCGCTCATCGTTTCGTTTGCATGACTCATTTCCCCAACCAGATTGTAAGTTTCTTTGAGCACCTGCTGAGTACCAGACTCTCACTTAATACTTTTTAGCTGATTGACAGATCAACTGGTTAGAATCTGACTAGAAATCTAAATTGCCTGTGGAAGTATTTTCTGGGGATTAGAGACTATGCTTTAAGTCTTTCCTTAGCTCCAATTTTATAACCTCTGAATTCACAATCCCAAATAAAGGCTTCTTTGAGATTGACATTTTTCCACCCCAAAATAGGGCCCAAGCCCTCCGTTGCCCCCTTTCCCCAATCTTACCAGTTTTCAGATTGGCAATGGCAGCCACCAGAGCTGGGTCAATGTCACAGCCCACCCCTGCAGCAGATGCCAGCTCAAAGACACTCAGGGTCACCTGGTAGAGAAGAAAACAACATTCTGGAGGGTATCCCCTGGAGAGAAGTGCTTGACAGAAGCTACAGGCAGTCAAGACTCCTGGATCACAGATTTTAAACTTTTGGTGTCCTATCATCTTTTCTAGGTATTCCTTTCATAGATCTCCCTAACCTACACGGGAAAGAGGAAAAAAAAAAAAAAAAAAATCCAGTGCTTTAGCTTGGCATTCAGATTCTCCACAGTACAAATTTATTTTTTCAACCTTATTTCCTCAAATGCTTCCTACAGTCAATGCAGCCAGGGTAATTTATTCACTGTCTCCAAGCTACAACTTACTTTCTTACTTGCATGCTTCGGTTCATGTGCTTCCCTCTTCTAGAGTGTCCTGTCTTCTTGAGAGATGATAGAAAATATATATATTGGTCCCTGCCCCTGGTTCCTGACACAGGGCTCCTAAAACCCGTATAATTTCCTAAGTGATAAAAACACTAGGAGCATTTTTTTGTTCTTATGCGGCAACTCTGGGTGCGCTCCCGAACAGCTCCTGGATGGCGGCTGGTCACCAGAAAGACCAAGCTTGGTTAGAAGCTGGGAATTTTCAGCCGCACCACACCCCCACTTCTCCAGAGAGGGGAGCGGGCCTGGAAACGGAGGTAATAATTGATCATGCCTACGCGAGGATAAAATCCCAACAGTACGGGGTTCAGAGAGCCTGCAGGCTGAGAGCACAGCCACGGACCAGGAGGGCGGTGAGCCCGACTCCACGGGGACAGACGCTCCTGCCCTCAGGATCCTCCCAGACCTCGCCCCGTGTATCTCTCCCTCTGGCTGTTTATCTTATATCCTTTATCACATCCTTCAATAAACTGGTGGATGTGTTTCCCTGAGTTCTGTGAGCCACTCTAGCAAATTAATGGAAAATAAGGAGGGGGATATTGGAACCTCCGACCTACAGCCGGTTGGTCAGAAGCACAGGTGACAACTCAGGTTTGCAACTGGCTTCTGAAGCGGGGAGTAGGTGCAGACTTGTGGGAGTGAACCCTTAACCTGTGTGATCTGACACTATCTTCAGGTAGATAGTGTCAGAATTAAGTTTCAGGACACCCAACTGGTGTCACAGAGAATTGGTGTGGGGGAAAAACCTCCACACATTTGGTGACCAGAAATATCAGAAATGAAGTGTTCTGTGTGAGAGGAAAGAAGACTCGCAGGAGAGAAACACGCAGGAAAGAACTGGGTTTTTCCCTACGTAGGAAGGAAAAAAGTCTAGAGTTTTTCCTATTTACCTCTCCTCTACTTATATCTAAGTGACACCCACACTTGAGGCCTAACTCAAATCTCATATTCTCTATGGAGCCCTCCCTGTTGACTTCAGCCCAAGCTCATCTCTCCCTCCTTAACCTGGCACCGCTTACTTCGCAGTGATCACACGCAGCACTTGGTATCATCAGTTTTCTTTTCAGATTGGAGGTGAGACGTATGGCTTATCTCATCAAATAGATTACAATTTTTTTTTTAACCTCATGGAATAGAGAGGGGAGAAAAAGCCTTTGGAGTGAGAAGATCTGGGTTCAAATCCTAGCACCACCACTTACTAAATGTGTGACCTTGGCTAAAAGTTACTTAACTTCTTCGAGCCTCCATTTTCTCATCTGTAAAAGTGGGATAATGATACCTACCTCACAGAGTTGCTGTGAAGATTAAATTAGACCACATGTGTAAAGCATCTACCCTAGTGACTCACAGAGTCACCAAGAGACTAATAACCATTATCTCTTTCGCTCTAGTTCCTTTCTCTCAAAGCCAGGAACTCTGCATTTCTTTTATCCTCTCTAGGTTTTAACACAATGCTAAGCACATAGAAGGCATTCAGTTAATACTGATTGATTGATTCCTGAATCCCTCACTGTACTTAGAATCAGGTTCCCAAGATGTAGCCCCAAACACCCACCCACCCACCCACCCACCCACCCACCCACAAAGTACTCAGACCCCTTTTGAGGTTAAAAAAAAAAAAAAAGGACTTGAAAATGTTCTGAGAGAACAAGGATAACTGTTTCAACAGTAGATAACTAAGTAGAGTATCTTATGCAAAGAACCCCACAGACATAACAATAAACACACTGCCTGTGGTGCTGGACACAGGAAGTTAACCTCAGCCACATCCTGCTCTGCCCTTTATTTAAATTCCCTACTAACTAAATAACCCTGCTTGTGGCACCCATGACTTAGGAGATCAAGGACCTGGTCCATGACCTGTGGTCTTCTGGAGGAAGAAAGTGATCATTGGAGGAGCTTCTGTTCTCTTCTCCTAATCTTCTCACCCCCCTGAGGCAGTAACAGAATCTCTGACGGACAGGCCAATCGCCCGCGCCACCCGACCTGCTTATTCTCCCAGGCAGGCAGAGCCTAAAGCTCGGAGCTGCCTGGAAGATGCCAGCTAGACACACTCCTGACAGGCCAGAGCGTTCAGCCCCGCCACCAACAGCTGCCCGAACCCCAGGCTCACCATGACACCAAAGACCTGGCCTGAAGGAGCAGCCCGCCCAGTGAAACGTCACCCCCTCAGGGCCCGTGACCCCTTGACCCTCATCATCTGATTTCAGGCAGAGCGAGGGGAAATGTTCACAACTCTTTTGACCTCAAGGTAAAGGAAGTTTTTTTTTCTAAGTTTTCTTTTTTTTTTCTGACTACTTCCTGTTAACCAGTTTCCTCTTCTCACAGACCTCCCTCCCTTAACGGAATCAATTATAAGAGAAGTGCCCTGCCCTGTGCATTTGAAGGTCCTTGTTCCCAGCCTTCAGCTGTATTTCCTGCAAAACATACTTGTTTGTTCTAGGTGATTCAAAAGGCAAGCTGACGTGAGGTGGGGGAGGGGGAATGGATGTTTAACTAGGGTGCTTACAGAGTCCCCTCCGCCTTTCCCCATCTCTAGAGGAAATGAGGCCCAAGGCAGGTGACACACGCACAGAGGAACCAGAAAGTTTCAGAACTAGGAGGAAGAAAAGGCCAGAAAAAGAAAGGAAAATCTGAGGGCAGGCAGGGTGGGTAGGAATGGAAGAAACAAATTTTACAAAAAGTACCCAGGCTCCTGACTAAAGAGGGGACTTGTCTGCATATAGTTGGGTATCTAATTTGCACATCTTAGGAGAAAAGCTGTACGAACTCTCCTAGACCTTACTCCTCTCCCTCCAGTAACGTTTCCCTAGCCCCCGCAGGATCTCCCCTGGGCTCCCCAGCTGTGCACCCTCTCGTCTGACCAACGCCCCTCCCTCCACAAAATCTTCCCCAACGTGTTTCTATTCAAATTCTGGCTCTTCTCCCTGCAGTATTCTTCAGAGCCCTCTCTCCCTTACAAGATCCTAGCTCCATCCTTTTTCAACAACAAAAATCTCCTAATTAGATTCCACTTTGCACTCTCCCATACCTTGATATCTGTGTCTGGGGTGACAAACTCCTTCAGGCACTCAATGGGACCCATAAGAAATGGGCAGTGGGAGGAGAAAACCTGGAGGAAAGAGAGTACAAATGAGTCCAAGGGACAGTGGCCGTTGCCTTCAAACAGGTGGAAACAAAGAAACAAGAAAAGGGCCTCAGCTTAGATAAGAACTTAGCCAGCTTCCCATGCTACTTCTCTCCTCATGCGTCTAGGTTTCTTCAGCTCATCTAGCCTCAAAGAACTTCCAGGACCTCTACCGAATTAAGCTCCGTTCTCCTCAATGCTCACCAACCCTTTCCACAACTTCTCACACAAGCCCTACCCAAGGCTTTATCCTGTGGCAGCCCCCTCTCCCCCAGCTCACCTCCCGAAGTCCCTCTTGGGCCATGGCCCTAAAACTGAGGATAACTCCAATGATGGTCATACGCTTCAGCACATTATCAGCCCCTGAGGAGAAAGAAGAGCGTTCAAGAAGAGAACTTAGGAGAATGGCAACGGTTTTGCTTCTTCAGACCCAGCCTAGGCCCCAGAGCCCCCAAAACCCGTCATCCACAATGCTTTTCCCACAGTTCCTTCTCCCTTTAGGAGACGTGCTCACCCATCAGCTGGGGAAGCAGAGAAGCCATCAAGTCTGCCTTGCTAAAGTTGGATCTGATCTGAACAAGTACATCCATGTTTTCCACCACCAGCTTCTGCAGCCAGGACACAGAGCCATTAAGCACGAAAAGATGAGACCCATGGTACATCTTCCCCCCCGGTCTCCTACCCCTACCCTTCTTCCCCCAGGGGCTGGACCTTCTTCCCGGGGACTTGCTTCCACAGTACCTTCAGCTCCACAATCTGAGAGGTCACATGCCACATCAGGTTTTCACTCAGGAACTTCATGCCATAGGGGCCCAGGAGTTCAGCCAAAGCCCGCAACTCTGGAATAGAGTCACAGAGGTCCCAGGTGGGACTCAGAGGACACTGGTGCTTTTGCACAATAGCTATAGGGTAACGTGAACACCTTAAGTGTTTTTCAGCAAGGAAAGGAAGTGGGAAGTTGGAGAGCAAACGTAGCCTGAAATCCTGTATTCAGGTGACAGGTCTGGCCTGCCTGTGGGACAACTTACCCTCTCCCCACTGGTACTCATGCCATGACGTACCACAAATGATAACTATTTACTTTTCATTCCTATAAGAATCTAGACTTTCCCAGTCCCTTTACATGGCACCTGGGCTTTACTCTTGCTGCACTAGCTGCACTAGCTTTATCAGATGTTAAGCCCCTCTCTGAGCCTCAGTTCACTTCTCTGTAAAATGAAGAAATTAATATCCACTCTGAATACCTCACAGAGTTGATATGATAGCATAATCAGTACACATCCCCAGACTCCCAGCTGTCTTTTCCCCTAAATTCTTCTTCCCTCAAGTCTGCCCCATTACCTTATCCCTCCCTACCCAGCCTGCTTCTGGCCCTTTGTGAATTAAATAAAACCTGGCTGAGGAAATCCCACGTTAGAAACACTAGTGACAAATTCAGACAGGGAAGAGCTCCAGCTATGATCTTTGGCTATGGGCGGTCCCAGCAGAGAAAACCATAAAGACCAGAAGTAACAAGAGACCAGTAGAGGAAAGGTGAGTTTAACATAGTTAACAAGAGTTCAGAGGGAAAAGGAAATCAAGGCTCCACACTCAAGTGTTTAAAGGCAGGACCAGTTGATCTCCACCTCTACCATTGACAAAGGAAGTGGAACTGGTCACAGCAGCTGACACAGAGCCTCATGTGGAATAAATACTAAACATTTTTAGAGTCACCTATTTACGATAGGAACAACTGAGCTGAGAACTAGAAAAGGATTTCCTAACTGGCCAACTTAGATAATTCTAAAATGGCTGACAGAGAGGCAGAGGGGCTGAACTGCCTTCTCTGGAGAGAAGACACACTGATCTACTGATTTGGATCGGCCAACTCTCCTTACTCTAGTCCTCTCTAGGCTATAACCCTAGGGCATCCTTCTCTATCCATCTATTTTTGCAGCAGCATTGCCCCATCACCATGGTAACCCAGGGAAATTGGGGTGGGGGTGGTAAAAGGGGGAATCAGCATTACCTCCTGCTGCTCGTCAGTTGTCAGCGAGACCTAAAGCTGATTTTAGATGCTGCCTACAGTCTGTGGGAGGAGTTGATAAGAAGGGGACATCTGAAGCCTCCAGCAGGTAAAGGGTAGGGTCAGCTCACTGATGGAGTCAGTATGAGGGTAAGAAGAAGGCAGAGCTGGAAAACAGAACTGTATACTCTGACTTTCATAACACCCCCCAAGGAAGGGGAAGAATGGGGAGGGCAGGGTCATTGAAACATCTCCTACCTGTCTCAGATACCACGCGGGGTCCATGATTTATACGGAGGTGAGAGGAAGCAGGAAGCAGTGGGATAGTTCATGAATCAGTCAGTCAGTAAAACAAATCTATTAAAAAGGATCTGCATGGCTTCAAGCCCTCTTTAAAAAGAGGATAACTTCCCAACTCATTCACGACACACTCATCTGCCTGCCTTGAGACACAAAAGCACTTCTATACACTGGGAAGCAGCGTGACAGAGTGACTAAGCACCCAGGTTCTGGAATTTGACTGCCTTGAGTTGAAATCCCAGTTCTACTATCTATGAATGATGTATGACCTTAATCAAGCTCCTTAACCTCTCTGTGTCTCAGTGTCCTCATCTGTAAAATGGGGGTAATAAGAGTACCTACCTCAAGGCTGCTGTGAGGAGTAAAGGAGTTAAATACATGTGAACATTTAGAACCAAGCCCACACTAAATGTCATCCATTATCTCATCATCATTATTAAACATCAGCAATCCAAGCACTAGCTAAGGCTCTAAAACTTATCCCTCAGGGAGAAGATGCCATGACGTCAGACCACTGTTTAATAATTCCAAACATCAGAATGTCCTCCTTACATTTATCCTTTACCCCTCATTATATGTCCTACTCTATACTCTTTGTGGAAATGGAAAATAACCATTTACTACCCTTCGAAGACTAAATCCTTTCAGTGACTTGAGTGCCCCTGCCTAGCTCCTAACTCCCCTCATCCTCCCTCTCCACCTTCAACCCCCAAGCCACTCCTCAATTCTGGGTCTCACTTGAAATCTCTTTTTACTGTCCCTAAGGTAGAATCTAGCAGAGATCTAGGAGAGTACAGAATGAGCCTCTGGGAAGGTAGGAGAATTTAGATGGGATCCATAGGTTAAGATATTGTATTGAGGGGAAAGGTTCGGCTCCCTGACAGGAGACCAGGCTCTGGGCTCACCAGAGATGTCAGAGAACTCCTCTGCGCTGAAGTTCTGCTCCCCTTCTCTGGGGAGGCTGATGAAGGCCTGCATGGCTGGTGAGAGGATAATGGTCCCACTGCTCGCCTGTCTAAGCAGACTTTCTAGGTACCTACAAGGTTCACAAGAAAGCACAGAAGATTAGTGTTCAATCCTTTCTCCCTACCACCACCACTGGGCTCAGGAAGAGAAACTCCACCAAAGGCTGGGGTGGGGAGAAGAGACTCAAAGAAGACAGTACAACACTCTAATTAACACCCCAAGCTGTTGGCTCAGAAACAACTGGCAGTAGCGTGGTTCCGCTTTGCCCCTAATCTGCAGGGCATTTGGCTGTGCTGTCAGAGGTAATGGTGTGCACGCCCTACCACCTTTTCCAGCTACTGCACACCCCTCACCCTTGGCCTTCCTCTGTCAGGTGAGACAAGCCTAAGCTGACAAGACAAAAAATTCCTACTAATTGGGCTCCTCTGAAATATACTTAGCCTCAACCTCTCCAACGAGAGTGTTGGACTAAGGGCCTAGGACCCTGGAAGCAGGTCTCAAGTCAAACCTCCTGGACAGAGAGAGGCCCCGTGAACACTTGTCATCCAGTCTCCAAATATGCCCTCCTGACCTCTGGGCAAGCTGAGAAGGCCTCCAGCCAGTGTCAGCAGAGGGCGTGGCAACGCCTGCCACTTACCCAGGCACTAGCTCTGGGCCTAGGTCTTACAGAAGTCACAAGCTAACCAGGGGTAGGTCAAAACCAGCACTCAAACGTGAGGGTTTTTCCTTTTAATTTGAATTAGTTGCCAAATTTTGGAAACTGAGAGATTTTACATTAAAATAAGGATTTAGTGGGGCAGCGATCAGATGGAGCTAAGTGGCGGCTGCCGCCTTTTAGAGGGGCATGCCCCCTTCAACTATTCAAAGTCCCCACCTAGCCCACAACACCCATTTACCTTACCTGCCAGGCCCCTGTTGGCATTTTATTGTAAACCTTGTCTCAGTCTTTCCCCCTCCTCAGGGGGTTCTTTGCAGCCGGGCTCCTGCCGAGCTGATACTGGATTAAGAACGCCACCCAGTGGCTTAGGGAGGTAGGAATCCAGCTCCTCTCCATCCTTAACCCTCAAAGGAAATACTGCTGACCCCTGCCTCCTCCAGTCTGGGGGAGGAGGCCCCTTTCGCTATGAAGAACAATCTACTAGACGTGACACGGTCATGTCGGGAGGTAAGGAGCAGGTAAGGAGACAGTGCTCCGGAGAGATGGTGTGAGACAGAATGGTCTCCAGGGGGAGAAACTGGACAAAGAGAGAAATAAGAGAACTTCAGAAAGAGGAAGAGAGATCACTTGAAATGAAAACAGTAAGAATCCAGAAAAGGAAGGTTAAGAACGGCAGATTAAGAGGAAAAGGGTCAAATTGCTACAGAGTAGATCAATGGATGTTACATGGAAGCTTAGAAAGAGACCTCATGATGGACAGAGGGGATCTGAGTTTGCCCCAGCTTACAGCTTCAGTCCTTGGGCAGAAACAAGCTTCTGTTTGGGGGTCTATGACCCTAGGAGCTAAAATGCCTGGTCCCGAGGTCCTACTGCATAAAGGAAAAAGTGCTAACAAAGAAGTAAGGCAGTGAGAGAGGATAAGCAACACTGACCAATTTGTGTAGAGAGTGGTGATAGTCTGTTCCCCACACGAGTCCAGTGGTTGCGTCTGCTGCAGGAGGGCATTGCGGATGACTCTGGACACATCTGCACCCAAAAACTGGGCCAGTGACTTTATGAAACCGATGTACGCTTTGACTCCTGCCAAGAGCTCAGAAGGCCTGGCGATCTCCTGGGTTGTGGCATTGTAGCCAGCCAGCCACACAATGGCTCTAGGTGACAAAAACCATAATCACAATCATAATGACAAACATAGTAACAGTTATCACATTTATACTGTGTTCTGGGTGCTGTACTATGATTTAACTACACGCATTATCTCATGTAAATCTCACAGCAACCCAATAAGGTAGGTACAATTATTATCCCCATTTTACGGATGAAGAAACTGAGACACAGTAAGCCACTTGCCATCTGTGAAGACCACACAGCTGGCAAGTGGCAGAGCTGGGACCTGAATCCAATAACATTTGATTCTCAATCACCATGCTCTTCTGCCTCCAACGGAGAAATTAAATCAGGTTGTAAAAGACCTGGGCTCCCAAATGCCATCTAACTGTACATGCTTGCTTACAACCTCCTGCATTCTCAGGGCCAGCATTTGTCTTTTCTCCTCGGAAAAAATTAGTTCCAATCACTGTCAGAAATGCAAAACCACACCCAGAAATCCTTAGAAGTGCAGTGCAATCCCAAGTGGCCACAGGATGCCAGGTGGAGAGAGAGTACACTTGGCTGGCACACATCTATAGCCAACCTTAGAGAAGGCAGAATAACTGTCCACACTGTATTATTTTAGGGGCACACCAGGAACACCCCTCCTCACTGGACTCCCAGCCCCTTCCAAAATACCTTCCCCAGGAACCTGAGAATTCACAATTAGAGTCAGTCCTCTGCCTGAGGCTTTCTTCCTTGTTAAAATGTAAACAGTAGGGGAAAGAGGGACATTAGTCTTTGCCAACACAAGCTTTTGTCAGTCATCTGCACATCAGTATGAAAGAGTCCATCAGGTTCTCCCTAAAGCCATAGATGTTTGGGAGTTTTTTGTTTGTTCTGTGTTTTTGGAAAACTGTTTATGGCAGGGGAGGGGAAGGGAACAGGAGGGCCTACTCCCCAGATGAAAAGGAAAAGAGAAGAGGTACCACTTGAGGAAAAATACTACGGAAGGGACAGACGGGAGGCAAGCCTAATCTATTTTAGAGTTTTCATTGAGGCCAAACCTTTAGGCCAACTTCCAGGCTTTAGGAACCATGATGCCAGTGACATGCTGCTCCAGGGCCTAGAAACCATTGCCAGCTTCTGAAGGTTTACGCATGGATGATTATCAAATTGTCATCTTCTTGACATTTTTTTTTTTATAAGTTTATTTATTTATTTATTTTTGGCCGTGTTGGGTCTTTGTTGCTGTGCGCAGGCTTTCTCTAGTTGCGGCGAGTGGGGGCTACTCTTTGCTGCGGGGCTTCTCATTGCGTTGGCTTCTCTTGTTGCGGAGCACGGGCTCTAGGCACACAGGCTTCAGTAGTTGTGGCTCACGGGCTCTAGAGCACAGGCTCAGTAGTTGTGGCGCACGGGCTTAGTTGCTCGGCAGCATGTGGGATCTTCCCGGGCCAGGGCTCGAACCCGTGTCCCCTGCATTGGCAGGTGGATTCTTAACCACTGCGCCACCAGGGAAGTCCTTCTTGACATTTTATATGCACCTGAGACACTTCCTTCCATATAGCTGAAGTGTACGGAATGAAAACAAACTAATTTTACTGTCACCCAAGCAAAAAACTAATTGAAAAATTAGCCTGCATCTCCGACAGTCAAGGCACAGACTCCTAACTGTTCTCCCTACTCCTGTCCTTGGCCCCCCTAGTGCAGACAGAGTGAACCTACTGAAATGTTGAGTGAAATCATGTTTCTTCTCTGCTTATACCCTGCCTAGGCTCCCCGTCTCACTCAGAAGCAAAGCCAAAATCCTTACAATGGCATAGAGCCACCTGAACAGTCAGTCTGCCACTCCTCCAGCCTCTCTGACCTCACGTCCTACCAGTCTCCCCCGGGCTCATACTGTTCTCCTCCTTGTTCCCTGAACATACCAGGCATGTTCCCACCTCAGAGCCTTCGCACTTGCTGTTTCCTCCGCCCAGAATGTCCTTTCCCCAGATAGTCACCCACTTGGCTTCCTCAATTCCTTCAGGAGTTCACTCAAATGTCACTTTCTCAAGCAGGCCTTCCCTGGCCACCCTATGTAAAATTTCACCACCACCACCGCTACACACTTCCCATCTCTTTTTCCTGCTTTAACTTTCTGCTTAGCATTTAGTTTCTAATCTACTATATATCCTACATTCTTATTTTGCTTGTCTCTAGGGTAAGCTTTATGTGGCCAGGAATCTTTATTTCTTTTGTATACTGCTGTATTAACAGCTTCGAGAACACTGATGACACACAATAGATGTTCAATAAATACTTGTTAAGTGAATGAATAAATATACTACGTATTGCAAAATGAAACACAGAAGACTAGGAGATTATTCATAAAAACTTTTTCCCCTCACTCCCCTAATTTGCCTACTATAGTGCCCAATTTCAATATAAGGACTGTTCCTGCAGCTTCAGGGAGCAACAGAATGAGAGGCAAAGTGGAGGGAAGGGAATTTATTTTGTTGAGGCCTATATATGTCACTCATTATTATCTTTAATTCTCTACCAATTCTCAATTACAGGTAATTCTCATTATAAGGTAAATATCATTATCCTTACTCTATAGGGTAGGAAATTAAGGCTCAAACAAGTTAGATAACCTGCTCTGATGTCTTAGCTAACAGCATCAACACAGATCTGCTGACTGCAAAGGCCCCACTCACCCTACTAAATCAGTGATGACCAGTTCTGGTTGTTCATCAAAACCACCTATAGAGGGGCTTCCCTGGTGGTCCAGTGGTAAAGAATCCGCCTTACAATTCAGGGGACATGGGTTCGATCCCTGGTCAGGGAACTAAGATCCCACATGTCGTGGGGCAACTAAGCCCACGCACCACAACTACTGAGCTTGAGCGCCTCAACTAGAGAGCCCGTGTGCCACAAACTACAGAGCCCACGTGCTCTGTAACCCGTACACCACATCTACAGAGTCCACATGCCCTGGAGCCTGCACGCCACAACTAGAGAGAGAGAACCCGCACGCCACAACTAGAGAGAAGCTCACGCGCTGCAACGAAAGATCCCACACGCCTCAGCGAAGATCCAGCATGCTGCAACTAAGACCCGACGCAGCCAAAATAAATTAAATAAATAAATAAATAATAAAATAAATCTTAAAAAAAAAAGAAACCTATAGAGGTTTGGGGTTCTTTTATTTATTTGTTTGTTTGTTTATTTATTTATTTATTTTTGGCTGCGTTGGGTCTTCGTTACTGCGTACGGGCTTTCTCTAGTTGCGGCAAGCAGGGGCTACTCTTCGTTGCAGTGCATGGGTTTCTCATTGTGGTGGCTTCTCTTGTTGCGGAGCACGGGCTCTAGGCGCACGGGCTTCAGTAGCTGTGCACGCGGGCTCAGTAGTTGTGGCTCGCAGGCTCTAGAGCACAGGCTAAGTAGTTGTGGCACACGGGCTTATTTGCTCCGCAGCATGTGGGATCTTCTTAGACCAGGGATCAAACCCGTGTGCCCTGCATTGGCAGGCAGATTCTTAACCACTGCACCACCAGGGAAGTCTGGGTTCTTTTCATTTATTTATTTTTAAGAGAGATGCTTGGGACCTATGCCAGATTGACTGCATCAGAATGACCACCAAGATGGATCTAATGGAACCCAACTTTGAGAACTACTATACTAAGCAAACAGAAGACAACAAAAGAGTGATACCTGTTGAGTCTGGCCTCCAGATGGCTGCTGAGATACTCAGAAGGGAAGATGGTGTGTTCAAATACACAGAAGCTGTGTACATGATTCATTGTCAGTGCCAATTCTGTCAAGTTTAGGTGTAGCTTGTCCATGCTGGGTAAAATTGAGAAAGTAAAATGAACCTCCATTACAGGTCTGGCACTGCCTGCTAGTATCTGGGGAGGATCTGTCAGGCCCATGACCCTCAGACCCCTTTCATCTTCTGGAAAAACTCAGCCTAGAAGAGTACACATTGATGGTGACTTCAAAGGCAAAGTAGAAAATTCATATTTAAGCGCTTTTCCATATCTGTCATTCCCCACCACCACTTCCGCACTCTTTTGCTGCATCACCTTCCCTCTTTCCTGTTCTCCCTTCTTTGAGGTAGTGCCCTGCTGGCCCCCTAAGGCCTAGGTCCTCACTTGGTGACAATGCTGCGGTTCTTCCGGTGACTCTCAGCTCCTGGTTTGTCCCTCTCAGGCTCTCCTTTTCTCGGAGTCTGCCTCTGCTTCATGGTTTTCTTGTTTTTGGCCTTGCTGATGGTAGTGGCACAGTGCTTAGGTAGAAGCTTTAGAAACAAACACAAGTGAATGGAGATATGAGATTCATTCCTAAAACTGCCGAGTAATCCATCTAACAGTTATAAATAGGTCCCTCCCTTATTGTCTGTTCTTTTCTCGTTCTGCCTTTCTCTCTCTTTCCTTCCATGCATCTCTTCATTTGGAATTACTCTTAGAGCATGATAGCATCCATGAGAAAACTGGTTTTCTTGATAGTCACACTTGTTTTTTTTAAAATCCAAGCTTCTACTGTTTCCAAAAAATCAAGTCTACCTTGATGGGCAAAGGTGCGTCAACCTTGAAGCTATGCAAAGCTGTCTGTGGTAGATTCTGAAAGTAGTTCCAAAAAACGCAACTCCATTAGTAATGGCAACATCACTATTTATTCAAAATGATAACTTTGGAGGTGCCAATACTCATTTGCAAAAGTTTTGGTGTGTGTGAAAATAATACATAATGTTTTAGTCAACCCTGATACAGCACTGAGCAAATATCTTTAACCGTGTCCTTTGCATGTAGTTGGTATTCAGGTTGAACAATGAATATACCCATAATTGTACTTGTTTACATATCTTCCTTGCATTAATTATTAAATTTCTTTCAAACATGTATTTGTACACTTTTCTCCCTTAAATTGGGACGTTCCCCAAGGGCAGGAATTGTGTACCTTTCCTTCTGGGACCCCATCCCAAAAACCCAGCACAGGGCTTAGTGCCCAATAAATACCAAATAATATAGCAGCTAACACCTATTGAGAATTGCATACCAAATATTTAACATACGCTATTTCATTTCACCTTTATGATACTTCTTTTAAGAAACTATTTTTGGACTTCCCTGGTGCCACAGTGGTTAAGAATCTGCCTGCCAATGCAGAGGACACGGGTTCGATCCCTGGTCCAGATGGATCCCACATGCCGCGAAGTAACTAAGCCTGTGCGCCACAACTACTGAGCCTGCATGCCACAACTACTGAGCCCGTGCACCACAACTACTGAAGCCCGCGCACTCTAGGGCCCATGCTCTGCAACAAGATAAGCCACCACAATGAGAAGCCCACAAACCGCAATGAAGAGTAGCCCCCGCTCACCACAACTAGAGAAAGCCCACACGCAGCAACGAAGACCCAACACAGCCAAAAATTTAAAAAAATAAAAAGAAACTATTTTTATCCCCATTTTACATATGAGAAAATGGGAAGGTTAAGTAATAATATAACTGTGCATATGTACACACACACACATACACATGCACATGCACACAACCTGACTCCCCTCCTACCAAAGTTGCTACAAAGCCTGACTCAAACCCAGGAAGGGTGGGTAGTCTAGGAAACCTGAAAGAATCCAGGGCAACAGCAGAACAAGTTCTTCATTTTCAAATTTCCTATAAACTTAGGTTGAGCTAATCATGACCGGGTGCTATGAGTCAGTCAACGGAGGGGAGGAGAAAACAACAGACAAAGACACAAAAGTAAAGCAGAAATTTCCAGCTGAAAATCAGCAAACAGAATCCAGAAGCAAAGTGAAGAATAACACTATGATGGTGAAGTATGTTGAATTAGTGATTCAATATTAAAATCCATTAACATAATTCAAAATACTAATAAAATCAGGAAGGTTGACTCCTCAAAAAAAAAAAAAAAAAAAAAGACACAAAAGCAGCCCTGAGGATAAACACAGAGGAAGTGCCTGAAAATGTTCAGATAGCTACAGATTAGGGTGCAGATGGACAGAAAGGTGAGACAAGACAGGTGATCTGGGGCCACTGTTCTGAGTATGTGTACACAGGGCAGAGAGAGGAGGGGAAGTAAATTAGAAAGTTAACTCATCTCTTGGAACACTTCAAATGAAAGCACAGATTTTGTTGCAGTGCAGCTGTTCAAATTAGAGTATTTTTAGACACCTCTATTGAGCCCCAAGGGAGTAAAGACTGACGATGGGACTACACTAAAAAAAGAAGCCTGCCATAAACTCATGTACACAAAAGCCCTAGCCCTACCTGAAAGGGTTAGAGAGCTTGGTGTTTGAGAAGAAGATAAAGGTAGATAGAGGGGAAGGCGCCAAGGGACTGCAGAGGGCAGACTGAAACAGAGAGAGGGCTGAGCCTACCTGCTCACTCAGGTTTCGCTGCTCAGCACAGACCTCCAGGACACAGTTGCTGGTCTGCTTGGCCAACTCTTCCAGGAAGGAGTTGCAGTGATGAAGACCATGGTTCTTCAGGTGGGGGTACTTTGGGAAAGAGGACCCAAGGAAGAAACTGTCATCACCAGGACAACCACTTCTTCCTCATAATACTGTTCTGAGCCCCAGCCTGAGCCACCCACTCCTACAGAAGAAGCAAATGAGACCCAGAGAGAGTACACATTCTACATAAAGCTGAGACATTTAGGGACTTGCATCAGATACCTATGTTTGTACCCTTCCTGGGACCAAAATCAACCCTTGGAATTGCGTTTCGGGGGAATAAGAATGAGATGTGATTAAAGAGATGACAGGGTTTGGAGTTCAGGGTACTCACCTCCTCTGGGCACATCTCATGAGTGCAGTGGACAAAGTGAGCACAAATCAGGGGAAAAGCAATGGCATAACGCAACATGGCAGGTTCCTCCAGGGTCATAGCAAACATCTTCTCAAAGGTACGAAGATGAAAGCTGAGGAAAAGGGGGAAGGACACTTACAACCAAGGTTTAGGAGCTGGTCCCTTTGAGATAGAGAGAATATTCATTCTTTCAACAAATATTTATTGATATTCACCCCTCCCTCCTTAATTTCCCTACCCTTAAGGTAGACGGGAACCCAAGAAACTCAACCCTTTCAGACTTTTTTACTGGATCCCAGGACAGGTTAGTATTGGGTTGGCCAAAAAGTTCGTCTGGTTTTTTTCTGTAAGATGGCTCTAGTAGCACTTAGTTGTCTTTAACTTCATTTGAAACAACTTTTGTTAGATTGTATTGTGACAGCTGTCATTATCAGCATGCCTTTAAAAAAAAAACTTATCAAAATTGGTGAATTTTTGTGTAGCCATTTTAGTATTGAAGATGAGAGAAAAAAAGCAACATTTCTGGCATATTATGCTTTATTATTTCAAGAAAGGTAAAAACGCAACTGAAACACAGAAAAAGATTTGTGCAGTGTATTGAGAAGGTGCTGTGACTGATCAAAGTTGTCAAAAGTGATTTACGAAGTTTCGTGCCGGAGATTTCTCGCTGGACAATGCTCCATGGTCAGGTAGACCAGTTTAAGTTGATAGCGATCAAATTGAGACATTAATTGAGAACAATCAATGTTATACCACGCGGGAGGTAGCTGACATACTCAAAATATCCAAATCAAGTGCTGAAAATCATTTGCACCAGCTTGGTTACATTAATCGCTTTGATGTTTGGGTTCCACATAACTTAAGCAAAAAACAAACCTCCTTGACCATATTTCCACATGTGATTCTCTACTTAAACATAAAAAAAGTTCCATTTTTAAAACAAATTGTGAAGAGCGATGAAAAGTGGATACTGTACAATAATGTGGAACGGAAGAGATCGTGGGGCAAGCGAAACGAACCACCACCAACCACACCAAAGGCCGGGCTTCATCGAAAGAAGGTGATGTTGTGCATATGGTGGGACTGGAAGAGGGTCCTCTATTATGAGCTCCTTCCGGAAAACCAAATGATTAATTCCAACAAGTACTGCTCCCAATTAGATCAACTGAAAGCAGCACTCAACGAAAAGCGTCCGGAATTAGTCAACAGAAAACACATAATCTTCCATCAGGATAACGCAAGACCACATGTTTCTTCGATGACCAGGCAAAAACTGTTACAGCTTGGCTGGGAAGTTCTGATCCATCCGCCGTATTGCACCTTCAGATTTCCATTTATTTCGGTCTTTACAAAATTCTCTTCATGGAGAGAATTTCAATTCCCTGGAAGACTGTAAAAGGCACCTAGAACAGTTCTTTGCTCAAAAAGATAAAAAGTTTTGGGAAGATGGAATTATGAAGCTGCCTGAAGAATGGCAGAAGGTAGTGGAACAAAAGTGTTAATACGTTGTTCAATAAAGTTCTTGGTGAAAATGAAAAATGTGTCTTTCATTTTTACATTAAAAACCGAAGGAACCTTTTGGCCAACCCAATAATACCTCCTTCCCTTTTCTTGTACAAAATTTGCTATTCCTCCCTCAGAACCTCTGCATGATTTGGGCCCTGATTTAGAAGTCCCTCAGTATTACTAATTCACATCCCTCTCAAAATTTGACACTCAGGCTCCAGAAAACTTTCTCTGATTAATTTCATGAGACTGATCTTTCCTCAACCCTGTATTCTTGCAACATTATGCACATTTGCCATTATTATGTAGATGTCCTTTTCACATGTGGGTATTATACCTCCCCACTCATGTTGAAAGCAGAGAGCAGAGCCAACATATTGTGTTGTGTGTTTGATCCCTCAAAGGGTAGAGTTATGAACAAGTGGTCACTTAGTAAAGGCCGAATGATACCCAAGGAAGACAAACTCATTTGCATTCTCTAGAGACCCTGTTCCCCAGCCCTCCCAATTATTTTCAGTCCTCTCCACTAAACTTCCAAGTTTTCCATGTCTCTTTTAAATCACAATGTCCCAAGAATAAAAAGAAGAAGGAGGTTCCACATATAACCATGAGGAAAAGACAATCAATGAATTATCCCAGAGAAGAGAAGGCTGTGTAAAGTCCAACTGGCTTTCCTAAAGAAAGCCAACACAAAAGGGAATCAACTTCAAATTCCTACCACTTGATAAAAGCTGGAAAGAAGAAGCTGTGGAGTTTGAGCATCCGCCTTTAAAGAGATCTCAAAGAAAACAAGCCTTTCCCGTGTATCTGGGGGAATTAGAGTCCTCCACAGAGGCCAGGCAAGAGATCGGGTCAATTGATAAAGAGCTCTGAGTCAGGACATACCAGAAAGTAGATAAATCAGAAGTTTCCACCAGCATATTCTCTACTGAGTCCAGCATTTGAGAGTGAAAGACAATGAGGTTCATCACCTTGGCTAAGTCAGGGTTCTCGTGCAGGTGCAGGGGAGCCTTAGCCACACTGGTATACGCCTATGGTTGGAGTTCGGAAAAGGGTGGAGAAAAACAAGATAAATGAAAAAGACTCCCAGGCTTGGGACTACAGTTTGGCTGGTATTTGTCCTGTCCAATCAGCAGTTTTCAGTGTTGAATCATTCCATACAGCAGAGCTTAGGAGTTAGAAAGAGAAGGGATTGTGAGGGAGAAAAAACCTTGAGAATGGGGGACCATTAACAGAAACAGACCTACCTGTAGACGGAACCAGTCCAGCCTCAATCCAGAAAATTCAAATTTTTCTCCATTATCAACTGCAAGAAAAATAGAAGTTTAAAAGGAAATAATAAAACAGCACCTCTATCCAACTGCATGGAATGGTATAATAGGTCCTCTTCAAAGTCATCTTGGCTATTCCCTGGCTCAAGAGATCAATATTTCTAGACAAAAAGATGTTTGCCCTCACTCTTCCTCTTCCAATTCCCTCCAGTTACCTTGTTTGAGATTCAGAGAGGAGAGAGTATTGACGAATGAGGACATTATGATGGACTCCTCCTCAGGACACACAGACAGGTTCTAAAAGAGAAGGTGGAGTTACCGTCAAGGAGGTATAAGTTCCACCAGGAGAGAAACAAGGACCACAAGGCTCAGTCAGGGTATGAAGGTAGAAAGAGCTGCCAAGTGCCACAGACAAAGAGAAAGAGCCAAACAAGACATGGAGGAAACTCCCTGAATTCCCTGCCATGCTAACACCCAACTGCCCTTTACTTTTCTCTCCTATTTCTATGCAGCCTCACTTGGGGAAAAAAATTGCTAAGATTATTAGTCCTTTTTTAAATTTTAACAAACGTAGAGGGGAAAATCAGGCTTTTTGACACACAATCTACAGAGCATGAGATTCAGCCAGGGTGGCCCCCAGGGGAAAATGACCAGGGATCACCCCAAAATTTCCAAAGTATCATCAATTAAACATACTTGAATGATGTCACTGAGCACAAGAGCATCAAATCTGGCCAGGTACTGAAGGTGGTATTGCTCTATCACCTTGATGTGTCTTCGGACCAGAGCCCTAATCTCCTCCAACAAGAAAAGCAGTTCTGCAATGCTCCTACAAAGTTGAGGATGAGAACAGAGAGCTGTATGAGACTGAAAACGTGACCCGAAACAAAGACAGCGACAACAGGGCAGAAACTGAGACCTCCTGAGGTCATTTGATGTCCCCCCGTCCCTTTTCCCAGTCCATCTAAGGTCAAGATTCTTAACCATGCCAAGTACTAACGAGTCAGTGTAGTCCTCAGGGGTCTTCGTCTTGGTGACATTTTCTGCGTGGCGAACCAGCCAATTGACCTCATCACGAATGAAGGACAGGGCCATGAAAGCAAAAAGGGCCTAAGGAGGGGACAGGGACTATGAGAATTTTCAACTTTAAAAATGGATTTCAAAGCACAGAGAAAACTATCATGAAAATATGCATATGGATACAACTGTGTAACCATACCAACAGTGGTATCCAATATTAAACACAGAGACTCACAAAAAACTATCTGTCTTCAATTAGTTCACAGTCAAAGAGAGGATAAGACAAGTACACAAATAGCTATAATATATGATATACTATGATAGTGCCCAAAAAAGAGATACAAGAAGTTTTAGGTTACTCTAAGAAGATTCAAGGGAATCAGCATATACATACACAAACAGAACAAAAAACTCAGAAATGCAAAAACTCATGAATGCCAAGTCATCCCCCACATAGGAGTCTTTTATCATTGAACATCGTCCCCCTCCCAACGTTTCTTTCTCTTGCCTTGGGACCCAGTAGTCCTGGTTCATCGGTTAACACAGTCTCCAGCTCCTTCACAGCCATCCGCAGAAACTGACGCCTTTGAGAGTGAAACTGGCCACTGAGGAAAGAAAGTGGAAACTAGAGAATACTGCCTCTCCCACCCTTAAAAATCTTCCAAAGGCAGTGCAGAAGACAGCTGCATTTAGGAAGGGGTGTTAGCTAGGAGGAAGGTTCAATGCCACAGTTAGACCTGGTAAGGAAACACAAGAATCTGTGGGGCAGCAGCAAGTTCTTGGGTTGAGACAATAAGGCTGTACAGAAACTTGGGTGAGAACAAGGAGAGGAGAGAACAATCTCAGGAGAGATTCCTATTCCATCCCCTCTGGAAGAGCTCATTCCCCGTCTTTACCTGTTTGCAATTGCATGTTCCTTGCTTTCCTTTACGTCCGCCACTCGCTTGCCATACCTGAGGATTGACATACGCACAGAAGGGTTGACCATACCACCAGCTAAAGGCCTCGTCCCACCTTCCCAGTCCTCAGAGATTCCAAACTACAGCCTGCAGGGAGCATGGGCAGCCCTCACCATCAGGATCTTTCCAAACCTTACTTTTTACCCTGACCTATTAACAAGAGACTCATAGAGCTTAGAGATTATCTAGTTCTCATCATTATTTTGCAGATAAAGAAAATAATACCTGCGGAAGAAAACTGACTTGCCCAAGGTCACATAGGGTTTTAATGCAAAGCTGGGACTAGATTTCTTGTCCTGTGCTCCTGCCTTGACACCTTCATGCTGAAGTACTCTTCCAGGTTTGAGGGAAATACAAAGCAGCAGTGCATAAATATGACACAGGCCCTGCTCTCAAGTAAAAGTAGTTACTCCAGCTCTCCCCTGGGTCCCATTCCCACACATCTTCTCTTAGAATTTAACCTTATCAGTTACCTTTTTGTCACTTCAATCTCTCTCTCTCTCCACTGGTTTATTCTCTTCTCCCAATAAGCCTTCCTTATTCTAAAAGGAGCCTCGCTTGACCCTGACAAGCTACTGAACTTTGCTCATTCTCCCACACCACCAAACTCCTCCAGAGAGACACCTTTACTCTTTTTCACCTCACCTTTCACTGACCCTTGAAGCCCATATGACCTTAGACACTAAACAAACTGCTCTCTCTAAGGTCACCGTCAACTTCTGAATCACCAAATTAGATGGCCTTTTCATTGTTCTTTGTTTATCCGTAACATTTGACTCTCCTGACCATATTTCTTTTTTTCAACTAGTGACCCATGCTCAAAAGACCCACACTACTTTAGGCTCTGTGCTCTCTATGTCCCTTATATCTGTCTTCTCTTGTCCTGCATCTGTTGCCACCACATTAGTCAAATTTATAACCTTTCGTTTCTCTTCTCCAAACCACCCCTTATTGAGCTTAGCACAGAATCAAAGAAATTTAGAGTTGGAAAGTATCTTAATCAAATCAGGATTCTACTCCACAGCATTCCTAGTGGGTAATTATTTCATCCTCTACATGGTACGATGGAAAGTGAGAGGATTAAGAGTCAAAAAATCTGGAATGATTTCCTAATTCCATCTCTTACTAACTGAGTGACACTGAGACTGAGCCTCTATTTTCTCATTTATCAAAGAAGATATTGGGACTTCCCTGGCAGTCCAGTGGTTAGGACTTGGCACTTCCACTGCAGGGGGGCGCGGGTTTGATCCCTGGTCAGGGAACTAAGATCCCGCATGCCGCGTGGTGCAGCCAAAAAAAAAAAAAAAGAATATATTAAACATATACCTGAGTATAAGTAACATGAAGATCAAATTAGATCATTTATGTCAAAGAACTCCCTAAACTATAAATCTTACATGTTAGTGTTGTTCTTAGTGATGGGGAACAACACACGCTTCAAACATCCCTTCCATTCCCCAGAATCGGTAATCATTAGAAAGTTTTTCTGTATATCTGTATCTATTTACCTCCTGTAACTTCTAATTATTCATCTTAGATTTACTCTCTCTTAAATCTGGCAATGAATTTTTAATAATACTCAGTTGTTGAGAGTATGAGGAATAAGTATTCTCATAGATGGTAGATAATACATCTGTTTGGAGGACAATTTGGGAAGAGCTATTAAAATTTGAAATATGCATATCCTTTACCCCAGCAATTCCACTTGTAAGAATTTACCCTATAGAAATGTTCACAAAGATATATGTCTAAGGATGTTCATTTCAACATTGTTTGTAAAGGTTTTTTTTTTTAAAAAAAAAAAAAGGAGGGAGAGAGGGAACACTTCAAATGTCCATCAATAGTGGATTCGGTAAATAAATTATGTTACAACCACATAATGAAATACTGTTTGACTGTTAAAAAGAATAAGTCTCTATAGACTGATATGCAAAGATATCCAAAATACAGTAAGTAAAAAAAAAAAAAACAACTTCAGAATATAATGTAGAGGGGCTTCCCTGGTAGCACAGTGGTTAGGAATCCGCCTACCAATGCAGGGGACACGGGTTCGAGCCCTGGTCCGGGAAGATCCCACATGCCGTGGAGCAACTAAGCCTGTGAGCCACAACTACTGAGCCCGCGCCTAGAGCCCGTGCTCTACAACAAGAGAAGCCACCGCAATAAGAAGCACGCGCACCGCAACAAGGAGTAGCCCCCACTTGCCGCAACTAGAGAAAGCCCGCGCGCAGCAACGAAGGCCCAACGCAGCCAAAAAAAAAAAAAAGAATATAATATAGAATGTGGATCCATTGCTTTTTATCAATTGCTTATATAAGGTTGAAAATATATGCACACGTTTACATGTTCATATGTATACACAAGCATCTGGAGGACATGCACCAAACCATTCTGGGAAGTGAGACTGTAGTCAACTTCCTCTTTGTATTTTTCACATTTCTGGTGTTAGTTTTGCAACTACAAAGATAATAAAGGTATTTGATCCCTTCCTTAATCCCACACCTCCTTCTCATTATAGCTCTGTCTCTATTCTTCCCTTCAAGGTCAAACTTCATGAAAGAGTTACTTACTAAATTCCTTATCTCCCATTTGGTTCTAAACCCACTGCAATCCAGGTTTTGACCTCAGCACTCAACTGAAGTTATCCACAAGAAGGGGACTAAGACCATCTTTACAGCCAAATTCAACAAACATTTTCCTGTCCTCATTTTATCTGACCTCTCAACATCGTCTAACATATTTATAGATAACTGGTCCTTTCTTCTTAGCATGTCTTCTTCCCTTGCCTCTGTTATTCTTCTTCTCAGCACCTCTCACTGATTTCTCTGCCTCTGCTGGCCCTTAAATTTCAACGTTCTCAGAGGTTCTATCCCAGTCTCATCCCACTCCACACATTCTCCGTGAGTAATCTCACCTACTCCCATGGCTTTGATTACCATTTTGCCAACCTTTATCTGAATCCAGATCTCGCTCCTAAGTTCCACAATCACAAGGTAAAAGGTCTACATCTAACTTCAATGTGCTACAAATACTTCAAATTCAAACTGCTTAAAACTGAATTCACAACCTTTCCCCCACAAACCAGCTTTTATCATATGTTCTTTATCTTAAGGAATACCAAGTATCCAATCCAGAAACCTTGACTTGATCCTCAATTCCTCCTAATTTACTTAATTAACCCCTGCTTCTAGTTTTTTTCCACCTAACTTCTTTTCTTCCCTGCAGCCAGAGTGACTTTTTCTAAAATGCAAATATGATTGTGTCACTCCCCTGTTTAAAAATCACTCAATGGGGACCTCCCTGGTGGCACAGTGGTTAAGAATCCGCTTGCCAACGCAGGGGACACGGATTCGAGACCTGGTCCAGGAAGATCCCACATGCCGCGGAGCACCTAAGCCCAAGCGCCACAACTACTGAGCCTGCGCTCTAGAGCCCGCAAGCCACAACAACTGAAGCCTGCATGCCTAGAGCTCATGCTCCGCAACAAGAGAAGCCACCGCAATGAAAAGGATGTCAGGAGGGGCTAAAAATCCCTAAAGAAGATTAGTTGGGATCTCATATCTCACCCTTTGAAACCGCTAAACAGATCCTCGGTGACCTTGTGCACTTGTAGCACATCCTCCCGTATGAGGGTGATGTACAGGGAACCCTGCAGACACAGCTTCCACAGCTTCTGGCACTGGCTATTGGAGTTGAGGCACCCGTGACAAAGAAGAAACCCAACTGTGGGTGGGTAAAACAGTGCAGAGGAAGACTTTTAGAATTTGATCTCCATATAGCATGCTATGTCTGTTCCCACCTCATCCCACAAAACTTACTGACAATCCAGCGCTCCATCACTTCCACAGACAGGTACTCACAGGCCATCTATGAGAAGAGAGGCAGAGATGGTCTAGCAGTTATTTAACCTGGTCTACGCTAAAGACTAAGGCAGTCAAGACAAGGGCAGTCAAGCTAGAATTTGAGTATCAAAACCAACTTTTATTTTACCAGACTGGATAAGGGCACTTTGATAAGCCAATATCTGGGAAACCTGCCAATAATGGAGGTGAGGCACTAGAAGTGGAGTGAGGAAAAAAGAATATAGTTGAGAAAAGAAAAAGGAACTTGGACTGGAAGTGAGGACAAACAAATGGTTTGACATAACCTCTCTTCAACAATTCAAGAGAGTAATACTCAAAATCTCATGATTTCCCTCTCCCTTGGATTCTTTTACCATGTAAAGTATACATCACTCGTTTGGTGCTTCTCATACACTTGTACCGTCAGTTGTATTTTTATGACTACATGGCATATCTTCCTACTAGATTATAAATTCTTTGAAGCAAGGACCTTGGGTCAATAGTGGTTGAATAAAAACATTTGTTAATTAATTGACATCTATGCTCAAGTTCCTGCTGGGCTGAATAGGTGCCTAATGACTCAGTTTCATCCATTCATTCATTCTATGAACATTTATTAAATTCCTTCTGTGGGCAGGCACACACTAATCCTGGTCCAAAGAAAAGGTCCAACCCAACTATGATTTTTTTAGCCACAAGAGGTGATCAACTCAGAGGCATATCCTAGAAGAGTGCTAAAGCACTCTTAGGCTGATATTTCCTGAAAAGAAGCACCCTCTAAAGAGATGGCCTTGGAAAGAGAATGCTTCCACTGACAAGAGGAAAAGGGAACTCACTGTGTCTGAATTAGCAGGGTTAATCATGGCTGCAGGGGTGCTGATGAGACTTAGAAGCTGGGCACTGCGCCACTGCTCAGCCCCCTGGTTCCTTCGGACAAACAGAAAGTGCAAAGAAAGCAGGGCTCCACTCACAGCCTGTGGAGGAAAACAAATGAATCTTCAATGTCAATGATGGGGACAACATCCTTCTGCCTGAGGAATTCTCCACTCTCTCAAGAAACTTGCCTTTGTGTGAGGCCCAAACTCCTCTGTCAGCTTCTTCAGAGGGTGGTCATACTCCAAGACCATCTGACCCAGACGGGCAAAACTGGGGTCACTGGAAGCATAGGAAAAAGGAGTTACAGCCCTCCCTTAAACATGACGTAAACTCTCATGTTTGCATATAGGATAACGATGTGTACATAGTCTGGTATTCTCCACCACCTCCAAAGATACTAAACTGTGAATTACATATACAGATAACCCACTCCAGGCCCAGGTATAACTAAGATAGAATCACATGATTTGGGGCTGGTCCATGAAAGTTTCTTCCTTATAAGCACCTGAAATAAGGTTGGACACATGACAGGTATTCTATAAATTCATATTGATTAGTCACAAATCAAGTAATATGGCTGGACCCAAATCTGTATACAACCCAAAAGAATATATATACATTCAAAGCGAATGGTAAGTCATGTGCCTAGGTATTCATGTAGGCACAAGGGAATACACATCATACATAGAACAATGTTCCACGGCACACTCTGATCACTCTGTTCTTTATTTTTTTCAGCCCTTAAATACTTTTATTTGCACTAATGGAAAGGCAAAGAATTGCAGATAATCCAAAATCCATTTATATTTGGCTCCAAATGTATTTTCATACATTACTTACCTCTAATGGCTTTAACTTTACTAATATTATTCCTACCAATATTAAAAAGAATTTTCTTTGCCTTTCGCAATAACCTCAAAAGTAGAATGGCAGCCAGCCCAGGATTAAAAACTCGTTAGAGACAGTGCAATTGTTTTATTTTGCCTGGGTTATCATATAGATTATAGATTCTCACATGAGAAAGCATGCCATCTATTTCTCTTGTATCCACCTTTACCTCATAACACCATGTATGAGATTCTTCATCTTGTCACCTCAACTCAACTCACCTATGTCCATGCAGCATTTCATGGGCACAGTTGTACACACCAATGAGTACCCGTCGATCCTCAATCCGTGACAGAAGTAAAATAACTGAGGTATAAGTCACTATCAAGTCCAGGTAACTCCGAGTGAAGTCAAAGTTGAGATTCTACAAGGAAAATACATAGGAACCCAAGAACAGCAAGGCCTATTAACCACTATTTCCCCAACCATTCCAGACAGTGCTAAACAGACTCTGGAAAGATCTATTTAGAAGGAGAAACTGACAAGACTGCAAATTCAGAAGGAGAAAATTTTAACAAAATTCAGGGGCTAAAAGTGAGCTCAAGATATAAGGAGGCCAGGAAATAAGGTAGCATTTAGAGGTTGGAGGAGGTAGAATAAGAAGATTTTTGTGTGAATTCTGGATTAAATAAATCACATTGCTGATCTGCTTAACACGTAAATACACTTTAACTTCAACATTTTTACAAAAGAATTATAGTCCTGGAATTAATAGCCATTCATTCATTATACAGTATATATTATATTATATATATTATATTATAATCCTGGGGGAATAGCCATTCCTCCAGTCCCATCTCACCCCACACTGTCCCAACAGAGACAGTTTCCATGGCTCTAGGATAGAAGAGAATTGCCAAGAATCTTACGATATCAAAATGGCACTGGCAGGCATCAATCGTGTTGAGAAGTTCATATACATGATCCTGGGGGTAGAATCGGAGATGAGAATGAATAAAGAATAAAGAGAAGATGACATGTACTACCAGAATTTGAGGGGAAGGTTCTCTCCCTTGGAGGTCCTAGAGAGCCACTGAATAACATAAGAGAGGCTTGCTGAGTAGAGGGAGTTCCTCCTCCGTAAGCTGTCCGTGGGCCCCTATCAGGCTACCCTACTGGATGCCCATGTCTCCACAGGCACAAGTCACTACTACATTACGCACACTTTCCCTGAGCTTATCATCCCAGTGCCCCCTTCCTCCACAAAAAAAGGTTACAAGATGCAGACCATCTGATAGTCTGTTTCTAAAATACCAAAAATCAGACCCATTTTTGTTGATGAATCCCAAAATCCCAAAGTCTGTTTTTTGATTCTGTCTCTTATTCTCAGAAGTTAATCATTAACAAATGGGAAAACTACCCAACTTTCTACATGTTTCTGTTTACTGATCACCTACTATGTACTAAGTACTCACTAGGTAAGTTGCATATACTTCATTTCACCCTCATTTCAGTGTGAGAGGGATTCTTTTTCTTTTCATACATAATTTTACCTAAATAAATATGCAGTTTTACTGTGGACACTTTCCTCCCCGCAACATCAGCACCCACCGCCATCCTGCCCAACCCTCAGGTAAACCAGTTTAACAACCTGGTATGTCCTTTCTTAATTTTCATCCTATTTATATAATCCTATTCAGATAGGGAGAAAAAGAGAGAGAGGAGTCTTTTTGAAAATCATTTGTGTTAAAAATTTGAGATAATATTACACTGTTCTTATCGTTTTACTTTTCTTATTCAACCTTACCTGCTAAAAGTCCTCAAGTCATCTGGTAGAGCACTAATGTACTTCTTATTAATGGCTGCATAATAGCCCATGGTATGGCCAATTCATTCAGCCTTTTTCCCACTGATGAGTGTTTGCTTTGTTCCAATTCCTGGCCCTATCCACTGCACATTGGTATTTTCATATCTACAAAAGTGGAACCGCTAGATCAAAGGGTATATATATTTTTATTTTTATTTTTATTTTTTTTCTTTTTTTTTTTTTTTTTTTTAATTTATTTATTTGTGGCTGTGTTGGGTCTTCGTTTCTGTGCGAGGGCTTTCTCTAGCTGCGGTGAGCGGGGGCCACTCTTCATCGCGGTGCACGGGCCTCTTATTATCGTGGCCTCTCTTGTTGCGGAGCACAGGTTCCAGATGCGCAGGCTCAGTAGTTGTGGCTCACGGGCCCAGTTGCTCCGCGGCATGTGGGATCTTCCCAGACCAGGGCTCGAACCCGTGTCCCCCGCATCGGCAGGCAGACTCTCAACCACTGCGCCACCAGGGAAGCCCTATATTTTTATTTTTAAAATACGTTGCCAAAAGATTTGAACAGGCTCTTTACAATTAAAAATATAAAAATGACGAATAAGCACATGAAAAGACGCCCAATAATATTAGTCATCAGGGAAATGCAAATTAAAATCACAAGAAGATATCACTACACACCCATCAGAATGACTAAAATTCGGGAGTTCCCTGGTGGTCCAGAGGTTAGGACTTGGCACTTTCACTTCTGTGGCCCAGGTTCAATCCCTGTTCAGGGAACTAAGATCCCAAAAACTGTTTGGCGTGGCCAAAAAACAACAAAAAAAAAGAATGACTAAAAGCAAGTGTTGATGAGAATGTGGAGCAACTGGAACACTAATATATTGCTGATGGGAAGGGAAAATGGAACCATGACTTTGGAAAAAATGTTTGGCAGTTTCTTATAAAATTAAACACATACATACCATATGATTTAGCAATTCAACTTCTAGATTATTTACCCAAGTGAAATGAAAAATTATTTGTACTCAAATGTTTATGGCAACTTGTGCATAATGGCCAAAAACTGGACACAACCCAAAAGTCCATCAACAGGTAAATGGATAAACAGATTGTATCCATACAATGAAATAGTGCTCAGCAAAAATGGGAAATGAATCATGAAACATAAACAAACCTTAAAAACATGCTGAGTGAAGGAAGCCAGACACAAAAGAAAACATGCTATATAGATTCTAATTATATATATGAACCCCTGAAAAAGAAAAACCTAATCTGGAAAGCAGACCAGTGGTTGCCTGGGGCCAGGAGTCAGGGAGGTAGGAATTGACTGAGGAAAAAAAGGTGCAGGGAAGCTTTGGATTGATGGAAATTTTCTGTACTTTGTGGTGGTTGTTACACAGGTGTATACATTTGCAAACTTATTAAATGTATGGGGAAAAATGTTTCCAAGTTACCTTCCCCAAAAGGCTGTATCTAAAGTAACATATGGGGAAACTGGGGCTAAGAGCAGTTAAGAAACTCCCCAAAGATCACAAAACTAGTAAGGTAAAGTATCAGAATTAGAACCCGGAGGCCATGATCTTCTGTCTATACTACATGATCTCAAGACCTCTGTCTAGGTCTATGCTGCCTCCTTTGCTGGGAAGGCCTGTCTACAACTCCTTCCTGCAACCCAATTCCCAAGGGATATAACTGAAGTTTGCTTTCAGCCTCTCATACAACCAGTGTCACTATACTGTAAAGACAGAATCAGAAGGAAATGGATTTAACATCTGTTTGGCCTATTACTTTATTATATGCTAAACACTGTACTAGATGTTTTCAATGTGTTATCTCATTTAATTCTCACAAATACCCCATGTAGTAAATCTCATTTCCCCTTTTATAGATAAAGAAACTGGGAGTCAAAGAGTTTCTTGTCTAAAGCCATACAGTTTGTAAGTGATGAAGCTGAGATTTAAAACCAGGTCTGTCTGATTCAGAGCCTACCTACTTTACAATGCACAATACCTCCATGTCTCTATTTCCCTTCCTGCCCTGAATGAGGCATACTAGATTCCTTGGGCTCAGAACTTTACCACTGCAGCAACCAGAGGTATCCTAAAATCTCCTTTGGACAAATTTTCTAGTAATAGACTTTTTATATGCTTCCAGCATTCTTCTACTACCTCCACCAGTGCCTACCTTCTTCCTAATCACTACTCTCAATTCCAGATGAATTAACCTCTGACCTGACCCTCCTTCAGACCTTACGGTCTTCCATGTCCCAACTTCTCTCTTCATTGCATGATCTAATGAACAGCCTGGATTAGCTCCCTAGAGAAAACACAGGACACCCAAAGCAGGGTCCCATACTCTTGTACCATCTGAAGAAATACTATAATACCATCACAAACTTAAATGGCTCAGATGACTAAAATTTGTGTTATTTCTTGAATACATAAATAATAGGTGTTCATTGCAGAAAAATTAGAAAATACAAACATAATTTCAATTTATTTTTAAAGCCACTCATAATCTCACTATGTAAAGAAGTTCCAGCCTTATTTATATGCATTTTTATCTATGTAAAATATACATTTTAGGGACATCTCCTGTCGTAAGCTACATTGTAATTTGCTTCTATACTAAAGAACATGTGAAGAGCATTTTTCCATGCCGATTAATATAAATATGTGTTATCTTTAACAGCTGTATAATATTCATTTATGAACATATACTTTGAACTTTTAACTAAGCCTCTATTTTTTTGAATATATCAATTATCAAGTTGTCACCATCATAAATAATGCAACAGAGTACATTCTTGTACATATACCTTTGCACTTCTGATTGTTTCCTTAAGACAAATTTCTAGAATAGAATTGTTACATTTAAAAGTATATATTTTGGGGGCTTCCCTGGTGGCGCAGTGGTTGAGAATCCGCCTGCCGATGCAGGGGACACGGGTTCGAGCCCTGGTCTGGGAAGATCCCACATGCCGCGGAGCAACTAGGCCCGTGAGCCACAACTACTGAGCCTGCGCGTCTGGAGCCTGTGCTCCGCAACAAGAGAGGCCACCATAGTGAGAGGCCCGCGCACCGCGATGAAGAGTGGCCCCCGCTTGCCGCAACTAGAGAAAGCCCTCGCACAGAAACGAAGACCCAACACAGCCAAAAATAAATAAATAAATAAATAAATAAACTCCAAAAAAAAAAGTATATATTTTTAAGACTTTTGAAACACCATATCGATCTGCCCTTCAAAAACACTGTACTAAATAATTTTTCACAGTTTATGTTTACAAAAATAGTACATGTTCATTGTTTAAAACTCAATTTATCATCCATGTATTATGCTACCAAACACTGTTAACAATTAGACAAATCCAAATTGAGAGAAATTCTGAAAAATAACTAGTCTGGATGCTTCAAAAAGGTCAGTGTCATGAAAGACAAAATAAGGCTGAGAACTATTCTAGATTAAAGACTAAAGAGACATGACAACTAAGAGACATGACATCAATTTAATGTATGATCCTAGAGACAACTAGAGGAATATGAGTATGGGCTATATATTAACTATAACATTGTAGCAATTTTACATTTCCTGAGTTCGATAATTGTATTAAGGTTAGGTAAGAAAATATTCTTGCTCTTAGCAGATGTATGCTAAAGTATTCAGGGAGGGAAATGTCACGATGCCTGCAACTAACTCAAATGGTTCAAGAAAAAAAAAAGGTAAGCAAACATGGCAAAATACTAAAAATCAGGAGATCCAGGGGGAGAGTAGAACAATATTCACTGTACCATTCTTGAAATTTTTCAGTAGATTTGTAAAAAACTATTGGGTAAGAATACTTAAAATTTTAACTCAAATAATACAAAAATGTATAGTTTAATAAATTAAAGCCAATCATAATAATCCACCCCCAAAGGCAGGTATTTTTAACAGTTTAATGTGAAATATTCCAAATCTTTCCTATATATATATACTAACACTATGTGTATATAAGTTTATGTATCTTTTAAAACAAAAATAAAATTGTATCATACACTATTCTGCAACTCACTTTCATTTAACAATACAACTTAGATATCCCTCCATGTACCAATACATCTTATTTTTTCAAGAAACAGGAATAAGGAACATAAAAGAATATCCAAACACTGGGGACCTGGGCTAGAGAGAGCTCACCCGAAATTCCATAACGTCCACAAATGACTGGTAGTAGTTGGTGAGGAATCTAATTATCTCAGATTTTTCCCGATGTACTGGTCCTAAATGTTGCTGAGAGAAACAAAATAAAAAACACAAATTAAGAAGACAATTGATCAAAGTAACCCAAGAAGAACAGGGGTTGTACCTAAAACATTCTTAAAGAGGGTTAAAATACACTGACAGAGGAAGTTGGAAAGTCTTCGAACTCTGAAGGTTTTTAAACAGAGAATATTCTCTATCTAGGCAGGATGGTTGCATGCAATCCTGACTGGATATAGCGTGTGAAATGAGAGGAAATTTCAAGGTCTCTTTCAGCTAAAGAGGTTTATTATTCATATCAAAGTCAAAAGAAGCTGAATGAGAAGATGCTATAGGTAAGATGGTAAGAAATCTAGGGCTAACATTTAATAAGGGAGAAGTAAGGGGTATGACACTAGATGCATAACTCTAAGACAATAACCGAGAAAACACTGAGGGGGAAATAGGAACAACAATAAAATATATGCAACTGCTTCATCGATAGAGCTGTGTTTCTTGGTAAGAACAAAGTGTTCTTGTGACTCTTACAATGGAGAAAGGGGCAATGCTTTGCTCCAGTTTACCCTAGGAGAATCCCATCTTATCTCAGAATTCTTAAGACTACAACAACCTGAAGCCCTGTGGTTGAGCTTAGGAAAACTGAAAGAAGGCTACTCCATCCCCTGCCAAGTTCAAAGAGAGGCAGTCAAAAGAGAGTTTGAACCATCCAAGCACAGAGTTATTTCAGAGAAAGGAAAGAAGAGGAACAGCATTCTCACCGTGCTGTTTCGGACATCTATGTTGGGAAATTTCTTGTTGATGTACTTGAGAGATGATTCCATGGACTTTTCCAGTAAGAAAGGGGGCTTGGATTTGGGGTCTGAACAAGTCTGCACAAATAAATAACACTATATTTCAACCCTTTCTCCCGCTCCTTGGAAACATACCTCTTCCTGCATCATGCATTCTCACACAATCTCTCTTAGGGAAAGGGAATCTGGGAATTAATTATAAAAGCATAGGAGTAGGTCAGGAACAAGTTCCAGGACACTAAGCCAACTATCAGAAGAGCTAAATAACCTCGGCATTTCGTCTTGCTGGGTAAAGCTTAACATCTGCTCGCCCGGCACAAAGAGGAAGCTCTCTCCTCACCCCTCAGCTGAAGCCGGAAGGAGTGAGAAAAGCAGCTGCTCAGGAGTTAGACTCTGTGGGAGAATCAGTGTCACAATTATGTCCATTATATAAGCATCTTATCCCAAAGGGCATTTATAGGGGGCATGGAGACAGAGAAACTATGTCCCCAGTGATTTGTTTTATTACGAAATGCACCAAAGTCCCCTCCCCCAAGTCCCCTATTTTCTCTTCCAGAAATTCCCCACTCCCACCCGTCTTTATCTCTTAACTTCACTAGGCCCAGCCCCTAGCCCACCTCTTGCCACCAGCTTCTCCCAATTCCACAGTTCCTATCCTAAACACACATATATACAACCACAGCAAGAACTGTCTCAGAGTCTAAATCCCTCAGAAGGTACCTACTCTTTTTTTAATCCAAATATCATATCTATTTTTTCCTTTTAGGGAAAGTACTTGTACGAAAAAGTTTTTGCCAGAGACCCAACTTTGGCTGTCTTCAGAGTGTGGGGGACCAGCACTAAACAGAGTGTGGGGGACCAGAATTCTAGACCCAGACTTTTATCCCGGAACACAGTTATTTCCCATCCCACCTCTAACCCCAGCAGGAAGCAAACACCCTCGTTGGGGTGAGAATCATACCAAGAAAGGGGGAAGCCCTGAAAAAAAGCCTCCGCTTCTGCCTCCCAGCACTGGCTGTCCTACATAATTCAAGTGACTGAAGGCCACTTAAACTAGTGAGAAAGAGGAGCAAGCCTAACGGCTGGACCTGCCTCAGGGTTCCCTGCCTTACTACTGCCGGAATAGTTAGTACTAGTCCAGTTGCCTGTGCTTACCTTCTTGATGTTATACATTCGGATGAGAACCCCCTGACCTCGGTCATTCAGGATAGTGAGCTTCTCTGCTAATTTATGCTGGTAGGCAGAAGTCAAAGACATGATGGCCACGGAGAGAGAGGAGCATCCAGACAGCAATGCCTGATCTCCCCAGACACTTTCAGCTGGGGTGGTGACACCCTCTGGGCGGAGGCACCCAGCCTGGTTGGTGCGCTGGTCTTCCTGTTGCCTCTACAATTGGCTCATGGCTGAAAGCAGTCATTACACCTCACAGGCCCTCCGCATCTTCTGTGCTTCCTCTTGCACACTCAGCAGGGGAGACTTCCTCTTTCTAGCTGTGCAGCATTTTCAGTAAGACTGTAAAATGTGTGGAAGTGGGGGAGAGGGGCAGGCTTTCAAGGCTCTTCACAGTCTGCCACCAACCTTTCTGGCCTTACCCTTCCACTAGTGCCCTATATAAAGCTCCACACCAGACAAAAAGTATCAACCACCCCAGGCCCATCCACCTTTATACTTTCCCTCTTTCATATCCCCATCAAGAAAGCCTATGTTATTCTCTCCTGAACCTTAAGCCTATTCACATTTTAGGGCCTAGATTAAATTCCAACTCCTCCAAACTACCCCCATTCAATGTCAAACATTATATAACACTGTATTCCTTGTTATATTTTTAAGTATATGTCTTATCTCCCCAACTACATCATAAGCTCCTTAATGACAGGAATTGTATCTAACACTTCTTTATATCTCTCTAGCACAATGATTCTCAAAGTGTGGTCACATTATCATCACCTGGAAACTTATCAGACATGCAAATTCTCAGGTCCCACCCCAAACCTACTGAATCCAAAACTCTGGGGTAGTATCCAGCACTCTGTTTCAACAAGCCCTCCAGGTTAAATTCAATGCTCTCCCAGGTTTGAGAACCACCACTTAAGTACAATGATTCTTAAAGGTGCTTAAGAAACTGAGATCAATCCCTGTCTCCTGAGATTCAGGATTGGCAGGTCTGCAGTGGGGTCTAGAAGTCTGCATTAACAAGTACTCTAGGAGGTTTTGGTGCAAATGTTCCGTTGGACACATATTGAGAAACAATGATCTAGAACACCACCTCTTAGACACAATAGCCACTCAGTAAATATGCTGATTTATTTGTTGAATTATCAAGACTAAACTGGGAAATAGGCCCCATAAAGAAGAACCAAATTAACTGAGATTAACAAGGGGAAATTAATGACAGACTTTAAATCTTAGAAGACTAGATAAATTTTAGCACTATAATATTTTTGTCATTCCAAGTTAGGCCTTAACTCCCTAACTCAAGAAAATCAGCTCCCTTTTAAGTTTCTTTCAAGGCAAAAAGCAGAAAGTCCTCAGAAAATTCTAAATTGAACAGAATTGTCTTCATATCTACCTCCTTTCCAATACCTTTTCAAATAAACAAGAAGATGGAATAAAATTTCAAATATCTCTAAGGTAGACTTTGCATTTTTGGAAAACAGAATCTGCCTTCCAGCTTATTTACTGCAATTGAGTCCCTAGAAGGCTATGGGCCTAGCATAAGGTGATAGTGGCCCCAAATATTTGAATTACCTGCTGTTACCAATGAAACTCAGGTTCTACTAAAGAGATCTGTGAGGTTTCTATTGGTCTTTCACCTTGATGGAGGAGAATAAAGGGCAGGCAGTAAGACACCAATAACTACGGAGCTGACCAGCAGTATAGCAGCAGCCTCCTTATGGGTTCGTATAGTTCCTATTGGATCTTTCTCACTTGCATTTCTTATCCTCATCCAAAAAATTCTGTTAAAGACACTCCATGCCAAGCCAATCTTATGCTCTGCTGTCCCCTATTATGTACTCACCAGCTTAGGGGGGACCATGTTCTCCGTGTCCTATGTTCATTTTTCATTTCTGCCTTTCTCATTTATGTATGCTTTCCCTCTTGCTGACCCAAATCCCAGTCAATCTTCTGGATCTAGCACAAACAATCCCAAGTCCAGCCCTTGCTGAACTCCTACAGCACTTGGTCTATAGCACATATTTTACACCTAAATTAGTTTTCACCTTTAATTGCCCATTTCACATTATACTGCCACCTCAGCTGAACTGTAAGGTTGCTAGAGCCTAGAAACACTTATTTGCCTGTACTTGACATATGGGAAAAGCCTACATTTTGTAATCAGACAGAATTCTGGGTTCAACAGTTGAGTACAGTGGACTGAACCTTATGACTTAGAGGCTAGGATCCCAGGTTCTAGAGCCAGATAGCTTGAGTTCACATCCGAACTCTATCACTTAGCAGCTTTGATCCAGTGTCCCTGTCTGTAAAATTGAGATGATATTAATAGTTCCTATCTCTTGGGAGTACTGTGTGTGTTAAGTAAGTTACTGCATGTAAAGTGATGACCTGGTTATTTACTATGTACCAGGTACTTTAAGTGCTTGACATGTATTACATCAAACAATAGTAATAATGATACTCAAACACTTGCTAGCTTTTTTTTTTTTCAGAGAAAACAACTGACAGTATTTACTGCCACTGATAAAATACAAACTGTCAAGCAGAAATGACAATTTTGGAAAACTTGTATCCCCTACTATGAGCCTGACAGATTCCCGATACTTAAAGACGTTCCTGATGAAATCAACACTTACTAGCTTTGTAACTTGAAGCTATCTACCACCACTGAGTTGGTTTCCCAATCTATACAATGGCAGTAATCCCTCATACAACTGTGCAAGTAATTAATTATATGACATGGTGTATGTAAATATTTGGCTCAAGACCTGGTACACTGGATTAGGAAGGCCAAATATAAATTTTTCATTTTTTTTAGCATGTAGTGAGCTTATGTTGCTTTCTGTGGAATTCTATTTGGCACCCCATAAAGAAAAAGGCCAGGTTTAAAGATGAGACTAATCATGCCAACAGGTAATCTCTAGAGAAACTTCACTGGAAACATTATGTGGCAGGTCCTTATGGAAACTGGAGGAACCCTTCTAAGGGGAGTTTAATTACCCCAGAGCAGGGTCTAGTAACCCTGGCTACAAATCAGAATACCCTGTGGAACTCTTTTAAAGCCACAGTTAGCCAGACCCCATTCGTGAAGATTCTAATCCAACAGTTCTGGAGTGGGGCCAAAGGCTCTGTCACTTTAAAACTACTCAGTGATCCTCATGCACAACCAGGCTTGAGAACCACTTCTCAAGACCTAACTATGACATCAAAAACTTCCAAACCTCTGAGAAACCAAAGAACATATGATGGGAGAAGAGGAATTGAGTAGAAAGTTGCTTCACACCACTTGAACAGAAAGTTGCTTCACATCACTTGACTGAAAGGTACTGTGCTTTCCCTCCCGTCAAACTTCAGCTATTTGCCTTGTTTTGCCTTACAGAAGGACTGTTCTCCTGTTCAAGTGACCCTGCCCTTCGGATTCTTGAGAGTCACTGCTTCAAAAATAAGTTCGGTCTAAAAAGCCTTTAGACTAGGTTTAAGTGTCAAGCTAGCATCAAGGTTGGAATACTCTTGCCAAGTCTAACAAATGGTATTAAACCAAACGGCCTCCATTATAGTGTTGGCCTCTCTACATGGGATATTCAGCTATCAATAATTAGGTGAGGGGGCTTCTCTGATGGCGCAGTGGTTGAGAATCTGCCTGCCAATGCAGGGCACACGGGTTCGAGCCCTGGTCTGGGAAGATCCCACATGCCGCGGAGCAACTGGGCCCGTGAGCCACAGCTACTGAGCCTGCGCGTCTGGAGCCTGTGCTCCGCAACAAGAGAGGCCGCGATAGTGAGAGGCCCGCACACCGCGATGAAGAGTGGCCCCCACTTGCCGCAACTAGAGAAAGCCCTCGCACAGAAACGAAGACCCAACACAGCCAAAAATAAAAAAAAATAAAAAAATAAAAAAAAAATCATTAATTTAAAAATAATAATAATAATAATAATTAGGTGAACGATCTCAGGTCACCAATTCTCGAGGCCTATTCCTGAAGCACTCTTTGTTTATTAAGACCAGCCTTTCAGTCCAATCAAACTTCAAATTTTTCTAGGCTGCTGGCTAAAAATAAGGGTTTGAGGTTATCTAAAGACTACATTTAGGTATTAAAGCTCTTTTTCCATTATCTTTAAGAATCTTCATTGTAAAACAACTATACCCCAATAATAATAAAAAGAAAAAAAGAAGATGAATCTAAAGATAGCCATGCAGTATTGGATTATACTGCGCCTTTATATTCAGGGAGCCAATTCACTTCAGAGTAAGTGTTCACGGCTCTAACATAACCATTAATATGCATTGTAAGCTTTAAAAAAAACACCTTGGCTTGTGTTCCTGAAAGGTACCTGAGTTTAAATCCCTAGACTTAATCACCTAAATGCCCTCAGGAAAATCTGACATTTAACAGTCTAGCTCTGTGCCCTTTGTCTATGCCCTAGGCATGATGTAAAGTAGAATTGAAATAGGCTATTCTAGGCACTTTTCTATCCCTACTGCTTATGGCAGTCTGCCTTGATCTTTTTCCTCCTTATCAGACTGTGCTGTCTCTGCTTTGCAGAAATCTCAACTGTAGCTGTTGCCTGGAAACTTGGGAGTCCTTGAAGTGAATGTCTGCGATGCTAAAGACAGCTAGCCATAAGGGAGTGTAGGCCTCCTATTGGTAGTAAAATGAGGCAGATTTGAGACTGTGTATTCTTAGTTCACTTCTAGGAGTCTTCATATGTTAATACCTACAACTTTAGAGATTTCAGATGGGCATTCTCAGATAATTATAAAGTAGCCTGAACTTGAATATGGTAATGTTCATTCTTCCAAATCCCTCTCCCCAAAAGTGTCTATGCTGACCTATCTGACAAGTAGCATCCTTGTCTGGAAAAGAGCTTAATTTAGACAGGTTTGGCAGAGAGATGGAAGGGGGCAGTGCTGAACAGTAAAAGAACCGGCTGCCCCAGCCCTTGCTTTCTCCAGCACTCAAGCTTATGGTGTTAAACTTCACCTTACCCCAGTACTGTGAGTTTTCCAAGGAATCCTGTTTATTTAACATGCTAATGAAGGACAAAAAAAGACTATCTAAAACAAGATATATAATATGTACAAATACTAATTTTTGGCCTTCCGAGGCAGATAAGCAGTGAATTTGTCCTATTATCCTATTATCTAACTGGCTAGGCTATTGTTTAGTTATCCAAAACTTTCATAGGTAAAACTTGAGACACCAACATCTTTCACACTATTCTTTCTCTGAGAACAAAAAGTAGACCTATGTCAAGATTACTTGATCCTAAACGTCAGTATTTTCTTTGCCAACCAACGGCTCCTGCTATTTAGGCCTCATGGAGCTAGAAGTCTTGGAAATATGTCCTTATGACCCAGAACACAGGATGTCAGCCAGCAGGTTACAGTACCACCTGGCATCATGTAGAAAGGTAAGTTTTCCTGATAACTCTTAAGTCACTGGAGGGAGAAAACTAAGCTCAGAATATAAAAGGTTGAAGACCTTTAAAAAAAAAAAGAACAGGACTTCCCTGGTGGCGCAGTGGTTAAGAATCCACCTGCCAATGCAGGGGACACAGGTTTGAGCCCTGGTCCGGGAAGATCCCACGTGCCGCGGAGCAACTAAGCCCGTGTGCTATAACTACTGAGCCTGAACTCTAGAGCCCGCAAGCCACAACTACTGAGCCTGCGTGCTACAACTACTGAAGCCCACGTGCCTAGAGCCCGTGCTCCGCAGCAAGAGAAGCCACCGCAATGAGAAGTCTGTGCACCACAATGAAGAGTAGCCCCGCTCACCGCAACTAGAGAAAGTCCGGGCACAGCAACAAAGACCCAACGCAGCCAAAAATCAATAAAGAAAGAAAGAAATAAAAAAAAAAAAAAACCGACTTCTGAGTATACATAGCACCTGCAAGTTCTTAATGTTGGAACATGGTGTGTCTTTAGCATTTCCAGAAAGGAATGGAGGGTAGAATACAGGCAAAACCTAATAGCCATTTAACAAGAACTTCTTCCTTTTAGAAAAATCCAAAGAAAGTTAAAAGATGGCTAACTGCAAATATAATGCTTGTCATGTGGTCCCAGTCAAAAGGCTCAAAGAACATGAGGCTAACTGTGTCACTAGAACTGCTATAGATAACGGTAAGTTTTTCATTTGGGGGACAGATAAGTGGAGTTGAGTTCTATTGCCCCCCCCTCACCCTCCATATTTCATAGCTATGGACACCTTAGCCAAATGAGGAATGAAAAACAAAAAGAAGTTTCCACTCTGCTTCTATAACTTCTGGTCTGCTTTATTTCAGAGCCATTTAATCTTCCAAAGGTTACTTCTCCGAGTTTGGAACCAAGTGAAAAATTTTCTGACGCCGCCAATCAGATTCCTGACCCTGATGTCTGGAATGTAGGTAAGCAAGGGTGAGACAGTGAACACAGTCCTAAGTGAAGGCTTGGACCCTAAGTCCTCTATAGCTAATAAGTATGGAAGCCCTGCAGTAATTAGTCTTAATACTCCTCCCACAAAATCCTTCACCAAAGCAATCAAAAGAGTAAATCTGAGAATTTCATCTCTCTCTGGAGAGGCAACCCAGCAAAAAGGAGTCTAATTAAATCTAAATTCACTTATAACAGTTAAAAGGTTCTTATCTTACCAATACCCACTCACTTTCCATAGAAGTAATTTTTTACCTGTAATCTGAAAGGTTAGGATCTATCCTATCTCAAGTGATATCCTTTCTCTAAGATGCAGCATGTCATATTGGAGAATTCACTAGCTTTTCAGTCAGATCTAGGTTCAACTATCTGCTCTGGCCTTAAGGAAAGTTACTTCTCAAACACATCTTCTTTATCCATAAAAGGAATAATATCTACCTCATCAGGTAGATTAATATTAAATAAAGATGTATGTATGTGCTAGAGCAATGCAAGCCCCTTTAACAGATAAAGTCCAAACTGTGTTAATGTCATGATTTAACACAACAGAAGTTCCGTTGTATACAATCCAGTGCAAGTATTCGGTAGGAGTGGTGATTCAAGAACAGAGGCTCTTCGACTTTTGACTGTCACCTCCCACACCTGGCTTCCCAAGCTGCCACAAAAAGAGAATGGAGAAAGTACAGCACCTCTTAACCACCTCAGCCCAGAAGAGAATATTTCTACTCACATCCCATTGGCAAAAACTAGTCACAAGACCATACCTATGTCAGGGAGGCAGGAATGTAGGCCCAGGCAGAGCAGTCACTTCCCAGCAACAGCTATGGAAGGGAGACTCAAATCTCCTGCCAGCTAGCCTTCTCTGCAATAATGTAAAAATGCTTAGTACTTGTGTTACTTCATCCTGATTTCTTTCTTTCTAGATAACACACATCATTCTCCTTCATTTGTCCTTAAGACATTTGCTCCAAAAATGCTGGTTTGTGAAAGGTAAGATAAATCATCCTATAGAAGTTATTGGAATAGAGAGTGGAATACCTTTAATACCTTAGGAGAATGGCCACTAGATCATAGACATGGCAGATGCCTAAGCTTCAATTACAAATTTTAAAAGAGCTGTATTCATGGGCTCTGAGTATTTCCATTCCTTTCCTAAGGCTCCACTTAGGACTTTAATCCATCAAGGACTTGATTACACAAGGTTCTCAATTCTGTGTAAGACTTTCAAGGAAAAAAACCCCCAATTCCTAAAGCTACAAAGGGGAAAGAGCTAGTATACTATACATAGGCAAGGTCCCCAACCACACAAACTTGAAGGGCACAGCCAAGAGCTAGAGGAGCCCTCAGTGGAGTTACCCCCTGGATACACAGTGGGGAGGGAAGGTGCAAAGGAACTATATAAAACAGAAGCTAGCACAAAACCAGTAATTCCTACCCTGACATGTAGTAGCATCAACTATTTTTGTTAAAGTAACTTTAATCTCCTAGAACTGGTTATCTAGACTAATTCTCTAGTTCTGATTTCCAGCTAACTTTCCTCCTTTGGTCATCTTCTACAGCGACTCAAGAGACATAAAAAAAGAGACTATGGATGATAAACATCCTAACAACCATAAGTCCTGGAAAAAAGGTAGAATAACTTTTTTAACATCACAGTTTTAACATATATTAACGTAGATTTTTATATTAACATAGTTTTAACTAATATCACTAACATCGTATTCTAAATCTCCAAAGATTCTTAGACAAGCTTTTCTTCTTTAAACATTTTCAAAAAATAAAACATAAAAAATAAATAAATAAAAATAAACGTTTTCTATTCAAAGTCCTCCTCCTCTCACAATAGAATGCAGGAAAAGTCCTGATGGCTTTAAATCAGACTGGAGAAAGAGCTGTCTAGAACTCTATTTGAAATGCTATTAACACACATCAAGCTTAGGTCTTCCATAAAAACGCTTGCTATCAAAATGACACTGCCTCAATGTTCTCTTTCTATCCTTAGGTCAGAAGAACTGACGGGGAAGTTGTAGATTAAAGAGCCAGCAGATGGAAGATTTATTAAGTCTTTTTTTAAAACTTTGGGGAAATCTTTACTGTCAAGTTTTAGGTAACAACTCTTGTCACTGTTGGCATCTTAACATGTTTTTATTTATTTAAATAAAGAGTATTTTTCCTATGACAAGCTTCATTTGGTTTTTTATTCTTCCTTGTTGTCATATCATCATTTTTCAACCAAAGGGCTGGAGGGCTGATTTGCCTATTTCTCTTTGTAGGGGAAATACAGTCACCATGTGGTCTATAATGCTATTCCTTAGTTAGGTTCTTTATCCCCCAACTTTTTTCTCCTACCTCCAAGTCATTTACTATATGACCATCATATCAACCTTCTTCAATCAATTCTCCATACGAATCTTCCATGCTTAAAGGATATAGTTTTGGGCTTCCCTGGTGGCGCAGTGGTTGGGAGTCCGCCTGCCAATGCAGGGGACACAGGTTCGTACCCCGGTCTGGGAAGATCTACCAAATCTACCTTCCTAACTCTGCAGAAGTCAGTTTACACCCATGTTAAATATGTTTTATTCTTTTTCACTCTGTTCATTTTAAAATGTCACCCCTTGCCCTTCAACTATTCAAATCCCTGTTCTAGCTTTTTTTAAGTCCAATTCTTAATCCTCACCTCATTTAAACCTTCCTTGTCTCCGACCTCAACCAAACCACAAACCTTCGTGAAGGAAGGCAGAATCACATACTGCTTTATATTTGCTACCTCATTAGACTAGTGCTGTGCATCTAGGAGAAATTCAAATACTTGGTGCTTAAACTGAACCAAGACCCAATTTAAAACAGGCCAAAATTAGTTCCTCTTAAGCTGTAATTTTTATTGCAGCTAGCTAATCCTTTTAAAATAATGAGTTTGGGGTTTTGCTAGTTGACTGACTAGTTCAGGTATATTTAGACTTAAAGAAGTTTTAGTCAAATGAATATTTTCTGCCCTTAGGAGTCCTATCCTTACCTAAGTATTTTCTAGATCCTTTTCAAACGATCTCTTTTTTTTCTTCTGCTAAAATAGAAGGGAGAACACTAGACACTTTTAGCATCTAGCACATTCCAGTATATTTTGTACAAAGTGGAGGGGGTAGGGGACTACTGACTTTCTCATTTAGCTTTACATAATATAAACAAGATTTACTTTTATCTCTTGACTAAGACCTTACACATATTTTGAATTTTTTAAATTATACTTTGGTATATTAACACCAGACTACATAAAAACAAAAGGTTGTTTCCCAGGAAAAATGGCCCTAAAAGATAAAACTGTCTTCCTTTATCATATTTTAGCTATATGGAATCTTCCCCTAAAAGAGCATGCAGTCTTAACTGGGGGACCATATAATTTTTCCTCCAAACCAGGATTCTCTTGAGCTTGAAAAGGGGACAATAATTATCCTGGGATAACAACCAGACAAACCGAGTCAACCACCCTAATAAGTCATCACTTATTAGGCAGTTGTATCATTCAAAACATGGGTGCCAGATTTACTCAAATCTTGCTTTAAGAGGTTTTGAGTCCCTTGGAAAAAGGCACAATAGAATCACTTCTTTTGGTTTCTAACATAACATTTGGTCAAAGCTTCAAAAAGACCAAATTAACTTACGGAAAAATACTTTTTAAAAAAAGCAAAGTTTAAAAATAATTGCCTCAAAGCTTGCCTAGATTCCCCAAAGTCCTAACTATTCCCCCAGGCTCCCATAACAGGTGGCTTATGTCTCCTTTTAACCTCCTTTCATTCTGATTTATTACTATTAAACTATAATATGCTTTAGGAGAGGCATGATCTTACTATGTACTAGTCCTATGCCCATACAAAATCAAAGCTGCTGAATGTGGAGAATCTATACTTTATACCCATCGTGTAGTAAAAGAGATTCAGTACTCTGGGCTAAATATTTATACTGAAAAAAAATCAACCTTTCAAAACCCTTGGTAACCAGGTTCACTCATCTTCACAGAAAAGTTCTATCAAGGTGATTTAAATTATGTTTGTGTAACAGTAATAAGACTTTCTGGCTATAAAGTTTCATCCCTAAAATCAGGTTTTAGGGTTTCTACTCTTACTTTCACAGTATGAACTATGGGGAAAAAATTGCTAAGGACCATTACTCATGTCCTAGATACGTACCAAAACATATCTCATTGGTTCCGCATCTTTTATCCTTTTGTTGGTCCATACTTTATGGGCCTTTTTGTTCAGGCTTTCCAAGCAGCTGTGGTATAAAAAAGGGAAAGAAAACAACCTCAAATATTTTAGTCTCTTCTTCCCATGTATTCTCTTACAAGACAGATGATGTCTTACAGTTGCTGCAGCCCCTGACAAAATATACCTGTGCTCTCAAGTCAAATAATCAAGTATCTACTAAGTTTGGGACACTATGTTAAGAACTATAGTAGGGGCTTCCCTGGTGGCACAGTGGTTAAGAATCCACCTGCTAACGCAGGGGACACGGGTTCGAGCCCTGGTCCAGGAAGATCCCACATGCCGCGGAGCAACTAAGCCTGTGTGCCACAACTACTGAGCCTGCGAGTCACAACTACTGAGCCCACGTGCCACAACTACTGAAGCCTGCGCACCTAGAGGCTGTGCTCCGCAACAAGAGAAGCCACCACAATGAGAAGCCCCTGCTCACCACAACAGGGGAAAGACAAAGCCTGCGTGCAGCAACAAAGACCCAATGCAGCCAAAAATAAATAAAAATAAATAAATTTATAAAAAAAAAAAGAACTGTAGTGGCCTTGGTTCATTATGAGGGAAAAATGTTGACAACTATAGTTAATATAAGGCAACAGTTCTCAAACTTCAGTGGATATCAAAATCACTTGGAGGGCTTATTAAAACAAAGATTGTAGGGCATCTCACCCCTGAGTTTCTGATTCAGTAGTAAGGCCCAAGAATCTGCATTTTTCTCAAGTTCCCAAGTGACGCTGATGCTGCTGGTCTGGAGGTCACACTCTGAGAACAACTGGTATGACACGCAGTTTAAGTGCTGGGAGGAAAGGAGGTTATAAGAAAACATAAGAACTTAATCCCAGGCAGAGCTTAGGAGAAGGCTTCAAAAAGAAAATGACCCTTGGGTTTAAACATTTGACATTCCTTAAAATAACATCAGAAGAAGAGTAGTATTGGAATTTTAGAACTGTTCCATACAAGACTAGCCCTTTACACAATTATTAGAAGGTAAAATTTCCTTAGCGTAATTCTGCCATTCTACCATCTTTTCAACAAACTTTTAAGAAGTTTCCATTTTCTTACCTATCTATTCATTAAGCCTTGCCAAAACAATACTAACAATGGTTTGCAAACTTGGACTTACAATTTACATCTTACATGCCAGCACCAGAAAGGGCATGAGGGGCTATTTGTTGCTGAGTCCCAGGGAAAGAAATTACCTAGAAGTCAAGGAAAAACACAGAGAACAGATTGCTCGAGTACACTGGCAACTATTACAGGCAACGTGGATTACACAGCTATATAATATTTACATATTAGGACACAGAATGCATTTAAAGACAAAAATAAAAAAGTCACTACTGGTTTTTCTTTTATCCTGTATCATCCTGTGTTTGTGGAGGGGGTTGCTGGCTATTCTTGGCAAACTCTCATTAATGACCCTTTTTTAAACATAAATTTATTTTCAATGGCTCCCTGGTGGGAACACCTCTCCCTGCTACTTTGCCTGAAAAATTGTAACCAGCCCCAACTTCTCACCCTCCTCTACAGCAATACCTCCCAATCTAACCTCACCAATGAGAACATCTATTATGTTCCCCCATAGATCTCTTTTTGAAATATTTTGCAACTGCATTTATTGAATAATTTTCCTATTTTAAATTATACACTTAACAACCAATCAGAAATCATAATTAGATGAGGGAACCAGGACTTAGTTGATAAAATTTAAGCCAAAAACAAAGAAATTTAATGTTTTAGTCTTCTGATGGGCAAAAGTTTAAGTTTTATCAGGCTTTCTGAAACACTGAAAATCTCTAAAGAATCTGAAAGACTACTGGGATTCCTTCAATCCTAAAAACTGAGAAAACTCATCTTCTAACAAAGTTGGGTTTGTTTTTTCAGTCATTAGCATACAGATCTGTCGCTTAACTCATTAGTTCAGTCTTTATTTTTAACTAATAACTCTAAAAATATAATTTATAATTTAGGGATAAATGCAAGCATATCTAGAGATATGCATATGTGCAAGCATATCCAGAGATAGAACCAGCAAAGATCAGATTCAGTTTAGGGTATTAATCCCAACTAGCTCTTAGAATGACCCTGTGTAAATGCCTTGGTCTCTCTTTTTTTTTTTCCTTTTCAAATACATTCAACCTGGCTGGAAAATCAGTCTGAAGGAAAGCTCAGCAGGGATATCAGATAAAGCAGGAACTTTCTGGGTTGGAAAGGAATGAACAAAGCATTTAAGAATAGAAAGAATAGATGTGTGGTGCATTTTTATTTTAATATCTCCACCACTGAAAGACAGGTTTGGTTCTTTTGTTTGTTTGTTTGAAAGTCAGTGGGCTCATTCACTGGTGCTAAATGGAACAGCTTTATCAGTTGAGGATCCTGTCACCCTGACAAGGCATTACTGAATGCACTGAAGCCTGACTTTGGATTCTGGTTTGGTACCCACTCCCCGTCCTCTCAAGCTCTTAGCTCTTTCTTCCCCAGAAATTTCAACCTGCAGGTATCTGAATGAAAAGTTCAGATGGGTCACAGAAACAGTGTCAACAATTTCACCAGATTACCTCAATTTTTTTTTTTTTTTTTTTTTTTTTAAAACCTCAATTTAAAGTCTGAAAAACCGAGCTTCCCTGGTGGCACAGTGGTTAAGAATCCACCTGCCAGTGCAGGGGACACGGGTTCGAGCCCTGGTCCAGGAAGATCCCACATGCCGCGGAGCAACTAAGCCCGCGAGCCACAACTACTGAGCCTGCACCCTAGAGCCCGCGAGCCACAACTACCGAAGCCCATGCACCTAGAGCCTGTGCTCCACAACAAGAGAAGCCACTGCAATCAGAAGCCCTCGCACTGCAACAATGAGCAGCCCCCCACTCGCCGCAACTAGAGAAAGCCCGCCTGTGGCAATGAAGACCCAACACGGCCAAAAAAAATAACTAAAGCCTGAAAAATCACATCTCATTTCAAGTCACAGCGGCCCCACTAATTCTGCATGAATAATGTTGTGATAAATCCAGAGGTTTAAGGTTTAGGATTTCGTAAAGATTACGTTAAGATACTCCTAACAATCTGAAACTGATTTGCCAAAACAGCAGCTTTTTCTAAAATGCTTTGTGCTAAGCTTGTAAGGAAGCTTTCATTCTTAGCAATCATCTTTCAAGAAGCACTTTAACAGCTTGCTCCTCCTTCACAGGAATCATCTAGGCCACCCAGGTGAAGAACAGCTTTTGTAAGTTCAAAACAGTGCCTAGGTCAGTGGTTCTCAACCCTGACTGCACGTTAGATCATCTGGGTAGATTTTTAAAAATAACTATGCCCAACCTTTTAATTGGTCTGGGAGGGAAACGTGGCACAATATGTTTTAAAATCTCCCCAGATGATTCTAATGTGCAGGCAAGATTAAGAACCAGTAGCCGGGCTTCCCTGGTGGCGCAGTGGGTAAGAATCCGCCTACCAACGCAGGGCACGTGGGTTCCAGCCCTGGTCCGGGAAGATCCCACAAGCCGCGGAGCAACTAAGCCTGTGCGCCACAAATACTGAGCCTGTACTCTAGAGTCCACGTGCCACAACTACTGAAACCCGCGTGCCTAGAGCCCGTGTTCCACAACAAGAGAAGCCACCGCAATGAGAAGGCCACGCACCGCAACGAAGAGTATCCCCCGCTTGACGCAACTAAACCCTGCGTGCAGCAATGAAGACTCAATGCAGCCAAAAATAAATTAATTAATTAATTTATTTAAAAAAAAAAAAACCAGTAGCCTGCAACAAGAATGGCTTGTGCTCTGCTTGCATCAACGCATTTCTTTTTTAGGGTCTTAATATGAACCAAAGGCTGTGAAGCACACTCTCTTCAGCCCAAGGGATGATAATTAAACAAAAAACAGGACTTCCCTGGCAGTCCAGTGGTCAAGACTCCGCGTTTCCAGTGCAGGGTGCTTGGGTTCCATCCCCGGACAGGAAACTAAGATCCTGCAAGCCGCGTGGCACGCACAAAAAAAACACAAAAAAACCCGATAACAATGTTTACATATTATTCATCTAAAGATAAAATGTCCCACGACACTTTTCACTGAAGCCACGTTAAGTTCGTGCTGTCAGGATAAGTTCTCCTAAATTATATGTAGGCTCCAGAAGTCACTGAAATGTTCTAAAACCCCCAATATTTCAGCACCCAGACTGAGCTCCCAGACTGCCTACCTTGGGCAATACAAAAATTTGTCATATCACATCTTTTACTTCTTGGTTTTGAAAACTATTATTACCAGATCTACCTGTAGTGTCAATCTCTTCATTTTTTCTGTCTAATCTTCAAAGGCCACACGTCCTTTTTCTCAAAGCCTTCTCCAGGTGACTCTGGGTCCCATTGATTTCCTCCTAATATGAATTTACAGTCTCAACAACTTTCTTGGCATCTGTTACACTACCATTTAACCTTTCACTTTGGGGCCTATTTTCCTAGCACCTTGGAGACAAGAACCACAGCTTGCACCTTTTTTTTTTTTTTGTGGTTTCACAGTTTCCAGAACAAAGGCTCACAATATATGTTTCGTTTTCCACTATCAAATTATAACTTTCTGGCCCTTTTTACCTCGAGCTCTCTACTCAACTCTAAAACTCGCTTTAATCTGACTAGGGCATCCATCCTACCACGCATTCTCAGATAAAACCATTATCAACTTTTGAATTTTGAAATTCTACCTACAACGAGTGCTAAACAAAAACTAGGGCTTCTCTGGTGGCGCAGTGGTTGAGAATCTGCCTGCTAATGCAGGGGACACGGGTTCGAGCCCTGGTCTGGGAGGATCCCACATGCCGCGGAGCAACTAGGCCCGTGAGCCACAACTACTGAGCCTGAGCGTCTGGAGCCTGTGCTCCGCAACAAGAGAGGCCACGATAGTGAGAGGCCCGCGCACCGCGATGAAGAGTGGCCCCCGCTTGCTCCAACTAGAGGAAGCCCTCGCACAGAAACGAAGACCCGTCCTTGGTGATTCGTTTTGGGGGGGTTGGCGTGGGGGGGGGAAGGGGGGCCTGTTGTGTCTGCTTATCTCCTTTTCAATTTTCCTCTTCCTTCCAGTCAAAATCTAAATTATCTTTCTCTCTGGACAACTTCCACAAACAAGGCTTCGTTCTCACCAGTACCCATCCATCGACCCCTAACGAGTCCCGGCCCTCCTCGAGCGCCCAGGTCTCAGCACTCGTTCTCCTTTCTAAGATGGCCACCTCAGAGCCCGGCAGGGCAGCGCGAGTTCCACCCACGCAAGGCCACGGTAATTCCAGGGGCCAGAGAACGACGGCCCGAGGTGGGGGGCAGGGGTGGGAGAGCCGAGGAAGGAGGGCCGAGGAGACCCTCTGCGGAGCCCGCGCCTCGCTCGGTCAGAACCCCGCCTCCGTCACAGGAAGTGGGAGCCCCACCCCCTAACGTCAGGGGCCGGAAGTGAGCGTTGCTGGGCGCGGGCGTGGGGTGAAGGCGAGTGTGAGCAGAGTGTGTCTCGGCCAAGGTAGGAATGACGCGCGGGCCCCGGCTTGGGGCCTCCAAAGACCTCACCTTTAGTGGGCTGGGATACCTTCACCTTCTAGTATCTTCCCTTTTCTGCCCAGAGCTTTCGGCCTCGTGGGTTCTCAGCGCGGCTGTTTTGGCAACCGGTGGTGCTGCCGCTGCTTCGTCCCCTCGAGGTCCTCCCTGGCTCCTGTGTCTCCATTCTTTTAAGTTAACCATCTTCCCCACCTTCTCCTGTTTAGTCCCATTGTTTAAATCGACTCTGACTGTTTTGTTTAAAGGAAGAAAAATGATGGTTTTACCGAGACCCCAGCTCGGTTAAGAGTGTAACCAGTTGCTTCAGGCTGCAACCAGCCCCTAAGCTTGACTGCTGAGTGTCATTTGTCCATTACACCGCTGTCTAGTACTAGGGAAAACGTAAAAGACTCACTTGTTAACAGTTTAATACGGAAGATACTTAGATGGACAGGGCTGAATGATGAGGCTATAGGTTCCAGTGTCCTTAATCTTGTGTAATTTAGTCTTTTTGCCCCCAAAGGATAGGATGGCTCCCTACAAGTTGCTGAATCTGGCACTGATCGCTCCTTTAAAGGACTTAAAATCAAGGAACATAGTGCTTGAGTCTTTCTTCCAATTCTCTTTTATTTTTGTTGAAAAAGTATAAACTAACTATGTGTAACATGTCAAAAGGAATGTCAGAATTTCTTAATCCAGACATGAAAAATATTTTTTATGACAGTTTCACCGATGATTGTCATTTACAAATGAGCTCTGCAGCAAATTACTAAACGAGTTCCAGCTGATCACTTGTATTTCCTATCATAGGTTCCAAGGCTGCTTATGTCATAGAATGGGGGGAAGGGGTGTGGAATTGTATGAGGAGGCAAAGGAGAGCTGGCTCTAGAGGTAATAGATGTAAACCTAGCCAGTTTTCAGAAGTTTCCTATGGAGATGGTTTTATATAGATTTAGTCTTTTCCATAATGATAAGTTTATTTAATCACAGAGCTCAATAGGGGGGACTCTCAGGTGGAAGAGGACTGAAACTAAAAAAACATTTGTCTTTTAATCTTCCACATTTCTGCTACAGACTTGTTCTTTTATGACTGTCAACTATAAAATGGACAGTTCTCAAGTCCTAACATTCAGAAGTTTTTCCTCAATGCATAGAGGGAATGAGTATTAACTGGAGAGATTTAAATTACCAAGTCTATCCATTTTAGCATAGGAGATTTGGGGAGGGGGGTAAAGCATCACTGGAAAAAGTATGGTACTTCCTAATCATGTTTAAGAAAAGTCGTAGAAATAGTAAACTAGAACGTCTCTGGACATATTGGATGGATTGAGTGCATAGTCTGACACAGGCTTCCAGCATCCCCAGGTCCCCGGGGGAGAAGCAAGACTGGCAGCCTGCCCATCCTGTATTTTTGAGGACTTGAGAGGAGAGCTTTAAAATAGTACCCTTTTCCTTTGTTCATCCTGAAGTTTAAATAACAGTATTCTTGTGGGCTTGACTTGCCCCCTCTAATGTTAAATAGCATCAAACCCTAATAGATGGTAAACAGTGACAGGGTGTTGTAATGGCACTTAAAATAGACTGACATCTTATCACCTGAATACAGTTTTAGTAGTCATATTTGGTTTTTCTTAACTGTGAGCCCTAGAATTTATTCCAAGAGTGTGAATTGGGCAATGATGTTAAAATGGTTCAAAGTAGTAAAGAATGCCTTCAAGGGGAGAAACTTATTGAGGGGGAGGGAGGTGCTATAAGGGTTTTTTATATTGAACTTGGGTGACTTCAATTCTAGTTTGAATCCAAGTTTGACTCCACTTCTTAGGGCTACTTTTGATACATTTCATTTCTGATTCCCTGATCCACTGCTTTTTTTTCCCCCCCAGCACTTGGATTTGGCTCCTTCATTTCCAACATGGAAGACACTTACAGTACGTACTTCTTGTTGCTTTTAGAAAATAAGTTAAATTACTAACATGTAGTTTTCTGTCTGACAAGACTTTTACTGTGTTGGGAAAGATTCACTTTTCTCGCTAGACTGCTGAGAAGAAAAGGTCTCCCCAGAGACTGTTTTAGTAATGTAGAGAAATGTCCAAATTTGAAATACGACACTTGAAATTTAAAGAAAGAAGTATGAGAAGTCATCAAGCTTTGAGAAAGCTGTGGTTGGGACACCACACCATAGTGTGTTTAACACCATAGTGTTTAACACCATAGTGTTAAACTATATTTTTATTAAATGAAGCATTTTCATTCCTCAGGACTTCAGTTTCTCCTGTTAATGACACAGGGATAGTCATTAACTAACTAACTGGTTTCTTTCTATTTTGTGGGATAATATGATATACATAATGTCGATGTACACTGCGTTTTTAGACTTAAAGAAATCCTAGGGAGGATTCTTGTTTCTCAAGTGATCCAGGAATCTAGATGGCCCAACAAATCAAATGGGAACCAGGAGACCTAGGATCATACAAGTGTAGCACCAAAAGAGACCTGAAAAATCATTTCATTCAACGTTCGAATTTTACAACTGAGAAAACAGAACCTAGATTAATTGATTTGTCCTAAAGTTACATAGTTAGTTGGGGACAGAGTCAGAACCAGAGTCTTATATGTTGTTTGTATGTAGTGCCCTACTTGCTACTACAAAGCACCATGGTTTCTAGACCCTGACCAAGTTTGAGGAACATCTGAGTGGATGAAACTCGTCAACAAGGCCTCCTTTGTTTCCTACTTTCTGTCTTGTTCAGAATCTCTATAATTAATAAGTTCTAACTAAAGGGTATTTTAGTCCCATTCTACCTTCAAGGAAGAGTCCAATAGAATCTTTATCACCAACATGTAGAAACTACATGGAAACAATCTTTATTAAATATCTACAATAGAGATTCTTAAACTTTAGCATGCAGCAGAATCACCTGGGAGGCTTGTTAAAACACAGGTTGCTGGACCCCACCCCCAAAATTTTTGATTCAGAAGGTCTGGGACCCAAGAATTTGCACTTCTAACATGTTCCCAGGTGATGATGCTAATCTGAGGACCGTACTTTGAGAATAATGGATCTGATTCTCCTTGATCTTCCATAGGGCTTCCTCCTTCACCCCCTTAATTTTTCTAAAAATATGTTAATTAAAATCTGAGATTTCCATGTGAGATAGATATGAGAGATTTATATTTATTTATTCTTGGAAGCTTACTACTCTATTAAATTAGAAAGCAACATCTCCCCTTTATATCTCTATTCATTACTTTTGTCAGTGGTGATTTTTTTTTTTCTTAGAAAAATATCACCTGGTTCTTTTAATTACTGTATTGCTACATAACAGAAACTTTTTTACATAGTGATAATCAGTAGATGTTTGTTAAAGAAAGAAGGAAATGGTGAATTTTGCTGTATGTTTACAATTTTATTTAAGTTTTGTGATTAAGTTTAATAAATAAGTTGGCTTGTGAAGAATCAACTCCTTTAAGTCTATAGCATTTCTGTTTATCTATGTCTTTCTTAATAAAGCTTCTTTGTTTTAAGACTTAAAAAAAAGAAAAAAAAAAGAAAAATATCACCTGGAAGTAGGTTAGAAATGCACAGCCTCAGGCCTCATCTCAAACCTGCTGAATCAGAATCTGTATTTTAACACAGTCCCCAAGTGATTTAAGATTTAACACCAGGAATCATGTTGAAGTGAGAAACAGTGCTTTAGAATATGTTTGACCTTTTTCCCAAAGTGACCTAAAACTCTAACGTTAATCTGATAGATTCCTGAAGATCTCCAGCTTCTTCTGTCTTTGGGCGGTAGCTCTTAGCTGATGATACTCTCGTCAAGTCTAGTTCCTTATTTCCGTGAAGTTTCCTCCATTTCTCACCATGGGTTCTGGGCCCTATGCAAGTGTGAGGAACATCTGAGTCTACGCTCTTGGAGGAAGGTTGTCCAGAGGGCCTGCTTTGTTTTCCAAATTAAGTTATATTCCCAGAAAGCCACTCAAGATTTTTGCTGAGCAGTTCGATAGTATTCATTACAACTTTAAATGCATATATACTTCGTGTAGCACTCTTAGGTATCTGCCCAAGGGAAATACTCGTACAATGCACAAAGAAGTATATGTTAGATTGCTAGTCACAGCATTGTATATAATAGTAAAAAACTGGAAACAACTTAAATGTCTATCTGTAAGGGAACTGATTAAGAATCTATGGTACATCCGTATGCAGCAGTGAAACATTTCTTAACATACTGACATAGAAGGAGCTCTAAGATATGTTAAGTTAAAAGAAAGCAAATGGCAAAATAGGTACAGGAAATCTTGTCACAGGCTACACTGTGGATGAACTTTGAGGACATTGTGGGAAGTGAAACAAATCAGTCACAAAAAGACATACCATATGATTTCACATATATGAAGTGTCTAGAATAGTGAAACTCATAGAAACAAAAAGTAGAATAGTGGTTGCCAGGGTTTACAGGGAGGAGGAAATGGGAGTTATTTAATGGGTATAGAGTTTCAGTTTTGCAAGATGAAAATTTCTGGAGGTTGGTTGCACAACAGTGTGAATATACTTAACACCACTGAACTGTATACTTTAAAATGGTTAAGATAAATTTTACGTTATGTGTATCTTATTACCGTTAAAAATTTTAATTAAAAATAAAATTTTAATCTAAAAAACCAGTTTAGAGCTGACCTAAGTTATCAGAGACCAAAAAGTAAAGCATTTTGGTAGGAAGCTATCATTATCAACTCTGATGAATACCACTGTATGGGCAGTAAAATGTGTATGAATCATAAAGTACGTCCAGTCTGTCAGCTGCTGACATGGCCTATCATTTGCTAGTGATGGAATGGATTAAATGAAGGAAAACTAACAAGAATTTCATCTGTAAACTCTTCCTGGAGCTTCAGAAATATGAAAAGATTGCTGGTCAGGATGAGCCTGGCTGGCATAATAAGCCTGCTTGTCCTTTAAGACTTTTCCTTCCTATTCATTCTGTCCTTCAAGTCACCTTTCTGGCTCATTTGCATCACCATCAGGGTTAGCAATTTATCCCATGTTTACCACTCTTCCAGTGAAGCTGTCTGTTTCAATTCCCCACTAGCTTCTGATTTTCATAGCAGTCTCCTGGTTTATAAGCTTCTTATCAAATGTGAATTGTTTATCTTATTTCACTTTTATTATTGCCTTCAGTGTGGTGGCAACAGCATTTTATTAGGTTGCCTCTTGTCCTCATAATATATTCAGAATGTGCTTAACCATTTAATTTCCCTTCTTTAACCAGGCTTCTTAAAATTTGGGGCTCAGTCTGGACATTTTGCAGAACGTAAGGATAGTTTTACACGTTCAGAGAAACTTCTCTAGTTTCTATTCACACTATTGAAATGGTCCCTAAAAGTATAGTCTTCTAAGGGTACTTTTAAATAGCGTGATATAGGTTAGGGGCTTTCTTTCACACAGCAGCCCCGTTAAGGTGTCTGCAGTTGTCTTAACTTAAGGTTCTCTTTTTGCAGATTATTCTACTTTTTTATCTGGCCAATTTGATAATCACTAGGTTAAAGAATTCTCTGTCTTTTTCTCATTATGTTCCAAAATATGAAAAGTAAAACCACCGATCTGGTAAAGGTATTGGTTTCATTTGAGAGGTAACTAGATTAACCGAGATCAGGAACTACTTATAGAAGTACATTAAAGCAGACAGACGAAAAAGAAATCTATCAATGAATATTTCTCAAGCTTCCATAGAATGTATAACTGATATAGAGCAATGCTTACCAACTTTTTTCATGTCATAGCATACTAGTAAATAGACAGGGATGCTAGTGTAGGGGATTCACTACCCTCAACTTACCTAGGACTGGTTGGGGGATAGGGGACACGTGTGCAATGGACCCCCACAGCAGTGTATCAGTACACTGTCCATTCCAACTTTCAACATACTGGCTGGGAAGCTCTGGTTGAACTAGCTAGAGATAAGAATGACCCTGAATTAGCACTTTTTTTTCTTTTTGGCTGCGTTGGGTCTTCATTGCTGCGCGTGGGCTTTCTCTAGTTGCGGCGAGCAGGGGCTACTCTTCGTTGCGGTGCGCGGGCCTCTCATTGCGGTGGCTTCTCGTTGTGGAGCACGGACTCTAGGCACACGGGCTTCAGTAATTGCAGCACACGGGCTCAGTAGTGGCGGCACGCAGGCCCTAGAGCACGTGGGCTTCAGTAGTGTTGGCATGCGGGCTCAGTAGTTGTGGCTCGCAGGCTCTAGAGCGCAGGTTCGGTAGTTGTGGTGCACGGGCTTAGTTGCTCTGTGGCACGTGGGATCTTCCCGGACCAGGGCTCGAACTCGTGTCCTCTGCACCGGCAGACAGACTCTTAACCACTGCGCCACCACGGAAGTCCTATGACCCTGAATTAGCACTTTTAGAAAAGGAAAAGATGTTTCATTTAATTTTTTTGTTTATAATAAGGACAACCAACAATGAAAACAACAATATTTATGTACAACCAAATCTGAACTAGGACCCCACCCCATGATTGCTGGTTTTGCTGGACTTAATGAAGATTCGATGATAACGCAGTTTTATCTTCTCACAGTTACATTTTTATTTTCAGATGTTTAGTCACCCTTTTAAAAAAAAAATTCCAAGCCGTCGTTAGACTGTCTTGTTCAACTCTTACAGATTCTGTTGAAAAAATCCAATGTGCCGGGGATGCTGAAGTTTTACAAGGGCCTGTTAAGCTTTATACTTACCCTATTATTCTCTCTTTCAGTCGATACCCTGGACCCTGAAAAGCTGTTACAATGCCCCTATGATAAAAACCACCAGATCAGGGCCTGCAGGTTTCCTTATCATCTTATCAAGTGCAGAAAGGTAGGGTATTATTTTCTTAATTTGCCCTGTGATGCCCTCCTGAGCTCTTTTTAAAAGCCAAATTTTGTAAATATCAAATAATTTTAACATAAATGTTTTAACTGAATGCCAGAATTGCTTTGGGTTAAATACCAATATTTATAGAAAAGAATTTGTTTATTTCTTGGATATGTAAGTTTTTTCTTGTTTTGGTTTTTCCCCCCACTAGTGACAGAGCACCCTTCATAGACAGCTTCTCTAGAGTCTTCACAGCCTTTGTAAAACAGAGGAAACACTAATTTTTGCTAGCAGTGAGAAATCCCTCTTGCCTTGTGAATTTGATGTGCTCATTGTCCTGATAAGGATTGAGTATTGTAATACACTTATTTCTGATTTTTTTGTTTGTTTGTTTAGAAATTTTAGAGAAGTTGAACAGCTAGAGGTTAACCCAAGAAAAGATCATTCCTAAAAATAACTGTTTCTCCAAGTTTCAACAGTAAGCATCTTTGGGGGAAAAAAAAAACAGCTCAAAGATTTTTTTTTCTCTGGTCACCCTTTTGTAGACTTAGCTGATGTAAGCTAGTTTAATGCTGATATATTAATTGAGGCAGTTTGAAAGGATTGTTAGAATATATATGTCAGATACAGAGGCCAAAGTTCTGCCAGGATTTATGCTTGGAAAACAATTTTGGTATTTAATCTAAATCTGCATACAATTCAAGTATGCATTAACATTCTTCAAAGGATGTTTCTCTTGCAGTCCTGGAGACATGATTATAATGCCATTGTTGATTATTTCTCAGCTCCTTTTAATCTCTAGAGCAAGGATTCCTTAAGGTTGAACCTGGGCAATATGGACTAGCAAATACTACCACAACTTCCTCCCCTAGGCTCTCAAAAATGTTCCAAGGATAAAGGTTGGGAAAGGGATCCAAGTGGTAAAAAGACATTGTCATAACTCCCCTATTCTAATGCTCTTAATCTTCAGCTACAAAACCTTTGCATTCGATTGCCTGATATCCCTTACAAAAATCATGGAGATACCTGCCCTCACAATTTTCTCCATCCCCTATTTTTTTCCACCCTTCTCCCCACTTTACATTATTTTTACTTTTTTGAGTATCATTTATGATATATCTTTTGCTTCTCCTAATAAATTTCTTAATTGCTGGTAAACTTACCATAGGATTTGGGTGATATTAAACATTTTGTTTTGTTTTCTTGTTTTGTATTAAAATAAGGAACTTGGTCAGCAGAGTTCTCTATCATTTGGGCTTTTCCTTAGTGAAATAGCTGAAATAAAGGTCAAATTGTTCAGAGCCTCATTTCAGGCATCATTACTTTAAATAAGCGTTCCTGTGTTAATCTGAAAAATCATTGGGTTTGCCTCTTCTGCAGCTCCCTTCCAACAGCTGTTTTCCTGCACTATTGTACTGCAGTAGCAGGGGCACTACTGCAATGCAGACTAAGTGTGTTTTAGTGTTGCTGTTCATCCTGAATATCAGCTTTCAAAGACGTCCAGAGAGCTCTACCATTACAGGCTGTGCCGCCTGAATCTTGTGACCCTGAGAAGTAAACGGGCTGAAGATATGTTTCAAATACCCCATCCTAAATTCACTGTTTACTTCCATATAAGCCACTTTAACCCCAATATCTGTGTTGTCAGTCTTTATAATCATAACAAAGAGGCTTAGCTTTTGATGATTCTGAGGTAATGTCTCTATGGTCCATATGAGTGATAAATAATTCCCTCTTAATGTTCTACTATGAGTTTACCTACCAAGTTAAGCCACAAGTTTATTGACGGACCCCTTTAATTTTTTTTCACAGAATCATCCTGACGTCGCAGACAAACTGGCTACTTGTCCCTTCAATGCTCGCCATCAGGTTCCTCGGGCTGAAATCAGTCGTCATATCTCAAGCTGTGATGACAAAAGCTGTATTGAGCAGGATGTAGGTAAGACTGACTAGCTAAATGTTTCTGTGTTGGAGGTTAGCCCCTTCAAATTTATATGATGCTACGTTATCACCTTGATTTTGGCTTTCATCATTTCAGAAGAACAGTGGTTTTCTGCCTTTGAGATTTTTATTTTAGCAGCAAAAGGTTGTCAGGTGGTGTTTGTCAGACTGCTTTCTCTTCTGAACAACCTGATTTCATTTTACTAATAATTCATCTAAAAATGAGAATTCTTTTATTACCATAAATATGGCAAACATCTTTGTTTCTGCTTCTCTTTCTTGTCTTCTGTTGGCAAGGGGATAAGACCTCTCTGTTTAGCTTTCATCCCATCCATTTTTCAGAAACAAATACCCTGCAATCTTTTAAGCCACTAACCCCTTTAAACATAATAACTTGGCAGTGTTCCCTTGTTAAGTCAGAATCTCTATTGTCTTGCAGTCAGCCAAACCAGGAACCTCGGACAAGAGACTCTGACTGAGAGCACATGGCAGTGCCCTCCTTGCGATGAAGACTGGGATAAAGGTGAAGTGCTCCTACATCTTTTTCTTCACAATGTCAAAATCTCAAGTCATTTGCTTTAGATAGAAGGAAGATTTTCCTTTTTTATGAACATACCATGTTGTTCAGAATGACTTGTTATTTTTACTGGGCCCCAATACAAGCACATTTGTCTCTCTGTGCAGACACGTGGAACAGCCTATCCCTCTTGATTGGAAAAAGCACTTCTTTACATCTGTTTTTTTCCATAAATTGTGTTGTACCATCTGTGTTTGGTTGCTGCTAGGCACATTTATTATTATTTATGTCACTTGTGTTTATATCCTTCAATTAAATTCTTGCTACTCTGTCACTTAAGCCGGGTACTTGATCAGTTATTACTTGCTTCTCTAAACTTATGTTTATTATTTCTCATCTTACAAATTCAACTAGCATGAATTGGTGTTTTACCTAGTAGTACCACAAACCATGTTTTGCTTCCTTTGGCAGATTTGTGGGAACAGACCAGCACCCCATTTGTCTGGGGCGCAGCCACCTACTGTGGCAACAACAGGTAAATGTAAGGGCCTCATTCCCACCTCTTCCTCCCAGAATCACAGTGCTCTGTTACCAATAGAAGCCACCAAAGCATGTATTGACCTCTTTCCTTGATGATGTTACTTGCTGGTAATTTAGTCTAGATATAGTTTTGGAGGGGTTTTTTCCTTATTTATTCCTTGATTCATAAAAAGGTCGCATGCTTTGTGTTAATTACCGCGGGAACACAAAAATACTAGCTTATAGTCTAATAAGGGAGACAGTGGCGCCAGCTATTCTTATGTCTTAGTTGGAGTTTTTTCTAAGTTCACATTATTTTAATGCTTTGAAAAAATTCTCTAGCTATGCCACATGTATCATTTTTACTCTGGGTAACTAGTGTCTAAGGAAAAAGTAATCTTAAAAGTTCTATTTTTTTTAATAAATTTATTTTTTTTATTTATTATTTTTGGCTGCGTTGGGTCTTCGTTGCTGTGTGCGGGCTTTCTCTAGTTGCAGCGAGTGGGGGCTACTCTTCGTTGCAGTGCACAGGCTTCTCATTGCAGTGGCTTCTCTTGTTGCAGAGCACAGGCTCTAGGCGCGTGGGCTTCAGTAGTTGTGGCTCACGGGCTTCAGTAGTTGTGGCACACAGGCTCAGTAGTTGTGGCTTGCAGGCTCTAGGGCGCAGGCTCAGTAGCTGTGGCGCACGGGCTTAGTTGCTCTGCGGCATGTGGGATCTTCCTGGACGAGGGCTCAAACCCGTGTCCCCTGCATTGGCAGGTGGATTCTTAACCACTGCGCCACCAGGGAAGCCCAAAAGTTCTTGATTTGAGATTGGGCAATCCATAATACCAAATGGGTAGGAAAGAAAACGCATTTCTTCTTCCCACTGATTTTGTATCTAATTTAAATCTCTACGATTTTTCATTACTACTTGATCTTCAAACCTTAAAAGATCATGTTTCAAATTCCCTGGCAGTCCAGTGGTTAGGACTCCGTGCTTTCACTGACGAGGGCACAGGTTCAATCCCTGGTTGGGGAACTAAGATCCCATAAACTGCACAGCGTGGCACAAAAAAAAAAGATCATGTTTCAAACCCAAATGAGATTATTTCTGGATTAGAAAATGAAGGAATTAGATGCTAGACTTCATTTTTTTCCTCAAATAGAACACTTACCAATATTTATTTTTTAGCTCCTGAAGTCAGTTAGTTATAATAAATGTATCTTAGTCTGTCTATGCACTGAGATAGAAAAACTTAAAGATGAATTCCATTGGTACAATTTTAATTTTATCTCCGTTCTGTGAGATTTGTTGCCTTTAGTTTGGTTGTCTTGGCATTTTATTTTATCTCTTTTATCTGTTGAGTTCATGAGCCTGTCATACAACTGAACAGTAGATGGCATTGCTGTTTATCTCAATTTCTGGAAAATGAAAATGGTTAGACCCATCTTAATGCCTGTACAGAAGAGTGAGCTTTCCAGAGAAGCTGGTAATCATTCTCATTGTGAGAATGTTTTGATGGAAATGTGTTTACATTTCAGAATGTAGGTTGTTGTTTTCCCCCAAATTACAAAAAACGCATTTTGATTATCTTGTGTGTGCCTGCGTGAAGAATACAGATATGCTGACATAGTCAAATTCATCTTTCTTTTTGAAGCCCCGCAAGCAACACAGTTATGGAACATAAGAGTAACCTGGCTTCAGGCATGCGTGTTCCCAAGTCTCTGCCATATGTTCTGCCATGGAAAAACAGTAAGTGAAATAGAGGCAAAATGCATTTACTCTGTTTGTTGTGCTAAATACAGTTGGTCTTGATTATTCAAGGACATGTTGAGTCTGAACACCTTGTACCCACATGACCCTGAGAGTGAGTGCCTCCTTAAATTTTGCACCCCAAGCACCTTACTCACTTCCCCCTACTCCTGGTTAGTAGCAGGAAAGGACAAGATCACAGAAGCATAAAGAATATTTTCAAGATGGGGTGACCACTGACATCGAATACCATGGGTAAATTTGGGAACCAGTAAAAAGGCTATTGATTTTGGCTAGGAGGAAATCATCCCCAATTCTCAAGGCATAATATTGATAGGGAATTGGGATTAGAAATTGGATTGCAGGGGCCTAAAAGGTAATGGGTAGAGACAAAATGAAAGTAATAAGTCGTAAGAACCAGCATAAGAATGGTATTCAGATGTGTTTCCTAGGCTTCAGAGACCATGCTGAGTAAACAGGTGCGAAATTCATGTCATACCACCCTAGTAAAGAAATTCCTACATATGGTACACCCAAGATACTGTCATTTTTATTTAATACAAACTTTCTTTTCCTAATGTTGCCCCCAAATTCAGATTCTCTTGATTTCAGTTTTTGTTACTGTTTGAGCTAATTTTTAGATGGCTAGAGGATCCCCTTTAAAACATTTCCCTTTGGATACTTTCATTACTCCAAAAATGAGATCACCAAATCATATGCCATAAGGCTTGATAGGTAGAGGACTGTTTCCTTTTTCCATGCTCTTAAGTGGAATCCAATTGCTAATTTTAAATTCTTCTACTTTTATATTGTAATTCCATATACCCCAGGAATAAGTCATTCGTGTTTAGTAAGAATAGGGGATGGAGTGATTTTCAATTGACATGACGTATTTATTTTGAAATATTTCTACTCCGTAGATGGAAATGCACAGTAACTGAGTATCTATCTCAAGTAAGTATTTCAGTTTTATTTCACTATTTTTTTTTCCAGGTGGTAGTAAGATTTAACTGGACATAAAGCAATTTGGGTCCAATTTTCTTTCAGATTATGGTACCAAATTAAAGCTTTGTATGTGCCTGTGTTTTTAAGTATATAGCCTCTGTTATGGCTTTACACGCTAATGAATAGGCATTTAGTTAAATTAGAATTCTGTTACATGCCAAGTTGCTTTCCCTAATGTTCGTACGCACTGCCTCTTTCCTTTTTCTTTTTTTTTTTATCAAAGTCGCATTCTAGATCTATCATGCCTTTTTAATGGACTGAGATTAATCAAACAACTGTGCTTCACTGCTCTGCAGTTCTTTCCCTGTGCAGTACAGTTTAATGCTCATCAAAAAATTCATACTCCTTTGAACGAGAACTTTAAAGTTTTGGGTCTCTAAGAGTCTCTCACTGTTGATCTTATCTGAATATTTGATTTAGCAGAACCTCACAAAATCTATATAAAGAGTCCAAAATCTTTTCGTTTTCACAGATGAAGCCTTTCTTTGAGGTCACCCTATGTACCCATAGCAGAGCCAGGTTTGATGCTTCAAATGCTGTCTTGGCTGAGGCTGCCCAGCCACACTGCTTCTGGCAGAAGGAATATTGTTGGGCTGGGAATGGGGTGATAATCCCCACTGTCTTGCAGGTAGTAGGCCTTCAGTGAATATTTAGTGAATGAGTGAGTAATTGGCCTGTTGCCTTCTAGTCCATTTACTTTCTCTGGACAGTGAAGTAGATGGATCTTCTGCGAGTTAGGGTTCATTTTAGTACCAGAACTGATGTTTCTTCTGGTAAGAAGCAGAAAAGAGATTCTAAAAGCAAACACTCCTTAGCTATGAACAATAATATTTATCAGTTGCTTGTAGGTACTGGCCATTTTTCTTGGTAGGTTCTGACATCAAATTATTAAATATATCTGGAAGCCAGAAAATTGGATTTGAACCCAGAAGGGAAAGACACAACTGCACTGGGGTGTGTCAAGAAAGCATACACAGACATGGGTAAATGGTGAACTTTGAATCCTTCTCTGACACACTTCATGAGAGCTTGGTGTTCATAGAGTGTGGATAGTTACCTAGTAAAAATGGCTACTCTACAGTGAAAGCCTAGGAGAAACTTCTCTCTATCACTTAAGACTAAACATTTTTCTGCTTTGGAACTTAACTCTTTGCTAATAAACTCCTTACACACTGATAATTTTTTTTTCTATGTAATCCCTGAGGAGTAAGGAAAAAAAATAGGTACTAATCCTTTAACAGCCAAAGACCTTCTTATCCCCTTAATAAAAATAAAGCATCATTTTTTGAATGCCTGTTGTTGCAGAACTCTCTTCTTTGGATAGATACACACACAAAAAAAATGTAAGACATGACTTGTTCCCTTAAGGAACTTAAGAGTGGGTGGAGAATTTTTTTAAATGCACATGCCTGAAAAGGGTTTGTTCACCTTGCACTTAAATGCTTTATCCCATTTGTGTTTTTATCAACAACTCCAATTTTTACTAGGTAAGTGCCTCAAAAGCAGGTAATACCATGTTAATTTTTCTTCCCCTGATGTACATTGTAACAGCTTAAAAATATTATTGAATTAATGAGTAGATGGGTATATGAGAAGAGAAAAAGATCAATATAAGTTAATTGGAATTAATCCAGAATTGTCTGGAGAAGTCAATTGCCTGGATGGTCAATTCTGATTTTCTCCTCACCCGTGAAAACTGTTGACACGAGTGTAGGTTGATCTCTGTATAGAATGTTTTTAATTCAATTAACAAGTTTCTGTGTGCTTAGTGATACTAAAGAGCTAAGGGTCAGAAAGTACTTGGTGTTCTGCCATTAGCAACAACAGATTCTTCCAGCAGACCAAGCGACTTTAATTGGGCTGTAGTTGTGTGGCCCATTGTCAGATATAGTTGATGCTTTTGTCATTGATAGGAACTAAGAACTCTTTTTTTTTTCTCATTTCCTTGCAGATGCCAGACCCTAGAAGACTCTTTGCTTCTTCCTGCTACAGTGGGTTCTTCATTTTTTTCTCCTAATCTAATTAGAGAAAGATAAATTGTCTGTGACTTTCAAACTGATAAGTACCTTTCTTTTCCTCCCTCCTTTAAGTCCTTACTCATTTGATGCAAGAAAGAACCCTCATGCTCAGAACTGTTTCAAATAAACCATCATTGTAAATAGCTTGATAGTTTGGTTAAGTACCTGCAGCCCTAAGATCAGAACTAATATCTCATTCTACGTTAATGAAACAAAATCATTTAAAGTTATCTTAAAGGAGCCAGCTAAAGCAGGCAAGAAATTTGGGTTGGAAAAAGTAACTGTGTATATATTTGTGTTCTCTGACACACATGAACCAAATTCCTTTTAACATTTATAGGAATGGACCTTTTCTGATTAGTGCATTTGTTTATTGAGTCTTTGATGTTGATAGCATTTATATATAGAAATATACCCTATTCTTGTTTAGAATCTTTAGGACATCTTGTTCCCTGAATATTTGTAACCTAGGGTAGGTTTCTTTTATTTCTTTTCTCTTTCCCACATTCCAGCTAGAAATTGTACTAGCTGTCAAACCAGATGTGGATTGTGTAGGAGTGAAGATTGGAATGGAGAGGAGGAACCAGTGTACATGTGGAGAAGAGATAGGCTTTTCAACTGTGTGTGAAATTTGATTAAGCTTCAAAGCTGAAATGTGCGAAGGCCCTGCTGACTACCCTGGGACTTGTGTATAATAAGTTAGATTTCTGAACTCAAGGCTCTGGCTATCCTAGCATCTTGTTGACCCTCACAAGGAGACTTCATAATCTCCCAGACCAGTTTTTTGTTTGGTTGGTTTTTTTCAGGTTTGGTGTGGTTTGGTTTTAAAACCATTTGGCATGGGAAGGGATTTGGGATCTGGTATAGATAGGGAGTCAGATGAAGCATACTGACCAATGATTCCAAAACTGATGTGTTGAGCATTGTTTGTAGGGGGAGTGGGCTCTTGTGGAATGCCTCTTCCACAAGTTTCACACAAAACAGGATTCTCTCTTTAATGAAGCAGAGCTATCTGTTTATTTAGTTGCAATCTCTAAAAGCAGATTCAAGATAAGCCCTAGTACAATAGTATTTCTTCTTCTAGCTGTATGAATAAGTGAATAAGTAGACCATTTCTTCTGGAGTGGGTGGTATAATGTATTGAGGAGGGGGAAAAAACACCCATTATTCTCTTAATTCTGGTTACTTATGTTTGAGTACCAGTCAGCAACTCACATTTAACTTTATTTAAAAATAATTTTAACTAGAAAATACAAAACCCTTCTGATTTCATTTGTTTGGGTAATGACAACCCAAACTGTTCTACACTACTCTTGTAACCCAGAGCTTCCTAGTTTAGGAAAAACGGGTATGAGTCATATTGCAAAGAATTAGCTACTTGAGTACAACTCAACAAAGGAATTAAATAGAAAATAGTTACTTTGTGTTTCTTAAATATCTAAAGGGGCAAGAAAAGCTAGCATCTGTCATTCATGAAAAACCTTATGTTATTTTAGGAGGACACCTCTTTGCTCACCACTATGAGAACTTAACCACAACACATCTGACCTTTGCCAGTGTGAGTAACACTCACTATGGGAGAATGCCTGCCTATGTTAATTTTGTTAGCTCACAAAATAGATAACCCAGTTGTTCTTTAGTAAACTAATGATTAAAGCAGCCAATTTGTCTTGTCCAGGAGCTTTCAGAGACTGCTTAGGATTTTTATTGGGCCTAGGATTCACTAGACTGGATTTAGTTTGCTGAAGGTTTTTGGACATTCCTAAAAACTAGAACAAAGAAGTGACTGTTTAACTCTTGTCAGAAGTTGGGAGAAGAAGCTTACTTATTTTTGAGACCTTCTTCTTCCCTTTGGAATGTGAACAGTGGAAGGTAAACAGTTGAATATTCTACCTTAATTTCAGTTAAGGTCAAGTGTTATGGTTAAAGGTTAAATGCAGACATGTTTCAAAATTTTGAGCTTATCTTAGAGAGCCTTTGAATCCTGCATATTGATCTTATCCAGGGATTCCATACTCTACCCCAAGGAGAGGATTTGCTTTCTGGAAGATTACCTTTCTCTGTAGGTATTCTGGAAGTGCCAGTGTGATTTGCAAATGTTCTTACCAGGAATAAACAAATGTAGGTAATAAATGATACTTAGTTCTCCTGGTAGCTGTACCTGAGCTAAACAAGGAGAGTATTTGGATTCAGTTTCAAATAGTGCACTGCAGTACCCTTTCATTGTTGAGAGAGAACAGTAGCTGCTTGTGTTAGTCTCTTAATACCTGTACTGACATTCTTAGAGTCCTTTAGTTGTACTTTTCACAATTCGTATTAAGCTCCAAAGTAGACAGAAACCAAGGAGATGACATTATACTTCTTATTACCATTTTTAAAGAGGCAGGTTAGGGCTTCCCTGGTGGCGCAGTGGTTAAGAATCCACTTGCCAATGCAGGGGACACGGGTTCGAGCCGTGATCCGGGAAGATCCCACATGCCGCGGAGCAACTAAGTCTGGGCTCCACAACTACTGAGCCAGCGTGCCACAACTACTGAAGCCCGTGTGCCTAGAGCCCATGCTCCGCAACAAGAGAAGGCACTGCAGTGAGAAGCCCATGCATCACAACGTAGAGTAGCAACGAAGACCCAACGCAGCCAAAAATAATAAATAAAATAAATAAATTTAAAGAGGCAGGTTATAAAAATCAAGGTGATTTGTATGCTATATTTTAAATGATTGAAGCAAGACTGGCCTTGGGAAGAAGATACCTCTAAGAAAATATGTTTTCTTGTGCCAATTCAATAAGGAATAAGGAAAACTACTGAAATTCCATGAAAAAATTACTGTAGTGAATGCTCATTCTTTTGACCACTGTTGTCCTGATACTGTTAAGGTTCAGAACATACTCACATCCTACTTTACAGTCATGGCCTCTTCAAAGGCCACTGAAAACACATTAACCGGTTACCTCGTACCAACAGTCTCAGCTGACTTTCTATTCCAGCCATACTGAAGTCTGATAAACACAGACCTGTGTATGAGCGGGGCATTTATTTGCCCTTGACATAGCAATTCCAGTGCCTGGTCCAACTCACTTAACTCTTATCAACTTGGTAACTGGTGTGACAGATACAAAATCTCAGGTTGTTTACAGATAGGGAGAACAGCATCCTAGGCCAGACAGTCACCCTAGAGGAAAACCATATATGGTCAGCAGATTTGCATTTTTGTTTACCGTATCTAAAGATGGTTTTTTATGAAACTAAAATAGTGTTAAGCACCTTTGATGAAAGTTAAAAAGACAAAGTTAGTTGTTTTACTTTATACTACTTATATATACACATGTATGTGGAAGAAATAAATCCAGGTTGTATTAAAAGCTACTGCATATGAACCCAGCCATGCCTCTTAATTTTTATTAAAATACTTGTCACTGAAATAAAGTATGCCTTCCCAGTTCATCTGTTTTAGTCCTATTTCTTCAGGCTTGAGTTTCAGGATTTCATTGGACAGGGTCCGGGGCTTAGATTATTTAGCTCCTTGTGTTGGTTTTCTCTAGAGTAGAACTTTATAGCAGAGGTGCAAATTGAAAGTGATGGAAAGTCTTGATCTTGAAATTAGAAGTTCAGTTGAGGGGGCTTCCCTGGTGGTGCAGTGGTTAAGAATCCGCCTGCCAGTGCAGGGGACACGGGTTTGAGTCCTGGTCCAGGATATCCCACATGCCGCGGAGCAACTAAGCCCGTGCCCCACAACTACTGAGCCCGCGTGCCGCAACTAATGAAGCCCACGCACCTAGAGCCCGTGCTCCACAACAAGAGAAGCCACCACAATGAGAAGCCCGTGCACTGCAACGAAGAGTAGCCCCCGCTCTCTGCAACTAGAGAAACCCCATGCACAGCAACAAAGACCCAACGCAGCTGAAGATAATAAATAAATAAATAAATAAATAAATTTTTTTTAAAAAAGCACAGACTCTTTTAAAAAAAAAAGTTCCATTGAGATATCCTTTTGTTGAATTGGAGATTTCAACAGAAGAGCAAGTGTTTTAGCTTAATAAAACCCTTGAAAAATAAACATTGATATGGTTCTGCTAGGTATGTAGCTTTCCTATCCACCTATCATATCTCATATACTCTTAAAGCTAGAAGGGAGTTTAGAGAGCCGCTAATCCAAAGCTTCATCTTACCTATAAAGAAACAGGCCCTGTACAAATGTGGAACATGACATTTTTTTTAAGGAAAAAGAATGATAAATACAAAATTCAAGATAGTTATTTTCTCTAGAGGAGAAGCCAGGAGGATGGGATCAGGAAAAAACACAGTATATTAGTAGTATTCTGTTTAGTAGGTTGGGTGGTGGGTTTCCCAGTGTTTATCTTATTATGCTTCATATGTGTGTATTAAATAGTATATAATTTTAAAACATCTAAGAATAATTGCTAAAATCATTGCAGAGTGCTTACTGTAAGCAAGCCACTGTTCTTAGCATTTTACATATTTTAACCAAGGATGAGGGGAAAACAGGCCTTGAAAATTTTCTCTTTACCAAGGATACACAGCTTGTTAATAGTGACCATAACCTGCAACTTCTGATTCCTAAGTTGCTGCTTTGGGCTTCTATAACCATTCTGCTTCTCTAAATGTTGATTCTGCACTCAACCTCTCATTCTCTCAGGCTGTGTGTTTCCTCCTCAACTCATCTCCATGTCTACCAGTTTGGACTCCATGGTCAGTCACTTCAGTGGCCTAAGTCAACACCCTGAGTTCCCTTGACCCTGTTGTTCTTCTACTGTCTCCGCCTCACCAATTCTCAAGTCAAGCGAAACCCGCCATCTCTTACTTTATTTCCTCTAGGTTATCAAGCGTAGTGATAGAAAAATCACAAAAGTATGCCAACTGACTCCACTGCAGATGCATGATTTCTTAAGCACTCATTCCTGTTTGGCTTTTTTCAGCTTTACCTGGTAACTATCGCACCCTTTTTATTGTTCTCCTCAACTTTATAGTCCCTACTTCCCACCCCTACTTTCAGCAGATGGCATTGCCTCTTACTCTCTTGAGAAAATACTGGTCATCAAACTTAACTTCCTCTTTTCCCATCACTAGACTTGCACTCTTGGGACATCCATCTTTTCCTTTACCTCAGAGGTATACTTCTCCAAGGCTAACTTCACCCCTGTACTATATCCCAGCTATTGATGCCTAACAAATTTCCCCAAAGCACAGTGGATTAAAACAAAACTAAATGTTATTACCCTCCCAGTTTCTATGGGTGAGGAGTTCAGGTGTGGCTTAGCTGGGTAATCGTGGCTTGGGATCTTTCATGTGGTTGCAGTCAAGATGTCAGTCAGGGGGCTTCCCTGGTGGTGCAGTGGTTGAGAATCTGCCTGCCAATGCAGGGGACACAGGTTCGAGCCCTGGTCTGGGAAGATCCCACATACCGCAGAGCAACTGGGCCCGTGAGCCACAATTGTTGAGCCTGCGCATCTGGAGCCTGTGCGCATCTGGAGCCTGTGCTCCGCAACAAGAGAGGCCGCGATAATGAGAGGCCCACGCACCACGATGAAGAGTGGCCCCCACTTGCCGCAACTAGAGAAAGCCCTCGCACAGAAACGAAGACCAACACAGACATAAAAATAAATAAATAATAAATAAATTTTTTTAAAAAATTAAAAAAAAAAAAGATGTCAGTCAGGGCTACAGTTTTTCTGAAGACTTGACTGAGGCTGGAGGGTTTGTTTCTAAGGTGGCTCCCTCACATATTTGGCAAGTCAGTGTTGGTTGTTGGCAGAAGGCCTCAGTTCCTCGCCATGTGGGACTCTGCACAGCCTGTTTGAGTGCCCTCACAACATGTCAGCTGCCTTCCCCCAGAGTGAATAAGTTAAGAGCAAGGAGGAAGCTGTGAATTCTTTTGTGACCTGACTTTAGAAGTCACACTCTATCATTTCCATAACATGCTTTTGGGTACACTGGTGAGCCCTTTTCATTGTAGGAGGAGAAGTCGAAGGAGCATGAATACCAGGAGGCAAGAATCATTGAGCCATCTTGGAGGCTGGCTCTCAGACACTTTCTCTGTCTTCCAATATCTTCCGTAAGTTATTCCCTCTTTTCTCTTTACCTTAATTCTATTTCTTTTTCTTTATATGTTATATCTTTCAGTAATAAATAGGTTGTCTTCTTTAATCTTTAACTCTTTAAACTACAATAATGCTAATGTTACATTTCATTCTTTAAAAAAACACATACCCTCTCCCCCGTATTAATCAGGGTTCGGTTGCAGAAAACATCTATTTGAGCTAGTCTAAGCAGGAAGGGACGTGTTACAGGGCATTAAATGGATCACAGAATTATTGGGAAGACTGAAGAAACAAACTCTAGACTGGACTTCCAGAAATAACACCCAGGAAGCTGCTGCTTCTACTACAGTAAGGAAGCTGCCACTGCAGCTGCCAGTTCAGGAAGCACACTACCTCTGCCACTGTCAGCATTCCCAAGTGGATGCCCTGTACCCTCTCTTAATCGCTGCTGGCTTTAGAATCATAAAATAGTTCGTCTGATTGGCAGAACCGAAATCACGGCTGAACCCTAGTTACAAGGGATTATGGGAAATGTAGTCCAGCTTTCCAGAGCGGTACACCAGAAGAGTATCATGTTAAGCAAACCAATACATAGAAACCTCCACACTCCCTCTCGAGCTATTGCTTGCTTGCTTCTTCCCTTCAGTGCCCGATTTCTTGAAAGAATTGCCTATGTAGTTGGTCTACAGTTCCCACTTATCCCTTAATCCATTGCAGTCTGCCCACTCTGTTCTGTCTCCACCCAACCTACTAATTTGCAGGACCAGTGGTCTATTTTAGTCCTACTCCCTTGGACATTCAAGGAGCAGCAGGTTGTTTCTTGTGTTGCTTGTGGTAAGAGCCATATCAATGTGATGCACAAAAGAGTTACTTAAGGCCACTCTCCTGGAACAGGCCTTGGACTTGGAGGCACTTAGAGCCTTGAGCTTCAGCTGCTATCTAGACCTGCTCTCCCTCATACGTGACTAGGTTAATGATGTTTTTGTTCGCCTAGTCTTTTCAGAATCCCTCACATTCAATTAGTCATCAGATCCTGGAATTTCAATACCAATGATGACTTCTGAAGCCAACCAGTTCTTTGTATCTCCACTGCCACTGCCTTATTTCCGATCATCGTCCCTGCCTGGATTATTACAACAACCTCCTAAGTAGTCTTTCAACCACTAGGTTTTTCCCATTTCAGTTTATCCTCCACCTGCCTTCAAGATATTTAATAATCGGTTTCCAGTTTACCTAATGATAATAGCAAAGGCTTTTTGAGCACTTGGTCTGTGCCAAGCACTGTACAAAGCACTTTATATGCACTGTCACATTTAATTCCCCATGAAGTAGATATTATTAGGTCCCCACTTGGTAGATAAGGAAACTGAGGATCATAGAATATACAAGATTTGACCATTAGTTACTCCATGGAGGAACTGGAATTGGAGTCAGGTCTGCTACCCCCCAAAGGCAGTATTCTTACTCCCGCCACATTTTACAGTTGCTCCAGCCTCATCTCTCCCGACCCCGTTCATAGCCCAGCCGTAGTGAACTCCCCATCCCTCTTAACGCATCGTGCTCTTTAATGACCACGCCTTGGTGCATCTTGTTTCCCTCGCTTTCCCAGTGATTCTCTGCTTAGCATATTCCACCTTCAACTCCCAACTCAAATGTTACCTATTTGGGTAACTCCAGGCTCTCTGGTCTAGGCTCCTGCTGTGCTGTTAGTACTCATTTTGAGTTGCGTTGTGATTAGCTTCTAAATGCCTGTATCAGCCAGTTTAGAATAGGAAACAGAAACCACTCTCAATATCTCCATATTTTAAGCAGAAAAGAAATTTAATACAGAGAATTATGAAGTGCTTACCAAATCCTTGGAATAGCTGGAGAAGCAGGCTGTAGCTGAGGCCTCCAGGGATGACTCACAGAACACTACCAAACTAACCCACCAACGGAGCTACAGCCTTGATGGCCGTGGGGATACCGAGTGTGAGAACATAGCACTCTAATACCACCCAGGGATCAGGAAGCTGCTGACAAACAATCCCACGACATATATAATGTCAGACTTCTTGCAGAGCTACTAACCAGTGTAAACATCCAAATGCGTAGTCAGCAGAGGGAGGAAAAACGAAACTGGATAATCAGAACCTGGAGCACTGAGGGTTTGTTCTAGGGTGGGTTGGGGTTTTTGAATGTTTGCTTTCAAAAAGTAAGATTGAGGTAAGACTTTTTTTTTTTTTAAGGGAATAGTTATTTTCAAAGTCCACAGGAAAAGATAACCATATGCCAACCTCCCCACTCCAAAAAAAAAAAGCCAAAAATTCTGTAGCTGCAGTACTTGAGTACTAAGTGGGCAGGCAAAACCACTTGAGAAAAGTGGTTATGAAAGCAATTAAGAGAGGTAATGTTAAACTAGGAGTCAGTACAAACTTACTTTGAATCTAAGACCAGCCCTGTGACCTTGGAAACATCATTTAAACTGTCTGTGCTTCATTCTTCTTTTCTCTGACCTTCAATCCAACCCTAAATTTTTGGTTTGTTAGTTATTCAATTGAAAAAAGCATTTTTAAAGTAAAGAGGAGGAAGATTATGCAACCATCTCTAGGGCTCTCTGTACTTTTGATCATTCTGTAAAATTTCCCTGTCAACCTTAAAACATTCTCTGAGGCCATCCAGATGAGGTGAGAGAAGCAGTGGGGAAGAAAGGAACCTAGAAAGTGGAGGGGATTTTGCCTTCACCATATTGAATCAAATACAGTCTTCTAAAACGCACAGAGCAGCTTCGGAATTCCCTAATTTCCCAATTTGGAGTTTTGGTTAACCTGTCCCCTGAGTTAAGGGGGAAAGAAATTCTTCAAAGATTCTAGGAGCTAGAAGGGCTCTTCACAACCTCAGAAGCCAAGCTTGTTATAAAAAGTGCATTAAGAAGCATCCTCTAGGCTATGTTAGCTAGGCCAGAGATTAAATGGAGCTTTCCCCAGGTCCCTGCAGCCTCCTTTGGGCTATTTGAGGTGCTTGCTGTATTTTCTGGCCTAATTTTTTTTTTTTTTTTTTTCTGCAAGACTTGTCCTTCATCTTCTTGCTTCTCTGATGTAAACGGCTTTTCAGAACACCATTCCCAGACAAACCTTCAAGTGTTAGTGGAGGGTCAGTTTGCCAATACTGTTTTTTGTTGTTATTTCCTTCAAAATAAGAGACTGGTGTTGTCTTCAGAGAATGCTATGGCATGACGGGAGCCTTGCGCAGCCCTTCATTTCTCCCCTGCTAATATGCTTCCTTAGTTTGCTTCAAAGCTTGTTTACCAACTCTAGCTTAGTCCCTGGACTCTCCTCCCTTCACCCTGCCCCCTGCATTGTGCATTTCAAAAGGTAGAGAAAAATAACAGCCTCCTCTCAGCCCTCTCCAGTGAAGACAGCAGAATTACCAGGGCCAATATGTCAAATTGTACAGCCTTCACCAAACCTTTGCCCAGAGATATTTCAGGTTAGTAAAAGAAAAAGCCACTTCATATATAGCACAAGGGCCTCTAACAGACAGGGAGGCTCCAGGGCTGCCTCTCCTCGGTGCACAAAAAAAAAAAAAAAAGAGAGATAAGAGTGAATAAGCAGGGTTTAGTTCTTAGCCACAGATGATACAAACCCAATGATACATCTATTGCTACATGCAGCCAAATTAAATGGGATGTACACATGAAGATTTGTTATAGTTACAGCCCTACCCTCAAGCCATTTATAGTCAAAGGCAGTGTTTCTCAAAGCATAATCCAAATACAACCTACATCATAATTACTTGGGTGCTTATTTTAAAATGCAGGTTCCTGAGCTTTCATCCAGATTTCCTGAATCAGAATATCTGGAAGCAGCACATAGGAATCTATTTTTCACCATACACCTCACATAATTCTTAGGTACAGTAAAGTTTCTGAAACCACATATTACTTTGAATAAAGGCTTTTTAGGAATTTACAAGGAAGATAATTATACTATTTTGAGTTTTAAGGCCCCAGGTCCTTAAAAAATCTGCACATTAATCACAAAGTAAAGAGTATAGCATAGGGCTTCCCTGGTGGCGCAGTGGTTGAGAATCTGCCTGCCAATGCAGGGGACACGGGTTTGAGCCCTGGTCTGGGAAGATCCCACATGCCGCGGAGCAGCTGGGCCCGTGAGCCACAATTGCTGAGCCTGCGCGTCTGGAGCCTGTGCTCCGCAACAAGAGAGGCCGCGATAGTGAGAGGCCCGCGCACCGCGATGAAGAGTGGCCCCCGCTCTCCGCAACTAGAGACAGCCCTTGCACAGAAACGAAGACCCAACAGAGCCAAAAATAAATAAATAAATTTATTAAAAAAAAAAAAAAGAACAGGAGTATAATTAAGTGCAGTACCCGGATCATAAGATCATTTAAAGGTATAAATGGGGGAAAATGCATTAAAGTTTTTAAGAGTGTTCACAGTAAGCACTCAATACATTTTAGCCGTAATGAATAAACTGAGGGCACCTAATACACAAATGACGTGACGTACATGGAGCACAAGATTATCCCCATACACTGTCTTGACTCCTCGATTTCTTCCTTCTAAAACAAAAATGTGAAAGACATTAAAGGACATCCTCTCAGTCAAGGTCAGGCAACCAAAAAATAAAGAAATGGCTGCTTTTTACTTAACCTGGGTAAATCACAATATCAGCTGGGAAAGGAGAGTAGATTTCTAGATCTGCTGTCATTTGTTTGCCTAGCCCTGTAACCTCCACAGATTGATATTATTGTATGTCCTGATCAATTCTGAGGGTATTTATTGACATTGTCCCATTTCACCAATAAAAGATTCATTTGAGAGCTATCACTACTTATAAATGACCTTCACATCTGAAGATATAGCCTGAGGACTCTAGGGGTTAGCCCATGGTTTCAACATGGACTGAATGATACTAATGGGTTCTAGTGGTGTTGTCTCTGCTAGGAGCATAAGAAGAGGAGAACAGCCAGTGAGTATAAAGAGAACAGGAGAGGATGCCCCCACTTTCTCCCATACCTGGGTCAGGCAGGGGATAGACAAATAAGGGCAATTCTTTATCTAGGCTTTCCTTCTCCTGGCCTCTAAGGCTAACAAGTACCTTGTGATCTATGCCCAAGCATAAGCCCACCTGCCTGCTGCTTTCTGTTTGTGGACATAGTTAACCTGTGTGAGGAGGGGCATAGATTTCAACCTCCCTACACCTCTGGCAGCTGAACAAGGAGACAGGGCTCTATATTCAGCCTCTGAGTTTTCGATAAAGGACAGCATATGGGGGAAACTGTACCCAGGTCTCCCTTGAATCCGAAAAAGACAGTCTTCCAAGAGAAAACTGTAACTTTAACAGATTCTGAGAAGGAATAATTTAACCTTGGAATGAAGGTGGAGTAATTGTGAAGTTTTATTTAATTCTATGTCTGAAGAGTTGACACAGAGTCGTCGATCTCCTTGGTGTCCAGCAGGTGGAGATATAGTCTAAGGCTGCCCGGCACTGCAGTGGAAATTACTGGGCAATAGGTACCTTCCAGAGTCTTCTGAAGCCTGTGGCAGAGAGTAAGCAGGGTGCCTTTGCTGCTTACCAGTCCCCAGTCATCCTAACCTGCATATTTCTCTTCCTTCCCTTTCACAGAAACTTTAGCCTGAGACTATGACCTGTCAGCTTTTGGTATCAGGCTAGGAGGGGTGATACAAAGAACTCTGTGGTGGAGGAGAGAAGGGAAGAGGGGGATCATAGAGACATTTGAAGAACTTTCCTGAAGTCCAGGATCTGTGCTGTTTAGCACAGATTCTGTGTTGGCAGTGAGGTGTCATTCCTGCCAATCTGGAAATGCCAGTATCTTAAATCCATGGAGGGACCACCCCCCTAAAACTCAAATAAACAAATGGTGACACATAACAAATCTCAAAGTGACACCAGCCAGGACCAGGAGACCAGGCAGGATTCAGCATAAGTATCTAACTAAACCTCTGGCATCTGTGGATGCCAGGCATCAGGTAAAGGTATGGGTGGGCACCCTCCCTGCCATTGGGCACTAGGCCATGACCACCAGTTGGGTACAATCAGCCTGCCAAGGTGAAGGGCATCCCAGGATGTTGTGCCCATCAGCTTCCCCTGCCACAAACTGAATGGAGCCCGAAACTTACGAGAGCCCTCCTCCATAGACTCAGTTCCTCCTTGAGAACAGCAGGAGAAAGGGAGGCAGGGAAAGGCGGTAATGCTCTACTTAACCTAAAGACAGTAGCAGAGGCTCTTCACTCCTCCACTGGAAAAGAAGAGTCTGGAAATGGACCTTTCTGAATATGACCCAGAACTTGAAGTTACAAGTTAGTAGGATAAAACAATGTATGATGGAAGTAGAGTGAAGGCAGTGCGGCATCGTGGAAGGAGCAAATTTGGGATGAGGACACCTGGATTCTATCCCACATTAGCTGCATGACCTTGGGCAAGTCACTTATTTTCTCTGGGCTTCAGTTTCCTTGTCTGTAAAATGAGGACATTGGGCTGGATGGTATCTAGAATATCTTCCTTCTCCGACATGTGCTACTCAATTTTGAGAAATGATTGACTTTCCCTTGTTGAGGGTGACTAGTCTAGCACCACAGACCCCCATGTGACTAGGCATAAGCTATGTCTAAGCTAAGGGAAGCAAGTACTAGAGGAGTGGGGAAGTGAAAGTTCTGGGTTCCCAATGTCCCTCCAGACTCACTATCTCTATTCCCACACTACACCACAGGGATTTCCCACCACCACAGAGCCTTGAAGTTCAAAGGTCCAGACCTCCTAATCTTCTGTATACTGAGAAGGCTGGAGGTTCTTGTTGTCAACCTTGTAACTAAGAGAATCCAAAACTCCTGTGTCAAAAGGAAAGTGATACTCATCTGGGTAACATCCATTGAATTCCTATCTACTGAGTTTGGATCTAATGCAGATCTGTCTCCGATCTCTGCTCCATTGCCCCCAGAGCTGCCCTTCCTCACTCAGGTCCCTTCCTGCCCATTCAGATTCACAGTGGGCTGAGTGTTGGTTCTGGCTGCCTGTGCAGGGTTCACCTGGTCCCTAGAATAGGACCTGTGCCTGAATTTATCCTGTGAAGAGAGGTATCCCTTTACTTCCCCTCCAAGCATTGTCTCACTTCTTTGCCCAGGTGAGTTTCCATAGGATATTGGAAACTCCTCATTTACCAAAGCTTCCCTATATACCCAGGCTTAAGAAAATTTTCCACTTCAGAACTGAGAACAGGGAGTTTGGGGAGATTCCAAAATGACAAATAATAATACTCACCTGAGACCTGAGTTCTACTCCCTTGTCCTCCCCTCCACCCTGGGGAATCTTAAATAATACCCTCAGGGAGGAAAAAATGGTTGGAATAGTCGGACAGATTAACATCATGTTGCATTGCGCTGAATTTCAAAGGGAAGTTAATTTCACCGCTCATACTCCACCATATATTTGAATATGCTATAATCTTCAAGGCGGGGAGGGGCAGGGAGATGCAATAACTTGAAGTAAAATAGGTATAAAACATGAATCCCACTTTCAAGGAATTTATAGCCTATATTATTTATCTATTAACACATAACAAAATTACCCCCAAAATGTAGTGACTTAAAACAACAATAAACATTTATTCTAAAAAAAAAAATTAAATATTTAAAAAAAACATTCATTCTCTCACACAGTTTCTGTGGGTCAGGAACTCAGAATCCGCTTAGCTGGGTGGCTCTGGCTTGATGTCTCTCATGAGGCTGCAGTCAACATGTCAACTGGGGCTGTAGTTATTTGAAAGCTGAACTGGGGTTGGCCACCACGTACTGCAAGATAACTCACGTGAGTGAACTTGATTTTTAGCAAATTGGTGCTGGCTTTTGGTGGAAGGCCTCAATTCCTCTCCACAGGGGTCTCTCCATAGGCCTGCTTAAGTGCCCCCCCTGACATGGCAGCTGGCTTTCCTCAGGGCAGATAATCCAAGAGAGAGACCAAGGTAGAAACTGCCGTGTCTTTTATGACAGCCTTGGGAGCTACACATGACACTACCACAGTGTTGTGCTGATCACACAGGCCAGCCATGATTCAGTGTAGGAAGGGAACACAGAGAGGGCATGAATACCAGGAGATGAGGTTTGTTGGGCCATCTGGGAGTCTGGCTACCATATAAACCATCTGGGATCTCAATGTTATCATAAATAATACATTATGGGGGCTTCCCTGGTGGCGCAGTGGTTGAGAGTCTGCCTGCCAATGCAGGGGACACGGGTTCAAGCCCTGGTCTGGGAAGATCCCACATGCCGCGGAGCAACTAGGCCCATGAGCCACAACTACTGAGCCTGTGCGTCTGGAGCCTGTGCCCCGCAACAAGAGAGGCCACGACAGTGAAAGGCCCGTGCACCGCGATGAAGAGGGGCCCCCGCTTGCCGCAACTAGAGAAAGCCCTCGCACAGAAACGAAGACTCAACACAGCCAAAACTAAATAAATAAATTAATTAGTTAAAAAGAAAATTGACCATACAGAATTGAAATTAATTGCAAAATGTTTAATTAATTAAAATAATAATAATAATAATACATTACGCTAAACAAAAGAGGTAGAATATTTATAAACCTGTAAGAAATTTGAATATGCCATGATTGGGCAAATTTCATAGTTTTTCACAAAATGCCATTAAATAAACGATTTCAGCAGATTCTGTTTTCATTGAAACTTGCTTCAGTTTTACCTTTAAACTCCTTGAGAACATTCTTCAGAGTAGGCTCAGAGATTTCATGATTGCATTGTGATCTTAATCTTTATTCGAAGAATGTAAGCCATGCTGCTATAACCAAGAGACCGGCAAATAGAGGGGTTCAGATAAAGTAATAGTCCAGAGGTAGATGAGGTAGATAGTCCTTGACTGGTGAAGAAAGCTTGCATTGCTGATCCAAGGTGGCTGCTTAGTTTGTCACCATGTCCCAGCAAGCAGAAGGAAGAAAGAGGAAGTAGAAGATGATCAGCTTTCCTTTTTAAGAACATGACTGAGAAGTGACACACGTTGCTTTACTCACATTCCATTGACCAGCACTTAGTTGTGTGTCCACCCCCTGACTGTTGGAGAGGCTGGGCAGAGTACCCTAGCTGGCAGCCACACACCCTGCTAAACTCAGTGTGTGGGTGGCCAGGTGGAGGGTCATATTACTAAAAGGAAGAGGGGACTAGATCCTGGGCTACAGTGCTCTCTGCTACACCTACAAAATTTCGTTCTTGGGGGATAGGTCAGGTGACTAAGGTTAACAAGTAATTGGATCACATCTCCAGCTACATTTTTTTTAGTATTAATTAAAAATATTTTTTAATATTAATATTAATTAATTAATTTGGCTGCACCAGATCTTAGTTGTGGCACGTGGGATCTTTAGTTGTGGCAAGCGGGCTCTTGTTCCCTGACAAGGCATCGAACCCCGGGCCCCCTGCATTGGGAGTGGGGAGTCTTAGCCACTGGACCAGCAGGGAAGTCCCTCCAGATACATTTCAAGAATTGGATGTACATTAAAACACGATAGCAAGAAGTGCTATCTTGGGACTTCCCTGGTGGCACACTGGTTAAGAATCTGTCTGCCAATTCAGGGGACATGGGTTCCATCCCTGGTCAGGGAACTAAGATCCCACATGTCGTGGGGCAGCTAAGCCCGTGTGCCACAACTACTGAGCCTGCGCTCTAGAGCCCGCGAGCCACAACTACTGAAGCCCGAGCGCCTAGAGCCCGTGCTCCGCAACAAGAGAAGCCACCGCAATGAGAAGCCTGCGCACCGCAACGAAGAGTAGCCCCCGCTAGCCGCAACTAGAGAAAGCCCGCGTGCAGCAACGAAGACCCAATGCAGCCAAAAATAAATAAATAAATAAATAAATTTATTAAAAAAAAAAAAAAAAGAAGTGCTATCTTGCTGGAAGACTTTCTTGGTTTTTTGGATTTTGTGTTTTTTTGGCCACACCGCACAGCATGTGGGATCTTAGTTCCCTGACCAAGGATGGAACCCACACACCCTGCAGTGGTAGCGCAGAGCCTTAACCAGGGAAGTCCCTAGAAGACTATCTTGTTAAAATAAATAAGTAAATAACTTAACTTTTTTGTCATAGAGTTCAGAAATTAGTTTTATAATATCACTTATGTTTACCGTTACTTTTTTTAAAAAGACTCAGTTTATTCACATAATGTTTACTGATCTAGGCAAAGTGTTAGGCAATGATGGGAAAACAGAAGTAAACAAGATCCTCACAGAATTGAGTCTAGTGGGGGACGCAATTACACAATGAGATGCAATACAGTGGGGTAAGGGCTATGACTAGTGAAATCTGGGGTACTAGGTAGGGGATTAACGAAGGCTTCTTGGGGGAGGTAATATCTGTGCTGAGAACTGACCTATAAAATACGTTCCATTCTATTCAGAGAGCACATCAGACTTTGAATAGTTTTCAGATTCCTCAGACAAACTGAATGAGGCTTTAATCTGCGCAGTCAAGCACTGTGGTAGGTAATTTTACATATAGTATATTAGTTTAATTATCCCAATAAATCTATGAGGAAGTTGTTATCTCCATTTTACAGAGGAAGACACTGAGACCCAGGACAGTTAAGTAGCTTCCCAAGGTCACATATCTATTAAGTGTGGGAGGAAGCATTCAAACCCAGGTCTTCTTTCCAGTATAGTATACACCTTTCCTTTGCAAATTAAAAGTACATCAATAAAAAGCAAACGTTAGCATTAAAAATTCTATGGAATATGCTTTCATAAAATATTTATAGTTGCTTCTATCATATGTACATCCAAATGTATCCCATTTCTAAACTGCACAGCATTTTGTAAATACCCTGCATAATTAAGTGCTGGACTCTGTAGTCCAGACTATGAGTGCAGGAATTCAGAAGAGTGGGACATTACTGAGAATTATAATGAGCTGGAGAAACTTATGCAGGGCTTGGGTGGGCCTTGATGAATGATACAGAGGTCAGTGCATTCCAGACGTGGGAATCACAGGAGCAAAACTAAAGATAAACTGGGCACAATAGTGAGACAATATGGAAACACAGAGACTCAAGTGACTGGAAGAGAGGTTGTACTGGAAAGAGGCTTTTTATGGTCCTCACAGGTGGGGGAAGAGTGAGGCCTCGATGTCAGTTTACCCTCATTTAAGTGGTCCTGGTAGCTGTGGCCCTAACCCCTCCCCTTTTCTAGGAAAAAATATATTCCAGCATTCCCAAGATCTCCCCTGCTCCACTATTATCATATTGTCACTTTGCGTATCAAGAAGTATAGTATATTATTTTCCTAATGCTGGTCTGGGGCCTGTACCAACTGACAGACACACAATCTTTGTTCCATTAAAGTTTCCAGACTAATGGGGCCACAAACAGACAATTCAGAGAAAAGAATGGGGTAAACTTAGTCCAAAATAAGAGCATCATGATTCCCCTTAAATGTCAAAGTGCTTATAGCTACACCACAGAGGGGCCATGACAAATTTCTTCACATGGAAGAGAATACTAGGCAGGGGTGGGATGGTTCCAGGCTGGATGAGGTTACTTATGCCCCCAAATCCCTGCGATTAATCCAGAACAGTCACCTGGAAAGGGGCTGACAGAAGGGGTACCTTTCCTCTAAAGGAACCCTGCCTCTCCTCTCTCTCCCCCCGAAATGAGCATTGAGTAGGAAGCTGACCAAAGGAAGAGGTAGGAGGTGCTGTGAGGGTCAGACAAGACCCAGCAACCTGGACCCAAGCCAGCGGAAGCCACCATTGTGTGAGTTGCTTTCTCAACTTCCTGCCCCCCTCCCAACGTGCATACTCCATCTCAGGCCTCCGGCTCCATCACTGTGGTTCCCGGGTACCACAGACCAAGAGGACAACAGACCACCAAGGTTCTCCTACAGTGAGAGGGAACATCACCCAGACCTGTCCCCAGTGGGGAGGGGCAAAAGACATGACATAGTGCAGGCCTCTGAGATCACGAAAGGAGGCTGTTTCCAGATCTTAAAGGAGATCCAGGATACTCTTATCTCTTTCAACCCCACTCCTTTCTTCTCGTGCAGCTCACAGGAAGATCTGGGGGTTTCTGGCAAAAGTGAGCAACAGCTGGATGGGGGAAGAGGTGGATGGGGGTTGTGTCTATGTAGGTATCTGTGCCTCTAGGCATGTCACAGTGGTTTTATCTGTGGGAGAGAATACGGCAGGCTGGGTGTGGCAGTGGGTGTGTCCTGAATGGGATGAGGGTGACAACCCTTGCAGCCATTTCTCATCATTACTCAGTTAAGATCTCCAGCCTCCCTGTCCTACCAGCCCTGACCCTGAGCCCATTTCATGACCCTGATGAGACCAGATTCCCGGTCCCAGCTGATTCCCATTCCCAACCACCGGCTTCCAGCTCCTTGGTCCCTCCCCCATCGCCACACTCACTGCTCTGGCAGGAGAGCTGGCTCTTGGCTGAGAACTGAGCTCAAAGCGGAAACGGGCAGTTGGGAGGTGTGATTTATGTCTCTGACTTCACCCCAGGCTGGAGCCCAAACATATGGACCCTCCCCTAAAGTGCCCTTTTGGCAAATTTCCTCCTCCTCCTCCTAGAAATCTCAGGTTCTTCTAGCTGGTCAGAGGTCATGCGGGCCAACCACCCTGTGTCCACTACCATCCCCCTCTCTATCATTCCCCTTCTCTACCACCACTACCACTACCCCTCCACCTCCCACAGACTGGTAATGGAGGAATGCATTGACTTTACAATCACCGTAGGAGGCGAGATTCCCCTATCAGCCCCAAACAATAGGGAAGTCCTTCTATATATCTAATTGCCTTCTCTCCTGCTGTTGGGCCCTGTAGTTAGTGAAAACAAAGAGCAGCTAGCTCACTCAGAATTCTCCCTCTAGCTTCTCAAGCTCCTTTTGCAGATTTAAGGTAATCCCCAACCCTATGGGTGTTTCTATCGCTAAAGACTTCTAAGGAGCATTCTCCAAGATATCAGAGTGTCATTTTCCCCCTCCTAATCAGTAACATGTCATGTGACCTTGGTGCATATCTTCATCTCCCTATTTGTCAAGGGCTGGAAAGCACACACCCCACCCTCCCTCCAGCTAAACCAATCTAGAAATCCAGAGCCAGCAAAGATCTTCCTGGGAAGTGAGAGTCCCCTAACTCCAGGGTCTCCCACCTTTACCAGTTAGAAAATCCTACTAGAAATCTAATTTCCCTTTTTCCGGCTTTTTCAGATCCCTCATCAACCAAATGGCCTGGTTAACTTTAGAGGGTTGTTAGGAAGATGAAATAGGGACATCGATTTGAAAGATATAAAATGCTGCCTCACAGGATTTTTTTTTTGAGGTTAAATGAGGTAATACATGTAAAATGCTTAGATGTGTACCTGGTACTTGGTAACTATTAGCTAATTTTTCCCGTAATACCTCAAAAATTGAGGAGGGACCTGAGAGTTTGCCCTTCCTAGACATCTAGAGCTCATACTCTCATATAGCCTCCTCAGATGAGAAGCTTAGCTCTCTAGGTTTTAATTTCTGAAGGGACACAGTTGAGTGAATGAATGAGTCCATCCTCCATTCACTGTTCTGGGGTCTGGCCTTGCCTGGCCTGGCTTTCTTCCCATCGCCCACTGCAGAGCATTTCCCCAGAGCCCTGAGCTCATCCTAGTTCCCAAATGTTGTTTAGTCCTAGTGCCACACAAGGACTCCAGTCTCCCACGCTGGTTTTCCCCCGCTGAGTTCCCATAGAGGAATCTGAATGTGTTGGGGACGGAACTCAGGGATCATCTAGTTCAATTCCTTTGGCTTATGAAAGACAAAATGGAGAGCCAGAAAAGGGGAGAGTCTGCTTAAACTGGTACTCCAAGTCAAATACCTGGATCCATCCCAGGGGGTTCTGTCTGCTGTCAGGGCTAGAAGAATCTCATCCCTTTCTTCCTTTTCCCCCTCAGTGGGGGAGAATAAATCACTATTTTTAAACTGCCTTAGAAACATAAGCAAAGGCTGGGGAAGGGCTCAAGGAAGTCCCTCCACACACTCCCTGTGGCTTCTCCTTCATCTCTCAGCTCGGCCCTAGCTCTCATTTCTCGTCCCTTCTTGCATTCCCCGCACCTCCCCCATCTCCTCCCTGCTCCCCAGTCACATTTATTTAGCTTCTGTGCTAACCTGCATATCCTTTGCCTGTCACTTAAACAATAGATTTTGTTTTTAGTTTTTTTTGTTTTTTTTTTTTAATGCATCAGTGGCTCTCTGGGAGTATATAATCTGAATCCATGCAACACCCAAGGGGCCATAGTAGGGCCCACGTGACCGGCAGTTCTGCGAAGTATCACCACCCCACAAGCCACTTGGACATTCTTTATGCCTCCGCCAGTGAGTCTCAAGTATTCCCACAGGCAAAGCCAGTGGGTTCGTTTCTCGTAAAGAGAAGGCTGATTGCTTGGGTTTGAATCCCAGCTCTTCCACTTACTCCGGGCAAGTTACTTAACCTCTTCTGTTCCTCGGTACCCTCATCTTACCAGATAGGTCAACGTACCCTCCCTCATAGAGCGGGCAGTGCCAATGAAATGAGTTAATACATGTAAAGCTCTAGAATACATAGCATGTGTTATAATATGTATTATAATATTTTGTAATAGTATATATTATATAGTACTGTATAATGATGGCTTATGCTATTATTATTATTGTAGAAAGACATAACTCCGGGAAGCTGTGCCCTCACCCCCGCCCCCATACATACCTGGGTCATGCGGCCCATTTCCCCCTTTCTTCCCGGGATTCCCCTTACCCTTCTCCAAACCTGCCCATTCTGCCCCTGTGCAGTCTTACCCTTACCATACCCAGCCCCCTTCTCTCCCCTGGGGCCCAAACCGGGGGTGTTGGGGAGGGAAGGAGGAAAGGAGGGAAAACGTGGCCATTTTAGGGCAGAGAAGCCGTTAGAGGGGAGAGGGAGTGGGAGTAGGCAAGGGGGAGCGGACCCGGAGTTCGAGGCTCCTTATTGGGAAAGGCCCCTGTCTGATTCTGTGAGACAGAGGCCAGGCCTGGGCACTCAGCCAAGTGCAAAGAGCGGGCCCCAGGCCCTCATCCTGGCCCCGAAGGCAGCACCGGTGAAGGGACTAGATGCTCGGTTGCTTTGGGCCCTTCTCCGCACAGTCACTGCACAGTCCCCTACGCCAACCCCACCCCTTCTGCCTAAACCTCCGTGGCCGTTAGTATGGCTGGACTCAGGCGTACCACCTCCCTGTGTGTGTGTGCGTGTTGGGAGCAGGGGGGCTCCTGCTTTGGTTCTCTCTGGGACACTGCCCACCAGACACAACCCCCGCTACTGCTACCTCCCCTCCACGTCCAAGTCCAACACCGGGAGCTCCTCCTACAGGAATTCAGCCAGTTCTGGGGAGACAACTGCCGGTGAGGGGGGAGCCCAAGGGTGAGTAACAGTTCCCGTGGGGATCGGGGCGCCCATGACTAATCAATGGGAGAGTGAGGGAGGAAACTTACATTCCTTGACTTGTAGGGCAGTGGATGGAGGTGGGAGGTGGGGCAGGGGCAGACTGAGGCAAGGACAACCAAGTAGGGACACAGAGATGGAAGCCAGGCTGGGGTGGGGGTGGGGTGTCTCTCCAGCCCTGATCTCTCCACACCCCAGGCTGAAGGAGAGGCAGGCCCCAGGTAACCAAACACCTGGGCCTCTGCTTTGCTCAGAGAGCTTCCCATTTGCTGGCCAATGAGCCCCTCCAGCGATCGCTCAAGTCAGCTTACAGACCTTGAATGGGTTGAGGGAGGGGCTCACTGGCATCTCATTCGCATACCTCAGCCCCCATTCCCACTCATCTAGGGGTCCCCATGCCCAGAAACCCAGCTTGGAAAAGCTCTACGGTGCCAGGTCGAGGGCTGCGCTAAGGGCATAAGAGCGGAAATGAGCTGGGAGCCAAGGTGCCGTGGGGAGGAAGGAAGCCAGTCTGCCGCCACAGAGGAGTCAGGAAAGAGAGGGAACAAACAGCCAAAGGCTTCCTGCCCACCCTCATCCCTGCCTCCCCCTCACATGCCCCACCAACCTCCTTCAGCCTATCCCAGCATCTTGGGGCTGCGGAGAGGGAGAAAAGGGGTGCAGAGACCCACACCGGACACCCAGTGATGCTTCCAGCTCAATAGCCTTCACGGCAGGGTGCCAGGGGCTACTCTCACAGCAGCCCCTGTATCCACTGCTGGGTGATCATCCCCACCTCAGCCAGCTGGGAAACCCCTTGCCCCAGTTTCTTCCACTGGGGACGAGAGTGACCCATTCCTCTCTGTCCTCTGGCTTACTTTCTCTAGCCTTCCCCTTGTCTGTGGTTGAAAGAGAAGGCCCTGGGTTAGGGAAGGGATGGGGTGACCGGGAGGGCAGGCAGCTGTCTCACCTCCCACTGCACTGGGAAGGGAGCAGGGTGGTCTCACACACGCACACACACACGCACACACACACACACACACACACAGGTTTTCACCTCACATAAACATTCACATCACACAGCATCTTCCCAGTCCTGCCAGCGCAAATGGTGAACATTCACGTGTAGGGATAAAGAAACCTGGGCCAACTTGGGCCCAAAATCTATCCTAGCTTTGGCTCTTCTCAAGGCCAGTTTCTCCTGCGCCCTTGCTCCTCCCCCAGGGCTTTCCCCGCTGAGCACAGCAGAGGTGGGCTGGGGGCACCTGAGGGTGCCCCATCCCCGAGCACGCTTGTGAGACTCGGTCAGCACTGGCTGGGTTTCTGGAACCCAGCCCCCCTCCCTGAGGTGATCACATGGAAAATGTCCAGCTGTGGTTGCTTGGAGAGATGAGCTCAGCCAGTCTGAGTGGGGCTGGGGGCCTGGACTCAGCGTCAGACTTTCCACCTCAGACGTTTCCCCTCCCCCCACCCGCAAATACCACCCCAGGGACTCAGGAGCAGGAAGGGGGCCAGAGGGACTTCTGATACACATTCTCAGCCCTGCACTGGTTTGGAGAAGGAGGGGGACCACTGAGTGCAGACTAGACCAGACCTGGATGCACCTCTGGTCTGTTTCATCCCTGCCCAGCCACTTCAAAGACAGAAACCCAGAAAAGAGGGCCACGGGAGACTGCCCCGCAATGTGATGTGTGGGAAGGACGTTGACTTCAGAAATCTGTGCCCAAGAGATGAGGGTGGGGAGGGAAGGGAACCAGAGGAGGAAGAGTCAGTTCAAGGACCCCAAGATGACAAAGGACATAGAAAGTCCTAAATGGGAAGGGGGTGGGGAGCAGACAGGTGGCCTGCAGGCTGTCTGAGCATCCAAACTGCCAACAAGAGGCCAGAGGGAAGTGTCCCCCTTTTCTACCCATCTCTCACTCCCCATGGCTCCGCACCCGGCCTCTCTCTCTCTGCCGGTCCTCTCCCTCCATTCCCCTCCCTCTTCTTTCCTTCTCCTTTCCTTTCCCCTTCCCTCCCTCCTACCATCTTTCGGGGGCCCTCCTTCCTACTTCCTCCACCACCTTCATTTCACTCCCCACTCATCACTCCTGGCTCGCCCTCCGTGGTCACTCTGCCTTTTGTCTCTTTGGAAACCTCTCTCTACCTCTTTGCTCTTATTTGTGTCTCCACCTCAGCCCAATTCCCCTTCTTCTTCTCCCTCTTTATGCCTCCCAACATGGCCCACTGAGCTTTGTACATAATTAGCACCCAAAGATGTATATTGAATTGGATCACTACACTTACTATGTGACTTGCACAGTTCTAGACACTTTATTTTCTTTTTTATAAATTTATTTATTTTATTTATTTATTTTTGGCTGCATTGGGTCTTTGTTGCTGCACGCTGGCTTTCTCTAGTTGCAGAGAGCGGGGGCTACTCTTCGTTGCAGTGCGAGGGCTAGTTGTGGCGCACGAGCTTAGTTGCTCCATGGCATGTGGGGTTTTCGCGGACCAGGGCTCAAACCCACGTCCCCTGCGTTGGCCAGTGGATTCTTAACCACTGCGCCACCAGGGAAGTCCCAGTTCTAGACACTTTAGAGTAGACAGATCTTTACTGATTAAAAAGTTGAAGCCAGGGAAGGTTTTGAGCTGACAAGGAACATCCTTAGAGCCTTGGTGAAGAAGATTAATTTGTCTGCCTGCAGTGAGTAGGGTGAGTTGCAGGGAGATGAGACCCTTTTTCATGTCCTTTCTCTCTCTCTCCAGCTGTTTCCCTCTGGCTCCTCCTCATCTTCACAGGCTTCCCCACCTGACCACAGCTTCTCCCTCTCTCCCTTCCATGGATCTCCCTCTCCTTCCTTCAGTTTTCCTTCTCTGCACCCCCTTTCCACCCTCCCTTCTCTCAACCCCCCCCTTTCCTAGAACATCTGTAAGCAATCGGCTTGTGGAGGGGGGGTAGGGTTGAGAGCTCTTCGCAGCCAGCTGTGGAGGGTGTGGCCTAAAGGAAGGGCTGATCTCTAGGAGGTGAAAGCTTAGAGCTCCATCCCACCTTCCCCTCCCCCAGCCACTCGGCTCTCCACCCAAACCCCAAACTTTCCTTCTTCCCCTATCAATCTCTACCACACACCCCTCCTCTACCTCTGAGACCTGAAGGCCCTAGCCCTACCCTTAACCCCACAATTCCATCATCTGGGACCCTCTAGTCAAACCTAGATCAGAGAGGTATCCCAGTGCCCAGCCTCTGAACTGCTGGACAGCTATTGAAAGAGATCTAAGCCAAAAGGTCAGGGAGTTCCTCTCCTTGGCTTCTCCCCTGGGGCTTTGAAGTCCAATCTAGGGTTGAGGCCAGAGGTGAGAAGAGATGGAGGCTGAAAGGGCATAGCCCATTCGACCTTTGCTGCAGGTAGGACAGGAAGCCCAATATATTTTTATACATCAGACTTGTAAATTGTATCCTCCACTACCTTCTATTATATTAATATCTCAACTCAGTAAAGCCACAAGCTTGAAGTCCGGAGGTTGTTTAAAAATCTTTTAGGGCTTGGTTCCCCCTCCAGCTATAGCTATGGAAGAGAGGGCTGTGGAGAGGAGCTCTCCCTATCACTGCGCTCCTGAATCTCAGCCCCAGAGACTTCTCATTTTACCCTTGGGGTTGGCTGCTGGGAACACCTGGATCCCTCGCAGGGATCACCGTATACCCCATTTACCCCCTAACTCATTACCCCAACATGTTATATCTCCCTGAAGGGAAGGGCAAGGGGAGGGACCTATTCTTAGCCCTGTACATGATGCCTGGCAAACAAATGTGCTCATTACGAGGTGACGATGGACAGGAAGGAATTGGCAGCCAAGGAAGGAGTGTGTGTTTGTTTGGGGGTGGAGGGGTGAGAAGTGCCAGAAGTCCAGAGAACTCATGGGAAGACTTATACCTTTTCACAAAAAGCAAGAAGGGGAACATGCTAGCCCCCATCCCCAACCTGATGCCAAAGCCAATGTATTGTGTGTTTAAGGACAAGTGGCATACCTATGCTGTACACACACACGCATGCACGCACACATGCACACGCACACGCACATCCTGATTCCAAACTGATCAGAGATGTTGTCTTTTTTTATTTATTTATTTTGGCTGCACCAAATGGCCTGTGGGATCTTAGCTCCCCAACCCGGGCCCTCAGCAGTGAAAGCGAGGAGTCCTAACCACTGGACCACCAGGGAATTCCCGCTGTCATCTTTATAGAGCCAGAAAAAGCTGAAGCTAGTGAAACAGTATGTCTGTGTTTTGGGTGCAATCTCTGGCCCTCTTGCCCTCCTCCTGGCCCCTTCCAATGCCCTAACTTTCCGTCTGGGATTGGTAATCCTTCCCAAGAGCGGGCTAGAAATGGCAAGCATCGTGGGGGTGGGAGGGAACGCCTGGCTCATCCTCAGCTCCTCACAGCCCCAGTTGGGTGTGCAGTGGCAATCCTGGTGCTCCAGGTCCCTCCCTGATGGGCTCCAGATGTGCTTACATCTGGGAAGGCCATCCCAGGAAACGACGCTCCCGCCCACAGCTCCCACCCCGGATGGATCTCTCCTTCAGCTTCCAGGCCCTTGAGCCCAGAAGCTTCAGGCACTCCTTTCTTCTCCAGAGGTAGGTACATGGCAACAAAGGAGAGAAAAAGGATGGAAAGAAATGGAGGTAGGGTGGGTGAGCAAATAAAATGAGGTCAATGTTTAGGACACCCCAGAGAATCTTATTTCCCTTTTAACTTCCTATGTGAAGTTGTTACATTTTCCTGCAGAATTCTGTTGCCTCAAAAAAATGCCAAAAGGTAGAATAGAAAAACTGAAGAGGGTTTGGAAAAGAAGACACTAGCTTGGATGGTGGAAATTCCTTCCCATTAATCGGATTGTTCTGGAGCCCTGGGCCTTGTATTTTTTTCCCCTAGTGTTCCCTTAGCCCTGCCCCCCTCCCACCAGTGCCCTTCCCCTAATCCCTGTCCCTCTGCCCCTCCCAAACCTAGTCCAGCCTGGAAAAACTCCCAGTTTCGTCCCTGCAGAGATACATGAGCACAGTCTCAAGCCTTAGGTTCAGAGCCCTAGAGCAAGAGAACCAAAGCATCCCATCTCCCAGGACTGGTCTTGTCCCCATGTTGTCTAGCAAACATCCTTCATCCACCCCTCCTGTGCTCTGAGCAAAGTGGGGGTAGAAAGGGGAGGGAAGTCTGCATTTATTTTAGGTCAGGACATGGGAGAGGGGTTTTTCCCAGGGTCAGACAGGAAGTGGGGATGGTGATGGGTGACGCACAGATAATAGAGCCATCAGTTCCCCTAAGCAGAGACCTGAGTCAGGGTGGCGACAGAGCTTTAGGGTTCATATGGCCCACTCCTGTACTTTCCGATTTCTCTCTCTTGGACACACATACATTTCAACTCTCCGTCTTTAGCAGGCTCCAGACCCAGACTCCTGGGATAACCAGGATCCTACTCTACTTCCAGAATCCTCCCCCAACCCCCAACCCTTGCAGCTCCATAATCTGTATAACTATCCCTCCTTCCTTCCCTCTGGGACACCCAGCTCCCACTCATCACCCCACCACAGGGCAGGAGGAGAGGGGCCCAGAAGCCACAAACCAATAAGCTCCTCTGATCCCTTTGTCCAGCGAAGTCTTCCCACTCTTTTTTGCATCATATCACATTGAGAACATTAGATTTGGACCATCCCCAGAGGTAGTGAGAGAAGTCGCTCTGGCCAGAAGCCACTAGCCTGGGGTCTCTGGTGCTCCCAGGTCTTACCAGGCTGCGAGGGTTGAGGGGATTGATACCTGCCTCAGCACACCTACAGCCCATCTGTGTGTGTTAACACACACCAGTTGGGAAGTTTTATTTCAGGAAGACCTCACCCAGCCTATGCCACCCCACCAGGCTTCTTACAGGCCCCACAAGGCTCAAGTCTATTCCCCGAAAACAGGATATCCAGCCTCAGTGCTCTCAGAATTTCCAGGCATTTGAGAATCTGGAAGAAGCAACCCCAGAGAAGTCACACACACACACACACACACACACACACACACACACACACACACTTCCATCCTGTTTCCGAGGATTAATGAATTGTGCACCCAATCTTCCCCACCCCCACCCTAGGAACAATGGTCCTATGTTAAATATCTCTGCTCCAGAATCTTCCCCCTGTAGAAACCCAGCCCAGTTTAGAGGACTAAACTAACAGTGCAGTGGGAAAAGCAAGGACTTTGGGATCAGTTGGGAGGAAATTTGGGTTCTACCTCTGCCCCTTTCTTTCTGCTGATCTTGTCTTAGTCACTTCACTCTCTGGGCCTCAGTTTCCTGACAGTAAAATGAGAATCATAATACCTGCAGTGCTGGAGATATTCGGAAGATGAAATGGGATAAAGGCAGGTTAATGGTCAAGCCCAAGGCCAGGTATATAGCATATGCTAAATAAACTATTATTAATATTCCTCACCCCTCTCCCACGCCACTGACACTCAGCGTGGCTCCTGGCTTTAAAACTTGCACCTCTACCCTGAACTCCTCTGAGGAAATTCAGTCTCCTAGTTCTAAGCTCCAGCCTTCAGGGCAGGCAGGCTGGTGACAGCAGGAGTCTGGTGAGTGTCCTGCCCTTGCCCTTCACCCCTTCTGCCCCTCTGTCAAGCAGACCGTGATTAATAATAATCAGTCATCACAGCAAATCATTCTTACTGAGCAATGAAGGGACAGAGGGTAGCAGAGAGGTCAGAGCCGAGAGAGAAAACAGAGACACTTGGAGACACACAGACTGGCCAGAGACAAGCTGAGAGATACACAGAGAAAAAGCTGACAGGAGACAGAGCATTTAGTGGGCAGTGGGCTGAGAGGAGAGAGTATTGGGTTTAGAGTCAAAACACTTAGGTTCCAGACTCACCACTAACTGGCAGCCATGTGACCTTGGACAAGTCAATTCACCTCTCTACACCCATTTCCTCTTCTGAAGGAGAGGGTTGGGCTGATGATCCCTAGGAACCCCCTCCTGGCTGACCTTTCTAGGCCAGCTTCCAGACCTGGAGGGCTGCCTGAAGCAGCTCCAACTAGGAGGGAACCCCAAGCGCAGGCCTGGCCCGGAGCAGAGGAAGGGAGGGCCAGGCAGAGGCAGGCATGGTGAGACGGAAGGCAGGAGGTGTTGGGGCCACTGGGAGAGGACTTATAAGGGCAGAGAGAGCCAAGAGAGGAGGGATATTGGGGGGAGTAGAAAAGCCAGCCAGAGAATGACTAAGGGGCTCCCGGTGTAAACAGGAGCAGGCAATGGACAGGGAGGGGGCCTGTTTGACTTGGCCAAGCACGGGGGGGGTGGAGTGGGGAGGAGAACTGGGGCAGGACGCTATGTCCCCTGTCCCTCACCAAGGCTCCTGGGAGGAGCTGAATCACACACCTCCCTCCCTGTATCCCTCCCCACCCCCACCCCAAGCTCCCAAATCCTGGGAAAATCTAAAGAGCTTGTGCCTGGGCTGAAAAAGGAGAGATTTGGGTTCACACACACATGCTCTGCTGGGTTATACAGCAGTCAGCCCTCAACCTCTTTCCTCCCAGAGAGGGTCTCAGCCCTTGGCTTGAGTAGTTTTCACCTAGAGGTTACCTTCACGGCAGTGCTGTGCTTAAGATCCTGACCCAGAGATTCTTTGGGTTCCTCGCCTAAGAGGGGGTCAGGACCTGCAGATGTGAGAGTGGGATGGGAGCCAGCATCACTCCACAGTCTGACCAGCTGCCTTCTCCCTTGGGCTGCAGCTGGCTCTGGAGAGGGGCTTTTAAAAAAACAGCTGGGTGATTTGGGACAGGAAGTAGAGTAGTAGAATGAGGAGGAGACTCGTGGCGAAGGAAAAAGCATTGATTCTGAGTCCCCCAAGCCAGAGTGGGGCAGGGGACTGGAGAAGAGAAGGGGCAGGGTTCTGATTCGGGGGATTATTATTCTGGAAGGGGAGGAGTCCTGGAGGAAAAAGACAGGAAGAGGGCTGGAAAGGAGAGGAGGTTAGGAGAGAATCTAGGCCCCTTGGTCCCCCTCCCCCAGACTAAGATAAAGACTAGAATCCTGAAAGGTGATCTCATCACACAGAGCCAGGGCTGGGGGAAGGGATGGGCAGGGGGTCACTGCCTTCTCCTGCTACAGTCCCTTCCCCTACATTCACAGGGCCTCTTGGGAGAATGGGGTCCTGGGTTCCAGCTCCCAGAGCCTAAAGACAATAGAAGCTAAAGGTTGGGCCCCTTTGCAAGACACCACCCCACCCCATCCTACAATTCTCCAGGTTTGTAGGAATCAGACCAGTTTGATCAAGAAGACACTGAGGGGCCAAAGCAACCCTTTCCCCCCAACTACCAGGCTCTTGGTCAACTGCCAGATTCTAGGACGGGACTCACCAGAGGTTTCCATATCCTACAACCAAGAAAGGGGGAGGCCTGGACCGGAATCCTCCTGGTGAAGTAACCCCAAATTTCTGGACTCCCGGGTTTTCAATTCTAGCAACTTGGTGGGGGGGAGGGGGCAGGGAGCGGAGAGCCGGTGCCGGTCCTCCATCGGATTAGGCTGACTGGGAGCACTCTGTACCTCAACTCCTGAGTCCCAAATCCAGCTGGCTGGAACCCAGGCACCCCATGGCCCCGGAAGGCGAGGGGGAATCCCAGTTGGCCAGATGCCAGAGGTGTCTCCTCTGCCTTTAGACCCCAAAGCCTCCTCCCTGAATTGGTGAGGGAGACCCCACACACATATTCAGACTCCCTCCGCCCTCCGGAGGTGATTCCTTTCCTCATTAGGAAATTCTCCGCTCCCTTTTTCCGACTCCTTTTCCGAGCGTTTACGTTGTACATCTGGAAAGGAGGCGGGAGGAAGTAGGGGGAAGCAGAGAGAAGGAGGGGGAAGAGCCCAAACCAGCCCAGTCTGACCCAGTGCAGACAACCGGCCTCCAGCTGGGGCTGGGGCGAGGGAAGTGGAGAGGTGCGTCCCCCCCCACGCCCCTTCGGGGTGGGGGGCGCGGGCTCAGCGTTCCAGGGACCCAGGAATGCCCCCCCGCCCGCCCCCCCGGCAGGCGGGGGGAGGGCTCAGCCGGGAGTTTGGCAAACTCCTCCCCGCGTTGAGTCATTCGCCTCTGGGAGGTTTAGGAAGCGGCTCCGGGTCGGTGGCCCCAGGACAGGGAAGAGCGGGTGCTATGGGGAGCCGGACGCCAGGGTCCCCTCTCCTCGCCGTGCAGCTGCGCTGGGGCCCCCGGCGCCGATCCCGGCTGCTGCCGCTGCTGCTGCTGCTGCTGCTGCCGCCGCCGCCCAGGGTCGGGGGCTTCAACTTAGACGCGGAGGCCCCAGCAGTGCTCTCTGGGCCCCCGGGCTCCTTCTTCGGCTTCTCGGTGGAGTTTTACCGGCCGGGGACAGACGGGTGAGTTGAGGAGGGTTGGCGGCGGGCTGGCGGGTCGGGGGTGCGCGCCTGGAGACAGGGGGCGCGGCTGGAGTCTGGAGGGGACCAAGACTTGAGTTTGGGAGGCGGAGTTTGGAAGGACTAGGGTTGGAGTTGGGGGCCCTCGCCGGAGTTGGGGGCCCGCGCTGGAGTAGGGAGGGGACAGTGGCCGGCGTGGAGGGTGGCCAGGAGTTTGAGAGCGATCAGCAGGGAGACGTGTGGGGTGGGGAGAGGACACGAAGCTGCAAGCTGGAGAAGTCTGGGCCGGGGTCTTGGGGCCAAGAGAGAGGAGGGCGCGGGAATGGAGAGCAGAGGGTCTCTGGTTGAGATCCGAGAGCTGCCGGGACTGGAGGCGGATGGGGACGGAGAGGGGCACGGAGGCCAGGGTGGGCTTTTTGGAGCACTGGGGAACCCCGGGACCCCTGAGGGCCATTGTGCGGAGAGAGAACGGGTCGAAGCAGATGAGCTGTGTGTAGTAAGAAGGGAGTCGGAGGCTGAAGGGGTCCGGAGGTTAAATGGGGGCCAGCCTCATCCTCCCCTCCCCCCTCAACTCAGACTGGGAAAGACTCGGGAGGGGGACGGCGGCTCCCTCCCCTTTCTCCTCGGTCTCCTACTCCGCCCGCCACCCCCAATCTCTGTTCAGAAGAGGGGATCCGGGAAGTTGGGGAGAGTCCTGGGACCCTGGTCCTGGGGGGCGCCGGGGCTGGGGGCTGGCTCAGCCAAGGGCGGGGGCTCGGATGTGTCGGGAGGGGTGTGTGTGCGCCCGTGAAGGGGGGTGGGCGGTTTCCCTCTTCCTCTAGCTCTTGGGAGGAAGAGAAAAACTGATTTCCTGTAGCTTGTCGGCTAGAGCTGAACTGAGACCGGGACTTCTGGGGTCGGGGTCGGAAGCTGGGGAGACGCGGGCTCGCAGGGCCCAAGAGCGTCAGAACACAGGACCTCAGAGACCGGGGAAGTCTCAAAGGAGGATCCCCATTCCCAGCTCAGCAGGGTGACAAGCAGAGCGGACCCTGTGTGCCAGGAAAATGGGGAGCCCACGGGCTTGGGGGAACGAGCTAGGCAACATTAGAACAAGGGTGTTTGTTTAAATGTGGGGGGGGAAGTAAGAGGGGAAGGAAGCTGCTCCTGGGGTGGGACGGGGACTCCCAGGTGCCAGATGCCTGACTCCACGATGTCTGGAAGAATCCTCTTTCTACATCTCCGGGCTCTGAGATTGCCACTGCTCCCCACCATCGCCACCAGCACAACAACCCCTAGTCTCCAGCTTTGATCGGACCTCTGTCAGAGGTGGGCTGTCCCTACACACGACACAGTTAACTGATCTCTACTCATTTCCTTTAGTTTCTGGAGAAAAGGGGTTAATCTAGGTAATTCACTTGGGGTATGGGGCAGATTTCTCCTTTGTCTGGAGGATGGTTAGGCCCCAGCTGTTGGTTCTGGGCTATTCAAGGTCCCCACCCAGCCCCCACCCCACCCCCCTGGCCTCCTGCCCAAACCCCATTGCATCACCCTGGCCTGGAGCTTCTGCCAGGCCCGGCCTCCCCCAGGCCCCTTGCGACTGCTTACCACAAACCTAACGGGGTAGAGAAGGGGGAGGGAGGGAGGGGAGGGGATCCTCCCCCACAATAGGGTATCCAGTTATCTGGCTCTTAACCTTCCTCTTATCCCACCCCTACTCCCCCCCAACAAGAGTGTCATCTCCCTTTTAAAACACTCCTCCGAAACATCTGGACTTTCACACACTCCCAGTTGGTTCCCTAGGTATCTGTCTGGCCCCTGGCCTGATCCTAAAGTCCCAAAAGCCCTTTTCTAAAGCAGGACCTAGCAGTCTCATTCCCTCCCCCTCCCCTTCTGCTCATCTCTTCTCCCAAGAGAACCCAGGTGTCCAGCTTGCGCACCTCCCCCTCTCATTTTCTCTCTACAAAGCACTCTTAGAATAGGACTCGGAACATTCCACCTCCCCAGTGACCTCCCTCCCCACCAGAGCTGGGACTTCAACCCCTCCTACCTGCGGGGGACAAACATAGCCCCTCACCTGGGGCCTTTGCTGGAGAGGGAGGGCCTCAGTGTTCTTGGCCCCCCTTCATCACCTCTCACTGTGGAAACTGAAACAGCATCAGAGGGCAGGGTAAGCACTAGAGAGGTTACACGGTAGGAAAGGGGCAGGCTTTAAGTCAGGCCAAGCTGGGTGTGCGTCCTGGCCCCACCACTTACTTGTTCTTTGTGTGACCTGGGCTGAGTTACTTAAGACTTAAATCCTGGAGCCTGGTCTTCTCATGAAAATCAGACACCTAACTTATAAGGTTGTTCTGAGGACTAAACGAGACAATATATATATAAAGCACCTGGTCCTTGGAGGGTGATGAATACATGGAGGCGTGACCTTTATGAGGTAGCTATTTTCTGTTTCTGGTTCTCTCTTCCCTGGACACCACCTAGTTCTTTGTCTAAGATTTTCACTATTTCTTACTTGCTTTTAATATTTGCTTATGGCAGTGATAGTAATAATAGTGCCTCACATTCCTTAGCACTTTCATATCAATTCTTCTGTTGGATCATTACAAAAATCCTTGCCTTAGACAGACGAAGCATTATTGCTCCCATTTTATGCGTGTATATGAACTGAAGCTTCAGGAATCATAGAAGTTTAGAACTAGAAGTTTGTTTAGGGACCATTCAAGGGCAACCCATCATTTTATGTGTAGAGAATTCAAGTCTTGGAGAGGGGAGGTGACTTGACCCAAGACATGCGCTTGAAAGGTACACCAGCCTTAGCCCAGCTCCTTCCCCTTGTGGAGCTGCCACAAGTGGAGGCAACTCTTCCTTCCCAGCCAGCCAGGCATTTCCCTCGAGACTACACTGGGGGACCCAGAACCAGGTGTCTCCTCTGGCCTGGCCAGGGCTGCCGTAGAACCTGCAGGAGCTGGGTCCGGTCCACTTGCTACTCTCCACCCCCGACCTTGTCAGGCCAACAGAGTCAAACAGTAACCATGTATTGAACAGGAACTTGGTTAATCAGAAGCCTGGCTGGGGAGATAGTGGCGAGGAGAGGAGGGAACAAATTGGCAACGGGGTAGACCAGAACAGTGGCCTAGGTATCGGGATTCCTGGCTTCTGGTTCTTAGGTTGAGAAGGATTCTGAGTGACCCAGGACATGTGACTTAATTTCTTTGGGACTTAGTTTCCCCATCTGTACAATGAGGACATGGGACTAGGTCAGCAGTATTTTTTGTTACCGTTTTTTATTTTCTTCCTTCCCTTCTTCCTTTCTTTCTTCCTTCCTTTCCTTCTTTCTTCCTTCCTTCCTTCCTTTCTTTCTTTCAATTCAAATGATATCTTACCAGGGCATTCTATATAAAACAGAGAAAAGAGGTTGCTCTGAAAGAAGATGGAGAGGAGTGTCAGGACCAAACTGGCCTCTGCTTACTCCGTGTGGCAGCCCTGAGGCATCTACAAGAAAGTCTTCAAACCATGGTGCTGAGGCAGCCTGTGTCTCCAAGAAGCAGCTCTAGAACATCAGAGTTCTGAGGCTTCAAAATAAATTATGGCAATTATTTCTTCCCTTGGTCTCTATATTTTGGAAGAGTTTATCTGCCAAGCTGCATTTAGGAAGGAATAATTAATTCCTTTTTCCTGTTTTTTTTTTTATCAACCAAGAATTAGAACAAGAAGACATTTGTAGCTGCCAATCAGAGCTTCTGACCAATATGAGATAACTAGGTTCCCCACAGGAGTTGGTATAATTCCGGCCCAAAGCAAATACACTTGAGGTTTTAATTAGCCTGGGCTGCCTTATCAGGTAAACGCATGATTTCCGTTAGGCTCTCCGAAACATTGAAAAGAGCCCAAGGACCCTCCATTGTTACCTTCTTGGACCCCTAGTAGGACCCAACTGCTGCAGGATTTAGGAAGCAGGAACTAGGAGTGGGAGAATAAGGATAAGCTATGTGACGTGCCACCCCTGACACTGGGCGCCTCTCTTGGCACATGGGGGAGGGCACTATTTACTGGACTGACTGGGAGGAGCTGGGAAGGAAGGGCCACTGCATCCTCAGGTATAAGCCATGGGCGGCACGGGGCAAGTCTGGGTCGGGATCTGTGTCCCTTGCCTGTACCCCAGATCGCCTGAACCTTCACGCAGCCACAGCATATGCCCCTGGTCCACAAGTTTGTGGACTTTCTAAGCCTTGTAAGGCCTCTCTCTCACCTTCCCGCCCTGCCAGACTCCAAGCTTCTTCCTCAGGCCATTCCAGGAGCACTCAGGCTCAGCTCCCCGCCACGGAGTGGTGGGAAAATTGGGGGTGAGAGCAGGGTCCCTTGGCCAAGCCCCTATGCCCTCCTGGAAGAGTATCGGAGCTCCGGAAGACTTTGAGATAACCTGTTCAACCTCTTCACCCAGAGGAAGAGGGAGAGGGTATTCCCAAGTCCACACTGAGCTAGTGCCTGACCCAGAACCCCTGTACCACTGCTGTTTTCTGCGGCTGCCTCTGCTACAGAGGGTTGCACCCCTCTCTCCTCCCCCAGCCCTGGGGCAATGCAATCTCTCCCCACCACCAACCTCACCTACTAGGCCTGGCAGCCAACCAGGTCACTGTGCCTCCGAGTAGCCAGCTCCCACCCCCCTACTGAATGTACTGCCTGAGTGAGAGGGGTGGGGCCCAGCAGGCGGGCGGGTGGGAGACAAACGGCGAAGTGAGAGGTTGGAAACAGACAGGAAGCCACAGGCAGTAAACATTTCCTGTCCCCAGGGTAACCGAGGCTGGCACCCCACCCCCCATCACTCCAGGAACTCTCACTCCAGGCCTCCCCTCTATCCGTCTTGACCCTTTCTTCTCCCATCCTCATCCTCTGGCCCTGCTAGACCACCCTCACTCTGCTTCAGTTCCTTGGAGCTGCTCCCTCTGGTGTTCCCATTCCTATTCCTCTTGGACCACCCCCCTCACCCCTCCCCTACTCGATGTATCTCTTGTCACCCGCCCTGTCTCCCATCCCGTCACACACACCCCCGCTTTTGTGACCTCTACCATAATCCCCGACCTGGGGACTCCTGGTAAGAAAGGCTAATGAAGGGATCCAAATATCGGGAAAAGGGTGGGTGTTGGGAGTGCTGAAAGCTGAAAGGGGCCAGAAACCAACAGAGATAGAGAAGCCCAAGATCTGAGATCAGAGAGAGAGAGAGGTCCCTAAAACCAAAACCCAGAGAGCAAGCAGTCATAGGGGCAGAGGGACAGATGGAGAAGCAGTGCCAGAGTCAGATATGGGAGGTGAGCAGAGGCCAAGGCTGGCGGCTGGCAGGGACACTGGTTCGGTTGCCCCGGCTGCCAGATGCAGTCCTCATGGGAGACTCTGGAGGAGAAAGCCCAGAAGGCTGACAGCTGCGCAGAGGTCTTGGAGGCAAGGGACCCAGGAATGATAGAGGCAGAGCCAGAGGCAGGAAAATTGTCCAGGACCTTAGCTGTCACCACCCCATTACATAGGACCCCCAGCAAAGGCAACCTTCTCCTCGTCGTCTCAGGGGGAACGAGGCACGGTGTCCAAAACTAAGACCCAGTAGAGCAGGATCTGAATTCAGACTCCGAGCAATGGTGTATGGGAAAGGGGTTCAGAGGCTGCGACAGAGACCCAGCCAGGCTGGGGAGGTCCCACCAGAGCCCAGGGTGAGGGCAGGTCCAGGCCCAGGCCCCGGGGAACAATCTGCTTTCACCATTCTCCAGCTCCTCTCTCCACTTCTACTGCCTGGTTTCCAAGACTCACATTTTCCTCCTACACGCCCCAGGGCTGGGCAGCTGGGCAGCTGGACGCCTGGGTTTTGCCCAGAGAAGGCTTTGGCTTGGGAGGAGAGGGTATAGGCTAGGTAAGAGGACCCTGGGGTTCTAGGGCTGCACCTCCAGTCTTGGCAGGTCCATAGGGAGATAGAGAAGCTCTGGGCCCCGGCCTCTTCCCAGAACTGACTCTGGTTTCCTCCTTCTAATGACAGGGGAAGGTAGGAGGGGAGAGAGTGGGGGGAGGCGGGAGAGCTGTGTTAGTGACGCGGCACATGGGGACCGCCTGACTCCGGCCCTGTGCCTCTGGCATCCGTGGCATCTTCTGAGATATAAATACAACCCGGGGGGCATCTGTGCCACGCCCACCCAGACCCTGGCCCAGAGGCCTGGGTCCTTCCCGCCTGGGGAGACTGGAGAAGAGCTAGGAGCCCCCCCTGAGCTGCCTCTCCTTTCCCCTCCGCAGGGTCAGCGTGCTGGTGGGAGCGCCCAAGGCTAACACCAGCCAGCCGGGAGTGCTGCAGGGCGGTGCCGTCTACCTCTGTCCCTGGGGCACCAGCCCGGCACAGTGCACCCCCATTGAATTTGACAGCAAAGGTAAACCCCCTTCGTAGGTCGGGGAGGTTCAGGGAGGGACTAAGGGGTGGGGCTGAGGCTAGGGGGCGGGGCCCGGGCGGGGTCTGGAGCGAGAGGCGGAGCCTGACCAGTTCCAGGGCCACGTGCTCTGAGGCTCTGGGGCTCCAGCTCCGTGCAGCGGTGCAGCGGCTCCCCGTGGCACTCACACCACGTTCCCAATCCAGCCCAGCCCAAGGAGGGCGGGCATGATTCAGAAACATGTGGCTCTCATTTTCCTTGAATCACCCACAACTCAGGGAGGCCAGGGCAGTAACACAGACAAAGACAGGGAGAGTCACAGAGCCTATTCAGATTCATTTAACTAAGCACTGACTAAGTGATAATGCGTGCCAGGCTCTGTGCTGGTACTGCAGGGGATTGAAACATGATTAAGCCCCCGCCCTCAAGGAGCTTAAGGTCCGGAGTAGATGCAGAGAGGGATGGAAGGAGACAGGCTGGAAACAATAATAACAGCTAACGCTTCAAGAGCACTTGCTATATACTGGGCACTGTTGTAAGCACTTTACATATATTAACGCACTTAATCCTTTCAACGATGGCGCGAGGTGTTATTATCCCCATTTTATAGGTGAGGAAATGGGTTAAGTAACTTGACTAAGGTCACACGGCTAGTAAAAGGTGGAGCGAGGACATGAACTTGAGCAGTGTGGCTCGAGATAAACTGGGGTGAGGGGACAAAAGAGGAGAGCATCAAAAGATGGAGACAGTGGGGGAGGGGTGGTGTAAGAGCACAAAACTGACCGATTTTTTTTTTAAACCTGGAAGACAGATGAGAAGCAGAGGAATAAAAAAAGCTGTCCCATAGAGGCAGAGAGGGTTTGGAAGGAGAGAGACAGCACGCACACACGCAGACACAAGGGGCAGAGATTCAGTGATGTGAGAACGGTCAAGGACATAGAACACCTGCTGCTAGAGACACAGGCCCAGGTACAGACAGAGAAGTGCAGCCAGAGGGTAGCCCTCTCAGGAAATAGCCGTTCTTCCCCACCTCACCACAAGCATCCTTGTTCCAGCTGGGTGAGGAGGCAGGCGGACCAGGGGAGTGCAACTCTAGAAAGCCCAGGTTCTGTGTGTGTGTGTGCGTGTGCACATGTGTGCACATGGGCTTGTGTGCACGCGTGCAGGGGAAGGTGAGTCAGGCTACAACAAGCAGACTGTAAGGACCTTCCCCACTCCCCCTTCCATGAGTCATGGGCTCAGGGCTTGCAAGTGCTTGGGTGCCCCCAGGCTGAGGGCACGGCTGCTCTAGGGCTCAGCTGCCCGCAGCTGGCACGACTCCCCTTTCTCACTTCCCCAAGGCTCTCGGATCCTGGAGTCCTCGCCGCCGTCCAGCCTCGAGGGAGAGGAGCCTGTAGAGTACAAGTCCCTGCAGTGGTTCGGAGCGACGGTGCGAGCCCATGGCTCCTCCATCTTGGTGAGGGCCAGCAGGCTGAGGGGCGTGGTGGGCAGGAGGGGCAATGGTTGCGGTTAGCGGAGCACAGTGGGGGAGGCGGGGAAGAGGGGTCCTGTTGGACTAAACCTGGAACCCCCTCCTCCTGGGCCCTCCCAGGCCTGTGCTCCCCTCTACAGCTGGCGCACCGAGAAGGAGCCGCTGAGCGATCCCGTGGGCACCTGCTACCTCTCCACAGACAACTTCACCCGGATTCTGGAGTATGCGCCCTGCCGCTCAGGTAGGGCAAGAGGGGGGTGCGAGCCCTGAGTCTGCCTTCTCTGTGAATCCCCCACGGTCCCCCACCCCCCATCAGCCTTGATGCTCACTGTCTGGTCCAGAGAGGTCCTTTCTCTGCCCCCTCTCCCCTCTCCTTCCCCAAGCTCTCTGCTCTTTCCTGCCTGACCCATCTGTGTGGAGCTCCTTCCCACCACCTTCTCCCCTTGCAGATTTCAGCCGGGCAGCAGGGCAGGGTTACTGCCAAGGGGGCTTCAGTGCCGAGTTCACCAAGGTGAGGGGGGATCTGGGAGGAGAGTGGCTGTGGGTGCTGGATGCAGGGGAATCAGGACCAGATGTGGACTCACCTCCTTCCCCCCACAGACTGGGCGTGTGGTCCTGGGCGGACCAGGGAGCTATTTCTGGCAAGGTAAGCCCTTCCTCCTCTATCCCTGCGTCCGTCTCCCGCACCTGGCCTCTCATCCCTCTCCCAGCCCGAGATCACCATCCTTCCTTCCTCTGCCCCCGTCCCAATTCTCCTCTCCCTTTCCTGAAACTTACCCATCCTCTCCCACCACCCTCCACAAGCTTCCCCTCCTTGAACCAGACTTCTGAAATCCTACCCAGTTAGCCCCCAGCGCCCCCATCCCTGCCACCTCCTCCTCCAGCCATCCCCTCCTCATCCCCTTCCCCAGGCCAGATCCTGTCCGCCACCCAGGAGCAGATTGCAGAATCCTATTACCCCGGGTACCTGATCAACCCAGTTCGGGGGCAGCTGCAGACTCGCCAGGCCAGTTCCATTTACGATGACAGCTACCTGGGTGAGCAAGCAAACGGGGTGGGAGCTGCAGGGGGAGAACATCAGGGGCCCCTGTCCTCGCTCACACACCCCCCCACCCCGCCTCCCTTCTCCCACCCAGGCATCCCCAGCCTCCTGCCCTATGTATCATGTGCAGGCTGACTATGAAGGCCCAGTAGGGGGGGGGAAGGGATTGAGGATGGGCCAGGGCAGAGGGGTCCCCAAAGCAGGAATCCTAATATCCGCCCACCCTGTCTCCTAGGATACTCTGTGGCTGTAGGTGAATTCAGTGGTGATGACACAGAAGGTGAGTGTGTCCCCAGGCTGGGGCCAAGGGAGGGGGCAGATGGAGACCCAGGACCCGGAGCCACAGGGACTGAGACACTTACCATTTTTGTCTGACTCCCCTTTCCCTGCCCTTAGCCTACAACTTTCTCTTCCCTCTACAGACTTCGTTGCTGGCGTGCCCAAAGGGAACCTCACCTATGGTTACGTAAGGCCCAGCCTGACTCTCCCTCCCTCCTCTGCTCTCCCGTCCCCTGGCTAATCACAAAGAACCATGCATGGCAGTTTGGGAGGGTGAAAAGAGTGGATCAGAACACGGGCTCTTGGGTCAGACCAGTGTTTGAGTTCTGGCACTCACTCTGGATGAATCAATCTGTGATTTATTCCTACCCCATTTCATTCCATAAAAACCTTGAGTCTGCTTAACCTCTCTGAGCCTCGTTCTTCTCTTTATAATGGGATAATAATAGTTCTGACCTCACAAGGCTCTTGTAAGGATGAAGTGAGATAATGCACGTGAAAGTACTTAGTGAACTGTGAGGCAGTGTACAACTGTAGCTGTTATTATTAGACCATGGCGAGTGCTTTAAAAAGGATATAGATAAGAAGGCTATAGGAGTCCATTCAATTACCAACATTTATTAGGGCAAGGTAAGAGATAAGAAGATGAATAAGACATCATACCCCATCTTGTAAGGTGCTTCTAATCAAGTATGTAAGATAAGACACACATGTGATTGTAATCTAAGGTGCAGCTCCTATTCACGAGCCCCTCAGTGCATCGGGCACTGTCCACTCATGATTTCTATTCTTCACAACAAGCTTATCAGGGGAGATATTACCATTCACATTTTACACATGAGAAAGCTGAGGCTCAAAGAGACCAAGTAAGTTGTTTAAGATCACCCAGTTAGTAAGTGGCTGGATAGAGATTTAAAACCAGACCTGTCTTATTCCAAAGTCAGCATTCTCTCTGCACTAGGATAAATTTCAGAAAAGTGGTTAAGATGATATAGCAGTTTAGAGGGAAGAATAACCTCTTTTCTAGGGCAGGGATGGATCAGAAAAGGTCCTATGAAAGATCAGTGGAGATGAGGAAAGAGAGCATCCTAGGCGGGAGCATGAGAAAAGGCATAGAAGGAAAGGAAAAAAATTCAGGCCAGTTCAGCATGGGCTGATTGGGGACGAGGAGACTAAAGAGAGGTTGGGCAAAAACAGATAGGTTGGGGCCAGATTCTCCAGGGCCTCAGAGGACCAGCCAAGAAGCTGAGACTGGGCCATGGCTTCAGGGAACCACCACGGATTTCCAAGCCAGCCGTGTCCCTCCTAGACCGGCTCTAGGGCGATCGGTCCCGCTGCCATGGAGGAAGGGTGCTGAGGGGAAGGGAGAGCCCGAGGCAGGGGGAGGCCAGGGGGCTCTCCAGCAGTCCTGGGGGAGGACTCACACCAGAGGAACAGCAGCAAGACTGGGGAAGAGAACAGGGAGTCGAGAGACTCAGGGGACCGGAAGGGCCCATCACTAAGGGGGCATGTGGGGGGAGACGTGAGTGTTTGTGATTTGGGAGGGCTGGTGGATGAGGCCTCAGTCATTCAGCTAATAATTATTGAGTGTCAGCTGCTCACCAAGGACTACTTTAGGCTCTGGGGAGAAAGCAAAAAACAAAACAAAGCTCCTGCCCTCACTTATCTGACATTCTAGTAGGTAGACAGGCACAACAGACAGATAAGTACGAAATCTGTCAGTAGTAGTTGATAAGTGACGTGGAGGAAAATAATGAAGTCGCCCTGGGATGGAGCTACCCAATATAGAGATGGGAATGTGAGGCAAAGCAAAGGAGGGAATTAGGAGACAAGTGGTCTATGTCTCCAAGGAATGCCTGCCCCTTGGTATCCTGGGCATATACCTGGGTATATCCTGGGCATATCCTTGGGATGGGTATCCTGGGTATCCTGGGCATATCCTTGTCCTCTATCCATGGGGTGGTCTGGGAGTCTGGGACCAATGGATGTATCTCCTCGTCCCCAGGTCACCATCCTTAATGGCTCAGACATCCGGTCCCTCTACAACTTCTCAGGGGAACAGGTGAGGACACCCCCCCCACACACACACAACCCAGCTTGGCCCTCTGCCAACCAAGCCCCCGCCCTGAGCCAATAAGCTCAGCCCAACTTCTCAGGCTCCCTGGAGTCCCTGATTTCCCCCCATAGCCCTTGTTGATTGACCCCCTAGTTCTGACCCACTGCTGCCCTTCTGTCCCTCCCAGATGGCCTCCTACTTTGGCTATGCAGTGGCTGCCACAGACGTCAATGGGGACGGGTGAGTAGTGGGAAAGGGGCACAGCACAGGACGAGGAGTAGGGGTGGGACAGAAAAATGCAAGGAGAGTTTTTCTCTGGATTCTCCTCCTCCTGCCTGCATTCCCTAGGCTCAGGGGCAAAGAGAGAGCTGAGAGCCAAAGACCAGAAGACCTCAGGTCTCTCACTTGAGTGGGAAGGAGCCCAGGATCCAAGATGCCTGGGATTTCCTGGCACTGGGATTGAGGAGGGTACGTGGCAAGGCAGGGTCTCAGGATGGCTGGGTTTCCCCTACCCTCAGGCTGGACGACTTGCTGGTAGGGGCGCCCCTGCTCATGGAGCGGACAGCCGACGGGCGGCCGCAGGAGGTGGGCAGGGTCTACATCTACCTGCAGCGCCCGGCCGGCATGGAGCCCATGCCCACCCTTACCCTCACTGGCCATGATGAGTTTGGTCGATTCGGCAGTTCCCTGACCCCCCTGGGGGACCTGGACCAGGATGGCTACAATGGTAAGCACCATGGGCTCAAGTTGCTGAGGAGGAGTGGGGGCCTGAGTCAGAGGGCATTTGGGGAGAGATGGCTGTCAGATAAGATACCCAAGACCCCCAGTGACTTCTCCAGGAGGTGTGTAGATTTTAATCCCAATGTCTGGATCTCGGGGCTTGAAGAGATTAGAATACTGGGAATGACAGATGGGGAAAATAGGATCCTGGGTCCTGGGGTCTGATGGTAGAGATTTGAACTCCTGGATTCCTGGCCTGCTGACTGCTGTGTGTTGTGTGTCTTGCAGATGTAGCCATTGGGGCTGCCTTTGGTGGGGAGAACCAGCAGGGAGTGGTGTTTGTATTCCCTGGGGGCCCAGGGGGCCTGGCCTCTAAGCCTTCCCAGGTTCTGCTGCCCCTGTGGGCAGCTGGCCACACGCCGGACTTCTTTGGCTCCGCCCTTCGAGGAGGCCAAGACCTGGATGGCAACGGATACCCTGGTGAGTTGTGCCAGCGGCCCCTTTCACCTTAGAATTCCCTGGTCACAGAACCCCAGCCCCTCTAATGCACTTTCCTAAGCTCCTGGGTGCAGTTCTAGGATGATGCCACCAGATGGCGGTGTCCCCTCACTTCGGCCTCGAACAATGCAACTAGAAAGGGTTGGGAAGGATTCTGATTTGGGGCTTGCTGTAAGGGGTAGTTTCTTGACTTCTTGCAGATCTGATTGTGGGGTCCTTTGGTGTAGACAAGGCTGTGGTGTACAGGTATGAACTTGGGCAGGGGGCAGCCTGGGAGACGTGGGAACTGGGGGATTTCTCAACAGGGCTGAGTTTGGGGAAGTGTACAAACTGGGATCCTGGGGCTTGGGCATCAGCTTCCTGTGCCCAGTTTCCTGAGGAGTCTTAGTTCTTTGACCCCACATCCACTCTTGGCAGGGGTCGCCCCATCGTGTCTGCCAGTGCCTCCCTCACCATCTTTCCCGCCATGTTCAACCCAGAGGAGCATAGCTGCAGCTTGGAGGGGAACCCTGCGGCTTGGTGAGTGCGGTGCCCAGGAGACTGTGGGGATGGAGTCTGGGGGTGCTTCATCTGTACCTGGAAGTGGGGAGGGAGACCAGGTCTTTGGAAGTGGACAAATGGGGCTGTCCCAGTCTGGGTCTGTCTGGGAGGCAGGTAGGGAATAGGATGCCTGTTCCAGTTGGATACACCAGCTTTCCCTTTGGTCTTCCCCCAGCATCAATCTCAGCTTCTGCCTCAATGCTTCTGGAAAACACGTTCCTGACTCCATCGGTGAGGGAGAGACTGCCTGAACCTTCCAGGGACTGGGATGGGGATGGAGGGGCTGGGGACTCGGGGACCTCTTATCTCTCTGGATAGATTAGGAGGGAGGGGCAGATGCTCCTTAACATACATGCCCGGCTGCAGGCTTCACGGTGGAGCTCCAGTTGGACTGGCAGAAGCAGAAGGGCGGAGCGCGGCGGGCCCTGTTCCTGGCATCCCGACAGGCCACCCTGACCCAGACCCTGCTCATCCAGAACGGGGCTCGGGAGGACTGCAGAGAGATGAAGATCTACCTCAGGGTATGGGCCCGAGGGCAGGGTATGGAACTGGGCTGGGAAGAGTGGCCACGTAGAACTGGGGGCCCCTCATGAAGGGAAAGAGACAAGGAGATTCCAGTGAAGGGCCTGGGACTTTGGGGGGCTGGGGAAGGGGGCCCTTCTGTTGGAGGAGCTGGGGACCAGGCTGCCTCTGAAGCAATGAGCATGGTCGAGTTTGGACACCTGAATTCTTGAGGGTCCTGAGTGGACACAGGGAGATGTGAGAGGATGAGGAGCAGGGCCACCAAGTCCCCTGTGTCCCCTGAATTTGTGAACCCTCTCCCCTGGCCCCAGAACGAGTCAGAGTTTCGAGACAAACTCTCCCCGATTCACATCGCTCTCAACTTCTCCCTGGACCCCCAAGCCCCTGTGGACAGCCACGGCCTTCGGCCCGTCCTACACTACCAGAGCAAGAGCCGCATAGAGGACAAGGTGAGGGCAGGGTGGGGAGACGGGCTGGGAGGAGAGGGGCCTGGGCCGCCAGGGGTGGGGCCCTGGAGGGGGGAGCCGACAGCTTAGGAGGGGGTCGCAACTCCCCCTCTCAAGGCTGCCCTGCTCCCCAGGCTCAGATCTTGCTGGACTGTGGAGAAGACAATATCTGTGTGCCAGACCTACAGCTGGAAGTGTTTGGGTAAGTGAAGGCTGACGTCAAGCTGGGGGGTTCCAGATGCCAAGGTCTCCTAGGAGAACATGTGGAGCTTGGAAGCACCTGGCATGTGAAAAAGTAGAATAGGAACATATTAGCTGGCTGTGTGACCCTGGGAAATTATGTAACTTCCTCATCTGTATAGTGGGAATAAGAGCATCTATTTCTCTGGCTTTGGGGAAGGATTAAATGAAATAATCTACATAAAGCATCTAGCCTAGTGCCTGCCATAGAGTTGGAACTCAGTAAACGGTGTCTATTATTATTATATCATTATTGTTGTGGCCCATTGTCTTGGTTTGCGGATTAATTCCCCAGTGTCCCTGACCCTGTGTGTCCCCTCCAGGGAGCAGAACCACGTGTACCTGGGCGACAAGAACTCTCTGAACCTCACTTTCCATGCCCAGAATGTGGGTGAGGGCGGCGCCTACGAGGCAGAGCTTCGCGTCACGGCCCCTCCGGAGGCTGAGTACTCAGGACTCGTCAGACACCCAGGGGTGAGAGGGGACTCTTAGGCAGGGCTTGGGAGGAGATCCTGCCAGAGGGACACCAGAGCCTTACCTGCACCCACCCCACCTCCAGAACTTCTCCAGCCTGAGCTGTGACTACTTTGCTGTGAACCAGAGCCGCCTGCTGGTGTGTGATCTGGGCAACCCCATGAAGGCGGGAGCCAGTGTAAGTCTGGGACAGGAGAGAGGACCCAAGGGAAAGCGACCGGCCCATCCTGAGCAGAGCTGTGGGATAGGGAAGGAGGGCTGCAATTGGGATTTGGCAGACGCGCAATCTAACAGCCCCCTTGTCCTCCCTCCCTGTCCTACAGCTCTGGGGTGGCCTTCGGTTCACAGTCCCGCACCTCAGGGACACGAAGAAAACCATCCAGTTTGACTTCCAGATCCTCAGGTAGGGAGTGGTTGGGGCCAGGCTGAGGCTGAGTTGGGGGCGGGGCCGAGCAGGGTGGGGCAGGGGTGGAGTCTGGTGCAGGTGAAATTCTTCCTGGCTGGGCTCCAGCACCACCTGAGTCTCTCCTCCATCCCACAGCAAGAATCTCAACAACTCGCAAAGCGAAGTGGTTTCCTTCCGGCTCTCCGTGGAAGCTCAGGCCCAGGTCTCCCTTAACGGGTCAGTGCCCGGGCAAAATGGGGCCTCTCTGGGAGGCAAGATGGACTTCTAGGAAAGGATGCATATGGGATGGGGTACCTTCCGCTGCCCTCTAAACCACCCTCCTCTTTAGTGTCTCCAAGCCCGAGGCAGTGCTATTCCCGGTGAGCGACTGGCATCCCCGAGACCAGCCGCAGGAAGAGGGGGACGTGGGCCCTGCCGTCCACCACGTCTATGAGGTGAGGAGGGACAGAGGCAGGGAGGCCCTGGTCCCCAGGTGGGCTACTGGGAGTGGAGGGCCGGACTAGAATGAATGACAGGGAAGGAGGAACTGTATGAGCGACAGATGGCTGGGACCAGCCTGAGGGATTGAGAGGAAGAGACGGGGAGTGGGGAGTGAGAGGTAAAGGCCTGGGCAGGATCAGTGTGAGAGACTGGCCAGTTGAGCAACTTAGAAGGGAAGGATGGGGACTTCCCTGGCGGTCCAGTGGTTAGGACTCCGCGCTTCCACTGCAGGGGGCACGGGTTCAATCCCTAGTTGGGGAACTAAGTTCCCGCAAAAAAAGAAAAAAAAAGGGGGGGGGAGGATGGAGCCACCTCCTCCAGGAGGGTTGGCTGGAGAGGATTTTGCCTCTGCCCATTGATTTCCTCCCTCACTCCTGAGATGGGAGACTCGCAGCAGGGAAGAGCGGGCCACCAGGACCTGGGTTTCAACAGGGCAGAATCACTCCCTCCCTTCCCACGATCACTGTGCCCTCCTCTCCCCAGCTCATCAACCTGGGCCCCAGCTCCATTAGCCGGGGCGTGCTGGAGCTCAGCTGTCCCCAGGCTCTGGAAGGTCAGCAGCTCCTCTACGTGACCCGGGTCACAGGACTCAGCAACTGCACCACCAGTCACCCCCCCAACACACAGGGCCTGGAGGTGAGGGGCCTGGAGACTGGCCTGGGGGTGAGGGGACCAAGTCGAGGGTGGTTGGGGAAGGTCGCCGGGAAACTGGAAGAGCCAAGTAGGATGTGCCAGAGCTAGGACTTAGGCCACTGGAAGGGGGTCCGAAGGCCCACAGACACCTTGAGACCCCGGGAGGGAAAAAGACTGTTTTATGTACTACACTTCTGTCTTTTTGCCTGAAGTATCCTTCCCTGACTTCTTGCCCTGGCGTACTCCTAGGGCCCAGCTCAGCACCATCACCTCTGGAAAGCCTTCCTCAGAGCCGCTCCCCTGGGCCCCAGTGCCTGTTTTAAAGTTCGTTTACACATAAACAACAATGCACTGAACCATGTTACAGGCTCAGGAAAGATCGCACCAAACAAAACTCACAAGGTCCCCACTCTCATGGAGTTTATGTTTTAGTGGAGGGTAATAGACAATAAAAATTAAAAAGAGAGAGAGAGAGAAACAGGTATTGAGAAGTGTTGAGAGTGCAGTGCTAAAATGCTAGGGCAGGGCAGGGCTGGGAGCCTGTTTGAGTCATCAGGGAAAACCTCTTGAGGAGGGAACAGGTGAATTGAGGCATGAAAGACAAGGGTGAACCTGTGTGTGAAGACTCGAGAAAGAGCATTCCAAGCAGAGGGGACAGCCAGTGCAAAGGCCCCAAGGCAGGCACGGGGCCCTAATTATTTATTGACATCTCCTCCCTTAACTGCAAGGATCAAAGTCTCACCCGTTTTCGGTATTCAGTGCTGAGGTCGGTACCATTGCCACAGGAGGTGGTCAGTTGTGTGTAGATGGAAGACCAGGGTCGAAGCTGCTCTGGACCCCAGATGCAGGCTGACTTAGAGGCTGTAATGAGTGAGAGAGGCAGCTAATGGTCCCTTTTCCTCTTCCAGTTGGATCCCGAGGGTTCCCCAGCACCACCGGCTGCAAAGACGGGATGCTCCGGGCCGGAGCCCTGCCTCCTCAGGGCCTCAGATCCTGGTAAGTCCTCTGGGAAAGATGGTCTGGGCCGAAGCGTTGAGTATCTATTTGCATCCTCAGAGCCACCAGCAGGGCGGAACGCCGCATTCAAGCCTCCGCTTTCTTCTCAGAAATGCCCGGAGGCCGAGTGTTTCAGGCTGCGCTGCGAGCTGGGGCCACTGCACCGGCAAGAGAGCCGAAGTCTGCTACTGCATTTCCGCGTCTGGGCCAAGACCTTCCTCCAGGTGAGGGAGCCTCACCTCAGTCCTGACCCCCGACCTTCGGGCCTGCCTGGACTGACGCTCGCTTTCCGCACTGCCCTAGCCACCCGCTTTGGTGACTGGGACCCAGGCAGCCGCGCTCCCCTCCCTCACCCTTGTTTGGACAGGGCTGTGTATCCTTGGCGCCACCTAGTGGCCGCACTGGGACCGACAGCTTCCCTTTCCTGGCCCATTCAGAGGAGGGAGGGCTGGAGGGAGACCAGCGGCAGAGAATGATAGAAAACAGAGACGGAAGACATATCCATCACAGAGAGGCAAGCAGACGTAGGAACAGTGAAGAGCAGTCATTTACTGAGTGCATCCTATAGGCCAGGCATCATCCTGGGTGCTTCACCCATATTCATGATTCCAAGACAATGCTTTTTCTATTGAACATGCTGTCATCTAATTATTATAACTATTCAGTTACACATTTATTACCTCATATAAGGAACACAGAGAGAGATTCAGAAGAGAATGAGTCCAAAATAGGGAAAGATCCTAACCAGAGCCAGACCATGGGGAGCCCAATAACCTCCTAGATACCATAAGAGGCCACCCTGAACACCTTTCCACCACCCACAGCGGGAACACCAGCCGTTTAGTCTGCAGTGTGAAGCTGTGTATGAAGCCCTGAAGATGCCCTACCGAATCCTGCCCCGGCAGCTTCCCCGAAAGGAACTGCAGGTGAGTCCCGGGCCAGAGGTCTGGGCCAAGGAAGATAGAGTGCTGGGCCTGGCGCTAGCACTGGGATGGGACGGGGGCTGGCCTGATTATGGTAATAAATATTGATTGAGCATCTACTGTGTGCCAGGCACTGTGCTAGGTCGTGGGAATACAATGATAAGCAAGATGGACAGGGCAGTGAGAAGACAGTGTGACAAGTGCCAGCATGTTTATGGGAACACATCATAAGGACACTTGAACACAGGCTTGCAGAGTCGGGAAAGGCTTCCTGGAAGAAGTGATGTTTAAGCAAAACCTGAAGGATAAATAAGATCTACTAGGCTAACCAGTCAGGAAAGGAATATTCTCTGGGGAGAGGGAATTAGCAGGTGTGAAAGCCCAAAAGTAAGAGACAATAATGCACATTTTAGGAATTTGAATTTTGAAGATCAGAATTCTGTTCGCCCAAGATGGAAGGGGAAACGTGGGTCTAGGTCCAGTGGCAAGTGGGAGCCAAGTGTAGGGTGGGAAGAACTAAAGGCTTTTCAGTGACCTCTCCTGACTTGCTCCCCAGGTGGCCACAGCCGTGCAGTGGATCAAGGCAGAGGGCAGCCACAGCGTCCCGCTGTGGATCATTATCCTAGCCATCCTCATTGGCCTCCTGCTCCTAGGTCTGCTCATCTATATCCTCTACAAGGTCAGCCGCACCCTACCTGACTTGGCCTCTCTCTCACCAGGTTCTGCCCTTGATGCAGCACAGTCCCAAGCATCTGCCTCCAGACCAATTCTCCAGCCACATGTCCCCACCTCTCCCTGGCCACATGCATCCCATCTGGACACGGCCTATAGGATCCTTTCCTTCATTCTACAGCCCCTAGCTTAGAAAAAGTTCTCTTGACTCAAGCTGATAAGTTTATTTATACTTTCAAAATCAGTGTTACTCACAAGTGGCCAGTATGTGGCATTTGTGCTGTCACTTCCTCCAGAAACCCATGGCAGCCAGCACTAATGGTTCATACCCTAGAAGTAGCCTCAGAATCCTTCTCAAGAGGCAGCCACTACTACGCAATGAGACTTAGAAATTGACTTCAAACCTATTTGCCATCTCTGGCTGAACTGGGGGCATTTTTACGGCACCAAAGCACCCCCAACCTTAGCCCTCTTAACCCACTGGACCTCTTGGAGAGGTAATCTTAACAGCCTGAATTTGGGCCACTTTTGCAAGATGGGGAGATTGCAAGCACTAGAGTCATCTTCATCCCCCCTTGGGATAAGATCTGCGGAGAAATGGGAACCAGAGTAACTCAGCTCTCCCTTCTTTTCCCCTCATTAGCTCGGATTCTTCAAACGCTCCCTCCCATACGGCACCGCCATGGAAAAAGCTCAGCTCAAGCCTCCAGCCACCTCTGATGCCTGACTCTTCCCGATCTCCCAGACTCCCAATCCTGAAGGTCCAGTCCCCCCACCCTCAGTCTACTGACAGGGAGGGGGCTGGGCGCTTCCTGAAGGTGCTGAGGGCCAGGGAGAAGCTCCTCTCCCCAGCCCAGAGACATACTTGAAGGGCCAGAGCCGGGAGGTGCGGAGCTGGGGATCCCCTCCCCCCATGCACTGTGAAGGACCCTCGTTTACACATGCCCTCCTCATGGATGGGGGAACTCAGATCCAGGGACAGAGGCCCCAGCCTCCCTGCAGCCTTTGCATTTTGGAGAGTTTCCTGAAAACAACTTGGAGCCAGAACTGGGGGATCCAATCCCAGTTCTCCGGCTCAGACGTGCCACCAGGACTTCCTGTCCAGCTCCAGCCTGCAAAGATCTGTCCTCAGCCCTGCCAGAAGCCCCCAGTTAAGAACCTGGAACCTGGGGAGCGAGACATGGCAGCTCTGGACAGCCCCCACCCCGGTGGGCCAACAAGGAACAGTAACCGTGGATGGTGCCCCAGGCCCCGCTCAGGACAGATCCCACACCAGGATCCACGCTGGCCCAGAACCAGCTGCAAGGGGAATCAGAACTCGAACAGGGCCAGATCGAACCTGGGGCCTGGGGTTGATCTGGGACCCAGACTCAGACATTGGTAACCTAACTAGGCAGATCCAGGACTACATTTGAGCCTGCTCCAGACCTGGGCCTGGAGGCCCAATCCACCTCTGACTCAGGAGAAGTCAGGAATTGCCCAGGACCCTGAAGGGGCCACGATGGCAACAGATCTGGAACCTTAACACTGGCCGGACACAGGCCCTACCAGTCCCCTGGAGAAAGGGGGAGCCCGCTGTCCCCGGCCTGCAGGATCTGTGTTCGGCCCGCCAGCTGCACTGACGCTGCCCCTCCTCTCCCTGCCCAACCCTCCCCTCACCTTGGCTCCGGACACCCGGGACTTATTTAAACTCTGTTGCAAGTGCAATAAACCCGGCCCGGTGCCCCCACTGACCAGAGCTGGAATCTGTCCTATCCCCACTCTTTCCAGAACTTTCCTGGAACCAGACCGCTTGGTGGGTAGGAAATGTTCGTGTTTCTTGCAACTTCTTTCCACTGGGAGCCAAGAGTATGACCCCCAGCAACTGTGGAACTAGTTTTGGGGTTCCCTTTTCTTAAGTGAAAGAGATGATGGAAGGGGTGAAAGAAGGGCTTGACTCCTGTGCTTATCACCCAGCCCCGCCAGATCTGGTCCCAACACCTCCGGGAGAGAAGGGAGCGGAATCCCTTCTCTTTGGGTTTGAGGGTTAGGGAAGAATACAAAGGGGGAGGTCCAAGTTGAAGGTGGGGGAGGATGGTCCAGAAGACTCACCTGGGCTTTCCTAAATCAGAATAATGAAATGGGTTGGGAGAAAAGGCCACAGAACTAAATCAGAAGAAAGCCAGTTGGGTTTTTGTTTTGTTTTCATTGCCCATTGTATTCTGGTGCGTAGAGGGAGTGTTAAAACAGTTTACATATAGTATCTCATTTAATTTGATAGAAATTAAATGTGTGAAGTAGGTACAATTAACCCCATTTACACAAGGGGAAATTGAGGTCCCGAGAAGTTATGTAACTTGCCCAAGGTCACAGACTCAAATTCAGCCTTTCCTGACTGTGAAAGCCCTCATTCTTAACCAACATGGCTTTGAGGTCTTTGAAGAGAAATCAGAGTGAGGGAACCCCTCAGGATCCTCTGTCTCCTCTAGGACTGTCCTAATATCCAGGAAGAGGACGGAGAGGAGTGCTGAAATGCTAGCGGGATTGTTAGAGGCAAAGATGTTCATGTCCTGCTAAACCAGAGTTCAGCCACCAGAGGGCAGCAGAGCCACAAATTCATGGGAATTTGGGGAGGGGAGGAAATGAGGTCCTCCTCACCTTTCTTCCCCCATCAACAGGGCTATTCTTATTAACTTAGGCTCCTGCCTATCAGTACCCGCGTGGTCTCAAAATTATCTCTCCTAGAAGGCCAAGCCTGCTCCAATCTGTGACTTCTTGATAATTCCGTAACTTGGGAACTTCTTCCCAGAACCCATAAATGAAGAGGGACTGACAGGCAGGGTGAGACCTGATGAGGCAAAGAGCCACGCAGTATTTCCAAGGATGACAGCTGTGGCATAACAAGGCACTGGGAATTCTCCAGGAAGGAAATCCCATACTTGCCCTCTCGGGGGATGGGTGGGAATGGCATCAGCCAAACTCCAGGAGCCAAATCTGAGATTTCTTATACTATTATGAGGAGGAAATGAGGAGGGGAAGTGGGCTGTGAGTACTGGGCTAGTATCCTGGGCATGTCTGTATAGTGCCTGTACCTTTGAGTCTCAGAGAGTGACAAGGTCTCTCCCGAGGATGCACAAAACAAGATAAGAATTCCTTGGGCTCAGCAATGCTGCAGATGTAACCCAGCACCAGCCTCTCTGTCCCTGAACTGTAATTCTCAGGCTCTGGTCTGTTTCCCCTTCCCAATCTCCCAGCCCCTCCAGAGCATGTCTGCCTCCCATCTTGAGACTTGAGTGATGCAAAGGGACAAGAGTGGAAGGGGAAGGCCTGAGTCCTAGCCTCGTCTGTGTCAGTGGAGATGGAAGGGAGGCCCTGGGAAGGGAACAGAGCAGCTGGGGGCACAGAAGGGGGAGGGGGCTCAAGAGAGGCAGCTGGCAGGCGGGAAGCTGATCTGGGGGTCTCAAGTTTCTTGACATCAATTAGAGCAGCCGGCCTGGGCTCATTAGTAGCCCAGGGTGCAGGGCTCATCAATAATGAATTCATCCCACACATTGTCCCCCTCCAGCTGCCTGCAAGGTCACCCCGCACTCCAACCAGCTGCCTCCCCTTGGTGAGCTAAGGAACCCCTCTTCTAAGACCTCCCTAACTCAGGGTCCCTGGGGGTAGAGTGGGAGGATGGACAAGGCTGAGGGCAAAGGGGTCTCTATCACTGATCAACCACGCCTGATGCTGACTCTGGTTTGTTCTCTGAGTCCACCCAGGAGAAAGAATGGGAAGAGGCAAGGGGGGTAGATAACAAGGTCTGGGAGAAGCAGGCTTTGTGATACTAGGCTCAAACAGCATGGTGGTAGGTCAGATCTGGAGCAAGAGAACCTCCTCTGATGGGCTCGGAGACCCTACCTTCTCCCCCAAGGCCAGATTCAGGCAGCAAGGCCACAGTCCCCTGAGATCTCTGGGTCTCTGGATCAGAACAAGACCAAGGCCTTAGCACCCCCAGAATTCACTTGCCCTTGAGCTGGAGCATCTTGGCAGGTGCAGAAACAGATCTTTTTTTCAAACCAGATCAGTGGGGTGAGGACAAGAGACTGCTGAGACCCAGAAACAGGAACTTGAACTTCCTGTACTTTAATTAGCCATATGGTCCTAAATTCCCTGCAGAACCCAGGAATGCCAGTCTTCAGTCCCCTTCCTCTTTCCTAGACTGTTCCAAGACTCCAGTCCCCCCACCCTTCTACCGACCTCTTCCTCCCTGCCTCCACTGTCCCTAAATCCCAAGTGTTCTAGTTCCTACTCACACCTCCTTTCCCTCTGGCTGGGGTTGGCCTGAAGCTGGCTGCTTGGCATTCTGGGAAATCCTCCTGCTGCCCTCCCTCTTCGGGCAGGTACAGACAGGTCCAGGCTGCAGCAGCTGCATCTTCCCCAGACACCTCGTAGACTCCCAGACTCCAGCCTCGTGCTGCGGTCCCAGTTGCCTGCCTTAGAATACATCCTGTTGGTCCTTAGAATACATCCGGTGTCCTGTACTCCGCCTCTCCCCTGACGTTCTCCCCAGCCCATACATTCTGTCCTATCCTCCATCCTCCCCTCCACCTCATCAAAGACACCCTACCAGGCCTCTTCAGTCCAAGTTCACCTTAATGGGGAATGCGCTGGATAGATGCTCCCATCCCCACACCAATCCAGGTCATCTCTACAAGGTTGAGCCTCAGTTCTTGATCTTCTGTCATCTCTGGTTGCCCTAATGATCTCAGTTGCAAGCTTCTATTTCCACCTCTTTGGGTCCACTGATTGCAATCACTTCCCTCAGACCTTCCCTAAGGACCTAGGCATTCAGACCCCAGCCAGAGATCAACCTGGGGTCCATCTTCAACCCCACATTTCACCTCTGAGACCCAGCCCCCAGGCATCCTGCTCCAGAGCCAGGGAAACAAACTAGTACCCAAACATTCTCTGCCCCACCCTCCGCTCCGGCCCAGCCCATCACTCTGGAGAGGACTCAGGTGTCCCATCCAGCCAGGTCCCATCCCTCCCCAGAGTGCTTAGGCATTCCCCACCCCATATAAGCCTGTGACCAGACTTCCCGCCCTCAGACTCAGCCCTTCCCGGGATCCCAGGCATCTTAGTTTCCAGCTTCCTGTGTCAACACACACCGTCCTCTAGATGCCTTGTTCCCCCAGCCCTGGCTGCAGTGACACCGTAAATCCAGGAGACCCAGGCAGCAAGTAGAAGAGAAAGCGGGAGGGAACAAGGAGCCGTCAGGACGCCCTCTCCTGGAGCCCTGTGTGCCCGGGTCCCCCCTCCTCCCGTCTTCACCTGCTGCGGGCTCCGCCCCCGCTCCGCCTCGGCCGGCCTCTGCTCCTCCCCCGACTCCACCCCCCGTACCCCCAGCCCGGCCAGAACGGCCCCCGGGACAGAGCGACGCGGAACCGCGGGCGCCTGGGTCCCCAGCATGATCCTCGGTGAGTGGGCTCTGCGGCTCCGCGGCTCCAGGCTCCTGGGTCCCTCTCAGTAGGTCACCCCCCCACCTCCCGCACCGCGGTGACTGCGGCCGCCCGTCAGCCACCGGTTCCCCCTCCCCCTTCATCTGGCTCCACATCTGGGGCCCCCTCTTTCCCTCTTCCCCAAACTGCCGCTTCTTCTCCCGGTAATCCAGGGAGTGGTAAAGGGGGAGACAGAGCCGAGTGAGACCCCCGCCCCATAATGAGAACATTGCGTATTCATGAGGCTCATGAATATTATATGACAGTCTACGAGAGGCTGGGGGAGGGGCTGGTCCTGGCCTGGTAGAGTTGAGCGAAAGGTTCTGACCCGTCCCCCCCTTCCCCCCCCCCTCCCCGGGGCCTTCCCCCACCCTTAGCTCAAACACTCCGACATCCTTCTGGGCCCAGGATAAGAGGGAAAGGAGGAAGTGAGGGGCGGGCGGGGGGAGAAGATGGTGGGTGTAGCTTCGAGGTGTGTGGTGGGAGGTGGGAACCTGAGGGCTGAAGATAAGGGGTCTGGGGAGAAAAAGGGGTGGGAAACTGTCCATCCCAGGGCCCCTGCGGCACGGATCCTGTCTCCGCAGCCATCCTGCCCCAACACGCCGGGACCTGCCCCTCTCTCTCCCTGCTCTGGCTGCCTGGGCCCTTCCTTCTCGGCTGCCTTCTTCTTCCTTCCTCCCCCACCCCACCCCCACCGCTGCCTTGGGCCGGGGGCACCAGCAGAGGAAGGGGCCCCGGGGAGCACAAGGATGGCGGAGAGAGGCTCCCGCGGGGCTCTGACATCCCTTCAGCCACAGCCACCCCAGCCTCATGACCTACATGGGAAGGAGCCCCGGGAGGGGGAGGAAAGGACTCCTCATCAGTCGGGCTCCAAGCCCCTGCCTCCACAATAGTCCACAGGCCTGCTCTGTCCTCTGACCTCTGACCTCTGCCCTCTGTCCTGGCTAGGCCGGTTCCTGGGCCCTGTTTGTGGTGGGAGACCCCCCACCAGGCCCAGACACCTGTGGTCTCCCTGCCCCCCACGGGGGACACCTGGCTGCATGCTGGCACCCCAGGGCTCGCCTGGCTCCCACCTCAGCCCTCTGCTGGGGCCCCCTTGGCTCTTTTGCTTTTCTTCTTTCGTTTGACCCCTATTGACTCCCACTAGGTGGCTCTCTCCCCTTCTGCCCTCCTTCCTCCATCTCTTTCTCCCCCCGCCCCCCGTAGCTCCTCACTCTCACCACTCTACATCTGGCCCCCTCCACCTGGCACCCCATCAAATCCATTAAATGAATGAGCCAACAGAGGCACGAATGACTGGTTGCCTGCCTCCTTCCCAAGAGTGTCTCTAGCAGGAAAGAGACTCCAGGCCCATCTATGAAGACTGTCCCGACCCTAGCGTGACCCCCACCAGCACACTTGGACTCAGGTCCCCAGAGCACAGGCTCCATATTCCTCCAACCTGGGCAATCCCTGCACCCTGGCCCCAGCCTGGGCACGGGCCCCAGAGGCAACATCACGCTTGTCCAGGACAGGCCAGTTTGAGCCGTGCTTCTCCTGGTCAGTAGGCCTTGGAGAGGACCTCGGGAACCTGCTCGAACCAACCCAAGATCCCACCACAGGAGGAATGCCAGGGGCCACCAACTGGACGCCCACCACACCTCCCTGAGGACACTGCAATTAACTCCCTCCTTGTGCCCAGCCCACAGAGGGGTGGGAAGCCTGGCGGGCCACATACCTTAACCCTCTTTGACGAAGGAAGGCAAGAGGGAGGCAGCTGCCGGCCAGGCCAGAGGCCCATTCTAAGGTTCTCAGGTTCTGAACGCTGAGGTCCACTGAATCTGTGTGCAGGTGCTCTGCCCGGCAGGTGAGGCCCAGCCTGCCTGCTCAAGAGCCAGACTGTGGGCCCAGGTTTAAGGTGGTGGTTCTGGGCTCAGGTTCACCGTTCTGAGCTTTGCTTACCCTCCTCTCCAACTGGGCCCTTGGTGTGGTGTGCGGGGCGGGGGCATTGAGGGAGGCTTTCCCCATCAGGCTGGGGAAAATTCCCCAGGGGTCTTCCTTCTGCCTTTCCTGGCCACCTCCCTGCTTTAGGCCCTGCCCCCGCCCACATCTCCCCCGAGGTTATTAGGCATGATGTTTTGAGTAGTTGTTCATAATCATCCCCTTGTTGCTTTCATCTTTGACTTCAAAGCCTTTCCAGCACTCAGCCTGCCTCCTGCCAAGAAGGGGGAAATTGAAGCAGAAGGGGACAAATACCTCAAATACCTGAGACTTGGTCAAGAAGGCAAGATCTAGGGGTTCCAGGCTCTCCCATTAATCCCCCAGTTTTAGGCATTTCTGGGGTTAGAAGAGGCCAAAAGGCCTGAAGTGAAAAGGGGATGGATTAGAGATGAGATTCCAGTCCAGGCGCCAATCTCATTTCTCCTTGGGCCCCAGAGCCTAATTCCCATTTTAACCCAGTGCTGCCCCTATGTTTTTCACCACCTTGGGCCCTAACGCTACTTGCAACCCTATCCCCAATACCTCTCTGTGATCTGAATCTCATCTCGGCCCAATCTCCAGACCAACACTAACCTGCAGCCTTACCCTAACATCCTTCCTGGCTCCTGTTCCTACCCAGACGCTGCCACTCCCAGAGCCAGCTCACAGCAGACACTCCCATTCTTTGCCACAGGGGCTTCAGGCCCTAGGCCCGACCTGAGATAGCCGAGGCACTGGGACTCCCACCTGGCCAGAATTTCTGGGGAAGAGAGGAAGGAAAAGACCAGCTCTGAGTGGGATGGAATGAGTAAGGAGTCAGACCTGGCTTGGTTGTGGCCTGGTGCTGGGGGGATACCTGAGCAGGATCAAAGGGCCTAGGTCCAGGTAGGGTGCAGAAATGGACAGATGGCCGTCCATCCAAGGGACTGAGACTTCACCCCCCCTAAAGGGGTTGGGAAGTGTCTTTAATAAAGCATTTGGCAGCTCCCCATGAAGCTGGGTGGGGCTCTATCTGCTCGAGCTAATGAGCTTCCCTCTGGAGTGGCCTGTCCCAGCCAGGCCTCAGCTCCTCCCTGCCATGCTTGACACGGTGTGCAGACCCACACGCATGCGCGCGCGCACACACACACACACACACACACACACACACACACACTCCAGTTTGCTCTCTACCTCCTCCTCCAAACCCACCTGAAGCCCTCACCTAACCAGCCATAAGAAGCCCTGGATTTCCTACTTCATTTCCGCCTTCACAGCCCTTATTATATTCCTGCCTTTTCCCCCCTCCAACCCTAGGAAAGTGTGGTGCCTGAAAGCCCTGTCTGGAGCCAGCCAGACAGGTTCAGATCCCTCACTAGCTGTGTGACTTTGGTCAATTAACTCGCCCTCTCTGAGCTGATGGTCATCTATAAGATGAGGATTCGTTTATTTACCAAACATTTATTGAGCTTTCTTTGTGGCAGGCCAGCACTTTACATGGATTTGTTCAATCCTTTCAACAACTCCACAACGCAGGTACCGTTGCTCTCATTTGACAAAGGAGAAATGAGACAGAGAGGGTTCGGAAACGAGCTAGTCACCCAGCTAGTGAGCAGTAGAGCCATCCGCGGGGGGGCGTATATGTAAAGTGCCTGGCATACAGTGGGCCCTTATTATTCTCAGGATGGCGGAGAGGGGACTGAGGCGTGGGCTACCTGACACCAAGGGCCCAGCTTCTCCCCACTTGGTCCGTAAGTTGCCATCTGCCCCCTCCCACCTCAGATCTCAGTGGAGTGGACCCAGGAATCTGGGAAAGAGACACATGAATCTCCAGTTGCCCACTTTGGTTCCTTGCCTCACTCCATCCTTCCTTCCTTCCTCCCACTTCCCCTTCCCTCCCCCGACCTCAGGGCTCCTGTCAGTGGAAAAGATGAGTTGCTGGCTAGAGGGAACTGGCTGGCTGCTACCTGTTTTCCTCCAACTCCAGGAAGGACATGAACTTGTTCTCCCCTTCCTCTCCTTGGACAAGATGGAAGCCTTTCTCAGATCTCTGCTGAATTCAGAGTTAAATTGGAGCCCTTTGGGGTTGTGTAGCAGAGAAAGAGGGTGACAGATCTTGATGGAAATCCCAGCTCTGATATTTACAGGCTGTGTAACATCAGCCAAGTCTTTTTAAGTTCTCTGAGCCTCAGTTTCTTCAAGTGTCAGATGGTTAAAAACTAGTATCAGCTACCCCATAGAACAGTTACCTCAGAGATTAAATGTGCTACTACTCAGAGTGCTTTACCTGAAAACATTCTTTTTTTCTGTTGCCTTTTGTGGAACTCATCTCTCTCCTCTGAGGTGGTTGTTTGAGGGGTGGGGGCCTGGAGAGTTCAGAGCCAGGAAAGGGTCAAGGAGCTGAGCTGCCTCCCTCTCTGGGGCCGGAGCAAGTGCCAGCCCCGGACCAGCTGCCTGGGGTGGGTGCTGGTTGCCGGGGACTCTGGGAGCGCTCAGGTTTCTCTCACCATTCCTGATTCCGCCTGGGACTCGTTAAGGCTGCCCTGGCCTTGTGTGCCAGGCAGGAGGAGGTGGGCACAGAGGGGAGAAGCCATGGGGGGACAGAGGGGAAGGGGAGATGGTCGCCCTGCCCCATCAGTCTGTCGGTCCCTCTCTCTCCTCTCTCCCTCTCTCGTTCTCTCTGTTCTCTGTCCTCTGGTCTTTCTGCCCTTGTCTCTAGCTCTGTGTCCAGCTTCTCAGCAGTGTCTCTGTTTCTCTCTCATTTCACTCTCTTCATCTCTCCATTGTCCCCTGTCCTCTTCTCTCTCAGTGTCTATGTCCCTTTTCTCAGTCGCCTATTCCTGCTTCTGTCAGTCTTTCGCATTCTATCCCACTCACTTTTGTCTGTCTGTCTGTCTCTCTCCTCTCCCCCCTACCCCATCTCAACCCCGAGGTGGCAGAGGAGGGAACGGACATGACATACGGACCCCTAGCTGTCCAAGGGCCAAAGCCAAGCATCCTGCCCTTCTCCTTCAACCCTTAGATGTCTGCAGCCCAAGCTCCCAGCAGCCTTGACCCCTCTCTGCCTCAGGCACCCTGGCCACCCAGTCGTAGCAGTGGGTGGAAAAGACAGACCCCTCCAGACCTTCCTGGACCAGCTCCCTGCCCCCAGCTGTGCCTGAGCCCTCCCTGCCCCCACCCTCTCGCATCCGATTCCCCTAATCCCTGCTCCCCCGCCCTCCCCTCTGCCCCACTTTTCCAGGACTCTGATTGGCTGATTCTACTGACTGGACTGGGGGGGAGGCTGGCAAGGGAGGGGGCAGGGGGCAGAACCAAGGGAAGGGGACGCTGTCAGGCCCAGGCCCCTGGGGGGCCAGGGCCAGGCCACTGCCTGGGGGCAGCAGGCACCAGACACTGAAGGTATGAAAAGGGGCCCTCTCTGGAGGGAGTAGGAAAGGATCCCAGGGGGACCCTCTGCCCCAGTAAGGTCATGGGAGGACGGGGCTAAGCTTGCAGCCTCCTGGGTTTGCCTTTGTTCCTGGGAACCCCTGTTGCTGTCAGGGAGTTGCTAGAGCCATGAAGGGCAGCCAGAGTTCCCTGACTGGTTGACAGAGAAGTCGCAGAAGGGAGCTGGGCCAGCAGAAGCCCAGAGGGGTCCTGAGGGCCTCTGGGCCAGCCCTGTGGAGCCTGGCAGGGCTCCTCCCATGGCTCTGGGGTAGGAGGAGAAGGTTTCGGGGACGGTAGTGGAGTGGCTAGCCTGGAGTTTCATTTCCCCTTGGGGTCAGACCCAGGCGTTCCCCTCCCAGCGGCTGGTCGCAGTTCCTCCCGCAGAGCCTGAGCTGAACATTCCCGCAGCTGACAGAGGGACCTGGGGAGGACGGGAAGGTTGGGAGAAGGGGTTCTGAGAATGGCCACAGGCAGTCCACCTCCCAGATCGAATGCCACTTTCCTACCCCGAGACATCGACAGTTAATTAAGAATTACGATTGGGACAAAATCATAACTCTCTGGGGAGCCTGAAAGATCCAGCAGCCCTCCTCCAAATACAGGCCTCAATATTCCTCTCTAAGCAGTGGGATGAATCACTCACCTGACCGTTCTCCCTGGGGTAAGACTTAGCCTTTGGGATTCCCTGGGGGAAAGCAAAACCAGAAGAAGGGAGTAGCCAGGGGCGTGGGACTCCGACTCCTTGTGGTCCAGCAGGCGGCCTGCAGAGAAGGCCTGTGATCTTCCTGGGTCTGTAAAATGCCTAAAGGTCTTGGGGGAGGGAGGCTGGAGAAGGGGGAAGTGAAAATCACCCAGAAGGGAAGAACAACAGGTCTGTGCCCTCCCCCAGGCCCACAGGGCACCGTGCTCCATTGCTCCGGAGCCAGCCTGCAGGGGAAGTGTGTGTGATGGGGGTCACACTTCTGAGTGTGGGCCCCCAGCTGCGGAGCGGGACTGCCAGGCTTGGGTTGGGCTCCCGAGCTTCAGTCTTCCTGCCCCACATAATGTTTTCTCTGGTCTTTAGGCAGCTTGAGCCGGGCAGGGCCCCTCCCTCTGCTACGGCAGCCCCCCATCATGCAGCCCCCACTGGACCTCAAGCAGATCCTGCCCTTCCCCCTGGAGCCGGCACCCACCCTGGGCCTCTTCAGCAACTACAGCACTGTGAGTAGCAGCCTGCCTGCCTTCCCCACCCTTCTGCCACCCCGGCTCCTTCTCTCCCTGCCCTCTTCTCCTCTTGTATCTAATTCCTTATGTCTTCTTAGGGCCCCATCTCCTTTACTTCTAGTCAGTTACAAGTGTCGTTGGCTCTCTGGTATACTATTGACAACAATAACAATAATAACTAATATTCACTGAAATCCGGCTATGGGCCAGACACTGTGCTAGGTGTTTTATGTGAATCATCTCATTCAGTCCACCATCGAGAGAAGTCACAAGACCTAGACGGGTGGTAGTGAGTACAGGGAGGTGGAAAGAGAGACTCTTCAAGGGCATAAGCAGCCTGTTTGTAAGCTCCAGCTCTCTGGAGCCCACCGTTGGGTGGGTAGGGTAGGATCAGTGGGGTAGGGCTTGGAGGGCTGGCAAAGTTGTCTAGATTTAATCACTATGAAATAGGGAGCCATTATCCATTCTTGAGCAGGAGAGTGAGTTGGAAGGAGCAGTGTTTGAGGCAGGTGAGTGGGGCAGCTGGATGGAAGGGAGCAGAGACTGGAGGATGGTGGCCAGTTAGGAGGCTGTCCCAGCAATAAGGGCCTGCAGGGGAACCTGGAGAGCCAGACCGGGCCCATCGCATCGGCAGAGTGAGTGAAGGAAGGGGGGTGGGTGAGGTGTTTCCAAGGAAATATTGACAGGCCACGGTGACCAACCAGGGTTTGGGGGTGGGGGAGAGAAGATAAGTCAGGGGTGACTCCAGGGTTCAGGCCTCTGCGACTGGGAGAAAGAAATCACCTTGCCAGGGGCAGGGGGTTAGAGGAGGAGGCTGGCCTGGGGTGAGGCTGCTGAACTCACTTTAGGACATGGCGAGTTGGTGGACCAGTGGGACGTTGAGCCAAAAATGTCCAACAGACAGTTGGAATTTGGGTCCTGGAGAGTGGGCTGGAGCTAAAGGTTTGGGGGAAGTCAGCTTTATTCAATTCAAGTAACCCACCATCAAACCATATTCAGTTACAAACACGTATTGAGCATCAGCTATGCACCAGGCACTGCAGTAGATGTGTTTTTGTGTGTGTGGGGGGGGGTTTGTTTGTTTGTTTGTTTGCCTGCACCGTGTGACTTGTGGGATCTTAGTTCCCCAACCAAGAAATTGAACCTAGGCCCTCAGCAGTGAAAATGTGGAGTCCTAATCACTGGACTGCCAGGGAATTCCCTGCAGTAGATGTTTCTATACTTGATCTCATTTAATCCTCACCACAACCCAACAAAGTAGACATTATTATTCCAGTTTGACATACTGGAAGACAAAAACTAAGGCCCAGAAGGGTTTAGGAATTTATCTAAGTTGATGCGGTACGTGCCTAAGGTATGACTTGATGCAGTACGTGCCTAAGGTATGATTTGAACCCAGAGCATCTGACTCCAAATACAGTTCTCTTTATACCTGCTGCTTCCTCCAAACTCCTCCCAGAGAATCCAAACCAGCATTTGCATTGCGCTTTGAGGTTTACAAAGCATTTTTCATATCTCAGGTTTTATAGCAACTCTATGGGGTAGCTGTCGTTTTATCCTCGTTTTACAGATGAGAAAATTAAGTAATGACTATCAGGAAGGCGCTGTCCTAGATAAAATGGAGACATGAGGGTAAATATGACATGCTCCCATGCTAAAGGCGCTATATTCAGGAAAGAAGTATAGATGTGTATGCAGTGATCTACAATGCAAAACAGAGGAAGGGTTATAAATATTGTGACAGAGACACTAACAAAAATTCAATTGAACAAAAAAATTTTTGAGCACCTACTATGTGCTAGGCACTGGTATCAGGGACACAGGACTCAGTCTGTGCTTGGAGAGCTCACGGTGTAGTAGGAAAGACAGCAAGTTAGCATATACCCTATAGTGTGAGAAGAGCTGTGCTGGAGGCATGTAGCTTGTAGGGGAGCCCAAGGGGGCGTCAGGAAAGACTTATTGGATGTGGTGAGGGACCAACCAGAGCTGAGCAGGAAAAAAAAAAAAGAAACAGCAGAGGAAAAAGGGATTGAAGCTGGAGCAGGTGACGTTATGAGTTGGGCTTTGAAGAACTATTAGTAGGATTTTAAAAGGGATTTCAGAGAACACTCCAGACTGAAACAAGGGCTAAAAAAGAGCACTTGAGAAACTGCAATTGACTGGGTGTGACTGGAGCAGAAGGTGCTGGGAATAGTTTCCCCCCAGTCTACATACCTGATTTACACTTAACCTTGGGTCTCCTATCTTTGTCCCCATTTTATAGATGAGGAAACACTGACCCAGAGAGGTTAAGTGACTTTCCCAAGATCACAAAGCTACTTAGTTCATTCACGTGGATAATCCCAAGTTTCTGACTCCCCAGGTTCATGGCTCCACAGCCTCTAGTGGGGACAAGCTATTTAAAGCCATGAGAGTGGATAAGCTTGGAAAGAGTGTGGCCAGGTGTTGAGTGGTACCAGCTTTGGCATCAGACTGGCAGGATTTGAATTGATGTTCCAAAAGTACTGGCTGTGTGACTTTAGGCAAATTACTTAACCACTCTGAACCTCAACTTTATCAGCTGTAAAAGAAGACAGTAATAGTACCAACTCACAAGGTTGTTGTGAGAATCGTATTACATAATCATAAAGCCTAGCACCTAGCACAAAGTAAGTTTTCAATCAGTGTAAGCTGCTATGATTATTACGTTATTTCATTGTTTTTATTTAATAGAGGATCAGAGAGAGAAAGGTAGTTACCAAGGCCCAAGCCTTGGGGAATAAGCAGAATTAGGCAGTGGGAACAGGAGGAGGCCCCTGCAAAGGAAATGAAGGAGCCACAGGAGGGGGTGGGGACAGAATCAGGTTCCTAAAGAGTTGGAGAAGCCAAGGGAGAGAGTGTGGCAGGCTGCATTAATAGTGCCAAATTCTGCAGGGGAATGAGGACTGCAGAAAAGCTGCAGACATGCCTTGGCAGTACTGTGCAGCAGTTAAGTACAGGGCTTTGGAGTCAGGATGCCCGGGTTTAAATTCAAATCCCAGTTCAGCCACTTACTAGCTTATGACCTTGGGCAAATTATTTAGCCTCTCTAAACCTCAGTTCCCTCATCTATAAAATGAAGATAATAATAGTACTTACTATTATAATAGTGGTTGTAAAGATTGAATTAGATAATCCATGCAAAGAGCTCAGTCCAGACGCTGGCACATTCCAAGGGCTCAATCAACATTAGGTGGTGGTGATGGTATTATTATTCACGGAAGAGTCTCTCCATCCCTGCACTAATACTTCCAGATCTCTCCTACTCGGGTAGTTCCTACCCCTTAGACCCCTCCCTGCATTATGCGTCCCTCTGCCCTTGGACATCCCTCGCTGTCTCCCAAAGACAGCCTCTCTCTACATCCAGGCCCCTGCTTCGCTCATCTCTCGGCCCTAGGTGGAACGGAGGGGATGAGATCCAGAGATGAGAGAGCCGGAATCCTAGGACCTATCCAGAGAAGATAAGGAAGTGTTTGGGGCAGTGGGCTGTTCTGCCCTCCTGTCCCTCGTCCCCCAGTGCTGCCCCCACTCTACCGCCAGAGGGCAGCAAGTGCACGAAGCATAAGCCCTTCGGGACCCTGGTTCTCCAGCAGGTGGCGGGCAAGAAGAGGAGGAGGTGGGAAGAGGTTAGGGATGATGTCCCCAGTTTGAGGTCGCTTCTGCCCTGGGCGACCCCAGCTCCACCGTTCAGAGGAGTCACCAAGAGAGCAGTGCCTGACACCTGGGTACCTGGGCTCGGTCTTGGCATCCTTAGTAGGGGAAGTGACATGTATAAGGGGCACAGGGGTCGTGTGCAGAGGGAGCAGGGGAAGGGGTCGTCTGCGGACTCGAAAGAGAACCTGTCAGCAGAAGAGCGAGGGTAGAAAGGGTGAAAGAAAGGAGAAAGGTCCAAGCTGGAGAAACAGGGTCGGCCATTGGTAGGGATACTGGACCCAGCAAGGGTCCCCAGTGGAGGAAGCCCAGTGGAGCATCTGGTCAATGCCCCGTCGCCAGGCCGAGCGGCCCTTCGCCAGGACCAGGTCTTTCTGGAACGAGTGTCTGGACATGCACACCCCGTCCTCTCTTCTTTTCGCCCTAGCGCCCCTTCATGCCTCCCGAGCTCCCTATCTCCGCCCCCGTCCTCGGCCCCGCCTCTGGGGCGGGCTCCGGGCCGGGCCGGCGCCGCCTCCCCTTCTCCGGGCCGGCCCGGCCGCACAGCCCCGAGCCACCCGGGCAACGAGCGCCGCGTCCCCGGCCTGCCCGGCCCGGCCAGGCTCGGCCTCCCCGCCCGGGTCCGCCACCCCGGGCCATGGAGCCGCGTCCCCCGGGGTCCCGCAGGGTAAGCCATCCGGCCCCTCCTCTCTCCCTGGCTCCCGCCGCTGCCGCAGCGCCCCCCCACCCCATCCCCGCCCGCCCCTGCCCGGCTCCCTACCTCTCCCTTCGCCTGGTCCTCGGGTTATCCAGCCCATCCCCCACGACCGGCGCGGCCCCAACCAATCTCCGGATCCCATCTGGCGCCCCCCAGACTGCTGCCACCATACTGGATACCCCGGCCTCTGTTTCTCAGATCCTTGAAGTCCCCCAAATTTTCAGACTTCCCATCAGGTCCTACACCTACCCTCAAATTGCCACGCCGCCGGTCAGATCCCTTATGCAGCCCTGACCCCATCTCAGCCTTAGTCCCCTTCCTAGCGTCCCTCCCCCACCAGCTTCCACCTGCTCTTTAGACACCCTCTAGCTCCCTCTCTTTCCTGTTTCAATCCTTCCTGTCCCTCAGGTCTTCCCATCCCTGAGATTCCATCCCCCTTCCCTTTTTGCCTTTATTTGGGGTGGGGGGGGTGGTCAAACAGGGGCAGCGGTGCCATCAGATAAAGGGCAATGGAAGGAAATATAATCATAGCCCCTCCTGGTGTTCCTGATCTGGTTTCCCCCTTCCCTCCCCCTTGCCCTTCCTGATTCATTTTGCCCCAGCTTAGGGGAGCGATTCCCTTTCATGTCTGCTATTGGAGGGCAGGTGGGAGGCGGCTGTTTTGTGGACCTTTCCAGACAGTGTCTAGGCCAAAATCCTAGGGAAGGGGCTCTGGGAGATGCTGGCCTTCACCCCTCCCCAGAGAGCCCTCATCTAGGTCACCAGGGCCTCTTGACCTTGGCCTGGAGCAGCACTTCAGTGGCTCATATTCCACCTGCGCAGGGATTGGGCCCAGGAACCCTCACCTTCAGCCTGGTGTCTCCTCCGTTCCTGGAGGAGAGGGTGGGAAGGACCCACCAGACTGGGTTGCTGCCCTCCTCTCTGCCCACCTCCCACCCCTAGTTGGTGTTTATGGACTTAAACCTGAGGAGAGGGCTGTGCAAAGGAAAAGGCTCTCACCCTGGAGGAAGGACCCAAGCGGGACAGTGACCATTTGCAGGGGATGGATGCTGGGACAGTCAGCTCACAGGTCATCCTCAGGGAACTGGGTCCTCAGCCACTCTGGGGAGCAGGCTGGGGTCCTGGGGTGGGGCACAGACAGAGCCAGGGACCTCTGCTTTCCCCTCTCCATCCCACTCCTCTCTCCCTACCATTTTCATCGACTTAGGTTTCCTGGCCCAGATTGGGTTTCTCTTTAGGCTGAATTCCATTCCCTACCCAGCATGTGAGGACGTCCAGGGGCTATGGAGAACCCTGGGGCAGAGTTGGGGGTCCCTGGTTAGGGAGGACTGTCGCCCGGAGGCTGGGAGCTGAGTGCAACATCTGTCTCCCCTTTCTGATTAAAGCCTGTCTCCAACTTGGTCTGTCTTCCTGCTAGACACATCATACATTCACACCGATAAACACACAGCTGAAGATTGCACAACCTGACCATTCATGGCTTCGGCAGAGCCCCCGGCACAGAACTGTTGATACAGAAATGATGTACACACAGCACGTGACACGCCTTCACACTCCACCCCTGCACAGATTGATCATAGACTGCCTAGACACACACAGACACACCCAGTCTTCCCCTGTTTGGCTTTTCCCTGAAAAGGACCTGGGCTTCCAGGAGGAGAAGAGTAAGCCACTGAGAGGGGCTGCTTCCAGCCAAGGGCAGGGCAGGAAATTGACACTGGTCTGTCAGACTGGTTATCTGAACCTGGTTCCTGCCTCTGCCGCTGCCAAATGGGATGGCGCATTTCACAGGGACGCTAAAGCCCCTTTCCTGACATCAACCCCAAGCAGCCAGTGAGACAACTTTGGGGAGCAGAGGGGAGACAAGATGTGTGGGCTTTCCAGACCGCCTTCTTCCCCCTGCTCCATGTTCCTGTCTCTCACCAGTGTCTCATGGGGAATCATGAAGACCTGGGCACAGGGAGGGCCTCAGCTGAGGAGCTAAGGACCCCCAAGTCTCCAGCAACTTTTTTTTCACTTGATCCTTCCACCTAGAAGATAAGGTTTCAGCTCTAATCTGGTTCCATGCTTATGAGAGATCCCAGCCATCACCCAGTTCTGCTCAGCCTCAGCTGCATTCCAGGCTCGCCTCTCCCTGGCCGCCTGGGGGCCAGAAGGGAGGAGGACAGGGCAGGGAGGCAGCTTTCATGCCTCTAGGCCCCTGGCTTTATCCCCATAGCAGAAAGCCTCAGAGAGAAACTCCCATCCTCTTCCCGCCTCCTGTGAACTCTTGGCAGGAGACTGCAAAGACATCTGCTGACCCAGGGTGGGGGCAGAGGCCGTTCCTAATCCCTCCCAGCCCCATAGCCCTGCCCCAGAAGCCCTGTGACCAAGGGGAGGGAGTTCAGAAGATCCCCGGGCTGCCTCAGGCCAGCCCAGCTTCTTACGTTCTCTTACTTATTCCTGCTGGAGCCACCTACTCTCTCCTGAGTTCTTTTACTCCCTCTAGAAGCTACTGCTTTAAGAGGTCCAGGGAATGAGTGTGTTAGGGCAACCTGGGGCCCAGAGATGGGAAGCTGGGAACATCTGTCTCCTGGGACCAGAAGCTTGGCTTGGTTGATGGTCTTGCCCCAGAGCAGAGGCCAAAAAAGGCTTCAGCTGAGGACCCTAGGATCTGGGATGCTTTGGGACTTCCTGAGTGGGCCTCTGGTGGATCAGCCCAGGAGAAAGGTCAAGGTGACAGAGCTTGATCTTCATGGTATAACGGATGGAGACGAGTCCAGTTTCAAGTTCCAGCTCTGCTATTAAGTCATGCTCTGACCTTGGGCAAACCACTTCTACTTTCTGTCAAATGGGAGCACTGGGCCAGGGGATCTCTCAGGTCCCTTCCAGTGCTATGAAGATTGGGCTAGGAGGGAATCAGGGAACTGAGGCTCAGAGCCCTCTGGCATGCTGGGGGATTGGGAGGAGGCTCCGGGGACTTTGGTTCAACCCAGCTGCTGCCAGTGGGGTTGTGATGGACATGAGCTTGTGCTGGGGTTCCTGGCTCACCCCAGCCTGCCTCCACAGATGGACCCTGTGCAGAAGGCTGTACTCTCCCACACTTTTGGGGGACCCTTACTCAAGACCAAGCGGCCTATCATTTCCTGTAATGTCTGTCAGATCCGCTTCAATTCTCAGGTAAGAAACCCAGCTGCTCACCCATCCACTGGCTGGGGCAGGGACGACCAGGGGATCTTAGGGGAGGGCAGGGTCTGGGAGCTCTGGGTGAGGGTCAGGGATTAAGGGGATATGAGGGGATACTGCAGGAGAGGCAGGGCTGATGGAAAGCACTCGGGAGGGACAAGAGATGGCTGTATGTATCCCTCCCTTGGGGACTGAGGCATCCCTGGCTCAGAACTTCTTGGAACACAGGTGGCCATCTGTGTCTGGGTGGGAGTGTGGCCTCTGGCCCTCTGGTCTTGGGTACAGGGCTGAGTTACGTCATTGGCCCCCTGCAGAGCCTGTGCCCTCCTTGGCCTCTGCTAAACTCCTCCCCGGCTCATCCATTTCCCGCTAACCTCCTGGCTTCCTCCTCTCTCCACCGTCCTCCCTCCACATTACAAACAAGGCCTGGCCCCCACTGCTCTCCCAAGGGAAAGTCTCTCCCATGGGAGAAGCCACCCCAAACTCAGAACCTTGGTGTCTGGCCTCCCAGATTTTCTCCCTCGGAGGTTCCCTTGGGACTTCTGTGTGGGTCTAGAGGGGGCTTTGTGGCATGCAGGTTCTGAGAACTTTTGGAGAAAAACAGCAGAGCCTCGTTCTGCTGAGTAGGGAAAAGAAAGCATGTTCTGTTTCTCTACCCAGTACACACACACACACACACACACACACGCCACACCATGCCGCCAGGCTCTGCACACCCCTGCCCCACCCTCTTTTTGCCCTCCCCTCCCCTCCCCCATCAAGCGCCTCTGTTTTTTTGTTTTTTTTTTTTAGCGCCTCTGTTTTGACAGCTGTCTCTGCTGCTCTCTCTGTCTCCAGAGCTGGGCTTGGGGCCTGGGGCCAGGGTCCTCCAGGGTGTCTGCAGAGGCTTCAGGGAAAATGAGACCCAGAGGGGAGTAGTCAGGGTACAGCCCAGGCTTCAGAGCTCCTGGGACTCCCAGCTTGAGGATGGGAGTCCCAGGAGCAGCAAAGGCTGGATCCTGGGGCCAGGGGACACAGGCACAGAAGGCCCAGGGTCAAAGAGGATGCGGACTGGCTAGATTGCTCGGCCCCTCCCATTTAGGGTTCTCCTATAGGTGTGAGGTCCCCTTCCCTCACCCCTGGACAAGGTGGGAAGCCTGAGTCAGCAGGCAGGCCCTGGGTGTGGTGGTGCGGTAGAGCCTGGGCTAGGTGGGGACCCAGGTTCCCAGCGACTGAGTAACCAGGGCTCCTCGACACGGGGCTTTACCTCGCCCTGGTGTAGGGAGAGATTAAGTGCAGCCTGCTGAGGCCACCCCAGGACCTGAAGGAGCTCCATGGGGAGAATGTTCAGATGAAAGACGATCTCTTTTCTTCCTCCATCCCTAAAGAGCCAGGCTGAGGCACACTACAAGGGTAATCGCCATGCCCGAAGAGTCAAAGGCATCGAGGCTGCCAAGACTCGAGGCAGGGAGCCCAGCGTCCGGGAAACAGGAGATCCAGCTCCCCCAGGCGGCACACCCCCAAATGGAGAGGGTGTAGCCCCCCGTCCAGGTATGTCTGACTCCCCCCCAGCATCCTTCAACTGATCTTGTCTCCTCCATTCTGTCCCCACTTCCCAGAACTCTCCTCTGCTTTCATCTCTCTCTTCCTCAGCTCCCACCCCAGCCCCACCCAAGAAGAGTCCTGCAGCCAAACCCAGTGACGCAAAATTTCCATCCTGTCACCCCCACTGCCGCCCCAGCTCCTCTCAGAAGAGTCCCCACTGTCTGTCCTCCCCACTGCCCAGTGACTCAGACAGGGGCCAGGGTGAGGCTACCTGGCAAACTTCCTCAAGAAAAACGGAACCACCAAATCCAGGGAGAGACCATTTCATCTTGGGGAGAGGGGCAGGGCAGAGAATCAGGATATCTGAGGGCCTGCCCACGGGAGCTCCCCCCAGGGAGGACTGAGCCCAGGAAACCCAGGCAACTCCCTGGGTGATCTTGGGTAGATCTTTCGACCTCTCTGGGCCAGAGTTTTTTGTCCCTCGGAAATGAGGGAGTGAGACTTGAAGATCTGTGAGGTCTTTTCCGGGTTTACAAAAAGCAACTCTGAGATTCTTTCTCCCTCGTGGCTGGTGGCCATCCTCAACCTTACTCCCAGCCAAGAAACTGGAAAGAAGGAATATCAAGACAGGACGATCCGAGCCACCCCCATCCTGGGATTACCACATCAGATGTCAGTCATGGCAACTCCAGAGAGACCTGACATCCCCATGTCCTCCTTGTCCTTGCCTGTCCTTCCTGCCCTACCCTAAGGAGAATGAAAACCAAGGAGCTGCACCACCAGCTTGGGAAGCAGGCCCCACTCTCACCACACATACACACACAAACACACACACCGTCCCTCAGGGATGCACAAATAGGGTGAATGGGTGAGCTGAGTTCTAATTGTGTTCTGGCTGCTTCTTAGCCTGAACATCTTGGGTTAACTTGGTAATGTCTCTGTCAAAGGGGGATGATGATGGTGGCGGTGTAGCTAACGTTTCCTGTCTAGCACTGTTCTAGGTTCTTGGTACATATTACCTCACTTAGTTCCTAGGGCAATCTCCCTAAGGAGGTAAGGATACCTGCCCTGCTTTTGAAAGCCAGGAGGTTCTGTCCAGATAGAGATGTGAGTGTGCTGTCTGGATTGGGATGGAGATAAATGATGTCAGAAATGGGAAAGAGAGAAAAAAAGGAAAGATCACAGGACAGACCAGCAAATGGACACCTGCAGGGCTCAGGAGGTCCCCTCCCACCAGCTCCCCAGCCCCACCCCCGGCCTCCCCCTGACCCGGAAACTGGATCAGCTGCTGGAGCAAGAATGGGAGCGCTAGAGTTTCCCCTGTGCAGAGGCCAGAACCCAGCGCTGAAGCCTGGGGCCTGTGCATCTTTAATCAAGCCATGAATTATAGAGCAGCCCACATCCCTGTTTCTTCCCTCTCTGGTTCTGCTGTTTCTGTTTCCCTTTTGCCATGTCTGTGTCTGTCTCTCCCAACCTCTCCTCACCTCGCTTCTGCCCCTTCCTAGGGTTCTTTGGCATGCCTCCCTGGGGACTGGGCAGGCCTCTGAGAAGGGGCTGGCCGGGCCGGAAGCCCAGGCTGGCTGGCAGGCCTTGGAGGGGAGGTCCCTTGTTCCAGGCCCCTCTCCCCTCACCAGGCTGGCTGCCAGCTTCACCCTGGCCGAAGGAGAGGCTGCTGGGGCTGGACCCCTCAGCCATTCCCAGCTTATGGAGAATGAGCCAGGCACTGGAGTCTCACACCCAGCCTGCGGCAGCTGGACCACATCTGGCTCTGGTCCAGGGCATGAGAGCATGCATGTTGTCACAGGGTGGGGACTCCTGGGCCCTTGCCCTCCAGGAAACGGGGCTAGGTCTCCTCCACATAAAGAATCTTCTCCGAAAGCCATCTGGGATGATCCCTATGTTTCTCCCCCAGTGACAGTTTCCATGGAAAATGGACTGGGTCCAGCCCCAGGATCCCCAGAGAAAGAGCCTGGCTCCCCATCCCCTCCCAGTGTTCCGGAGACTGGTCAGGGTGTAACCAAGGGTGAAGGGGGGACTCCAGCCCCAGCTTCCCTGCCTGGGGGTAGCAAGGAAGAGGAGGAGAAGGCCAAGCGGCTGCTCTACTGTGCTCTGTGCAAGGTGGCAGTGAACTCCCTGTCCCAGCTTGAGGCACATAACAAAGGTATGGGCTCCCCTCCCCCACGCCCACTCCCCTGTCCTCATCCCCTCCTGCTTCCTATATCCTAACTCTCCTGCTTCCAGCATCCCTGGACCCTCTAAGACTCACCAGCCTATCTCCCTCCCTAATCATCTCCCTCATTCCTCAGCCCCTTACCTCCTCAGTTCCCTCCCCGCCCCCGCCCTATTTCTGGTAACTGTGACTCTCCCCTGACCCACCTTGTGTCTGGAAGGGTCCCAAGGGCCTTGGAAAGCCCCCACGCTTCATGCACCCCCCCCCCAATGTAGTAACTGGAAATGTGGGTATTTGAGGCGTAGTAGGCCTGGAGAATTTTTTTCCACCTCTTACCTCCTGCCCTCTGCGGGCTCCAGGTACTAAGCACAAGACAATTCTGGAGGCCCGAAGTGGACTGGGCCCCATCAAAGCTTACCCTCGGCTGGGGCCTCCCACTCCCGGGGAACCAGAGGCCCCTGCCCAGGACCGAACCTTCCACTGTGAGATCTGCAATGTCAAGGTCAACTCGGAGGTCCAACTGAAACAGGTGGGTCCAAGGCCCTTTCCGAGAATTCTGGAGAGTGTACCTGCTGAGAGAGGAGGGAGGACAGGGAGCTTGGGTGAGACTCTTCTTCAGGGTCATCCTTTGGTGCCACAGAAGGGGCGGGGCCTGGTGCTGAGGTGCGATCACCCTGCTCCCTGGCGGTTGCTCCTTTCCCCGTGGTTCACAGCCCCCCACCCACTGGTCCCTGCAGCACATTTCCAGCCGGCGGCACCGAGATGGCGTGGCCGGGAAGCCCAACCCCCTACTGAGCCGTCACAAGAAGCCCAGGGGCGCCGGGGAGCTGGCGGTGAGGCCTGGGCGATGGAGAATTCGTCCAAGGGGCGGGGACCGGAGCAGGGAGGAGAGGGGATGCAGGCCGGCCCTGGGAGAGGTGGAGTTTGCGGGGCCACAGAATGACTTTTCCCTCTCCCCGCCCCTCTCCCCCCTGCAGGGCACTCTGACTTTCTCCAAGGAGCTGCCCAAGTCCTTGGCCGGAGGCCTGCTCCCCAGCCCCCTCGCGGTGGCTGCGGTGATGGCAGCAGCAGCAGGCTCCCCGCTGTCTCTGCGCCCGGCTCCCGCCGCACCTCTTCTCCAGGGACCGCCGATCACCCACCCCCTGCTCCACCCGGCCCCCGGGCCCATCCGAACTGCGCACGGACCCATCCTCTTCTCCCCCTACTGACCTGAACCCTGAACCCCCTCCCATTCAACCCCCCCACCTCCAGCCGGGACCCAGGCCTCCGGGCTCCCAGTCCGTCCCTCCTCCCGGCACTCCCTGAATGATCTCTCTCCTTCCCCCCCACCCCGAGGTACGGGGTTCCAGGAAAGGGGAGGGGTAGCGGGGGAGGGGGGCTTCAGAAGGGGGGGAACACCCCAGATCTCAGGGAACCCCGCCCCCTGCCCTTCCCTCTCCCCTAGAAAAGGGGGGGCTGTCTCACCCCCGAGCCCCCTTGGAGACACCCCCCTCCCAAAAGCCATGTGCATCCAGCCCTTCCCCCCCAAACCTAGCACAAAACGGGGTTCACAAGCCATGATCGGGGTCCAGGGGGCAGAAATGGATTTTCTTGGCAATAAGCGGACTCTGGGACTCCGGCCCCCTACCCCCAAACTGAAGCGCTTCCGTGAACACCCCCGTCCTCCGCAGGGGGAGGGGAGCAGGCGGGATCCTGGGTCCCTCATAAGCACTTAGGTTTTACCGCCTGCAACCTCACTGTGCCCGCCCCGCATCAGGCCCCAGCCCAGGTCTAGCCGGGCCCATGGGCAGCACTTGGTGGCATCTCTGGCACTTGGGTGGGACCAAGTAGATGCCCCTATAGACCCTTCCCTCACCTTCTTCCTTCCCAGTCCGGATTCCATTCTTTTCACCAGCACCCATCGCCCAAGGGGTACCAAGGGGGGCAAGGGGTGTCCAGTCCAAGCCCACCCCCGCCTCGCCTTCCGCAAAACTGTGAGCAAAAAGCAATAGAAGCCTCGCCCCCGCCCCGCCCCTTTCCGCAGGATTTGCAGAGTCTGTAGCCTACCCCATCCCAGCTCCTAGACCTCATGGCTGTCCCCTCCCACCAGACACCTCCACTGCACAACTCGGGCGGGGTCGTGACCTCCCTCCCCCCCTTGTGGTTTCCGTATCGTCAGTCCTTCCAGCACAGACCCGGGAGGGGGAGAGGCCCCCACTGGCCTTCCCCTCCCCATCAACTCTTTCTGCTTGACGATGTAGCAACCCCGGCCCCCAACCCACGTCTTTCCCTTTTCCCCCTCCCTGACAATAAAATCTGGATTCGTTGCCCTCCGTCCCTGAGACTCAGACTCTCTATCTTTGCCCGCTGATTTGGGAGCAATTCCATCAGGGAGTGTATGTGTATGGTGAGGGGGGCCGGCACACAGGAAAGAGGGCCAGAAGAAGGAGGGGGACGGGGAAACGGGGCTGGGAGGAGGCAAGATCCGAGGCTTGCTCAAAGTGAGCAGAGCTCCCCATCCCACTCACGCCTACTCCGGCCCAGCTCAAGTGTCAACTTGGCCCTGGGGAATCATTTCGAGTCCAGGTCTCGGATTGCAGCCATGGCTGTTGAGAATTCGCCGCAACTCCACCAGGCGGCGCCAACGACATGGAAAAGGAGACCGCTAGGCTCCAGTGCATGTCTCTAGATTCTAGGCAGACAGGTCTAGACCCGGTCTCAGACAAAGGAAGAATCCAGGTTTTTGTACCTCTGGTGGGAAACGCACGCCAGCAACACTCAAGGCATGGGAATAAGTGGGGGCAGGGACTTGGGAAACTGAGCTGTAGGCTCTACTCGGCCCCATATAAGCAGTGACCTTGGGGTTAGTCCTTACCCTCTCGAGACCTCAACTTCCCCATCTGCAAAATGAGCAGGTTTGAGTCTCTTAAAAGTTCATTGAGACTTCATGGATCCACGACTAAAGTGCTGGGACCGTGCCATTTACAGATATGCTAGAATGCCTTCTCATCTGGTTCCCTAAATGGTCTATGGGACAAGAGGGCACACATCGCTCACTGCCTCCCACATGATGCTGGGGGAAGGGGTTCTCTCTCTGTCTTCAGAATTCGACTCAACCACACACTCACAAGAGCAGCCAGTGATTCTGTGACCCACCCCCCCTCGCTCTAGTCCAGCTGGGCAGCAGAAGGTCAACAAGAAAGGCCAGACCAGAACCCAGCCTCTACACGGGCCCCTCCTGAGTTGCATTTTCTTTGCTCACTTCCACCTCTCTACCCACTTCCCTGTCTTGCAGAAGAAAGGGGGAGGGAAGGTGGGATGACGACTGTTAAAGAGGAAGGAGAGGGGGAAGAGGGGCCTCCTGAGTTAGTCAATTGTGAAGTTGGGGGTGGGAGTTTGCTGTAGGCTCAGAAACGGAACCCAACAAGGAGTTTTGGGGTTTTTTTTGTGTGTGTGTTTTGTTTCGTTTTGTTTCAGGTCGATCTAGCTCAAAAAAAGACAGAGACTGGAGATCTAGAAGTCTGAGGGGCAGGAGTGGCTGAATAGGAGAGTGGAATGAGAAAAGCCGGGGCTGGATCACATGTGGGGAGAGAGAGGGGGGCTGGAAGAAATCGGGGTTAGAGGGGCTGAGATATTAGCATGTCCCACAGGTACTTCAAATCTGGTATAAAACTGAATTTATTATTTACCCCCTTCCCTAAGCCTGCTATGCTTCCCACATTCCCTATCTCATTGATTAAGAGAACCACCATCCACCTGGAAAACTGGGAGTCCTCCTAGTCTTCCCTCTTCCTAACCCTTTATCTAATGAGTCATTAAATAAATCCTATTTGACCTCTTAAGGACCTATGGATCCCGATCATTGTTCTCTATTCCCACAACCGCTGCTCTAACCAGGACCGGCTACATCATTTGTGGGGCCCAGTGCAAAATGAAAAAGCAAAGTGTTCAAAAAGGATCTCAAGGCTGACTGCAGAGCATTAAATCAAGCACTGGACCCTTCTCAGCACAAGGCCCTGTGCGATTACATGCGCAGGTGGCATGCCCACCAAACCAGCCCTGGCCCTAACTCAGGCCCTGCCCGCCCCCTTGTCCGAACTGGTGCCTCTTTACTGGTCTCTCTCCCTCTGGCCTGCAGGCTTTCACTCCTTACTCACAGCTCTCCAAGTGTAAATCTCCTCCAGGATATAACCCCAACTCCTCAGCATGGCACACAAGGCCTTCCTTGATTCTGACCCCACTCACCTCTCCAGGATCGTCCCTCTTGCCCCCTCCTTCACATGCTTTGTTCGCCTCTACCTAAACCTCTGTGACTCTGTGCATCCTGTTCCCTTTATCTAGAATGTCCTTCTACTTATCCGCCCAAAAAACTCCTGTTCATCACTCACAATCCAGTTCAGGTGTCTCTCTGTGAACCCTTTCCTGATCCCCTCCTTGGCAGTTCGCTCCTTTTCTCTAAGTCTCTGATGTACTTCACAGAAGGGTCGGCAAACTTTTTCTTAAAGGGCCAGATAGCAAATATTTCAGGTTGTATTGGCCAAGAGGTAAAATTGAGGGTATTATGTAGGTACCTACATAGGTAACCATTTTAAAATGAAAGAAAACATTCTTGGCCCATGACCCATATGAAAATACATAGTGGGCCAGATTTGGCCCAAAGGCCAAACTTTGCTGACCCCTGCTTCAGAGGACCAATTAGGCACTTATATATTTACATATCTGTCTCCTCCCCTAGACTACTCACAAGGCCATGCAGCATCCCCAGGGTCTAGCTCAGAGTCCAATGCATAGTAGACACTCAGTACGTTTTTGGTGAGTGAATGGATGAATGAACCAATGATTGGGAGCCTGAGCCCCTGTGAGGTGGGAAGCCAGAATCCTAGATGCTTCATTTCCCACCTTTCTTCGTCTGAATCCTTTTTCAGATGTGAACCATCTCCAAGTTCTGGAGAGAGGGAAGGCAGTGTTCTCCCAAAACAAACCCAAGGCTTCTGGGGTGCTTAGAGTTGCTCCTAGAACTTGGTCTTGTCCTTTGGCCCCTTGAGAAGTGGCCCAGATACTCTGATGCTCTGCCTCCCTGTCCCAACAATTCTCGGCAATGATCTTATAGGTGTCCTGCCATGCAAAGAGAGGGAGGAAACAGAGCTTGGGTTTCAGGAAGGAGAACTGAAGGAGTGATAAGACTTTGGAGTAAGTAGCAGGGAAATTTCAACAGAGAAGCCCAGATTTCACTAGCTAAAGCAAAGTGAGTAGGACCAGAAACAAGGGAGGAAGCAAGGGAGGAAGTGGCTGAGGTTGTATAACTGGGGAGCTTCTTGTTGTTCCAGTCTAGTATAATAGGAGACAGGAGAGCAGAGCACCTCCTGTCTGAAGCCTGAGTGCCCACCAGAAAGGACTGCTCTTTGAGTGAGTTGGACGTCTTCCACCAGAGAGAGATTTGAAGGCTGGGAGACTCAGGTGAGTACTTTGGTGGTGGGAGTACTTTTACATTCTCTGTCTCCTCATCTCCCAGGTGGTAAAAACAGAAAAAACTGAGGCCTGGGACTACAGACAGAGGGGACTATTCTCCTGAATACAGAGGAGAGGGGACTCCTGGGTGGTCTTAAGGGACAGGGAAAGAGTTAGAAAGGTCGGAAGGTGCTGGGGTTACTGAGAGTATCTGGATGGATATTGAAAAGGCCGGGAGTTTGGAGTGGACAGAAATTAAAGTTAGATAAAAATTTGGGAAAATCTTTGAAAATGGGAAAGGAAGGGGTTGGGGATCTTGGGATGAAGAGGCCTGGGAATGGCTCAGGAGGCTGGTGAGATCCTGGAGTGGTTCAGGTGTTCAGGAGCCCAGAGTTATCCAAGAGATCTAGGGACTTCCCTGGTGGTCCAGTGGCTAAGACTCCATGCTCCCAATGCAGCGGGCCCAGGTTCAATCCCTGGTCAGGGAACTAGATCCCACATGCTGCGAGTAAAATTTTGCATACCGCAACTAAAGATCCCGCACGCCACAACAAAGTTTCCTGCGTGCCTCAACTAAGACCCAGAGCAGCCAAATAAATAAATAAATAATTTTTTTTTTTTTTTTAAAAAGAGAAAGATCTAAGTTCAAGGTCAGGTTCTAACTCCCTCTTCCTCTTCCCCCTACCCCACCCCTTTCAGCCTCCATCATGTGGAACACCTCTGATGCCAATTTCTCCTGCTACCATGAGTCTGTGCTGGGCTATCGTTACGTGGCAGTTAGCTGGGGCGTGGTGGTGACCGTGACAGGCACTGTGGGCAACGTGCTGACCCTGCTGGCCTTGGCCATCCAGCCCAAGCTCCGTACCCGCTTCAACCTGCTCATCGCCAACCTCACAGTGGCCGATCTGCTCTACTGCACCCTTCTCCAGCCCTTCTCTGTGGACACCTACCTCCACCTGCACTGGCGCACTGGTGCCACCTTCTGCAGGGTCTTTGGGCTCCTCCTTTTTGCGTCCAACTCTGTCTCCATCCTCACCCTCTGCCTCATCGCCCTGGGACGCTACCTCCTCATTGCCCACCCGAAGCTCTTTCCCCATATTTTCAGTGCCAAGGGCATCGTGCTTGCACTGGTGAGCACCTGGGCGGTGGGTGTGGCCAGCTTTGCTCCCCTCTGGCCAATCTATGTCTTGGTGCCCGTAGTCTGCACCTGCAGCTTTGATCGCATTCGAGGCCGGCCCCATACCACCATCCTCATGGGCATCTACTTTGTGGTTGGGCTCAGCAGTGTCGGCGTCTTCTATTACCTCATCCACCGCCAGGTGAAGCGAGCAGCACAGGCGCTGGATCAGTACAAGCTGCGCCAGGCGAGCATCCACTCCAACCACGTGGCTGGGACAGATGAGGCCATGCCGAGTCGTTTCCAGGAGCTGGACAGTGGGCTTGCATCAGGAGGGCACAGCGAGGGGATTTCATCTGAGCCAGTCAGTGCCGCCACCACCCAGACCCTGGAAGGGGACTCATCAGCAGTGGGGGACCAGAGCAACAGCAAGGCAGCTAAGCAAATGGCAGAGAAAAGCCCTCCAGGAGAGCCTGCCAAAGCCAGGACAACTAAGAGAGACCAGGGAGCTCAGGGCTCTCCGTCAGAGTTTGGGAAGGTGACTCGGATGTGTTTTGCTGTGTTCCTCTGCTTCTCCCTGAGCTACATCCCTTTCCTGCTGCTCAACATCCTGGACGCCAAGGTCCGGGCTCCCCGGGTTGTCCACATGCTTGCTGCCAACCTCACCTGGCTCAATGGTTGCATCAACCCTGTGCTCTATGCAGCCATGAACCGCCAATTCCGCCAAGCCTATGGCGCCCTCCTAAAACGAGGGCCCCAGAGTTTTTGTAGGTTCCATTAGAACTATGTCCCCAGTCACCAGAATCTGGAAATGTCTCCTCCAGAACTAAGGTGGCCAGCTGGTATAAGAGTAGATGAAAGACCTTTGGGAATTTCCACAGACAACCTCTCCCCAACCCCCAAACCAGGCCTCTCCATCCCTCGCTCAACATTTCAGCCCTAGGCTGCTCAAGGTGCATTATTAATTATTAATAAACAAAATCCATCCTTTTCACATTCAGGTGTGATCTTTGGGGAAGAAGGAAATAGGCCAGGGTTGGTTTGCAGCTGGAACTTAATAGTTGAGGGTTTGGGGGGACCTAGGTCAGAGCAGGGAGGGGCAGGAAGCAGAAGGCCTGGGACACAGCCTTCAGCTGAGGGGTTTCCAGGTATAAAACATGTGAGTTGGTTTAAGAGGATTAGCCTGCCTTTTGTTTAACTTCCCAGAAACGGCCCCCACCTGCTGCCAGGATCCCCCATCACTGCAAACAGGTTTTTTCAGCTCAAAAAAGTTTTGAAATCCAGCTTTGATAGCCCCTCCAGTGAGTCCAGCCTCACTGGCCCTTGCCCTATCCAAAGAGAATGGTCACAGGGAAGAACTTCTCGCTCTGTGGAAATGGAGCTGAGCTTAGCTGAGGCAATGGCAGAAGGGTGTTCTAGCTGCCCTAGCAAGGTCATGCTTGTTGGAGCTAATTCACCTGGGTCCTGGCCCCTCCCTTCCCCCAGACTTGCTCTTGTCGTCCTGGATTACGAAAGCCGAACAGAGACTCTAGTTAAGAAGGCTTAGGGGGCTTCCCTGGTGGTGCAGTGGTTAAGAATCCACCTTCCAGTGCAGGGGACATGGGTTCAAGCCCTGGTCCGGGAAGATCCCACATGCTGTGGAGCAACTAAGCCTGTGCGCCACAACTACTGAGCCTGCGCTCTAGAGCCCGCGAGTCACAACTACTGAGCCCGTGTGCCACAACTACTGAAGCTCGCACGCCTAGAGCCTGTGCTCCACAACAAGAGAAGCCACCACGATAAGAAGCCCCCGCACCGCAACGAAGAGTAGCCCTCGCTCACCGCAACTAGAGAAAGCTGTGCGCAGCAACAAAGACCCAATGCAGCCAAAAATAAATAATAAATAAATAAATTAAAAAAAAAAAAAAAGAAGGCTCAGGAGCCAAGCTGAGGGGAGAGCATATCATTCCCTTCCTCCAGTGTAACTGGCATCCTGTCACCCATGTGCTCGCGAATGCACATGCACGAATTTAAAGCACCTGTGGCCACCAGGTGACGCTGGTTCTCTGTGTTTCCTTTCTGGCTTCCCTGTTGAGGACAGAAGGTGTCAGCAAGACTGGGAGTCCAGAGATATCACCACCCTCCTGGCCAGCAGGGGTGGAGACCCAGGAATCCGCACCCCTCCCTTTTCCCCAAAGCTTAGGAAGAAAAGTGAAGAATTAGACACTTATTTTTCATGAGATGTTTATTGTCTACCTGGTTGGACTGGGGGGAGCAGGGTGGGCACTGGGGATAGAATGTGAGAGTCACGCTGATGGTGACACTGCTCTGGCTGCGTGCCGTCCCTTCCCTGCCCCCAAGTCCATGGTTTGAGAGAACAAAGTCCAGAGAGATTAAGACAAGGACAGAAAGAACCATAGTCAGGGTGGACAGATTGATACCTTCACATTCAACACACTTCCAGGGCCCAGGAATCCTGCCTCCTAATGAGGAACATGTGCTTCGGAGTGTCCTCCTCCCGCAAAAATCACAGCAGCCTATACTGAGTCAAATTCAGGTGACTAAGGCAGGGGTCCAGACAGGTGGGGTGAACGGCAGAACCAATAAAGAACATCAGCCTGGGAGTGTAGGGACCAGGGCTCCAATCAAGGCTCTCTGATAATTAGTTCAGTGAACTGGAGGAGGACCCTGGATCATTCTGGACCTCAGGTTTTATCATCTGTACAAAGATGGGGGTGGGGTGCACTCTTATCATGTGCTTTGTGCTGTCCTAAATCCTGTAAATATATATATTTTTAAATTAATTAATTTATTTATTTATTTTTGGCTGTGTTGGGTCTTCGCTTCTGTGCGAGGGCTTTCTCCAGCTGTGGCAAGCGGGAGCCACTCTTCATCGCGGTGCACGGGCCTCTCACCATCGTGGCCTCTCTTGTTGCGGAGCACAGGCTCCAGTCGCGCAGGCTCAGTAGTTGTGGCTCACGGGTCTAGTTGCTCCGCGGCACGTGGGATCCTCCCAGACCAGGGCTCGAACCCATGTCCCCTGCATTGGCAGGCAGATTCCCAACCACTGCGCCACCAGGGAAGCCCCTGTAAATATATTATTTTGTGTAATCCTTACAAAATTTACCAAAAGGTATCTATTATAATCTCTTGCTTACAAATGAAAAAAAATGAAGCACAAATAGGGTAAGCAATTTGTCTGAAGTCCAAGGGCTAGTAAGTGATATGATCATGATTTGAGGGCCGAAAGTCTGACTTTAGTACCAGCCCACATGTCTAACCACTATAGGACAGCAGCCTTTTTTTATAACTAGAATCAAGTGACCAGATGATCCCTAAAAATCCTTCCTGCTCAGACGTTCTAAGATTCTGAAAGTTGAGAGTTCTCTGAAGGGTTGTAAAGTGAAGGGCTTCACTTTTCATATTCCTTGAAGGCGATTCAAAAGCTTTGGCAAGTAGAAAGGAGAAGCAATAGGGATTGAGGTTAGACCTCTGGAGGGACTTCCCAATCATCAGTCGCTGGGAAAAAATGACTCAGGGAACACGGAAGGAAACCCTGGAGTCTGAAACCAGAGAGGACAAATGATAGCGAGAAAGAAACGCCCTCCTCTCTCACCCTCCACAGCCCACACACCCATACCCCACCCCTAATCTCGATAGGCGCTGAGTGAGGGAAAAGAGGAAGATTATCTCTCAGGCTTTTTCTCTCTTGCGGGTGTGCACGGCGCGCGTGTGTCCCTCGTGGTGCGGAGCTCACGCGTGTCTCGGGGAAGTGTATGCATTTGTCTTGGGGAAGTGGGTCACGGGGGCCCTCCTGAGGGTGTCAGTGTCTGTCTCTCTTTTCTCTTTATCTCTGTCAGTCTCGGGCTCTATCGCGGACTTTCTGACGCTATCTCTCAAGGCTTCTCTTTGTCTCTCTCCATCTGTCCGTCTCTCCTGTAGGCTGTCTTCATCGTTTGTACCTCCGTTATCGCCTTTTTTCTCCCGAGCTTGTTCTCTCCCGCCTGCCCCGCGCCAGCTCTCCCCGCGCCCCCTCCCCAGTCCCCCACCCCGGCGACTGTCGCTCGTCCGCACACTCTCTCTCTTTCGCTGTCTCTTACAGGCAGATTTATGGTCAGCCCAGGGCCTTTCATTGGCCAAGCACTGACAGGACTTGATTTAACGCCGCCTCTCATTGGCTGAGCTTGACAGGCCGATTTACGAGTCACTCTGCCATTGGCCAAAATGCCTTGGCCCTGATTTATGGCTCGGTGGCGGAGGAGAGAGGGGGGCGCCGCTGGGGAATGAGGTTGCCCCTCCCCTCTGCACCGCTTCCGTCTTCCTATCCCCTGCTTTTTCTCCCCTTGCTCTCCCTCCCCTCAAGGAACCGCACTCCCTCTACTTGTTCCTCAAGCCCTCTCCTCCTCTTTCATACATTGGGAGGGGAAAATGGGGCGTGGTGGTGGTAGGAACTGAAGCAGACGAGGAGGTCTGAAGGGGTAAACAGGAGCTGAGGAATCTGAGGGGTAGGATGGGGTAGAGTAGGGAGAGAAGAGGAGATTGGAGAGGGAGAGAGAATCCTGAGCTGAAGAGCGAAGGGGAAACTGAGGGTGCGAAGGGGGTGACCGAGGAATAGGAAGGCTGAGGAGAAAAGGAAGACTGAGGGAGAGAAGGTGGGGGGCCGCTCTGAGGAGAAGACGGGAGAGACTGAAAAGAAAGGGCGTGTATGAGGGGGGCAAATGGGCAGAAGCGGGGAGCTCCGGGCACGGAGAGAGACTTTTCTTTTCAAACCTCACTATCCAGACCGAATAAGAGACGGAAATTTCCTCTTCAGACAACGGTTCTGAAAAGGGGGAGACTTGGAGGAGCAAACACGTAGAGAAAAGCGCCGCAGAGAGGGGCGAGGGGCGCAGGAAAGAACTAGAAGGTAATAGCAAGAAAAGAGAGAAGGAGAAGGATGGGAAACTAATGGAGAAGACAGAACTAAGTTTGGTTTTTATTTGGGGGCGTGAGAAAAGGCTAATCCCTAGAGGAACGATGGAGAGCCACAACTCCGCCTCCTCCTCCTCTCAGTGAAGACCCATAGGCGTCTGCCCGGGGGCAAGTCAGACACCGCCCCCAGGAGATGTCCTACTTCCTCAAGGGTTCAGTAGGCTCCCCTTCCCTACACCTCGCTCCTCCCGCTTGCCCACCTCCCCAGTTAAATTTATGAGTTCAGGGCTGGCCTTCAGGAATTAGGAATATTTATGCTTCTTTGAGAGTGAGGTTTGGAAGGTGATATAAATAAGGGGCCATGGAGGGGCTGCAGCGCTGGGCTCCTATTTTTAGCACGGATGCTTTCCCAAGGCCCCCACCCACCAGTTCCCTCTCATCCTGAGCCAGAGAAAGGAGCACTGAGTGAGGTGGGGAATGGCTTTCAGATACCAGAAAGGGCCTTTGACTATCCTGGAGAGCCCCTCAGAGGACTGCAGAGTTTTTCAGCAGGAAGGATTGAAGGCAGATGGGGGAGGAACTTTCCAATCATCCTGGCATTCTTATCACCCCTCCTCGAGTGCAGTTACAGCATTTCTGCAGAAGACGGAGGGAAATGGGGAGAAGCCAGTTTCCCCTCTGCCCCCCTAAACTCAGTTGCTGGGGAATAAGGGAGAGGAGCCAGGAAATTCAGAGGCAGGTTTCTCTGGCTTGTCCCCTCGCTCACTGGGAGAGGAAGATTTGAAATCCTCCACTGCCCCACAGACCACAGCCTGGGTCCCTGGGAAAGGAGGCTGGGAATGCAGGGCTCAGGGCATCTCCTAGGAGTCTAAGCCCCCAACCTGTCCACCCCCACTGCTGGCTGGGAATTAAAAACAGCCAGTAGTTCACGATACCCCTGGGCCTCCAGGAAATGAGGGAGGGAGAGAGGCTCTGTCCGGTGGATCCACATGACTTCTCCAGCCCTCAGCTCCAGGAGCCGTGTCTGTGACTCCCAGCCCAACCAGAGGGCTTGCTCTGGCTTGGGGAGGTAGTGAACAAAGAGGGGGTCCATGATATAGGGGGACCTAAAGAGAACAAAGAGAGGTGGGGAAGAGCTGCCCCCTCCGTCCACACGCACACTGTGCCTCCCATCCACTCTGGCCTTAGCAAGGACGGCCACAGCTCACACGCCGGACTGTGCTGCCTGGAGTGGGAGAAGGGAGGGAGAGAAAGGTCTAGACTGGCCCTTTAAGAGCCACTTAGGGTCAGAGAGCCTGGGCTACAGAGAGGGGAAGGAGCTGATGTCAGAAGACGGATGGGCAGCAAGATGGGGATTGATGCTAATGGGGGAGTTAAAGCTAAGTACCCAGACACGCAGAGGGCAGAACTGCAGATCTGTCTTCCTCACACTCACCCCACTCCCCAAACCAGGGCTGTAAATCTGCCTTCTCAATTGGAGGAAGAGGGAGCGAGGAAAACGAGATGCTCACTTCTCCCTTTTCCTGTTTTTTTCCTTACCCTGTGCAAATCCCCACCCCACCCCCCAGTTCTTTTGTCCTCTCCCAGTCTCTCCTCCCAACCCATGAACGCTTCCCACTGAAATTTCCAATTTTTGGCTTTCCATCAAGAATTGAGGGAATGGTTTCAGCTTGCAGAAGAGTTTAAAAGGAAACCACGAGAAGGTCTCCCTCATCAGCCCCTGGGTGGGAATGGGTTGGTGGGATTGTGGTGAGAGGCTGATAGACGGGAAGCTCCCAGTTGCCTCGGTTTCTCTTCCCTCCATCCTCTTTTCACTTGGAGGTAACTTGAGCAGCCTTCTCCTGGGACAGTAGGGTGAAGGCGGCAAGCGGGATGTTGGGTGCCAGGAGCTGGAAGGGGTGCAGCTTCAGAGTTGGGTTTGCGGAGGCCCCTGACACACTGAGATTCTGGAGGGGCTAGTGGGCCTCCAGGGGTGGCTCGGGAAGCTGCAGGAGCTGTCCACTGAAAGATATATGGTCTGGTTTCTCGGAAACTCCTGGATCATACCGTTCCCTCTCCTTGAGCACACACCCTGCCTGCTGAGTGGAGACAATTTCGGGCCAATAATCTATTTACTGTAAAGGCAGGGTCCAGCTGCTCCTCATCTTCTCAGGAGGCAGTTGGAGGTCTCAGGGAGGAAGACCTACTTTTTTTTTTTTAATCCAATCTGAAGTGTTTTTTTTTTAATACATAAATAAATGTATTTATTTATTTATGGCTCTATTAAGTCTTCGTTGCTGTGCGCAGGCTTTCTCTAGTTGTGATGAGCGGGGGGCTACTTTTCGTCGCTGTGCGCAGGCTTCTCATTGTCGTGGCTTCTCTTGTTGTGGAGCACGGGCTATAGGCGCACAGGCTTCCGTATTTGTGGCACTTGGGCTCCGTAGTTGTGGCTCGTGGGCTATAGGAGCGCAGGCTCAGTAGTTGTGGCGCACGGGCTTAGTTGCTCCACGGCATGTGGGATCTTCCCGGAGCAGGGCTCGAACCCGGGTCTCCTGCGTTGGCAGGCGGATTCTTAACCACTGCGCCACCAGGGAAGCCCGAGGAAGGCCTTCTCACAGTGGCTGGAGCTAATAACCCTTGGGGAATTCCATTTCTTTCTCTGCTTCCAGGTGAGACGGTATCTTCCAACTTTCAGGACCCATAATCACCTTTATCTCCCTCTTTATTGGCAATCAGGGCCTGTTCTGGAGAAGTCCTTCTAGATTAGGGGAAGTTCATCTCGTTTCGCCTGTTGCAGGGCTAAACCTGAACTCCTTTCTAGTCCTGGAAATAACTGATTCTACCTGGTTTCCAAATCCTCCCCAGTATCCATAAGAGAACGACCCTAAGACACCAATCTCATCTCTTCCCTCCGCCCAGGTTTTCCTTCAGAGGCCTAAAGCCACCTCGAGGCCATCGTCTCTGTTTCCTCAGTCTTCAGGGACAAAGGAGAGAGCAAGGTTATAGTGGGAAGGGGCGGGGGGTGAGGGTTGTGAGCAGGAGCCATTGGAACCCAGGCTTCCTGCCTCCCAGCATCTGGCCAAGCACTCCCTCCCATCCAGGGAGGTCAGCCGTTGCCCTCAGCCCTGGTCTTGGGGATGCTTCTCTATCCCGGTGATAAATCCTGTCTTTGTCTTCCCTCCAACCCAGGCCCCAGGCGGCTGGGGGTCAGAGGCTGGGGGAGGGGTCAGTGTGGAGGAGGGAGAGATACAAGGAGAGTGGGAGGAGAAGACGGACAGGAGCAGCTGGTGAGCAGGCATGGGGGTGGGCAGTGAGGGGATGGGGCCTCTTGATGCTGCAGATCCTGACTACACATTCCAGCAGGCCTGCATTCCAAGTGAAAAAGCCAGGATTCCTTGGAATCCTGGAAATACCTTGGGGATGGCCCCTGGAGTATCAGGAATACTAGGGGTGGGGGGGTTGGTATGGGGTGCCTCAAGGAAGGAGGCTGCTGAAAGAAATGGGAGAATGAGAATATTGTGGGGATCATCTCTATCCCCACCAGACAGCCCTCCACGCCTGTGCCCTGCATGCACGTGCATAGATGGACCGACTGACACACACACACACACACACACACGCGCGTACACGCAAGATTTCTGGCCCAGCAGTGTGAGGGGGCCCAGGAGGGCCAGCCTGCCCCTTGCCTGGCCCCTCTCCAACTGCCTTCTCTTGCTTTGACTTTCCTGTCTCCACCTCTCCATTCTTTCTCTATGCTCCCAGCCTTGCTCTCTTTGTGTGGGTTTCTCTCACTCTTCCAGTTTGCTATGCTGGCTTTCTGCTAACCCTCAGCCGCTGCCCTCCTTGTCTCTCAGTCACTTTTTCTCTTTCCATCTTCCTGTCCCACTCCTCCCACCTCTCCTACTTCCTTGGACTCTCCATCGGCCTGTCCGGCCTCTGCTGCTCTTCAGCCCAGCCATCCTCTAGCCCACTGCCACCCCAGAGCCCTCTGTCTGGCCCGGGGGGACATTCAGATTGCAAAGAGGGATGGCAAGGAGAAATGAGTGACTCTGAATGAGTCTCTGCTTTGATGGGAGGTCTGGGATCATACTGTGTTATTACATGGGATGGATGGAGGTGGGGGAGGCCAGGTGACTGCGAGACAAGTTCGACAAATTGAGGAGGGTGAAATGGGAGGGAAGAGAGATTGGTAGAGAGAAGACACAGAAGGGCAAACACTAAAGAGAGACGGGTAAGGACTAAGGGTTCCCTTTAAGTGTGTGTTTTGGGTCAGTCTGAAGGTGAGGAGCTGAGGGGCATCTACTGAGTCATACTGAGACACAGATCCAGAGACAAGATCTGGAGACCCAGCCAGAGAAACACAGATGCGATGTCCACCAGGCAGCCAAACAATTCGAGCTCTCTCGCCTACCTGGGAAGGTCTCACAGACCTCTTTCTCCTCTGCAGATAGTCCTGGAGAGCCAGTTCCCTCTCCACTCACCTCCTCCTCCCCTACCCACTCCTGCCCCACCAGTGAGAATGACATCAGCTCTGGCTGCCACTGTCCTCAGCCCTGCTGATGTACTCTCCCACGGGTGAAACAGAGGCCAATCACCTCTGCCCCACCCATTCATTCTCCAGTCCAGGAGCTGGGGCTTACACAAGCCAGCACCCCGGGGTGGGAGTGGGAGGAGGCTGTACCAGGAAAAAAGGGGGGGCATGGGCACCAGGGGGAGGGAGAGGAACTGGAGAGGGGTACTGAGGAAGAGGGGCTGCAGCACTAAATCACTCTGTTGAGGGGGCTCCCTCTGCTCAGTGGGGTGGGGAGAGGATAGACATTTGGGGAGGAGGGAGAGAAGAATGGGAAATCGCCACATCTGGCAGGCAGGTGTCTGGCACTATTCAGGCTGTAGTCACTTTCCCAGCCAAAGGGGAGGAAGGGGCATGGGGGAGGAGGGGTTCCCAGGATCCCCTGGGGAAGAGGGAAAGGCTCACAAACAGAGACAGAGGCCCAGAATCAGACAGAAAGAGACCAAGGGAGGGAGACAGTCAGACCCTACTCCCCAGTCTCTGCTTCAGTCCGGGCTGGGAATGGGTTTGCCCAGAGTCCTGAAAGGAAATTGTTGGCCAGAGGGCTGGGTAGGCCGGGGAACTACAGTTCCATTCCTAGTGGGAAACAGAGAAGGCAGGGAAAGTTCAAACCAGGCCAGGCTGGGGAAACAAGCTCAGAGAATTCCAAGTGTGAGAACTGGATAGAACACCGCTCTCCACACCCGTCACTGACCTGCAGCCCACCCCCCGGCAGGGTCAATGCTGGCTGATGAGTAGGAAGCTCAGGACAGCGATCTTAATTACTGAACACTGCTTTTCCCCCACCTCAGGGGGGCAAAGACAAAAATCCCTAGCCCTCATCCAGCCCCCTGTACCCCAACTCTCAATGCAGGACTGCAGGGTGCTGTACCCAAGCATTTTTCTTTTTCTATCTGCTGAGGGTGACCCTGGGCCCAGTTGCCCCACAGTTGCTGAACTGAATTGCTAGGTTCTCAAAGAGCAGGCAAGACTGGACAACTGTAGGTTTCATGCCTTGGTGCTGGAGAGGCTTCCCCCTCTGGTTACCTTTCTTCCCTCATCCTTTCCTATCTGAGGTCCCAATGCAGTCTCTCTTGCCTAACCCCAGAATTACAGGCCTATCTCACGAGCAGTAGAGGTGACAGAGACCCTTCAGATTGCAGTGCAGACAACGGCTCCCCACACTCCCCCTCTCCTTCAAATCCTGCAGGGGAAGGGGTAAAGAAAACCAAAGCATTCTCCTGTCGCCGCGGCAACCATAAAACCCCCAGCTAAATCCATCTTGTGAGCTCACCGCCCCATTAAGATGCAGGGCCAGGCTCTGCGCCAGCCCAGCCACATTCATTTGTGCGAAGAAAGGTGGAGGAGGGGGAGGGGAGCAGGCTCTGGAGGGACGGGGAAATGGCGAGGAGAGGTTATTTACACCACTGTCCTGACCTTCTGGAGCAGCACTGGCTCCGATAAATAACCCGCTCAGCGCCATTTCGGAGCGGGAGAGGGAGGTGCAGGGAGGGAGCCGGGGCTGCAGGCGGCCCCCACGCAGGTGCGCGTCTCCAGGTTACTAATGGCTGAGGCGGGAGCAGGCAGCTGGCTTCGGGGGTGGTGGGGTAGCACTCAGTTCCCTGGGACTCCCACTGAGAAAATACCATCCCTACCCCACCCCTGGCGCCAATTTCCAGGCGAGTGGCCGGGGAGATGCCAAGGAGGCAAAGAGCCCCGTAAATTAGGGATGGGGGGTGGGGGGCAGAATGCTGGGGATTCTCTGAGGTGGGAGAGAAGAAATATTATAAGAGGGGGAGCGGGCGTTGGGGGGGGGGTGTTTAGAGGAATAGGAGCAGCTGCCAAGAAGAGAGGAAGAGGAATGGAAACATCACACAAAGGCAGTTTGGAAAAAGAAATGTTTTATTCCTCTTTGCGCAGAGCAGTATATGAAGCTGGCTAGCATCCTGACTCCGTACATCTCTTACACAAAAACGCCCCCTCCAGGATGCCCAGTTATCCGCCCCACTTGCAGAACTGGCAGTTAGTGGGTGGGGGCAGAACGCTAAGTCTCAGGAAGGTTTCTTGAGACATTTTTGTGGGAAGTTTTGGGTCAAGGGGAGAGATGACCCAACAGTGGGTGTCCCATCCTCCGTCTTCCTGGGGAAATCCAAATCCCAAAGGTCTTCTGAAGAAAGGCACCTCTCTCAGCGACCTAGGGAAGGGAGGCGCCCAGACCTACCACCCGGATGTAAGGCTGAGGCAGAGAGAGGACAGGGTTAGGCAGCAGAGATCGCAGACCCAAGGCAGAGGAGTGAGGTGCATGTGGGAGAGAGAAGGGGACTGAGAGAGCCCAGAGGCCCAAGTCGTAAATTCCACCCCATCCCCAGTTCTGAGCAGAAACTCTTCTTCCCAAGACTAGAATGGAGTTTTAGATCAGGGACTGGCTTGGCTCCAGAGCACAGACAGGGCAAGCCAGGCAGAGCTCGCACGGGTAGTGAAGGTGGAAAGTTAAGGTATCAGACCGAGAGACAGACACTCCCACAACGAACACTCACAGACCACAGCAGTTTTGAAGCTATAAGCCAGGATCAGGGTAAAAAATGCAGCTGTGTCTGAAATACAGAATTTTATAAGCCCTCTCCAATAAAATTTAAATCACTGCTCCTTCCACTCTGTCCCCTGCCTATGAGCTGTTCCCAATCTTTTTTCCAAGGCTGGAGGCCTGGGCAGTAAGAAGGAATGGGAGAAAATACCGAGGCCAGAAAGCAGGGCTGTGGCTGAGACTTCATATGCCTCTCCCCACCCGCACTCCTTCTACAGAAAAGAATTCTCTCTCTCTCCCCTTGCTGGACATATGGGCTGTTGGGATGAAGGCAGGGTAAAGGCAAAGGGAGGAAAACACTCAGCACATTCTTTCTCCTGCTTTGATCTGAAGTGTAGCTGCAGCAAAGGGCACAGAAGTGGAGGAGAAAATATGGCGGATAGGAGAGCACGGGAGCATAATCCAGTCGAGCAAGGAAGAGGGTGCTTCCCCTGCCCTGTGTCCAAATCTGCTGACAGCTTTACTCCCAGGACTGCAAAAAAGAGTGAGAAGGAACGGGAGGCGTATACGGGTTTGCGAGGGGGCAACCACAGACAGGATGGAGACTTAAGGATCCCTGTTATCCCCGAGATGACCCTGAGAGCATCAGTTGGGGGGCTGGATGAGAAGTCACAGCAGACATGTGGATTTTTTGAGGGGGTGAGGAGCCAGGAACAGTGGGGTCTTCACCGAAGGAGTGACCACTTGATCTGTTCTTTGGCTGACTGCAGCACCTGCAGGGACAAGGGTGGCATTGAGGGGCTTGCTGAGGGGTGGGGGTGGGGGGATGGGTCTCTCCTTCCCCTCACTTGCCATCCCTGTCCTTAGAAGATTGGCAAATAGAAAATTCCCAAGGGTAGAGGGATGGGAAGAAGCTCTCTAAGGCCCTAGAGGACTATCAGTTTGGGAAATTCCAAAAAAATTCAAGCCCACTGGGGGGATGAAGAGAGAAGAGGTATACCTGGGAGGAAAGAAAAAAACTGGGGGTTACCGGACATATGTTAAAGCGGGGTGGCGGGGGGAGAGTTTTACCACATCCAGATGGACTTCTTGGTAAGAACTCCAAGTGGGTAGAAAACAGAATCCCTCCCTGGCCCCCCTCCGCATCAGGTAGACAATCTCTCTGCAAAGTAGCAAGATCGACCTGCAAAACCTGCAAATTCTAGAATATGCATTTCCAGCTTAGCCCTCATTTGAATAATAAGAGAAAGACAGAGAGTGTGTGTGTGTGCACGCACACAGATCATCTGCTTAAGGCAAGCTTCTGCTGGGGAATAAATCACTGAATGAGGCATCAGGCAGGGAGGGTTTGAAGGGTACAGAGCGAGGCTGACAGCCTACTGCTCATAGGAAACTGGGATAGGAGTTGGAGCGGGGTAGGGAGCGGCGGGCTATATGAGCCCGTTTTCTGGACTAGGAGGGAGCCCAAGAAGATGTGTCTTCAGTCTCTAGTCTCCTGAATTCAGGCTTGGTGGGTTGGGGTGGAATACTATGCTAGCCTCTTTAGTGACCCAGTCCATCTGGAGAGGACGAAGGAAGACAGTCATACCTGAGACACGGTCTGCTCCGTAAGGGGGACATCTTCTCCCTACGGCACAGAGAGACAAGCATTCAGCGTGGAAGAAAGCTGGAGTAAGACCTGACTGAGGTGGGACAATGGAGAAGGAAGAGGTGGTCCTTTAAACTGAAGCAAAGGGCACATGGCCTAACCTTCTCAGTCCCTCCTAGGGACTAGTTAGTACAGCCACAGTTTTACTTGGCCAGAGGGACTGCTGAGCAAAAAAGGGTCATTTCATCCATCTTCTGTTTTAAGGCAGGAGGACTTCTTAAAAGATTTATTCCATTCCAGGTAATCAGCAGGTTATCTGATCCTCAACTTGAGGATGGGAGACCAGATTCCCTAGTCAGAGAAGACCTTCCCCGAATATCAGTATCGCTAGGGAGAGGATAAGGGGGAGCCCAGGGTAGTTTAATGGATCCCGCAAGGCCTGATGGGTAACGACAGCATGTTAATTTGAAGAAATAAACTGCTGCAACAGCAGCCTGAGAAGGGGAAGGAGGGAGCTGGTGAAGGCATGGGGTGGGGGGGGACCTTCTCTCTTGCCACATAGAGACATATGTTAGAGGAGAAGATTAAACTATGCAAATGGAGCCCACGGCAGTTAAGGGAGAAGATTTCCCATTACCCGGCACTGTCAGCCTTCACTCTGTGGAGGTCAGAGCCGGGACATTCTGTGAATGGAGAGACTGGCTCTGCTCAGGCATCTCTGCACCCCTACAATTTGCTGGCAGGCTCTCTCTGCACCCAGCAGACTTGGAGCTTTCTCTGGTTAACTCAGAGGCCTCTTTCTGCTATCACTAGCACCAAAGAGGACAGAGGTTCTGGCAAATAAGTACTTCCTGACGGAGAGGTACTGTTCTCAGTCCTAAAAGACTTTAAAAGACAAGGAAGACATTCCTCTGCCTCAGATAATTGGGATTCATTCCCACAGGAAGAAGAAGCCAACCTCAAATTCCTTTATCATTTCAGAACCATCAATATTAAAGTTCCCTTTATTTCATCTTTGATTTAATAAGTATGTATTAAATGTCCACTCTGTGCAGACTGTATGAGATGCTAGGTACCAGGTGAGGGGCAGAAATATATTCCTCCTGCTTCCCTTCTTTGAGACAATGAGAATTTGAAAGGGAAGGAGACAGTATTCTACAAGTATGTATTCTACAAGCCCCAACCCTTAGATCATTTAGCAGGTCTGGCCCTGGAGGGTGAGTAGATGGGGGATGTAGAGGGGAGATAGTTCTGCTTACCCTTAACGCCACCCGGTGTACCACTTGCTGGGGATCGCTCTCCAGGATCACCCTGAAAAGACAAAGAAGAGACCATTGTTCACTCTGTCCTGAAGAACCAACTTACTGTGGGGAAACTGGTCACTCGGCCCCCTTGCCTTCGGACAGGGGCAGTGGCCCCACCCCTCACCCCAGATCCAGGGAGGTCCAGGGAGGTCCGAGCACTCACCCTCCGTCTACAATTTCATCCACAGCCAAGAAGAGCCCCTCCATGTTCTCCAGCAGAGCTCGCTTTTCTACATTTTTCCTGAGTCCCCGAGAGAAGAGAAAACCCACCTGAGTGTGAAAGGGATCCTAGGACATTGTCTGAGCTGGGGAGCCTAAACTAGACCAATATATGTCTCCACGAACCACACAAAGAAGTAAATAAGCACTTTCTGGCTAACCCATTCTAACCCCCTTCCTACTCTTATTTGCTGAGTAACGACCAGGGATGCCAGGAAAGAGATTCAAAATACACACACAGTCAACTTCTGACTAGTCAAGGGCTGATTTCCAGAGCTATTGTTTCTTTCCTACCTGCCACGCTGCTGCTCACAACATTGCTCATGAGCACTGACATCAGTGGGTGGAAAAGAGGGAGCACACAGAGCTAAAACTCAATCTGGAGGTGGCGGGAGGTGAGGAGGGGCTGAGTGCAAACTCTGTTTGCACTCAAGCTCTGACAAGGCTTCCAAGCTTCTCTCTGCTCCCACCACCAGCTCCCCCAGCTCTGCTCAGGCCTTGAAAAGAAGCCCAGCTAGGGGGCTGGGCACTGCCAGGGCCCGGCATCCACCAGCCTCAGGTCTGGTGGTTGGTGCATATGGCCAGTCACATCCGTCAGTCTGACTCTTTCACTAGATCACCGAAATCAAGTCTATTCAATCACCTGGCTAAGAAATAAATCATCCCCTTCCTGAGGAAATCTGAGCCGTTCACCCCGCTGATTCTGCAGGGCTGAGAGCACCTGCTGATTCTGCTCTGTCCGGATGGCTGTCTGTACTGGCTTCACTTGGGAGCCCTGGGTGTTTTCAGGAAGAGTATCTTGTATCTCTTCTATTGCCCATCTGCATGGGGAACAGAGGGCTGGCGGGGAGGTGGACGGGGAGGAGAGGGTAAAAGGCACATTCTTCCTGCGCTCTAGAAGGAAAAACTAAGGGCCGGACGTGAAAAATTGTGAGTGCTGCCTCCATTCCCAGGGTGCTGCTGTTGCATCTGGGACATTTCCCAATGCTTGCCCTTTCTCTACCGTGAATGTAAAGAATGAAGCCCGGGAAAGCACCTTGAGGGTGCTTGGAACTCTGACAGAGCCACTGGGGGATGCGAGAGCAGACACAGAGGCAAAGATTCTGCTCCCTCCCGGTCCCTTTTCTCAGGAGAATTACTCCACAGGAGTAACACACTCTCCCATCCAGTCCGCCCTATCAGTGCAAATTACTCTGAAATAATAAGCCCGACTTCTCCAGGTAAATCAACTCCCCAGAGCCTCTGCTCATCCCCCACAAATCCCTGGACCTGAAGAACAGTGACTGTCCCTCGCAAACAGATGTCAAGAATGGCCTGCTCACCTCAGCATCTGGCTCAACGAGTCGAAGAGGCAATTCAGAACAGCCATGAGCATCAGCTGTTTGGAGACAGAAGAAGCAGAAGGATAAGGTTCAAGGCCCTGAAAGCTGCTACCTGAAGACAAAGCCCTCTAACTCATTAAGCATCAAAAGACACAGGCTTTCACAAAGGACCAACAGCATAAGGTGGAAGTGAGAGTAAAACAGGAAGAGGACCCGTGGCTCCCCACAGAAATAAATTCTGCTTCATGACCCCATGATTTTAGGTCTCTCTTTGACCAGACTGTTCAAACAGAACTTTCCTGTCACAGTCTTCTTCACGTCTTTACCAACTGTATATGTGTTACCCTATGTCTTCGGTAGAAAAATCATTAACCAAGCAATAGCTGAGGTCAGACTGTTGTCAAAAGAGAATGGACTTTGGAGTCAGACAGATCTGGGCTTAAATCCCAGCCGAGCCATTTCTAGATGTGTGACCCTGGGAAAGTTATCAGTTTGAACCACATGAAACTGCCACTTTTGTAGTCCGACAGTGGTCAAATATAAGTAATTTCATATGGTTCCTCAAGGTTTAGTTTCCTCACCTATAAAACAAGGGCACTAATGCCCAAAACTCACAGAAGTGCTGTAAGGTTTAAATAACAATGTATTCTACAAAGCACTTGCAGCAATAAGAACTCAGGAAGAGTTGGTTCTCTCAAACTTTGACTTTTGCCTCAAATTATGTAGGGGCTTATTTTTACCTACCTACTCTCCTAGAAGTTGTGACCTAAGGTAAATAGCTTCTCCTGAGTTTAGGAAGCAGGTTAGGACTACACCCACAGTCTTCAGAGAGCCACTCAGAAGGTATGGCTTCGACGTGACCCACAATGTTGCCTAAGTGACCCGAACTCAGTCAGGTGCGGACCCTGCACAGCAGGAGCAAGGATCCCCTGAACCCTGACCACACCTCAGAAATCCATCTTAAAAACACCATCCAGGGAAGGCCATTGGTATTACACATTAGTATGTATCAAAACATAGACAGTATGTATCAAAACATAGATGGTGTGTCCTACACGGACACAGAAATCTGGGAAAGCTTCCATTCTAGGTTGATTCAGTTGCTCGGCCGTGTCTGTGAGGCTGACAGGGATCTCCGACAACTTCGTTAGCCAGCCAGACGCCAGAGGGACACAGGGACGTGGCAGTCCTAGGGCCCAGAACCAGTCACGAGGTCCTGCCGGTGGTTCAGGAGGGGACAGCAGAGACAGCAAAGAGGGGTGGGGCTCCTCACCTCATTTTCATAGGAGCTGCCGATCACATAGAAATAGAGATCGATGCTGCTTTTGTATACCACTGTCAGGCCTTCCAAGAGGGCAATTTCACCTGTGCGGGGGAACAAAGGTGGAAACGGTGGGTGGCCTGAGACAAAGAAGTAGGAAAGAGGGAGTTACCATGAACTCCTGGTATCCAGCTGTGTGGGGCTGAGGTGAGGCAGGTCTTAATGACCCCCAAAGACTGAAGTGGACCTGCTTTTTCTTTTCGGGTGGTAGCAGAGGGTGGCAAGTGTAAACTTGGGGGAGTCTAAGTATCTTCTCCTCTAACTGCTCCTGCCCCCCAGCCACCAGTAGCCTTATTTCCCTCCTTGTATACGAGACAGGATACTAGTCAATCCTTCGGAGGTGAAAATGCAGAGCGGTCACCTTTACAGACTTCCATTTACCTGCCCTAATGGATGCGGTACAATAAGCAGAGCTGCAGTTAAATTTGTCAAGTGAGGCTCATAAATCCGGGGACTAGACAGGTAGCTAACAGCCAACCTTCTAGCACGGTATTCCCGCGTGAGGTACACTCACCTCTCCATTACATTTCTGAAGAGTTTATTATATGAGGGGAGGAGGAAGAAAGAGAAGAAGGAGGCAGAGTCATTTTGCCCTTTCTCCGCCGCCCCCCCGCCGCCAACCCCTTCCCGCTGTGGCTCTCCCACTGCAGGGAGTAGTGAAAGGAAGGCGACCTACTGTCAGTCCGGTGGGTCTTGTTGAAAATGTTCTTCTCAAAGGCCTTTTGCTCCTTGACACTGGGGTAGGTGTCGTCATAGTACTGGTCAGAGGGAAAGGAGATGAGTTGGGTCATTAGAGCTGGGAGCCCAGAATGACTAGTGACTGTTTTGCCCTGGATCTTGGATTTCTCTCCTTCAAGGCGTGGGGTGAGGGAGAAATACTGACACGAAGAAGGGAGAACTACAGAGGCAGGGAATGGGCAGTGAGTAATCGGATACAAAACGAGGTTTCTCAGGACCCTGCTACAAGCCACCCCGCCTCACAGTTCTCAGACTGGAAGGGCAAGAGGCCTAGAAGCCCTGTGATGAGGCTCTGCCCCGTCTGCATTCTAGGGCAGCAACCCTGAGGCCATTCCCAGGCGCCACCCCAGGTCAGGGCGCACTGCTAGAGAACACGAAAGGCACCAGGCCCTCACTATGCAGGGCTGAGGGATGGGGAAGGGCTGCAAACACCTCCTCTACAGAAGGGCAAGCCCTGCCTGTGCTCTCTGATCTCCTGTATCTTAGCTTCCTTTCCAGCAAACTGGAAGAAGCGGGAGGCAAGCTAGCACACTGTGGAGCCCACTCCCAAGCTCTCCCTGGCAAGGGGGTGGAGATGCAGGCTGCTAAATCGCTCTGCTCTTCAGGGGCTAATCCGTTGCAGTCAGCTGAAGACCTATAACAGGCCTGGCATTTAGTAACTGGATAACTGTTTCAAAAGGTGTCCTGCATAGTTACATCCAATTACAGGGAGGAACAGCTGGTGAATTCTAAACTAATCTCTACCTGCTGATTGATTTATGCTATGCTCGCCCAGAGTTAATCCACCAGGGACGGAAAAAATTTCTCCAGGAGGGGGAGAATATGGAGGGAGAGGAGAGGGGTGTCCTTTCTCCTCTCTTTCAATAGATCCAAAGTTAGAAACATCCCACTGGGGAACTCAGGAGGTAACAAGCTAGGTGGTGACTGGAGACCTAGGACTGGAACCCTGGAGCTGCAAGAGAATTCCCTGGAAAAACCCAGGCAGGATGATGAGGTAGAAGAGAAAGGGACAGGAGTGATGGGCATGGGCAGGCTGCTTCTCACATCTAGACATTGCTTTGTTCAGAAACCAAGGTTCCAAAGCTTTTTCCTGTTCTGATGTTGATGACAAAGCCTAAGGATGGCAAGTAGGGAAGCAGGGCAACTAAGAGACAGGAGCAGTGTAGGTTTTATCTGGAGTAGTCAGAGGTAGATGGAAGAATTCTCAAAATTATGTGTGGATGAATATGAGTTAATAGGGCCAGTCCCAAGATCCAAAGCTCAGAAAAAGTCTGTCTTTGCTCCTAAACTAATCTGAAAGGGAATCTCACCTTGGCAAAAAGTCGATCTCCATCATTGTCCAGAATCAGGATGGCTTTGACAGTATACAGGGAGGGTTCCTGAAGAGATATGAACATACCTTCAGTCCTGAAGGCTCTTGCCACCATTAGCAAACCAGATACCTTCCCCTGGTCCCACTGGGGCTGCAAGGGGATACAGAGGTGCCTCTGTAGGTCCCCTATCCCAACCTGGTTAGATTTTGACATTTCCCACTGAGAATGACCAAGTGGTAAATGAACTGAATTGCGGGAGGGGACATTTCAACAAAGGACCCAAAGCAGCACCAGAGGGAACAATTTCTATGAGCCAGACTCACAGAGGGCTTAATATTTCTTATTCCAAATATTATGCTACAGTTAGTTTCCAAATACTCTCCCTCCCTGGTCTCCCACGCACAGGTGGGTATGGAATGTGGAATGTAACCAGATTAATTAACAGGCACTGCACGAGGCTCTCTGAATAATAGCGTTGACTGCCCTAGTGTACTTGGAAGTTCCTGCAAGTCCTGAGCAGTAGCAATGCAGAGGCATAAAGAAAGGCTTCCCTAAACCACCCACATACTGAGCAGATGGAAACAAGCACGCATGCACGCACATACTCACACACAGACACACCAGTTCTGAATGCAGCCCAGTGAGACATCCATCTTCCAAGACTTCCCCTAGGATCTTAACTCCTCTACTATACCCTGACGACCACCACTTAACTTGCCAAGACAAAAAGCAATCTGAATCTGTGGTAGTTAAGAAGCAGTTAAGAAGAGGCTTCCTCTAAGAAACACTCTGGAGCCTGGAGACAAGGAGCAGGAGTGGAGTGTTCTTTCACTACCAAAAAGCAACCTTTGAGGAAACTGGCTCCCAAAGAAATCAGGGGCTTCCCTGGCGGTCCAGTGACTAAGACTCCGCGCTTCCCACTGCAGGGGCACGGGTTTGATCCCTGGTCGGGGAACTAAGACTCTGCATGCTGCCTGGCATAGCCACAAAAAAAAAACCAAAGAAAAACAAAGAAAAAGAAATCAGAGTCTCAGCCTTAACAGTTACACTAAAACTCTAAGCATATCACTTTGCAAAAGCTCCTCCACTCCTGCAACTTCCAGGGAACCAGCTAACAGGAAAGGAAGAAGAGGAAAGGAAGGGAGGCCATGGGATGTGTACGGAAGGTGTCTTCAGGCTCACATTCCTTGACTTTCTAATCAGCGTTACTTACCATGGATATCCTTCTCCCGTGCTTTGAGACAAGGCTGTTGCTTTGCTACCTCCGTTTCCTGGCCCTACTTAGGAAACCCACAGCCTTCACAGGGCCAAACATATTCTCCGAGCATATGTTTAACAAAGACCCAAAGGTGATGAGGAAAGATTCACTGCCAAGGATCTGCAGCCTCTACAAAGGTAAACTATCCCATAAGGCTCCAGGGGGTTTATGGTTCCATGCAAAGAACCAACCTTAGCTCAAGGAGTTAAGAATGAGAGTAGGGACTTCCCTAGCAGTCCAGTGGTTGAGACGCTGTGCTTCCACTGCAGGGGGCACAGGTTCGATCCCTGGGTCGGGGAACTAAGATCTCACATGCCGCGCAGCTTGGCCAAATAAAAAAAAAAAAAAAAGAATGAGAGTAAAGGGAACCCAGTCTTTTGAGATCAGGGTGATAAAGAATGTAAGCTTTCCCCACTTGGATTCTTGAGGACAGAAATTTTTGTTTCTTTCACTGATTTATTACAAGTGTCCAGAACAATGCCTGACATATACTAAACTCTCAATATTTATTGAATGATTATGAGAATAAATGAAGTTTGAGAGTAAAGTAGAAATTTATTGCTGCAGTAAGCATCTAGGGGATTCTCTTATAATTAGACATCCACGTACAGGTAGAATTTTTGGTGTGGCCATTTTGGGTGATATTACTACCAAGTCATCCTCCTCTGATAGACATTCCTTAAAGATGCCCATGCTATACACATTACTCTCCGGAACACTCTCTCAAACTAAGGGACTCTGTCTAGCAGAAGGACGTCCTCTAGAGTCTCATCTAAAAAGTCACAAATAAAGCAGCTTTCCTAACTCCTAATTCCCCACAGAAAGATCTTCCCATAAAGCAGGCTCAGTTCTATAGCAACTTGGATCCTCGATTCACCAACAGGGAGACAGTCATGGGAATGAGTTTTCTTAATAGAGGAAAAGAAGTCCATAAGGAAGGAAATTTAGAAGAAATCATTTTTCCCACAACATTTTCCCTGGAAATCTTTGGCTCTGTTTCTCTATCCGCATTCACAGCAACCTTAGAGAGTTTCCCAATGGTTGAAACCGGGCATTGATCTGGCGCAGGTAACTTGTGCCTGCAGCCACAAAGTCTGGCATCTCTAGAAAGAATGGGATCCCAAAGCAAAGAAAAACCCTTATGGCAGGACTTCCCTGGTGGTGCAGTGGTTAAGAATCCGCCTGCCAATGCAGGGGACATGGGTTCGATCCCTGGTCCAGGAAGATCCCACATGCCGCGGAGCAACTAATAAGCCTGTGCGCCACAACTACTGAGCCTGTGCTCCAGAGCCCGCGAGCCAGAACTACTGAGCCCGTGTGCCACAACTGCAGAAGCCCGTGTGCCTAGAGCCCGTGCTCTGCAACAAGAGAAGCCACCGCAATGAGAAGCCCACGCACCGCAGTGAAGAGTAGCCCCTGCTCACCACAGCTAGAGAAAGCCAGTGCGCAGCAACTAAGACCCAACACAGCCAAAAAATTTAAAAAACAAAAAACAACAAAAAAAACCCTTATGGCCACCAGCCAACTAGGACAGTCAGACAGTCCTCTGTGGCCAACAGGGTGAGAGAGTGCCTAAAACAGCCGGCAAAGAGAGAGACAGATTCCTGGGTCCTGCTCCTGGCTCTTTTCACTGGCTTCCTAGAAGACGCAATCAAGGAAACCCCCAAAATAGAAACATGGATCTTCCTGGGAAGGATAAAATACAGGCAAAGGCAGGCAAGGAGAAGACCAGAAGGGACCCTAAGTATGAAAAGGGTACGATGGCACTAGAGAAAAGGCTGGTCATTTTAAACTTCCAAAGAAATGACCACACTAAATAAAGCTGAGAACTTAGGCAAGAGCTTAAATGCTGCTTTAATTCTCCACTCTGCTACAGCCAGAACTGGCAGCTTCTCCTTTACTTCTCCTGCCACCTCCTGACTGCAGCTGGTTCCACTTCAGCCTGGGGCCTTTACCTCTCAGGAGTGGGGAGGGCCTGGAGCTCCTCTCATATCATAAAACCAGCCAGTTTAAAGGGCCCAGAAGCCATTACTGATAATGTAATTTCATTTTAAGTTTTTTGCAAAGGGCAAGTTTATAAATAACTCCCAGCTCTTGAGAAATGGGCTTCCTGGACAATGGACTAGGCTTGACCTTGTAACACATTAAATGCTGATTATTGAGAAAGACACTACAAGCTCAGGGCCATGTTCAAAGGATTTTAAAGGTCTATTCTTCCCTCCCATTCCCAAATGGGTAGCTGCTAGAAAGCTTTCGAGACAAAGTTCTGTGATGCACTGACTTTCAGAGAGCCACAGCCTGAGTGTATAACAGAACTTCACCTCAAATGCTAATGGTGCCTGGAAATGATGTGCAGGCAGATTGGTTTTGGGGATGGTGGGTGGCTCAGATAGATTTTCATGTCCATTTTTATTATCAAGAAAACTAGACTGGACTCCTCAGGAGAGCTGAAACAACACCGAACAAGCAACGAGCCTGCTGCAAACAAGTCTTTTATCTCAATCAGGGGCTTCTGAAGCCTGGTGAAAAACATCACCATCTCCCATTATCCCCTACCCTACCCCAGCACACAGAGGACTAGAAGGGAAGAGTCGTTCCTCGTGCTGCCCCCTGTGGGCCTTCGGATGACCTGCAGCTTCCTCAGCACTATAGTCATTAGCAGAAATATTAAAAAGGCAGCTCTGGAGAAAAGCTCTCTATTTGTGTGTCTTGTAAGTCAAACTAGGAGAGATGGGCCCTGAAAAAGCACTGAATTAAGTCTATCCACAATGTATATAGTAAGAGGACACTCTGGGGTAACATCATGATACGCCACCAGAAGAGGACTAGGGTAGTGTTTGGAGCAGGTAGACAGGATATTTGAGGCCTATGACTAATTATTTTATTTGATCCTTTGTGGGGGATGGAGGAGGAGGGAGGGAGCCAAGAAGTCTTTGTGGAGTTAGAGGATGCTATCCACAAAGCTGAAAGGACACAAGTAAGAATCTGGTTGAGATTCCTAGGAAGTTCTTCATTCCCCACTTGTAAAGAAATCTTTATGGCCATGCCAAAAAGTAGCACCCTGGCTTGGCAATGGGTCTCCATCAACTAGAAACAAGATGCTCTTCCCTCAACCCTATTTATAAAGTAAAACCAAGACAGTAAAAACTAGGAGAAATTTCTAGATACCACTCCCAGCTCCACATGGCTAAGCAGGTATTTTGCTCCCTGATTCTGTGCCAATTTCTTTAAAATGAAAAGCTCCTCTGGGATTGAGGGCTCCAATTTGCCAGCCACAAGCCTGGGGACTTCAGATGAAAAGAAAAGAAGAATTAGCAAAGGTTTTGCCAGAGAAGGGCAGTTTTCACATACTCCCCAGGGGTTTGCTTAGATTCAGGCAGCACAGCTCAGGAAAGAATAGGAGCCAAGGTACCACGGAACATTACCCATCTGACCTGAGACCAAATATTGGTTATTAAGAGGAAACTGAACACAAGTCTTAGGAAGGAAGAACTGTTGGCAGAAAGAGCCACCTAGAAAGAATCTTCCTATCTGACAGATACAAACCATGAAAGCACGGTCACCAGAAGTCTGCCACTACGGGAAAAAATGTCTCTAAACTCCTAAAATCCTTTATTATAGTCTGCATCAGTCATTAACTCAAGTTCTACCTTTCTCTGGGACTCAGCTTTCTCATCAGTGAAATGAGAGGCCTGAGCTAGATCAGTTAAGGTTAATAACTTTGCTGAGTTACAGCAGACCCCCTTTGATAAGCTGACGAAATCTATGGACCTTGTTACCAGAAAAATACACATTCACAAATTTTTATGATTTCAAGGAGTTCATAGACCTAGGTTTAGAATTAAATGAGATTCTCTCTGAAGACAAAAAGACGGTGCAGGGAGGGGAGGAAAAAAGGGGGAAATGAGTGATACTTTTGTAAATCACCCCCTCTCCTCTGCCAGGCACCGAATAATGACTTCAATAAATATGTGTGTGGCCTTCATAAATTAATAAATGATTGAGAAAACTAACACAGCCAGCAGGGGGAGCTAAGCTCAGCACCACACCCCTCCAGCTTTCAGTATTAAATTTCGCGGCTGTGAGACAGGCAGGACAAAGATAACCAGGCCCCAAGCTCTTCAGGAATGCAAAGTCTCAGGTCCTTTCTTAAAATTCCAGAAGCTTGTCTGCTAGAGAATTTTTTGCCCGGGGGGTCACACAGTCCCTAATTCTTCAACTATTCTGGAAATGAAAGAATTACAGAAATGAGGGACAAAGCGAGGAGCACTGCTGGGAAGAGATGAACTGAACAAGCAGAAATCACAGTACTCCACACCTGAGGCCTGAGAGCAACATGAGAACTTCCTGCCTGCCCAGTTTGATAACCCAAGGGCTCTCACTGAAATATCATGCAGCAAAGGGAAAAATCAAATGGGGCTAGATCTATTTCTGATGAGTCCTTGGTCATGATTTGTATCATAATTTACTCCCCACCCCACCCTCCATCTGCTTCTGAAAACAAAAAGGTAGTCTCTGAAAGACTGAATTGACAGCCTCTGTGTTCATCTTTCAGTCTACTTGCTCCCCCAAATCAACCCCCGAGACAGAACTGCTATCCTCTCCCCTAGTTTCAGCCTCCCTCTAAACACTACACAAATAGTAGAAAAGGAGTTGGAGAAAATTGGTAGACAGAGCTGTCCAGGCCAACTGGCTGTGGATGGGGATATCTGCCTTAATAATGGGAATATTAAAAATCCAAAAAAGGAGATGTAGGCTTCATCTGCAGCATGTAAGACTTAGGTTACACAACAGGAAAGACTTCCTGAAGAGGTGAGAGTAGTCAAACACCAGAAGAGGTGACACAGGCTAGGGAATCTAAGGATAGGAGAACTCCTCTAATAATCTGATCTGAGGGAAAGCCTATTCTGTGCAGAATCAGCAGAGGCAGAATGTGAGGAGGCCCTTGCCAGTACAGATCTCTTATAATGTGCATGGACCCAACCTCCTAATCCAGCTTCATCAGCTGCCCATGGGCACTCTGCCTTCCATCTTCCTAGTTACTCTAGCATAAGTGGGTAGGTAGGCACTAATTCTTTACCCCTGTTCCATCCTTTATTTGCTTCTCTAGCTCCCCTTTCCATAACTAGTTTTCTTGTCAGTATCCTGACTCTAACCAAGTCACGTTGATGGAGTAAAGTAAAAAACAGTAGCAAGTATCTAGCTGAAAAAGACCCTAAATCTGCCACTAGGCTCCCTCAAATATCTGGATAATTGCATTCATCCTCTGCCTCCCAGGGAAGACCTGGCTTCTCAAGGGTCTGGCTTTCTTCACATGGAGGCCCCCTCCTCCTCTTTTGACCATGTGACAGCTCCCCCAGACCTCTGATATAATTTATACTTTGCCGGGGACCAACTCTTTCCCACCACTGTGAAGGAGAGGGAAAAAATATATATAAATACGTCGGAAATCTATAACGAGGTCTTCTTGGAGGGCAAGACATGGGGAGAGTTAGAAGCAGCGTCAATTGCTCTTTAGGGGTTTTAGTTCAAGCCGAGGTCTGCTTCCAGCAATCAACCATTAAAACAAGCCGGCCAGAGTAACAGCACAGTTTATTCTGATCATTTAATTTGAAGTGTCAATAAATTAAACTTCAATCAATTAAACTAGGTGTGCAATAACCCAGATGGACACCCCGACACCAACATAATCACAATAAAAATTTTTATGGTTGCCAGGGACCTCACTGGGGGCAGTGCTGGCACTGCTCGCGCCCTAGCTGAGAAATATATCTCCACAGAGCAGGAACGAGGAGATTGCTTCTCCTAACGAAATGGACGGGCCAGGCACCGGCAAGGACGCAGCTGGGAGAGGGGCACAGGGGACTGCCAGGAACGAGATGGGAGTGCTTTGGGGGCTTAATGTAATTGATACCTTTGCCCAGAGCAGGGGGAGGGGGCATTTAGGCCAAGTACCTCTACTGTTAGTGCCAAAAGAATTTAACAAAAGCCCCATTAAGATGATTCAGGAAGCAAAGGCCACAGAGCAATATCAACCTTTAAGAGTCACTGATGTATTCTGCATAGTTTCTTCCTCCATATATACACATACTCTTGTGCACTCTGGATGCCCTGATTTTTGAATGAGGCTTAGAATTCAGGATCTGGTCATTGTTTTAGGATAGAAATTTATTAAGGGGAGAGTAAGAATAAAATTAAGAAGTCTAGTCCAAAAAGCACTGGAAAAGCACTCAGAAAGTGAATCCAGAGAGGATTAGGAAAAATGAAACCTATGAGGAAAGATTTAAGGATCTAGACTGCTAGAGTAATTCAGTTTTGAGGAAAAAAGGGTAAAGAGGGGAAGGAGGAAGGGGATAAGTCATTATCTTTAAGATTCCATAAGTGATTAATGGAGAATGGTGACCTGCAGAGATCCCTCTCTATTCACAACTAAGAGAGAACCAGCAGAAGACAGCAGGAAAGAGGAAGCTGAGTCCAAAGATGCGGGCTGGGGGCATTATTATCAAGCACTGGGAATGGAAGGAGATGAAAAGAGACCTGAGAAAGATCAGACAAATCTGCTTGAAAGGTAGGGCTGGATTACTTAATTCAAGAAAGAAACTCACCCACTGTAAAGTACCTAAATGAAGGGAACCTATTGGTATTTAGAAATTCCCATAATCAGATCAAATTTCAAATGATGGTCCTTCTTGCCCCCCTCTAGCTTACTCTTCCCTTCTTCTAAATATCCTATGGCTATGTGTCTTGTAGAGGTGAGGAGACAAGGATATGCTTTGATCAGGTTTCCCCAGAGGGCCAGCCAAACCAGGAAACAGAAATGTGAGAGGAGGAAGCCTAAAGGAACTTTGGAAGGTACCTGCCCTCTCTAAGGAGTGGTTTGTTAAATACTATCCAGGCACAGTAAACTCTTTAGCTCAGCAGAGAGCTAAGGTAAAATCCAGGGAATTCCTTATACTTTTCATAACAAAGATGGTGACCTAAGAATTAGGGGATGCCGCTGAGTACACAGAGCGGATGAGATAAAAAGGAACAGTACAGAAGGGTGATTCTGAACCAGACGGAGCTAAATTTCGTGGGCCAGTATGTGAGGGTAGTGAGAAGAGAAATAAAAATTTAGGAAATACCACCTGATTCTCAACCACGGTTCCTCATCTGAACCACTGAATACTGAAAATTATTTAAATACTATTTTGTCACTTCTCCCAAGGATAGTACAAAACTAGTGTCACTGTGTAAACAGAGAAGCTGATCCATTACATACAATGACACCTTAGGGCATTAGGGCTTAATTCTCCCCTGGAACTCCAGTTGAGAAGGGCTGGAATGGTGAGAAAGGTACATAAATTCTTAATTGGGGGCCCAAAATATATTGAAAATAGTAAACAGCACACACACACACACACACACACACACAAATGTTGGGAAGGGCTGACACAGAGGAAGGAAAATACTAATTTAATATCCTAAGAACTCTGGTGACCAGCACAAGGACTGATACCTATTGGTACTTTGTCCCCAACAAAAGCTTTATATAACTGACAGTTGAAAGTACAATTTGGCATGTTGAAGATGTGGAAAGCCCATGATGAGATAACATCAGAGAGACACTTGGTCTGGGAGGATTAGGAGTCAAAAACTAATCCTAGTCTTGATCGTGCTTCCTTGAGGAAGCCCTTTGCCCTAAACCTTCGTTTCCCCTTACCCCATCAAACAGGTTCTTCATGACAAAGAATCAGTGAGGTTTCTAGAGCAAACTTCAGAGGTACCTGACCAGGTCAGCAAGGATCTGTGAATGCAGCATCTTAGGTATAGATTAAAATGGATATAAGGAAGAAGCAGGTTGAAACAGACTTCGCTGAGGAAGCAGAGACAAGAATTGAGGTAAGAGAAAATGTGAGAGAGAGAGACTTTCACATGTAACTCCCTCAGTTCAGCACTACACACAAATCCCTTGTTAAAAGGGCTCCTCAAGTAATATCACCCTCACTCCTTTACCTCTAGGCAGGCTCCCTTCTAAACAGATCTAGGGGGCAGTCTAAAAATTTCTTAAACTTCCAAAGAAACTAATTCCCTAGAATTTATCCCAGTCTGTTAACTGGTTAAGAATACTGGTTAATGGTGGGGGAGGGGGGGTGGGGGGATGAATTGGGAGATTGGGATTGACATATATACACTAATATGTATGAAATAAATAACTAATAAGAACCTGCTGTATAAAAAAATAAATCAAATAAAATTCAAAAATTAAAAGATATAATTCACATACCATTTACTCATTTAAAGTGTACAATTCAACTGTATTTAGTATATTCATAAAGTTATGAAACTCTCACTATAATCTAAGTTTAGAACATTTTTATCACCCCAAGGAAACCCCACACCCACTAGCAATCACTCCCCATCACTCTTCTCCTCCCACTAGCACTAGGCAATTACTAATCTGTTTTCTGTCTCTACACATTTGCCTAGTCTAGACATTGGATATAAATGAAATCATATACTATGAGGTCTTTTGTAAATGGCTTCTTTCACTTAGCATATGTTTTCAAGGTTATCCATTTTGTAGCGTGTATCAGTGCTTTATTTCTTTTTATTGCCAAATTGTATTCCATTGTATGGATATGTCACATTTTGTTTATCCATTCGCAAGGAGATGGACATTTGAGTTGTTTCCACTGTTTAGCTATTGTGATAAAGCTGCTATAAATATTCATGTGCAAAAAAAAAAAAAAAAAGAATACTGGTTAACTGCTTGGTACAGAAAATGTCTTTAATAAGATTTTAAAGCTTTCTACCTAGACTTAAACAATCCATATGATGGGAAGGAATTATCCCTATCTTTGCCATTTTGAAAGAGGGGAATTGAAACCTGTTATTCTCTTTTACCTGATGAGGATCTGGATGTGTACATGTGAAGAGCTGAAGGGAAAAAAAAAGGCCTAGAGTTCAACTCAATTAAGGAAGGAGCTGGGAGCTAAATCCCTACACCCACATATATATACGTTAAAATCCCCAAATTGAAAGGGGGGGGGGCGCTTTTTTGAGAGAAACGCTCTGGTTCAGTTCTAAAGAAGGGGTAATAGTATTTTATTTTTTTGAACAAGCGAAAAGGATCATATGGACAGGGGAGCGAAAAGGTGCCCTTTAGCCACCAAAAGTTTTACATAACCAGAGGAATAGTTGGCATCCCAGATCCTACAATAAGAATTCCCAAAGTTTAAATGAAGAGAGAAAAGGAGAACAGAATAACGAGTCCAGAATAAGGAAAAATATTCCACAATCCATGCTGACTCTATCAGGTATTCCAGAACTCTGATGGAATACTGATTCCTCATGATGACAAATCTACATAGCAGGAAGCCGAAGAAGAAAATAGCTTTTTTTGAAGGAATATGACGGGGAATTATCAACGGAGAGTCACACTGTGACAACTATCAGGAGGAGCCTATGATGACAAACACCTGCACTCTATTCTGACAATTTGAGGCGAGTTTGGAGTTTTGGGGAAACTCAAATCAGGATATCATCCACAATGATCATAATCAGAGGGAATCTGAAGGACCCCAATCCAGTACGCTCATGATCCTATGTGTCCTAAGGGCTCCATGTGCTCCCTTCAACTTTCCACTGACTCTGCCCTCTCCCCGGCAGAGCTTCCTACTCTAAACCGAGGCTTTAGCTCCTGCACTAGGCCACAGGCCTATTCCAGGGACCGGCAGAACGTTCGGACCCCGAGGATTACCCGGAACTCCCCTTTCTACCCCCTCCCACTCAGGCTGAACCCCGACTCCCGGCCCCTCTGGACATCGCAGCATCTCGGCCACCCCTCCAGCTCCTACCAAAATCAGCGCCTCCATCTTGCCCCGCAGCTGGTGCCGACGTGGAGCCGCAGAGACAACGCCGCCGCTGATTGGCCCTAAGTCCTCATTAGATCCCGCCCAGAATGAGGGTTATTGGACTCCCAGGTGTCAGCTATTACTTCATTGACCAATCAGTGTACTAGCTTACTTAGCGGAAGCAAGGTGTCCAGCCAGAAGGCGCAGATATTTGATTGTCAGTTTAAACACTCAATAAAACAACAAAGCCTCACTAATGAATGGGGCGGGAGGGTCAGTGGGGCGGGGTTGTTTCCATGGGGAATAGAGGAAGCGATTATTAATTTTCAATTGGCAGGGCTGAGGGCACATGATATCGTCGGCCGGATTTAGCAACTTTAATTCGCACTCCCTTTAGGGAGCGCTGTGTCTCTTTAGCCCTTAACACAGGCAGCTCTCGACAGAATCCTACCCTAATCCCCATCCAGAGCCTCCGTTAGGTACCTGATGTCCACGGTTGCTTTGGGAAACACTGCTAGCTCTTCCTTCAGACTCGCTCAGATCCCTCCAGCATACTCGCAGAAAGTCTGCACAGCCATAGAGTAAAGGCACAAGATGCCCAGCGTGTTATTTAGATAAACCAAGGCCTCTAGAGGTTGATTGCTAACAGTAACAATCTTCCCGAGGTGGAGTCCTAGACTTTGCTTGACCCAGGGAGTTTCTAAAAGCAGATTTTCTTTGGCCGGACGTGAAACGGGATGTTAGAGCTTTGGAGACTAGAGAGGGGAGAGTAGGAAGGACAAAGGGATAAAGAGTCCAGGATAAGGAAGGGTATAGGGAACAAGGTCTGCGGTTTTCCAGTAGGGACAAACCGTTGCAAAATGAGAAAAGAGAAGTTTACTGAATGCAGAGATTTCACAATAGGGAAGAATTTTGATGAAGTTTAGCTTTCCCCCACCCCTCAGTTCCTTGGTCCCTGACCCCCACTTAGGTCAGGGACACCTTCTATTGCATTATACTGTCCTCCAAAGGTTTTTGTGGGGTTTTTTTTTCTTCCATCTCTAAAAATTATGTCTTTAGGAACTCTCCAAGAAGAGCATCCAAACCCAGAAGTTTTTCTAATAATTTCAGAGCAGAGTCAGAGTGCCTAAGAGAAAAGTATAGAACAATACAAAACAAACTACAGAGCTAACATATGCTATGAAGGAAGATATATGATTTTCTGGTAAAGTTCCAGGTGACAAGCCCCAAATCTGGAAGAAGCAAGGGTATATCCTTTATCTATTCCCATGAGGAGTCATTCAAACATTTAGCATTGTGCCTGGAATCACAAGATAGTCCTTGGCTTGGCAGTTTAATGATAATACTAACATTTATTGACCACTTTCTATGTACCAGGCACATGCTAAATCTTTGAATACATTATTTAATATATTTTTTTAAAAACTTATGAAGTAGATGGTTATTACTCCCGTTTTACAGATGAGAAAAGTGGAGCTCAGAGCAGTTAAATAATTTACTTAGGCCATACAACTATTAATTGACAGCTATACATTTGGGCATAGGAGGTCTGGTTCTAAAACCATGTTCTTACCCACAATCCACTCCTCTGATCTGTGTTACAGCCTCCCTGTATCCCAGTCCTACCTGAAGTACCCTATACCAGATGTTCTATAGGGACCACAAGGAGGAAAAATATGTGATGTGGTTGGTTTGGGGGAGGGGGTTGGCTCCTCTTTCTTTGTGGAGTAACTGACAAATTTTAACAGTCAGACATTGTTCCAGAAGATGGCTGATTCTTAGCTCTCCAGCCTCTTGAGTAACTGTGCTGTGGAGGGAAGACAACTGGCTGGATAGGAGACATTAGTTCTTGTCGTGACTTTGCCTTAATAAAGTCCTTGTAACCTCTCTGGACTACAGCTGCCACTTTTGGAAAATGGGGAGGCTCAGACCAGAGTTTTTTTGGGTCCTACCTAGCGTTAAAACTCTATGGTTGGGCTTCCTTGGTGGCGCAGTGGTTGAGAATCTGCCTGCCAATGCAGGGGACACGGGTTCGAGCCCTGGTCTGGGAAGATCCCACATGCCGCAGAGCAACTAGGCCCGTGAGCCACAACTACTGAGCCTGCGCGTCTGGAGCCTGTGCTCCGCAACAAGAGAGGCCGCGACAGTGAGAGGCCCGCGCACCGCGATGAAGAGTGGCCCCCACTTGCCGCAACTAGAGAAAGCCCTTGCACAGAAACAAAGACCCAACACAGCCAAAAATAAATAAATAAATACAAAAAAAAAAAACAAAAAACAGAACTCTATGGTCATTGCTCTTCCTGCTTCCCTCTCCTCTTCACCTGGAAAACCTTTAAGAACCAAGCAAATGGAAAATGCATGTTGCCCTCCCCTTACTCTTTCTATATACACACATAGTATAAAATCATGTATATATGGTTACAAACAGTTTATTAAAAATATGTGGAGGGGGCTTCCCTGGTGGCGCAGTGGTTGAGAATCTGCCTGCCAATGCAGGGGACACGGGTTCGAGCCCTGGTCTGGGAGGATCCCACGTGCCGCGGAGCAACTAGACCCGTGAGCCACAACTACTGAGCCTGCGCGCCTGGAGCCTGTGCTCCGCAACAAGAGAGGCCGCGATAGTGGGAGGCCCACGCACTGCGATGAAGAGTGGCCCCCGCTTGCCGCAACTGGAGAAAGCCCTCGCACAGAAACGAAGACCCAACACAGCCAAAAATAAATTAATTAATTAATAAAAATTAAAAAAAAAAAAATTGTGGAGAAGACTGGAAGTAAATACACCAAAATGTAACCAGTGGCTGTTTTGAAATGCTGGGACTTTTGTCAATGTTTCCATATTTTCTTTTTTTTTAATTAATTTATTTATTTATTTATTTTTGGCTGCGTTGGGTCTTCATTGCCACGCGCGGCTTTCTCTAGTTGCGGCAAGCGGGGGCTACTCTTCGTTGAGGTGCGAGGGCTTCTCATTGCGGTGGCTTCTCTTGTTGCGGAGCACTGGGTCTAGGCTCACAGGCTTCAGTAGTCGTGGTGCGTGGGCTCAGTAGTTGTGGCTCACAGACTCTAGAGCACAGCCTCAGTAGCTGTGGCGCACGGGCTTAGCTGCTCCGAGGCATGTGGGATCTTCCCGGACCAGGGCTCGAACCCATGTTCCCTACACTGGCAGGCAGACTCTTAACCACTGCGCCACCAGGAAAGCCTAATTTTCCATGTTTTCCAGGTGTCCTAAAATGTGTGGGTGCTGGGGAATTCCCTGGAAGCCCTCGCACCACAATGAAGAGTAGCCACCACTCGCCGCAACTAGAGAAAGCCCGCGCGCAGACATGAAGATCCAATGCAGCCAAAAATAAATACATAAATAAATAAATTTTTTAAAATGTGTGGGTGTTATTTTAAAAGGAGAAAAATAAGCTATTTTTTAAAGGATAAAATCAATCAATATCCTCTCCCATGATGCCTTCCATGATATCCCCAGGTGGAGTTGGACACTTCCTCCTTGCTGCCATCCATGGCTCTGGTCATAGTCATGTTGTAATACATCAATCTAAGTCATCAGACTTGCCATCTGGGGCAGTGCTTTGTCCCATTCATTTTATTTCCTTAGCACCTAGCCCTCAAATCGTAAATACTCAAACAGTGTTTACTGAATGGAATGAATATTTGTGAAAATGCAAAATATAAAGAAGAATTAGCAATATCAAAGGGGAGTTTAGATTAAATACCAAATAAAGGGCACAGCTATTGAGAAGGAAGTGGTCCCTGGGGATTTGGGGGTGGCGATGTCAAAGTTCAGGAGAAGAGGAGGTGTTGAGTTAGGATTTGATTCATTCATGCATTGATGGAATGATAGGTAGGGTTTGATATGAACAAAGGGATAGAGGCTGGGATGTGTAAGAAAATTTTTTTCACTTTTTAAATTGTAAAATAAATTAAAATATTTTCATTTATTTTTATTAATAACATAAAATTTGCCATTTTAACCATTTTTAAGTGTAAAGTTCAGTGGCATTAAGTATATTCATATTGTTACACAACCATCTCTCCATCTCCAGAACTTTTTATTATCACAAACTGAAGCTCTGAACCCATAAGCAATGACTCTTCATTCTCCCTCCCCCTCCCCAGCCTTTGGTAACCACTATTCTACTTTCTGTCTCTATGAATTTGACTATTCTAGTACCTTACGTAAGTGAAATCATATAATATTTGTCCTTGTGTGTCTGGCTTATTTCACTTAATATAATGTCTTCACGGTTGTGTAAATCTTTAAGGGATTGATTTCATGGGACAGAGGATTCAAATAAAGATATAAGAAAGAGGCTGGAGAGGAAACTGGAAAGGTAGCCAGATTGTGAAACAACTTGAGTGTAAACTTAGGTAGCTGCTATAGTGCGACCAGATGATTGTGGGAGTTGGGACTGTTATGCTCTCTTGGGAAGTATTATGGCAATATCTTTTAAAATTAAACGTGGACACATCCTCTCCTAGAGAATTAAAAACACAGCCAGCACATAATGATACATACATAAGAACACTTATTGCAACATTGTTTATAATGGTAAAAAAAAATTATTGTCTATCAATAGGGGAATAGCTGAATAAATTATTGTACACCTGGACTGTAGAATAATATGCAGTTTATAAAAAAGTATGTTAGAGCTGTTGCATTTACCTGGAGAAATGGCAATGGCATGTTAAATGACAAAAATAAGTTGCAGAGGGAGACTTCCCTGGTGGTCCAGTGGTTAAGACCCTGCCCTTCCACCACAGGGAGCGCGGATTCGATCCCTGGTTGGGGGATCCCACATGCCGAGCAGTGAGTCCAAAAAGAAAAAAAGAAAAAAAAAAGTTGCAGAGGAATTTATGTGGTATGATTCCATTTTATTCATTAAAAAAGTAAGACTCTAATCATGAGTAAATGTTTCTTTCTATTCATTCACTCATTCAACAAATATTTATTGAATGCCATCAGTGGGCCAGCCTGTCATTCTGGGATATAAAACAAACAAGTATCGTGAAACTTGCATTCTAGTTGGGGAGCAGGAGCAGACAATAACCAAATAAATAAGTAAACTCTATAGGAGGTTAGGTAGTGATAAGTGTCATGGAGAAAATGAAAACTGAAAAGGAGGCTGGGGGCAATTCCACTATGTTGCACAATTTGGAGTGCTACCACTCACATTGTGGAGAAGTGCTCTCACTTTTTTTTATGGCCACTTTTTGGGGGGCGGGGGGAGCCAGCACCGCGAGGCTTGCAGGATCTTAGTTCCCCCCACCAGGGATCTAACCCACACTCCCTGAAATGGAAGCTGGAAATCTTAACCTCTGGACTGCCAGGGAAGTCCATGAAGTGGTGTTTCATTGTGGTTTTGATTTGCGTTTTCCTAATGACTAATGATTTGAGCATATTTTCATGTGCCTGTTGGCCATTTGGATAACCTTTAGAGAAATATCTATTCAAGACATTTACCCATTTTTTAATTGGATTGTTTGTCTTTTTGTTGGTGAGCTCTAAGAGTTCTTTATAGATTCTGGATATTAGACCCTTATCAGATATATGAGTTGCAAGTATTTTCTCCTATTTTGTAGGTTGTATGGAACAGATTTTAAGATGATTAATTTGACAACTCTGTGTGCGGGAAAGATTGGAGGAGAAATGAAAGGCAGTAAGACCGACTAGGAAGCCATTGCACTTCTTCAGTTTGCAGTGAACGCAAAATAGTAACAGTAGGAAAATGCCCTATTAAGGAGCAAATAACCTGGTGTAGTTTCAGGAAAGCATAATTCTATCAATATATCCAAAGCTCTAGCAGCCTAATCACTTAAAGTAAAATGGCTTAAGCCCTAACAAAATCAGACTCTAACCCGATCAATTCTAATAAAATGGCTGAAGTGAACATAAACAGAATCAGTTATATTAACTTGGCTGGAGCTGAAACCCAATCAACTGAATTGAACCTTGTCTTCATAGAAGGGAGAGATAATCTGCATAGAATTCTCCCTCTCCAACCAAAAAAAAAAAAATTTTTTTTTGTCCCTATTTCTCCTGCGATGTTTAGGGAAGAGCATTCCGTTTGGCCAAGTGAATATCTTATATATTTACAAAGGTGAGGGATGCAGTTCTATTAGCCATTAAAATTATCCAGCTAATTTGAATCACGTGTTCACTAAATGACCTTCTCATTATAATATTTGACTTCCAAAATAGTCAACTATTTCGATCAGTCAATAGAATTGCCTAGTCTACTGTAAGTTTTATGTTGAACTATGTAAATGAACTCTATGGCTTATATATCATGCTCTTTTAAGTTTAGTCATCATAAGTGGGCTCTCCCAAGATGAATTAATTGACCAAAATCAGCTTCTGGGAATTCACGCTGAGGTTCGGAACCTCTTAAAGAAAAAGAAAAAAACAAAACAAAACAATGTTTCTGTCTCTTGTCACTCTAACATAAACCTAAGTGTGGAAGGAACCATATTTCATGTCCTCAGAGAGAGATAGTGAGAGGAGTTTTTGTTGTTCTGTTTTTCCATTCTAGAATGGAACCAGAGACTCAGAAAAGTGATTCAAATTGCCTAGGGCCATACACAGTTCACAAGATTGACTGAAGCTGAAACCTAATCATTTGAATTATACTTTGTCTTCATAGAAGGAGATAGTCTGCATAGAATTCCCCTCCTCTACTTCCCTAGTGGCGCAGTGGTTAAGAATCCGCCTGCCAGTGCAGGGGACACGGGTTCGATCCCTGGTCTGGGAAGATCCCACATGCCGCGGAGTAACTAAGCCCGTGCACCACAACTACTGAGCCTGGGCTCTAGAGCCCGCGAGCCACAACTAGAGAGGAGTCCACGCACCACGACGAAGAGCCCGAGTGCTGCAACTAAGACCCAACGCAGCCAAAAATAAATAAATATATAATAATAATAATAATAAAAGATACATGCACCCCAATGTTCATTGAAGCACTATTTATAAAAGCCAAGACATGGGAGCAAGCTAAATGTCCATCGACAGATAAATGGATAAAAAAGATGTGGTATAGGGCTTCCCTGGTGGCGCAGTGGATAAGAATCCGCCTGCCAATGCAGGGGACATGGGTTCAAACTCTGATCCGGGAAGATCCCACATGCCGTGGAGCAATTAAGCCCGTGCGCCACAACTACTGAAGCCCGCACGCCTAGAGCCCGTGCTCCGCAACAAGAGAAGCCACTGCAATGAGAAGCCCGTGCACCGCAACAGAGTAGCCCCCGCTCACTGCAACTAGAGAAAGCCCACGTGCAGCAACAAAGACCCAACACAACCAAAATAATAATAATAATAATAAAAGATGTGGTATATAAATACAATGCAATATTACTCAGCCATAAAAAAGGATGAAATAATGCCATTGCAGCGACATGGATGGACCTAGAGATTATCATACTAAGTGAAGTAAATCAGACCAAGAAAGACAAATATATGATATTGCTTATAGGTGGAATCTTAAAAAAAATGATATAAATGAACTTATGTACAAAACAGAAATAGACCGAGAGACATAGAAAACAAACTTATGGTTACCAAAGCGGAAAGGAGTGGGGGAAGGGATAAATTAGGAGTTTGGGATTAGCATATACACACTACTCTATATAAAATAGATAACCGACAAGGACCTCCTGTATAGCACAGGGAACTGTACTCAGTAAAAATAAATTTTAAAATTTTTTAAATAAATAAATAAGGGAATTCCCTGGTGGTCCAGTGGTTAGGACTCGGCGCTTTCACTGCCATGGCCCGGGTTCAATCCCTGGTTGGGGAACTAAGATCTCTCAAGCCTCGTGCAGCCAAAAACAAAAAAAACCAAAAAACAAAGGAGATGAATGCAGTTCTATTAGCTGAGCTCTCTAACTCCTAGACCAGGGCTTGCTCTGCCTCTTGCTAAAGCAATCATAGATTGCTTCTACTCCAGCCGCTGCAGAATGGGAAACAGCACAAACAGCGGTAACCACAGACAGCAGTGTTGGCAGCTACAGCTTATGGCCTGGAGATGTGGGCACATGCCCTCTACAGGATGACTGGTGAGGACACCTCCCTCAAGTCTTGGGTGCTCAGTGGGGCACTCCCTGACAGTGAAGCAGGTCTTAAGGAGACAACAGAAGAAGGTAGCATCTTTCTGACCTAATAACAGTCTGGCTTTGTCTCAGAGGTGTAGGAAGTGTCTCCCCAACATACAGCTATGATGAAACTTAAGACGCAAAGAGGAAGCTTCCTGGGTTTATATAGCTGCTGTTTTCATCCAAGGGAATGTGTGGGGAGTTCTACCTGGATGAACTCTTAAGACTGCCACCTTGTGATTCAGCCGTACCTCTGAATTACTTTATCATTCTTCCTCATGACGGAATCCATGCAGTCGGCAGCACTTTGCTGTGGTGCAGAATTGAATGTTAGTTATGAACTCAGAGGAATCTACTTTTCTCAGCTCTTCACAGAGCTGAGAGGGGATGGCTTAGGAACAGGGATACTTCTTTCATCTTAATAAGGTAGAAGGTCAAGCATGTAGATGCAAGTAAGCTGGTAGATTTGGTATTGGAAAGATAGGGCAGTCTCATCTAATTGCATCTATTTTATCAATGAAATATGGGCAAGGTCATCTGCTGAGAGGGAAGTGGAGGGGGTGTTGGAGATTTTAGAAGAGAGAAAGTGTGAAATAGTTATTGAGCAGAGTAGAAAAAAGAATTTACTAGGGAACTATAGAATTATTTGGCAATGTTGAGTTTGGGGGGCATAAATTTGAAGTATACTAGTCAGCAAGATTCTGAGATTTCCTCCATCAATATTTAGCTGCCCAGGTATAGCTGTGGAGAAGCTGAATTGTTGGACTTAACCAGAAATGTTTTGTTTTGTTATGTTTTGTTTTGCTTTCCAGGAAAGTTCAGTGGAGACGGAGAGGGGCAAGGAAGTTTACAGTGTCTACAAGTTTATAGTTCTGGATATGAAGGGGAGTGGATGGATTATTTTAAAAATAAAATTAAAAATAGTACAAATGGTTTAGAGGTCCTTGAGGCAGGAGGGTATTAGGATGGGAGGAGGGGTGTTAGGGTATGAGAAGGAAAGGCAGATAGTAAACAGAGGATGGGTTTTTTTGGCCATGCCTCACAGCTTGCAGGATCTTAGTTCAAACCCAGACCCCGGCAGTGAAAGTGCTGAGTCCTAAACACTGGACCACAAGGGAATAGGTACTTTCAGTTTCAGAGGATTTTATCTGGATTGAATTGCTCCAGCTCACTCTTCTTTTCCAACCCTTGGTTTTCCCTTCTTCCTTCTTTCCATCTCTCCCCCCACCAGAGAGAGAGAAGCAATGAAGTCTGCTTTTCATTTCCTGTCTGGATGACTGAGAGGCTGGCCTCAGATGGATCAGTCTTCAGATGGATCTCTCTTTTTCTCTCTCTCCATTCTGGAAAAGGGAAGCTGATATTTGGGGGATGATGTGGCCCAGGAGCCCTTGACCTTCCTCCCCGTGGGTGTCTCATTCTCTGGCAAATGATCTCTTTGGGGAAAACAAGGCCAGAGACAGCAGCAGCCAGGCTAGGAATGTGGTTTCAGCTGCAACCAGAAAGAGCACAGACAAGAACCAGGGAGAGTGGGAGGCCCTGGTGTGGAGACAGCCTTCATGGGAAGAACTTGCAACACCAGAGAATCTGGGAAGTGGCCCAGACACACTGAGCAAATTAGACAACCCTCATCCTGGCTCTCCATCACCATACATGAGACTTGGGGAATCAAAGGGACCCGGGCTCACACAGTGAAGACAACCCCAGGATGCTCCCTTCTTGTTGGTTTGGCCCAGATGGTCACTCCAAGAGACTGGAAGCACCTCAGGAAAGCCCTCTGAGTCTTCCCAGGGGAGGCCAGACCAACCTGCCCCAGGGTCCTCGGAAGGAGAGGACTATCTGAGAACTTTGATAGGCAACTAGACTCCTGGCAGGGAGTGGGCCCTGAACCTGGTCACCATGACCTACCCTACTGTCCCAGGAAAGTGTGGAAAACTTCCCCTCCACCCAAACCTCCTTTTAGACCCCTGGACTTCCAGACTCTGTAACTGATCAAACCTTTATAGACTTTTCCCCCACAGCTATGTATTTACACATATTGTTTCTTCTTCCCAGAATTCTGTCCCCCACTTTTCTCCCTAGAAAATTCAGATTCTTCTTTTTTCAAGACTAGTTGAAAGGTTACCTCCTCCCTGAGGCCTTCATTGAGAAAGTTAGTGGCTCCTTTTCCTCTGTTTCCCCGAATGTAACTTATCCATTCTCATATCACATCACATGTTTATACATGTGTCTCTGCCCAAAGGCAAGGCTCACTCTTTTTTTTTTCAGTATTATTTATTTGAACCAATTTAGCACTTTATTCATTTTAGTTGGTGTGGCATTTATTTTACTTATTTATTTTCCCCATTATTATTATTATTTGGCTGCGTCGGGTCTTAGTTGCGGCATAGGGGATCTTTGTTGAGGCATGCGGGATCTTTTCCTTACAGCAACTGGTCTGCTCGGGTTTCTCCCTAGGTGTGGCACGGGCTCCAGAGTGCGCGGGCTCTGTATTTTGAACTGCGTGGGCCCTCTCGATGAGGCGCGCAAGCTCGGTAGTTGTGGCACGCGGGCTTAGCTGCTCCCGCCCCGGCGTGTGGGATCTTAGTTCCCCAACCAGGGATCGAACCCGTGTCCCTTGCATTGGAAGGCAGATTCTTAACCACTGGACCACCAGGGAGTCCCAAAACTCACTCTTTAGTCATCTTGGTATCCTCCAAATTTAGCAATCTGTTAAATACTCTATAAATATTTGTTGAGTGAGTGAGAGTATATTGTACTCAGAACTAGACACCTTGAGGTATATATAAAAAAGACAAAACATAAAATGCAACCCCTCACAAGAAATTTACCTATTAGTTAACAATAAGTTAATTTAATATATTTAATATTTATTTGATAATAATAGATGTACCATATATGTGCCATTTAATAGTGCTTACTATATCCCAGACACTGAATCACTAAATTAAACATACATACTCAGTTGTTAACTTCTCACAATAACATGTAAGGTAAGTATTGTTATTATCCCTAAATTACAGATGGGTAAAATTAGGCTCAGAGAGATTAAAGAATTTGCTTGAGATCTCAAAGTGACTGTCAGAGCCAAGATTTGAATGCAGGCATTTCTGATTCTAAAACTTGTGCTCTTCACCATTAAACTACGATGCTCGTGAAAAGTTTTGTATAATACTGTTTATGTCATCACTATTACAAGATAATATAACAAAACACAGAATCATATGGTTCAACTGGAAAAGAAAAAAAATTTTTTATATATTTATTTATATATTTTATTTTATTTATTTGGCTGCATTGGGTGTTCATTGCTGCGTGCAGACTTTCTCTAGTTGCGGTGAGCAGGAGCCACTCTTCGTCGTGGTGTGGTGGCATGTGGGCTCAGTAGTTGTGGCCTGCGGGCTCTAGAGCGCAGGCTCAGTAGTTGTGGTGCACAGACTTAGTTGCTCTGGGGCATGTGGGATCTTCCCGGACCAGGGCTCAAACCCATGTCCCCTGCTTTGGCAGGCGGATTCTTTTTTTTTTTTTTTTCCAATAGTGGCTTTAGGGTTTTTTCGTTTTTGTTTTTGTTTTATAAAGAAGGGAGTCATTATTTTTTAAAGTATTTGTTTATTTATTTATTTATGGCTGTGTTGGGTCTTCGTTTCTGTGCGAGGGCTTTCTCTAGTTGTGGCAAGCGGGGGCTACTCTTCATCGCGGTGCGCGGGCCTCTCACTATCGCGGCCTCTCCTGTTGCGGAGCACAGGCTCCAGACGCGCAGGCTCAGTAGTTGTGGCTCACGGGCCTAGTTGCTCCACGGCACGTGGGATCTTCCCGGACCAGGGATCGAACCCGTGTCCCCTGCATCGGCAGGCAGATTCTCAACCACTGCGCCACCAGGGAAGCCCTGGCAGGCGGATTCTTAACCACTGTGCCACCAGGGAAGTCCCAGAAAAGAAAATATTTAAACGAGGTTATTAATTCTCTGGTACATATAATAATTGCAAAAGGAGTTAGACAAGAGAAATATGTGTAAGTGTTGAGGTAGCCAGAGAAAACGTTGTGGAGACGGAACTTGAACTGAGCTGGGTCTTGGAGAGTAGATCAGAGGAAGGGATCCAACATTAATGTCCTTTGTGTATAAGCACTATATGTACATTGTCTCATCTGATCCCTAACAAGAAGCTCTGTTCTCCCCAGTTACCACGGGGAAACCGAGGCTCAAGGAAGCTATATAATTTGCCCAAGTCCACACTGCTAAGTGTGAGCTGAGACTCAAACCCAGATCTCTTTTCCACTCTACACTGCCCCTGGTTGGTAAAAAGGGCCAAGGAGAGCATTCTGGTGCAAGGGAGCAGGAGGAGCAAAGATAGGAGGCTGGAATGAGCAGGATGCCTGTTTAAAGGAGGAAATAAATAGTCAGGCATCAAGCCTTCCATCCTCTAAGGAGCAGAGGGTGGGACTTCCTAGGCAGCTCCGCCCACTGCAGAGGATTGCAACAGGGTGGGGTGGGGGTGGGGGTTTTGGGGTTGCTGGAAGGTGACTGAAGCCCATAAGGCTGGCACTATGCCCATTGTGTGGCTACAACTGGCCCCGCCCAATAGTGCTGGGGTGGGAGAGCCATGGCCCCAGAGCTAGTTCCTGGAAGTCTACCACCCCTCCCCCCCAAACACCGCTGCATCCTGGTCCTGGTTCTCTCCCAGAACCAGGCTGCCTGCTGGCTTCAGTTCTGTCCCAGGTATCTCTCCACCAGAGTCTGGCTTCCAGATAGACTGTTCTCAGTTCCCAAGCCCCTGAGGCACTCTGGCGTCCAGCTTTCTAAGCTTCTATCTCCTAATAATAACAGACTCACTTTCTTATTGATCTCTTTTTATCTTCCCCAAAACTCCTTTTATCTTCTCCAAAACTCCAATATCTCCATTTTCCCCGGTGAGGAAGCAAAGCTCAGAAAGGTTGAGTTGCCCAAAGCCACGTAACCCGTGAATGCAGGGACTCAAGTCCAGGGTTTAAGGTTCAAGATCTGATCCTCCCTCATTCTACTCTACACCATGCAATCTACTGTTCTCTCTAGATTTAGAATTAAGCTCCAGGGGTTATTTCTTATGGACTATCCTGGACTCGTTTATCAGCCTTCATCTGTTTTGGATTCAGTGCGGGGCTCTGCTAGCAGGGCATAACTCATAGTCGCCCCGGTCTGGGAACCTCAGTCCTACCCAACTCTCTGGACCCTTTTGGCCTGAGAGTGGGGCTCAGTGTCCTCAACTCCTGAGTCAATCCTCTAAGAATTCTTATCTGTGGAAAGGAACCTCTTCAAAGACTTTTTTATCCTATCCTCACCCAAACCAGAACACAAGGAAAAACCAGTGGATGGCTTAGGAGATCTGTCTCCACCATCTGGGCCTCAGTTTATATCTCCCTTTTCTTACTTTAGTAAGAGGGGCCTCACTATTCCCTGGTCCCAGACCCCCTCCAACACCTCCCCCAGCCATCCGGGGTAACCGCCGGGCTCTGCAGCCTAGGATAACGCCCAGCCCTCCCTTGCACCCTGTGGCTGCCTCCCTTTCCGTCTGTTGAGAGAGGAAGCCAGGGGGTGGCGGGTGCAACCCTGCAGGGCACTGATAAAAGGGCCAGCCCTGCCCCCGCCCCCTGGGGCCACTGCGGTCAGCCCAGCAGGCAAGCAGGCTAGGCAGCCAGCTCCTCCGGGACCTGTGGCCCTCCCCAGGTTCCACCTCTACCCACCCCACCCTACTCGGGAAGCTGGTTGCATAACGCAGTGGGGTGTTTGGCAACATTGCTTGTGGCTTGCCCTGATGCTGGTGGTGGTGTGTGCACACGCGCTGGAGTGAGGGTGGGGTGGATTGACGGGGGGTGACAACAAGCCAGCCTTTTGGGGGTGCGTGAGCAGCACAGATGGAGAATGGCATAACAGTAAAGATATGTGGTCATGTTTTTCTCCATATTCTGTCTCTGCTGCCTTTGCTGAAGCAGGAGAATCTTAGGTATCCTATCTTAGGGATAGGAAAATCTTAGGTATCCTGGCTTGCCCAGCCACAGACACTATCCAACCCATTCAGGCTCCTAATCCCCTGCTAATCTTACATCAAGCAAAAGAGATTTAAGATAGAAGGAGGTTGACTCTGGACCTCAGGAATCTGAGAGGAGGGAGCTAAAGGAATCATCCGCACCCCTGAGGGCTATAAAGAGTGTTCTGGAGGCAGGACAGAGCCTGGGAACCGCAGTAACAGACTCTTCCTATGGGAGGGGAGTGGGGTGAGGTGGGAGAGACACCCTGGCCCGTCGCCTAAATGAAGGCTGTCTGTTCACTTAGCTCAGCCTGCACGACCATGTCTGTCCCCGCAAACAAGTAAACTGCTTCAAACACATCTATGACCCGCACAAGGGATGAAATACAACTTCCCTAGTTTAACTTTCAAGACTTTACTATCTAGCCCCAGTCAAATTTCCCAGGCTTATCTTTTACTACTTCCTACCCCACACCCCATCCTAGGAAACCCAAAGTACTCCTCTGTGTTTGATGCCCCTATGTCTTCACACCTTTGCTTGGAATACCCTTCTCCCCTTCTTTTCCTGGTAAACCCTGAGTCATTCTCCACAGCCCAGCTCAATTGTCGTCTCCTCTGTGAAGCCGGCTCTGAATTTCACCAGCAGCAGTTCAGCTCCATAGCACATTATATAGACCTTTATTACTGTAATTCCCTGCCTAGGCTGTTAATGAGGACACAGACTCTGTCTTATTCATCTTTGTGTTCCTGGAGTGAGAAACGTGGTAGATACACAATAAATATTTGTTGAATGAATGAATGAATGAATGAATGAGTAGACACTCAGTAAATATCCATTCATTCATTGGACAACTTGTGTTATCCATAGTTGTATCTGCAATGCCACAAATAGCGTCCTGAACTGGTAGCTTTCATTCAGTAAATGTTTGTTCACTAGCAGTAGCCTGATATCATTACTGAATCAGTCACAAGTGTGACTATCTCCACCCCTCATCCTCGCTGAGGGGCCCAAATAAGTATATAAATGAGAAAGCTATCTGAATGCTCATGTATGTGACCCAGATTCATACCCAGGTCATCAAGAGATTCTGAACCCGCTTGTAACATGTAATGAAGCCAGGGGTCACCTCCTGCCCTACACAGATCATGCCTGTAGAATTATGATCTCCTGGGATGGGGATGGAATTCAAAACATTGAACCATGGGTTTGGCATGGGTGTTGATCAAACCCACACACACAGGCTGCAAGGAGGCTGCAAAGAGGCGGGTATCCCATTGCCTCTTGAGTTGCTTGGTTGGGTTATTGGGTTGTGGGGTGGTCCTGAGAGAGAACCGGGGTGGCTGACATAGTGGTGGAATGGTGGGGAACACTTGGAAGACTCCCAGAAGCTATTCTTCACCAACGGGGACAGAATATTTTCATTATTTTAATAGTGAACGCAACCCTATAAGAGAATGCTGGCTGAATGCCAGCTCTGCCTTAGGGTGGCACCTGCCTGCCTCCCCAGTCTTTAACTGTTTCCAATTTAACTTGAACATCATAAGAAGAAAAAATAGAAAAAAGGTGTAAGCTGCAGCTATAAGGAGTGAAGCTAGACATAGGAAGGACTTTCCTTAGAGCTGAAAACCACTAAAAGCTAGGAGGAAGCAAGACTTTTCTCCTAGTCTCTGGAGAGAGATCTGTTTGGCTTGGGACTTGGGTTGTGAGTTTGAGGCAAATGGATGAATGAGTGACTTCTGGGGTGTACTTACTGGCCTGCCCCAGAGCTGCCGTGGGTGCTGGGGGATGGACCTGATATCCTACACACGTGTCCTGGTCTGTCCAGTGTATGTGGCTGCCATGTGGCTGGGGTGCCTTGCCTGGAAGAAAGGACAGAGGGCATCTAGGGTCCCCTTTAAGGGAGGTGAATAATGTCCCTGCCGGGAGCCTCCCCCACCCCCAACTCCCCTCACACACTGACAACAAACCTGTCCAAGAAAGAGGCCTTTGTCCTAGGACATCTGAGGCTGCAGGGGGAGGGGAGAAGGCTACAGGTGAAAGGACACATCAAAGCAGCTGGCCCCTCCTCCCCCCAAAAGCTCCCCTACCCCTTGCCCAGAACCCAGGCTTTCCTGAAATAAAAGCACTGCCCTGAATGCCCACCTGCCTAACAGCTGGGATGCTAGACATCTGGTCCTTTTCTTCAGCTGCCCTCCACCTTGCCAGGACTCAGTTTCCTTGTCCCTAAGAGAGTCAAGGGGGCAAAGGGACGGAGGTTACAACTTGTATAAAGTCTGGAGGTCACTCTGCCACGGATCATCAGGTTGGAATCCATCAGATGCATGGGAGAAACACAGAGCTGGCTGGACTCCTGGGCTCAAAAGGAGGGCTGGGAGAGGCTTGGAGCCATGTGTGCCCCCGCTGGCTGGGAGCAAGGTGGGGGCGGGGTGTGGGCAGAAACCACACCGGGCTCAAGTTTCCTCTCTTGGCCAGAAGGGGCAGGAGGAGAGGAGGGCCACGGGGAAAGGGGAGGGTTGGAGGCAGGACGGAGAACTCAGGCTGAGGGCTTCAGAGAGGAGGCTGGTGTGCCGGCCCCTGAGGTCCCCTCACTCGGCCCGAGCCTACACTCTGGGCGCTCAGCGATGGCCTGGGGGCAGGGCACGGCCCTCCCCGGTTCTCAGAGGTAGCAGGGATCCTCACCCAGAAGGTGTCAGCCCAGGCCCAGCCTCCCCAGAGACAGCACCCGGAGCCACATCTCTCTCCTCACCCTGCTTGGACCCTGCCACAGGTGCCTGAGGGGCAGGGTGGGAGGAGGATTCCAGGGGAATCCAGGGGCAAGCTGGGGAGGTGAAGGAGGCAGCGGGAGAAAATAAGCAACTTGCTGTGCATTCCTAGATCTCAGACCTTTCCAGGCTGCCCCTGGTTTGGGAATTTGACATCTTTGGGAATTTCTCTGGGAGAAGACCTAGATGGCTTCTTGAGCCCTCTGGGATTCTTGGGGTGAAAGGCTATGGATGGGGACCAGATAGTGGTCCCCTGAGGCACGCCTGAGGGGCTGGGGAGTGACACTGAGTAACCCTTCAGCAGGCTGGCTGCTCTGGGGCAGCCAATAGACTCTCAGGTATATGGTACCATCCTTTCCCCTACTCCATTCTATCCCGCTGCCCTGTCCAGCCATCTGGGAGGTTTGGGGAAAGCTGAGGAATCCGAGACAGTGGATGCCTGGATTGCTGGGTAGTGTCGTTGCAGCAGGATGGGCTGCTAGGGGTAGGGCGTGCTGAGTTCTTGCCTCCCTTTGCCCGTTCTCTTCTCTGGGCCTAGGGCAGTAGGGATCAGCTGGAACTGGAAGGGAGAGGAAGGCATCCCACCCCAGCATAGTTTCTTCTGACTGGAAATCTTGGCTGCTTGGGAGGTAGAGGGCTGGGAAACAGTGGAAGAGAAGAGGTCAGGTATCACATCTGCTGGGGCTGAGATTCTCTAGTCACTGGCCCCCGAAGGACTGGAGTTGGGGGTCTAGTGACCAAGTGACAGGATGGCAGAAGCTTGTCCCTCTCTCCCTTGTTCCCATGCACCTGTTTGAGTCATGTATGCCCCCAGGAGACTGAATCTTACTGTGATCAAATCTCCCCCCCACTACCCCGCTCACTCTCCCTCCCCACCTCTCCCCCCAGCCCCTTTTCCCTCCATTCTATTTCTTTCTCTCACTTCTGTGTGCCTCTCCCTCCTTGGGCATTCTTCCTAATCTTTCTAAATAGGCTGCTCATCTGCCACACCACACCCCAAGTTTTATTGATCCCTCCCCATCCTTTCCCTGCCTCTATTGACACCTGGAGAGGAGGGGTTGTCTAATAAGCCTCAGAACACGGTCCCAGAAAAACAACAACAACAGGGTCCCAGAGGTGAGCCCTTTCTCTGTCTCTCCCCCTTGTCAAGGTGTTAGAGCCCTGGGCTGCAGATGAGGCCAAATACCTTCATTTCCCCAGCATCCCTCCCCAGATGGTCCTCATTCTGTGTCCCGAAACATAAAGCTCCATGTCATTCTGTGTGTGCTCAGGGATTGTGATAAGTTCTTTCTGGGTAATCCCATCAGGATGAGAGTAAAGAGGGTGGGTTTTAGTCCCTGGAGGTGGTGTCCATCCTACCTGATGTGCAATGTTGGGGAGCAAGATGCCTGTGTGACCTCAAAGTGTGGGCTAAACTGGAAAGTGGGAACCGTCTGTTGTAAAAGAAAAGGGACACGGGGAGGCATGTTCCACTTTCCCAGTAGCTCTCCAGCTTCTGTACCCTCTGTGATGTTCTATTTGATCCAGTTCTGACTATACCCTCCTTCCTGAGCTATACCTCTGGCTGCCAGCCCCCTGGCCCATCTTCAGGAAGGTAGACTCCTAAGACCTGTTGAAGGTAGACTTCTTGACCTTGCTTGTTGTATAGACCTTGCTTGTTGTATAGACCTTGCTTGTTCCCACCACCCATCTCTGAGTGTCTAGGGAAAAAACAGACTACGCCTTTTTGGCCTGGTGCAAACTTGCCACTGCACCAGAGAGCTGGTTGGATTTGATCCTGAGGTTCTCCTTAACTGCCTCTTTCCTAACCTCCCGCCTCCCCCAGCAGCCCTTCTGGATTCTCATTTCCCTGTCCCAGGGTGAGGGGAAGATTAAATTCCTGGTCTTTATGAGGAGGGGCTGATATCTAGTCTCAGAGACTAGGGCAGCCTAGAACCCAGCCTTGCCTGGATCAAGGGTGTGAAGCTAGGAGAAGTCTGGAGATTACTTGCCAGGTGCTCTTCTGGCTTTGCATTCTTTTAAGTCCATATGGTTGGACCAGTTTAGTAGTTTTCAAAGTAGGGTGGGCCTCTGGCATCAAAAACACCAGGCCACTTGTTAAAATGCTGATTGCTGGGTACCTGCGCCTATGAATTCAATTCGATAGGTCCAGGGTGGCTTTCAGAATTCTGTATTTTCACAAGCACCCCAGGTGAATGCAGGCCACAATAAAGTTTGTGACTGCCTGAGGCAGATGCAATCTACTGCAAGGAGGTTCTCCAAGTCTGTCCCCATTTAATAGGAGAGTCTGAATAAGAAGCGATTTGCCCCAAATCATGCATCTGGAAGGCCAGAGAACCTGGTCTCCTGCCTCCTAGGGCAGGATCTTTGTACTGCACCTAAGAGTCAGATCCGGGAAACTATGAGAGACAAAACGGGATGTGTGCATGTGTGTGTGTGTGTGTGTGTATGTGTGAAGGACTGTGAGGCAAGAGTCATTGTCCCTGCCCCCTAAACCCCTTCTCCATTCACTTTGCCTTTGGGCAATTTCCGCCAGAACCTGGGTGTGGGAAGGTGGGGTTCCGGTGTTGAAATGGCATCCTGGACAGACATAAACACCCCACCCTCTGCCCACTTGCCAAGGGCCTGTGCCTATACCAACTCCCAGCTCTGGGGATGGCAATATAACAAGGGTTAGGGTTAGGGGGCAGGGGCTAGGGGAGATCCTCCTTCGAAAGGACAATTTAAAGTTCTCACCAGTTTTGTGGTGAGTCAAAGAGTGGATCCCATATTAAATAGCTGTGATAGGCCAACCTTGTGGTGATCTAAGGTCATCCAGTCCTATGCTCTGTCCTTCTATAAGTCTCCCTCACCCACCCAGCCTGCCTGCCTTCACTTACATGGCAAAGGTAGGGTGTGGTGTCTGGCCCTAAGAGATCAGGAGGTCCCTCCCACATCTACTTGAAGTCTCTTGCCGAAGGCAGGGAGAACAGATGAGAGTGAGATGGGTGTCAGGGAATAGGGAGGTGGGATGAGGAGAGAGGTTGAAAGAGAGGAGAAGATGAAGGTGGGGTGAGGGGTTGCTGAGAATGTTGAGCTATCCAAGCAGAGAGGGACCTCCAAGTTCAATTTGTCTCACTCCCTGGTTTTACAAATGAGGAAACAGAGGCTCAGAGAAATGTGATGGCTTGCCCAACATCATGCTGCTGCTCTGTGGCAGAGCTGCAGCTAGAGCCCAGATCCAAAGAAAAGGGGCTGGAGGGAAGTGTGTATTCAAGCCTCTAAAGAAATATTCCTTAGAAGAGAAAAGAGACTGAGATGCAGGACTTCCCTGGTGGCGCAGTGGTTAAGAATCCACCTGCCAATGCAGGGGACGTGGGTTCGAACCCTGGTCAGGGAAGATCCCACATGCTGCGGAGCAACTAATCCCGTGAGCCACAACTACTGAAGCCCGTGCGCCTAGAGCCTGTGCTCCGCAACAAGAGAAGTCACTGCAGTGAGAAGCCCGCGCACTGCAACGAAGAGTAGCCCCCCTTCGCCGCAACTAAAGAAAGCCCATGTGCAGCAACGAAGACCCAATGCAGCCAAAAATAAATTAAAAAAAAAAAAAAAAAGAGTCTGAGATTCCACAGAAAGAGTTGATTGATGTCGACCGCCAATAGAGTCTCGGCGTATGGAGACATGGGAGCAGGACTGGGAAGGCGCCTGGAAGGTGGGATAGGCTAGTAGAGTCGGCAACTCTAGTTACCAGACCTGACTCTGCTATTTATCAGCTTGAGTCTCAACTTCTGAATGGAACTTACAGGATCTCTGTGGAAATCAATCTCATAAACGAGTGCTTATACACCACCAGCTCGGTTCTCCACAAATGCCAAATAAGTCTTTGCTGTGGTTATTATATGACCTTAGGAGAGAAAAGACCCCTGGTTGTGTGGAGTGGTGTATAGCCAAGATGACCCTGTGGGACACAGGGCAGAGGTCCAGTGTCTCCAGAGACCATTCCTCCTCTGCTGCCTGCTGCTGATAAACCTCTTATCTGGCCCAGGCAGGGGAGCCCAGGGCCTGGATAGGAGGAGAGGGCAGGGCTGCTATCAGTCACCAGGCCTGGGCCATATCTTAGAGAAGGGGAGGGGCTGTCTGCTTGGCTCTTCCCACAACACACTCCTTGGGGATCCCCAAGCACTCGCTCTCATCTTGGAAAGAAAAGACTGAGATCCTAAAAGTGAGGGCAGAGGAGGAGAGCAGGAGTGATCCTTGATGTTGCTGCAGGAAACAGGAAAAATAAAAAACACTGGATGATGTGACTTTTGTCCTGGCCAGTGATACAGTTTTGAGGAGTAAGAAGTAGGGGAAAGAGAAGGCATCTTGTCTGAAACGAAGATAAAAACCTACTGTGCTCCCAAAGGAACAGCCTACAGCCATAGCAGGTGAGATAGAGACAACACGGCAGAAAAAGGCTTCCTAGCTTAAGGAGTTTGTCCGATGAGTACAGCATGAATGGGGGTGGGGTGGAGCGGGGAATGAGGCATCTCCTTCCCTCAGGTGAAGCTGGAGGGAGCCTCTCCTTGGAGGAGGACAAAATTGCTGACCTGTGGCAGGAGAGGCCCTAACTCCTGTTTCTCCTTTCACACAGATTGCTGGGACCATTTGGGCTTTCGGGACCTTGGACCAGGCCCTGGCCCAGTAGGATGCCCCCGTGTCCTCCCCAGCAGAGCAGGAACAGGGTGACACAGTTGCCCACTCTGGAGCTGGGTGAGATGGAATTGACTTGGCAAGAGATCATGTCCATCACTGAGCTGCAGGTGAGTGGGGTTAGGGGGCAGGGGTGGGGGGAGGGAAAAGCAGAGAAACAGGGAGTCTGGCTGGGACTGAGGCGGGGGGCTGGAGCAAGCAGAGCCCAGGGTCTCAAGATGGAAATGTTCCAGGCACTGTAAAAGGAAGGGCTGGAGTCAGAGGGCGATCTGGTTGGAAGACCAGAGCGTTGAGGGGGAGGGAGTGTGGATGAGCAGGAGATAGGAGTGGTGGGGAAGGAAGGATCTGATTGGGGGTGTAAGCTCTCTTGGCATTCACTCTGCTTACGTCTCTCTGCCCCACCTCCTGTCCCGCCTTCCCTTCCTCACCTTCTTCTGTTCTGACCTCCTCCAATCCTGCCCATCTTCTTCCCTCATTTCCTCCCCCTGCCCTCAGCAGCGGGGGGCCCCTTTCCCTCAGGTAGCAGAGCTGTAGTTCTGACCTTGGGAAGGGGGGTCAGACTATGCCGGGGTCCTCTCCTCCTGCTAGTTGGACAAAGGGGTGTCTGTTGGCCTAACAATGATGCCTTTGTCCCCAGCTGGGCTGGAGCAGGGTGGCTCCCCGATGTGGGTTGGGGGCCCTTTTCCAGCACGTTCTCTCCTCTTCTCTGCACCTGGGCAGGGACAGAGGGACTGAAGGGGAGAGGGCAGAGCTTGTGCCGGCTCCCCAAGGTAACTCTCAGCCCCAGACCTGGCTCTGTGCCCACCCCCTTCTCTTCCCTGCCACCATGCCTGGGCCCTCAGGATCTGCCCTAAGCCCTCTTCCCACACAGCAGCTCCCTCTGCTGGACACCCAGGGCATGGCCAGGGTCTGAACTTGACCCTTTGACCCTAGATAGCGGCAGCAGGAAAAGGGTTCCGAGGGTCATCCTGGAGACACTCCTTGTCTTCCTGAAGGAAATAAAGGGACATGAGCCATTTCAATACAGTAAGAACTTCTCCTGAAGAGGAGGGGATTCCATAATTGTTGCGTGACTTCTTGTTTAAGCCGCTTTCCTCGTGAACGAACTGTATCACAACTTTGCCAGAAGCTTTCAATGATACTCAGCACCGTTCTCTTCCCTTGTGATTATCTCACTGGGTCTTTCAGCGGGACCCAGCTTTGTTCTGAGAGAGAGCTGGTTTCTTTTCTTCCTCAGCCTGTCTCCAAACCTTTTGGTGTCTTTTCTTGCAGGGCCTAAACGCTCCAAGTGAGCCATCCTTCGAGACCCCAGCCCCATACCCTGGGCCCCCGCCGCCTCCAAGTTACTGCCCCTGCTCAATCCACCCGGAGGCTGGCTTTCCCCTTTCTTCACCAACTTATGAGCTCCCAGCACCCACATCTCATGTCCCAGACCCCCCATACTCCTACGGCAACATGACCGTACCAGCCTCCAAGCCACTGACCCTCTCGGGCCTGCTCAGTGACCCCCTCCCAGACCCCTTGGCCCTCCTGGACATTGGGTTGTCAGCGGGGCCATCCAAGCCCCAAGAAGACCCAGAATCCGACTCAGGATTATCCCTCAACTATAGTGACGCTGAATCTCTTGAGCTGGAGGGGACGGAGGCTGGTCGGCGTCGCAGCGAGTACGTAGAGATGTACCCAGTGGAGTACCCCTACTCACTAATGCCCAGCTCCTTGGCCCACCCCAACTATGCCTTGCCACCTGCCGAGACCCCCTTAGTCTTAGAGCCCTCCTCGGGCCCCGTGCGGGCCAAGCCCACTGCACGGGGGGAGGCAGGGAGTCGGGATGAGCGTCGGGCCCTGGCCATGAAGATCCCCTTCCCTACGGACAAGATTGTCAACTTGCCAGTAGATGACTTCAACGAGCTGTTGGCGCGGTACCCGCTGACGGAGAGCCAGCTGGCACTAGTCCGGGACATCCGAAGGCGGGGCAAGAACAAGGTGGCCGCCCAGAACTGTCGCAAGAGAAAGCTGGAGACCATCGTGCAGCTGGAGCGGGAACTGGAGCGGCTGGGCAGTGAGCGGGAGCAGCTCCTCCGGGCCCGAGGCGAGGCCGACCGGACCCTGGAGGTCATGCGCCGACAGCTGACGGAGCTGTATCGTGACATTTTCCAGCACCTGCGGGATGAGGCAGGCAACAGCTACTCCCCTGAAGAGTATGCGCTGCGCCAAGCTGCTGACGGGGCCGTCTTCCTGGTGCCCCGGGGGACCAAGATGGAGGCCGCAGACTGAGCTGGCCGGAGGGGTGGGACTGATGATGGAGGTTTCCTTCATTCTCTTCTGATAAAGGTACTCCCCAGCCGTGAGGCCCAGAAGGAGCTGAGTTCTGTAGACCAGGAGGGACCACAGTGGGAAACCTGGCATCTGGAAGGTCCAAGGTGTGTTTCGTGAGGCTTGCCTGGAGGCGAGGATGTGAGGGCAGGGCTGGAATCTCTCTTCCGTGATTCAGTTTCCCAGGTCTCCAATCTCTTGTTTGAGCTTTGGTATATAAAGCACTCTACAGAAATAGCTTTCTGCTGTGTCTTCCTTCTCGAGGGAGGGTGATGAAAGGGGTGCTCCTCGGAGCTCACTGCCTGTTGGTGGCAGGGAGGTAGTTCTGCTGAGCTTGCTTCTTTCCCCTACGGCTCTGTATGAGGACGGGACACATGACGACACTTGGGCCTGAGCAGTGTGGTATCTACCACCTTCACTCCCCTTCTCAGAGCCAGGGGCCATAGATGATTTGAGGAACCGCACCTTCTCAGGTGGCCCCCTACTTATAGAGTTGAGATTGATTGCTGCCAGAGCTGGCTGGACCCTCTGTGAGAGGTCCCTGAGTGTTAGGCCACTCCTTTCTCAAACTCTGGGGCACTGGAAATCCTAGAATGCCCACAGGCCGTTTTCCCCTCCTCGTGCCTACTTCTACAGGACTCCCTCAGCCTGGGTCCTGATATGCCAGAGCTCTCTCAGAAGACTGAGTGAGCTGCTCTTGATTGGAATGAGAGAATTTGATTGGACACCCAAGTTTCAGGGGATTTCACACCCAGGTCTGGGTAAAGTCTGCTCCACAGCAGAGCACAGTATGCATTTCAGTGAACTCTTCCATCTCCCTGGTTACATTAGACAGATGTTACCCAATTCTTGTTTTGGTGCCTCCGCCCCCCTTTCTAGATCCTTGAAGATCTAGGGCCTTATTTTTTCTTAGAACACAACTAGGTTTCAGAATCTTAGCCACACGGATCAAAGTCCAGTCAAACCTCCACACACCATCTCCTTGCTTGGAATTGGGGTGGTTCCCAATCTTCCCAATCAGTAAATTATATAAATTACCTCTGGTGTATTTTGTTTCTCTTTACACTTCTATTCAATTTTACTAGTTCCATTTCAATACAGAAACCATACTTCCAAGTTTTGATATTCATTACAGTCGTGAGACAAAAAAGCAGACAGAAGTGATCAAAGTGGAATCTTCATGCCTACAGATTCAGAAAAAAAGTGGTCTCTAGGGAATGAAAGCTTCCTATTCCTAATAGATCTGAAGACAGTCCAACCTGTCAACTTTCTCAAAAACCTGAACACGTGGGATCAAGTAGTAATGAGATTAGTTGTCAAGTAGTGAGATTAGTTGTTCAATTTGATTAGTTTGCTTAAGGGCTATCAGAATGAAGTTTTTCATTCTAACCAAACTCACAAAGATGGTTAATTCACAGGCAAATTTAAACATTCATTCAACCAATATTTACTAGGCACCCAATAAGCTTAGGTATCATTCTAGGCATTGGAGGTAGTGAACAGGAGACACTTCTCATGGAGTACACCGTAGCGGGGAAGACCCTCAGATACACATATTTAACAGTAACTAAGGCCAAAGACGGGAAGGGTGGTCACAAGAATTTGAACAAGGTATTTATCTTCCTACAGGTTCTCATTTAAAAACTAGGGAATTTACTTTTCAGCAAACTGGTAGCCTCAGTTGTCCTATCCCTCCAAACCATTGTTGTATGAATCAGAGAAGGCTCATTCAGTAAATGGAGATTCTTACTTGTAATTCTGGTAGTAAGATAACTGACCTATGGATTCACACACTTCATTCCCTTTTATCAAGGATGGAAACTGAGGCTAGATAATGACCTTTCCTGAGGATGGTAGAAAAAATATAAACATTTCCTAGAGTTCAACTATTGCTTTAAAATATTTTTAGGTTCATTACCTTTGAGAAGGTAAAGAACTTCCTTTACCTTCTTACCCTTGGCTCAATATTTTTGAAGCCTGAAATAACTGACCAATTAAATATTTATTCACCCAAGATGAGATCCACTATGCCCCTCAGGAACTGAACAGATAAGCGCAGTTCCCAGAAGAGACTCAAATTCAACAGCATCTGCCAGTCTTTACTACAACTTGATTTTCCCTTGCCAAGAGAGCTACAAAAAGGACCTGTTCAAGAGGAGCAGTAGCAAACAGCTCACTTCCAACTGGGTCGAGATTTACTCCTGCAGCCAAAGAAAACCAGTTTCTCTGATTTCACTAAACCATGGATGCTGATGGGACAAACTTTAAAAAATAGTAATACATAGTATTAGAATCACTTCCAACAAACCCAGTACTTCCTCCATCTGAATTAACACACGGCTGTGCTTAAAGCATTTATAACGCAGTTTTCTTTCAACAGCTTACAGTGACTACAGGGAAAAACACTGGTAAGGAATGAGGGTAAAATTCTTCTGGTTTACCATTAACTCCTGCATTTCCCGTTCTCAAACTTGATCTAGTAAAGAACATGCACTATCTCAAATTATTTACCATAAACATCATGAAGAAGACATAGAAAACAAGAACCAAAACCAAGTTAAATGCATTTTATTTTTAAAAAAATCCATTCACAAAATTGAATGATTAATTCAAGCTGCACAGCAGCTAATGACTACTGCATGGCAGTGAAAATGAAGTGCACAGTGGCTCAGATAAAGGTCCTCGTAAGGATGGTCCTGCAAAAAAGAAAAAAGTATATACATAAGTAGCTGAAAGATGCTACAATTATGTCCACTCTCTTTACTGAGAATCCCATTGTTTTAATAGCTTTTTGCTGGCTACAGTCTGTCAGATCAGATAATAGAAAACAAATTACGAGATCTTACTTTTTTAGTTCTGAGGCACAGCTTGCCGTTTTACTGTAGGAATACTAAGCACTGTTACTATATAAACACCTACCTTTTGGCCATGAGCTTGAACTGGAATTTTGTTTGTTAAGAGTTGCTAAGCCTGTGGTAGCACACTCCTCCCTAGAAAAGTAAACAGCCTTTAGAACTAGCTTTTCTCAGAGCCAAGTTCCATCTCAGGCTAAACCCTCCCACCTCCCACTAATGGTCCACCCACCCTCCCACCAGCATTCTGGGGAAGATTCTAATACATTACTTTGAGCCATTGTTTTAAGTTAATAGGTCAAAAGATAGGAAATATAGAAATTAAAGGGTAAGAATGTATCACTATACAAGTAATTAAAGTGCTCACTTCCTTCAGTTGGGAGCCACCAAGAATAGGGTGTCAACTTAAAAAGCAATTCATTTCCAGAAAAACCAAGTTCAGCTTAACTGGACTAGTTTTGGCTCAATATATTAAAGAAAATATGAGAGAAAGCTGGATTTTAGAGAGCTATATGGATGTAAGTAAAATCTGTTCTTACCTACCAGCATAGCAATAAAACCTTTTCTCCTGGTTCTGACTGCTAGGTCTAAGAGTCAGGTGTGCCTTACTCTTGTCTCCCTCCTTCCTTGCGATGGTCACTGAAACTTCACTCCCTCCTAGCTTTCATGGAGCGTGCCGTGGCCTGCCCCTGGCTTATCTGTACTCCACATACCACAAGTGTCTACTCTCAGCTGTAGAGTGTCTGACCTCGGAGCCATTCGCGCTATACTTGCTAGCAGTTCCTAGTAGCTGAACATCTCTCCTGGATCTTTAAAGGCATTGTCACGAATCCTGAGGTATCTGCAAACTCCCTCAATAGTTAAGGTTCCACCTGCCATTGCAAACTCAGCCAGTATCAAGCCCATGGAACTATTATCCACGCTTTCCCACCCACCTCCACCTCCCACCCAACCCCACCCAACCCCCTCCCCAAACTTCCAAGTAACACACCCATGGGATGGAATACACAGTCCTAGTGATAAACAAATTTCTATTCTACTAAGTACAATGGCACTGAAATTGAGGGTACCAAAGGGAGGGCTCAAAGGAAGCTATGTACAAATAACAATTAGATATTAAGTAAACTGTTATAAAGGTTTAGAAATCATTTTCTATACAATCAACATTTTAGAATGTTTGTGTCACCTTGTGCCGTATTTAAAGGAAAACTGCAGTTAGCGTGAATTAAAGTAGATAATATGGCTCACCATATCAACAAATTTTTATCTCCATACAGAAAATTACTAGTGTGTCAATCCATAAACCTATATAAAGACCCACCCAACCAGAACAAAAACCGCAGTTTTCCTTTAATGTAAACCTGTTTTTGTGTTAAGAGTAAGTTCCTTACTGGTACTGGTCAGTTTAAAAAGGTCTCCCCAAAACTTCTAATTTGTGGATTTATGGGGTGGCATTAGCCAGCATCTGGTTTCTATTCTCTGGCAGAGTTTTGAACTTGAATTGTGATAGAAGCATTCAACATTATCAGGGGTAGCGGGTAGGGAAGGTCCAAAGCTCTGCCAGTCCCAAATCCATACAGTTGTCATTCCATTCAAGAGGGTATTAAATTGTTTATTTATTACACATGATAATGGATGATACACAAGCTTCATTCCCATCTATATCTGGTACCATAATCCAATTTAGATATATTGCATAGGATGTGCCAACAATCATATTAATAATCAAAAAACTCCATGACTTTGCTTGGGTGACCCTTTTCACGGTGAACTCCAGGTCACAACGTAGTAACTGTCAGTTCAACTACACCAAGGTTTCGGAAGACAATAGCTTCTCCACCAAAGCAGGTTGTAAATAAATTTTGAATGGAACCTGGCATCACCCTGAAGGAATACTAACTTCACACTGTTGGGGTAGTTTACCAAAATGGCTTCAGAGTAGACTAACTTTACACAGCACATTTAAAAAAAAGACACATTTATTCAGCGTCATGATCAGACTATTACATTTAGCAATCAACAGCATGGGTGCAAAAAAAAAAAAAAAAAAAAAAAAATCTACATTAAAACCCTTTGTTGGAATGCTTTACACTTTCCACAGAACAGAAACTAAAATAACCTGTTATACAATTAGTCACAAATACAGTCCTCGAGTTTTTTTGCCCATACACATGAGTATTGTCTAAAACATGTCTTCTTTGTAGCAGCTAGGCCCTGCCACCACTGTGCTTGGCTGAGTTCACAAATCTGTTGTAACCTGTAGCTTCCCTGTCACTTCTCTGGCTCTCCTCTCCTGCTAAGCTTTGTTTCCTGTTGAACAATATGGAATAAAGTTGTTAATCTAAACATATTAACACTCAAGGCTACAATCCAATAGCAAGTTGTTTCCCACAAATTTTGCTGATCTGAATATTAACTTAATATCCACAATTTTATTGTAATTATAATGTTAACTATGTTTCACTGCTCAGCTACATTAGGGTTACTGTGTTCATTATCAATTACAAGAAAATTAAGTGGAAACAAAAAAAGGTGTTCACTTACCTGACAGTAATCAAAACCTTCTGCCACTGCCATAGCTACTGCTGCTGCTGGAACCACCATAGCCACCTAAGAACAAATTTGTTCCCTTAAGCTTTAAATGTATGAATAATAACGGTAATGCTTTTATATTTGGGGCTTTCATATTTGTATCGTATAAGTTCAAATTCACAAGTTTGGGCTCACATGATTTTCCTAACTGAACTACAAGTTACCACTTAAAATTTCCTCAAGATTTTAAATTGTCAGCTTTTTTTCTGCACCTGCATTGCCTAAAAGTCTAATATTTTCCTCAACAGTACTAGTTTAGCCCTCCAATACCACATATACACCATACCTTGGTTTCGGGGTTTGGCAAAGTATTGGCCTCCACCACCATAGGGGCCAGAACTTCTGCCTCCAAAGTTTCCTCCTTTCATGGGTCCAAAATTTGAAGATTGATTGTTGTAACTGCCAAAATCATTGTAGCTTCCACCACCTCCAAAATTGCTTCCTAAGAATGGAAAAGAGGGCCTTTATCTGTTACTCGGGGAAAATGAAAAATTCTGGTGTTCAAAGTAAAAAAGTTCCTTGATCTGCCTTGCTCCCAAAACTGGTGGCTCCAATGTTTATCTTTGTATTTTATCCTTTCTGGGCAAGGCATTCAGTTGAATAATCCAATAATTAAAAAAAAATTTACCCAACTCACCACAGTATAGCAAAATGATATATTCTCTTGCCTTGAAGACCTTTTACCCATCCAGGGGCACGGCAAACACATGCTGGATACATCAACTAAGTGCCTGAGACCCCAAGAGTTAAGACACTAAATCCTGCTAGAATCTAATCTAATTCCAATTGAAGACACCACTATCCACTTATCCATCTATCTATTGGGAGTGAGGCGGCCCCAGCTTAAAGCTAGGAGGAGGTAGCATTGCAAGCCCGTTAAAAAAGTACCATGCAGCGTTAACACACAAGCATCAAGTCCCCATATGGATAAACTCTAAAAGGCTAATCTAGCTATTGCACCAGTACTTGGATCACTGGATACCTACCACTACCACCGCCAAAGCCGCCTCCGCCTCCTCCGTTGTTATAGCTGTCACTCCCGCCATAGCCACTGCCCTGGTTTCCATAACCCTGTCCACCACTTCCATAGCCTCTGCTTCCTCCAGAGTAACCAGGGCCGCCTCCTCCATAACCACCTACAAGAATACAATTCTTCTCAATAAGACAAAAGTATTCAACAGTCAAATTCTGTGCTAGCATGACAGCTAAAAACCTGCTCACAACATGCTATTAGGTCAAAATTGAGCTTATCATGCACTAAAGTTTTAGTCTCTATTAGCCTATTCTAAAGGTTGCCAAAACTTTTTATCTGTAGTTCCTTAAATAAAACCAACAAAACTTACCATCATTACCAAATCCGTTATAGCCATCCCCACTGCCACCATATCCACCACCACCGCGGCTGCCACCAAAGCCACCTGGAGAAAAGCAGAATTAAAAAAAAAAAAAAAACAACAACAAAAAAACAGGTTTGAAGTATGTGGATCGCATACAAGTCACCCCCTTTTAAGTCTAAATTTTAGGCAGCATTAAATCAGTGAATTATTTCCGTATGCAAGACTAACTACCGGTTAGTGAGAAGCTGGAACTACATCTGGATTAAAATGTAACTTTGGATAAGTCATCTGGGGGTAATTATAATTTTACCATTAACTCTTATTAGTAAACTATAACCACACATACCTCGACCACTGAAGTTTCCTCCACGACCAAAGTTGTCATTCCCACCAAAACCACCTCCACGACCACCACCAAAGTTTCCAGAACCACTTCGACCTGAAGAGACAAATTTTAAGTGTTAGGCTGTACAAATTGGAATTACTCAAAATTATGTTTAAGATTTAATTAAGTAACAAACTCACCCCTTTGGCTGGATGAGGCACTAGCCATCTCTTGCTTAGATAGGGCTTTCCTTACTTCACAGTTGTGGCCATTCACAGTGTGGTATTTCTGAACTGAAAAAATTTTAAGACAAAGAAAACACCAACTCAGCATTTAGAATACAGCATGGATTTCAGAACCCTTAGCAAATGCCAGCCACCTGATACTTACTGACAATCTTGTCTACAGAGTCATGGTCATCAAAGGTTACAAAAGCAAAGCCTCTCTTTTTGCCACTGCCTCGATCAGTCATGATTTCAATCACTTCAATTTTCCCATACTGTTCAAAATAATCTCTTAGATGATGTTCCTCAGTGTCTTCTTTAATGCCACCAACAAAAATCTTCTTCACAGTTAAGTGGGCACCAGGTCTTTGAGAATCCTAACACGAAAAAAATTAAGTTAACTTATATTAACAAAACCTATCCACAAGTTAAGAATTTTAAGTTTGTTACACCCCCAAATGTTAAGTCCCCCTGGTGGCACACTTCCAAATGACTAAAGGAAGGGGGAAAAAAAGATCACTTACTTCTCTTGAGACGGCCCTCTTTGGTTCCACCACTCTTCCATCCACCTTGTGTGGCCTTGCATTCATGGCCGCATCCACCTCCTCCACAGTGGCATATGTGACAAACCCGAAGCCTCTGGAGCGCTTGGTGTTTGGATCCCTCATTACCTTTAATGTTTAATACGTGGTAAGCCCCCAGAAGCTACTGCCTTTTCTACCTTAAGTAAGGCAATAGGAGACTTTTTACCAACCCTTTGTCTGAAGCCCTTCGATTTCCCACTAACCATCTAAAGTTAATCTACCAATTGGGAGATTTTTAATCAGCTAAAGCCACACCTTACTTAAAACCATAATCCCATTAGCATTCAGACGGTAACTACAGCAAGCTAAGCCAGAGAAATCAAGGAGTTCTACGGTCCTTTGTCTCTTTCAAGTCTTACCACACAATCTGTGAGCGTTCCCCACTGCTCAAAATGGCTCCTCAGACTCTCATCGGTTGTTTCAAAGCTCAAACCTCCGATGAAGAGCTTCCGCAGCTGTTCGGGCTCTTTGGGTGACTATGAGTTGGGGGAAAAAAAGCGGTAAGTGGGGCTATAACGCAAAACACCTTCCAGTTACAAAAACCAAAACTAAAACTAGATAGCAACGTACGAAACACTTATTGTTCCTTCTGGTCGCAGCAAGCCACGTGCTTCTCCGCACTGGGGGAGGCGGTATGTTGGGTGCTGGGTGGGCCGAGAAGCGCCGAGCGCATGCGTCCCTCACTCCATTCGACGCACGCGCAACAAAAGGACTAGGAGGGAGGAGTACATCGCCAATATCGACTACAAATGCTCTTTAAGAAAGTCGCCCACTGAGACAAGGTAAAAAACAGATTGAATGTGCTTAAGAGTTTTGCAAGGTGGACCGAGCCTGCGTGATAGCTAAGGGTTGCAGGACGGCAACCTCATGGCGAAGAGGACAAAATGGCGACCTCAACTTAGGGAGGGGTAGGCCCTGGCAGCGACCGAAGAACTGCTGAACCGGCTGGGGCAAGCAGCCAAACTAGGCCGAACCCTACTGAACTCAGGAAGGCGCGAGAAAGAAAATTTAGCTAGAAAGAGCATCTTACTCACCTCTGACTTAGACATGACGGCAGTGGACGGGGGGAGACGTCAACGATGCTCACTCGGCGGCGTCCACGGGCAGAAAGAAGTAATCTACCGAACGTATCTGCCAGCCTACCTTCGGCCTCGCTCTTTTATCCCGCCTCCTCGCTTTCAGCATTGGTAGACTCCGCCCCTGAGTAGCTCTGATTGGATATTTGAAATTGCTTCCCCCTACTATTGGTCTCTTGTACTGCAGTGCTGTGTAACGTCATCCGTTTGGGCGTTCTACGCAGTCTCCACCCCTCGGGGGGGGGTCTATGGGTTCCCGAGTAATATTATTCTTAACTAGTCTGATTGGCTAGTCAACCATTCATGTTTGAATGCATTTAGGGTAACTAGATAACTTTTTAATTCTCTATGCTACTAATTTTATGTTCAGCTCATCTGGCAAACCATGATTAATACTATGTATCAGAAAAGTAGTTAGCCTGTAACAATTTTTGTTTTTGGCAGCGACTGCCTGCTGAGCGCATGTGTAGTAAAATGGCGCGTTTACGCAGGCGCGTTAAGAAGTTCCGCCTGGCGCTTGGAACACGTGAAATGGCGGGCAGGAGACAGCGGCGAACCTAAGGCGCCTGCGTAGTGGCGGGAGTTGGGCCCCTTTTTGCGCAGGCGTAATGGGCGGGGAAAGGGTCCAGTCCCAGGATTGGTCGCGCAGGCGCAGGGAAGGATCCGTTTTGGCGGGCGGTTGGCGTTGCGCAGAACGCGGCGGCAGCGGCGGCCTGTGGTCCGGCCTCACCACCGAGGAACAGGGGAGACGTTAGCGTGTGTGATCGGTCTCGATCCCGGGTAAGTGGCGGACAGTCTTGCCTACGCATACGAGGTCTTGAACCGACTCCAGTTGGCCCCGTTATTGTGTGAAATGAATGGACCGCGGGGTGGGGGCTAGTGAAGGGGGAGCGGTAGGTCCACCCAACCAATGGAAGAACAGGGGCGGGATGTTTTAATCCCCGTAGTTTCTGTGGAGCTTTGCAGCCGAAGAGTTTGACTGGCGAGTGAATAGGCCAATTGGGTCCGCCTTTAGCTGCCGACTGACCGGTCCTTGGGCCATCGGTATGTGGGAGGCGGGCTTTCTCGTCCTGAGCAGCGGCTCACTGAGCCAATGAGCACGAAGCGCGCGGTAGGTTGGGCTCCTCCAAGAGGCAGCGGTTTGACTCCAATGGGGGATGCGGCAGTTGGGCGGTTAAATGGATGGACCAAATCTGGAGCCAGTAGGCGGACAGCTTACGGAGAGCGCTCGGGCTGACCGTCCAATCAGCGCTCCAAAAGAGGGAGGTCTTAGATTTGGGGATGCAAGGATGGGGAGTCACTGCCTGCGATGGCGCGAGGGGGTGGGTATTTTATTCACAATGACTTGAACGAAGCCGTTGGGTCTCTAGGCCACACACTTCTCTGGTAGGGAACCTGTAAGTTTGCTACTGTATTTCTCGAGTTTGGCTTTATTTCCCCATTTAGGTACATCCCACCATCCAGCAATGTTTAGGTTTTGGGGGGGGGGGGGAACAAGGGAGGTCTTTTGACTTTGAGAACTCGCTTCTTTAGAAAGACTGACTTGAAATGTTAGAGCGAATAGGATAAATCTTTGTATTGTTGTGGAAAGGTACGCAAGAAAAATCAACATAATAGTAATAATGCATATTTTCACGGACAAAGAGATTTGTAAATCCACAGAAAAAGTTTTGGAAAGCTACATACCAAAGCGTGTCACCTCTAGGGATACAGTGGGATGGAGACAGGTCCGATCTCCAATGTTTAAGTCTTTGCAGGGATAATAATTTGTGATTCAAGTTAAATTTAAAAGCCAATTGTTTTTGTGTTTTCAGTTATAAGCAAGTACTTCTCAACACCTCCTTACTCCTTACACCTCAAAAAAGTTCTATTTTTCCATTAAGAACTAAGGTGATCCTCTGTTTAAAAATACAAATTTTAAAAAGGTAGCTTTTTTTGAGTACTTAGTATTGATACCTGCTAGGCATTATGCTAAATGCTTTGCAAGCATTGTCCATGTCCCCAATGCCTTTATCTTAGGCTCTTCTCTGTGGAACTTTTCTCTCCATGTATTATCTCTTTCTTTACACCATTACAGATCTCCTAAGCCCTTTCTGCTGTTCCATTGAGGATATCTGGATTTGGATAAAAAGGAGGTTGCTTAAGGAGGATGATACTTAGGGTGTTGGAGAAAGGAGGACTCATCCATCACCTGGGTTATTTTTTTGCCTTTTGATTATATTTCCTTCAAAGTATTTTATATGCAGTTCATATCCTGTTAGTAATGCCAATTCTTATCAGTCCAGTGTATTTTAGTAAAACAAATTTTCATTGCATATTGGCTGTATCAGACTCTACACTGCTCTATTATTTACTGATTTATTTAGTGTCAAGAGAAAAATGTTTAAATACTGTAATAAGTTGAAATACATATGAAGTTTTCTTATGAGTAGAGACCTTTCTGACATTGTACAAAAGGAAGATGATTTTAGATGAGCTTATCGTGAACCAGAGGAGAGATTTTCATGTTCTCTGGCACTTACAAAAGGAAAACCTATTTTGTATTTGCTTCTGAACTATTCGTAGGTATGCTAATAATGCAGCTACTTAGTTTATAAGAACTAAAGTGAAATAGATTAAGGGTATCTGTCCCTAATTTATTTAGGTTTGAAAGGAATACAATCTTGATCTACTACAGGGTTTCTCAAGCTCAGCACTATTGATATTTTGAGCCTGATATTTTGAGTCTTCCCCCCACACCCCCACTTGTGACAATCAAAATGTCACCAAATTTCCTGGGAGGGAGGGGTGCAAAATCTCCACTTGAAAACCATTGATCTGAAATGACAGATGGTAGAGTTGATTATCTTGTCAAAATCTGTTATTTTGCCAATTGGAATTTAGAGGGAGAAGATGGGTGAAGTGTTTAGGAAGTGTCCTTTGGTAAATGGATCACTAAATCCTCATGATTATCTCTTCAGATATAGCGTGATCATTGTTTGATTGGATAAAAGCAAAATTTCATTAAGGTTTTTACCATTTCTTACAATTTGAACGTTGATTGCATCTTGTGTGTGTTTGGCTTCCTAAAATAATGGCAAATATGTTTTTGAAGAAGGTAGACTTTGCTTCAGATGCTTATTATATTCTCATTTGACTTAATCCTGTTTCCTTTAAAGTTTCATTATGCAAATAAATGTGCAAAGCACTCTGACATTTTCTTTTTTTTAAATAAATTTATTTATTTATTTTTGGCTGTGTTGGGTCTTTGTTGCTGCACGCGGGCTTTCTCTAGTTGCGGCTAGCGGAGGTTACTCTTCGTTGCGGTGTGTGGGCTTCTCATTGCGGTGGCTTCTCTTGTTGCGGAGCACGGGCTCTAGGCACACCGGCTTCAGTAGTTGCAGCACGCAGGCTCAATAGTTGTGGCTTACGGGCTCTAGAGCACAGGCTCAGTAGTTGTGGCGCACGGGCTCAGTTGCTCCAGGCATGTGGGATTTTCCCGGACCAGGGATCGAACCCGTGTCCCCTGCATTGGCAGGCGGATTCTCAACCACTGCGCCACCAGGGAAGCCCCTCTCTGACATTTCCTTATCTACAGTACTCTATTTCATTTTCTTAAAAGCACAGGTCGATTGCTGCTGATCTGATTTTTCAGTTGTGTAGAGACCCGTACACTGGGAGAAAAGAAATACTGACTGAAAGATAGGTAACCAAATCATGCCACCCTAGATTACTCTGAATAGATTCATCTCATCTCCAGCCCCACCTACTTGGCTGTAATCAGTGACCCCTTATTTGATGTTTTTTTTTTAATTTTTTTCTATTTTTTAATTAATTAATTTATTTTTTGGCTGCACTGGGTCTTTGTTGCTGGGCACGGGCTTTCTCTAGTTGCAGCGAGCAGGGGCTACTCTTCATTGTAGTGCTCGGGCTTCTCATTGTGGTGGCTTCTCTTGTTGCAGAGCACAGGCTCTAGGCGCACGGGCTTCAGTAGTTGTGGCACGTGGGCTCAGTAGTTGTGGCTCACGGGCTCTAGAGCGCAGGCTCGGTAGTTGTGGCACATGGGCTTCGTTGCTCCACGGCATGTGGGATCTTCCCGGACCAGGGCTCCAACCCATGTCCCCTGACTTGGCAGGCGGATTCTTAACCACTGTGCCACCAGGGAAGTCCCTATTTGATGTTTTTAATGGTATATTTTAATTTGAAAAATATCAGGACTGGAAGCTAGACTTTTTGGTTTACTGTGGTGTGCAAATAAAAGTTGTTTGTTTTATTGGAAATTCTCTTACAGTGTCATAGTTAATAGGTCTGATAAACATTTCTTTTTGGTGGGTAATTTTTCATTGAAATTCTGAGACTATCACATTGAAAATCCTAGGTTTAGACTTTTATTTCTTGCCTTTAGAGAACCTGGTTTGGTTGTTAATTTGTTCCTCTCTGTTAACAATATAAAATGCTGAGCCTTTGTTATAAAGATTAAATTTCAGGCACTTGCACTTAGAATTTAGAAGCATATTATTGCATCCAAACATGAAATGATTATTCACTAAAAGGGAAAATAACACATCTTCACTGGTCTGTCTGAAATACAGTAAGTAGAAAGCTTCTGTCTGGGCAGGAGGTGAGCAAGATGATAATTGGGGAAAGAGAAAGAAAGAACATACCTCTGAAGTGACTGGATTTTTATATTATCTAGGGAAGTTCTGGTGATTTTCAGTGCCCTTGACAGTACCTCTGGAAAAGAGAGAAAGGTATCCAGGGTACAAAGGTTTCTGAGGAAGACTACTATTTTTTGCTTTTATCAAGGTATTTTATTTAACCACATAGCATGATTTATATATCTTATTGAAATAGCCCATTTAACATCCCCTGGTAAAGCATTTTTTCTTGTCCTTTTACTTGGTCTATTTTTATTTCCGTTTACCTTACGTGAAATTGGGCCTAAATGCTCTGGATGTTGATTTAAAAAGCAATAAATTACAGTGTGAGATATCACAACTGACTTAGTATGGCTGATATTTACACATTGTTATCTATGAACTTGGACTCTGGGCAGTTGTCTTTTTTCCCTGACATAAACTTTGATTTTCCTTCCCTCCTTGTAGAGGATGGCTTTAGCTGATCATCGTACTAATGGGAAGGAGTCCAGGTCATCCTGAGAAGAGTTGGCTTGTGCAGAGTCCAGGACGCAGATTTGTTGGATTTCTGTCAGCCACTCGAAGCCACGTGTTCATTTCTGATGACAACTTTACACTTGTGTTGGCAGAACACCCACAGTGACAACTGTTGCTCATGTTTAGTCTGTTCGGGAGCTCTACCAGCTAGCATGTTTGGGGGAAGACCTACACTGTTCTTGTTAGAAGCTGTGTAAATATTAGATCTTTCTGAATTTATCTTCTCAGATCTGCCATAATTTTAGATAAATTGCATCCTGTGATCGCCTCAACTTACTCTTTGAAATGAAAGATTAAAGGGTTTAGGCATTCTTTGGGTCATTTAAAGTACAATTCTTTTTGCGTCAGTAATTGGTTTTATATATGTCCGGTTTATGATTTTTAAAATTTTATTTCCCCTGTGTCTTGGTTTCTTGTGGCTGCAATTACCACAAACCTGGTGGCTTCAAACAACAGGAATTTATTCTCTCGCAATTCTGGAGGCCAGAAGTCTGCAATCAAGGTGTTGAGCCCATTCTGGAGGCCCTATGGGAGAGTCCCTTTCTTGCCTTTCCAGCTTCTGGTGGTTGTCAGTTTTCCTTGGCTTATGGCCTCATCTCTCCCTGCTCTGTCTTCATGTTGCCTTCTCTGTGTGTCTGTCTCAGAACTCCTGCCTCTCTTAAAAAGATACATGTGATTGCACTTAAGGCCCACTGATAATCCAGGATAAATTTCTCCTTTCACATCTTTAAATCACATCTTTTGCCATGTAAAGTATATATTCACAGGCTTGAGGGATTAGGTCACGGATAACTTTTGGAGGGCTATCATTCAGACTGTTATACCCTGGTTCTCTAACCCCTATGCAAATAAATTTTACCTAATTCAAAAAAGGAAAGGTTATTTTTAAAAATGAGGGGCAGCTGGGGGCAGGGGAAGGCTCAGGAGACCCAAGTGAGCCATTTGCTCTCTTCAGTCCTTAGTTTCTTTTTTCTTTTTGGCTGTGTTGGGTCTTTGTTGCTGCACACGGGCTTTCTCTAGTTGTCGCAAGCGGGGGCTACACTTTGTTGCGGTGCGTGGGCTTCTCATTGCGGTGGCTTCTTGTTCCAGTGCGTGGGCTTCAGTAGTTGTGGCCCACAGGCTCTAGAGCGCAGGCTCAGTAGTTGTGGCGCATGGGCTTAGACGCTCTGTGACATGTGGGATCTTCCCGGACCAGGGATCAAACCCGTGTCCCCTGCATTGGCAGGTGGATTCTTAACTACTGTGCCACCAGGGAAATCCCAGTCCTTAGTTTCTTATATGGAAGAAATTGGATAGGTGAGAACTAATAGCCCTCTAGACCTAAGACTTTTATGAAGTGACTCCTAAATTGTCTTGGAGTTTATTTTTGAAGTTAATTTTAAATGCAAATCAAGAACTCATTCTTATATTTTGGGCCAGTGTAGTCCACTGGTGGTTTTGCCTAGGACTTGAGGGACAGAAGACTTTGTTGGCTGCTTGTCAACTTCTCAGGGTGTTAACACAGGATAACAAACTGTACTTGTTAATTGTGTGTGATTTTCTAAAAAGAATGTAATGGACTAGCTGGACCACTTTTCACTCATTCTAATGAGGCTGTGAACTGTGTAGTATGGATTTCCTATCCAGTAAGAATAGTTCATCAAATTTAAACACTTAAAATCAATTATACCTCAATTTAAAATTATTTTTAAAGAGAGGGGAGTAAGCAGAATATAAAAAAAAAAATAGCACTGACAGATTTTTTCTAACTGAAAATAGGTCATGGACCTAGTTTTAAAATTTTTCACATGCAGTCTTTTTTTTTTAACCAGTTGGCACGCCGGATCTTAGTTTCCTGACCAGGGATTGAACCCGTGCCCCCTGCAGTGGAAGTGCGGATTCTTAACCACTGGACCACCAGGGAAGTCCCAACATGCAGTCTTATTCTTTAGACTTACCAAGTGCCTGTTGCATTGTGTTTCATTGCTAGGAAGGACACCAGAAAGCATAGGATTGAGATGGTGTCATTGAAAGGCCTACTTTAAGATCAAGTTTCATAACACACTCATTATTTATTTCTTCCATGGAGAGGAGGAACCAAATTGAATTCAAGTATTTCTCTGATTGTAATCTACAATTCTTAGAATAAAGCAAGTTCATATCTGAGACAGCAGGCATAATTATGTTGGAATAAAATGTCCTCTGCTAAAGAGGTCAGCCAATAGGCTGGGAAATCTATCTTAAGTTTGGTTTCTGAGGCAAATCCTTGAACTCCTTGTGCCTTGTTTCTCATCCCTAAATCATTAAGACTCACTTACTACCTCACAGGGAGTTGTGGAGGGTAATATACTGCTAATTTGTTCAGTGTTTCACAACAATAAATTATATCTAGGAATCTGATGAAACATAGGCAACCCTCATTTATATGTGTAGTTGGAGACAAGCATAGATGAAACTTAGAGATAGTTCAACAAATTCATTAAAGTTATTTTTAACATCCAACATTTTACCTTCTGTTTCCTGTATATTTTGCGAAGTGTTTTCTTGTTCTTTTTCCGTAACAGACATGAGGTAGGTAGGGCAAATAGCTAACACTAGGTTAGATGATAAAAGGATCAATTCATCAAGAGGACACAATAATTCTAAATTTTACACAACTAATAGTAAGTGTCAAAGTACAAGAAAGAAAAACAATAGAACTAAATAATAGACATCTGCAATTATGCTGGAGACTTCAACACCCTCTTTTAATTAAAAAAAAACAATAGAACTGAAATAGTAGATATCTGCAATTATATTGAAGATTTCAACACCCTTTTTCCGTAATTAATAGAACAAGTAGACAGAAAGTCAGTACGGAATAGACTTGAACAACACTATCAACCAGCCTGATGTAATTGACATTCATAGGATATTCCATCCAACAGTAGCAGAATACACATTTTTTTCAAGTGTACGGGAACATTTATCAAGACAGACCATCTTCTGTCATAAAACAAATCTCAAAATTAAAAGGATTTGATCATACAAAGTATGTTTTCTGGCCATAATGGAATTAAATTAGAAATCAGTAACTGAAAGACATCTGGAAGATCCCCAAATATTTGAAACTAAACACACTTCTAAGTAACCCATGGATCAAAGAAGAGATCACACACAGAAAATTAGAAAATATTTTGAACTGAATAAAAATGATGACGTCAAAATTTATGAGATATAGCCAAGGCAGTGCTTAGAGGAAAATTTATAATATTAAATGCTTTAATTAAAAAGGCAGAAAGATCTAGAGTCTGTTTCTATCTTAAGAACCTAGAAAAAGAAGGGATAAGAGTGATGGTGTTTAAGGGTACAAACTTGTAACAAGTAGTAAATAACCCTAAAGACCTAATGCATGGTATAGTGAATATGGACAATAATATTGTACTGCAATTATGTAACATAAATATCACTACATTGTCCACCATATTACAATACACAAATGTATCAAAGTAACACACTGTACACCTTAAACTTACAGTGTTACGTGTCAAATTTATTCAATTAAAAAAAGAAAAAGCAAATTAAACCCAAAGTAAGCAGAAGAAAGGAAATAGTGAAGGTAAAAGCAGTAAGTAGTTGGTGAAGTATAAGACAAAACCAGTAGAGAAAAATCAATGAAACTGAAAGTTGGTTTTTTGAGATGATAAATAAAATTAACGAGCAAGTCTGATCAGGGGGAAAACGTCACAAATTACTAATATCAGGAATAAGAGAAGGGCTATCACTACTGATCCTACAGACAGTGAAAGGGTAATAAGGGAGTATTCTGAACAACTATGCCAATACATTCAATGTCTAAGGTAAAATGAATGGCTTCCTTGAAAGACAAACTACCAGAGCTCACTTCAGAAGAAATTCAGAACCTCACTAGCCCTATATGTATCAAGGATAATGGAATTTGTAGTTAACAGCCTCCCCACAAAGAAAACTCCAGGTCTAGATGGCTTCACAGGTGAATTTTCCCAACTTCTACAGAAGAAATAATATCAAATTCTACACAGACTGTTCCAGAAAATAGAAGAGGAGGAAACACCTACGTGTTCATTATTTTTAACTTCATCTACTATTAACTTCCCTGCTTTATATATATATATATTTTTTTTAAATAAATTTATTTATTTATTTATGGCTGTGTTGGGTCTTCGTTGCTGCGCACGGGCTTTCTCTCTAGTTGCGGCGAGCGGGGGGCTGCTCTTCGTTGCGGTGCACGGGTTCTAGGGTGCACGGGCTTCAGTAGTTGTGGCTCGCGGGCTCTAGAGCGCAGGCTCAGTAGTTGCGGTGCATGGGCTTAGTTGCTCCGCGGCATGTGGGATCTTCCCGGAGCAGGGCTCGAACCTGTGTCCCCTGCATTGGCAGGCGGATTCTTAACCACTGCGCCACCAGGGAAGCCCCTGCTTTATATTTTTAAAAGTGTTTAGCTTTTTTACCCCCACAGCAGACCTATGAGATAAGTGGGGCAAATAGCTAACACCCTTAAAGTTAAGTGAACTGTCCAGTTCAACCTTTCAGTGATCTAGTTGGGATAGGACCCACATCTCCTTACTCCTAGTCCTGATATTGCCACTGTTAACTAGCTACCCCTTTAGTAGCTTTTCTGTAGTAACCTTTGGGGATGGTGCTAACCAGTGCTGACTTAACTAAGGAGAATCTTAAAATCCTTAGTCCTTAAGTTGAAGACTGGGCTAGACTCACTGCTTATGCAATGCTTGACACCTACTTGGCCCTCAATAAATGTCCCATAACCAATTTTAGAGCAAGGATCAGTATTACTGTATCATCCTTTTGGCATAGGATCTGAATTGGGATGATGGTTGGAAGCTGGACAAAAAGAGAGTCAGAAACATCTGATTTGGCTGGCATAAGCAATGTGTCAGAGTGCTCAGTGGAAGAGCTGGGTGGTCTGAGATTGGCCCATCCCTTTAGCTGTTTATCTGATGGCCTTTCTTTGCATTTAACTATCAAGATATCTGAAGTGTAGAGCACACTTTTATGATATTGTGGCATAGTAACTCACACTTAAATGTCAATAGAGACGCTTGCAGAGATGTACAAGGTTCAATAATTTCTGGTGTAGGTTTGTTTCTCCTGTCATCACCCATTATGTATTTTTTTACAGCTTTTAAATTGCCACAGAGAGAAATTGGTCAGGATCATAATAGATGGCCAAGGAGCTGCCAAGGATACCGTTGTATGGGATGGGAAAAAGTTCAATACTGGCTTGATTTTATTTATCTAAATTGTAGGCTATGACTTCAATATAATTCATGTTGCTAATACACCAAGGTAATGGCAGAGCACAAAACTATGCCATATGTTGAAGGAATGCTCTCTTTTACTCCTGAAGTTTTGCAGTCTGAGATATCTTTCTTATTCCAATTATATAAAAACTCCTTTTTTGTCAGGATGTATTAATCAGGTTTTAGCATATTGACTTAAAAGTCTAATACCATCTCAACAGTTAGAGATTTTAGTTGGGATATGCAAATTAATTTTTATGACTCTTGAATGTCTTTGCAAAACTAAGACTATGTTAGAATGTAAATTGTTTGGCATAGTAGAAGCTCTTCCTTGAAATAGAGGATTTGTTGAAATGACCTGAAGGGGCCCTTGTAACCCTTAAGCTGCTGATAGCCAAAATCTGTACAAGCTAGATAAGCATGAGTCTTAATTTTATGGCTGTTTAGAAACTGCTTTATGACCATAATTTTATTTGGTGGTGGATACTTCAGTTCTCTTTTAACCCTTCCATATTTTGTGAACATGAATTGCCAAAGTGGTACGTAAAAATCTAAGATTCGTGGTAATCTACTCAAATGTTGCTCTTACTCATTTTTCTTAAGATTTATGATGAAATTGCTAGGTTCTTCATGAAAGGTGACAAGATCTACTAGTTCATGCTTCATCACATTTAATTAATAGAGAGGAGTGGGTGTGAGATTAACACTCACTAGAGACTGTGGTGCTTTGAGATGAATTCAGCACATTCCAAGGATAGAGTTGTTGGAAGCACCATCTGGAAGACATTTGCCCATAGTGATACAAATTCTACTTTCTCATGAATCTTGGAACAATTGACCATCTAACCTCTTGCCCAGCGATGGGTTTAGGTGTGCCCTAACTAAATTTAGAGAAGATGGACACTCGGTAGATTTGAATAAAGGAAAGAGACAAATCTCATGTAAAATTACTATTTTGTGGAATTGTGATCTGGTAATGAGTTATCAAGAATTTGTGTGTTAGTGCTAAATATACCAATGAACCAGACTTCACGCTTTGAGCAGTTCTGAGAATTGCTGTAGTACACATTCATTTATATTTTTTAATGGCATTCAGAGCTTGGAGGACAGTACAGTCAAATGAAATTTATAAGGCACCCTTTATCTCCATTTATAATGTAGATGTTTTAATCTAAAAGAACAAAAGGCTCTTTACTGCCTTGCTCGCTGGAGCAGGAGGCTTAGATAATCAACAAATAGGATACTTTGCCCCCAGAATAATTCTGTGACTGGTTGAAGCAGTGCCTTGGCCTGATTTTTGAAGGATCATGAACTGGAGCTTGTGCTAGCCAAGGGAGAGAGCATTTCCTCTTTCCACACTCCTCTCTATTAATAAAGTTTGTGTTCTCTGTATGTGGCTTGTTAATGACAGGGGTGTTAACGACCACAGTTAATCTTCCTCCTCAACTCTTTCCTAATCCAGTCTCTTAAATAGACATTTGAAAAGCTTTTAACTCCTCTTGAGTTGGGTGCTCATAGGCTTTTGGTGGAGGTAGAGTGATAGTTATCAGCCCATTTAACAAAACCTGAGACAGCTAGGACAGCTGTAATGTGCATCCCTAGGCGGTGTTTTTGTTAAAATGTCACATGGCTAATACTTTGGAAATCATAAATCTAGTGGAAGAAAACATCTTTATCAAGGGTATTTTAGTTTTATGCTGTATGTGTTAACAAACCTAAAACTATTGGTACTTCTAGATCTATAAAGAGCAAAGAACACAAACCAGATTAAAATGGTTCTATAAATTTGGTTGCTTTTCATCTGTTTTATTTGCTGCAATACGGCTATAAAGATGACGCCTTGAAGACAATGCTGTAGCTGACAGTTTAATCTTCGCGTAAGCCACCAGCTTTCCCCAAGGGCCTTAGGGGAGAAATGGGAGTTTCTCAAGCCTAGACCAACTGAAGTCACCCATCAGTGGCATATTAATACATGTGATAGGAACCTTTGCATATGCCCTTTCCCTTTCCTACTCTTTAGAATGACTTTCTTTATAGAAGATTTTGCCTTTTTAGTGGGCTTATAAAATTTATGTTGAAACTCTAAAATAAAGAGCTCATTGATTATGCATTTTGACATTTGGTTTGACTAATGTCAGTTTAGTAGGTAGCTCAGTGAGGCAGCTTAGCAGTTGGTTTCATTACTTTTAAACAATACAAAGAAAACTTAGAGAAAAACTTAGAATATATATAATACATATATATGCTTTTGCTCGTAAGTCGTAATGAAAATACAGTGTGCTACACCAAGATCTAAGAAAAGCCACCAGGACAGTTGACATTGAAAAGTCAACTGGAGGGACTAGAGCAGAGCCTGAACTAGACAGAGCAGACAGATACCAGAGATCTCATGTGGGTGGTTCTGTTTCCAGGATTGATTGGTTGATACAAACAGCTAATCATTACATCTGTTGTTCTTCTGGATTGCTCCAGTTTTCTGTAATGCCCTCTCTGTAATTTCTGGGCACTGGCAGTTTTTACCATTTTTTTTTTCTTTTACCTGTATGTGTGGGGGTTTTTTTGTCCCTCTCTTTCTGCTTCACCTCCTCACCTCTTCCCCCCCTTTTTTTTTTCTGGAAGATTCATGTGTTAAAGAAGTTTCCTGTCATCGACTTGGAATGTGGGATCTGACTGTGCCTGACCGCAGAGCTCTTTGATGTTTGTCCAAGGCTGAATTTTCACCAGATCCCTGGTTTAGGTGTTTTTCCCCCAGCACTCAGAGGCCTGTAAGGTGAATTTGCCTTGTATCATTGATATGAAGGGTTCGTGGGCCTGCTCTTTCTTGTCATCTGATGGGCCATTAAATTGCTGGACTCTGTGGTTGTTGATGCCTTTACCAGAGAGTTTCTGTGTATGTTCAAGAAAAGGCTGAGAGCTGTTATGTCTGAAGGACTCTAGAAACTTGAGAAGCTCTCCCCTTCCCATGGAGATTTCCATAAGGATAATAAGGTTGTGCTCAGAGGCTCAGCCTCTCTTTCTCTGTCATGGTATTGGGATTCTACCTTAATCAAGCCATCATCCTGCCAGCCATGTCTCATTTCTCACACTGGAATGCTCCCTCCTTCCAAGCTCAGCGTGAACCACCAGTCTTGATGCTTTATCTGGTCCAGACTCTAGCCCTTAAATTGTCCGTCTGACTCTGTGTTTCATTTGACCCTAATACACTGGGTCGCACTGTCTAAAAGAGAATTACGTCCCCTCCAGTGTCTGAGTGCATTTCTCATTTACTGCTGCTCCTGAGCAGATCTGTAACTTCAAGGTTAAGATAAGACACATTCCATCAGAACTATGTCGTCATCCTTGCCAGCTTCTGATCTGTGACTGTCCAGGAGATTTACAAGACAATTGCATGCCATTCTTTACAGAATATTATGGTTGGACTCTGACTCCTGGCATAAGGCCCAATTTGATTTGTCAGCTGTTACAAAACCCATTTCCCAAAGAGAAAGGGATCTTAGCCATGTGCCTTTTAGGCAGTTCTTAAGAGTGGGAAGGAGGGAATTCATCTGGCTCTTTATTTCCTGATGTTTTAAGGAGAAGGATGGACACCTGAATGTTTTTGTCCCTTTACTTGTTGAATTCCCTTGTTTCCCCTGAAAGGTTTCACTAAAATGTTAGCATTGCTGTCCTTCTTTCCTGTCCTTTATCCCTTTACAGAATTGCTTAGTCTTTTCATTCTGCCATCTCCAATGCTTTCCTGAATTTTAAGCAGTAAGAATTTTGCCCTGGAGAGAAAGGGTTACCTGCCTTTTCTCTGAAGGTTTATTAGTTTACCAGCACCTGGTTAACAGAGACACAGTTCCTCCTTTCTTGCTCTCTAACATGTTGAACTGCAGGAGTTACTGCATGTGATATGGTTTAATGGCTTAGGAATTTGGAAGGTCACATATTTCCTGCTGCTGTTGTATTAGGCCCTGTAATATTTTTACAAAAGCTTCTCTTTGGGGGACTTAATAGCCCTTTGGTTTCAACATAAACTCACTCTTTCCCTAGGTGGTAGGCAGTGGGGATTTATTTGGCCCACTTTAGTGATTCTGGGGTTAGAGCTAAAATCTATTTACTCAAGATCACACATGGCAAGTTAATCACAGAATCACAACTCTGATCTAATTCCTTTGGCATTGTTTTCATATCCCTTAACTACAAAAAGTTTTAAAAAGTTAGGAAGAATTGAGAAAGGCAGTTTTTACTCAGATTTCCTGATGGGTCTATTCAAGGTTGAAGAAATCCTCGTAGTTGAAAACTGTCCACTTTGCCCTCATACCCTACAGTTTCTTCTGTTTGATAACCAAAATAATAACCCGTCTCGATGCTTTATCTGGTCCAGGCTCTAGCCCTTAAACTGTAAAAGAATCACCATTCTTTTTTTTCCTCAGTCGGGTTCTTTGCTTTTGATTGTCCCTTTTTCTTAATCTCCTATGGCAGCAGCCTCTATCTCTAAAAGACCCATATCTGTAAAGCAGAGAGCAGAGTTTTGGAGCTCTCTAAAATGTTCTTAGGGCCAGGAGAAAGGAATTCATGGGACTGCAAGTCTTAATTCTCTTTTCTTTCAGTCTTCCTTTTCTCAAGTATTAGGGATTCTTAATATACAAAGTTTTAAATTACTATACCGTATAATTAATGTTCCAGGTGGGTAATTATTTAAAAATTTGTTTTATAACATTACAAGAACAACTAATGAGAAGTGGTTTTAATAGTAATGGTTGTGACTGGACTGCTCCCTCCCTTCTCTTTTTTAAAACTACTTAAGAATTAAATTTTTTTCTATCTATAATTTCAGCTGAAAGGTTCTTTGGTAGTGCTTCAAGTCGCTACATTCTGTTTCTGTATCCGGTGATTCCCCCCAAAGGGAAAGTTGTATAGCATCTTTGAAATCCTTCCCTTCCCCCTCTCCGGTTAGTCCCTGCACCCCACCCCCACCCCAGCAATCTTAATTAACTGTTCAGTGACAGATGGTAGAAAAGGCCTTGTCTAAAGTGCTTCTGGTGGGCTGGATTAGGGGGTGGGTAGTTTGTACTGATCTTGTTGTAGAAGGAGCTAGCCTTTCCCCGCCCCCCGCCCCCCCCCCCAGTTGAGCTATAATCCTGTTATATCTTAAAATGCTATTGATTAATTCCCAGTGCTCTTAGAGGAATAAGCACAAGTTTTGGGTTGAAAATCCAAGCGCCAATTCCCTAGAGCTCTGAATGCCTTAGCCTTGAGGCCAAGGGAGGTACCTTCCAACTTCTCCACCCAGTCTTCACTGAAAAGAAAAGTTAAGCCTTTTAACTTTTCCGTTTGCCTCTCCCCCCGCTCCCTTAGTCTAGTACGGCTGCCAGTTGCCATGGCAACGGACTGGGACAGCTGCGCAGTGGCGCCTAGGCAGCTGGGTGGGGGCGGGGGAGCTGCCAGCCCGCCAAGCCCCAGACCTGGGAGGGGAGGCCCCTTCTGTTAGCCCAGAGGGAAGAAAGAACTGGGGCGATCCGGTAGGTAAAGGAGGGAACCCCCATTCATCTGCTGCCTCTGGGGCTCCTCTTCTGCATGAAGGTGTAAAGGTAGATTTTCCTCTTTCCTCCCTCAAACTGAAGAGCACATATGTAAATCCTTGTTTTTCCTTGTGAGGCAGGGGAGGCCATAGCCACAATGCTTCACTGCATGCATCTAACCCGGGGCTGGTTTTAACCCTGGCGCTCTGACCTAAGCTGCTCAGCTCCCGGAAATTCCAAGGTGAGTGGGGGCGGGGGTGGGTTACTCTCCCTGGAATATGACATTTCCTGTCTCTGGTGAGGTTGGAGGCTGCTTTTATTTTAAATAAATCAAATAAGATTTTTTTTCTTGAAGCTTAGGACTGTCCCCTGAATTCATGGAAAAATTATTTTGAAACCCCTCACCTACATTACCCCATCCTCCCACCCCGTCTTCCAAATAAAGTATGTTAATGAAGACAGTTTTATTACGAGGCAGTAATGGGTACGGTTTTTTGGGTGGGCAGACCTATTGCTAGTAAGTTCTGGAGGTATGGTTTCCAACTGTATATTCTGGGAATAATTCCCTAAAATTTGCTAATTTGAAGTAAATTGATGCAACTTTTTATGCTACTCGAACAAAATTCGGAGATCAGTAGTGACCTTCCCTATTGCTGGGGTGGTCTTCTGATCCGGATGGAAATATTTTTAGTGCTGAAAAAAAGCTTTAAAGGTTACAGCAAAATAAAAATAAGAGTTCAGCTAAGAAAACAGTTCCTGCTACTCTGTAATCCAGACTCTAGGCACCATTTAACATGGTTAAGGAAGAATTCTTAAAAATGATTATGGTAACAACAACGTGGGAATTTAAAAAACTAGATTCTCTGTTGAGTACCCCTGGTTGTGCATATTTCTGAGCTTAACTCAATTTCCATTTGTGTTGCCTTGCTTCAGCTTTCCTTGGGCCTATGAATGGTTCCTCTGTGTTTTGAGGCTTCATGTTGATGTGAGTCTGGGACCAGACTTCTTTTTCCTCCTCCTCTTCCTTTGGCCCAAAGTCAACTCCAGTTAAGAGGAGAGGTTCCTCCTTAATAATTGGATTAGTTGAGCCTTAAGAATTACTGAACAACTCAATGACTAATTTTGATTTTTAGGACTAAAAAATCTTTTTCTCCTTCCTGCCTCCCTCCCATCCCCAAATGAAAGGGGAAGCTTAATGTGTTTGAGATGTCAGCCTTGCTTTTGTGAGCTGATGGATGCTCAGAAGGGACAAGCTCAGTTTGTTTAAGGGAAATGTACTGAGTCACTGAAAATGTGGTGAAAGGTGCCTGAGCAGGACTTTTTTTGTGCTGCTAAGAGACTGTTCAGGATGCTCAGAGCAGAGGAAAGTTAGATTTTGGTGGCTTTTCTTCTTTTCTTTTTTTTTTTTTTCCATTTTTATAAAAAACCTTATTAACTTTGGAGGGAAATGTGTTAATTCTATCACGGTTCTTTTAAGTGAAGATTTTCCATACTTGTCTTTGAGTTTATGACTTGTAAACAGTTACAGAATTAGCTAGGAGTAAAATCCCATACATTACTTGTCTTATGGAATCTGAAATTAGAGGAGTTAGATAATTGTGCCACCTAATACTTTTGATCTTGTTAGCTGAAGAGAAAGTTGTAATTGAGAAAGTGGGGATCTGCCCATTTTTGATTAAACTCTTAGGACTCATCTGTAGGATGCTTTAAGACACAAGAAAAAGGTACATGGCAACTTTGTGTTATACCCCCTGCATCCCATCTAGAAGAGACAGAGTTTTAACTGCTCACGTGGATTCTGACCATTTTTGTCCTTCCCATTTGCAGGAACCCGGTGGCCTTAGTCTTTCAGGTGGAACAGCGTGAGACATGGGAAAGAAAACCAAGCGGACAGCTGACAGTTCTTCTTCAGAGGATGAGGAGGAGTACGTCGTGGAGAAGGTGCTAGACAGGCGTGTGGTTAAGGGGCAAGTGGAATATCTACTGAAGTGGAAAGGCTTTTCCGAGTAAGTGCCTTCTCTCAGGCTTTGGGACTCTGTGCAGGTAGACAGACACAGACATTTCCCTGTGAACCATCACCATCTTTTTCTTTCACCACCTGCACTCCTTTCTAAGAGTCAGAAGACACAGCAATAAACTAAGCAAAATCTCCCCCTTCTTGGAGCTGATGTTCTAATGAGAATGCTTTTGAGAGGCAGTGTAATGAACTGGTTAGGAGCATAGACTGGGGGCCAGATTGCCTGGGTCCAGATTCTTGCTCTACCACTTATGATATGAGCTGGGTGACCTTGGTGAAGTTCCTTAATCTTTTTTCTTCCTCAATAAAATAGGGATAAGAAATAGTATATATCATAGAGACATTGGGGAGATGTGTAGAGCCTGACACATAAGCTCAGTGTAAGTATAAACTGCTACTGTTACTATTCTTTTGGATGTAACTAAGCGAAAACACATACATTTAAGCAGAAGAAGTCGTAGTTGATCCCATAGCCCATAGCTTTCGATAATGATCCTTGGACCTCAAGATTGTCCTAGGATGAAACACTCATCTTAATGAGAGACTTAAATCTGAGACCACATTTTCCCCCCAATATTTATTTTTAAAAATTTCAAATATACATACAGCTGAGGCAAAAGAAATTGAGTGAACACTCAGATACACACCACCTAGTTTCTACAGTTAACATTTTAATATAATCTATCCCTTTATCTCTCAATTTATCTTTTATTATTATAAAACCCCTCTTTTTAGGTCAATGAGCTTTAAGAATGGTACTGAAGTGTTGACTATTCAGAATTAGGCAGTAACTGACTATGTTGAAGTGCTAAAGTAGGTTATTCTTTCCTTTGGAATAAGTAGAACTAGACACACAAGCATAGGAGAGGTAGCTTGAAAAGTGAAATACATGAAGCTGTGTGATCATTAGGCATTTTGCCTCAATTTCTCATTAATTCTCTTCCCAGGATGCCTGATAACAAAGAATGGGTTTCTCTGAACTCCAGTGAGCTTTTAGGAACTGGTTTAGGCTCCTTAGAGTGGTGCTGTCCAATAAAAATGTAATGCAAGCCACATATGTAATTTCAAATTTTATGGTGGCTACATTAAGGAAAAGTGGAATTAATGTTAATAATATATTTTATTAAGCACACTACATCAAAACGCTATTTCAAAATTAATTAATACAAAAATTATTGATAAAATTTTACATTATTTTTTCATGCTTAAGAATTCAAAATCTGATGTATATTTTACATTTTGTAGCACGTCTCAGTTCATAGTAGCCACATTTCAAATGCTCATTAGCCACATGTGGCTAGTAGTTAACCATACTGAACATCACAACTTTGAAGTGTGAGACTTAAATATAATAAAAGATTGAATGTTTTGCCAGTACCTTTGGACAAAGTTATGATCAGGAGCCTTCAGAATATATTTAAGGTTATGTTACTATGGGAATCAAGTTTCTCACGTGGAGCACTGTTGGTGTTTTAGGTGGGGCAGTTTATGCACTGCACGATGCTTAGCATCTGTAGCACACACACACAGCACTAAATGTGGGTAGCACAGCAATCGGAATGTGCCCTCCATATTTCTAAAGAGTAGTGGTATCACAACATCTTCTAGAGATGTGAGCTATGAACTTGAGAGACCTAGAGCACCATGAGAAAGGAATTAAAATACACCTAAAGACTTTGAGGGTATTTATTTGGCCCATTGAATCACCACTGGAAATTGTTGGGCATTTTGAAGAATTTCAAGACTATATAATTGAGCTACTGGTACCTTACATACATAAAAGAGGGAAAGAAAAGGTTTAGGGTAGATGGATTAAACCTTTTTTTTTTAGTATTTACTTATTTTATTTTATTTTTTTTGGCTGCGTCGGGTCTTAGTTGTGGCACGCGGGTCTTTCATTGGGGTGCGTGGGCTTCTCTCTAGCTGTGGTGCGCGGGCTCCAGAGCATGTGGGCTCTGTAGTTTGTGGCACGCGGGCTCTCTCGTTGAGGCGTGCGAGCTCAGTAGTTGTGGCGCACGGGCTTGGTTGCCCCGCAGCATGTGGGATCTTAGTTCCCCGACCACGGATCGAACACGCGTCCCTGCATTGGAAGGCGGATTCTTTACCACTGGACCACCAAGGAAGTCCCAGATTAAACATTTGTCCTTATTTTGTCAGAAATATCCAGAGTTTATTATTAAAGACCGGAACAGATTGTGCCCCTTCAGCATTGTCTACAACTAAGTACCTACTGTTTACTAGGCAGTGGTCATATTCTACCTCATGTGTTCTCTCTCTTTAATTCTCATAACAGCCTTTAGAGGTATTTTCAGTTTACATATGAGGAAATTAGTTGTTTGCCAAAGATAACAGCACTGGTATGTGCTGAAACAAGGACCCAGCATCAGATTTCTTTGGCGCTAAAACCCAGATTCTTTATAAATTATACCGTGCTATCTTTTGGGTGAAAATTGATTGATGTAGAAATAACAATACCAATATGGTAGGAAAAGGGATAAATAATCTCATTAGAAGACTGGCTTTCCTTGCTAGCAACAGAGATTCTCTCCTGCCTCTGCATCTGCTTGCTTATTATGCTACAGTGTTGGCACGTCTCTTGATTTTTGTGCCTTAATTTCTCCTGGGATAGTAAACTTACATATATATTCTGTGGATTTAGGAGAAAGTTATTGTATGAGGAAATTTTTTTGTTTTTTTTTGTTTTTTTGCTGAAAGAAGAGCTATGAGGGAGAGGCTTTTCCGGTTTTGGCTCAAATGATTTAGAAATAAATTTTGTTTCATTCTTAAGCTCTTTTTGCAGAAAGTTGAAGTCTAGAGTAAATATCTCAGATTTTCCCATCATTGTGCTACTTAGTTGAGTCATTATGGCATGTGTTCAAACCATTCCAATTTAAAGATACCTTATTCAAAAAACAAAAACAATAAAGGATCTAAAATGAATGGTGCATAAATGTAAAAAATTTTTCCTCAGTCGATGAAGGGATTATAGAAACTGCTATGATATATTTACAGATATATCTTAATGTACCTAATTCTTACTATATAACCAAAAGAACCTCTGCCACTGGCTAGGAGTGAAGAGGATGCCTGGTCTAGTTTTTCCCGTGTAGAGACATTTCTTGCTTTGATTCCATAAACTGCGGATGGTAGTTGGTGGTTTGGTTTTCTAAAACCCATGCTGGGGATACAGAGAACAGCTTTGTGAATACCAACTATTCGTTTTCCTCATAGTAGGACTCCCTTGATCCAAGTTTAATTAGACACAATTTTTTAATTTGGATTGTTTTTGCTTATTAATATACAAATGTATTTTGACTACCTAGTATCCATAAGTTGAATCCAGAGCGTTGAATTAATGCACTCCGAATTCCAGTTTTGAGTCTTTTCCTTTTTATGGTTTGTCTATATTCTAATGATTAAAGCCCTTACTGCCTCTTTTCTAATTATTTTAATCTTCCAATAACTTGTTGGCATTTCTTCAAAATATAAGTAACATATTTAAGTTAGTATAAACTGGAGTGCATTTAGAATTAGATTGTCTTCTCTTCAGCATTTGCATAGATGATTATATGTATGAAATCACATTATTTTGCCACTTACAAAGCAGAACTTATATTTGAGTGTTTTAACAGCTTTATTGAGGTATAAGTTACATACCATAGGATTTATTTATTGAAAGTATAAAATTCAGTGATTTTTAGTAAATTTACAGAGTATGCAACCATCAGCATGCTCCAGGTTTAGAACATTTCTGTAACCTCCCAGAATTCCCTTGAACCTAAATATTTGTATTTAATCCCAAGCCCTAGCCACAGGGAACCCCTGATCTGCTTTCTGTTTTTAAATTTGTCTTTTTCCTAGAGGTTTCATGTAAATGGAATCAGACAATGTATAGTCTTTTGCATCTGTTTTCTTTCACTTAGCATGTTCTTTTTTTATACATATATATATATAAATTTATTTATTTTTGGCTGCGTTGGATCTTCGTTACTACGCGCGGGCTTTCTCTAGTTGCAGTGGGGGGGGGTTACACTTCCTTGCAGTGCGCAGGCCTCTCATTGCGGTGGCTTCTCTTGTTGCGGAGCACGGGCTCTAGGCGTGTGGGCTTCAGTAGTTGTGGCACGCGGGCTCAGTAGTTGTGGCTCACAGGCTCTAGAGCGCAGGCTCAGTAGTTGTGGCACACGGGCTTAGTTGCTCCACAGTATGTGGGATCTTCCCAGACCAGGGCTCGAACCTGTGTCCCCTGCATTGGCAGGCATATTCCTAACCACTGCGCCACCAGGGAAGCACACTTATTAGCATGTTCTTGAGGTTCTTCCATGTTGTAGCATATATTAATATTGTGTTCCTTTGTGTTGCTAAATAGTATTCCATTGTATGGATATACCACATTTTGTTTATCTATTCACCAATTGATAGACATTTGAATTGTTTTCTGTCTTTGGCTGTTAAACTGCTGCTATAAGTAATTGTGTGCAAGTTTTTTTTGTGGATATATTTTTTCTCTTGGTTAGATTCCTAGGATCAAATTTGTTATCTCCTTTAAGCATAGGGTTTCTTTCCTTTTTGCCTACTTGTCTTTAAAATAAAGGCATTGGATTCCCGCTCCTCCCCGCCCGCCTCATTTCTTTCCTTTTTTCTCCATTCTTCTTGCCCAGGGAGCACAATACTTGGGAACCTGAGAAAAACTTGGATTGCCCTGAGCTAATTTCTGAGTTTATGAAAAAGTATAAGAAGATGAAGGAGGGTGAAAATAACAAACCCAGGGAGAAGTCAGAGGGTAACAAGAGGAAATCCAATTTCTCAAACAGTGCTGATGATATCAAATCCAAAAAAAAGAGAGAGGTAAGCTTTATTTCTCCTTTTTCCCCCCGCAAACTATTATTCTGCCTCCCCCAATACCCCTCCTCCCAAAACAAGGGCATTATTTTGGTTATTTCTGTTCTAAGGATGTCCTGCAAAGTAAATTGTTGAACAAAAGAGCTTCCAGGAAGACATGTTGATTGACCACAGCGCCCCCTCCTGGATGAGTGAGAAACGTAATATGTGTTCGCTGAATTGCGTTAGGGTGGCAAAAATAAATCCCGTAGAACATTCAGCCACCCTGTGCCTTATCCATGAATAAGTGGCTAATTATCTTAGAGAGGGAGAGTCTTTGGTGAATTTTTTAAGGATATAAAGGAGCTTTTTAAAAGCTTCACTTTTCTTTTGTTCCAAAGGTAGCACTTAATTTCAACCCTTTATAGTCTTTCTTTTTTTAATTAAGGTGGAATACACATAAAATACAATTAACCATTTTAAAGTGAACAGTTCAGTGGCATGTATATTCTCTTTTGATCCTATTGTATTTTTATATACTCTAAATAAATTAATTTTCATCTTCCTTTTGAATCTTCTTATTGTTCAGTTTGGAAAAATGTGTTTATGAAATTTTGGTTTGATTCAGTTGCCTTAATTCTTCTGAATTTTAGCTCTCAAGTAACTAGCCATAAGCAGTTATTGCCTCTCTCCTTTTTTCATATATATCTTTTCCATCTGGGCACACATATACACATACCCCACCCCTCAGCTTCCACTCCTTTCATTTATTTCAAGGTTGTGAAGCCTTTTGTGGTGAAGGATGTACTGTACCCTTAAAGTTTAATAAAATAAAAGCGTAAGTCTGCTTCTGAATCTTCTAGCATCACTGCCATAAGCATCCTTATTTATCTTCATTCTCCTTGGATACCCATCTTTCTAGAGCATCAGTTCTCAGCCCTTGCTGCACATTAGGATCATGGCAGGGGACTGGGGGGTTGCTTCAAAAACCTCCAGTGCCCAAGATGCACCCCAGACCAATTAAATTCAGATTTCTGTGGGTCGGACCTAGGCATCAGTATTTTCTAGAGACTTAACACAAGTGATTCCTGGTCTCCTGAGGAAGGAAAATGGGAGACCAGCTTTCCAAAAAGAATTGAAATAAGAGTGAAAGATTGGAGGCTGCCAGTGAAAGTGGACTCTAGGTTTTTGTTTGTCTCCTTATTTGTTTCCCTAGTTAATTTTACGTTTTACAATCTTACTTTTTAAACTACCCTATTCTGGTGAGGTGTATATATCATTGTGATACAGTCTACTGGTAAATAATTTGAGAATGCCTTCCCTTCTCTAAGGAGCTAAGACTTGTTTCTTTCTTTTTTCCTTTTTTTTTTTTAGCCCTTTGTATTCTGGCTCTTGTCATTTGATTCATTTTCTAGCTAAGTAAAAAGACCAAAAAACAACACAGCATAAGACTTCTGTAGCTATTTGTGACATATAGTGTGTATTGCCTCAACCTCAGGCTTCTGTCCTTTTCAAAAGGAGCGACCTGGCTTTGAGACGCTGGCCAGTGCAGAGAGTTTTGTTCCTAGGCCAGGTTCTGATGCTGCTGACCTTCAGAACCACCCCACGTGTCCCGTACATTGTAATGTTCATCTGGGGCCCCGACAGCATTCTCAGCAGTGCTGGCGGCTGTCAGGTAGGCAGCTGGGAAGATAGGTGATTGTGTATCTTAAAGGTGCAGGAGGGGATTTCGTTTCTTTCTTTAGACCACTGCAGAAGAAATTTGTTAGTCGGCATTATGCCTGATTTAAGATTACCGCCTGTGTAATGATTTTAGCATTTTCCTCACCTCGGCTCCTTTTCAGCAGCGTGAACAATTTTCTTCCCTTCCCTCCCTATGTGGCAAACTGTTTTCAGCCGCCAGCTATGATTTACGACTTAGTTTGTGCACCAGCATTCCAGCTGTGAGCAGCTGTGTGCACATCTGGGAACCTCCTCCCTTTAAGCACCCCCCCAAAAGAGGCTATGCTTTTGAGTCTGTATGTCCCCTGATTCATGCATGGAATTTCCTTCCCAGTGTGGGTTCTGGTATCTTTGGGGACCACCTGGACGCTGAATGTATTTCTCAGAAGAAAGCAAGGTGAATGTCAGATCAAAGAGATTTTATCATGAAAATCAGACAGTGATTTAGTTCACTTGGGCAGTCCTTCTGAATCTTTTTTTGTGTTGCCACTAGATAAGTGGCATTAGCCTCCATAATGAGGTTTTTAAAATTACCTGGTTTGTATAAAATTTCACCATTTTGCTCTCACCAGTGCCATCACACCTGAATCAGACCCTATGCTCCTTATCTAGATTGCAGTTTGACCAAGTTTGAATAATCCCCTACGGAATTATCAGTTTGTTTTAAATCACTGTCCAGTTCTGCTCTCTAAAGCTAACGACCTATCTCCATCAGGAGGGGATAGGCACAGATCAGGGCCTCTTCCCCAAGTGTGTGGGTATTACAGTATGTGAGCGCTGAAAGAAATTTGCTATTTTATGGTAGTGCCTTGAATCATTCTTATCTCTTTTCTTTCATAAATATAGATGACTATGTGAAAAGAAGTATTAAAAATATTGGTCAGTGTTAGGTGAACTAAAAGTCTAGAAAATAAAGATTGAGAGGTGGTATATTTGAAGTTTATAAAATGAAAAAGGATTTAGTTCAGGTGGGCTTGTTTATCCTCTCAGAAGCAACAGTTTAGGGGTAGTCCATTTATCATATCAAGGAGATTAGATTAGGGGATTAGAGAAGTTCCTAGATGATGACTCCAGAATATTTTAAGGGATATTACGAAGTTTTAAGGACCACTCCTAATCCTTTGAAGGAATACTTGAAGGACAACTGCATCTTCCTGCAAAAATATCTCTTAGCATTATTGTCACTGGCTGACCCAGTATTGTACTTAAGTTCTAAGAACTTTATGAATTGGGTGACAAAAATGGTATCCGGTGATATTAACTTAGGTTGTGCTTTGTTGAGCTGAGAAATGGGGAGGTTTTTTACTCTTATCTCCAAGCTGTAACCTTTCTTCATCTTCTATTTATAGCAGAGCAATGATATCGCTCGGGGCTTTGAGAGAGGATTGGAACCAGAAAAGATCATTGGGGCAACAGATTCCTGTGGCGATTTAATGTTCCTAATGAAATGGTGAGAGAGATTGGGCCTCACTCTGCGATTGTGTTTCTTTGCCAGTGGCTTGCATTCGTATGGAAGATAGGGAGGGAAGACTGAGTATTCCCCAACTAAGAATTTTGATCGTCACTGATCTAAATTGTTAACTGATACCAACTGTCAGTATTAAATGGGAATTATGGTTCAGAATGGATTTAAGACATTGTAAAGCTTTGGTATTAAGCCAAATTATATTAGCCCACATACTAGAGGATGGTAGAATTGAGGTAGGAAGCATATAAACGTGACCTAACCGTTTATTTACACAGTTCTGAATCATTTACCGTCACACCATGAGCCTGTGGCCAAGGAATAGGAGTTGAGTGAGGCTTTCTGCCATCGCTGAAGACAAAGACCACTGAATAATGTCTAAAAGAGAAAAATAATGTTAACAAAAAGCATTAAGAATAACACTAGCCAAAGCACAAGTTATTTCATCCGGTAGAGGGAATAGCTCTTAAAGGAAAGTGTGGTTACTTCCCTTCAATTTGGTTTCTTAAAGATGAAGTGATTTATGGTGTGGCCCTCACTACCTCTCTGTTTCCAAGTGTTCTGGGCTTGTGATTTAAGTTTGGTCTCTAAATAGAGGGTTCATGCTACAGTGCCACAAAGTAAGCTAATTACATTAAAAGTTGTATAGTCAAGAGGTTTAATATTTTATCTGATCGAAATTTTGCTGGTAAATTACCCAGAAGTCTATATTTGAAGAATCACTATACTCTGAAGTAAGGAGCTGTATTGACTGCTTTTCTCACTCAGCCATATATGGGACTTATGATGTACATTCACATATTAACTAGCTTTTTCAACCACAGTCCAAATTTGGGTAGCTGCTCTAAGCTGTGTGTTTTCCCCCTCCTCTTCTCATCCATAATGCTCACCTCTATGAATTCAACATCTCCGTTTTCTAGAGAAGGAGTTAGTTGTCTTTGCTCACATCTCAGTGGAATTTTAATTAAAAATTTTTTTTTTCTTGATTTGGAATCCTGGTTAGTTAAGGAACTTGCTAGATTTTTTTGTTATACTGGATAGTAGAGCGTGTGTAACTTGGGTACTTGAAATTTGCAGCTAATTCCTACATTTCATTTTAGTGACTAGATTTTACATTCATTGATGACTTAAATTTCTGTTTTCTTATTATTCCAATCCACAGTTCTGACCAAAAGGATGAGTGTTTAAAAAGGCCACAAGATGAGGAGGGTTAGGACCTTTTCATGATCCAGATGATCCAGAAACTGGATTGAGCAATTTATGCATAATCAATAGGGCTGAATTTAGGTTTGATTGTGTGTGCACTCACATGCTCATACACACAAATAAAAATTATGGGAGCAGAATTTATATAGTAGTTTAATTTTCAGCCTTTTGATTAAGCCTGCTGTTTTCGATCTATTCTAGCTGCAGACTTCTGTTTCTTTCTGATGTAGTGGTTAAATGATATTTACTAACAATTTGATTCATTTACTTAAATTTCTCCTTGAAAGTGTGGAACTGTTAGGATCCTTTTCCCTTTGAAATCAAGATGGAGAGGAAATCAAGTCAGCTAAATCATAATTTAATAACATAAATCTATATTTGGACAGACTCTCGCTCTTCCTCTCGTTCTAAGTCTCATATTCTTTCTCTCCAGGAAAGACACAGATGAAGCAGACCTGGTTCTTGCAAAAGAAGCTAATGTTAAATGTCCACAAATTGTGATAGCATTTTATGAAGAGAGACTGACGTGGCATGCGTATCCTGAGGATGCGGAAAACAAAGAGAAAGAAACAGCAAAGAGCTAAAGGAGGGGGTGGTCTCTGCCATTTCTCTTTGTACATAATACATTCACCTCCCTGCCTCCTCTCCCTCTACCCACCCCCTTCTATCCTAAACACATCCATAAAAAATGTGCTTATCACTGTGCTCCACAGGAGAAATGTTGGTATTGGTTCTCTTGTAACATAACTGATGGTCTGATTCATGATAAGTGTCTCTCTGTGAAGACCAGGCATTTACATACTGTGTGTAATTCTCACCATTTTTTCCTTTGCCCTGCTCTCTTCCTTCTGCTCCCCTGTGACCTCAAGATGAGTTTTAACTTTTTAATCACCTTAGAGTCTTGATCTTTTCAGGGTTGGTCGCTTTTTAGTGGGGGATTTTGTTATAATGATGCTGGATTTTGGTTTCTTTCTTTGGCTCTTAGAACATGTTGATGACCAGCTAGGCTTTGTTTTGAGATGTTGGGTTGGAAAAGATTGGCTTTTTAAAAAGCCAATAGCAACTGCCTACCTGTTGGGGCTTTCCCAACCTCATTCAGCTCTACCCAGGAGAATACAGGGTTCCTCGTGTGGTCTTCTGGGCCACCCTCTGTTGTTCATCCTCACCCATCCTCCCAGAATAGCTCCATCCTTTGGAGGGCTTGAAATTTTACATTCAGATTTGTCAAGGCACTCCTTTTAGCCCCAGGACTTTTGGCCTTGTTTCTTAGCAATCCCTGGTTCTGCTCCTGCAAGTTGGTGTAGTCTGTCATAAAATGACAAGATTATTGACTGTGGAGATTTGTAGCTATTAGTACATGAGGATGACGGGGTAGGATACAATTGTCTTTATTATCACATATGGTATATATGTATTATTTCCTTCCATCCCTCCCATTTGGATTATCTATTTATGTAGGTGTGAGTGACTGCCTGGTGCTTGCTTGTGCCAAGGTGCTAGGCACCCTCCAGCCCTGCCAACTTTTGTGGCCTCCCAAAGCATTCCTGTTACCAAAGAGGCTTCAAACCTGACCCTCACTTCTCAGTGGACCCAAGTTTCCCTCCATGCCATTATTTTCAGTGGGGAATTCTTAGAGGGGAGCCATTGGCCACAGTATCAATTTTAAATATTCATAGTGTTTATAATCATAAATTTCCTGCTTTGATGACTCCTGGATTTGCCACCAAGAGTCCCCAAAGTATTAATGCTCTTCCCTTTCTCCACCCTCAAACTCTTAGTTGTATCTTTTTTTTTTTTAATGCATTTCCATGGAAGACTATCAACTTCAGAGAGTGACAGGCCCCGGCAGTAGCATGTTGACACGACCTCTCCCTACTCAGCAAAATACTTCCCTTTTGGCTTCTTCCTGCTTTACCATTATATTGAGAGATTATTTTTCTGATTATATTCTCTGCCTTTGTTCCCCAAGAAACGCCCTACTTCTCGTTACCCCTTTTTTCTTGTAGTTGAAGGGAGCTAGAGAATCAAGACTAAAAGTAAGGAAATAACAGGGTTTTGAGCATCCTTGTCCCAGCCCAAAGCTGAGGAGATAAGAATAAATGCTTGAAATAGCCTTAACTCTAGAGTTCACCAGCCATTGAGGTTTTTGTGGTTGCTTTTGATTTTTAAAACATATAGCTGTCTGGCCAGGAGCATTCAACCATTTCTAGATTATTCAGAGTAACAAGGGGAATGGAGAGATTGCTCCAGTCCACAGATGAGCCGAATAATATGCAAATCATATACCCATTCATAGCATTTGTTAACATTGCTTCCCTGCTCAGCTGCTGATTGAATTCTGTGTGGTTGTATAAATTATGTCAAAAATTGTACTGCACGGTTGAGAAGACAGCTGTTGCTGCGGTGACATGACAGACTGGAACAATGAAGCTTTTGGTTTCAGCCATCCAGGAAAATCCTTCTGAATGGTAATGTGATTGGGTGAGAACTCATAACCCATACTCAAGTGGGTAGGGGTTTTATCTCCATCTTCCTTAACTCTCTGAAGGAATTAAAGGCCTAGATCAAGTGCTGGATAGTTGACAGTTGTTAGTACTTAATCTGATGGGCATCTGAAAGAAAGGATAGTCAGAAAAGAGATTTTTCATACAAGTAACTAAGGATATCCATTAGGGTATACTAGAATAGGACAGAAGTAGGCCAGAGCCACTGAGGAGGTGATCCGGGTCTCTAAGTTTGCAGGTGGAGAAAATGACAGCTTATCCATGTAGCCAGAGTGTGTCTCCCAGGAGCAGTGGGTATGTAAGCAAAGTACAGTGACCATATTTTTAGAGCCCAAATCTAGCCTGTGGACAAAGAACACGACCGAAGTATTTGGTACTAAGATTGGTCTTGAGAAACGTGGGACACATGGTTGCCAGGGTTATAGGTAATACGTAAGGCATTCATCAAAATCTGATTTCTTTTAACAAAAAAAACCCCAGTATCATCTACTACTCATCACCCCTTTAATACTTCAGTCTTCGCTCCATTCATCTTTTTCTGTCCACAGTTCACTGATTCATGGTCTTGTACTGAGTGCTGCCCAAACAACTTGTTCTCTCCCTGCCTACCCACTGCTACTTCTGTAGGAACGGAGGGAGCCAGAGGCCAATACTGATCTCAGCCCTCAGCAGAAAGCAGACGGATGCCTGCCTGTTCCTTTGAGATTTGTTAGTGCTGAGTAAGCTGTCCAGGCCCTTGGAGGATTGCAGCCTCAAAGAGAAACCTGCATTCATGGGGCTTTCTCTTCTCAGAAGAGTTAGTGGCCCTGGGCTAAGCACTCTTAAACATCTAGGTCTCAGGTGCTCAAAGTATATTTTTCCTATGTTAAGTCCTCTTTCAAAACATCTTTCTAATGCTGAATGTTTTCTTGTAATCAGCATTCAAGGATTTATCTTTCCTGAGAATGTAGCAGAGCTTTGACCAGCAGAGTCTACCAAGGTCAGCATAGCTGCTTTTCTGAGCCCTGGGCTGGGCGGATCCCCTCACATTAAGATCAGCTGTTAGAGAACGTCAACCCTGATGGAAGCACCCATTTTTAACCTGGAGAGAGCTATATCATTTTTCCTCCTGCAGTCCAGTTTTCATCTGCTCAAGGGAGCATTTGGACCTGTGGTGTTCCTTAGTGCTCGAAAGTCTATGGTCCTTGGCTGGCCCCCAGCCATATATCCGTACTACTTTTTTTTGTTGAAGAAAAGTTGGTCTTGTTCCTGTAGTTCCTGCAGTTTTAGATTCTTCTTAACTTAACTCTTCGTACTTATGCTGTAGCCTCCCCGCAATCCAATTTCCTTATCTTTAGGCCAAATCCTTTGGCCTCAGGGAAGGTGCCTGTGATTTTCATCTTGTGGTTTTGTCTGATCTGTGTGTAGCCCAACTTACCTAAGGTACAGTGAGGGATCAGAGGGATCCCTGTTTGGGCTGGGGAGTGATTGTTTTTGCCCTTAGGGTTCAAATTTGAGGGCCTAAGATAAGTTTGCAGTGACCTGAGAACTTCAGGAAGGGTTCTATCATTAGATTTGAAATGTGGAAATGGTTTCTCACAAATTAGGTCAAAGGAAAAGCTCATTTTGCACCCATGACTCCATCCTTTTGGTTTAGGTTTTTAGAGTGTTGAGATCTGTACCTTTGTAATTAGACCACCAAGCAAGCATACCTGTGTCAGGGCAGAGAGGGGAAAGGTCTGGACCCAGTGTATTTCAGTTTCATTTTGGCTTTACCACTAATCATAAAAGTTACATTTTCAAAAATAGAGATGTTACCAGCCTTGCCCCCAAGAGCACATGCTCAGAATTGCCACCCCCCCCACCCCCAACTAATCATGGTGGATTTGTATTGAGCCATCCACATTCCAGCCACCTTAGTGTAAATCAACATGCATTTCATTCAACGGACATTTTTTGGCCCTGGGGATACCAAGTTCAAAAAGATGCAGTCCCTGACCTCAAAGAATTTTCATACAGGTGTGGGATGAACTATTAATAGTTCATTGTAATAAATGCTACAAATAGGCACACATTTTATATTAGAGCTCAGAGACAACTAACTGGTTGGTATGGTTTGTGGCCCTAAAGTAGGAGGGTGACAACTGGTTCGTGTGTAGAAAAGACATGACCTTGGATGAATTGAACTAACTGGCCACAGATAGACCACAACAAGGGGCTGTTTTATTCTAGAAAATAAAGATAACAGGTTTGGTTAGAGATGCTACTACGACAGAAAGGTGAGTGGAGGTTGAGAACCCCTGGCTTCAGTCCCTATTTGAGGCTCTTTGCCACAGTATTTAACGGTAGTTAATCCCTGCTTGTGGAAAGTATTAACTATGTTGCAGATCCAGTTACGTGTTGTTACTTTATTGTGGGTTCTGTAAAATGTATTCCTTGTGGATATTTTATCAGTGTTGCTCACACCTTTTTTTTCAGTTTCTCATCCCTTTTGAAGGAATTAACATGAGGCTGGCTTGAAGCCTAAAACAGGGACATACTTTCCAATGACAAGATTCGCAAAAAAAAAAAAAAAGGCTTGGGACACGTAACACCTGGGCATCTATTCTGGGCAGTGTAGTTTTATTTAACACCTCAAGATGGTGATTTCTAAGCAGAGACTTGTGTCAATTATGTGGAAACCTCTCCCAGAAATACACATGACCCAGAGTTTCGGATTTAATCAGTCTAGGGAGGTCCAGGGTGAGGCCTAACCCTGTTAAGAAACAGTCTGACTTTAAGAAATGTCCTAGTTCTGACCATGTGACCACAGGAAAAATGCTACTTTTCTCTGCCTGCATAATTGAGAGTTGGATAATTGAAAGCTTACTAAAGTGTGAAGGTTCTTTGGATACCTTCATAAAAATTCTAGTTTCTTTTTGCTTGCGCTGGATTTCTTGGATTTTAAACTACCTCATCTCGTCTTTTTCGAGTTACTTCAGCTTGTCGTTGCCACTTGAACATCATGCTTGACTGTGGTGGTTTTCTAAGATGGAATGTTTCCTATTCGTTGAGAGCATGTTTTCTTGCCTTTTATCCTGATACGCATTTCACCTAACATCATCTCATTTTGCTCCTCTGTCAGAGAAATATTTTAAGATAGTTTAAAATCTTGGTTCATGGGAAGAAAGTGACCCTCCAATGCTCTATTTGTCTCTGAGGTCAGTGAGAGAAGGAGTTAAAACAAGGTGGTGGGGGAAGGGACAGAACCTGCACTGGAGGCAGCCGACAGGGGAAGAGCCATTAATTAAAACAATTTCAAAGTCAACTGATTGTGATCATTAATGTCACAATAGATCAAAACCTAATTATCACTGCCTAGGTAAGAGCCATCAGTATTAATCAGAAAATCTAATAGGAAACTATTATCAAGAAATTAGGCCAAATTGAATGCAATGAACTTCTTGCCATTCTCTCTCCTCTCCTTTTCTTTTCTTTTCTCTCGTTTCTTTTTTTTTAATTTGGCGATGTCCCCTGGCATTGGCAGGTGTGACCCTCAGTTGACTCAGGCCCCAGTGGCCAGCTTGTCATGCTTTTTGAGAAATTCCACCACAGACTGAACCTGAACTGTCGCTGCTGTTTTAATCAGTCTTGAACTTTCTCATCACCTGGTCTTACCCAGTGTGATCAGCCGTCAGTGAAAAAAGGTTTATATTTAGGTCTTGGAATGGTTGGTCCTTCCTGGAACTAGAGCGTCCCTGGTGAACGTTATACTGTGTGTGCTGATAAGTCATTCTTCGAGCTTCTGAGGTGCGTAGGGTCCTGTTGCTCTGGTTACTGCAAGTAGATATGGAGGAAAGGAGGGGCTTCCTGCCTGGAGATCCTTCCAGAAGACCTTAGAAGATAGAGTTTCATCGTGTCACGGCCCTTTTAAGGCTCAAGTCACTGTTTTGCAGTTTCCAGGAGCTTTAGTATTTGATTGTAAACCAGGACTGGCTGTGGGTTTAGTTTTTTTCCCCTTAGTTTTAGGGTAAGGGTCATAGTGATTTCTACCAGAATCCAGTGTAAATCCAAAGGAGGGGGGAAAATGTTTTTTCTTTTGCCTTTCTTTTGTTAAAGATTTATGCCTCTGGCAGGAGGTAAGAATATTACAAGTGTCTTCTGACTAGTTATAGAGATCACTTTATACCCTCTCCCTGAATGGAAAAGTAAGTGTCACCGTCTATATCCTTAACTGTTTTTGAAGATACTGCAACTCCTGAGGTTGAGCTGAGGCAGAAGGGGTGGAAAGATGCTGGCCTTGGGTATTGTGGGGAGGGATGAGTGGCAGCAGGGGGTGTTTGGTGGTGCTGGGGTTCCTAGCTTAGCCTGTAGAGAATGTTGCTGCTGCCACCGCAGTTGCTGGCCTTTCCCCACCAACCTTGGAGCTCAGAGCACTACCCAGACCACCACTGAGGGAGTTGTTCTTAGCTTTCTGCTTGAGTGTGGTCTTGCTTCACTCTGAATTTTAGGAATTTGGGTTACTCAGTATAGAACTTTGAGAAATTGGTGTGACTTAGTCCTTCACCTCTTAGGGTAAAGTGAGTATTTCTTTACAAAAGAATTCATGCCCTTAATGTTTAAAATGTAATTTTATTTTCAAGACACCCATTAACACATGACTTTCAGAAGCAGCTTGTTTCTTCTCCAAGGTTCCTTGCATTATGCTAGATAAATAATGGGCCATCAGTTAATACTTGTGGGTTGATTGAGTTCATCTGGTTTGCAGGGTGAGGTGTGCTACCGGCTTCCTTTTGCTCCCAGGTGCGCTCTAAGATGTAAAATGCTCCGGGGAGTGGACAGGAATTGAGTGGATGCTGACTATGGTGCCAACCTCCTCAACTGATTCATAATGGCTGACCTTGGGCAAGTCACTCCTTTCAATGCCTCAGTTCCCCATCTGTCAAATGGGGGTAATAATACTGACCTACCTCACAGGGGTGTTGTGAGGCATTGTAAATCGAAGCTGATAGAATACTTGAGGGTCCTCGACGGAGGATGCCCTGAGCCGGTGTCTAGGCCTGCCATAGGCTTTTGTCCTCACTGAGCTGTCCCAAGGTTGGAACTACTTAGTGACCTTGGCAAATTCTCTGCCCCCCCACCCCTCATCAAAGCTGCTAGTTCAGATGTTGACAGTGTTTCCATGAATGTTGAAGTCTTAATAGTCCAGACTTAACTTAGGATGTTACGGGGGAAGGCACTTAGTATATTTTATGTCTTGCATCCACAAAGAGAGGCTGTTTGAGACCCAAGAGCATTGCATTAGGGAATCAGGGATGCTGCTGCTTTCTCTGCTGGTTGGGAGTTAAGGTCCCATACCCCGTGGGCTTGGAACAGACTTGGGTTGTCTCAGGAGCAAAGCACACACAGTGGGTTTGATTTATATCTTGGCTTGCTGCTCCCTGAACTGATCCCAGGATGGCTGGGTCACTTCACCCCTTCGTGGTATCTGTACCCGAGCCTTTGCCTCCCCATAGGAACCAGCTGGTTCAATAAACATAACCACTTCCTCCATCCCCCACCAAAAAAGAGCCACATTGGAAAATTGTTTTTCTAGAGATAAGCTTAACACTCAGAATTGGGCACTGATGCTCCTGAAAGCTTCATCCAGTTTCCTGTATTCAGCATCTGTCATCTCTTTCTCGGTGTCCACTGCCTGAACCTGACTTTGACCTTTTTTCCCTCTGGTTTGGGAAAGCTTTGGACACTTTGTATTTGCCCAGGTGTGGGCCCAAGAGCCTTGCTCTCCATCTCAGTTTAGGGGCTCGGCTGGCTCCTCCTCCCAATAGGGCTCTTTCTCCTTTCCCTCTCCTTGGCCCTAGATGTGTAACCCCTGAAAAAGCACAAGGTCCTGGCCCCTTGCTGCGGTCACATTCTGGTTCTCAGTGTTTAGCGGACTCTGCCCCTCTGTTCACTGCGCTGGCGGCACCAGGCGGTTCTGTGGAGTCCTGGAGGATGGAGAGAGCACAGTCGGCCATCCTGCCAAGTAGCCAGGAGTTGATTTGCCCATGGCCACGGGCCTTCTCACCCCTTCCCACAGGATGGGATCTGAGAGACTCCAGAGGCTGGGTTTCCTTCAGCACTCGGTACCATCCTGAGTAGCAAAACAAGTCACACTTTGTAGCCAGATTTCTGAATGGAAAAATGGGAAATTGAATTCTCTATGGACCTTTTTGGTTTGTGGGGGAGTTTTGGTTGTGTTTCTTGGTTTTATTTCAGCCAAACATGTCTGCTTTTGATTTTTTTTTTTTTTAGGATAAGTGATATATATATATATGTTCGCCTTTTAAATGTAAATGTTTAAAAGTAGGCAATTTATATGTTTCCACAACTGACATCTGATGCAGACCTCATTCTCTCCCCCTCTTCCACTCTCCTCTTTTCCCTCTTTTCATACTCTTGTATTGGTTCTAATAAATGGTTGCTTTTCAAATACGGATCCTGAGTGGTGGTTTCAAAAATCTGGGTCTTACACTCCTTCGTTAATTTGGGCCCCGAATGTCATCCAGTGGCTGCACATGCGTTTGTGAAAGAGCTGAGAGACTTGGAGAACAAGGGCTTTTTTCTAAGGATTGTTGGTCTCTGACTTTGTGCAGATAGCCACAGGGTGGCGCAAGCCTGAGGGAATAAGAGAACGTGTATCCTGTTCCCCGCTCCTTCCCTTAACCCCTTCAGACTGTATGCCTTCCTGGTCTTGGAGCTGGTGTCTCCTCGAAATGGCTCCGAGAATAAACATTAACCGTTAGGAACCCAGGGGACCACTAGAAAAGTCAGCCCCTGGTTATTAGAATTTGTGGAAAACCACATTGACAAACAATCTGAATCAGGTTTGAAAATCCCAATACATGTGAATTATATTTATGAGCTGTTTTGATTTTGATTTCACAAATACCAAAGAAACTGAGGATCTAATGATTATGGGTCATGGTGGGGGCAGTTGGAGGTTGGATTAGGAAGGAAAAAGAGTGTGTGGATAATCAAGCATTTATTGGGTGATACAAGCCTGATGCCGTTCTGAATCTAATGGATACGTGGGCAAAAACTCACAGAGGAGTGAGAAGTGAAGACGGAGGGATCCCAGAACCCAGACAGCCTCCCAGAGAGGCGCCTCCTCTCGTTTTCCACCATCTCTTATCTGCAATTCTCCCTTTTGTTTTCCCTTCTTGCTGCTGAGTTATAGGGTCTCCCCAGTCTAATCTCGTAAAGTCTTATGAAGACATCTGTAGGTTGGCTAGTTTAATGGTCCATGACCCCATAAACATGGGACAGGAGAGCCATTTGGTCCACTTCAGAGCCAGACCTTTCTGGACATTATTTATTTCCTACCTCTGAAGCCTGGGACTGCTCACCCCCCTTCCCATCTTTTTCTAGTTCTCTCACCATTGTGCCACTCTGTCTCTGCCTTGGGCTCATCAGAAAGCACGACTCTGGGGTTTTGACACCCACTCCCACTCCTAAACAACTGTGTCTTGATCTCTGTTTCCCTCTGACGTGTCAGGGGATATGCCTGCCTGGCCGTCACTCAGATGAGCTCCTCACCGCTCCGCACTCTTCTCCCGGGAGCCCTGCCTCTGTGTGCTGGGCTAGGCCCCCGCCGGCCGGTGGTGCCCTCCCTTTTGTCTCCGCCAAAGGGCCGCAGAGCTCACGGAAGTCCAGGCAGGCCCGACAGCCTGGGGAAAATGGAGGGCTGCAGTGTGGGAGTCTGCGCTTAGTCGGATGGCTGAGCGCACAGCATGAAATCGCCCTGTTAGGAGGAAGCAGCCCCCCAGGCAGCCTCCGCCCTTTGGAAGGAGAGTGGCTACACAGAGGGGAGCCCATTACAGCCTGTGGGTACGCTGAGCTGATCCCCTGATCTCCGAGCCCGCGGTGTGACCTGGGGGGTGGATGGGGGACAAACAAAGCAAAGCTGGGCCAACGGGTGTGAGAGCGTGCCACACGGGTACGGTGCCCTCTGTTACTCCCGCAGAGCGGGGGGTAAAGGATGAGTGAGAGCCCTCAGTGACTCCCCTGCATAAAGTCGTGCACACGGTGAAGACACGTGAATGGAAGGGTCTGGTTCTCAGCTCCGTGGCTCCTCAGCCTTTGTTTTATCCTCCCCTTGCTCTCCTGCTTCCCCCACCCCCTCTGCAGCTGTAACATCTTGCTTTCCAGGTGCCAGCTCCCTCCTCTCTCAGCTTCTGTCTTTATTTGTGCGTCTGTATTTTTTTACGGTTCCTCCCCTTTGTCTGCTCCATCGTGTGTGTTTTTCTCTTTGTCTTTTATTTCTTCTCATTTCTGGTCTCCGCACCCCATGTTCTCTCCACCCCCCTTCAAAGTCCATAAGCAGCCTCAATTTGGACATTTAATTTCAACCCCATCAAATTATTATCTTTCTTGCAACAACCTGGGACTCTTTACGAGGTCTTTCTACCCCACACCGCCTCTGGAAACAGGTGCATCTTTTTCTCCGTATAACGTGATGCCGCCTCCCAGACTGGGGGAGGTGAGGTCGGCTCAGAGGCTTCGTGCCCCTTCTCAGCAGAGCCTTGTGCGATCATTTGGTTATGAGCCAAGGAGAGAGAAAGAGCTGCCGAGAATTGAGCTTGCTGGTAAATATGGGGGCTGCTGAGATGAAAAGGTTTGGGGTTATTATTGCACCCTTTCCTCTCCCTCCCCCTTCCTGCTGCTGCTGTCTTCTGGGGAAAGAAGCTGGTGGCGAGCCGAGGTATTGGCCACAGCTGCTGCAGCTTATAAAATTCTGCTTCTACATCTGCAGCAAGGGTGGGAGTGGGGGCAGGTGAGCTCTGCAGGGAAGGGGAGGAGGGCAGGGGCGCTAAACCCCTTGCCTGTGCTGTGTGGGAACGGCATGGACCATTCCTTCCTGCTACTTCCAATAACATGCAGCACCTCTCTATGCAGCCTGTTTCCGCCGTAACTTCTCACCCCTGCTGTAACCCTCTGCTCCTTTCTGCTTCAACTCTTCCGGGCAAAAGCCTGGAGAGCCAGCTCTCAGAGACCTGAGCCTGACTGCTCCTTTGTCCTCTGTCACACACCCCCTTTCTCTAGTTCCTGCCTTACCACTCCAGACCTGTCTGCAGGAGAAGCTGGGTGGTAGAAGGGATGGAGCTGCTTCTTTGATCCCTGGGAGAGAGCAGGGCTGGGGCTACCTGTTCCTCAGAGGGTATGGGGAGGGTGCAGGCGCATCGGCTCCTAGACCAGGACACAGGATGCTCTGTCTTTCCACGTGTTCTCTACCCTTCTCTCCTCTCCCCAACTACCTGCCTCTCTCTGACTTTTTCTCCTGTTCATCCTTTCTCTGTTCCTGTTTTTCCCTTTTTTATCATCATTTCAGTTCCTTTTCCCTTCTTTCTCTCCCTGTTTTTTACTTCCATGTTACTAAGAGTAGAAGTAAGTAAGGGGGCTTGAGGAAAGGGATTGAGAGGGAAAGAAAAGTACACAGGTTTTTTTTTTCCACTTCCCCTTTGGAGGTGTGGGGATGAGGAATATCACCCATTTTTCTCTTTCTGGGGATTGAAGCATCTCTCCACCCTCAGCCCTTCTGATTTTCTCAGCAATGATGTCTAAAACAGGGATTCCTAACCTTGAAAAACAGTTTATATTTTTATTGGTTTCTTTATGATTTTGTAGATGAGAGAAAACCTTGCCATCCCTACAAAGTCGGTTCACTGTGTGATATTTTTCCGTTAGAATGTTTAAGATGATCACTTTTGAGAATTTCATAACCCTCCTTGAGATGATTGGAGTCTGGGGTGTTGTAACAAGGCAGGAAATCACTGATTTTTAGTGTCCAGCTAAGCCAATTGGATCCTTATTTCTGTGTGAATTTGTTGCAGCCTTTCAGCATGGGAGTAAAAACTTTCTTCTTGGGGGACTCTCGTTGCCCCATTCCTCAGCCTAGGGGATCATGGGGCAGGTCAAACCCAGATTGGTTCCGTGATTCCCTTCCTCACCCTAAAAGGCCAGCCCAGTCTGCCTGTAGAGGGAGGTGAGGAACAGTGATCTGATCTCTCATCCCCTCCCTTTACTTCACCCCACAGCTTCTTTTCAGTCATTGAGAGTTTGAGGGTTTGGATCAGAGAAGAGGGTTTCTGGTTTGGATTAAGGAGCTGGGTTAGGAGGCATGATTGGGGGTGAAGTTGCAAGCTTGGATGGAGGAGGTGGGAGAGAGAGGGAGGGAGGGAGGGAGGGAGAGAAACGGGTACAAGGCTGTCCTCGTGAAAAACTGGGAGACTGGAACGAAATGAGGAAGGATGGGAGATGAGAGGCTTGGAAAAACATGATGCGCAGGGGGCGCATGTGCATGTGCGCATGTGCCAAAACAGATGCGAGGAATGTGGATGCTCACGGAGGGGTCTGCAAGGCCCTCCGAAGCTGCATCTCCTGTGTCCAGGCATAATGTCTTCTTCACTCTGACACAGCTGGCTGGAACTTCACTTCTGAAGAGCTCTGGGCAATGAATCAACGTAGTGTTTACCCTCATGTGTTCTGAGTTAGAAGAGTCTTTGCTCTAGACTGGATGACCACCCTGAAAATCTAAGAAATGTTTTCAGTTACTTCGGAAGGCCCTTCTGCACCCTGAATGACTTCTGTTTCCACTCTGGCATGGGAGGTGGAGGGCCTGCAATCCTGATATTTCTCCCTTCAATCCCTGATCCTGCTTCAGGCGGTCCCAGGAAGGGTCTGAGAGGAGAGTGCGCTGGTGGCGGGGTTTGGGGGGGGGGGTTGACCATACAGGGGCCCCACTGGCTGCAGATAGGGGTGCACTAATGTTCATTAGAGATTCAGAACTGAATAGCTATTGCTATCTCCAAAGAAGGAATGGGGCAAACAGCTCCAATTTTGCCCCCAAGGAAATGGCAGGTTTGTATGTGTATGAGAGTTGGAGGAATGTGTTAATTTGAGTATAACTCTCTGAATATATGTTTTTGCTCATCTGAAGGTGTTAAATTCCATGGCGTCCAACTTCAGTCACTCTAACGGTGGGGAAGCAATGGCCTAGGTAATTCCAGGCAGCAGATAACCCCCAAACCATTTATGAATATGATTGAAATGTGCTTTGGACTGTGCTAGGGACGGGCTTTGGAAGGTGCCTTGTGGGCCAAGAGGAGGAAGTCATTAATCGCGGCAAAGGAAAGCTGCTCTTAGCTCTGCACCAGGACAGCCATACAGATCAGAGGCAGAAAATGGCAGGCACTGAGTCTGTTCAGGTGGAAAGGCAGGGAGGCCAGAAAGGGCCTCAGGGGCAGCATGCTAGTGCAAGGCTAGTAAGCATGTGGGAAGATCAAGGGCACAGTGGGTGGCAGGATAAATTGTGGATTGAGAGAGTTTAGGAAGCAATAGAAGCTCACAACTGACCTTGCTCTGGAGCCAAAGCACCAGCCTAGAACAGCCCGGGCACTGGAGAAAAAATCATTAGGTGAGAGTTCTATCAGGCTTTGTCTTTCACAGTCTGTGTGATATTGGTTAAGTTAATTTTCCCTTCTGGGTGTCAGTTTCCTGAGAAGAGTCAGCTGAAATGTTGAATAATTATTTCATTTTTCACAAAATAGTTTATCTTTTCTTATAATCATAACAGAAAGTTGATAAAAGAAAAAAGTGGAAAAAGCATAATCCTATCACGTTAATACAATACATATTTTTATGTTTATGCACTTGATCAGATTTTTGTCCATAGGAGACAAATTCCTATTTTTACATTGTGTACCATTTTGTATGTTTTCACTTATCATAAAATAGTTCCATAGCACTATGTATTCTTTCTTTTTTGTTTTTGGTAGCCCTGGTGGGATACAAATAGCACTATGTATTCTTTTTTTTTTTTTTTTTTTTTTTTTTTTTTTTTTATGGCTGTGTTGGGTCCTCGCCTCTGTGCGAGGGCCCTCTCCAGCTGTGGCAAGCGGGGGCCACTCCCCATGGCGGTGCGCGGGCCCCTCACCATCGCGGCCTCTCTTGCTGCGGAGCACAGGCTCCAGACGCGCAGGCTGAGCAATTGTGGCTCACGGGCCTAGGTGCTCCGCGGCACGTGGGATCCTCCCAGACCAGGGCTCGAACCCATGTCCCCTGCACCGGCAAGCAGACTCCCAACCACTGCACCACCAGGGAAGCCCCAGCACTATGTATTCTTAACAATTATTGTTTAAAATTATTATGAGAGAAACTAAGCCCGTGCGCCACAACTACTGAGCCTGCGAGCCACAACTACTGAAGCCCACGTGCCACAACTACTGAAGCCTGCACGCCTAGAGCCCGTGCTCTGCAACAAGAGAAACCAACGCAATGAGAAGCCCGCGCACCACAACAAAGAGTAGCCCCCGCTCGCCGCAACTAGGGAAAGCCCACATGAAGCAACGAAGACCCAACTCAGCCAAAAATAAATAAATTAATCAATTAAAAATAAATAAATAAAAATAAAATGATTATGAATGTGCTACATATGAATTCTATCAGGACCTGGGGTCTGGAAGGCCCCCTTCTACCTCTCTGGCTGCTTCAACTCAGCTTCGTACCTTCGAACTAGTGGTGGTTCCAGTGTTCCACCCTCAACGCTTGTTCTCATCTGTTTCCTCCTCCTGAAATAGCTCAAGCACTCTCATAATTTCAACCATTACTTATGGTAAGGCTCGTGAACCCCAGACCTGTAAGTCTGGGCCTCAACTGTTTCTCTGTCCCCTCTGTGTCCACGTGCCTTCTGCTGCCTCCTCCTGAGTATCCTGGAGGCTTCTCAAAGCAAAGAGCTTTACGGATGGAGTACATGTCGTCCCTGCCTCCTGACTTCACGGTCCAGGACACAGCCGGTGCTGGAGGATGGTCATCACACACTGACTTGCTGAAAGATAGACAGTGAACAGGATGTGAACATAACTTAATGAATGACATGATATGACATCGAGGTGGGTTGGATTTGTCTCCATCGTCACCAGCAAGCGTGAAACTCACCAAGAACACCAGCGTGGTTTGCAAGACCTTCACTGCCTGGACTGTCTGGCCCCAGCCCCAGTCCTCCTTCCTGCCCTGCTGCTTTCTGCATGGGACGGTCTCGGTCTCAATACCCTTATCAGTGAGGCTGTCCCAGCAGTGAAGTTGCACATTATGTCCCTTGAAGCACCAGAAGATGTTGGTTTCTGAGTTTGGGATCTCCAAAAATGGCTCATAAATCCTTAGTGCCCTGGTGGTGTCTCAGGCCTGGGAGGGAAGCACAGAGGACAGAGGTGGGTATTGGAGGGAGACGATGGAGAGCTCCCCTAGGAGAGCAGGGGAAACACTGGGATGGAGAGAGGATAGGCTTTCTAGAGGATGAGAGGATGGAAGGAAACTAAGTCCCAGAAGAAAGAGGAGAGAGGAAATAGAAAGGTGGGTGTATAAAAGGAGAGGAAAAGAAAAGAGTAAAAAGAACGGTGAGAAGGATGAGGTATGGTGGAGAGTGAAGGAAAAGGCACCACATGAGGGAGGGGCACATGAGTTGTGTCCAGCACCTCCTGGACACCCTCGCCATAAAAGAAAGTTGATGAGAGTCTTGATGGGGACAACTTCACCAAGTGTCCTGTCTGTGGAATGGGGCGGGGGAAGGGTATGTGTATCCAAGAAGGTGTCAGAAAGATGATGGGTCTTGTCACCAGTTCAAGGAAGTTGAGACCAGACAGGAAATAGGGCTGGTATGAGGGAGGCTCTGGCCTGAGCAGGGGTAGGGTGAACCCTGGGAAGAGTCAGAAGGATCAATGTTGAACAAGATACCGACAGAGCAAAGTAGAGCTTTCCATGCAATGAACGCATTGACACCTCACAACTCTTGAGAGGAGACAAAGCCCTTTGTGAATTGCCTGAGGTGTCGCAGTTGATTAGTGATAGAGTCAGGCCTGGACCCCAGGTCTGTCTTCCCCAGAACTCCATGCTGTGTTTTGTTCCCAGAGCTTTTAGTTGTGCCCTCTCCAATCCTGGGATGCCTACTTAGGGCAAGATTGGCCATGATCAAGGGGAGGCTGGGCAATTAGGGGGCCTGGGAGTCTGCTGTAAGTTGACCAAGAGAGCATGAAACCACCAGAAAAGACAGGAGGCACCGGGAGAGGGGTGGGGGGAGACAGGACGGACAGGACACCAAGACTTGCCTGGGAGGGAATGGTAAGAACAGACAAGAGAGTCAGGGACCAGGACTCAGTTCTGAGGATGGCCCAGGAGGGTACTTGCCTCTAGCTGTCAGGCAGCCTGAGGTGATTTGGGGGTTTGTGCTGCCCCCTGGTAGCCATTAGGGGAACAGCAGTGAGGACGGCCCTCATCGGGCAGGCTGGTATGACCTCTACCCTACTTCGCTGAATGTCTTGCTGTCCCAAACGTTCCTGCAGAATGCACACTGGTGAAATCAGAGGCTCTGGAAACCTCAATCCCTTAAGCTTCTTGGCTTGGATTGTTAGTGGAGGTGCTCTCTTCCCCAGGGAAGGGGGCAAGACGGATCCTCGCGTCATCTGCCTGGAATATCAAGGAATCCAACACTTTTTAACACAGAGTAAGCATTTCATGAACTATTTCATTCAATCATTATGAAGTCTCTATTAAGTGGTCAATATTATTCCTATTATTCCCAGTTAAGGAAACAGCCTCAGTGGGAGGAAGTTACTTTGCTGAGGTCCTGCAGCCCTAGAGTTTGACCCTAAGCCCCATGACTGAGTCCACTGCTCTTTCACTGCACTGGCTCTCCTCTCATAATCCTGGTTTCTCACTCCTCACAATCTTTCTGTTGCTTGAAGAGGTGCTTGGACCAAAAGGGAATGGGGTGGGAGCAGGAACTCTCCTGTGGGCTCACAGATGTCATGTAAAGGATGCTTGGGACCAGCACAGTGTCTCAGCTGTGTCCTACTCCGAGTGCCTGGGGGAATTGCAGCTTGCTTCATTCATTCATTCATTCATTCAGTATTTCTGAACATCTCCTGGGCAGGAGGGCCAGGAACTTGGGAACTGGGACACAGCAACGAGCATAGTCCCCTGTCTTAGCAATCTGGTGGGTGCAACTGACCAAACGTTTATACTGTAAGTATTAACAGATGTCATTACAAATTGCCAAAGGTGAGAGAAATTAGGGAGGGAACTAATTTCTCCCAGAGGAGGGAACGTTTTAGCACTGATTTAAGGATGTGTTAGTCAAGCAGACGAGGGAGGGGCAGTCTAGGTGGAAACGAGGAGCAGGTAAAGGCCAGGCAGAGGAGGAGAGCTCCTGAGGAGTTTAATGACTCCCTTGCAGTTTTGTGTAACTGAAGCACACGCTGTTGTGTGCCTGGGTCTGGCTACGATGCAGGAGACAAGGCTAAAGGTAAAGAAGAGAGATGCCGGTAGGATGTGAGGGGCTTTCCTTGGTGAGAGTAAACAATACAAGCTTTATTCTGCAGGCCTAGGGAGTCCACAGAGTTTTAAGCTGCTGACCATGATTAGACCTGTTTTTTGGCAAGGTGCCTCAGGAGGCCGGACTACCACCTAGGAGGCTACGCACTAGTCCTGGCAGGAATATCCGCCCAGAAGCCCCTGGCCCGAGGTATCAGAGCAACGTGAATTCTTTGCTTGACCGGGTCGCGTCCCAGAGAGACGGAGAACGGGGATCTGGGGTTTTAGGCCTGGCCTGCGGCTGGCGGAGGCAAGACAGATGCCCGGAAGGTGGCGCGAACTGGGGGAGGTGGCTCAGGAAGGCGTGAGAACCCGCTAGCGCCCGAGGCGTGAACAGGCACAGCCGAGATGCACTGAGAGAGCGCCCGCCCAGCGTGGGGCCCGCTCGCCCGGAGCCACCCGCCACGAATTTATGGCCCAAAACCGGATGCAGCTGTGCGCAGCTGGGTATGCAAATGTATGCAAATTCACACTGCCCGGACCCGGGTTTGGTCGCCAGCAGCGTCCATGGGCGGGGGGGGGGGGGGGGCGCAGCCTTGTGAGTGCTCTTCCGCTCTCCAAAGGAATTCAGAGAGGGTGTGTGCGGGGTGCATCTTCCCCCCTCAGGACCGTGACAATCTATTGTGACGAACGTGGAGTCCCCTCCCTGTCCCGATGACCTTGTGCACCCCCCACCCCTAGGGTGTGGGCAGAGGGACCGTCCCCGGCGGCGACGCTACCAGAGCATCCCTGCTGGAGAGAGCTTCCTTAGTGCGGAAGCAGCCGCGGGGCAGGGGCTGATAATCCCACACCCGCCCCACCCTCCTAAATGTCTCTGTCCTCACCGCCTGGGAAGGGGAGGGTCGGAAGGCATGTTTCCTTTCATCCTTTCATTGCGATGTCCTCCCAACCGCTTCTAGAGAAGTCGTTCCAGAAGTCTAACCACGGTCACAAGTGCTACTGTTTCTGTCTTATTTTTCCTGTGATTTGGTAAGAAGACTATTCCCGAAGTCCCAGTTGTTGAGTTTTTCGGGTGTGGAAGTGGGATGAAGGATTGCTGTGAACAGCTGCTCTTCCCACAGCAGCCACATGGGGTCTTCCTTGCGCTAAGAATGGGAAATCCAGCGCAAGGCCAGAGCGCTGGGAGGCTGGGGCGCCTGGCGCAGTGTCTTCTCTGCGGTCCCGGAGCACTCAGACCCGCAGGCGTCCGACCAACCCCGCCCTACCCCGGTGGCTTCACTCGCCTGCCGATAACCTTCAGTTCTCTCACCTCGAGCTCCAGACTGGAGATCGGCACTCTTGGATCTCCCGCTCCTTCCTCTAAGCCTAGGGAGCAGCAGCGGAGGGCTGCAAGTGAGTCGAGGCGAGGAACTCGGGCCGGACACAGAGTAGGCGCTCAATAAATGTTTTCGAGATGAATGAAAGAACGTGGCGGTGTCCTGTTCAGAAGCTGGGGGAGGGACCCTCACAAAACAGGAGGGCGCCACAGAGGCAGCGCAACTCCCTACCGGGGAAACCGAGACCATCTATGGACCCTGGCGAGTGGGACTTGGATATCAGTACAGCTGGGGAGGTCCTGTACTGAGAGGGGATATTGGAAGGGAGGGGGCAGCCAATCAGAAAACACCTTGGATTACTTTGACCACGAAAGGCAGGAGAAACGAAGATCCCGACGACCGCTAAAGGGAGGCCTTGTCAGGATGGGGAAATAGGATGTGGAAAAGGGGCTGGAGGCTTGGATTGTTTAGCTAAAAGAAGGAAAGTTAAAGCACCCACTTTAACTTGTTAGGTTTAGCTGCAGCAGGAGGAATGGTGGTCAGACACCAGGAAGGACTTCCCCGTTGGAGTCAGACCTGCGCTGTACGGTGTAAGGGGATGATGATACCCCATACCCAGGGGCTGGAGGCGAGTTACCCGAAATCATGGAAGCCCGTCAGGGGTGGTTGGCATGAGAGAGGTAATATAGTTTAAGAGACACAGTTGGCAGAAGCCTAGGTGGAGGCGGCCAACCTTTCCCGACGGAAGAGGCTGCAGGACCCAAAGGGTAGGCGGCGTCCGACCAGGTGCTCTCACTCTGACCGCCCACTGGGACAGACTCAGGGTGGTCCTGCGACCCGCCCCCCACCTGGGGCTTGCTGGGGGCCCATCCCCAGCCAGATGCGGCGAGCTGTGTCTGGATGAGCTCAGGTTTCGAGTCTCGGACCGCACGCTGGCCGCACAGATCTCCACGAAGGTCTGCACACTGGCTCCCGCTGCACCTCGGCCCCCCGCGCCCCCTCCTTTGGCGCGTTCAGAGCACTTCCTTAAAGGTCCTCTCTGTACCCTTGGGAAAGGGCTCCTTCGGGAAGCTTGCCCTGCTAGCGCCAGCCGGGCCGGTATTCCGCTTGGCACTCTAGTTTGTTTCCCTGGTGACCCTTCATCTGCGAACAGTGACCACACCTTGATTAGCACATAGTAGGGACATCAAATATAGCCTTGGGGTGGAGGCCTGGTTTTAAAATCTTGTACTTACTAACAGTGTGACCTCGGTTTGAAGCCTCTATTTCCCCATCTGTGTTTCCCCATCTCTATTTTCCTCTCTTGTTCACTTTCCAGGCGGTTGGAAAGAAGAATGGATGAGAAAGTATTATTTTACGTTAATTGTGAGCTATGGGAGTTCAAGCCAGAACTGGCTGTCTCAGAACCAGGATCCAATATTCTAGGGCAGGACCCCAGTTCCCTGAGGGATTCTGGGTGTAACCCAGCGGGCGCGGCCCCAGAAACCAGAGGTGGGAGACCCCACTGTAGGAGCCGTGAGTCCGGGCCTCCGGGACCGGCCCCCAGCAGAGGGCGCCCCGGCCCGGGCGGCCACCTCGATACTGTCCTCTCCAGATCCGGCCTGCCTCCCGCGCGCCCTCTGCTGGCGACGGGGGGCACAGCTGCGCGGCCCCTCCCCTGTGCCCACCCATTGGGCGGGTTTCTGCTTATCTCTGTTCTCATGGCCACGCCCCCTGCTGAAGCCAGACTGAACTCAGAAGTCCGACCCTCCAGCCAGGCCTGGCTCTAAATCCCCCTGTTCCTTAGCTCTGTGGAGGA